>NC_135136.1:36250000-37500000 GCF_051014445.1 Colletes latitarsis
GCATCCATCTTGCTTCGAAATGCCTGCATAAACGGGGACTTCTTCCTTCTCGATTTGAAACTGCCGTGAGATAGCACGAGTCCCTGGAATACGCGGTAAAAGCCGGTAAACCACGAATCAAGGTAAAACGGATCCGTCGACGTTTTAGGTTCCAACGAAAATAAATGCGCTCGCTGTACTTTACGGGGCGCGGACACGCTTTCGATTTAACTGTGATTAAATGCACAAACGGAACTACTTTCCTCGTTTCTCTCAAAACGTGTGCGTTAACGAAAACCCGATAAACAGAAATTCTGAAAAATAAATTTTGTTTCTTTGATATCCACCTACGATAATTATTTCGGAATAACATCGTTTGAAGATGATAGACTGAGGTTGAAAACGTTTATGTCTTAAACCACATTTGTGTTAATATAAATCCTGCTTCTGTGTTTTGAATTTAAATAATGTATTCGTTGAACAAAGTGGAACAGTCTGTGCGGGCGCAGCGAAACAAGATGGTTTTCGTTATTTGAAAGCAAGTGGCCGCGGAACGAAGCGTTTTAAACGTTTCCCAAACGCGGTAGCCGAATGTCAATTCTTGAACGCTTCGTTCCTCGAAGTAGGTCGCGGAAGAAGTTTTCGAAATGAAATCCGCTATGCGTCTACCGAGTGAATTTCGGTACGTCGGCGTGACAGCTCGACACTTCAGTAATTCACAGGCGTCCCTCCACCGTTTATCATTAATGAATCTCGGTGAATGCAGTCAGCGGCGCGAGGAAAGAAGACAACGGCAAAAGAATAACCTTCCGCCGTAATGATTCATAAAAGAAGGAGCAGCCAGGGAAATGGGATTGTTGGCAAGATTCGAATCGCGCCCAGAGTGGTTAAAACACTGGAATAAAATGACATTTCAATCTTCCAAATGACTCGATTCATTTCGAGATTGGACACTGCGAACCGTAACGCGCGAAAATTCTCAGATCGGTATTAAATCGATTGCAAATGTATTCTGGAAAATTATAAAACTCCGCATTTTATTAACGTTGATTTTCGATTGCTAGAACTATCGAACATTATTTATTTAATATACCACTAATGGAAAAGGAAAGAGAGATGTAATTTTATTTGCACAATTTCCAAATTTAATTTAATCCATCGTGTTTTGATTCGCACAAGGGTCGAAACGTTAATTAAAAACGCGTTCGTAACATTCGTTCAAAAGTATTTTCGATTCCGACTACCGTCCATGTTATTTTCGGCGCAGAAAGGAGAACGAACGGGATTCTTTTTGGTCGACACCGAGGTCTATTTGCAGTCAGACTTAGACGGATATCAATATCACCGAATACATTATCCCGTGATTTGTTTCACACTGGATGTCACACGTTAAATGTAACGCTATTTCTGGACGATCGTATCGGAGAATCCGGATATAGATGTCCTGGATTAATTATATTTACCTTTTAACAGACATCGTCTACAGGGTAGCTGGCTTCCCTCCGTTTTCACACTTGGATTAAGATCACTCTTGCGCGTTAAATTAAATACCACGTGTCACATCAAACATCGCTTCGTCACCGGAGATCGATGCACTGTCATTTCGAAACCGAGTTAAAGCTCGCATTGATCAATGCATGCGATATTCACTTGTTTTGTCTGGCCTTAATATATTTCGCGTAGTAGATTGGTTTAAACTCGTCGCGTAAACTCTTTTTCGAATGGAAAAATTATTCGAAAAAAGTTTGATAATTAAAGTGAGTAATAAATTCGTTCGAATGCTCCTAACAGAACGTCGACCTATATTATATTTACACGTAATGCTTTTCAATCAATTAGATCATTTGTGGATGCATTAGCGCGCGTAAAAGCTTTCGTTTCCGGTGATGGTGAACTCAGACGTTCCAGTATAAATCAATTTTATAAAATTTGGAACGAACAAAAATCTAAAATAACTGCAATCCGTTTTCGTTACGTTATAAATTCCTATCTGGACTTTTTAAATCAACGCTTGGCGATATTTTTCTGTTCTAGTCTCAGACGTTCGGACGCTTTTAATCAAAGCAATAACGAGAGCCTAAACATCGTTGTTAGGAAATTCGCGTCAGAGACACTATTCCGCGACAGATCCGTTGTTTACGTTGCCGTCAATATTGCCACTATACTCTTCAATCATGGTCGTAAGGACCTCGTCAATGTTTCAGAGGTATTAGATGTCAATATTGTCGAGACACTGTACCAAAATTGGCTAAACAATTCACGAGAAGACGAGCGCGACGAAGCACACGCGAGGGCTGTCCGAGTGGAAAACAATGCACGAGGCACGACGATGACATTTTAAGAAGCTAATTTAATTAAATAAAAAATATATTCCAACGATGTGTTATCGCATTTTGAGAATTAAAAATTGTTCACATAGTTTCGCGAGAGTAAGCATCCAAATACGAACGAAGCTATTACCCAACCTAATAGATTCGAGGAAAGGAAACTGGTCGGTTTTTCGTCGACTCGGTGAACGCGGTAAAAATGATCCGGGACGACTAATTAACCGTATAGGGGTTCGGAAAGAGCTCTAGGAACTATCCGGCTCCCTCCGCCGTTTCCTCGTTGAATTTTGCATTCGCGTGTGTAAACAAGTTACGCTCCGCGGGGAAGCACCGAGGGCAGCGAGCGATGCAGGAAGACCGCCGCGTCCTTTCATTGAGCTTCATGAAAGTTACATCGCACGTAACCGTAGTCGAAGACTGCAAAAAGTAAACGTCGTAGACACGGAGAGGGAGCGATGGAGAGAGAGAGAGAGAAAGAGACAGGAGCAGAAGTAAACTAAGCAACGATCGAATTAATTTTCTTTTTACCCGTCCGATATCAACGGTCCCCACCGCGGTATTAATCCTACGACGAACGACGCTTTTTGCGGCGTCGATCTCCCACGGAACGTACATTTCTCGCAACCCGTTCGATTTCGCTCTTGCTATTTGTCTATTCCCCGCGTGTCCTTTTTTGGCGCGCGTCGAACCTCGGCCAACGAACTCCCGGATAAGCCCACGTAAAAAATTCAGGAGAGATCGACGCCCGTAAGAATAATTTTCGTGCTTCGTCTAAGAGACTTTTCGATCACCGGGAACAACGTGGAGACACTAGTCGCAGGGCATTCGTCGTCCAAATGGGAATTGTTAATCACAGTTCACACGCGTGCACTTAAAAATCTTCGAGATGCAAATTGCGTCACGTTGGAACCGAGCTACGAAGAAAAGAACGAACAGAGGCGAAAGGGAATCGTCACGGAAACTCGCGAGGGATTTTCTGTATAGAAATGCGTGGGAGACGGTACACGGAAGGCAGAAGAAAAAGGCACCGAGAACACGCGCGTTACCTGTCGCCGCGGGAGCCGGTGGCCGTATTCGAGATGTCGGTTGAATCCGCGGCTGGACTGACTCTACGAGGCGGCAGGGCGGGAGCAGGGGCCTGGCTCGAGGACGAGGACGAAACGGGCCCTATGACGCCCACGGTGCCCCCACGTACCCCGTCCTCCGCCGAATGTTGCCTGCTCGAGGATTGCGAGCTCTGCGACAGCCATCGGCGACCGGCGCTTCTCGACACCACCGTCGTCCCACCGGAACCAGCTGTCTGATGGGACACTGGCCCTCCGCTGTCCAACGACGTGCTCTGCGAACAAAAATTCGAATCACCATCGTTGCGTCCAGGAGCATCCTCTAGGGCAACGATCATCGTGATCCGCCCCTATTAGAACAGATAATTAATCTTGTAAGAATTCAGAAAGAAACGTGAAATGTTCATCGAAATATTTCACATAAAATTGTAGTCCTTCGTTGGGTATGTAAATAAAAACAGAAGCAATAATCGAATAAAAGATAAAAACATTGTCATAATAATGTGTCACGATTTCTGATATTTGGCTACTTCCGTCGTAGAGAATGATAATAACACAATAAAGATTAAAGTAAATCTGACTTTTAAGTATTGTTTTATTACCGGTTTCTATTAAGTAGTGCGAAATTTCATGCGACTGTGTCACAGTTATCGAACGACTGAACTCGCAGGTCCGTAAGCTGTTATTCTCTCTGTTTACCTATCAAACCGTTTCCTTATATCCGACTGTTCTCACTGGATCCTTGAGTTCCAAGTCAAAATAAATCCTAATGTTCGTGTACTTTTGAAGGATTTTGGAACGAAGGTTGTGAACATGTTTTCTACAACCATCGCACCAAACGCTTTGGCCTCGATCAGCCTTGTTGTCGTACAAATCATCAAAGAAAGCTACAGTAGGAGTTTAAAATAAAAATATCGACTTATTTGCATAAACATTCGAGTGATGAACAGTCGAGGCACGAGAATTGCACAATAATAATGGCATTATAATAGTTTTGCTGAGTGAATGAAGGCATTATGTTTTTTTATACAGTACAATAATTTTGAAATATTGCTATAAGTAATAGCACACAATTCAGCATGAATTTAGGGCCCCTGTCTATCGATTCGTGTCGATCGCTCAAGCTGAGCGCCAGAGAAGGGTTAAAAGCAACGACAGAAACTCGTTAGCATCGTCGTGCATACTTAATGATAAAATTAATTTGTTTAAGTATTGCGACACTCTGGAAACGTTTCAAGACTTTTTAAAAATTTGCAATCGCTTGGCGACACTGGAAAGTAATGGAATTTTAATGCAGTTATATAAGGTTATAGGTTACAGGAGTCACAGAATACGGGGGAAAGGTTATTTCATTAATGAAGTACTATTTATTTCAAACATTTCGTAATATAATCTGCATATAAAATACCCATTTAGCTAACGTATTCATATAAGAAGTGTCGATCTCGATTATAACGATACGCATTAGGGGATCGATACGTCGTTATAATCATTACTGACTGTATCAGAGAATACTTAAATTCACATTTTTTATTTCACAGATGATTTCATTCATAAAATAAAAATTCTTTATCAACCTGTCGTGCAACAATGGTGTACTCGTTTACTATTCCGGAACAAATAACATCAACCTTGTTTAAGGTGAACCAACATTTCAACGATTGTCAATGATAACATTCTCTGCGTCCCTAGAAATAAGAAAAATGTTCTCGTATGTAGGTGTTTGCAAGTCTTTTCTTTCCTCAGATACAGCCACTTTAAGTTGCAGTATGAGCACGTAAGATATTCAGTGACACGACGTATGAACGTCTGTATGCATAGCAATAGAGGCTGTTTTCAACGCCTCCTATAAAGTATCTTCGGTACATTTTTATCGTGTACCGCAAACCAGGGAATAATAAATAATATAAAGTTTTGTTTGATCGATTAGTCGCGAATACCATTGTTAATATTCGGCCAGTAAACTTCAAAGTGGCTCAGGGAAACAATTTTGCCGCACTTATCTCGCAATATACAATTTTCTTCTGCACGGTACACGATTTAATAGCGGAATTTTAACTAAAATTCCAGCATCCTCAGGAGTAGAATTTAAATAAGAAATTCCATACGACGAGTGCAAAACAGAGATTTTTCAGAATCTGTTCCCATATGGTGGCGCGAATTGCTCGTTTATACGCCTCGTCCCGACTCTCTCCTTTGATAAGAATCCTGCGGTCGCCGTTAAGCAAGAAGCAAACTCGTTTACGCAGTTCGTTTGCATGCTATTGTTTGCCGACACGGATGATATTTTAATAATGTTTTCTATCCGACGTCTCGGACACGGCGATTACATCCGCAATGGGATCTCGCAATCGATACTCCCTTAACGCGGTAGCTTGGGTGCGGTTAGAGCGATGGCGATGCACTTGGCGTTTCTTCCCGAGCGTTTTCAATTATTCCTTTGACGGGAGAACTAATCGATTCGGCATGGACTGTCGCTTCGAGGTTTCTCATCGGGTCTCGTTTTTCCATCCGCTTCTCTCTATATATATTTTTTTTTTCGTCCCTACTTTTCCCATCCACCTTCGATGAACAATGGAGGATCGTTCCTAGCGAATCGACCACTCGCATTCTTCGGCTACAGAATTCGAGGCTCGAGAGCCGTTTCCAGCGAATCGCCGCGAGATTTCTTAAGATTCGAAGAAAATCGAGAGGCCAGGGTTTATTACCCTTTTTTACCTCAATTAATTGCGCCCGATGGTCTCCTTGCGGCATTCTTCAGGCTCGACCGACCGAACATGGATCGTTTCGCAACATGCTGTCTCCTTTAAGAGGGAAATCATTTATCCAGAACAACACTGTGTACGTGAGAACACCAATTACCAAAACTTTCTCGCGAGTAAGTTATTAAGGAACGAGACGTTCTTGAGGTCTTTACAAATTAATTCCGTGGCAATGGCTGCTTGAAGGCAACACGAGGCTACCTCCATGCGTTCTTTATTATACCAAGAACAATCCATACAAGCAATCAGAATTAGGTGAAAATCATTTCTTGCTTATTTTAAACTTCCACGATCAACGATGATAAATCGTAAACTATTTTAAAGACCTTCAAAAAACGTAGAAGACTATGTTGACAAATACGAGCAATTTCAAACTTGAATACGTTTTCATTTTTAAGCCACGAAGTTTCCAAACTACCATTTGCACGAGGAAACATGTTTCTAAATTTTAATCGTTTATTTCCCGAAAACGCGAACAAAGTTTTTGCAACTTTCAGGGATTATGTATATCCCCCCTAAGAAAAAACCCGATTACTAGGAGCTCATTTGTGAAAATCTCGAGAGACGCGTTCTGAATCGCGAGTTCATTTTTGTCCATTGCATTCCCGAAGTTGAAACCGGGGGAAAAAGCCAGATAATTCGATCTAAGATCGCGTAAAAGCATTCTTGAAAGTTTTGCGATCGTAGTGTCGGCTTGGCTGTGACACGAGACGAACTAAACGCGCAGCTACGAGCAAGGAGAGGCTGCCGGCTGTTTCTACTTCCAAATACGGATGCGAGAGACTGGCTACGCAACTCCTTCGATGAAAGTATTTTTATTTTCGTCGTGCTTCGGTGAAGAACCCGTCCTCGACCGACGATCCGTCGAGAATCGAGAATCGAGCCGGCCGTGGATCGCGCGCGTCACTTTGAAGCGCCGATCGGACTCCGTCGATTAATTGCGCCAAGTTTTCCGCGCAGAATTGGCGCCGTTGATAAGAAATATGAGAAATCGGGGTCGCTGCGTCGCGTTTTATTACTTGCAAACCGATTTCTTTCGGCGAGCCGGTTGTTTACCTAACGTGGAAAAATCGAAATGACCTCGCGACGTGAAAGAGGATAGAAATCAACGGTAGTATGTAGGTCGACGCGATCGGAGTTTCTTGTACAGCCTGTTCATCGTAACGCCGCGATTTTTTAGACGCGATAATCCGATGGAAATTAGTCAGCCTTCGCTTTCATTTTTTTGAATGGCTCATTTAGTATCGGGAGTGGAAAAATAACGTTAGAAATACAATTGGACAACGGCTACGAACGAGTCTAATCTCGCAAGGCATTCGCCAACGTCGATAAGAAATTGCGTTAAATAAGGACACCAGTAGATAACACGATATCGTTAAATACTTCCAGAAAGTCATTAATGAAAATAGTAAGAGGCTAAAACGAGAACCCTGAGGGACTCCCGGAGGGAACATGACAGATCTGGAACAGGAGTTTCGGATCCTTACTAATTGAGAACGATCGATTAGACAGCTTTTAAGCCGATCTAATACGGTCCCGCGAATGCCAATGGGAACCAGCTTAGATAATGATAAATCGTGTTCCACTGTATCGAATGCACCGTTAAAGTCAGCGTAAACTGCACCAACTCGGAGACCTTCAGTCGAGTACGGTCGATACGCGCGAGGACCGTTTGAAAAGTTCACGGCTTGAAAACGAAAACGTGGTCTTTTGACTTTTAAATTGCTTTTATTTTTCAACGTAATATCCTTCAACTTCAATACATTTCATCCAAGCGATGTTCCAAAGCTTTTATGCCGTCCCGGAGACTTTATTCACAATTTCTAGCGTCGTTGCAGTTTTTGGACGGTCATTACGCGGGCTATCTTCCAAGCTGAGACGACGAGCGTTTAAATTTTGCTGCATAGTTTAATTACCAAACACTATACGTACATGTTATTTATTTAATAAAATTAGATTCGATCGATAACGTTAACACCCTCATGAAATTAAAAAGAATGACAATTGAAACGATTTTTCAAAAAGTGCATTTGTACTTACATTTAGATGATTCTTTCTGGACGTAACCGACGAGTCCTGCGAGGACCCTCTGGAATAATGTCTGGAGAATACATCGGCGAGCCTGGACCTCGTCGCGTTCGACTTGGATTTATTCGACGGGGATTCCTCGGCCGTTTTGGCCAAATTTGGATTGCTGCTCTTGCGCTCCGGAAAAACTAAATGCTCGATGTTTGGCGTGTATCCAGGATCGCTTCTCACGATATCCTGGAGGGTCACGCGGCCTCCGGCGCTCGGTCCTCCGTTACTGAAACAGTTGAAAATGCCAATACCTTTTTCAGCTAATTCTCAGGACCGCGACATTAGTGAAGCTTGCTCGAAATACTTCCTATTCAAATTCTAATATCATGAAAAATACCAACATCAAGAAAGAACTGATCCTCATAAATAGTTCATCTTTTTAGCTTTCAAAGCTTCCTTTAACAATTCTCGAGATACTGGATTGTCTTCGCCCTTTCAAAGAGCTACTTCGTTAAAAAGTTTTGACGAAAACTATTCACACTGTAAGGGCTGTAATGTGTCCTGGGGCACGGTTCGAATGCAAAGTACCGATTGACGAGCGTATCCATAATTTCGGCATTTACCTAATTTCGCGTTTGCAAGTTAAACGATTGACCGTTGCCGTCGAATCGGAATTTAATATTCATCGAGCGTTTGAATAATGTTCCAGGAGACACGCGTCTGAGCCCGGGGTGTCGCGGATCTTCATGCGTGAAAAGGAATTTCGTGAAGGGGCGTCGAAAAAGGGCGGGTGCGACGTGAAAGCGTAAAAACAACGTCGCCAGAAACAAAAGGGTGGACGAGACAAAGAAGGGGCAGAAGTCGGATCGCTAAAATGCGTCGTGAATGCAATGTCGCGCACGTCGACGCGTGTAATACCGGCTTAAAAGGGTTAATTATGCAAGCCCACTGAAAGCCGTGGATAGTTCAGTGTCGCCTGGTATTTTTCGCCGAGATTTTCTCTTCCTTTCGGCGCGATCCGTCAAAGGGTATGAAAAAAAAAAGGAAACGGTCGACTGGTAATAAAAATGTCGACCGCAGAACGCCCTAAGATCCATTGTAGCTGGCAGCGTAATGAAGACGAGCACACGAAAGAGGCGAGGACAAAGTACGATACTAGTCCATCAGTAATTAGTTCGTAGATTATTTTAACAACTACTGGTAGCAATTTTTTAAATTCAGTATCGCCAATTTTTATTATTCATAGCAGATGGCTTGCAGTAATTGGACTGAACCATAAACGAAGATTTTCATTGTGCTGGATAAATTATTTTTGTTAATATTAGCGGGAGGATAAATAACGCGTGTTGAAGTTTCAACGAGGGGAGAACACACGAGAATTGAGAGAGAAAAGATATTTCATTCACATACTCGTCAACGTTTTAATATCGTTCAAAATAAATTTTATTGTCCAGGAAGCAGTATCACATGCATTCCACAAAAATAGTCGACGAATTGTCAACTTTATTTTTTCAATAAAATACAATTAAAGATCGTTTCCGATTTCAAAAACACTTATCAATAGTTGCACGTAAACGATCGAAAAGGAACACGCGACACATTTTTCTGGACTATACTAATTGTAAGTATATTTTGACGAGTAGTCATTTTTCAAATCCGTATTTCATGATTTTTGTCAAGCATCGAAAGGATGAATAGTCTCTGAAAATTCAGAACACGTTTCTCTAACAGTACGCGATTGGGTCAAATTCGTAGTACCAAGGGAGGTTTACCGTTTTCCAATCTCTCCTCCAGTGTTTCCAATTTCAAAAATTTTCCGTCCGGACGTACGCGACGTCGATAACCGTGTTGCCTACTGGGTATCGCGAGGCATTATAATTAAAACATTTTTTCACGCTGACCTGGGTCCAAAGCCATGAGACTGTCTCTGGCCTCGTCTTTTCCCGCTGCCACGGCCAGGCTTGATGTTTGTCGCCTCGGCTAATTGCAGCAACTGGCTGCGATGCTGCCGCAACAGCGGGTCCTCCCTGCGATTCATTTTAACCGGTGCAAGTGCAATCCTGTCGTCCCTGCATCCTGAAATCAGAACAAACAGAAACGGAGATATTATATCGGCAATAAACTATGAAGTTTGCCCGTCGACGAGAACGTTCGCGGACCACTGTCGATTTGGGAAAGGAAAATTGTATATCAAACACGTTATTTGAAACAACAGATGCTGTGTAATCCCGAAGTTTTTAAAATAAATAAAATGTTTAAAAATCGCCGACCCGATGGAAGACCATAGACAAAGTGTCAAACAGAATAGATAAATAAATAAAAATAAACGAATCAACGCGTTAGTCCGTTATACGAGATCGGACGGGCACTTCTGCCAAATATCCTTGATTTTTATTTCTCATAATACCAGGAACGGGGTCAACGTCGAACGGCGATAGAGTCCGTAGCTTCTTTATGACTTTTACCGGCGTGTTAATTTTCAATTCATTTTTTACTTTTTGGACGTGTTCGTTAGACGAGGGAGAATTCTTGGAGTTCATTATTTTTGTTTTATATTAGGGTAAAGGTACGTGGGAATATTGAGAAACTTGGGGAACTTCGGGGCGTATAATTAATTTGGTGCTTTGAAAATCGCTCTTCCCCGTAAAAAGAAAAGAATTAATTATTCATGACGGTCTCCCGATAATGAAAAAATGTAATTAGCTCGATTAGAGCTTGTGTGTGTCGAGGTCGTAAAGGCGTTCGAAAAATAGGACTTTGATAAAGGCGGGGAATAATTTTCGATACGACGTTTCCGATGACGTTATTCTTTTATAGTGTTTCGTTTCTAAAGGTATTGGATTGTAATTATCGGACTGTGAATCCTTCTCTCGGGATCGCGTCGGATCAGAAAGAGAATTTACTACCGACACTGCCGCCCGCCATGCTTTTATTCCTCTTTGAAGCGAGAATCGTGAAAAGAGTCTTGGCAAAGACGAAAACGTGTATTTTTTTTTTCTTGTCTCACGTTAATAACTCGCGGCATTGTTTCGGCATCGTGCCGACTCTACAAACCTTCCTTTTTTTGTCCTTTCGATCGAGGCAATTTTTAACGGACGTAAAAGGGCACTGACACTCTTCGAAAGCTACTAATTTCTGACAATTTTTAGGGGGTTCGTTCGCTGAAATAAACTGCAATACATGCAGTCCGTATTCTGTTAATTAGTAGGTATTTATATTGCTTACTTAATGGCGAAAATTACCACGAGTATGGGTGTTTAGTTACCGGTGGTTGGCGATAATGTACCTAGTTACGATGTCAGATATCGATGAAAGTTTCCTGCGTCTAACCGTTCCAGCAAACAGTTTACGTTGAAAACAACGTGCTGACGAAAATTTAATATATCATCTAGAACTATTTTTCAGAGGAATTTTAATAGGCGCGCATTAACGCGTAGCATGTGAAAATATTAGGGAAGTATGTAATTCATATATTATAAAATTTCGATTACTCGTCCGCCGAGAGTTTAATCCATTCCTCGTGCATGCTGTGCATTATTGATAATTTCGCATATATTATGAGCAAGTTCACGAACGTCTGCTTGCACCGTCAATTTGACCGGAATTCAATTTTAGTTTTAACCAATATCGAGCTTTAAAATATTTGAAGCGCGTAAAGCAAAACCGTTCAAATTGTATAGCTTCTTCGGATTAAAAAATTCATCGTTCGTCGACGTTTAAATGAAAATGTATATAAATATTGCGAAATATCTCACCGTCCTATTACGCGATAGTTCCACGTGACTTCAATTTTTTAGCTCCATTGCCTCGTTCGTTAAAATTGTATGCGTTATATATATGTAAAAAAAAAACAAAAGAAATATTTAGAAAATATAACTGAATTTTAAATAAAGTGTACTTTATCGGCTTACCGACAAACACGGGCTAAATAAATAAATAAAACGATGTCGAACCAGAAATTAAAGTATAAGCTTATTACTTTTCAATAATTCCATTTTTCAGATCATCTTTGCCATCCGTTTTCAATTTTCTCTGGTGAATCACTTCCTACGCCGTTCCATTTCCAATACTGACATATCAGGAATGAAACGGGATAACAAAAGCGACGGGGATGGGTAATCAAACCAACCCCATTACGAGCGTCTTAACATATTTGCATTATAATATATACTGAACCATCTTTGACGACAACGCTGCATATTCTGCATACATTTTCGAGAAAGTAGCTTAAACAGGAAACAATGAAGGGGCATTACTTTCTGACAGCAGACTTTACGAGAAAAATTGTGCTTCGTGGACTTCTCAAAATAAAATACCGCCAATTGTTACAGATTTTAAAAATTATTATTGATTTATAAATGGCTAAGTCGTCCATGCTTTGAAGGAGAACTTCAATTTATAACAATATATCAGTTTTAGTGATCGCGGAATAACAATATCCAGTAGATTGTCTCGCGAAAACTTGTTTAATGCGCTTGTTAATGTGCAAATACGCCATACGGTAACACTCGACGAACAAGTATTAAATCGGAAAGCAAATCGTGCGGCCAGTCTTGCGGCGCGAACGAGTGGATTTCTGCGCGTTTCTCAGTGTTCGCGTTCGGCTTAGCCACTCCATAAATTGCAAATTCTGATTGGGATTTACGAGTGGCGTGTATCGTCGACTTTGAAAACGAAAACTACGCGAACGAAGCCGGGTACTTCGAGCCGTGTGATCGGGATTTATGGTTTCTCGAGCAAGAAAAAAACTACGGTAAAGCAAAGCGATCGTAGATCGTCCTGACGATTCTCTCGCGGCAATATCGATCTTTGCTCGATCGATGCTTTTTCGAAACCACGAACTCGCGGCGAAGTTAAACGTTCTTTCGCGAAAGGTCAGGCGACGTTAAAATTGCGCTGAACGAAAACGAAACTAATTTCATTTACGGATGATTCTGCTTAACGACTGTCCTTCCACAGATTTATGCACAGTTTGATGGGCTTTACGGTCAGAATACCTCTGTAATCGCGGGTCGGGTAGAATAAAACGCGTTAAACGGCTCTTTGTGAATAACTAATGCGGCCGCAAATTATTTACCCATAGCGAAACGTGTAACGGAAAGTCATTGGAAATGCTTTCGAAGCTTTATCGACGCGTATGGAACACTCGTTATTTTTAATGCGTGCTATTCTTCACAATTTTCAAGTTTCCACGAAGCGAATTCACGCATTATTAACACTTATTATTCACTTAAGACTTGATCGATCGCTGCGCCTGGAAGGACCGTTCGACTCAACTCGGCTGTACACCAAAATGCTACTCCGTAGGTGCTGTAATTCCACGCTAAGCCCGAACGACTTGAGGGAATTGACAAAATTCCGACGATAGTTGTATTGTCAAACGAAGTACTCGAGTAAACTCATTAAATAATATACATTGATTCTAATAACCGAGATAAAATTCTGTCCTAAGCGAAGAGTAAACATTTATAGAAAAATAAATAGCGATCGAGCCGGAACCATGTAGCGTGTTTCGAGCCACTTCTGAAAGTATTGAGTTTTCCTTAACCTCATCGTGTACCTCCTACGCGCAAAATGACCCAAGGAATCGATTTATGTAAAAGAATCGGATAGCTTCATTTAAAAGGAAAATACTACTGCACTTTGCAAATGGACTGATGCACTTGGGGAAAAAGTTGTATGGTTGGATAATAGTCATTTGGAATCCTCACTCGGAGCGGAGCTATAGTCTGGTTCACTTACTAGAATCACCTTGTATATTCAATTCAATAAGAGTACAAGGCTGAATTATTTTAAACTCCTCTACTTATCCCAACAGTCGCTTCTAAAGTTTCTCGGAAAGCAATAAAAACGTTTACGAGAAGGAAATGTAACGATTCTTTTTATAAAGACCTGCGTTTAAAGGGACGAGTTAAAAGTTTGAGCGCAGAGAATAGTTGCAGAAAGTACGATGTCGCGAGTACGTACTTGAAACAAATGAGCAGAATAATGGTTATCAAATAGATCTAATTGACGAGTATAGAGATTACGAAACGGAAGTAGAACAAGACATCAGTCAGACCAAGCTCGTGGGACTTGAATCGTTAAAATTGAATAGATATTTTACACTTTTATCTATTACACAATGTCCAAAGACAAATCCCCTTTCACGTTAACAATGAATATGAAATATACGAGCTTAATAATTTAACGAATTTAATACATAGGTAGAACGAAACGTAATGATGAGGAAGACAAGATTTACACAGCGTATAAACGTGAACAAAACGGAATATAGCAATAAAAGGAGTATCGTCCTTAGTCGGCTGCAACAGCTCCGTTGCGACTGAGGAAGCACCATAATAGTCAAAGATGTTGAATCGCTCAAAGGACCATAGAAAGGATCGTCATTGTCCTGCGTGACCCTTGTACCCGACAATTCTTCGGTACACTGGAACGAACAGAATGCCGTAAAAATGAAAAGAAGAATTTTATTTGTAACCAGTGAATGTTCAGCGTTCATTTTTCTGCGATAAAAACCATTAATTCTTCCGTTAAACCGTATTTATTGTATTCAATTTTACATTGCTGCATTTTTCATTAAATACCTTCGTTTATATTTTAAGAATAATGTGTCTAATACTGGCAACGAAGGTTGCAAACGATCGTTGTTTCGATTTAGAATACTGCGAATGGAAACACGATGGAACGGAGGTTGTTTCGCTATATACAACAGGGGATACAATTCTGCCAACAGGAACAAGTACCTCTGGCGCTCAATTTTCAAATTTTTTTTCGATATGAAGTGCCAATAGCTATTGCAAATCAATTTTGTTGTATAGCTGCCAGCTTCTCTCTCGCAACTCTTTTTGTCGAACAATTAACCACGACATTGAACTCGATAACAATGAAATGGCAATCTACGGGGTGGTCTAAATGCAGCGAACAGTTACAGGCTGTTCTTTCCGAATAACACTGTACAATTATTTTTTTAATTAAACGGCGTAGAAAGGTTCTAGTTCTTTTTTTATGGAACGATGTATTTTTATTTTTCTTGAAACATTTGGAATTGTTCGTTTGAAATCGTAATTTTGATATTTCCGATTCGATCTGCAAAATAAAAAAAATTCTGTTTGGTTAATTTTTTGCACAGACTAAACTGAACCCTCTGTGACGAGATAATCCAAGGGGGGCTCGTTATATTATTACGCGTATCTAGCATTTTTCATACGACGGTGGTGGATGAGGCAGGTTCGGATGAAAAGGGAGCTTTGGGGATCGGTACGTTTCTTCGTAATGAGCTGGGGATGCGCGTGAATGTGCTTAATTCCACGACACACGTACCTCAGTCAATAATACCACCAACACCCACTGAGTGCTTATACAGGGAGGAAGCTACCCCTGCGCGTGGTTGGTCGCTGTAATTGAATGATTAAATAGTTTGGCCATAGAATTAGCGCTTTCACCTAGACAAAACCCGGGTCTGTTCCAACCGGTAACGCTCGTTAGGATTTACACATATTTTACACGACGAGTGACCGTGTACGCACGGTTATCTCAGTATTTTAACAGCGCGTCGCATTAAACACAGACTTCAAACGGTATCTGTAACTGATTTTAATGAATATTCCGGTGTACGCGTTGTTTCCGACGAAATATTCGAAACAGCAAATTTGCGAGATCGAGCAATAAAAATCGATTATAGACGAAATAATTGCTCTGCCATTCACCTCGTGTGGATAATTATTTTTTTAATAGGCAATACGCCCGCGTGAAATATTTTTCCGCGGAAATTCCGCGAGGAACCGTCCTAGCGAGTTGGAAAGTAGCGCTTTCAAGACTTTTCCGCGTCGCAACGCGTTACCATCCTCGGCCGTTTGAACACACGAGCGCGAAACGCGGCTGGCGCATAGAAATGTGTGCAATATTCCACGTGAACACACAATGTCGGCATTATCCGGTGGCTTTCGTGTTCGTAGCCAGATAAATACAATGGGGACGGCGTTAAGTCAACACGGCGCGGTTATCTGGACTTTGGAGAGAGGAAAACGCTCGTAAAGACAGAAACGGTCCGCTCGAAAGCTCTTAAAGCCTCGACCATCATCGAATTACGCGAGATTTTCGAGGGTCACGCTATTGTGTCGCGTTTTCGGCGCTCTATGGAAATTTTCTCGGATCTGCCTTTGTGCGATTTTCCTGTGGACGTCTTTTATCTTCGCGTAGCGACGGAAACAGAATATTTTGTCCTAGATTGCACGGCTTACGGGCCTGTATTTGACGGAGGTAAACTGAGATCAATTATGTAATTGTATTCATAAGTAAATGTTAGTTCTGACATCTTTGTTGCTCTTTCAATGAACGAAACGAGAACCATTGTTTTCTTGATAGTTCGCTGCTGAAAATAAATTTTACACCGTTTCAGCTCTATTCTTTGGACTCAATTTGTGTCGCGCGCATTTTAGAAAAAGATTAAGAGAATAACTAACGTTAAAGGCAAAACTATTGCAGTTTACAGTTTGTTGCGACGACCTTTCGTAAGTAATAGCTGCATTCGACAGATGCGCGTGCGACTGGATATCAATATAGCCATCAATCTTCGTAATCCTTCTTCTGCCGTGCAAGAGATTAATTAATCACGTAACTCAAGAAATCCTATATGCGAGGTCCTGCTGATAGAGGCTCAAAGTTGGGTGAAATTCCGTTATGCAATTTCCCGGATGATTTCCCCATGGAATGCACAGCAAACCATAAAACTTTGTATCGGGCATAATATCGGATAGTTCTCAGTCGAATGAACAGTATCGACCAGCTTTTTTCAATCAAGTCGTTGAGACGTATCGTATATCGGAAATTTCGATCGTTGTCTGCGAATACAACAACCTGATATCTTCCGAACGTCTGATATTTGGCGCGTCGCGTGCATATTAGAAACTATCGCAACGTCGTTTACATACCACGAACGATACATCGAAATAAAAAATTTAAAGCAAGCATCGCGATCGAAACGATCGTGATCATATCGGTACAATTATCTATTAATTTGTGCACTGGAATTACACGCGATAAAAAATGAATTTATTGCGTTAATCATGGATTTATCACACTTTGTCGCGTTTTCACGCGAACTTTCATTATAACGAACATCATTGTCTGAAAGTTACAATAGCGTAAAACTACTATTAGAAGTTTCAGTTTGTTCACCAGCAAATGTGTTTCAAATTCCTGAAGCATTAAGCAAACGATTTCACTTTACCCAGTGAATACTGCAAAATCATTCGCTCGCCTCAAGGTTTTAACACGTTTCTTGCAATAATTTCGTAACACAGTCAATACTTTTGTAATATTAGTGCTATTTCGATCGTATCACCATATTTATATTACTTACTACCTGTTTATTTTACTTCCAGTTCAGCGAATAATGTTATCTAGCAATAAAGTAAGACGTCTACGTAGCTCTAGAACATCTAATTTGCAACGCCACAATTTGTGTCAAGTGGCTACTTAGAGTTTCACGTATAATACCTTGTGTCTGTATTGTTTAACAATACACATGCATAGACGAACGTATTCGAATGCTTGCATCTGCAACTTTTAAAAAGTGATACGTTCGTTAAATTATAATATACATTTGCAAGGGGATGAACAGACTAAATGTAAATATTGCTAATCAGTACGTAGAATGTACTGATAAGATTTGACAATTAAAATCCGGGGCACCTTTTGAAATGTATTTTAATTTTACTGATACACATATTGTTTTAAACGCTTCGATTTAACATAGGTAATTCTCCCGTTAAAAGTAGCAAATGTAGGCGTTGGAGAAAAAGTTGGAAAACTTTCGTGTACGAACGTATATGCACGAGATAATATACCCTGTAGCTGAAATGTGGCTGAATTCCACGCAGTCGAGTACCTTAATATATCATGGCAAACTGTTCGATGTGGAACTCCGTGATGCATTATATCATAGTGTGTAGATAGTGTGGATCTTCCTACCGTGTGTCGAGTGCCGCTATTGAAGAAGGGGCGCATGCATAATTCGCGTTTTCAAGTGCAGAAGGGACGCCATGAAACGGAAGAGGATGGAGCGAAAGCACTCCGACAACGACAGGAAAACCGCAGGAGTAGATTTTCAATTATCCTGGAAAAGGTGCTTGAGGCATTCGAGCCAAGAGGGTGGATAGGAGATCAACTTTGGTACGTTCGCAGATACCGAGCTTTCCTTCGTCATCTATTAGAAGCTGCGAGAAAAATATTAATAGCACGACATAGTTCGCTCCGATATCGAGACATCCGCCGTAAACGAAATCGCATTCATTCGTATTAATCGTGAACAATCCTACGTCGAATTCTTCCGTAAAATTCGTGCGATCCATAAACGTCACCGATTCGTAAAAGAAAAACGCTATGTTATTAAATTACGCTTTGGTCAGGACCGTGGATAGACGCGGACGTTCCGCGCGTCATTATGTCATTTAAATTAAAAATCTCCCTTTGATCTATTTGCGCGCACGAACTGCGAGATTCGTTGGAAATTACGATGTTATAAATTTCTATGGTATAACTTCGGTTCTTTCTGTTACGTATAAATTACAGAAATATAGTTCCCCGCGGAACAAGGCGCGATATAAATTCACAGAATTCTTTTGACATGTTTAAAGGACCCATTCGAGTATAGTTTAATGTATTGTAGAACCACAGACGAGGTATAGAATAGACGTTGCAATGTTTTTTTCTGTCTCTGTCACTTTTAACGTTATCAGTTCACACTGGAATTAGAATTCAGCACTTATGGTGTTTGGAATTAAGACTAAATATTGAAAGAGTTTAATACAGTGAAAAATTTTAACACATATTTTAAAGAATTTTTTTCACGAAAATGCGAAGGATTTCTGGGGTATATCTATTCACCAAAAATGATTATAATTGACCCCTGCAACCAAAAATAATTTTTCCAGAATGATTTAAAACTTTTCAATTTTGCCGAAAAGTTTAGAGACTATTTTTATGGAGGTTTTTTCATTTTACGGGGTTAAGGAACAACTTTACGAATAGTCTTGGAATTTCTACATATTCTTCGCCAAAATACGCGTCGTTTGCATTTTGAAACATTAAAATCCTCCAATCCGTTTGGAAGTTATGATTTTTTAAACATACGCCTGAAACTTCAGGGGAGTGAATCAATGTATGGTCGGACATTGTATTTTCGGTAAAGAATTTTTTTCTCGAAAATGCGTAGGATTTCGGGAGTATGTCTATTCACCAAAAATGATTATAAATGACTCCCCTAGCTAAAAATAATTTTTTCAGAATGATTTGAAAATTTTTTTTTCGCTGAATGGTTTATTCGCATGCATGCAATTGTTTTAGCCAATGATATCTATCCTGGACTTTCTGTACGTCGATATAGTTTCTCAAGTCTTCGCCGACACCTGCGGGAAACTGATATCTCACGCTGAGACTTTATGGCAGACTTACGCAGACTTACTGGAAGACGTACGGTTAAGAGGTAGCTGCAAACTGCCCCTCTATGTGTATCTAATTATTATTTCCTCTAAATTTGACAAAAATTACGCACTCGAGATAGACGACAAGAGGGAGCAACATTTTATCTCGTAAATTCTGAGAGTCAGAGGGTTGATTGTGTAGACAATTTCAGTTTTTAATAACTAGCAAGGTTTTAACTGAGTTGTCAGTTTAACAAACTTGTCAGTTTCGAAAATATCGTAAAAGGTAGACGTAAAATGCAAGTAGTACGAGTCAAATTATTGCAACATACAAATATTGCAAGATGTTTACAACGTGCTCCAAGATTATTTGAAAGTGATTAAAATTTAGTTACAATAGTGGTAAACAATTCTCAGACATTCGACAAATACAAACAGCGAATTGATTCCTGTAATACTTCGACGCAAGAGAGACTATTCCGAACAAAGGGTAATTTTTCACGTTTTGCGCTAACTCCATTTCCATTTGATCTCGAACGAGAAGCGACAGAACTTCGTTACACCGTCGAATTGTTGATGGAACTAGTCGAGAACTCGAAACCACCATATCGTTGACTGAACGTACGCCGATCGAGCACTGTAAATTTGCTTCGAAACTTTCAACGTTCGTGCATCTCTATTGCAGTCGAACAATCCGTTGCATTCGTGTCATTGCGCATCTGAGACAGTACCAACTTCCACCGTCGCTTTAGCCCATTATTTTTCAAACTTGGATCCCTCGAGGGTCCACGAATACACTTGGCAGGGATTCCGATAAAGGATTATTAAATAAAATAATCTTTCCTCGAGTTAGGGTATTTGCAATATTTGAAACTGGAAAACAGTTTGTGTCGTGGGAGTAAATCGACGAAACGAAGAATCAAATGAAAATCAAAGGGAGCGTTCGAACGTAGCAATATTTCATAAGAGCGGAAAACAAAATAATGGCGTAGGAAACTCTGTGATATTAAATTTCCAAATCGCCAGGCACAAAAGGGGCTCGAATGGAAGTTCGCCGGTAACAAATGGCGCCGTAGACGGGAAAAATTAAATCGAACACCGCGGATTCGTACACATTATCGACGTCTAATGTTCTTGCGCGGCCAGCAACAGGGCTTTTTATCTGCGAAAATCGCGTCGCGCAATATCCGATATGGGACCCCACCGGCACCGTCGGGATATCGTAAATCAATTTTCTTCGTCGCGTCGTACATTTCTCTTCCCTTCCGTTCCCTGTCGCGATCCCCGTCGTAAGTTTAGCTTCGTTAAACTGGAAATTGGCAGGTCCTTCGGCGCTTTATGAAAGAAGTTAAAGAAGCGAACGAAATTACCGAGTACACGGTCCTCGTCGATCCGTCTTTCGACGTTCGAGCAAACGTCCGTCGAATACTTACGCACGCCAGAGATTTTGGTTCGACTTGAACTTTAGCGCTTCGTCGAATATTAACGCGTAAATTCTCGTTAATATTCTCCGAACGCGTGTAGAATGCAAGTGAATTCTGCTCGGCATTGTATACGGTTTAATATTAAATAACGCTGTAATATTCAGCGTGCAGCACTCGGCGAGGATAATGAGTACTGAAATTATTACAAGTAATCGGGGGATGAAAATTGTTCCCGTCTTAATACATGCACGCGGCGCGGGTGCGCGTACGGTTATACGAACGTCGAGGCTCGTAAGATGCGCGGAATGGTTGAAGCTCGCGATAAGCGAGAACACAGACACGTGCAGGGTGTTTCGCACAAACAGTTTCCTCCGTGAAAAATTCCTCTTTGATATTGTGAGCTTCGCTGGAATTCTTTCTGTGACACGTACGACACGATACCACTGTCCAACCGCCGCAAACCACGCGACAAACTCCTCGTTCCCTGAATAATGCGTTACATAAACCTTTCCATTCTTTAATAACTTGTTCTAAAACACGTAACATTTACGGAGTAATCAGTTTCCATGAGAAAACTACGAGATACTAGACATAATCCAGTTGTTAAAATTATTAAATTATTGAAAAGACTTGTTTTATTAATATTAGATTATCGATAATGGACATCTGTTTCATCGGTCTGATTTCGAGTATCTTTCCAAAATTTGCAGATCTATTTAGAGCACCCAGCATCGAATATATTAGTATTAATTATTAGTATCACGTGACCTCATTACCACTCAGAAGCTTTAATGGGAACGTGAAATGAATATGGAATTACAGAATTAACAGCGTGAAATGACGAACATTTATTATAATTAATGCGAATGCAAAGAACATAATTTTTGCCCTGTTTATGCAGATAAACTGCTTGGAAAGCACTAGTCTTCGCGAAGTCGGAATTGCGATAGAACTTTAAAATGCAGAGAGTAATAAATTCAAACAATATCGCGCAAATAAACAGCGTTTCACCTATGTGTCAACGATGAATATTGGGAAAACATGTTATCGCTGGGACTTCGATGTTTGATTCGGCCATTGTGAACGAGAACGAATAGTACCAGTGATGTCTGGAATGGAGAATGTAAGTTTCGTAACTCTAGGTCTTCTTGGAACAACATGTCTTCGTCTGACGATTCAATGTTGAAGGCTTTGTTCGCAAGTTTGTATTGTTCGTAATAACTTGAGACTTGCAGCGATGAAGATCGCTTGGCGTAATTGAAATTGGTTATATCTGAATGCGTAAGGAATATGCATGTAATCGTTGAAACGACTAACGTTAAATCGTTGGTATAGTGTGGATGAAATTTCTCAGCGATATAATTCTGCAATATTCCTGGCTGTTGTATTTATTAATACGAGAAGAAATCATCTATCTTTACTTTCGCGCTGGAATTTTGGAATCTTCTTCATTCCTTCATGATATAAAAATAGCGCAATAAATGAACATTTTTGAGAGGGTAGCTTGCGAAAGGGACTCGAGAGTAATATATCTGACGAATAATAATATTTATTATTCCATACAAGTGTCACAAGAGTGCTCGATAATAATGGTGCCTCTTTAGAATTTTAGAGAAAGACGAAAGAGGGGCGAGAAACACGTGGAATTGAATGGAAGCTTAAAAACAAGTCTACCATTCCTCGGGGAAACGGCGTCCGACGACGATAATTTTGTTTACCCAGCGTTGGTGACGCCGTCCCATTCATTTTCGTGGAAAATGGAAGGAATTGACGGGTAAAACGGAAAGCTATGGTGCGCTCTAGTCTCTACGGTTGAATGCAACTTTGAATATGAGTCGGGAACAATTGGTTCCTTTAATGAGATTGGCCGTGGATGTGTACGTGTACACACGTGACGCGGATACATTTCTGCACGCGATTCTTGCCACGCTGCGCCAACCGTCGAGCGAAAGATTATTAACTTGATTGACGACGCGAAAGTACCTTTATGGTCGCGGACGAATTTTCGCATTAATTATTTATGCAAGTCACGATTCACGGAAACTATAATAAGTTGCCAGAGAAGTTGCCTTTTGGCCATCCCCTGCAGGGACGATTTCGTAGTCCGTACGGCGAAAGGTCATTTTAATGTAATTTAAAATATATTGCGTATCGCGCGCGTTATAAAAAGCAAACAGTGACCTTTCCAATATTTACGAACGTAAAGAGAAATTTGTTAAAATCTAATAAACTCGAGGGTAATTAAATTGTATTAATTTAATTATCCGTCTTAGGGCGGAGAATCAAGTTCTAGGAAAAAGGATTTTAATGTGCAGCGAAATTTCGATTAAACGTGGTCTAAATTATCCGGGTTATCCGGCGTAGGGGTCGTACGTGTGTTAAATTCTCCTTTATTAAACCTCGATTATCCGGCGAATCTCAATTTATCCGGGGCTGTCTCGGTCCCGATGAAGCCAGTTAATCGACCTTCCACTGTATTACATTTTTAATCCATTTTTACACATGGAATAATTTCTGTTAGACACCTTGTGCGTTACGTTCTTCTGAAATTATTACTTCCACCTCAGTACCTATATGTACTTTGCATCGAAGGCAAAGATTAAAAGGGGTAGCTCGCATGCACCTGTCATAAACGTAGCATACGGGTCTCTGCATGCCGGTATCCTACCATTTACGGTCTTTGCTATAGTATAGGATTTAATTTATCCTTTTGCAGGAATTCTATCCTTTCCAAAATCCTATTTTTCACGTTTAATTATTTTGTACGCGAACGAGCTTCGTTATAGCAACCAAATTTAATTTTGCTTGGATAGGCGTCGACCTATCAACGTATCAAAACCTTTTACCCAACTAACCGATTTAACCTACTCTTAAATATCCAGAAGTTGTACAGCGACAGTCTACGTCAGACTCTTACGTAAATTAAGCTAAGTATAAGTCGTGTTCCCAGCAGACTATCGTGAACAGACGATACGGGCTATTTTACGTAATATCTACGCTGATAGTTTCGGAACAGCATAGTTAAAATATTCACCGACACTGATATATTAAAATATCACGATAGAGTAGCACTATAGATCTTTCTTCCAACCTAACATTTATTTTCTAAAATGAAATTTATGAAAACGAATAATAAACAGTTGTCGTTTTAAACTTTACTTATCGTTCGATACAATGGCATATAACAGTACTTGTATTGTCCATGCAGTTACGCGATAAAATAAAACATAATGTAAAATAAACTTTACTATTATTGCTCGTTTACTATCTATCGCACGCGTACAAACACACAGGCACGACTGCCATAATTTTAATTGGAAACTTCAGAACAAAAGGAATATAACATACAAGATTCGTGGAAATGTAAAAATGGGTCAGAAAGTGGTGCATTTATTAATTTATAGTAACAAAGACAGTAATTTCAACAAAGTAAACATAATGGCAATTATAAAAGGGGAAAGCGGTTTTCTATTATTTTCTATCTGAATTTTAGAAAAATCAGGAAACGTGAGATTTTCGATCGGCGTGTCTGAGAATACAATTTACGACGTTTGAATTCAAATAATCTTCTCGTTATTTCGATGGGATGGACACAAGGTATGCAATAATGATTATGCGTACTATCATCGTGCGAAGCTGCCAGTTGCAGCTTGCTTAATGGTATCTGCATCCTCTCCTAATTATTGCAGTATAATAGTGGCACTAATCGATTCGCGCGATGCCTACAAACGGCTTTTCCAACCGCTGAATGTTCTTACCGAGAGCAAACGCATTGTTCGCGTGCGTTACTTAACGTTGAATAGAACTGCACATTATAAAATCAAAGGAACAAATGTTCGCGCGACGCGTACGATCTCTTAATTTCTGTTCTCTCTTTCGAACCAGAAGTCGAAATCTGTCAGCGTGAATATTTAATTCCATCAGGCGAACGGGCTAACAGGACGACAAGAACGTATTTGTTTTTTAGAAGCGTGATATTTGTCGTGATATTTCGCGTACGTCGATAAAAGCGTGCCCCGACACAAAACGCAAATGCGGTCCCGATAAGCCAGGACGACGAAAACGCGGAATGTAAACACGTTCGCGAATAAATCGTTTAGCGCGTTGCTTCCCAGCTGTATGGCTGACTAAATAGTTCTTGTCTTTATAATTACCACCGTTAGCCATAGGGTCGTTAAGTTCATTAGCTGTTAGCATTGTCCAACCGCTTAGCAGATTACTATTTACCGTGCATTGCGAGAACGAGCCAAGTATTCGGACAAATTGCAATAATAAATTTTTGGAAGCGGCAATACGTTGAAGACAAAACATGTTAACGAGCATCTGGATCAATTAGCGCTCGAATATTGATCGATTTGTCCATGATCGCGAATTTGAATCTTCTAGTTTCGTCGCGAAGAAAGTAATTACGCAATTGCAATAAATGATTTACCAGGAACGCGAGTACAAAACACGCGCCAGGCGAGGCCACGTAAGCCAGGATTTTATAAGGGCATACGACTCGTTGAAATAGAAAAGGAACGCGCGGAATATATTCCACGAAAAGCAAAATAAAGAGATAAAGACAGGAAAACGGGGAGACACGAGTGCCACGCTACTGAAGAGAAAAAAGTTACTTTTGTGAAACATGCGGCGTATACAAACGAAGAAATTAATTTTCAAACATGTGGTTTTAAAGCAAGAGTTACTCGAGGACTATTTGAAGAATTGTTGGATTTGCAAAAGATTTCAATAAACTCGATCGTACTTTCTATTCTTCTTTGGTCGATTCCATTTTTCTATTTTGTGGAAAATTATTTACACTTTTACCGAACCGCAATTTACAAAATTTATATACAATTGTAATATTTTAATGCATCAACGGAATAGAAATAGACTAGTTTGAGAGAAAACGTACAGTAAATGTATTGATCTGTTTATGGGAACAGTGGCGAAAGTAGGAAGTAATGACGATCATTGAAAAGAATAACCGAAGAGGAAAAGGGAGAGAGTTTCATTCATACGTTAGGGAAGATTTTTACAACCCTTCGTCTGGTATGTCGGAGCGTAACGGAAGCGTGTGTAGTAGCGGGAATAAATCCGCTAGTTAATAGATAACTGGGTCGTCGTCCTCGAGAGGTCACCGAGGCTTTTGGCAAAGTGCGAGCAAAGAAACGAAGGCGGGGATCCGTCTTCCCGAGGTGCCTACGTCTAGCAAAGAAGCTGTGCAACGTGTTAGAAAAAAAGTGGAACGGGGTCAAGGCGGGTTCGTCACTCCTTTTTTATTCGCAGAAAAATTGCCCGAAGCAACTTTTCATTTTTTTTTTTCCGAACGAACTATCTTCAACTTCATAATTTATTGTTTTCGAGCTTTCCGCGGACGGAACGATCTTTATCGTCGTGTTTTATCGCGCCGGGTTACCGCCGTTACCGCCATAAAACAGACTTTGGCACGCGCTTCAACTCGAAACAGTACTTTTTAATCACGACGATCGTGTACCGTGCCATGAACGAAATCGTCGTTTGCTCGCTTTCGAGCGTGAAGAATAAAAAAGTAGAGACGTGTTTTCGCTGAAAAACAAAGAAGGAAAAAGGAACCTAAGTTAATTTCGTAGTGATTTTTGGCTCACCTGACACGCTTCGCGTTCTTTCCGCTCGCGCCGATTCCGTGTTCCAACATCGTCCAATTTTCGAGAGCTCTTGAGCGTTTTTGCGATGTCGTAATCTCGCGCGGTTCCATTAAAAGGAACAACAATGTCCTCCGAATACTAAAAACGAATGGAAGTTTCGCACCTTCCATTCGTCACTGTTTCGTTTAAGGATTATTGTAACAAAGCTGTCTTGAAACGTTCACAGCGGTATTCTTCTACTAAAGATCTTGCCTCGTTTCACGATGCACATCTCGAACGAAACCTCTTAAATTATTCTTGCGAGAGTAACTCGATTATCGATAGTCGTCGTACAGAATCGTCCCCTCGGGTTCGTCGTCGACGCGTTCGTTAGCAGACAATGCGTGGAACGTTTGATCGTAGAAATCGATGGGGCGATCGTCTCTTCTCGTCATCTTCGAAAAAATGATTCCCTTCCGCTGGCTCTTCCTCCACGACAAAACGTCCATCGTGTATAATCAACGGTGATTTAATAATTCTTACGGTTTATCGATGACCCGAAACATTTATTACTATTCTAAGTCTTTGTTGGTCGCTACTGAATTTCACTGTTTGCATCGTGCACAGTCAGATATCCAAGCTCGACGCCTCGTTATCCATGACACGCCTCAACGACAAACTTGCTCGACTGGATTCAAACACATCGTTGCTCGGATTTTCATTGTTACTCCGTTTTAGCGTCAAACAGAAATCGCGGATTAGTCCGGCACAATCTTTTCCCGCTTTGAATGCTCGCCCTAAAAAGTGCAAAATGAAAAGCTGCTCTTTATTGCTCTGTGGGGGACTCGGTCGTTTCCACGGGATCAGGAACGCTTGTACCGCGCGGATTTAAACTCCGTTCTTGTTTCGTGAATTCTCTTTTTCAGATTTCGCTGTCCGCGTTTCTTATAAAATATATTCGTCGATCCTCTTCCCGAGTCCGAGAAGCGTATAATTCATGGTATCGACAGAAATTGTCCTACTTCTCGGCGACGGAGTAAACAGGAGGGCGTCAAAATTGAAGAAAAGTTCCTTCGACAGGAGCCATTCGAACGGAGTTTTAAGAAAAGGAGATTTAGACAAATGGACGAGAGAAACACGGAACACAGAGACAAGTATTAAAGTCATTAGGTAAATTCAGCAAGTTTAACATTTTGTTTGGTACGTAAGAGAAAGAGGATGCCCAAATTCTCGAACATGTTAGAAGAAGTGAATTTTCCAGCAGTGCTCTTCCATCTCGTTGAGCTCATTTTTCTTCCGCGTCTTTCAACCGACCTCCGCGGTAAATCGTCGGTTCGATATACATTTTTCTAACCCCTGTGTCGGATATCCTGAAAATTTGTACGTCGACGATACGCGTGCATTCAACGGAAAAGTATGAAACGCGGAACAGACGAAGAAAATAAGAAAGAATCGTGCCCCGACATAAATTAACTTCTATCAAAATAATTGGGAATAAAACTGGGTCGTAACAAACGCTATTTATGTTAAACGATTTTGTTCAACCATCTGTTATCATCTTCAGTATCAAAGAGACAAAATATATCATTTTTATTCCATTTCCTTTATCGTGAATTGTTTTATAATTAATAACTCTGAAAATTAACGCAAATGGTTGGTCGAAAACGTTTAACGTTAATAATAAGTGGCTCGTCACGACTACATCCAACGTTAATTGAGTTCTATCAAAATGTTTTGGTAGAAAATTCAACTGGTTGTAATACTATACTTCGGTAATTGTTTCGTAATTGTTAAATTTAACATTTATCGAAATATTTCGTCGAAGTAAGAGGTGGCTAATGTAGAACACGTAAAACGAAAAGTAGAACTCCCGTGAAATCGTGTAAAAAGGATGAAATACAAGTCGGACAAATCCTAAATGTCGTCCATTTTTACACTGTGGTTCTGTTCACGACTCGAAGACTTTACGGCGAATTTTGTATCCCGACACGGCAACAAAAACGAAACACGGTATCGTATATTCTCGTGAAAATCATACCATTCGCAATGTCGGTGCTGCTTTGTAATTTATCTCGATATCCGCCATATCGTTTTATCAGAATGACTAGTGCTTTCCGATAACAAGATATCGACCTCCGGGAAAACCTACGAAAAACTTTCTGTTCTTGACTATCGCGTTTCGTCCAACTCCAATTTTTCAATTTCAAAATTTCGTCGTTTCGAACACGAACAGCTTGTTTTCAGCGACAACGAGTTACGAATGCAGCAACCTTCCGCCGAAATTTATTCATTCATTCTTATCGCGGCGATCAATCGTTAAACAGTTTCTATGGGAAAGTTGTAACGAACAATGAAAGAAAAATAGTTTAGAATCTAGCTAGCTGCTCGAAGAATAACAACGAACGTTAGTCCGTTTCCAGAATTAAATTCATTCCACCGGAGTATTTCAACATTTTTCCGTCATACGCGGGCGCAACAACGAGATTATGTTTCGCGAGGCGATCACTATACCGGAACCTCTGAGGCACGATGCAGCCACAAACTATTCGAAACATTCTAGCCAATCGCCAGGATGGAACACAAAGGATAGGATATATACCGCGAATTCGAGAGTAATATAGTTTATTCGTGCAACGTGACCGGAAACGACATCCTTTGGGGGAAAAATGAAAATATGTCAAGGATGGAAAACCATGTCTGAAAAATTCCGCAAGCTTCTTCGCGACGATAATAAACTGCGAGATATGTGCAGGAAAAATACATACGATGGCGCGGTGCATCAGGAAAAATGCAATTTAAACGATTAATTCGAAGGAACAAGGAAGTCGATAAATCGATGCAATTTTGTTATCCAAGTTTAAATTGACTTTAGATTCCCACTTGGATAAAAAGGAACACACGATCCGTCTGTTAATCACTACCAATCCATTGAGTCAATTAAAGGATCAAAGTGACGTCTCGCGTATCTCGGAACAACGAACGTCGTGCTTCCATGGCCGACTCAAAGGGAATAATTTGCGCGAGCAATTATACGAGGACTGTTTAAGACTGTTTGAATGACCAAATGGAATAGTTTGTCGATAATAGTGGGTTAGGCGAAAACGAAACGACGCGCATCCGGAAGAAAAATGATAATTGCGGGGCGAGAAGAGAATAATGGCAGTTTTGTAACTAGTCGACTCGCCGGGAGGAAAAATAATAATTGTATGGAACTTACAGCTCGTAATGTCTTTAACCTTTCATTCTTACGTTGGGCCGTGTACAGGGATACGTTGAAGTAGGCTCGACGAGAGTAGAGGATTGCTCTCGAGGCAGAGAAGTGACACGGAGTAAAAGAATGATGGAAGAAGGGGAGAACGTGGAAGAGACTATTTCAGTGTTATGCATGCTGGAACGCATTGTGGCGAGCCGCAACACTGATTAATAATGCTCATGGTGCGACAAAAGGGAACGGGAGTGAAAGACGCGAGAGTAAAACGAAACCTAATACGAAATCGCATTGTTGGAGAGGGGCTTTGTTGAAAAGGAAATATAGAAAGTCTGCTGGTTATTATGCACCGATGTTTTCTTATTTGCTCGTTTGCTGCGGATTCCGCTAGGATTTAAACGAACGACGATATCAAAGGGAGGGATAAAAACAACGTAATCCTGTTTCGACGCTAATGCCTGCGAACACTCGTCGTTGTGTACGACTTAACGTGAGATTTAGTTTCAACGGGACGTATGATTCCTGGACAAATAACGAGCAATAAATAACGCTGCACGTACACCGACAGAAATTGAAGTACCGCAAAAACCGCATTCGGGCCAGTTGTAGCGGTACTAACGACTTTACTGTTGTACACTGCGTGCCGTTGTATACGTTTTACGCGTCGCGATATTATCGAAGGTTAGGCACGCAGGATTTTTGTACGTCCGTGCACGTCGATTCCCGCTAGAAAGAGAAAGACGATCGTCGTAGCAATTAACAAGTGTCCGTAGTACGCTAAGAGATTGAAGCTACTCCCGATCGACCAAGTCAGACAGTCTCGGAAGGAAGCGAGGTGCACGGGGTCATTGTCCTCGAAAAGGCGCGCAGCGTAGCGTCGTATTTCAGGGAAAACTCGTGAACCAATAACCCCTGGAAATCCCGGCAGACGGGAGAACCCGGAATACGCTTACCCCCGAAGGAAAAAAGTCGATCCGGGAATACCGGCGGGGGCGAGTCACGGCCGCGGATCCACTTAAAGTACGCGTGAACCGTTGAGCAGGTAGACGGGTACGACGTTTACCGTTCGCTCGAGCATTTATCATCCATGGTCGCGCGTGGGCGAAAAAGAGGAGCCGAAGGAACGGTGGCGATAGTGTCCCCGTGGCGTTTAAACGGCGTGTGTCGTGTGCCGGCGTCACGCGTCACAACATTGCATTTATCTTGGCACACACGCGATCGGTACGCAACGGGGAGGCAGACAGGCAGGAGTGACGAAAGAACGAAGGAAGCGTCGTCGTGCCGCGCCGCGGCGTATCGCGTCACGTCGCGTCACCACGCGTTGCATTTCTATCACACACCCACTGCACGTCCGGCGAACGAGCACCACGAGCCGATGCGCGGCCCCTTTGTGTCCGTTTGCCTGCGGACCGAAACGGACAGGAGCGTGCTCGACAGGTAAAAGAAAAGTCCCGGCGCGGTGAGCACGTCGCGTTCTCTCAGGGCCGTACGAAAGATCCGAGGGTCAGAGGTGCCAGATTAGAGGGGTGCTCAGACAGGGGAGAGAGGGGGAACGGGGACGGAGAACGTGTCAGATCCGCGTTTGTCTTTTGGGCTGCCGGTCCCAACGTTGACTGCACCATCCGACTCTATCGCGCTACTCGCCACCACCACTAGTATCACCACCAACGCCGCCACCGCCGCCGCCGCCGTCGACGACGACGACGACGCCGTCGGTTCGCGTTGGCTATCGATTTTTCCGCGCAGCCTCCGCGGCCGGAGCACACAGACCGTCGACGTCTGCTGGATAGTTCTAACATCGTTGCTTGCTACTTTAACCCTTTTCTCTCACCTGGCCTTTTCCTTTTCTTCACGTTGCATTGCCTAAAGTAACGCCCGACCGGCTACAGCGCGACGTTTGCTATTCTTCGGCCCGCGAGCTAACGACGGTTCTCTCTTTTCACTCGAGTGCGTCTCTCGTGACAGAATCCGTAAAAATCCGGTTCAGTATCTTGCACAGTTTATGGTAGCGTGTCGCAGTGTTGTCTGCACGTCTGGGAAGTAAAACACGCGGACAGTCGGTCCCATGTGGCCTCATCCATTAAAATTTTAAGGCTCTTTCGAGACCCTTTTGTTCAATTTTTACTTCTTACTAGCTTTTTGCTGTACGAGACTGTTCACTTTACATGCGAAAGATCAACACCTTCTTTCACGATTTTGTACAAAATTCCTATGATTAAAATATGCTTCACCAAAATCCTGGATTTTATCTCTCAGATCGCAAAGTTTAAATTGTTTGCCACTCTGTGCTTTTTAAAAACAGTTTACGCTGGCCTAATCTTTGCTTTCAGGCGAAGGGTATTTCTCACACACGCGGAAAGATATCCTGACGTTATTGCGCAACTTCCGTGTTTAGAATTCAGAGTCGCCCGGTTCTAGGAGAACTATTATTGCTAGTTCTCCGACATTTTTCAGCTAGGATTTCTCGACCCCAAAGTATTCTTTTAAAACTATAAATGCATAGCACCTAATGCACGAATGCATCACGTATGTGCGTATAGACTGTACGTATCATTCTATAAACTCCCTAATCGATTACAATTTTAGCCTCGAGGTTCTACAAACTATTCTATTTGCATCAGACGTCGCTGATAAGTTGCACGTATAACGCATTCCGTTTTTGGAATCAACATCACCCACAGAACCAGACAATCAGAAACTTTTGCACGTGATCTGATAATACAAAGCATTGTGGAAATTTACTCGTCAAACGCAGGAATAAGATCATAGTTAAAACTGAAAGCCTGTTTGTATCTGAATTCAATTATTGCAAGCTATCGGTCGGCTATATTTCTAGAAAATTATTCGCTAATTGTCAGCAATATTAAACCCTAACGATTCGTATTCAATGCAGATTTTCATACTACCAACGACAAAATTTCTATTAGTATAGCCAAACAAGAGTAACATTGTTATCAATATGTTACAGCTCAAAACGTCCTCAAATTATCTTCACATTACCAGGCACACGGCTAGAAGTGCACGTTTGTAGACAGAATCGAAATAGCTTAGAATACTTGTCCCTGAACGTATTTGTAGAATCGATTCTAACTTTCCGTCTTCACTCTGTAACTGTGTAAATGTTGTTCAATTCGCCAAGAGTTATCCAAATAACAAAATAATACCGCCTTTCACTTAAGAGAATTTAGGAGACCTCGTTCTTCTAACAGTAACCATACAACAATTTGCTGCACAAGAAAACAAATGGCTCGCCTGAACCATGTAATTAAAAAAATAAATGAATAAAGTCGATACCTTTATTGGTTTCTGAGAAAACAGATTGCAACGATTTATTCGGACCACGTAGTATAGTAAAATTGTTCTACATAAAAACAGAACCCACATCGTTTGTATTTACGTTAGTTATAAGACAGAATTTAATTTTTAAATATTCTACGTAACATTAATTTTAATAATTGCCTATTATTATTATCATTACTGTTTCCAATTGGATTTCTTTTCGATTTTAGAGTTTAATCGCGATTTGCCACTGTAAAGATAGAATGCAGATTGCATTTCCAGTGGCTTTATGCATCCCCTGCGCCACTTATTGATCGCAATTCTGTTGATCTTTCTTCCATGCCCCCGTTACGGCGGAGTTTGAAATCTCTCGGTGATTTTATGAAGGAGTTGCACGTTCTATTGTTTGTGACGAACGACGATCACTGCTTGTGTCATCGAAGTGTTTACAGTCACTTCGCTATTTGACTGATATCATTCGTAATCTTTGCCGTCGATTTATTTGAAACGAAACGTTCCCCGCGACAGCATTGTCATCGATCCCTATAGAAATATTCCTTGTTAATATACAATGCTGCATTCCATTTTTCACCGAGCTTGCCACGTTATAAAACTTTGAAACGTTCTTAATACTTTTCTTAAAGCGAAGTCAACTTCGTAACAATGAAGCCCGCTGAAAAATACCGGCAAACATTTTTCACAAAAATGCTGCTCCAAGGAAGACATTTTTACCCGAAAGGAAGAAACGTCCCGACGATAGAATGCACGGTTTTCTGGAAAGATTTTTAGGAAAAAGAAAAGCGAAAGCAAGAGGGCCCCTCTTCCACTCTCATATTATGCGGTCTTTCATTCGTTTTTCTACCGTCTCGTTTGTCGGCGGTTCCTTCAAAGCTAAGAATGGCTAACAGTCGGCATTCCCGCTAACGAACGAGTCAGAAAATCTACACCCAACCTCTGGGAAATATCTGCGTTCGTTAGAGAAAATCGATTGGCAACATCGAGCCATTTTTCTGGATTTTAAACGTCCAACGAACGCGAAAAATTCTCTAAACCGAAAAAAACCGCGCTAAATATCGCGTTAAATCCGATTTTTCTCTCGAGGAAAGACCCTTATCCTTTTTTTCCATGTCACGAGGGTTCTGAAACGTCCGGGAACCCTTGAATTGCTTCCTGGACATCTCTTACGTGGAAAAACCTTTTTGACAGCCCCGACAGTTCCTGATGATTCACAAAGGAAAAAAGAAAGAAAACTTCCGCTTTGTGCTTGCGCACTTTTATTTCCAAGCGCGTTCGCTATTTAAGCACTCTCTTTGATAAAATATTTGCTCAACATGTTAGCATTCTAATTAATACTTTCAAAAGTGTACGTATGTAACGACGACTGTATTTCTAATTGCGTCGATTTAACAAAGAAACGAAGTCTGGTGAGACGATTAAAATTTATAAAAATTTAATTGGATGATGTATTCGTAAAAATTCCATTTGTTGTAATGAAAGTTCATTCGTATGATAAGATTAAAGGCAAGCGTAGATGAGAAAAGGAAAAAAATTCGGAACGAATCGCTTGTCCTCGAGGTGCCCTGGTCTGATCATGGACAGATGACTTCTACTTGATGCTAGTAGTGCTACTCAATCTGTGACCAGACAATAAAGGAAGTATAACGCTTACGCCAGCGAGTTTCCCGCGATAATAGGTGATCTTGGAAATGAAAAAAAGCGAAGAAGAAAAGAACCTTCGGATGCCTTTATATAGGACGCTAACGGCATAAAATGGCGTACTTATTGGTAACCGATAATCTACGAAAATCTATCGTAAAGTCACACAATAATACATTTTTCGGGTGCAATTTATAACCAACGATCGATCATACATTTTGGGCAAGTTCGTAGATCGCTTAAATATAGATATCCGTACGATTTTGATTGGGTTAATGTAATTACGTGATAATCATAGGATAGAACGATAGGATGGAAAGGACATTTCAAGGAAGTGGTTGAAATTTAATTTGTCGTTACGGCTTTGACGAAGAACCGGCAGAAATTAATTCAATCTGCGCCCAGAAGGATGACCTTAATGAGATGCGATTCTCAGAATTAAATATTCCCCACCGGGAAGGGATGATTTTGTTCCCGATGTTCTTAGAACCTCAACTGTTTCGCCTAGCATCTAAATACTAAACAGTGCTATTTCCGTGCGAGTAAATCCGGCCTTACGATGACACGATTTCAGTAGGAGGTGTTAAAATCCAACGCGTGCACGTATATTCGTTGATGCCGTATTCGTGGAAATTAAACAACCGTGCAGGTACAATGGAGATATCAGCGAAAAAGTCGAGTCGCAGAATGTGCTCTTGAATGACGCACGAAATTTTTGTTTCCGTGCAATCGCACACGGAAAATGCGGAATACGCTTTCATACGCGCACAGAAAGTGCAGAGTATTTGGAATGCTGCTGGTAATTTGAAATACCGAAACATTACATGCAAAATGCTGCTACTCCGAATTATTGACACCATAAGAAAATGATTAATTTCAGATACTTTTTGTTGTATAAAAGTTTAGCAGTTTCCCTACGATATTGCCCAGGTTTTATTTATTCCCATCCTTTGCCGGAATTTGTTATCCGTTATGAACAAACTGGTATTCCAAATATGCGCTGCGCTTCCTCTGTGCGTTTTGCCACGCATTTGGATCACGATACATACTCGTGGCGATTCATAGAGAGTACACTGGCGAGAAAAACATGTACGAGTATCGTAACACGAAAGATTTCTCCAAGTGAAACGATAAAAGGACATTCTCCGAAGGACACCAGGAAATGGGGATAAGGACGGGCACGAGGGGCATTCAAATAAATTCAGAAAACTGTAAATCTCGCGAAAATCTCTCTTCGAGATGTTGGAAACGGGACAAGGATAGACGGATCACCAGATAGGAAGCATACACGTATGGGTAGGTGCGCGCTATACTTTCCGCAATGTCAATTTAAATATATTACTCTTGAATAAATCACGCATCGTAAATAAAAGAATCCAATTTAGATGAATCTTTGCATCGAGATATAGAAAATTCATTAATAACGCGTAGAGTGTAACGCGTCGGTTAAAGCATTAATAAAGTAGTCCTTCGAATACAATTTTAATTTGAGATCAAACGAAATGAATTTCACGCGACACGCTGTATATTTAAAGTTATTACGAAATTAGCAAAAAGTTAGTTAGAAAATTTGACCATACGTGTAATTCTCAACATTTCTGACAAGAATTATTCATAAATGGAGCTACCCTTTACATTTTTATGAGTGATTCGTGCTTAATGTATAAGACGCACGTAGTACATGAAACTATAAAAGAAAAGACGCTAGGGAACCAAGAATCTTTCCTAAAACCGTAAAGTCCCTCTTGTAACTTGAGAAACAACCTTTTATTCCACGGGATCCAAGTTTGGATTAATCTCGACTATCTCTTGGAACTATACAGACCAGAAAGCCAGGTCGCTGGACGAAAGATATATTGAGTTTCCGTGTTCCGCGGCGTCAATTTCTGGAGTGTCCATCCATAATCCTTACCTTTCCGGTCGGTATAAACAGCAACATAGATTTATCAGCCCGCACAATGGCCCGATTTTTGTACCCCGGAACTTTGAACTCCTGACAACGCGTATTACTTAAACAAAACATGCACAGACGGTGCAATAAAATGACAAGAAATTCAAGCACGGTTCCTTTTCGCTTACAAAAAGAAAAATTGCTGTTTTCTTTAAGACATAACGTGCTACGATAGAGGCGTACTCGAGTGTAAATGCTGAATACAACGTCTCGGTATCGCGAAAGAAAATCTTCACTGTCTGACGACGACTCGTGAAATCAGCATTTCCAACCACTCAGACCTCCAACCCTTTCCACTTACGCTTTCGTCAATTTTCACAGGGCGGAGACATTGAAATCCTCGGCAAATATTCGTCAGCTCGTAACATCGGAATCCACACAAAGAATTACTCGTGTTTTATTCAAGCATTGCCAAGAGTTTCTCATATATTCGTATAATTTATATCGCTTTGACCGACGCGACAGACATTTCCAACCGTTTCTCTAACGAACTCATTATTTTCATCGTTCGCTTTTAAATGTTTTTATGTACAAAATATCCAATTTCTCCTTGCTACACGAATATATCTCTCTAATTCCACGATATTTTGCGAGGGAGATCAATCTTCTGTAAATCAAGCGAGTCATTCTTCGAGCGACATTGTGAGGGCACAGTTCGGAATGCACGTAGACATGATTTAAATTTCAGCCTCTCCTTAATTCGCCTATGAACACGTCTGACGCATTCATGGTGTCGCGCAAACAGGTATGTACATATTCACGAGGGTGTCTAGACTCCAAAGTGTCGGATGGCCGAATTTACGAAGATTAACTAACCGAGAACTAGCAAGTGTGCCCAATGGTACCCTCTTCAATTACTTGTCGCAAGGAGTACGAACGTCTTCACGCGGCTAATTGTTAAAATATATCATCTAATTATGTTTTAAGTGGTCATCCCGTTCTCTGAAGTTTAAATTACAAACTGAATTTCGTATAGAAGTCACTGTATCAAATATAATTTTTTGACAAAGCAAGACAGAGACAAATGTACAGGATGTTCGGCTATCCCTGGGAAAAATTTTAATTGAAGATTCTAGAGGCCAAAATACGACGACAATCAAGGATACTAATTTGTTGATTGAGGCTTCGTTAAAAAGTTATAGAAACATTTCCGGCCACACAGTATATTTTCGGTAAAAAATTATTTTCTCGAAAGTACGTAGGATTTCGAGGGTATGTCTATTCACCAAAAATGATTATAATTGAGCCCCGCAACCGAAAATAATTTTTTTAGAATGATTTGAAAATTTTTTTTTTCGTCGAAAAATTTAGGCACCTATCACCTGTCGATTTTTCTTAAAAATTCGTTTTTCATTTTTAATAAATTTGTTTGACACGCTACAGAAAAGTTGTGTAATACTTTTTTGTAGGTACACATGAGCACTACTTCAGAAAAAAGTTTCATTGAAATATATTCACTATTCTAGAAATTATGACTGTTTGAAGATTGGACGACTTTTATGGGGTTTTTCTAACTTTACGGGTTTAAGGAGCAACTTTCCTAATATTTTTGGAATTTCTACATATTCTACACTAAAATACGCGTAGTTTGCTTTTTTAAACATTAAAATCGTCCAATCCGTTCAGAAGTTATGATGTTTTAAACATACGCATGAAATTTCAGTGAAACATATCAATGGATGATCAGACATGAAATTTTCGGTAATGAATTTTTTTCTCAAAACTGCGTAGGATTTCGAGGGTATGTCTATTCACCAAAAATGATTGTAATTGACTCCCGCAACCGAAAATAATTTTTCCAGAATGATTTGATATTTTTGAATTTAATTTTTTAATAACTTTTTAACGAAGCCTCAATCAACAAATTGATATTCTTGATTTTCGTCTTATTTTGGCCTCAAGAATCTCCCATTACAATTTTTCCTAGGGGTAGCCGAACACACTGTATATGTATTTTGTAAATCTTATTTACGACGAGGAATTGTTAACAGAGGGTTTCGTTCAACTTTGAAAACGGCGATTAATGAACCTGAAAATTGGTCCTCGAACCAAGATCTTCGTCGACCGAGGGTAGATCCTCCAGCGCCATAAAAAGGGCAAGAATTCACAATAGTCGAACAAAACTGAACCTATAGGGGTCTCCCGGAGAAGCGGAAGGTATTCTTTATAGCCCTGGAATAGCTGATTAGTCGTGAATATCCGAAATCCTTTCCAAACGAAACGAATCCTTTAAACGAAAGTTCAAGAGAAGACAAAAAGATTTGCAAAAATTATATAAAAAATTCATTCATTGTTTTTATAAGTATATTAATATGCACGTAAGATTTCAGTTCATTGAGTTGATTATTTAGAATAAAAGAAATCCCACAGATTGCTCGTATTTCGAGACCCTAAACGAACCCCCTTAACATTTGCAAGCAGTTGCGAGTAGTAAAAGCGCGTAACGTCGAGGCATTTCGTCGGGTAATTGCGTTTGAAAATTAAAGTGTTTTCTGTATTTTACTGGACCCAATCTAGCAATAAACACGCGATCGTTAAACGAGAGTGAGCGAGGAGAACGTCAAAAGCAGCTTTCGCCAGCAATTTTGATTTCAGAGATTTCAATTACGGTGGGCACCGGTAGCCTTAATACGACTCCAGTCAATTTGCGCCGCAAGTTTGTCAACTTTCCTTTAAGTTTCTATGTAACGTCTGTCCGCGTGACGGAACAAACTTCTCGAGAGAAATAAATGAAAATGATGGTAATACTTTAACGAGTCGTTTGGTGTGTTATTACGTTCCAAGAGCAGTCCCTTTCGCTCGATTCCATGATAATTATCATGGTATACCCAAGATTTATTAGCTCGAGACTTCTGCGATCGTAAAAGAGAGTTGTTTCAGTTTAATTCTGTTAAACTTATTTATGATCGTTTAACTTGTTAATTGTTTCGGTTCAGCAAGGTATCTAGGTCGAGTCAAGGTATTCCCCCAGTGAAGATTCCCCGAAGCGAGAAAAACGCCGAGGACCATTTTTCAACAATTCACAGAAAAGTCATTTGCCGTCAACCTCGATTCCTTTCGACAGTTTTCGCCGCTGCCATTATCGAGCACTTCCTTGCTCACGTTCGTGAACATTGAATTTACTACCTGTCGTTCATGAAACCGTGGTCTCATCAATTTTTGAACGATCGCCTTTCATGTCAACTTCTGGGTTACCGAAAATGAATAAAAACAGCATGTCGCGGGGGCGCGAGCATTTCGAGCGAATTTCAAACGCGTAAACTATTCAAACTGTGTACGAAAATTTATTGCAAGGTACGCTTCTTCGCGGCGACGCGCGAGTCCCTGTTTAATTAAAAAATTTTGATAGAAAATTGATAAATATTGTAGCAATAGCTCGAAGCTTGGATCGTAACGAAAGGAAAATAATTTGTCTGTTTGAAAAAGTTTATTCCAATTCTTATTTCACGTTATAACGTTAAAAGAAACGACTTTTGCCCGAAAGATGCCATATTTACTCGCGGAGAGGGCGAATAGTTGAAATGACTTGACATAAAATTTATGGTCGCAATTTAGACAGCCGGACTTTGAGAGAAACTTTGAAATACGAGGACAAACTGTGACAGATCGTGACAAAAGTCACGTGGAAGAAAATACTCGGTTAAAACGCGACTACGTTTGTGCAAGAGTTCGATCTGGAAATACGAAAGATGGAATACGAAATGCCGGAGGGTACCAGTTCGATAAAACCCAATTGATCTTCCCTTTCGTTTATTAATATGTTCTAAAAAACAAGTACAACATTACAGCTAACATTTTTAGAAGGTCTCAGTGTTAATATAAATGAGAAATTTTGTTTAAAAATACCGAAACCTTGAGAGAACAAGATATTTTAATTATTTAAATTTTTATTCCCAGGGATTACATACTTTTTCAAGGGACAAATGAAAGATCAAGATAATCAAATAAAAGCAACGTGGCTTATCCGATGTTTACATATTACTAATTTTTTTGTCATTTTTTTTAAACACATCGAGGTCAAATACTGCAAAATAAACTACTCTGAACAGTTTCCTTGTTTGTACAACCAGGTAGAGTGGATAGTAAACGTAATATTTTTCCATTTTAATGAACTATAGAATTAGAATAGTGCTCCAACTATTTTTGGGAATCTAAATTTATTAGTTGCAATCTCAAACGACTGTTTGATTTTATTATCAGCTTTTAATTGTTCAGTAAACCGTTATTGAACCATCCTTGCAGCAGAGAAGCATTACAGGGAATAATTTATAACTTTTAAGCGGATTAATTTAAAGCAGAGAGACTTGTCTTCGCGATGCATTAAAATGTTTCGTACGTTCAATAATTACGTAAAATTTTAGCTGCCAACGCAGGGAAATGTAAACCACGCTTCGCGTACATTTATAAATATTCTTTTGAACCGTGAAAACTTAATTTTCGCTCAAAATATCGACGCGACGAATTTTAAATAGAAATATCCAAACAAAGAGAAACGGATTGACAGTAAAATATTCAAGGCCGTAAGATTAAGGAAGGTAGCGTAAAACCTTAATCAAGTTTTCATCGATATTCTGAACACTCTGGTAGATAAAGTTTAGCATCAGTTTTAGAAGTGAGAAACCCTTGCTCTGCACACTTGGTATGATCAAAAGTTTCTTAATAATATGCTCAGCGTCAAGTTTGATGAAAACCAAAAGAAGATAAATGAAACTGATAAATCAATGTACAGAGGTACCAAATTGAAAGTAAATATCTTTTGCCTTTGATGAAAAGTACGAATTGTACTACAAACAATCTGGGATTTAAATTTGAGAAAATTATATTTTAAGATTTCCTTATTTTCCAGGTTTTTTTTTATTACGACATTCATCGATTACTCTATATATAGGTGAACTCGTTTCAAAAATAAACGAACGTTTGATCTGGTAGTTATCTTACTATAGGTTACATGTTGGTGTACACGACCCCGTTTCTTACAAAATAAACTCAATTTCATCTAGAATCGAGAATGAATGCACCGGTGTTAATGGAATCCAGCCTGCTGGATGTGACACGCTCGACTAGGTCTTTGGACTCGATTCAGAAGTAGCTACGAGGTTCGATTTAACGAAGCGTGAAAAAAAATCCAACGAAACAAACGAAGAATACATACAACTGTATCATACGGCGCATTCGCGTAAGGAACTTCGATTACTTTTCACGCAATCAAGGGAAGAATAATTTGGAGAATAATTATAGTTATAATTACAGAAGGAAAAAGCTATTCTGATTTTCTAAGACCTTCACCTTTACCCCTTTCGACCAAAATGATTGATTTTTACCAGATTTAATGCTGCATTAAGTAACAGTAAGATTTATTTACCAAAAATAATGCTATTGTTATTCTAAGCAACATTTCTTATTCTTAAATGCAGATAGTTGTTGTCTTCTTTCTGTTGTTAGCCCTTCACCGTGCTACTTTCATGCTATTATTAAGTGTGAACGCATACTATGTTGGTTTGACGCTAAATTATGACAGTCTGAATTAGTCTGAACCGTTATAGATGAATGTTTCCTTAGGAGGAGGGATATTCTACAAGGACATGTTATGTTCAGATAATAGAACGTCAGAATAGTAAACTGATAGTTGCAGATTCGAATAACGGAGGTTCAGATCAAGAATTTTGACATATCAGGTTCATCAATTTAAATAAAAATATTATGAAGTTATGTTATGCAAAAGGGAGTAAAATGGGGGAATTTAAAAGCGAATAACACATTAAATAAATACGTCACACATTTTTTCACGGTTATTTTTATGTTGCTTTTATCCTTGTGTTATTCTTATTACTTATAAACACGATACGCTTGTTGTAAACACTATGTTGTAACTACTATTTTAGTCCGTATATGAAATATGAGTAAACTCGAGTCACAAAGGGATTTTTGTCAAGGGACACGAGATAGATCCCTCGATCCTGGAATATTCCAAATAGGATCTTTTGATTCCCAGGAAGGTTTGATTCGGGTATCTGAATCTTTGGATCGATTTCGTTTGGTTTTTTCGGTTTTGACTCGATTCAAGTTCTCCGTTTATTAATTCCATGATTCAGATTCTATGACTACATGGTATCTCCAACACGGATCTTACGACACTGAGATTTTCCAAGTCGATTTCGTCACGGACTTATCCGTCACTTATCATCGTCAACATCTGATGGATCACGTCGTGTCACAGGACCTTGAGGTTGACCGGAACCTGCTAGTTTTATACGTTATATTCACGTTTCTGATAATAACAAATATGAAACCTACGCTTATTCCAGCTCTTGTTATGTTCTTATCTGCAATTAAGTCTCATTTACTAATTTATTCATCGTCAGATAAAGTCGTATACGTTAGATTCTAGATTTAATTTTGCTGATTGTCCTGTATTTTTTTTTTTTAATTTGTGTAGATCTAATCATTTAAGCCACTTCGTCCATGACAATCCAAAATAGAACAACAGAAATGTGTATTAAAATTTTAATTCCTAAAGTTACAAAGCTACGTGCTTAATGCATTCGATATTAAGGGATCTGCTCGTTAAATGTTAAATCATACTGTTTACTATTTCATCATTTGTGTTAAACGTTTCTCGTCTGATCTCGGACGACCATGCACCACGTTTGCGGTGCAGTTATAAATTTCGAGTGGAAGGACAGCTCGAAACCAATCAATGTACAAATACAATTCGGCCAGGAAAGCATAGCTAAAGCTTCGCAAAATTTGAAGGATGAGAAGTGGACGAGGAACCTGTGCAGGAGTATTATCGATATTCGAAGGACGATCACGCTACCTCGGTGCGCATTATGTGGGTTACTAGTCCAAGGTCCAACTTCGTTCGTGTCCTGGAACATAAGCTCGTTTGTACGCTGGATAATTTACCCGTACTTCCTGTGACCCATATTCTTAGCTGGAATCTGTCTTATCCTAGTCGAATTCTTTTGATCGAATACTTGGAACTAATTTCTTACCATTGCAAACAAGGAATTAGCTTTCAAACATTCTTGGCTTCTATATTATTTCTTTTACTACACTTTTCTTTCTCAATACAATCCGTCATCTTTTTCTTAGAAGCTCAATACTTCTTTATAGTTTCCTTCTTATTCCAAATACTGTATTCACAAAGTTTGGCGTTCGAAATTGTTCGATGCACCGTCTATAAAAGACTCGACGATTACATTTTGCATTTTCGTTAAAGGCTGTTTTCATAGAGACAGATGAAAACGATGGTATTAAATTAAGATGAACCGAGTGGCAACCCAACCGAACGAACTCTATCGATTTCGGGGCAGATCTACCGTGGTTCCTGCAGAAGGAAGTTGTTCCCGAACGTGCCTTCGCACCCTACGACGTCTGTCGATACGTTATTCAATTCCATGGTATTGGATTTCCCTTCTCAGCGGTCTGCAGTCAAGCTACGACTGCAACTGCAGCTACAGTACCTAGGAACGATGCGGTTCTATCAGGGTATCCGTCAGTTTCGTTTTTCCCCGCTTCCTTGTTTCGACATTCGACAGACCGTGCACCGTACAAAAATGTTTGCGAAATCGGTTAGCAACCTCGTAACCCAAATCATTAAAAATCATTCGAGACACACGCGCGGACCTTCAAGGATGATTTTCCGTAGCTCGTAATTCGAGTTCAGAGTACTCCGTGAAAAACATCATCGACCGGGAATACCATTTGAATGATCAATTTCTGTTTCGTAAATGCATCAACGCGGAGTTTACGCGGATTTACGCGAGCAGCTTGTACCACGATATCTCCATAATTTAAATAGGTCGAGTCGCTTAATAGAAGCAAATGTATTTCTCGTTCAATGCTGTTTCACTCATTAAAAATTATAATGCATAAAGTGATTGCTGATTACAAAAGCGACACACACGTGGCTGGTACACACGAACCAAGAACCACGTCTAATTCGTGACGCTGTTGCCTTGCAGTCTGGGCACATCCATTATTAATTCTGTACCTAATAATGGGGAGCTTCGCTCTGCATCTAGCACCAACGAGAAGGTTGCGTATCTGCAGTAAAATTAAAATTCATGTCTAACTTTAGAAACGAGCTCGAGCGTCGGTGGGCATCCGCGATAAAGTTAAATATCGCATTGTCGATTAACTAAAGAAATACAACATAACAACTTGCTCTTGGGCGACACAGCCAACAATTTCTTGCGATGGCGGACTACCGGCACTTTTATTTATCGTGCTACAAAAGCTGGGCGGGTCGTTCGAGCCAAAGGTAAAACAAAACTTGCTTAGACCAACGAACTGTTTGTGCAACAGGATCGAAATCGAGAAAACTGACGCCGGACACAAAAAAAAAACTTTAGAACTTCGTTACCGTAGTATTTTAGATACGAATCTCGGTAACAACGAAAATTTATTTTTCATCTAAATCATTTTGAAACGCGGTTTACGAGGAGTCTATTTTTGAAACGTTGGCTGTGACGATGTTGAATGTAGAATACTCACTTGTGGTTCAGAAGGAACTAGACTCTTCAGTCAGTCAAATTTGAAATTTAAATTAAATTCGACTCACGTTCGAGTCATCTTCGGTGTGACGAAATAAACAATTGTGAATATAATATAAAAATTATACAGTACGTGATATCAAAAATCAGTAGAAAATATTACAGTGGTTTTAATTCCTCGGTGTGACTTACTGAAATTCTGCGATTTGATTTAAGAAAGAATGGAGAAGTCATTCGCTGGCAACCAAAATGGAAAGGAACCATTCGGTTTCGCAATCATTCTCTGGGGCTTTATACCTGCGCAATGATTCAAGTGGGAGAGGTCTGTCGCGTAGTGAGGGAAACTCTGTGCTCGAATGGTGGGGATTCCGACCTCGAGCATCGAGGTTCTGGGTTTACGTTTTTTGTCCACTATTTCTTTCGGTGTCTGTTTTTTTTTTTTTTTGATGGTACTTTGAATTTCTTGCGAACGATTCCCAACGAAAACAAAATACGGTGGTTGCTGGTTATAGAAACGTAACGATCCACGTTGGTAATTCAGAATATTATATCTGCCCTGGTGGTATCGAGAAATTCTCAAACATTAGCGAGAGTTTATTATGACGATCCTCTTCGGGTACACAAGAACGATTATGTAAAGAAAAATGATGTCTTAGAAGACAATAGAACGTGGAAGCCTAACAATCAAAGTCTATAAATATAAATATAAAAAAAGAAGATACATCGTTTGAACACTTATGCTATAAAGTATTATATCTTGTTAACGCGATAGTTTATCAAACCGCGTATTTTTAAAATTTATTACCAGTGACTAGCACTGGTAATGATACTAGAGCTAATGGAGTTACGTTTTATGAGTTAAAACTGATATATGGGAATTTTATACTCCGTGACACATCAATACATTTTGGATCCGGCATTCTAATTCTTTTTTTCCGTTCACTTTTATATCCGTCCACAGCCGCAAGGCCGTCAGATTAAGGATTTGCATGTTCGATGTTCAAAGAGAATTGTTTTTTTAAATGGGTACGCAATTATACAGATAATTCGCTGTACGTAAGTAGCGAATACGATGTTCGCGGTTTTTTGTCGCACATTTTTATTTTCGGTAAGGCATAAATGTTTCTCCGGTAATCGACGTCATGGGTACACGGATAAAGTCGTAAAATCCAACGAAATCGCGCGAGAAATTCAAGCAACGAGTATGTTCATACCTGCGAGTAACGTCGCGTTATACAGGGAAACCCGACCGAAGGTTACCGTAGCCTTGAATGTGCAATCGAATAGTCGATACACCGGTACGGAGATGTGTCGATGGATAAAAGTTGGATCGAATCTTAAGAAAGAGTAACAAATGGTGGGTAAAAATCGCGAAGAACGGAGAGAGAACAGTGACGATATAACGGAATTTTAACATAGGATGACGCGATTCCTCGTATCTCGAGATCAACAAACGTTGAGAGCTGAGAATCGATCGTTGTATCGATAATATGTATCTATAAGATAAATGGAATTAATTGCCCCGGCTCGTTGAATAAAATAAAATGGGAAAATAATTATCATGTATCAACGACGATCGCTCGTAGTAATTTATTTATATATGCACGCGTATTTGCTAGTACGAAACAAGTTGTTTGGAAAATAGACTCTAAGATATTTGATTTAAAACGCCAAATAAATCCCAAAACGTTACGAAAGAATGTCGTTCGTTAAACTGCATATTTATCGAACGAACTGTCGAATTGCTATCCATTTATTCAAATAAGAAAGTGCACCGTTAACGTCGTTTTACCTCAGCCGCGTATTACGTCGCCGCAAGTGTCCTATCATAGCGATAAAAGGAAGCAAGGAACAAATACCATTACCCGTCTATTCACGTCCGCGATTTTTCTTTTTTTTTTTTTTTATGAAGGCTTCATAAATTTTGCGATAATCTCGCGACGCCGGGGCCTCGAGATACATAAAACCGCGCGAATGCATACACGCGAAAAGAAATGCCGGAGTTCAAGTTTTGATGCATCACCGACGTTATTCCCTTTATATAAAATTTTATGAATCCTTTTCAGCGGGAATTCACCGCACGAAAGGAAGCGAATAACGCGGATCCGCGGCGGCTGTGAGTGTCTTTTTAAAAATTCATTAAGAACACAGGCGGTACGGTTGTTAGAGGTTATGGTCTTTCAAGACCGGTTTACTTTTTTTCACCCCCTTAATATGCATGTCCGCAATGAAACAGAGGCGTGTATCGGTCCGCTTTATTCACGACACACCTACAACTTGTTCCTCCTGTGACGCTGCGTTAGTTTCTTTCCGCGCCCACGACCCAGTGACGTGTTTCATTGCACATCAACGCCGTGAAATAAATTATTCACGGTATCGGGAACCATTCGTCATTGTCACCTGCCCCGTGGATTCAGAGCGATCGGGATGTTCGGCAATGAATCGCGGACCGATCGTTTTAAGCGAGTCGTGTTTGAACAGGTAGAAGAAACGGTAGTATTTTGGTCCCCTGGTTTTATATCTTATAATAGATCGTTTCAAGAATTTTTATAAAGCCGGGAGTAACGTAGTTTTTTAACGAAAATAACGAAAAATAAGTTTCTGTTTATTGTAGAGATAAAAAACGAATTGATAAACTACGTTTTATCGTTTGCAAACAGAAATTGTTCGCATATTCATCTTTTCTGAACGATATGCACTCGCTGTGTACCCACAGATGACAAATGAAGCAGCGAATCCATATTTTATCACGTTAGTTTATAGAATTACTTCCACCACAAAATATGCATACTGTATTGACGTCGTCAGTTCTAATTCCTATGTTTAATGTATCAGAAAAAGTGTTTCGAGGCTTAAACAGGTAAAATTACACTTCACTATGGGGGATCTATAAATATAAATCTATTTTTCTCAGTGAAATTAACTTTTCACCATCGTTTCCTCTAACGAACATGTTTTTCAGAAAAATACAAACGGGTTTCTTTATGCTTCTTCGTTATCAGTGATGTATACATCAATTTCTTGCGTTTTAAATATTCACATCTCTGTACACTAACTGTTTTTGATTTTATCTACGGTATAACTAATTAAAATCTCAGAAAAAAAATTTTTTTTTTATTTATATCCGTTGTTATAACCTCGAAGTATCGTTTATATTTTATAAAACATCCTTTATGATATTTATAAATAGTGTACTTTACGAAGTATTCTAGGTAAGTCGATACTGATAATTTGCCATTAAATAAAGTTGAATTGAAGCATGAAAACAATAGTGTATAAATACTTCGTGCCTCGTTCTTGACATCGCTATAATTTCCACATTTTACGAGAAACGAGAGGTGCATTTATATTCTATTCAGATTTAACCGCAGATAATCGATTTTTCTGCTCAGGATGATCGTATAGCGACGTTCACTTCGTTTCGTTACAACCACGTACAGGGTGTTACCAACTTCAAAATCAGATATAATATAAATAGTGTGAAATGTTTATGAAATGATATCGAACTTTGAAATGTAAATAAAGCTAGTTCGTCACAGTGTTGATGTATATTATTTATTAGTAAATATGAAAATGATAATTAAACAAATTTAATATTATTTTTCAAGAGGATGGCTGAGTTGTGTAGAGTACAATGTAATAAAAATTAATTTTTTACCCTAAAAAAACACAATCAAGGTGAAATTTGCATTCTTTATATCAATTTCCTCCAAACCAAAGGTACAGGATCCATCCATGTTATTGGTGATATATAATTTAGTAACACCCTGTACATACAGCGGCGTACCGGTTAGGCAAAACAATCCATCACTGAAGGTTATTTAGAAATTAATCGAGATTTCTATCACGCGAGAAAATGAACATTTATAACATTCGTTTAACGCTATTTTATACGTACACTATTACTTTTCATTTCGATAAAAATATTATAATATCGTTGATGAATGCAAGATAGTGTTCATCGAGATATATTAATTTTCTATAAAATGACTTCTGACATTTAAATAAAATTGAACTAAAATATCCGGAACGTTTAAATTATGCTTTTTCGAAGGGGTATTTTATTTCACGCGATTAACATTGTACGTCGTAAATTTATATTTATAAAAAAGTTTCTAAAGGTCATAATTCCAAAAATAATATTTACGCATAAAATATGCGGTCGAGGAGCGGCAAACATTCAAGGACATTTTTTGCACATCCATAACGCTTCAAGTACTTATCTTTCATCAGATTCTCATTTAGTAAAACGTATAGCTCGGTTGAATTGGTTCTGACAAGCCTGCGGGGGAAAAAATTTTTTTACTTCGTTCCTCGTAAACTTTTATTTGAAACAGTTGCAAGAAGAAAGTTCAGCAAATGAACTAGAAAGTTTTGTATCTTCGCTGAAATTAGTAACGAGAAAATTTGCACGTTCTAGCGCGGTGTCCCATTGGTCGAAAAGAAATTGCTAACAGCCGTGTAATTAACAGGGCAAATCCCATTATGCTATGTGTTACAGTCGATTACATAGTTAGGAGCATATCATCGAACCGTGCCAACGAAACTTGTTTATTACGCTGATGGCCAAAACGCATTCATGTTATTTTTTAACGAAGACGTACGGAGCGTTAACGATGCAAAATATAGACGCACCTTTTATCCGCAATACGACCTATTTCGTATAGAAATATGTACTCTTATTTTTACTTGCGGTATTTAGAAACGAAACGAAACGCGTTATCGCAATTTTTGCTTTACCAAGTCCTGTAAAAAATTTTTATTCTTTAACAAATGTTAATTGTAAGGAACGTTGATGTATTCAATATTGATTCACATACCAACGCGAGGTTTCCTTGAAATAGAAAACATGAAATCATAAAGGAGGAAAAACGTAAGAACGTGCGTGTCAAGATTGGTAAACCAGGAATCCCGCGAGTACAACAAGATGCGTCAATAAATAAACCAGGATGATTAAACTAGTTAACGACATCTGTGCAAACTAATCGAGTATACGATCGACAGGTGCGATTCATATTATATTTTTTCATCTATTTTAAGAGTAATAAATATGTTCAAGACGTTACATTCGTAGTTCAATGATCTCGGCCGTTTCTATGAGTACAGTAAACAATCATAATGAAATGGATTGCACGGCTTTAAAGTTCCGGGATCACTTTGTACTTCTAATCGCGCTCATGTTCAACACTGTGGAATAAATATTACAAGGTGAATGGCCATTGCTCCACAATGTAGTGCTAATGTCGCAATCAAATAAAGGTTACTGATAACAATCAAGTTGACGTATCCTTGATAAACGCGTATCTGCGCTTAGTATTAAAAACTTACGAAACTGGAACGTGTGTAGGCTAAGGACATTCAGTCGCAATTTGTTTCTATTTTCATTAAACGCGTTATCTATTTTCAGGTAAAGGTTAATAGTAGCTTAAACTATCGTTGTTATTTCGATGAATCAGAATTACGGATGAAGGAAATTCTGTAAATAGTTGAACGATTTTCCTCGTATTTCAGTTTACGTGGAACATTATTTGTTATAGAATACTTGTACGAATCGGAAAACTTCCGATTAAATGTTAGATTTCCACGATGAGTAGGTGCCTACGTTCGAATCAACAGGAAAATGTTTGGTAGAAAAAAACACGAAACGTGTTATTATATTTACAAGCTGGACCGATGTAAATTTTTCAATCATACCATCAATTAACACGTAAGTAACACTTTAATTACGTATATTCTAATCAGTCGCGTTGAGTAACTTTCGTCGCTGTTGAATCACATCGTCAGGATCACCAATGATTCCTCATTTTTTACAAGTTTGTCAATCTTACTGAAATTTTATCTTGAAAAACGAAGCACGTTCGTCTTACGTAACGAAAACTCGAATCTCTGAATGTACTATTGATTCGTCACAATTACGAACTGTTAAGATTACGGGAAAAATATGAATTATTCACGCGTTATTATCGTTATAAATTATGTAATTTAACGAAAGGCGTCTGCCCACTTTCTCTACGTCCGTTTAACTCGGAACCTCGAGATTCGGCTTCATGGACCACACCATTCTCATTCTTTGAGTACGTGGCCTTCGAGGAGTATCACGATCGCGACTCGGTAGCGGGAAAAGGATCAACGTAACGAGCAAATACGGAGAACCGACGATAAAAATCGAGAGAACTGCAAACCTGTTCGCCTGTGTTCCTTATCCACCCCCACCCGACGAGTTGTTTTAGATAAGCACCGGCAAGAATATATACTTCTTCGTAGATCGTGGAGAGAAATTGTGCATTCCGGACGTACCTGTCGTCCTGTCTCGTTTCTTCGACGAAACAGTGTCGACGATCAAAAATGTCACCCCAACGATCGATGGTGTTTCTCGCCCTCTTGTTCGTTACCGTGGTCAACTGTGATTTGGATCTACAAATGTTGCACGTGGTAAATCGAATTCTTCTCCGATTCAGATAATATTTTCAACGAGAATTCTGAGCAAGTCGCGCCGGAAAAAGTGAACGAAGATCATCGTTAAGTGATATTAATAGTTTAATGTGTTTTTAAAGGTATTTCGACACGGTGAAAAAGTGCCACAACGGGAATATCAAAATTATCCTAACGATCCCTACAAGGATTATACGTATCAGTCGTTGGGCGATGGTGACTTAACAAACGTAAGTAAAAACAATTAACTCACTTGTTCATCCGATAGAATCGTATTCATTGCAATAACCGGATGCAAAATCTCAGTTTCAAACGTTCCGATTTTATAAACGAAATTCTCTTCTCCGACCCAATGATTCGAATAATGATTCTGAATAATTCCAGAAATTAAATAAAATTTACACCGACTGATATTATAATTCGTTGGCTCGTTCCTTTCGAATTGCTCGTTTTTGCGTACAACGCGACAACAAAGTCGCCCTGAAGCAATTACGAGACGATATGCATCGACAAACATAAATGGTAATTGTTTCATGCTCCTATGCAGCAAGGTAAGCTGCGCGAATACAGGATCGGCACAATGCTTCGTGAACGTTACGATAGATATTTCGGACCAGATTATTGGCCGGAGAAGATCTACGCTCGATCAACGGAAGTACCAAGGACTCAGCTGTCTCTGCAGCTAGTTTTGGCTGGATTATTCCCGCCCTCGGAGAAGCAAACTTGGAATCCGCATCTACCCTGGATTCCTACGTCGACGTTCTTCGTACCCTCCGAAGCTGACAATCTCTTGTTCCCGCATCACTGTCCCAGGTAATTGTTTCAATGCTCTCGATCATTAACGAAACAATGCGAAATACTCGCAAAGAACGCGAGAAATAAACGGTTGTCGTGCAAAATAAAAATATTCGAGAAGTTCATTTGAAGTTTGAAAATACGTTTCTAGAAGTATCGACTTTAAATGTTGCACGAAGAGCTGATTTGCATGATCGTATCGAATCTCAGACGTATCAGAGCATGCTAATTTACATTCGAAATAGTCAAGTTCGTTCGAATAAGACAGCAACAAAAATTATAATGTGTAGAATAACGATATAAATGAATACAGAATTTAGAAATAATTTAAAAAGTTCAGGAATGGTGATTTAAATTTAAAAAATGAAAGACGAAACGTAAGGTCAATCGAGATTCATGAAAATGATAGATTCGCGTAAACTGAAAATAACCCATGATTCACGACGCGAGATATAAGAAGGATATTAAGCATTTTGTAGAAACCAGTTTCCTTACAGTACGACTTTGAGTTATAATACTGAACTGTATTTTGTATCTTGAATATATGTATAATACGAAAGAATTAAGAACACCCAACTTCGAAGAATTTTCATTATCGATTCTATATTAAAATGTCTTGATGATCCTTTTTCGGAGCAACTGCTGACAAGAAATGAAACATTAATTATTCATAAAGAAGAGACCCAAGATAGCGACCTTGAAGTAGCTTTACTATAAAATCCTATTAGGCATTCGATCAATTGATGTAGAAAAAAGATCGAAGGTAGCAATAATAAAATTTATATTATTTTCCTTCATGGACATGAATGTAAAAGATCTTCTACGTTTCAAAGGTACGTGGAAGAATACAAGAAATTTCTCAAACAACAGAACGCGCAGAATATACTGAAGAAGTACAAACCCGTAATGAATTACTTAACCGAGAACAGTGGGAAAGTAATAAACACAACATCAGCGGTGACTTATCTATACAACTTGCTCAAAGAAGAGGTGAAGCTACTTGCCAATAACCTACGAACCTCGAGTTTCAACACTTTAATAATTAAATGTTATGGATTTTAGGCCTCCCAGAACCTGGTTCTTCCAAAGTGGACCGAATCTGTCTACCCCACTCCTATGAAAGAAATACTTGCTCTGGACTTTAAACTGAGATCGTATACAAGGACGTTGAAACGCTTAAACGGAGGTACGAGAACATTCGTTTCTTTTTTAGAAAAAATACATTTTGCATTCGCAATGTCACGGCAACAGAATTATAGTTTGCTTGTTCTGCAGGTTTGCTGTTACGTAAAATGATAGATGATATCGAAACGTACAAGGCGGGCAAATTAGAGCCGTACGATAGGAAAGCGTTTTTCTTCTCCGCCCACGAGATGAACGTTGCTGCTGTTGCAAGAGCTTTGGATTTGGACGAACCTATTATACCTGCATACGGGTCTACCATGATCTTAGAGACTCTGCGCGATAAGAAAGGCACATATTACGTTCGAGTAAGTGTTTAATTTATAGCACAAGACTCGTTCGATGTTTAAAACGTGCATTGATGTACGATTTGATGTCAGGTTATATATTGGAGCGGAGTGTCCGAACAGCTGACGATTAAAACCATTCCTGGTTGCACGGAGCTATGTCCTTTCGACCAATTCCTCATCATCGTGAGCGACGTGATACCCAGCGACGATGAATATTATTGCCATCCTACTCAAACAATGAACGAGTCGAGGCACGTTAGAAAAGATGAGAGAATATGCTCCTCAGCGTCGACCGTAGCCCTGGGCAACACTTGGTTCTACCTGCTGTCGCTTGTCTCTCTATCGCTACTTCTGTCTGCAATATCGATCACTGACTTTAAAGCGTCGTAGAGAAGAGTGTAATGATATTGTGACCGTTTATACGTTTCGATAAAATGGTTTTTGATGTCCCGGTAAAGTCGATACAATAATCGAGTCTCGATAGAAACGCGAAAGCGTTAAATAAGTTTGCAAAACTGTTTGAATACTCGTGCGACGTAATCAACATTTGACTAATTTTATTCACGAACGACGAGGAGAAATTTTTATTCGTTGTTTGCGATTAAAATTTCCTCGACTCTAGGCGTAGTGCACGAAAAATTTCGTAGACGAAATACGTGGCCATAGTAACGTAAGTATAGGACTAATTAGTAACGTAGGATTTTGGCATTAGTATAATAGATACACCTAAAAGTATTAGAATAAACGATCGCGATATTAATATAATCTCTAGTCAAAAGTATCAACTGTAGTCGCGCGGTTCTTCGATCTTTATTCATTACGAGTTACGAAAGTTACTGATTGTATGCGTGTATGAAAGCCTTTTGGAACGAGGGTAGCTCAAGTAGAAGTTGGAAAATTTAATTACGTTTATATCTCTCCTTGCAACCAACTAAAGTTTAAGAATTCACTTCTCAAAATATGGTGGAACGCCTCGAGTGATTATCATAGAAGGAAAATGTAATACATAATAAGATTCAAAGAAACAAGAAATTTCAGTCCACGAATTTTTTGTTATAAGTACTGTGAAATTTCAGTGAAATGTAACCGAGTCTAAAACAATGCGCCAACTAAAAGAGTAACCCAACAATCGTGGCCATGCCAATATCCCCGTGGGCGAATAAAGCGCCGTGTTTGGCAGTCACGAAATCGGAGCAAATTCGATTTGCAAGTTGACGGATTGATTCTCCTATTTCCGTCCAGGTTAAAGGTTCAAGAACCTCTATAGAATCGAAATAGCCGAATGTTTATCGATCCGGGGCGATATTTTTCTACGGAGTTATCGATTCGACGGGAACAGTCGAGATATAAAAATATGAATCTCGGTTGTCACCTCAAAATAAAATGAATACTAAATTTAATGAAAATATGATTGCCTACTTTACGGAACATCATTTCTACTAAAAATATTATGGTATATGTACTTTCTTTCGAGATGTTGTTTAATCCAACTGTAATTATGTTTGCAAGGATAATTTGCATAATATGATAAATTGCACATTTAACAAAATTTTTGAAACATAATTCCTAAAGAGAAGATTCAGTGGTTTATAGAGGGTGTTCGGTCACCCCTGGGAAAAATTTTAATGGGAGATTCTAGAGGCCAAAATACGACGAAAATCAAGGATACTAATTTGTTGATTGAGACTTCGTTAAAAAGTTATAGAAACATTTCCGACCACACAGTATATTTTCGGTAAGGAATTTTTTTCTCGAAACTGAGTAGGATTTCGGGGGTATGTGTATTCACCAAAAATGATTGCAATTGACCCCCGGAATCGAAAATAATTTTTTTAGAATTAATTAAAAATTTTTTTTTTCGTCGAAAAATTTAGGCACCACCCCCCTGTCGATTTTTCTTAAAACTTCCTTTTTCATTTTTAGTATTTTTGTTTGACGCCCTACAGAAAAGTTGTCTAATACTTTTTTGTAGGTACCCATGAGCTCTACTTCAGAAAAAAGTTTCATTGAAATATATTCACAATTGTAGGAGTTATGGTTGTTTGAAAATTGAACCATTTTTATGGGGTTTTTCTCATTTTGCGGGGTCAAGGACCAACTTTTCGAATATTTTTGCGATTTGTACATATTCTCCACCAAAATACGCGTAGTTTGCTTTTTTAAACATTAAAATCGTCAAATTCGTTCAGAAGTTATGACGTTTTAAAGATTCGCATGAAAATTCGGGTAGACATTTCTGGCCAGAAATTATATTTTCGGTAAGGAATTTTTTTCTCGAAACTGAGTAGGATTTCAGGGGTATGTGTATTGACCAAAAATGATTGCAATTGACCTCTGCAACCGAAAATAATTTTTTTAGAATTAATTACAAATTTTTTAATTTTGTCCAAAAATTTCACACTTTCTCGAATTTTTTTCTCGAAAGTGGGTAGGATTTCAGAGGTATGTCTATTGACCAAAAATGATTGTAATTGACCTTTGCAACTGAGAATAATTTTTTTAGTGTGATTTGAAACTTTTTAATTTATTTTTTAATAACTTTTTTACGAAGCCTTCATCAACAAATTAATATTCTTAATTTTCGTCTTATTTTGGCCTCTAGAATCTCCCATTAAAATTTTTCCGGGGGTGTCCGAACACCCTGTATAGAACATGTACAATTCTAGCAGCAACGAGGTTCAAGTAATCTGTGCACTAATTTGCACAGAATAACACGTACACGCGTGCGATGTAAGGCTCGATGGTGAATCGAATCGCTCGAGCGTAAGTTTTGAACGACTTTTTAACGAGCGATGTTCCTTCAGTTAATCCCTCGCATCAAGATTGCAATTATTTTCGTATTTACACGAAGAGCGCAACAGTAACCAGTAATCAGACATAAATACGCGCGTATTTCACCATATAGAAATCAAATTTTCATCGAACAATTTTTACAAATTAATTAAATTAATGCTCGGGACTACTTCTAGCGTGACGTTTACGCAATTTTCTACTTTTAATAATTCGAAAACGTTGCTCGTTTTGCGTCGCGCGCGCGTTTAAGTTTCATGAAGTCCAATAGCGCCGCGGAGAAACGCTGGAAACTTCCAGAGGGTTTGTTAAAGGAAATTTCGAAATTACTCATAATGGGAGACGAGTTCAAACGTCTGACGCACGTGCACGTCCTGCTACAATCTACCTTCAGTGTGTTACATGCATTCTCGCGAAAGCATCGCCATGACTAAGGAGCATTTTGACATTCAACGATGCGAAATAACTCGCGAATGTATCGCAAACGCACAGTAATATAATCTACAAATACACGCTGCGCTCTGTTGTTTCGCATTCTGCCAGGGTTTCTAAATTGACACGTGCGCCTAACGAAATTTCAATATTTTCTTTCGATCGCGTTGAATACAAATTTCGTTAACAAGGTCGGTGAAACGACCGAATTCTTGATACAAATTTGACTTTTACAGATATTTGACAGACTATTTTATGAAATACAATTTATGGTAATTAATTGCGTGAATGAAGATCGCACCGATGAGCATCGATGCGTGTAATTTAGCATAAAAACGGATTCATCCCGAGAGCATGATGGGAGAACGTGTGGGAATTCATCGAACGACAACACAGACAATGATTCTTCAAGGCAAGGGTTTCCCAATAGGCATGTGATTATTTAAAAGACAGACGAAGATAATCAATAGACGGATAAGTACCACGAAGAAATTCTCGAGTCGCACTGCGTGAATTCCGACCTTGCATACCTTCATAGCGTCGTTCATCGGAACGCGTTTATAATTTCGTGGTAGCATCGCATTATAGCATAGTATAATTGGACCTCTCTAAGTAGAAAGCCTCTATAAATTGAAGCTTCGTAAATCCTCGACAACTCAAGCGACAAACAGATCTGATACTATTTCAGTCAAAGTATTTATAAAAGACTTGAAAATTCTAACTGTTTCTAAACCGTCCAAATTGGTAAATAACCGTCGTGATGTTATTACAAATCTACTAAAAAATCCTGAAAGTTACAGTAAAAAGAAAAGCAATGACTACGTGCTTCAGCGATCGTGGCGTGCATGTAATATCAAGAGTTGAGAGAAATTCTACTTTCACAGCACGCCAAATTGCACACGAAGCTGGAGCATCTATACAGGTGGGGAACGTACAACGTGTTTTGCAAAAGTCTAAATACACACGAGGTAAAAGACTTCAAAGAAAACCATTAGTAACAAAGGAATCGAAGATCGAATGACGTTTACTCTAGAGAGTGCTTTACACGAAGGAAGAAAGGGCTGTTTATTTGCACGAAATGAATTTTCATTCGTCGTATTTTTTCCGTTTTATACAAATCCTGAAATCCTCCACTTTTCTTATCAAGAGAACCTGTAATCGTTTTTCAGCCCCGAACACTAAGAACCTTAATCCGATCGTGCCTTTATCTGCGTAAATACAATGTTGCACCCGTTTCTACCCTGCACAACCGCCTCGCGAATAAACAGTTTACATTCGTTTAGAATTTTTCGTTAAAGTTCCCCTTCATATCTCGAGCACGGAGCAAACGGTATATCGTTTTTCTCTAGGATTTATGAAGAAGTCGTCCTTGCTCGTGCAAAGAAGGTCAAGGTAGATCTCGCTGGATTTACAGTAAAACCACACGCCCGGCAATTAGAAGAAACGCGTATAAGCAAAAGTGTTTTTGACATCATTACGTAATTAAAAGGAGACTGTCGTTTTCGTGGGAGAAGTCTATTGCGAGACGCGTCCGCGCGAGAGAAACAAGAAAGAGAAATGAGGCGAATTTGAAAAGGATACCGTGAAAGAGAGGGACACAGCCAACCTTGTTGCAATCATTGAAATGAATGACACGGGAAAGAGCATTGTTCGAGTTTTACGACCAACTCTGTGCGCACACCCACGCGTACACCTCTACAACATCTTTCGATGTTCAGTTGCGCGCTGGAATGCGTTTTTTCCTACGTACAAGAACTAATTACGCGTCGTTTACATCGTGCATAACCTTCGATTTTTTGCAATTATTAGCTTCTTTCGATACCAGTTGCGATGAATTTAAAACACACTCTACAACGATCATAATCTGAACAAACGTAGTTTCTAACCGTTTATTGTTTCCTATAGAACTTAGTTTTTTATTTTAAAGGTGACATTTCTTTTCAATACCTGTTATAGCATTATTTTCGTACCTACGTTTATTTTCGTTTTTTCCTTCAAAATGGAAAACTATGGGAGCAAGCTCTAAAAACGTCCGAAGAATTTTAGAAAAATCCAAATACAATGGACCCGTTACCAGGGAGAAAATTCCTACTCGTCGATATTAATCGTGAAAAAAGCGAGTAAACACAGAAAAAGAAAATAAATATTTAGAAGTTTGGGAAAAAGTTTTAAACGCCGATGAAAATAAACTCGATGCTTTAGATTTCAACGGGAAAGTTCGGAGAAAAGGTAGCACCAACATGAGAATTAAAAAATATGACTTCAACCGTAAAATATGAAGATGGATCGGTAATGATTTAAGGATCAATGGCAGCAGCTGGTGCAGGAAGTTTAGTTTTTATAAGCATTATCATAAATCGGTGAATATATTTAGAAATATTAAAAAAGCCATTTGGAAGATCCGAGAAAATCGTATTCCGGAATTTTTTCATTTATTTTTTTTGATAAAAAATTATTAGACTACTACAATATGTTAACTTTTTTTCAACTGAAAGGACCTGTACTGGACGCCTGTTTAAATACCTTGTTGTCCCGAACTTTTGTTTGGTAGCCTAAATGGTGAAACCGCGTCTGTAGGGTGCGTACAAGTGCATTATCAACACTAACTGCAACTACGTTCAACCGGTTAATGCATTTTGTGTGTTTGAGCGAAATAGCTCGTTAATCTATTTCTAAATTGTAAATGTCTTAAATAACGTCACGGAAAGAATTTCACTGAAAAGTCAATATTCCCACAAAGCCTAATAATATATTTGCGTGAACGTATCATATTTTTACCGATAGGATCTTGTAAAAATGTTGTGTTATAAATGTTGCACGCTGCTCTATCGACGCATCACTGAAATATCGAATCGATTATCGGCATGTTATTATTATAATTTCTCATCGCTACTTAAGGCACGATTCGATCGAGCGCCGACGCCACAGAAGCGTAGATAATTGCAAAGCGTAAATTGGAACGTGTGATGGGGATGTCAGCGATGCCTATTATAGTGATAAGTATCGCGAAACGCGTCGTGATGTATTCTCAAAAGGCAAGTGGGAACAAACGAATAAAATAACCTCCAGCCTTAGGAAACCTTGTCGCAACGAAACTAAATCCTGTAGTACGAAATCTGATTTTTAGATTGTCGAATCTCGACCAAAATATATACTTCTACAGATTAGTAATAGCGTTTCTTAGGGATTTTTTGTTTCTCGAGATTCAGAAATTCTCGAATTCTTCTGAAATCTTACGCATGAAATCAGATCGTATACCCGCATATAATGAATGTTTATTATTACAAAAAGTATGATAATATCTGCATTCAATTAGAGGATCGTCTATTCGAATGATTTTATCATCGCTAACAAGCATAGTGAAGTTAATGATACTTAATACGCTAGCGGTTGAAACACAATATTTACTGTTAAGTTGAGATATTTATCTCGTACACTATTGGCCACCTGCGCCAACAGCCGGGTGCGTATCAAATATTTTCCGGTTTTCTATTTACGAAGAAGCCATCGAAATTCTATAATTTTGATAATTTTTAATATTTACAAATCCCTTTTTAGGTCTTGATTTGAAATGATCGGATTACCGCCTCAAATTTGGAAAGAAATACGATTTTCATTGATTGCTCAATAGCGTTCGCGCTTTCGAATTTTCCATTCATTGAATATCCGTGTGAGGTTCTGTATCTATTTGAAATAATCTGACTTGAGCGTAAGGTTGCGTAAATGTGACTCAGGCTCGTGCCTTCAAAGTATTATGACACATTTTATATAACACGTTCGCGTATAAATTGCACACAACAAATACAAACACGTCGTACACAGGCGCAAATCCGTGAGGATTGAAAATGACCATAGCGAACGAGATTCGAACAAAATGACGCGGCACACAGGCGCGCGAATGAGGAATAAATATGGATGAAACAAAGTACTCACTTATTTTTTCTTCGCCATCGTCGCAGGATAATTCCTCCTGTTTTTCTGTTTGCCGCAACAGATACTTGCAAAGACACTTTAAACACTCCTTTCGCACCTGTCCCCTGCAACGGATCACAATCGAATTTCAGCGATTTTGTTGTCGGTCGATCATGTAGATTCGATTCCACGTTTTATCGTTCGATTTTGTAACGGTTAATTCGTTTTTATTCATTCTTGTCAAACGTCTTGTCAATACTTATTATTTATATTCATAAACGTATCGTTCGTGTAACACTGTTTATTATCGCAGATATTAGGTAAAAACTGTCCGGTTAGTTCTTTCGTTTACTATTAACTCGTATTTTCAACGAAAAATGGAGACTTTGTAATTTCACTAGACACATGGCACAAAGCGTATAACCGTTATACAATAAACCGTGGGTATACGATGTCAGCTGTCAGAAAAAATATAGCCACTTGGCAATATACCGGACAGCTACAAGCAAGTGCACGTTGCCAGGTTGAATCTGCTGTCACGCCTCGGGCTTCTCCGGTGCATCGTGAGCAGGTGCCAGGTAAGGGGTTAGAAAAGTCGGTGCCCTCGGCATAGTTTCTTCTTCGACCAATTGAATCCAGTGTTGTTTCTTAACTCATTTGACTAGTTTTATTTCAAATTTCAGACACTGCACATCTACCATTTTGATTACGTCACCATTGCCCTGTAGCGAATAACATGCCACTTTATTGCCCTCTATAGTCGTTTTGTAACAGTACGCATTAGCTTAATTTTTTATAAATGTCGAAATTAAATGATTTTTCTAAAATATATTAAATCTGTGAGTTTCTAACTTGTATACTTGTAGATACTATAAATATTAAATACAAGAAGAATAAGTTCAATCTCACGCAGTAAAAATAACCGCCAAAACTTTGGCGTCCCAAGCCAGTGCCTACTTAACCTACAACTGTAACCGATCTTTTAAATTACGATTACACTGTAAGAGTTTTTGTATAAGAAACAAGTAATTAAATAACACTCCTCTGTACTGGAGTACTTTAGTTATATCCCACGAATTTTAAGATAGTATATATTTCGACAAATTTTCTTTCGTGAAAATGTACCGTGTAATATTCACTGTCTAGTATATCACAAATATTCAAACATGTTCCCTCAAATATAACCATAAACGTACCTTGTGTTGTGTTTACAGCCACATCAATTATAACAATACGAAGTTTGATTCGTTTTCCTTCTTCTGATTCATCAATTTTAATCATTTTATTAACTAGAGACGAAGCTGTGCATACTGCCGCCAGTTTTCAAGTTCAACTAATTAACACCGCGCTCTCACAAATGGCGGACAATGAAACAGCTGTTTAAGCGAACACGAGGACATCTAACGGAACGCGCGCGTAATCGAGCCCGCAACGACAGAGAAGAATGGGAGACGAGTGGGTCGAGGACCGATCGTGTCCACAGTAGCCGCGTCCGTCGTGAGAGTCGATGAAGAAAACATGGCTGCAGGTTGTTGTGGAACGAAAAAGCAAAAGCTTAATAATTCATCGAGTGTTCCATGTAATGGCTCGATATTACAGAATGGCACACAGTTGAGGAATGGTGTGATAGTGAAACCCGAGATGGGCTTCTTTTGCTTCGATGTCCTCTATTGTCAATTACATCAGCTTGACCCTCCAAAATCGCCCAACTTCAGCAATGAAGCCTTGTGAGTAATAATACTTACTGATATCGTCGTACGCTTTTGACCTCTCTTGTTCCTTCTTTCGCATCGCTGTCTCCCTCTTTCCTATATTGCCATCTTTCTCTTGCATGCTCGCGCCATCAGCTGCTCTCTTCTATCTGAATGTTTTAACTCGGGTGCCTTCACCCCTCCTATAGTTTCTTTGTTACGATGTTTGATGCTTTATGTGTCATATTTTAGAACGAGACAAAGGCTAATTTTTGTTACAAGTGTATGTTAACGTTCAAACCTTTTTTTTTTGTTATATTTAAATTACTTAGTAACGTACGATCTTTTATTTATATTTAGATTTTTCTTTTGGGCAAAACTTAAAAATGTTTCCTTTGTACAAAAATCAAGAATAATTTTATAATATTAAAATCGCTTATGTTCTACATTTATTATTTTTCAAAAAACATTAAATATACAGCTTGATGTTAATGAGAGAATACAATTTTTTTGAAACATTATTCTTACTGTTATTGTGCTAAAACCATTATATTATAACTAAATATATTATTTCTATTTATAACATTAAATGAACAATGAATGGTCATTTCACATTTTTCAGCCCATTATTTGTAACATGGACTACTGGTAAAGATATGAGGCTAAGGGGTTGCATTGGTACATTCAATGCAATGCAATTACATGCTGGTCTTAGAGAATATGCGGCAACCAGGTAAGATTAGTTTATATTTGTTTTAAGTAATATCATTGATCTATATATTTAAAGACATTAGACACTTTTCAAAGTGCGTTCAAAGATTCACGTTTTAATCCTATAACACGGGAAGAACTTCCACGCTTACATGTAAGCGTTTCAATTTTGAGACACTTTGAGGATGGTGTCGATTATTTAGATTGGGAAGTGGGTGTTCATGGAATTCGTATAGAATTTCACAATGAAAAGGGTAACAAACGGACTGCGACTTATTTACCTGATGTTGCAACAGAGCAAGGTTTGTATATTTTACTTTATTTAATTTAATTTGTTTAATGGAATAATGTACATAATTTTATATGGAGTGAGAGAATATTCTTGAAAAATTTGAAGCTTATTAAAAAGAAAATATTTTATATATTTATTATAATAAAAGAAAACTATTTTACAAACATAAAATTTTATTCAAACAATTAAGATTATCGTAAATGGATCATTTTCCAAAGAGTATTGATCTTTTTAGGTAGTAAAATTAGATTAAATAAAGTCATAGATAGTGACAATTTTGCAGTGCAAAATTGTTTTGAAAAGTGTAATTTATCATGTTTAGGGTGGGACCAGATACAAACAATAGATTCACTGCTACATAAGGGTGGTTATAAGGGACTGGTCACTCCAGATATTCGGCGTAGTGTGAAGTTAACACGATATCAGAGTGAAAAAATTACTGTAAGCTATCAGGAATATATGTCACATTGGCATACTAGAAGATGCTAGCAGCTGGCCTGGGGTCCTAGTCAAGGACCCCAAGTATCTCAAAATTCTATTGCAGTTCACTATAACACTGACACCTCTCATACTTCTCATTTACCATATAATAGTACTCAATATAACTCTTACATGGCCAGTCAAGAACATGGGTTAGTGATGACACCGCGTAATCATCCTACATCATTCATACATCCCCTTCCAATGCCCCCTGTTTCACCTGTTATGGTACCAATATGGGATTATTCCTCATTTTGGTGGGATCAAGCAGGTCAATCCTATTCTCATTTACATCCCCACATGCATCCTCCTCCTTGTGTTCATCGCTTTTCATCCCAAGAATGTGCAGAACGTGGAGTTCGTAAACGCAAATGACATTGGAGGCGGTTGTTGTTTGCAATTTTTCATTGTTTGAAGTGGTGCCTATTATACTTTGTATGTTTCTGCATACACAGTTTTTCCCTTATGATACAGCAGAGTTGTCCTTGAGAATAATAAAATTTTATGTATGATGGCACTGTCTTATTTCTTTAATAATTTTCACATGGTACATAAACCAAATTATTAGTTACCTAATAATTGGTATAGATAATCATAAGATATAATAAAAATTGCATTAACTTTTAACTTCAATATTAATAATCATTAATCAGACTACATGTCAAGTACTCAGATTTTTAAACTTATACTAAAATTTAATTACTTTGTCTCGCATGCTTTCATGCGTTTGTAACTTACATGACGCTATTCAATCAACAAATGGAATAAAAATATAAACTTAGCTCTGCCATCATACTTATCACATGTCCATTTACATTTATGTCTGCAGTATACGAGTGACATAAACAAATTCGTAGCACAGTGATGCTGTCTGCAATTCACTGCCTGCTTAATAAGGTTTAATGTACAAATACATGCGAAAATATGTTTCTATTATTCGTATACTACGAAGAACATATAATATCAGTCTTAGGTCTATATACTAGGGGTGTGTGGGATCCTGATTGGGACGGGAATTTTTTTCGGGATCGGGGCAGGATCTCGAGAATGTTTGGAATTTCCAAAAATACTGCAACGCCTGATAGTTTTAGATTTTTAGATATACATATCGTGTTTATCGGAAAAGTTTATGTTACTAATATTGTAGAAAGTATTGCAAATTTCAAGAATTCTGAAGAGTCTTAAGAATAATGGTACATATATCTGACGTAGATTTATCCTATCACATTTCGAGCATCGGAATCTCAAGAGTTTTTAATTTCCACTTCCCATTAATTTTGGATTTTCTATTTTTAATACGTTTATATCGGAAATGTTCATTCATCTAAGTTGCCTATATAGGGTGTCCTGTAGCATGTTGAATCCACTTTAGGACTAGATTCTACACATAAAAACAATAAAAAAGTTTCATGCAAACATACGTCCTATGCAACCTTGTTTTCGAGCTATGACGAGTTTTGTGTTGGTATACAAAGTGCCTATTAATAACATTAAAATGCTACGCGAAAGAATTGTACAAGGCTTCCATGAATTTCGAACAATTTCTGGACAAATGGAAAGGGTAAGATTATTTTTGGAATCCCGAACACTCGAGTTTTTTTCGGGATCGCGCATACCTCTACATATATATAAATAAATAAATAAATAAATAAATAAATAAATGGAGGGTGAAAAAACACAGATTTTCTATTAATAGTGTTTCTTCTATTAATGTTCTGTTAATTTATGTATAGCATACAGTTACTAATTACAGCATAATTTTTGTATAATTACATATTTTTATGAGAAGTTATGAAGAGTTTGCATACAAAATTGCATTACTATGGATTAAGTAATTAGTCAAAATAATATGCTTTATTCCTTCAAGAAAATTAGATATGAAGAACGTTTTTCAGTCTTTCTTATTGTTGTTCTTTTATATGTGATGATTGATCCATAAATAGTAATAAATATAGTAATTTTAAACTTATTAATTGAAATTTCTTTGTATTAATGGTATAAATAAAAGATTTATACATATATATATATATATATATATATATATATATATATATGTATTATATTTATTCATCTGGGTTTGTGAAGGTGTAATCTGCAAGAGTGGCTATCTCATAATTTCGTCATAATTCTATTTTGGTTTTTTTTATACCATTGTTACATTGAAATTTATTTTCATAATTATAGTTATATTATAGTCCAGCATTGTATTATAGCAAAGAATTTGCACCAATGAAGGAATCAGTACATACACATCATGTAGTTCTTTATATAAAATACTACCAACTAAAATTTATTACAATTAATTAAATTCAATTGGCATTTAAAATTTATAGTTTAATAATTGGTTTTTTAACAATTATTTGATTTTTCTACATATTACAAAATTGAATTTTAATCTATAAATTTAAAAAATGTTGTCAATGTGATAAAGAAATGTATAGAATGGAACCTTTACTGTATATAAGCAATGGACTGCATTATGACTATTAGAATGCATTAATAATAGTTGTAATATAGTTGTAAGATAAAATGTGACGATCTCATTGTGATTCTTATTATTCTCTTATTCACAAATCATGAATAGAATCGTTATTGCTTTATGTAATGTGCTTATACCATTACTCTATTTTTACTTAAAGCAAGGCACAATTATGACATTAGAACAAGTCAATGAAATACATATATTTTGTAACTTTCAAGACAATGCAAGAAATGTTCTTCCATGTGTTAATGCCTTTGCTTTTATTATTTTTTCACTTTCACTTAGCAAATTTCATACACTGCCAATTCATTCATTGCTGTTTTTATCATAGCAAGAATACTTGGTGAAAGTAAAGAAAAATTAGTAAATTTTTTTAATTAATGGTTTTGTATTTAATGCCATTAAACATATTCTATTATTTGTGTAGTTTATTTCTAGAACCTAATTATGTATTCAGCATTATATAATATCCAGTTAACTGCCAATTACATACTTAACTATAGAGCATTCAGTACTTGCAAATTAATTGTATGTGCTTGATTTGTAACAGAATTCAGTAGTTTTGTTATTAAAATAAATTGTATATTCTGTATTGATAACTTTGGTATTAATAATTATGAATGATAATTAGCAATTTACTAAAAAAAACAAATTTGCACATACAATTTGAATAGTTATTCATTGTTAATCATAAATAAGTTTGATTATATTTTACAAATCATTATAAAAAGAGATCTTTTGATGTTTATGTTGAATTTATGATTGTGTATCAGTGTAGAATATTGTAAAGCATACAATGTTACATAAAACACATAAGTCTATTCTTTTCAAATGCAATAAATTTTTCATATGCAGATAATTGAAATTATTCTTCATATATTCTTAATTCAACTGTGTTACTTAAAATTAAATAGAGATGTACAAATAATTAATATAAAGATGTTTATAATTATGCAAAGAAAAATTTAACATTCTAACTTGGAATGTAAAATATTTTTAATGTTTCCACGTATAAAAATGCATTGTGCTTGGTATCACATTTGCATTGAATAGTTTACAACCAATTTTTACCTATGTGGATTCATACGAAATAGAAAATCCGAGTTCGTAAAAATATAAGAAACCGTGCTACTAACTTATTATATAGTTAGGATTGATGAATAAAGATTTTATATTATCAAGTCGACTGTTTTTATATTCCCATATGTATGAACATTTCTATATTAAATAATGCTTCTTTACGGAATAACACAATAATTATTCGATATTTTAGTAATTAAGTAATCGTTGCATTTCAGATTATATACAGTGTTATGAAGATACTATAATTGTAGGGCATTATTAATGATTGTATTTTAACGATTTGTTACCATTGCGGAAAATTGAAAAACTGATGAATTAATCAATTACAAAGTAATTTTATAGTCTTACGAAGTAATTAATATTTAATGAACTACAAATTTGTCTAAAGTTTTCAAATAAAATGCAAAACTTTAAGGGGTTTGAATTTTCATTCGTAATAGTAAACTCGTTAGAAAAATGGCGGGCAATGAAATAACTGTTTCTGAAATGAGAAAAATAGAGAGCCTCAAATGTGGAAAAATGTCATCCACGTATCTCCAGACTCCAGGAAGGGGACTAAGGAGAATGAATGAATGAATGCGTCCAGCGTAACAGTAACAAAAGAGCTATTTATTGGAAAATAACTGGAACGCGTGAACAACTCATCACACTATGAGGCTCGAACAAAGACTGGCTCGCCATGCGGTTTTACGCTGAGCGCAACATGGCCGTTTCCTCCACTCTTGCAGCTAGAGTGAGAGGGAAGACTGCAGTCCCTGCACAAATCCTTCAAGTAAGACACCTAGCGGAACGCGCGCACAATTTAGTATGCAATAGCAACGGTGAACAGTGTGGTCAGATCGGGCATAATTGAGTGCATCAATATCGACAGTAGTGACGACGAACTTCCTTAGCGTCTAACAGAGTGGTGGGGATAGCAGGCATATGCTACCGCACGAGTCACCTGTACGTGAGCTTGGCATTTCGCACAATTTCGGGAAAACGATAAAGAACGCTAGTGTGAGCCTTTCCTTTTTGCTCTTGTAAAAGAGAAACAGCTGAAATACGACTTCGCGATAATCGACATATGATTCCAAGTCTCGACTACCCAGCATTTTTACTTTCTTTTTTACAAGAGCAAGAAGGGAAGGCTCACACTAGCGTTCTTTATCGTTTTCCCGAAATTATGCGAAATACCGAGCTCACGTACAGGTGACTCGTGCGGTAGTATATGCCTGCTATCCCCACCACTCTGTTAGACGCTAAGGAAGTTCGTCGTCACTATTGTCGATTTCGATGCACTCAATTATGCCCGATCTGGCCACACTGATGGTGAACGAGAGATGAACAGTTCGGAAATCACTCGTGTGTGCCGTAGTTGCAGAGGTTGAATAAGAAAACATGGCAGCTGGTTGTTGCGAAACGAAAAAGCAGAAGTTAAACAACTCTTCCAGTGTTCCGTGCAACGATGCCGTGAGTTTACAGAATGGCATTCGTAAACGAAACTCCATAATAGTACAGCCTGAGATGGGCTTTTATTGTTTCGATGTTCTTTACTGCCAACTGCACCAAATAGATCCACCAAAACCGCCCAACTTCAGCAACGAAGCATAGTGAGTATCTTCCACTGATGTCGCTTCACATCTCTTGCTTTCATCTTCCATTCTTTATAGAGTTTTGTTTTTCTTTGCTCGTATCCTTGAATGTTAGTGTTTAATATTATGTTTTTGGTCATCTTTCTATCTCCAGTATTTTCAAGTTCATTTGTTATAAATACCTGTATTTTGTGTATATAATTTTAATTAAAGGTTACAAATTTTCCCTTGTGAATATAGAATTTAAAATAATTCACAATTTTGTGATATGACCGAACTATGTATACGAAGAACTCGCATTAAATTTTAAAATAACTGAATCACTGCAAATATCTCGTACTTTCATTACCTTACCATATATCCTAATAAACCCTAAGATTTTTAGGTCAATTACTGTATCTTAAGTATCTCAGTCCATACATGTTTATTTGTATTTTAGATATTAAATAGAAATTCACAGTGCACATGCATACGCGATTCACATATCTCTTACATGCTACTTCAATTATAATTTCCAACAGTTGCATTTTTATGTGGCAAATGTCATACTTATTTATGTACTTTTTATTTCAAAGCAAATTTTGAATTATCAGATTAATATCAAATTACTAGAAGTATTGATATATTAACAAATATAATAACACTATCATATTTACATTCAACTTTGAAGCCCATTATTTGTAACATGGACTATTGGCAAAGATATGAGATTACGAGGCTGCATTGGCACATTTAATGCAATGCATTTACATACAGGATTGCGGGAATATGCAGCCACTAGGTATTACTCAGTATGTAGTTGAAGCAAATAGTATTTTGTTAAGAATTTTAAATGTATTGTATCTCATAGTGCTTTTAAGGACTCTCGATTTAATCCAATAACACGGGATGAACTGCCACGTTTGCATGTCAGTGTTTCCATACTTCGACATTTTGAAGATGGAGCAGATTATTTAGATTGGGAAGTTGGAATTCACGGAATACGTATTGAATTTCATAATGAGAAGGGCAATAAGCGGACTGCTACTTATTTACCAGATGTAGCAATGGAACAAGGTTTGCATATTACTTTCTTATAAGTCTAAAGGTCTTATTTTGAATTTCTTCATGCAATGAATAGGGATAATTTATATTTGTGTAATAATTAATTGTGTATTTATAATAAATATTTGTAGTATTAATAACAATTGCAAGTATTCTGTCAAATTAGAAATTCCCATGTTTAGGGTGGGACCAGATACAAACAATAGATTCTTTGCTACATAAAGGTGGGTATAAAGGATTAGTAACTCCTGATATTAGACGCAGTGTAAAGTTAACTAGATACCAGAGTGAAAAAGTGACTGTAAGCTATCAGGACTATATGACGCATTGGCAAAGTCAAAGATGCTAGCAACTGCCAAGGGGTCCTAATAAAGGGCCCCCCTTTCTCTGCCAAATTGCTAGCAAAATTTATTTATTATTTCAATGCTGTTAGAGTTAATTCTTGTTTACAATATATTAATAAGATAATGGCCAGTCAACAAACATTATTTATAGTAAAATCTAATCACTTTTTGTTGGTGCAATCATTTTTTTATATCTATCAGTTTTCAGATTAAATTATGTATGCAAAGTCGTCCTTTTTTTTTTATGGGAACATTTCAGACTTTTTTTTCTGTTACTATATCATAATAACAGACAATGTCTTCCTACAAAGAAACATGAATTTTGGAGTGCAATAATAAAAATTATATTCGAGAGAATTGAACATAACCTCTTGCTATTTAAATTGGTGCCTATTATATTCTCCATTTTTCATGTTCATCTAGATACTTTATAATATATTTTTTAATAAAGATAATAGAACCTCGGATATAGTAACACTGTTCTTTCACAACTATTATTTGCAAATAAAATATTAAATATGTTAAGACTGTTATATGTATCAAATGCAGTTAAAAGATTTTATACAGTTTTGAATATGTATAACAATACTCTGTGACAGTTTATTTAAATTTGCTGGTTATAATAAATTTTCAGCATGTAATGATTTTCAGTTGGTTGATTGAAAAATATGTATTGTACTTATTGTGTTTGACACAATCACCATGGTGACATTTCCGTTTATATTTGCAGTTTAGAAAGTTGTCATATATGTATATATAATAAGTCACAATTGTAATTATAGGGCATTAGGGGTGTGCGAGAACACGAAATATCGGGTCGGGTCGGGTCGGGAACACGAAATTTTTTCGGGATTGAAACGGGTACTCGAAAGTTTCGAGATTCTCGAAATATTTGGGAGCTTGACCCGACTTTCTGATTCGTCCCGACCATCGGGTTCTCGCACACTCCTATAGGGCACATATTAATTATTTATAAAGCAATGATCTCATTAATAGTTTATTGTTATGATTTAAGTTATAAAGAAATCTTGTAATTACAGTAATATTTAAGTTATATTTTAAAATGTATATTACCAGGTATGTAAATGAAACTAATTGTATGCTACAAAGAAGAATGTAATAATTTTCATACTTGGCAAAACTGGTATTATAAAACTTTTGTTCCAATTCATTGCTACTAATACATTGTCATTACAAAAACGGAATTAGTGAGACACAAAGTGTATATAGCTGAGGTGTGCGGGATTCTGAGAATGTTTGGGATCATTGAAAATTGTTTTATTTTCAGGCAGTTTGCGGTATTTGAATATGATATCAATTAAATAAAGTATATTTTTTTGTATACAAATATTTACTTGTGTAGTTATACATATGACAGTTTATAATTATATGCACAACTACATATGCAACTAATTAACGAGTTAATTATTCAAACGGTTCTATTTCATTTTCTTTTCGATAGTCTTCAATTCGTAACATAACATTTCGAACAGTTTCCATTGATAAAATTTGTCTGTTTGTTACTTGACTAGCAATAACTGAATTTATAAAGGCTATGGTTACAAGATGAGTAGCTCCTAGTTTAACAACACTCCACCAAAATTTAGAAAGTTCTCTTACTTCTTTAATGTGTGGTACCCTTAATCCCACACTTCCAGCAAGCTATATGGTTATCAGAAAAAATGGGGGAAAAATTACACTAAATATGAGAAATAGGGGTGTGCGAGAACCCGAAATGTTGGATTGGGTCGGGAACACGAAATTTTTTCGGGATTTCCGAAGATTCCGAGAACCCAATGAACAGCGGACACAGTGCCCAAGTACTAAGCACGCAGCACACGTTTGTTTACATCAGGTCACATGATTTTCAGAATCCGTGTTTCCAATAACTTCACGCAAGCTGGCAGAAGAAATTGAAAGAACGTTGTCCATCACGAATTTTTTTCAGGAGTCTCAAAAATTTTCGGGAAACTCGATTCCTTTGAGAATCTCGAACTTTTCGGAAAACTCGATTGTTTCGAGAGTTTCGAAATATTCGGGAGCTCGACCTCATCCTAATTCGTCCCGACAATCGGGTTCTCGCACACCCCTAATGAGAAACAATAAGTGTAGGAATAAAATGGTCTTACCGCAAGATTTAATGTAGGTGCCATAATTAATGGATACACTAAACCACAAAAATTTACAATTGAAGATGCTCTTATTTCTAGGCATAATGGACATTTAAAACTATATAACATTATTTTTTTTTCAACAAACTGGAAAATAGAAATTATCTGTTAAATGTTATTCAATAACATTTCTGTATTAATTTTTAAAGGACATGAATTCATTTAAGTTAAAGTTTATTATAGTCTATACATACCTCATTGTGAAATACATTTGAAAGCAGGTATGAACTAACTGTTATACTCAACATTGAAAATGCTCTGCCATGGTGACGTAATTGTAGTTTACGTCTGAACATGTTATTAATTAATAAGCCGGATAGAGTAGCTGTTGATGAAATAATCGAAGCACCATATTTAAATGGCAACCTTATTACAAAAAGAATAATAGTTGATCATAAAAGAAAAGGTCCTACACATTACTTAGTATTGTTTGTTGATACGTACACCTCAGATTGTGGTTCCCACTTTTTGATTAAATTTTCTTGATATTCAATAGCTTCGGATCTTGGTATGTTTATAATATCACCCTTTCGTAAATCACCCCAGCTTCTTAGAGGTATTAATGCCATTTTATAGTTTTATAAAGTACAATGAAAGGTTATATGAAATACCATATATATATAAAATTTGCTATACTATCAGAGGACTTTCTGATATAGACATTAGAAACGTTATACAGATACAATTAAATTTACAAGTTTTCTTAAATTATCAAGTTTCTGATTGGTGATAGCGTGCCAAATAAAATAAGATCTTGAAAATGTTTGGAATATTTCTATTTCACATGCTGCCGTAAGATGGCACGTTAGAAGCCTCGACAGCTCGCGACACGTGTTGGTAACGCATCAAAGTACAACTGTGAATTCTAATTAAGCCGTCGATATTTCGATAATCTTGTTTATAAATATCAAATTAACATTACAATTTACAACGACGTAAAAATACTACTCCCCGTAAGACGTTTTTTAGATAAAAATATCAATTTCAAGTACCACGAATGACATTTTACTGACGCCTTAGGAAAATCGTACACACGCGCGTCCGTCGGTGTACTCGCGAGGGGTTGCTTTTACGGGGTAGCGCGTCACAAGGCGACCTGACGTCACACATGGTGCGATCGACCAATCGGAGGTGGCGTTCTCGCGACCAGTCAGTTTTCCGGCTGCTAGAGTAAGCGCGACGCCATATTGCCCGTGGCCGAGTGGTGGCGGCCTGTGTTTATATCCGTTTCGTTTTACCACGTTTCGACGGGCCACCGGGAGGTCTCGCGAGTGACGTGTCGAGCCGTGTACGTGCCCGTCTACGCCACCCGTGAAACAGGTCGCCGATTTGCGTGACAATAGTGTACCGTGCGCGATCGTGTAGTATCGAAGTGACACGCCGTGCTTTGTGCTACTCTCTTTCGCGTTTCTTCTCCCTTCCGTAAAAGTAGTGCCGTTCACGATACCCCGTCGTCCACCCTCTGCCCCTGCAACTTTGTGTTCCGACGTACGTGCACATCAGGGATTTATCCGTCGCCAAAGAGGATGCCAGTTCGTAAGCAAGGTGGTAAGCTCTCGTATTCTCTTAAAACAAAAGCCGCCCCTCCGAATTTGTCGATTCCGTGTAGAATCCAGAATCGTCGAGTGGGAGGGGCGATACGCACGGGTCACTCGGTCAGCTGTCATCTGGCTGTCAGTTGCATGCCTCTTTAATCTTTCCCGTTGACACCAAACGTATTGAGCTACCACGTGCGATGGGGCTTTCAACGAATGACAGTACGACCGAATGCCCCTGAGCGGTTTAATCGACGATGCTTTTACAAAAAATTCGCGACACCGTTGTTATTGTTGGTTTTTCTTGCTCGAGCGCGAGTTGCGCGCTACGCTCGACCTTGAATTGCACAGTTAATCAAGAGAGGTCGCGTGTCTGCAGGAAAGTCGGTATCGCTTTCGATGTGATCGCGCGCGATCGTTAAACCGTTGTAAATGTCAAATGTAACTTGTTGGAGTTTCGACCACGTGCAATGTAACTTGGTATGTGGTTCCGTGAATCGTTTCGCCTCTTTTCAGCGTAGAAATTGCAGAGGCGCGGGTCGTTATTAAAGCCGATGAGCTTCGCGGTTCGTGCAACTCCATTTTGCTCGTTTTTAACGTTCGATCGTTACTCGTTGTCGCGATATACCTTTTGCAACTCGTCTCGCGGCACGAGAAAATTATCGAACGATATCGAAGGGATCGACGATTCGACGTATCGAATGCACGTTCTTTGGTCATATCGATGTAGGCCAGTATAGACTGTGTTGCAATAATCACACGGCTGCTAGTTGTCGGTGTTTGGACCGGGGCCAAGAAAACGCAATAATTTCAGCTCTGGCGGGGCTCTTTTGCCACGGTTATGCGACGAGGAACTCACGGCCATGGGCTCAGTCGCCCGTACGAGTCTTCTGCTCTCGAACATTTCCTCTCTTCTTCTTTCTGGCCTCTCTTGCGGTCATCTGCAACGTGTTTATTTTAACTTCGAGAGGAGTTAATCTCTATTTTAATAAGTTGGCGTTGATAATGGTTCCTTTCTTATTTACGATTCTTCTCTAACACTCCCTTTTTAAAGCCAAAGTTTTTCTCGACTGGGTTTCTAATTATTGTTCAAATCTGGGCTTTAATAATTTCAAGGGGTAAGACCACTGTAAAAACCTGAAATAAAGAGTTTTTTTTCAATGGATGGAAAAGTAAGAGGATAATAATATTCAAGAATGTTATTAACCATGTCGTTAAGTGGGAATACATAATAATTTTTGTATTAATTTTTATTAACTTTTAATGCTATTATCACGTCCACACTAAACATGTATCTAAACACTGGAGTAGGTGATTGCAGCTCTCAAGGTTGACTAAATAAAAAAAATTGATTTTTTTGAGGTCCCACATCTCAGATCCTGTCCTTGATATCGTTAGGGTTAAATAGCCAAATATTTTACTCTCGTCGACGTCTTTCAAGGGACTTTTCATAATATTGAATGCTCGTTGTTCCCTTGCTCGACTACGACAAAAACTTGTAAGCACTCTTTCGTACCACGTGCTGGCAAGCACCGGGTCTCTCTCTCTGTGCACGCGTACCGATCGATGGAAAGAATTTCAAAGCCGCTTTGCATCTCCGGGAAACGAAGTTCTCCGCGTTAATACATAGAACGCTCGTAAATCAGCGTGTTTTCCAGAACGATATCGTGCACGCGTCTCGTAATTGCCGTTAATGAATCGACGACGACCGTTTATCGATCCTTTCGTTTTCTCCTCGTAGCGAGCAAACATTTGGAGAACGAACCAAGGAAAATAACACTTGGCATGCACCCTGAACTACGAAAGAATAGAAATGCAGGCGAAATTCCGCATTGAAGCCTATCGTTCGCGAAGGGGGGGTAAAAAAGTAGTTCGCTCCAAAAATTTTTGGCACAGAAATGGATGCACGGTATTGTTCGCGATGACCTATCGCGATGGTTCGAATCGTTTCATTTAATATTTCCGAATCCATTGTGGCGTCCATTCGATTCTCCCTTCCCTTAGATCACGGGCGGTACACATTTACGCTATTTCATCGCCGACAATAGATTCCCACCGAGGTGTTGGCTCCTTTCATAAGATAACAAGCTCTGCGAGTTTAATTCGCGCAGCAGCGGTTCGATTAATTCGTACGATGCAAAGAATCGGAATTTTCGTTTGTTGATCGTTCGTTAAACCAATTAAATCAAATCAGCGTTCCTCGAGTTTTCCTGACCGTGATCTACTTGGGCGAAGCACGTATCTCGTCGAGCTCGTTGGCCCCTCCCAAAATAGTCCAAGCAAATTAGACGTAAAAGTATTCAAAGTTGGTACAAATTTCCAATTTAAATACGATTTCATAACATTGTTAATAGTGTTCTGCAGAACGATGTAGAGTAGGTAAACAAAGTATTGGCACACACCTTCTTTTCTTGAAATATCTTTACACGTTGCAGTGATATATTAGTATAAACTATTTATTTAGTTAAAAGCAAAATAAGTATTCGGTATTTTGTGTGTATTTTTGTCAAGTCAATTTGATAAGGAGTTCCACTTGCACAGTATCTTCGATTATTATTATCAATTATTTCCCCCTTCAGTCTCACTCGTTGTTAAGTGACTATCTCTTCCACTTGTCAACGCATTGCAATGAACGAGGCTCTCGTGCAATAATCGAGATTCTGCTGTATTTAGAAACGACCATTGAGCGAGCAATTGACACCCCTGTCGATCACAGGTGCACGTTTAAACAGTGATCGACGTACTTCGTAACATTAACCCAGAAGAGTTTGAATCAGGGACTTTAATTGTTGCAACTAAAACAAAGTTATAGAATAATATACAAAGTTCATCCACATGTGAGTCAATTATCAGAAAAATGTATTAAAATTCTAGTTGCATCGCAAGTACAGTGGATACCCAGTACTTAGAAACGATAGTAAAATATTTATTGCTCTTCAGTCGTGTTCGCGATCCCAGGCAGGGACAGTAGAAGCGTTAATATTTAACTGAAAGTCTCGATCACTGGGTCATTGTCGACTACCGTTATACATTTACCCTACTTTTAGCTTAGAAAGCCTAGACGGTTGTTCGTTTCCGTTTGTTTTCGCGTTTCACGCAGTTCTACGGATCCGATCGCGGGGCCGCGTAAATATAGAAAACCGTGCACGCGTTACATATAGAAACGCGCGGATGAATATAAAATGTACATGCATCGGCATGCATAAAAGCCTCGCGGGTTGTCGGGGTAAGCAAATCACCGACCCGTAAACCATCCTTGACTCTCTCCTCGTCTTTGCCTACGAAGCGCCTGCATCGCAGAAATTGAAAACTATCGGCCTCGGTGCCAGCCTCTCTCGCGGGTGCATCTCGTCTTACGGAGACCAACGAACATTTTTTCACGCGCGTCGAGACACTAGATAGGCCAAACACCGCGATAAGAACCTCGTTTAAAATGGACGTAATCCCACAGTGGCCATACCTCATGTGCTCGCCGATAGAGGGCTACGCTCAACATTCTCCTCTCACCAGTACTCAATCCACCACCTATTTCCATATAAGCATTTCAAAAAGTATTAAACATTTCCGTAGAGCATCGAACAAATTTATTAGACATGAAAACCGAATTTTAAGGAAAAATCGGCAGGGTGTAGGTGGACAAATTGTTCAGCAAAAAAAAAAATTTCAAATCGTTCTAAAAAAATTATTTTCAGTTGCAGGGGTCGATTACAATCATTTTTGGTCAATAAACATACCCTCGAAATCCTAACCATTTTCGAGAAAAAAATTCCTTACCAAAAATCTAATTTGAGGCCAGAAATGTCTGCCCGAATTTTCATGCGAATCTTTAAAACGTCATAACTTCTGAACGGATTGGACGATTTTAATGTTTAAAAAAGCAAACTACGCGTATTTTGGTGGAGAATATGTACAAATCGCAAAAATATTCGAAAAGTTGGTCCTTGACTCCGCAAAACGAGAAAAACCCCATAAAAATGGTTCAATTTTCAAACAGCCATAACTCCTACAATTGTGAATATATTTCAATGAAACTTTTTTCTGAAGTAGAGCTCATGGGTACCTACAAAAAAGTATTAGACAACTTTTCTGTAGGGCGTCAAACAAAAATACTAAAAATGAAAAATGAATTTTTAAGAAAAATCGACAGGGGGTAGGTGCTTAAATTTTTCGACGAAAAAAAAAATTTTCAAATCATTCTAAAAAAATTATTTTCGGTTGTGGGGGTCAATTACAATCATTTTTGGTTATTACATATACCCCCGAAATCCTACGCATTTTCGAGAAAAAAATTCCTTACCGAAAATCTAATTTGAGGCCAGAAATGTCTGCCCGAATTTTCATGCGAATCTTTAAAACGTCATAACTTCTGAACGGATTGGACGATTTTAATGTTTAAAAAAGCAAACTACGCGTATTTTAGCGGAGAATATGTACAAAATCTAAGAGTGTTCGCAATGTTGTTTCTTAACCCCATATAGTGAGAAAACCCCATCAAAATGATCCAAATCCTCGTTCTTATCATTTCATATTTAGGTATAGTCTAATTATCCGGCATATTGGATTTTCTGGCATTGTCTCAGTCCCGAGTATGCCGAGTTGTCTGTTTCGAATAAGATTCTGTCCAAACAACTTCGAAACGACGATAATTAAGAGCAAACTTAATTACAACCACTCGATGGCGGCAAGGAATGCTTTATGACGTGACATGGTGTGTAATTAAATGCGTAAGACGAGGCCCGCGGGAGAAAACCGGGTCGCGTGACAGCAATTGGAATATTTTTGCACGCGGAATTATTTAAATCCCAAGACCGCTTACGCGATCACGCCGCGGCGAACCAAAACTTTAATAAGGTTCGCTAAGTTTCGCGAACGCCGCGAGCAAATATTGGAACAAAATAAGAACGACGGGCTTCGTCGTTTCGAAGACTTTCAGCCCGCGACACGGTGAGCCAGAATTCCTAGTGCTGCGAAAGTAATCGAATGCTTTTAGCAATAAATACGCCTAGGGCAGTGTTCCCAAACTTCTCGCGGCTTGCAGCCCGAGAACTAACTTTTGAAGTCACAGAAACATAACAACGATCACGACTTATCGTTGGCTAGATGTTTCTTGTTTGAATTCGTCGACTTTGATCTTATAGTGTCACTGGAACCTCGCTTGTTTTCGTACACACCGGCGTAGGCATCGATTTATTCGTTCGAGATCCCACTTTTTGCTGGTTACAGGTTCGCCAGGTGTATGCATATTTTTAATTTATCCCCTCGTAGCTTCTCGCGTTGGCTTTCCGTGCGCGCACCTCATTTGCGAACAACGCTTTAGCGGGGGTTTTGGTAGGTAAATTTGTAGTGGTTTCGGTGTGTGAGAGTACGTACATAGGCGTGATGTATGCGGAACGTAGACGACGTAGGACGAGAGGGGAGACAGCGTGGCTGATAATGAGAGCAATGAATGGGAAGTGGGCCGAGGGCTTATGTACTTACTCTTCTCGCGGGATGCGCTCGCCGTTTCGCAGAAAACCATTTACCTACATACACTACCGGCCAAAAGTTTCGAATCGCCATGGGAATCGTGAGAAACAGGATCTTCTTTCGAGAGCATCTCCAAGGGGGTCCTCCATCAAAGCAGACGGAGAAATAGTTCTTCGTAAATTTTTTTACAAAAAAACCGTGGGACTTTTCGATACGAGAATTTCTCTCAGTTTGTTATTCATCCTTTGAGGATACGCACGATTTTTTAAAATACAAAATAGTAAAATATGTATGAGTTCTATAGGAAACTTCCTGCCCATATTCGACCATATTTCATGAATTTCCATCGGGTTCGGACTAGTTCTCTATTAATTTCAACACAAATTTCATGGACCTTCAGCGGTCTGTTTCGTTTACTAATAGTATTTATTCTCATATCTTCGGCTCTCGTGATTCCGACTCTTGGCTGTTGTTTGTCTTTCAAACTACCTTGCTTCGGGCGATCTTGTACGATACTTTCAATTTCCTAGGTATATTCCGCATAGAATAGCCTTGTTTCAGAAGCGTGGTAAGTGCATGTCTAGTTTCAATATTAATTTCTCTCGCTTTTGCTATTTTCAAGTATTAAAGCGAAACTTCAGCTAATTGATTTGCTTTTTTGCTTTATTATGTATCGAGAATGTTTCGCCTCTCTTTTTCGAGACTCAAGAATAAAATATTTAATTGAAAACGTTTTCTCAACACATCTAGAATCGATATTTGCTTTTTTTCTTATTGCAAGCACGCGATGAAGTACAGTATGTTTGCTTCATAGTTTAGAAAGAATTGATTTTCAGACCACTTTTACCACCAACAATTGAAAAGAGCGTTTCCTTTTAAATATGCAGTGTTTGCTCTTTGACGATTGTTTACAATAAGTGGTTCTTCAGAGTTTGTTGTTCGCGCCAGTTACCTTGTTTCTTAAGGCTTTAAGTTAGTGTTCTTTATTCGCTTGTTATTTTTCATCCTTCTTACAAACGCTGCTCGCCTTTAGTCTCTGATATTTTCGTTGCAAACCGTGTATTACAGTAACAAACAACACCTATATTCTCAGCGTCGAAGCAATTATTATACCGTTCCTCGTTCGGATGAAGCCATCGATTGCTTTTTATTTAATCGCTGATGACATTTGAGTAATGATATTAAAACAATGGTACTGAAATACCCAAATAGTCAAAGTTTATCATAGCATTCGAGTATTAAATTATTCAAACGATCTTGGCTTTAATTTCAACTATAAAATCGTTCGAACGTGGACGTCATTGAACCAACGAATGATCGAACGGAACAAAAGGATGCATAAACGTGATCGTTCGAAGGGAACGGAGACGGACTAGCGACATAAACGCGTTTTGCATACGAATAACGAGCGACGGATAATCGTATCTAGTCGTTGGAAGTCGTCAATAATGACTCCATCGAGGCAGGTAGACAATACCCGGGATTAAAATGTGTCGGAAGGCGTGGGTGGCGTAGGGCGACGTTAAATTGGATTCTGGCAGCTTTAGGAATACCTATTCGCAGCTGCACCTGCACGGCGCGCCGTCTGGGGAAGTTCCGGCAAAACAATTCGCGGTGGCTTCCGGTTGGCGTAGAGTTCGCAGATATTTCATAGTATTGGTTTCTACTGCGAGGCCTCCTGCGCCTGGGTTAACCGAGATCGTTAATGTTAGTTCGAAACCAGCATATATAGCGTTCACAGTTTTACAACTTTTCGCTTTTTTGACCTTCTTCTTGCGAACGATCGAACTATGCACGGTCTCATCGATCTGCACACGTTTCCATTGGATCTTCTCGTCCGCTTTGCTTTTATTAATTAATGAGATTTACCGGGAAGATTCTCAACTAGCAGTTAATCGTTATTATTCTCCAACGATACGAATACGTTGCCCCTTGACGCGTTTGATAATTTATTATGCGGAAATTTGAAGAATTCGATGAATTCCAACCACATACTGCACGCAGAGTATTTCCGATAGGCGGTGCGCGACGTCATAATATTTGTTATTGCCTGGTATATCAATTTTGCAGGCGATTTTACAGAAGCATTTCCAAATTCTCTAGTTTGAAATTAACCAGCATTATATTTTATATTATTGGTTTATTTTAGAGCGTTGGTATTGTACACAATTATAGCTGAACGTGAGTTTGTGGGACATTGCAATATTAAAAAATATTGAGATCGTATATGTTTCATCGGTATAATTTGATTAAAATAGCGTGGAGACTTTTTTAAACGATCAGCTATTTATACACAGTGATATATTCATTACATTAGCTGAGATAACTATATCAAATCGAGAGTAAGCCACGTGCAAACTTCGCGCATTTCAATGTGAAATCATAATACATATGCCACGGTTCGTTTAATATTAGAGAGTTTAATCATCGCTCGTGGCGGCAAAGCGATGATGTACATATAATTGCGCTAATCGACCATTACAATATTAAACACAAAATTCGATCAAGCATTGTGAATTCATTAATCTTGTTTGGCGCGATGTTTCTATATTACAGAATTATATTTCCGTTCAGGCACAAAAGAATCATATTTTTTTATATTTAATTATAGTACATTTTTCATAACTTATTTTAATCCTAAAAGTAGCTTATTTTTACTAGAATTTTTCACATTTGTAAGATTTAAACGATACAGTACTGTTCAGCTTTCGATTTGCAAGCATCGATGAATGGTAAAAATTTACTGTTCGAAACAACTGTCGATGAAGAAATCATCGTTTAACGTTTCACTGGGCGCGAAGTCTATTTTAACGTTCGCTTGATATCGGCGCGAATGATTTATGTAGAACGTAGCGCGCTCGAACATACAGTGCCCGGTGTAACAGTTTTGTAATTTGATTGCATGGTAATTTTCGTGGCCTGTTCGACTGTTCCTCGCGATACTCGCGTTTTAGTTTACGCTGTGCCAATGTTCCAGCGATCTGTTCCGATTTCATTTTACATCGACGTGTTACGAGCACCGTCAGAACGACGGTCTATCGAATGTGTTACGCGTTTGAACGGATTCTGAATAGCTTTGCTCACCGAACGGTCTTATTTTCAAGCCACACGCTGCTACTTAACCGTTTCGATACGATATTCAGTCAGTAAAGACAGATATGTGTACAACTTCTTTCAAGAAAAGAAGTCATTCAATGATTTTCACGGAGTTAATTTGAAGCATCTTCTATTTTCGCGTTTCCTTGGAGATTCTTTTACACTAGGAAACGAGTGAAACACATTCAACTTTGCGTTTGAAGAATAGAGAGCACGCGATCTACAGAAACGCGCATTGCGGATGCGTTGTTACGTTCGTAACAGAGAAATGTGATCAAAGGAAGATTACATCTCGTCAAAGCGTGCAATATTTTTATGCACCAATTTTTTCTGCCTCCTCTTTAAAAAGAAACTGCGTTCCACTTTCCAGTACTCCCATTTTTCGTTGATCGTTGATGCGAGAATAAGGATCTATTCCACTTCTTCTACGAAGAAAGACTCTATCTTCGTAAAACTCTTGCAGCCCCATTAGTATAAAAATCGTACGAAAATAGGAAAATTGACGTTCGAACGTAACTCGTCGATTTTAGTGGATTTCGTGTACCGTTAGAATGTTTGAAGGAATAAGACAAGCGTCGAAGTCATGGCGTATTTGGCTCGATGATTCCACGAGCACTAATGGTCAACGTGGTCACTTCCGACGGGGAGGATTTACATCGATTATTGTCGATTAATATCTAGGTAGAGCCTCGGGAAGTTGATAGAATTATTCACGTAGTAGATACTACGAGCAACGTGGTTTGGTCGTAAACCTAATTGTGTTGGCGGATTGTTTGGGAGGAGCATGTGCACTGAAACCTGTATGGTTTAACGACAGCGAGTCCCAATAATTAACATCCGTCCGACCAAGACCTTCGTTGACATTTCCATCCTTGAATTCAATTAAATTTTACAAGCTGTAATCTAGAAAAATTACAATTTAAATGTACGAACAAATTTTTACCTCGATGAGCTTGCAATAAAGACTAAACAAAGACGTTTTGTTTTTATACTTGACAAATTTTCTAAACATAAATTGTTACAAATTCTCCGTCATTTTCGTACATATTTTTCGAGTCCAGTTTCCAGAAAACATCATTAATTTTTAACGAGTATCAGCACATCCGGTACATCATTAACTCGACGTACACATATATCGCGATGCCCGGTATATTTGGCGTTAATGAGCAGTCGTTGTTGCCAATTAGTATCGATAGATCGGGTCTGGCGACCGTGTTGGGTGTTCGTAGTATCCATTCGCGTGTCGACATCACTTTTCCGTCTTTAGACTGCGATCTGTCTGCAGAAAATTGCATTGTTTTGTATTCGCAGGAAGTCTCTGAGCGTTTCGAATATTCCGGATTTTCTTTGAAATTATCAGCGACGAAAAACATTTGATCATCTTCCACTTGCGTGCAACTAGAAATTCCCAAAGAATTTAACGGAGAATCGTGCGTTACTATTTTGGCAATCTCGCATTAACGGTTTAATAATAACGCGACTTTAATTGCATTCGTGTTTGCCATATTTTGGCACGCTCCAACTATGAAAGCGATCGAATATGTGCACGATATCGAAAGATGTACGCCCCGTGTGCAATTACGCGTGTGCAATTACGCAAGTTACACGCGGCTAAATATTAATTCGTATATTTATCCGTTCGAATAGCTCGCGTGACTTTTACGCGATAGGTATACTCACGGTTTAGACAAAAATGAAATTGAATTTCGTTACTTCCTCCTATCGCTTTGTGTTTAGAGACAAAAGTGACAATAGAAATTCTGAGTTCTAATATTTTTTCAGATTAATATTCCTTTACTATAATCAACTAGATACTTTATAGAAATATTTTTGTAATCACAGACCTTTGTACACTGAGTGATTGAATATTTCACAAATATATTCTTTATACTATGACAAATCGAAAAATGCAAAAAAATTAATTTCTTGAAGCCTCTATGATAGAATCGACATCCAATCGTTCTAAAATTTAGTAAAAATTATTTTCCCGCCAAAAAGAAATTCCCCATGCTCGATGACCACCCTAACGCACAGCTGATACTTAAATCGCGCGTCTATAAATGTTGTCTGTATGTGGGGCACACGAAGCCACACGCGACACACGTTTAAATAAAATGCTGCACACAGGAGGGCAGGTTTATATATATATAAACACAGTCGAAGGCGCGTACATATATACGCGATTCTTCTAATGTGGGACGCAGCCGAGAATGCTAAATTTAGGGTAGGGATCGAGCAGTCGATTCTCGAATCGTAACCCACGCATGTCGCGGGTGCGTCGGTCGAACGTGTTTCGTATCGCGTTTTTTTTTTGTTCCGGGGTGGCGAAAACTGGGTGAAAAACGTTGTTTTCTGTGCTTCTCGCGCGGGGGGGACACGTCACGAAGAGGAACGGCCACTTTTCCGGGGAATTATCGTACGACCGGAACTCGAAAATCGCGGTTCGCACGGGAACAATTTTCCGTGTCAGGTGTCATCGAACCGCCACCACGTGCAGGGGCGTCACAATACAAATAAATAGTAAGCCCGCTGGCTGGACGCCAACGCGCGCTATTGTCGCCTCTGAAATCGGAGATGTATATTCCCGATCGAGGATAATCGCGAGGATTAGCGAAACGATCTTTTACGAACTACGTGATACGCGAAATCGAAGCTGCACGTTGCCATAGAACCATCCTAATTTCGAAGTCAGCAACGTTTCGCTCGAGACCGCGAAAAGGAAAGACATTTCTCGACGAAAATAAATCGCCAAGAGCGTTTTTCAGAAATTGAAGACTCGTGACATTTGATTTCCATCGTGCACGTTCGAAGCTGTACGGATGACGACACCCTGGCACGACCATGTCGGAAATGTGGCTGCTGTCTATATGCCGTCTGCACGTATGACGACATCTGGGGCGTCTCGTCGGGATTTTTTCAGACGCGTCTCGTCGAGTCCACTTCGCGTCGGCTACGGTCGATGATCTCTCATCTTTTCCCTTGATAGTTTTCCACCTTTCTAACAAGCTACGGAATCGCTCGAAAGCGTAGAAAGTGTAATAATTAAGGGGATGCGTCTACTAGGATTTGAGTCTGGAAGATTATCGAAACTATCGATAGTCCCAGCCACGTTGAACGCTTGTAAATATTAGGATTTCTCCTTTCGAAGACTGTCGCAGAAGAGTGCATTTTTTAAATTAACATGTGGTTCCCGGTAATTTCGATCCTGTGGTCGATCGTGTACTTGGTGCAACGAAAAATTGCACCAAAAGATGTTGTATACTCTTCGTCGATGGAAGCAGGTAATACAAATTCGTGGATACCTGTTCTTGTACGATTCTATTTTTTAAATCTCGTAGCAATTTAATCCTCCGATTGCAGTTAATATTGTTTTAAATTATAGAACCATAATATTCCGCGGCAGTAAAATTATCGATTATTCTGTAACTGGGATTTACGAGCATTTCGAGCACCCGAAATTGCGTTTCACTGGGTTAGGTATTAATGCAAGTAGTTATGCGATTTCTATTGCCATTTCTGTGCTCGCTGTGATTTACATGATTCGCTATAACATCGTATCAGGTTTCCTGGAATTTGTTGCAGATTGGAGTTGCAATTCCGACTGTCAAATTAGCTAATTAATTAGCAAATAACGGAATGGGCGGAATGCCTCTCATAGCCTGTTACAGCCAAATTTACGTTTGGATAATAAACGCGCCCTTCAAGGAAAGCTTACATAATTAGAGTACGATTATCCTAAATTGTTTCTTTTCATATACGAAAACCATCGACATTATATAATTTTAATATACGTGAAAGTACATTTTTGATAAATTATCCCAACTTTACGCATCTCGTACGATACGTAACAATTTCCGAGGTCTTTTTCATTGTACCGGTTATTCTTATTCATGGCCAGTCGCACTTCGTGTTGCAAAAGAGTTCTCGACGTGCTTCGTATACGTAATGTTGCATTATTTTTCCCCACTCATAAACGAAGAGGATTCTTTTTTGAACCAAAGAATTTTGCAAACGATTGTAGAACTTTGCATATCACTTAACTCACGCAGAAGGTTACGGGAATTGTTTAGCCCAGGATTTAGGTGGAAAGATTCACTTTAAAAGGCTCGTTGCGTGTTTGGATCGAATCAGCATATAATCTGAGACACCGTCCGATTCGACAAACGCTGTCCAATATTTGCCACAGAATCCTATGAATAAATTAACACGTCCATTGCACAAGATCCGGCAGGCACACGCGAGAGACTCAGATTCACCGATGAAACTCGATAAGCACATTAACATAAATATTTCGAGGGTTCGTACTAACGATGAAACGAGGAATCCAGATTCGAAGAAACTGTAGAATGAATTGTGATAAAAGTGTAATGATCGCCTTCAAATTGTGTTTAAACTCGCCTTCAAATTGTGTTTAAATTAATGGAATCGAGGCAACATTGAAATTTGAGGCCCACATGGAGAACCGGTTACTGCGGTTTATCGAACTACATTATGTATGGTAAATAATTAATATACCCGGTAAATGCGTCGAAATGAAGCTGTCGAACGCTTGACCGTGTCGATTCGAAGGTTACAGTTCGCGAATTTGTGCCCATAGCGAAAGATTTATCCATTTTCAAAAATAAATACTGGCCCAATCACTGAAATCACAATGTTTACGAAACGCCGCTTCGTTAAACTTTCATCGAGCTGGTAGCTTTTGGAAAATTGTTACGTTGATCTTAAACACTTTTCCAAGTTCCAATGGAATCCTCAGACACCGGGAATACGAGAATCGCATGCATCGCGGGATACCAGGGAAGTTTCTCGACGAATTTGCATAATGAACAGCGAATACAGAAACCTCCAGACTGTCGGTCAAGATTCTCGGAGCCAACCGATCCAAAATTTCAAGCACAATCCAACGAGCAAATTGGCACCGTGGAAAGTCTCGGGGCCCTCGACGGGCGAATTAACATAATGGAAAATCCCCGAGACCGAAGATTCGACCGATAAAAATTGGCATGGCGAACCGCTCGGGCGCACCTGGCGGTCCTGACCGTCGAGATTCCAGACGGAATTCAACGAATAAATTGGCATCATTAAAAGTTCGAGGCGGTCTGCGCCTGTTGCATTAGCGTACCTGGGAATCCCAGACAGCGTTTGACGGATAGATTGGCAATAACGGTGCCATCTATCGGTATAAATTCTTCGCGGAGATGTTCTTCGAGCAGCTGACGCTCAGAGACCCGACGACTCTTCTCATTCACTCCTCCGCGTTCTGCTTTTCCGCTTAACCAGCGTCTTTATCGCTCCACTTCACCAGGCAACGCGTGTTCATTCCTACGTTTCTATCCTCGTTCGTCCACCATCGTGTTCGCCTTCCTTCTCGCGCGCGTTTGTCTTCGAAATTCGCTCGGGGTTACCCAGACATGACGTAGATGCCCGCTATTCTGGTAATCGTGTGACGTCGTCCTCAGGGTGTTCAGAAATAAACTCGAGTGGTAAGGTGCTCCACGTTGCGTGGCCTGTTTCTCTCGTCCACCTCTTTTAACCTCCATTTGTCACTGTCTTCCCGCTTGGCCCGCGGCGATACACGCCCAATCCGACGATTATCGTGTCACGGACAAGCATCGAAGCCGAAAATCACCGGACCGGATTTAAATTTCCCAGACATTGTCGGTTTGCACGAACAAACGACGGGTTCTTTGCCCGGTCGAGTCCTGACCCGAGTCTTTCTGTCGTCCAAACGATCGGTGGGTGCATACATACTTGGCAGACCACGCAACCTTGCGCTACATTGCCAGAAACTGATGTCAATTTCTTTTGGGACCTCGTTCACGGGGGATGAAACTCGAAAATAACAGTTTTGGTTACGTCAAATACATCGAAGCCTCGAAGAATGAAAGTATTGCTCAAAACAAGTTTGACGAAGTTTGAGATATTACCCGATAATACTTTCAAACGGGGGATTACAATTTCAGAACCCAGTCATGTCAATCTATTCTATAGAATCTGGAGTATAAGATAGTATTCTTGAGTCAGTATTATTTTTAATCAACACTGATCTTCCAGCAGTGTAAAACTAGTAAATCGTGCTTGTAATTTTACGAATCGTTTTCCAAACAAATTATATTAATGTCTATTAATATGTTAGCATACGTATAGCTGCGAATATCAATTATTTCCGCAATTTCTAATGTTCGTGCTGTTTAATTCAGACTGGTGACAAGAATGCTCTAGCCAAATGTTCAGCACGCGCAAGAACAGCTTGCATTACGCGTGCCCGGGTTTAAACAGCAACGACGTTTATGGCTCTATATTTTTGTAGGATTTACTATGCTCATTGCAGACATAGTTAATGAGTTCTTCCGCTAGCTCGAATCTTGAAACTTTGCGGATTATCGTCCGCGGGATTGTTCTGTTTGTTTCTCTCGACGGAATGGGGGTTCTTGCTTTTTCTGCCATCAACTTTTTCCCTACAAACTAAGTTCATATATTCTTCAAATTGATGCCGCAATTTCCACCAACTTCTAGCATTGTACCATTATGTCTGAATATTACTTAGCCTGTTGGACTCTAGGATGCATCGAATCTAGCGTGAGGTCAGGGTGCATGCAAAGCATAAACTCTCGATTAGTAGAATCCTAAACATTGCTCAAACATTGATTTTACTTAGATTTTGCTCACCAATGATTTTTGCAACACCAACCTTACTCATAATAATCACACCATAAGCATTTTCTTGGCAGTTTAAGCTCCAAATATTAATAATATTTGAAGAACCATTTCAAGAGGAGACACTAATATTTGTAAATGCAATTCACCTGCTCCTAAAAATAGCAGTATTTGCAAACGACCGTATCATAAATTCAACAGATACAAAACAAGAAACTAGACAGAGGTCTAGGCATTCTAGGGTTAAGATCACGACTCTCGACAGAGCGTTCAACCTTCTTTCCGGCGTGGCAGCTTCCGCGAACGTATCTCGACGAGAACGAGAACGTCGTCGCCGGTTCCAGGGCAATCCAAACAGTCGCAAGTTACATCCGTTTGTCGGCGAGCCGGGGCGCGGGTGTAAACGAGCGAGTCTCGACGACAAAAATTTAATTAGAGAGATACGATTCACTTTACAGCCGTGCGTGGCTTTTCTTTCGCGGGATAATGAAGTAACGCCCGGCAGCCAGGTACTCGTGGTTTAAGGAGGGAACAGACGGGAAAAGGGCTGGCACCGAAGGGTGGCAAAGGGTACCAGCCCAGATATACATCCCCTGCGACGTTTCTCTATTTTTCCATCGCTTCCGGAGCGAACGACGGACGCTTTTTCACGAGCCGCATCGATCTGCCTCTTTCTTGTTCCTCTTCCTGTTCCCTCGACCAGGGGGGGCCTTCTCTGGCTTCCTCTCGGCGTTTACCGCGCTCTTCTTTCGATTTCCTCGGCCCCTGGTCCCCCCCACATCCCCTTCCGTAAATACATTTCCGCATGGAAAGCGCCACTTTTAAACTTTGCGATCCCCTTTCGCGACGCATTCATCTTTTATCGTTGTAAATGCGGTTGCTCGCCTCTCGGCCCCGGCCTGTTCTCGCTCGTCTCGTCTCACCTCGCTGCCCGGGAAGAATGGGAGTTTACTTCGCCCCTTCCGACGACGAGAAAGTTAACGTTGACTCTACACGGAACGATGGAACTATTTCGAGTAACGTTGACTTTGGCCACGTCGTCTTCGGCATACCTTGCACTTTGCGCCTTTCGTCCTTTGGCGCGCCACGAAAAATACTCTTCCTACGCGCGAAATCCAAAGGATCCATAACAATAATTATAACAACCTTCTCAGGTGTCGGTTATTTTGAAAAATTATCGTTTAACCCCTAGGAGATAGTCTTCTAATCTTGAGGATGAAAAAGTCACCGTCTCAGTCATTTTTTTCTGGAGAAACAGTAGGTCTTTTTAATGCAGCGATTTTGTGATACATTGATACATGTTCTGAGAGTAGTCTCAATTTTTTTCAGTAAAAAATAGTAACAATTGTGGAAGTTACTCAGACACATCTCTCCTGCGAATTTGAAAGAGATAAATCAAAAAGCATTCTTTTTAGGAAGCATACAGTTACGGTCTGAATTAAACAAAATAAAATTCGATTCGAAGGACAGTTGAACGTAGAGAGTCGTGAAAAAAGTGATTCTTTGATTCTTAAGAATACTTTTGCGACGCAACAGAGTTCCCTGTCAGTCGAGCCTCGATCACGTCAGAGTTTTAGAACGCCTGCCGCAGCAAAACAGCAGCGAACGCGGGACACTGTTGTATCAGATTAAGTTCACATACTGATAACGAAAACGTGAGGCGACCTGCTGACATAGCGGCACGATGTCAACAGATCACGCGTTGATAGATGGCAAATATCCATCATGGCGTCATAGCAGCAGGTATACCGTTGCATTCTTGCCGCTGAGGCGGATAATAGCGGCAAGATTTCCACGACAGAACCATAACCAAATGTGGAGACAGATGGACGTGGATCTGTCACCTAGCCCCATGTAACCTGTCGCCAGTTTTCCTACTTCCCGCCTCAATTTCGATGTCTTTGCATAACTCGAAGAACGCTGGCAGTTTTATTCCCTTCTCGTATAGCTTTCACTTTTATTTTGAGCTTGTTATTCTTTTTCTATTCTTGGATACTTTAAACTTTTGATTATATCGCTTTTCCACGCGACGTAGCACACCTTTATTCGTCTTTACACCGTAATAACTTTGAACAAAAAACTATTTTTCGAGTCGCCTTTCCATTCGATGCGCGACACGTACAATTACCATGTTTCCTCCTCATAGGTAATCCATTTCAATTCACATACACGGCTCGTACTCCGTGTTCGTTACTCTCTGTAATTGAATTTCGAATTCGCCTCGACCGGGACGAAAGTTATACAACGAACTACTCGCGCCAAGGAAATGTTGATCAGTGACTCGATTTTCCAAGGTTTAATTAAACTCAGCACTTAAACTATTTACTGGGACATAAGAAGCGTGCGTTAGAATACTAATGAGGATTATACTACCGTAGACACTCCGTTTCGAAAGATCAAAGTGCAATGACAAGTAAAAAAATTGGAAAACTGAAACTCCTCGACTCGTTTAGTCAGAGAGCAAAATTCTTCTCAAGTATTTACGTGCGTTTTTTGAAACGTTCTGTATATAATCACGGAATGATCGATGCAAACGCGTCGATCACGCGACGTTTCTCACGATCGACGTGCCTCTTTGTCCCCCCGAAGTAAAATTTTCGAGTTGTTTTTAGCGGCGGGGTGAATGTTTCTCTCCTGTTCATTACAGGCTGGATTTTTGTCGTCAAAGCTAGCAAAGCTTTTCCCTTGTTCACGGGCTTCCTCGTTTCACGTCTTCGCATCGGCGGGTTTAATACCGCCACGGGGTTAACGGGCCGGGTATTAAAATATTTCTTTCCAATGGCACGGATGCGTTCGCGGGAACGTGCTCTTTAGGCTCTGTTTTGTTCCGTTTTTCGTGTTCGCGGAAGGCAAACGTTTAATTGTTGAACTGCTCGCGGTGTTCCAGTTTCACGATCGTTTTATGCAAAGCCGTATGGACGCGCAGACGAACTTTCAGCCGCGAGACTTTATCGAACTTTATTCCCGCGCGATATTTACCATTAATTACTAAACGGTATTATCTTTTCGCGAATTTCAACAGTGCGCAAGAAATATTTCGGACGGTCGGTTAACAAACCGTGGCAATTTACTCGCGGAGCGTCCGTCTGCCAGTATTTATAACTCCCACCTAAATGGAATTTGTTTTGAAACTGCTAATAGCTCCGAGTTTGGAGAACTGAAATTCGTTCTTCCGGTCGGCCACGAACGAACCTTGGATTTTTGACGAATTTTTCCCTTGTATCAAGAGCGCCGTGCAACTTTGCGATTTACCTCGTCGCAAATAAAATCAATGGGCACGTTTGGCGGCGAGGAAATTCATATCGACGGGTCGAAAAGTTTCGTTTAATGAGCATTCGTCTCGTGGGACGAATAAATTTTTAACTCGGCCGACTTCTATTCGATTTTCCACGAGGCGGGCGGTTGACCCGGGGCAATTCTCTGATCGTTTTTGTACGTGATCTTAGTGCAAATGTTGAAGCACCGTGGCTTCGGCAAACGCCGGAATAATTCCTGAATCCCTGAGAGTAAACTTCGCGAAAAGTTTCTCCCACGGCGTTTTCGTTCTACATGTTACGCGCGTTCTGCGCCAATTTCAAATAGAGCGTCTTCTCTTTTTAATTCAATTGATTATCGAATATAAAAGATACGGTGATAAAATCTATATCTAACGTTATCTAAAATTCTCCGAACTCAATACTTTGTTGTGCCTTTCAAACTTGTTATCTCCTCCATCGAGGAGATGCGATAAAAAATGTTTTGAAATTTTAAGGTCGACGCGAACTCCGTGGATGTTTTTTTAATCAATCCCTGCTCGCTCAGAGTCTTGCATTTATTCGCGAAAGCCATTGCAAACATATTTTTTACACGCCCGTACATGTAGGTCGCCCGTTGCATGGTACTCATACTGCATGAGCGGTGGTACTACTTTTTACAGGTTTCTCTGCGGCATTTCGCTGTCGATTATCTTACGCTTCAGTTCCGTCTTCCATTTTCGAGGAAACTGTAAGACCGGAGACCTAATTATTTTGCCCTCCATTGTGCAGGTAACGTCGGAGATCCAAAATTCGTATTGTATAGTCTCGTAATGGTCCGATGTAGGTCGAGAGTGACGCTCGATGTTCCATTCTTAAACAGAATCGTGCTCGAATATCTGCAAAGGCTTTCTCTCCGGGAAATTACTTTGTTAATCGAAAACAGATTTATGAATCTGTTGGCCACTGAAGGGATCCGGGTTTCGGTCGTTTGTCATGCAAACATTCACACGACTCACATTGAAGATAAAATTTATTATAATATAATAGAGAATCAGGTTTAAATGCATTTATTCTTGCAAAATTTCTGTAATTGCGTATAAAGACATTAATTAAATAAAACAAAATTTATCAGCAAAAGGTTGAGATATTTTCGACTATTTGAACAGATACACTGTGTAATGAATTGAATAAATCGAAGATCAGAGATGCAACAGGGGTTGGAAGATTAATCCCAGTTTAAAAGCTTTTTGGATTCATACAATTCAAGTAAATTATTAATATCGATGAAACAGTCGTGGAGATATCGAGATGCAAAGAGGAGAAGCTTATGTGGGTCACTCTGTATAACAAGTGTGTTCGCATTTGACGCAACAGTTGGAAGTCCCTTAAAGGGAAACAAAAGCATTGTATCCATATAAATGCACGTAAGGCATATAAGAAATCCCTAGTTTCCTAATTGTGTAATATTTATTAATTTTTGAACTTACAATTTCAATTTGTATCGATCACAGTTCATCGAGAATGCCTCGAAATTATCTACATTTATTCTAGGCACGATTTAGTCGGCTGTGCGTGGCGTAACGATTTGGTAGATTGCATTTTTTTGTAATAAAGAAAAAAAAGTATATATTTCATGGTAAAACGAAACGATCGCTCGTGATTTCTGCCTTGGTCTCCGGTCGTCCATTTCCGGAACAATCGGGAAGAGAGATCTCATTACCTCTCACCCGGATATAACGTCGTTCTCCTTTGACGCCATCGTTCGATGGATTCACTTCGTGCAACCTCATAAACGATGAAAATAGGTCAGGGATAAAGTTATTCGAGGCTGTAAGAGGATCGTTGCCTCCTTTGTGTCGATATTGCTGTCTTCATAACTTATGTCGTAAAATTCGATTTTAATTTCCTGTACTTCGTTCGTTACATATTCATTGCTATTTAATTTCACAAGAATCTACCTAATTAAACTTGCGAACTCTTTTACTGCGAATTCATTCTAGTATTTTAGACTAAAGATTTTAATTATGAATTTATAATGAAATGGAAGTACGTTTAATTTTAGCATTTGCAAACGAACAAGGAATTTTTCTGTAGAATGCACTCCTCTTTCGAAGTCTTGTTTTCGCTATTCCCGGTCGTTGGATCGTTGAACTCCACGGTTACACGTTCAAGATACGCGGTTCTACCCTTAGAACTTTGGCAAATTTTGCTTGATTGTCGCGCAGATGGATCTGCGCTGGCTGCACTGGAACTGCAGTCTAAGGATTGGAACAGAAGTGGCGAGACGCGGGGGCGGAGTGTGTGCGGTTATATCACGCTGCGAGGTGATAAAACCGCTAATTGTTCGAAAGCAAACTTCGCGTCGCGCTATATCTGAGCGCAGACTACTGAAACAGCTGCGGCGATGCGCCTAATCCATTCTGCGAAATATTGCGACACATTTACAAATGGTCGAAAATATTCAACACGAAAAATAAATAACTTGTTAGCTTCTCGAAGTGTTGCATTACAGAATCTCCTATTGTCACTACATTTAGAAATCAGTAAAACAACAAGGTTACCCGACTTATTATTACCCTTAACTGCAGTCGTAAGAAAATTAAACTCAAGTACCCACTTAATATTTATTTTACGGTGGCGTTTTATTGCTATGACATTACTTGCCAGCTCGACGTACCCAGTGCATCGGTAGTTTAAGACACGCTGTAAAATCATTACTTCTCCGTTCGTATTAACCCTAATCTCACCGAGATACGATTTCGGGCTACATATTAAACTTTAACTACCGTTAAAATCTACATTTGACTACGCAAATTTCTCAAACTTTTATATAGTATAATTGTGATTACCTATACGAATAATATGAATCTATTTTCCTCCAAAATTTTGTTAAAATCGACAAGAACCGCGTCTATGCTTTTGTTAAATTCTTTCAGTGGAAGTGACAAAGCATAACAAACTAACTCGTGTATCTTGTGTTACAGGTGAGTGCGACCAGTTTGTGGGGTGCATCGAAATCATCACAGATGTTGCGTATCGTCCTGCACGAAAACACACAGGTAGGAAACGTGCTTTACAGTCCACGGCGTATCGCGAGTAAGTTATTCGCGCCGCGAGAAGGAAGTTGACGAATAGCACATTACGGGGGAACCAATAACGCGATCGAAAGATGAATATTGAGGTCGTGCGTCTACCATCGGAACATTATTACGACCACGGTGTACGTTCTAGTTACTACGTTACCGTAACGCGCGTTCCAGTTTCGCGGGCGCATCCGTGCGCGATACGTGGGCGTCTCGAAAAATATTTTCCTTGCATCAACCGTTGGAAATGATGCGGATATTACCGGGTTCGGTTGCACCGGTAAAGTTCAAGAAGAGTAATTCTTGGAAGCGATCGCGTTGTTTGCCCCTTGGCTGAGCTTTACGAGTCAAGAAAAGCACGGCAGCGATGTTAGTAATCGGTCAAGCCGCATTGCTCTCCATTGCAGTGGATGCACACACAGGGCTAGTTTCTTCGTAGGCGTGTGGTTGCGAGCTCGTGTGAGTGCTTGGTACAACGATTGGAACGATAGCATCGCATGAGAAACGGTGCTGTTGAATTTGACTGCAGTGCCATTGTGGTGCTTTACGCTTGCTCGAAAATGCATCAGACCAACACGCTTAAAATCGAGTCGAAGTTTTCGGGACAGACCATCCAAAGACTTGCAATTATAAAACATATTTTAAAATTATCTAAAGATAGAATTTTCATTAGAATATTTACGATAAAAGTAACTCAATGTATTACTGTTGCAAAAGGAATATTCTTATCGTATAATTAAGATAGAAAATCGTCAATTTTGGATCAATTCTTTCCGTTTCGATTGTTCTTTCGTTCCGGTTTTGTTTCTTCACGCGTTACGAGGCATCGCGAGCGGCGTCGCGAAATTAGAAAGATGAAAATCACGACAAAGGAGCAGTTTGCTCTCGGAATCAAGCTCGAACACAGATGTACGTTGCACCACCCAGAGGAACCAAGATGCATAGCCTTGATTTCAACAGAACGGTAATGTCGGTGTCTCCCCTGTGACAGAGGAAACTACAAGGTAACGGCGCGCGGTTATTGGGAGGAGTAAGGTCGTAGAGAGGAAACTAGAAAATGTCACGCGAAGCATTTCCAATTCTCTTTCCGTTATTTCTTCTTTTTCTGCAGTCCTGATAACAATCGGCGTCGTGGATCTCGTTTTACAATCTCCGCGGAACGATATGTCATTGGAGGAGTGATGATTTGCAGAGTCAGCGCCCGGGTCTCTATTCTCGTTCCTTCAAAGAATCGACGGGTTTCGCTCGTGTCTTTCCTTGCTACTTATTTTTGCCGTTTTTGCTATACTTCTTTGCGATCCGCGCGTTACGATCCACAATGTCCCCGAGTTTTAGAGTCGTTGGACAATCTTTCTGCCTTTAGATCTTTGAAATACACGATGAAATCGAATATCTCAAACTTAGGAATAACTATCGATTAATATTGTTTGTAAAATATCTGGTGAAGATGATTATAAATACCTTTATGTTTAGATAACGTATTTGTCGAATGAAGGAAAAAGTGAATCAGTTTTTAGGAAGCAATAATCTGGTGTTTAATGGGTGAATAAAGTTTGTACGCGGTGCGTTTCAATACTTTAATTTATGGTATAGCTTTCCGCTCGGGGGCTTCGTTTGGCCGCGGTTATTTCATCTTCGATTCGTCGCAGTTAATTTGTTGGGAATGGAGTTAGAGATGTAGAAATTGCCGAGGGTGCACCGGCTCGTTAAGTTAAATACACGCGTGCAGACGCGAAACGCTTGTAGTGAACCGCAATTGGTGTTCCCTTGATGTACTGGTCCCGTATTCGTGAATATTCATCTACCCTGTCCGTTATGAACGTCGCAAAGAAGACTATTTTCCTTCATGTAGATGGTTCTTCTATCGTTTTAAGATTTTAAATGGCCAAATCTGTATTTAGATTATTCTCAAGTCGTTGCATTTTAATTTGAGCTCCTCTATTCCATATGCCAAAGTGTAAAGAGACGCAAGAAAATCAATTTGTCCGAAATTGCAAGGAAAATACTTCCTCGATGTTGTTCATAAAATTGTGAAAGCTCGTAATGATTCGAAAGTTTTGGGTCGAGCCAAATAGCGCGGTGAAACAGTTAATTTGGACGGACTCCAATAATTCTGCCAAAAATGGTTTCCTTTGACTTGGCCAATCTCCATGTCACAGATTCGAATCGGCGTTACATTAGTCGTGATATTTCGGCTGTTAGCCGGGATTCCGAGGGTTTTCGCGAAAGTCGCAGGGCAAAATCGTAAAAATCGTCGAAAGGCGACGTGCTAACTGATGACAAAGAGGTCGACTCGTGACCACGTTCCGTCGTGTACATACGGACTAATGAGGCATTTATTTAGTCGAGTTGAGGGGCTAGAGTACTGTTACAGCCCCGAGACTCTAGCGAATAGTTTAACCAAGAATGATGAGAACCGACCAGCTAGAAGCAAAACAACGTTCTCGGATTATCAACTCTATGCCTTAAATCTTCTGCTTTTCCTCTTTTCTATGAGAGTAAATGTTGTAGGGTATGGAAAAATGATATATTCCAACGGGTTTAGGCTCATTTTTGATTAAATAAACGATCTATAATTCAGTGTTAAGCGTTTTACCTTCTTTGGGTATGTAGTGTCAAAGTAAATGTGAAAATAAACATAGAAGACAGCATAAATTATAGTAGCTGGTATAGTCATTGGATAGGGGATGAAATGCCCTTTAAAATGAGCGTTTGTACGAGTCGATAGCTTTATTAGTTCCGGAGATATAGCGATTTTAGTTCCAAGTCGATGCGGTGGCTAGTTTCGGAGATAGGGTTTTTTTACGTTTCATTGTTCACGTCGCGATGTGAATGAACTTACTACGGCCTTGCAAGGTCGTTGACCGCATGCGCTCGTAGTACATAGTACGCACTACGTTACTCACGCGTGAGAGAAAGAGATTCGACGCGTAAGACGGAGACAGAGATAAAAAAATTACCTTTTACATAAATTGCGATATCTCCGAAACGAAAAGTCTGATCGCCAAAAACCAAAAACCATTTTAAAGGGGAAGGTTTGCCGCTGCCAACAGTGGTTCAATTATTAATAAAGCACTAGTAGTTTCGAAACTACACGCGTCTAAAGTTTTAGTATTTTTAATACGCGTTTATGGGGTTTCGTAAGACGGAGAGCGGAATTTAAAAAATTACCTTTTACATAAATTACGATATCTCCGAAACGAAAAGTCTGATCGCCAAAAACCAAAAACCATTTTAAAGGGGAAGGTTTGCCGCTGCCAACAGTGGTTTAATTATTAATAAAGCATTAGTAGTTTCGAAACTGCATGCGTCTAAAGTTTGACTATTTTTAATACGCGTTGTTGGATGATTCTGAGACGGATAGAAAGATGGTGAAAGTTTAAAAATTACACTTTTCTTTAGACGACGAAGAATAGAAGGCAAAGGGAGTTTAACAAGTCGAGTTATAGTTCCTTACGCAGACATAGTAGTCGCGACTGCGAAATCACGGAAGTCGGGGCGCGAATAAGTTCTTAACTGTATCACAATGTCGCGAGCAAAGCGACACGGCGTTGTTAAATGACAAGCACGTGTCATTTTCTTATATTATAGCATTTCTGCGTAATTGCAGCAAAGTACTCGCGTTCGATGAAACGCTTTCCACGACGTAAATGGCACTATAATTATCAATTAAAGCTGTCTCGTTTCACGGCGCCTTTCACGAAATTGGCACTTTGAATATTTTACGGTTTCCATAGATTCTTTTAAACGTTTAACTCGAGAATCGAAATAAGTGTAGTTTTATGATATCGAACTGCTTTTCATCTAGTTTTCTCGCTTCGTATTTTAATAATATTGCTACTCTGAAAATTCTTCTATTAAAAATAAGTATCAAATCTATAAATAGGATATTTTACTACGAGTTAAAAATAACACGATCCTAATTTCGATCCAGCTGTCAAGCATCTCATCGTCTAATGGTTAAACAATTTTAGAGGAGAAATATAGATTTCGAGGAAACGTGGAATCAGTTTAGAGACGGTTTGCTGTGCCGGTGCGGGTTCACGGAATTAATTTCAGGTGTCTCTCACCTGTCATGTCGCGATGTCCCCGTAGGTGGTCCTTTTGCTTTGTACTAAACCGTCTGATGACAATACACGTGTTTAGTTGCGTGACTCTCTCGGTAACTACGTTCGTCCCTCCATTCGCTTTCGTAGGAGACATCGCGATGCTGACTGCGGGTTCACGGTTCACTCGTGCGGGGACATCGCTTCTACGTTCGCCATAATTCATGTGCGTCGGTGTTGCGGCAATTATAGCACCGCGTTAGTTTCGTTTGCGACCTGCTGCATTGCTACTCCCTGGATCAGATTAGTCGCTACGGGAGTTTCGGAGAGTTTAATCTTTCCCATACCAGTCGCCTCCCTCCGAAGAGCTTTTCCCAGCTTCCCTTTATCGAACAGTTTCGAAACCGTAGTTGGAAAAATCCGAAAATATTTCCACGCATGTGAAATAATTTTCACAAATCGAATATAATTCGGGAACGAAAGGGTCAGATATATCGCTCAATCATAAAATCTGACAATTTTTATTTAATTAAAGTAAAGGTGAACAGAGCTTGCGATACGCAATTATCACGAACGTACTAATGCGAGAAGCGTCGATAATTTTCCATAATTACCGGCGTTTTAGTACCCTTAAGGTTTAATCAGACGCATCTCTCTTGGCTAATACTACCAGCCCGCTCCTGATACATATTTGATTTAACGTTAGCGCACGGTAAGCATCTCGCACCTGCACTCCCACTGCATTGCTGTATCGCTGCAGCTTTCTGTACAAATTACTCTCCAAGAGGGTATAAACGGTACCGACGTATTACGCGTAAATCATAGCCATCAACGTTAAGTGCAATAAAGATTCACTTACATTCAGATATGTGTTGTTGCTCCTACCTAAGAACGATGTAAATAAAACATAGAAGCAACAACACTAGTATCATAGTTACTATGTTACGTACATAAAAAAATAACCATAATTCCACCCCAAAAAATAAAATTAGGAGAATTCAGAGAATACCTGTACTCTATTTTTTATTACGAAAGTTAACTAATTATGAAAATGTGAATCTTCGTGATGCTGTAACAGTATGTTTAGAGTGTCTATACTTTTCTATCTATTGGATGATCGCGTTCAGATGTCAAAATAAACGAAACTTCCTATGATATCGTGACATATTTAATGGTGTTGCAACAAAATAGAACATTTCGTTTTAATAAAATTCGAGGGATGATCGGTTCTCGAGTTCTCGCTGCTCGCGACGCATTAAAATAAACGTTCTGAACAGGTTTGCGTTGGTGGTCATCCGTTGCCAAATAAATTGCAGAATGTCGGAGAGGTCGTAACGAAAGGGGCGTAGGAGAATATCGTCCTAAAGTGCCGTGGATGCAATTTGCTAGCCACCAGGCTGCCGTGCGCTATTTACTTCGAAACAATTTAGGTCCTGGCCACCGTGGCACAGTTCGTATGCGTCACTGTCAGAATGCAGCCGCGCTGCATCTCGCTACCTATGGTCCTGAGAGATTTTTGCTCCCGTCTCGTCCTTTTTCCACGTCTTCGCGACTACTCCCACGAAACGTGTGCTCCTTGGATTCGAAACTTTTTCCGGGTACACTAATGAATTTACCTCTACCGTATCTCGGTTTCCGCTACTTTTCACCTAATTTCACTCCCTCCCGGGACCGTCCTTAATTATTTTCAAATTCCACTTTCACAACTTTTTGGTTGTATTGTAGGTCACCGGGAAGGAAGATCCGTGTTTGTTACGCATTGCGGAACCGAGTTTATTGTGTGAAAATCTCACGGATCTAAGCATCGATTTGGAAAAATTTACACGTATACTTCAATTTTATCGTTTCTGTTCAAAATCCTCAAGATAAATACAGAAGTCACATATTTAAAATTTACATATAGCGAATCTTAAAAGTCTTGGGTCAATTTTACATCCGTTTCATTAGTTTACACATCAAATTAGTTTAATTTTGATTATGTTGCGTTCACAGTGATTCGTATCGTTTCATTTTGTCAATTTATCTGCAATAAATTTATATTGCTTCAACGAGACGTTTCGCGAAGCGTACAAGTCTGCGGAGGCGTAAATAAATCCGTATAATCCCGAAACGATTTTCTCGGCTGCCGCGTAACTTTCCTTGATATTTCTGGATAGAGATTGTAAGTGATAACGTTGCGTGGTTTCCTACGGGTAGTCGGTGCTTTACAGCCCGGCCGTTTTTACTTCTGACTTACGACCGGAGCGCAAGCTGATTCATTTATGAGGAAAGGAGAACGTCTCGAGAAGATGTCTGACCGTCTAGTCGCGCAACCATCGACTGGCAGGAAATCGATTTCATCTTGCCCGGGCCTTTAAATATCGTTTCGTTTCTTCCGTTACTTCGACGAGTATCCGAGAGATTCCCGAGCTATCGTCGAGGCTTCTCTGAAAATAGAATCCTCGATGCGGCAACGAAGTAAGAAAGAATGGGGAAAAAAATTTGTCGACCGTGTCGAAACGCTGATCAATTTTATGGGGATTTCATCGTCTCTTCGACGATAAAAAAAAAAAACAATATTGACTTTCGTAGAAATATTTTTTTCGAACACCGATTGTTTACACGGACGATATCGAATGTGGCGGATGCGTCGTATCTCGGTAATATCCGTATGCAAATTGTTTTTTCATTACGTCGACGGAACGAAGATCGATAAGCAAATTGACAGTGCGTATTTAGCAATTTACATTCCATTAATCGTTATTTCCTTTTAATAGATACCGCTTTGTATCGGATCGCCTGTACGATATTTTCGACGAAAATATAGTCGGAATATCAATAGCGTTGCGCGATATAAATGTTCCAACAAGTTTCCAAGTCAGTAATTCGTCGAGCGTGCGTTTACAGAGTTTTATCACCCGGAAGGTGTTATAAAAAATTCCGTTTAACGGGTATTCGCGCAAAGTTTCGAACAGCACCGAAGACAAACAGCGTCGAGGAAGGTGACGAAGTAGATAATTTTTCGCGAATCGTTCTCCGTGAATTTGAACGGTTCGTTTGTTAAACGGGCGCGTGTATCATGCGGGATTCGAACGTATCGAGAAACTTTTCGCTGTTCGCGAACGGGGTCAGGGAAAAGGGCGAAGAATAATTTCGAAAAATGTCCAAGTAACTGAAAGAACATCCGTCGTTTATACATTTTTAATAAAGTTTCAATAACGTACCTTTAATGAGACTCTGAAACGTAATATTCCCATTGGCAATATTGACATTGCGCAAACGTATAAATGTAAATTCGGTCCTGAACGAGTAAAATTTCCCATTAAATTCCCATTACTGTTTTCTGAGGACTTAATTAACTTTCCGTCGTGTTTGTTTTTTCTACCATTTGATGTTTCGAATTTATTTTATCTTTGGGACGAAAAAGAACGGGGAAAAGTGTATTTTAATAAAATATGTATACAATGTCTGAAAGACTAAATTAAAAATTTCAGTATTTTTTAACGTCATTCGCGAGAAGAGATTTGCGTTTCAGGTTTCTTTTCGTTTATAAAGTCGTGCTCGTTAATATACCTCAGTTCGCGCGGGGGCGTTGGGGCGTGTGGATCCAAGTTCGCTGATAAACCTTTTCGACGATTACGCCTTCCTATCCAGCGATACCTGAAATCTATGCTAATTCTCGAGGATAAAATATTTGCTCTGACTGTGCATGCACAGAGAGTCCACCTCGGAAACTCGGGTACAATACCGCCGGTTGATTTATGCTGTGCGCCTGACTCTGGACAAATCCTACGGTCTGGCTGCGTATTACAGTTGTGCCCGGCGAAATTTTATGGATTACGTTGTCTTATCCCACTGTCCGATCGAGGCTGGTAAGATCTATGCGTTTACTGCTCCCTGAAACTTTAGGGGATCATCCAATCTGGGAATCTAAAGCATCGATTCCTTTTTTACATTTTAACTTCGAGGTTTCTTACACCTTCTATTTTTTATAGAATTAAAGATACTCATTTTTGTTCAGTGAAAATTCAGAGTAACAAGATAGTGAATTTGTAATACTAAACATTCGACTTAACAAGCTTGAAGGGTTAAATGCAGGGGTGGAAGAAAATTCGTTCCCCCAAACAAATCCGAAAAAACGAAGTATTCGGGGGGAAAACAATTTATGCAGACTCTTGTTAACGTTCTAAGCGGGAATACCTCTTAAAATCCGGGGAAAAAATTTAACGATCAGGATTCTTTCGGGACGACCTTCTTTATTGCATTTCCCCGGGGAACGTTCCACGGAAAGACTCATTGCATTCCGAAGGAACTTATTTCAACGATTCCGCGACGTGCAATTTAATATTGCTACTCGACGATAAATACTTATTGGAACCAGTGTCGATGTAGCTCACCAGCAACGTTCAGAAATATTAATGCAACGTTCCCGGTGTGAAACCCTTTCCGTCAGCTTTTCGAACGTTTATGGAGAACAGTTAGAAAAGAGTTCTGCTTTCGACTTCGCCACGTTTATCCATGACGTGGGTCAACCTCCGACCGTTTCCCGTCTGCACCGCTGGCCGTATAGATCGCTGTATTCATTATTCCGGCGCTAAATCGTTTGTGAATAATGGCCCCCATGAATCTTTTCTCGGCTGACGGGGCTCGGCTGCGTTAGTCCTTTCGCCTGCAAAATCATCCAGGAAGATGCTACTGGGAGCCTCCGGTGGAAGCATTCGATGGAAATTCTCTAGACTTTATACAAAACGATAATCTTCTCAGAAACTTTGTATAAACTTTGCCAATTTTTCTGAATCTCGAAACTCGAACAGTCCATTTCTTTCGACGAAACGTTTTTTTTTATCAGAAAATGTAACGACCCAAGTATTTTGACTGTAAATTTCGCAAGAAATCGTATTTCCGTATTGCGATCGTGGCTCGAGCAGTCTTTGATGTCGCCAGGGAACCTTTATCGTGTGTATTCCTTGGGTCAGTGTCGCGGCCATCGGAGCGTAGAATCGAGGAACGTCGAGCGAACGCTTTGTCGTGAAAATCGCGAATCGATCCGTCGAAAGATACAACGCCGGATGTACCGCAAAAGTCAGGTGATTACGTCCGCGGAGGGTCGAAAGTTTTCTTCGTCGAAACGCCGCGGGCACGTGCGTGAAACTGACGCGAATAGTCAACCCCCCCGTATTGTTGTCGAGATTCCTTTGTAGCGGGCACAAAAGCCAACCGGATAAAATACTCGATACACTTGATTCAGACAATCCAGATCAAGAGCTAAACGTTAGAACTATCGCGAGCAGCGTCTCTTCGGGGGAATTAATTGTTTTCGTGCATCTCCTTTGTCCTTTGGTTCTTCCCTCGCTTTGATCCACGTTCGATTCTGCGTTCTAGATCATCGATGCTCAAAGCATTTGTTATCTCGTTGGTAGCAAAAAGAATTCCCTTCGACCCCTCGAGTTTCTTAACGCTAAAATGTAAATACTGCTCAAATTTAGTTAACGTTCTCGATATACTAGGTTGGTGCGTATAAAAGGTTAGAGAGAATTTCTTTCGAATCTTCGAGTTTCTTAACGGCCGCTAAAATATAAATATTGAAATAAAATAATGAAATAAAAATAAATAAATATAAATACGTAGAAAATAAATAAAACATGGGATCAAGCAAGTGTTTACCGTAGTTTGAGATGAAATATCAATTTCTTTTTGCACTTCTCCAAAACATTGCAACTTCTTGATAATTTTTTATTATTAAGATTGCTTGAAATAAAAAATATTGATAGAAGGTAGTCGCGAATGCAATTAGAAGACGCAACAAGTAATGGGAACGATGAGTTATCGGAGAAATCCGTGTCGTCTGTCGCGATCGTTGCACGTACGACTGTTAACGCGGTTAAGGTAAATGCAGATACGCGTAAGATGATAATCGTACAACGTACCGCAAACTCTGACACCATATCTGAGATCTACGAGCCTCGCTATCTGGCAGATACTTCGCTCATAAATTCGAGAGAAACGGGGTGCTGGTATATCGTGCAGATACAAGCCGGAAGGCATCCGCCTAAGACTCGCGCCACTGATCTCATAAGCCCTCGAGGCTGACACGTCCGCCGAGTCCTTCCTTCGAACTGTTTTCCTTTATTACCTCGTATCCGTCTCGTTTGATTCGATCGTAAATGAAAAAAATCACGAAACGTTCGCGTCGATAGTTGCCCCTGATCGAAATAATCCCAGATGCAAATGACCGAATCTACGCGAATACAGAGGATTTCGAATCTCGGATCGAATTCACGGTTCGCTGCGAATACACTGCGCATTGGCTTTTTCGATAGCCGTTGCAAATGGATTTCCCCCATTTTTACCCATATTATACCCGTGCTGTGACACGCGACAATGTTTTCGATCTTGTTTCAGTCATCTTTGTGCTCTGACAAGTCGAGCTCCGAATAAATTCACGATTCAGTATAAACACCAAAGTAATGGCGCATAAGCGTTCCGCGACCTGACTGAATTCACGCCTGGTTTTCTACGAATGTTCTCAACGTTTGTTCGACTAACTCGAAGAAAGAATAATACCTCGCGCAAAATCCACCGTTCCGAATACTGTTTTTCCTTCTTATTCCGGACGTTTCCCACTTACCGGGAGTTGGTCGTTCGCCAGGAAGATGGAAATTACGTGCTTGCGACATCCGTCATACACTGCGATTGGCTGGGACAAAGAATGCGGCGACCCAGAGTCCTTTCATTGCAGCTTCCTTCCCGGGCCACTCTTCTTTTACAGTTTTCTTGGTTTAATCTGTGCGCAACACGGACCGCGCTCGTGCCAGCGGACGGGAGAGAAAAAATTACTATGCGGTTGAATGGCACGCTCTCATACGTCGAATCTCTGGCATCTTGCGGTTTACTTTTCGCAATGTGCGACCAGCTCTTGGCACCGAATCGCGTAAATACTGTGGGTGGAAGAAATACTCGTACAACGATTCGTTTCATCGAACGGTACGCGCAACGCGATTATTTAAACAAAAATAAGCAACGTATACATTTTTTTATTTTTTTCTTCTTGATCAAGGCGATACGCTAAGAGCAAAAAAAAAAATTAAAAATGTACTGGCAAAGTGAACCACGAGGTAATATTTATATTTAAAAATACACGCGTTTTAAATTCTTACATTTACATAAAATAATTAATTCTCTAGTTGAAATGTCGAGGGAAATATATTTGAATAGAATTCATCACTGAGGAAAAATATTTAATACTTGATAAAAAGAACAAAGTTTCTTCAAATTTTCCGTTACAAGCAATATGCCAAAACGAGATGTTCACAGAAGCACAAAACCGGCATATTTTGCCGTTGGCCGCAGGCTGAAATGTTTGCGTTCTGCATTTTTTGTCTCCTCCGTGAAAGTTCTATGGTTAAAATACTTCATTAGCGTATTTACATAATCTCTCGCGGATATTAATATTCTCTTTATGTTTGTTTCACTCGCGTAATGATTCCCGCGCACTATTGTTATTCTCGGATTTGCAGAAACTAATACATGATGCTTTATCATATATTTACGTTCGAGATACATTCAATGCTCCAGTGTTAATAATAATAAAAATTCACAATACACGATAACGTATTTATACGTAAAGTTCTATTCGAATGAAATCGTGGTACGAGTATTTTTCGCAACTTTATCTAATCCAAATAAAGGTCAAATAATCCGCGATCAACAGTGTCGCGTGTCATCGTCTGTGCGCTGTCAAGCGTCAAAACTGTTGGCTTTCCAGGTTTTAGAAGCCAACGCGAGAGCACGTCGCGCAAGAAAACCTCGAGATCCGTTCTAAGAAGCTTAAAATCATGCTAACGTTTGCTCGTTCAACGCGGTTTCTGTATTTCAATGCCAATCGCGGCGCTTGAAAGCGTTTCGCGAATTATTTTGGCGCCCCATCGACGATTCTGGATCACTATGAGAAGCTTAGTCGCGGGTTTCGTTATCGTGTTCTTTTTTACACTTGTCTCCTTAATCGATTAACTGCTCGAGGTCGCCAGCTGCGTCGCTTACGTAATCCGTGCATCCACTTCTGTCTCTGATTCAAGAGCATCGTATAATCTTGTCCTCGATGCTTCTATCGCGTTCAGATTTATCAAGCTACCATTTTTAGGAACAGGGACGCATCTATCGTGAAGCTAACGAAGCTTGAACCTCGAGTTTTCATTTGTTGATTTTTTAAAACACTATCACAGAACCCCCAAATTCTCTTGTAATTTTCTTATGGACATTTAACATCGATTCAGTAAAGAATGACTACATCTTCTAATTTACTTTCTCCTATTCGATTTGCACCACCAGTTTGGTAAAATCTTATATGAATACTGAGGTTAAATAGATGAAAAAGGTTCATATAAACTTCTGTCTGAAAATTAGTCAAAAAATTAGAAAAGCAGTTATAAGAGATGTTCAAAAATTCCTCCCTCTGAAAAAATGCACGCTCAATTAAATTAGTGATTGTCAAACTCTTTCAAATAGTTCATTTGTATAGGAAATATCTTTTCAATAAAACACGTAGAACAAGTTCGATTCCAATCCTTTTAGAAACCTTGCATATTTTCACGTCTCAGCGAATAAAGTACGATCCCTGATTTTGCTGTTTCCATGCTTCGTCGAACGATTAGACGCAAGGAAAGGATCGACGTATTGTCTCGATTCCACGGATCCTCTCGAGAAGGGTGCTCAAAAAAATGACGTCTAGCGTCTTTTCCACTCTCGTTGGCTTCTTTCTAACCGTGTTTTCGAGGCCCCCAACCTCCCAGCCTCGTTTTGGAGTATCTCGTTTCACGCGAACCATCCCCTAGCATATTTTACCTCTTCCACGAAGCTCTCGGGGTGGATACTTCTACCTAATCTGGAGTGTGGATCGATGGAGGAACCGGGGCTTTGCCAACGCGCCTCGGGTCCGGCTCTCGAGGATTTCATTCAAAGATTTCGACGACCCCAACCGCCACGCGAAGGGTATCCGAAATTGGCGACGCGAAAGGATCCGACTTGTGTCTTGGCTGGCGAAGTCCGCGGGGATAAAGGAAGAAGTCGGCGATGTAAGAGGGGCAGAAATATTGGAGGACAGCGGCGAGAAGTAACAAGGCGGAACTACGGAGGGATTAGCGGTTAAAAACGCGGCCAGAGTCAGGGAAAATATAGGACGAGTTTCGGAACGAAGTTGACAATCCAGATTCGAGTGTGACCGAGGAAATTTGAAGTCCTCCGGAGCGCACTGACCGAGACGCGATTTTATCTTTGGAATTTCCAACGTGGAAAAGTTACATCGTGCTCGAGTCGTCCGGAAAAAGGAAGAGGACCTGGCGCGAAAGGTCAATACTGGAAAGGTCAATAGTCGAGATCCGCGGAAGTCCGGGACATTCAATTCGCGAAGAATTCACGAAAGTGAATACGAACCAACGACGAACGATATTAATTTCGACGTTTTCGAAATCCATCCGGAAGAACGGAGTTCCCGGATGTTGCGGCGCACGAAATATTTATACCCATAGAAACTACCGGCCGGGGTAAAAAGTAGTTAATCGAGCTTTGTGCAGAAGCTGAAAGCAAGGTTTTATTAAAATTTTTAATTGAATATGGTGGATAACTTTCCAAGGACGTAATAGGATCGCGCAGACACGCGGGGAGGATAAAAAAAAAAAAATCGAGAAGCACGAACGGCAATAAGAAGCGGTAATTGAACTGAAAATTCAGTGAACGCGGCGTTGGCGCGGAATCGATTTATCGGGTTTTTGTAGTCTCAAATAAAATTTGACGGAAATGGATAAAATTAAGAGATAAAAAGAGGAGAACGTAGGGGGGGAAAAAGAGTGCGCGGTGCACAGGCGAGAGGTCGAGGATCAATTTATGAGTCGCCAATCGTTTAAAATCCTGAGGGTGCAGTCTCAGCGCCACTCGATAACTGTTTGAACGTTGTGGCGTGTTCATATTTTATCGGTGGCTCTGTCTGAAGAGCGTAAAACCGTTATTCTGTGTAGGTGCGTGGTCAAAATATGTGTATGCACGCGTAGAAACGAGAAAAAGTGTTCTCTGTTTGCATATACTTAAAATACAGGGGCAATTATAACGGTACTCATCTTTTTACTTCCTCTTAATAATTTAATCGATCGTGATAAATTGCTGAATTAAATTTGTAAATTAACTGACAAATTTGTTCAACTCTAGAATATATAAATATTTATATTTTATAATGTTATGAATCTTTCAAAAATTGCACCAATTCTAGAATTTATCTCTGGAGTATGCATTTGGTTATTTCTGGAGGCTAGATATTATTCTGATTAGAACCTAGCTTGTTTGAAGTTTCTATTCAATACCAGGAGGATGTAATTCGAAAATAACCGAACGCGTAATTTGTTGGTAAAGCGTGAAATTTTATCGAGTAAAAGTTCGGCTGCTGGTTTATTCGAGGCAAAGTTTACAATAAACGTATGGAATCTGTGATTACACTTGGATCCGAGTTGAAGCACAGACAGGGCACTGAATAGACCTAGAATCCAATGGAAGATTGTGTCATACGACTCGGGGAGGCTTTAATGTCTCTTTACCATTTCAGTGTGAAATCCAACGTTTTCGATTCAGAATTGAATAAGATTACCGAGCTATTGACGGCTAGAATACAAGCGAATATTCTCCATTCTATCTGTCCTATCAATCTGAGAAAATATTCTAACAATAAATTCAATACGCCCTTAGAGCTTGATGTTGAAACAGATGAGCCTCGAATTTACAGAAATAGACTTCGATAGTTGAGTGAAGTATTAACATAGATCGGTTCTGTTATAAGCAGACTGCGAATTAATGAAATGGGAGCTTTGTAGAGGGTTGTCTCAACCTCTAAATACATTAAGTGCATTCTATAAATTTTTGAGAATTAAAAGTCTAGTTATAAGTCCGAAGGTATTCTAATTCTTCGAATTCTATTCGAATAGTATTAAACAAGTAAAAAATATCGTATATAACCGAACTTATTTACGTTACAATCGAATAGTATCTCAGTTCCTCGGATACCAAGTTCCATAAGACGCTCTATAAAATGTCTATCCAATACATCGTGTATGGTTGAAGTTCATACTACGCCACCGCTACGGACGCTGATTTGGTATCTATAAAAGATTACTGTACTATCTAGCCTGTCGGAGCATCGCTATGTGATTTCGCCCGGATCCAGGCTGAAGATCGTTCGACGTTCCTGACGCATATTCGGTATCTATAGGGTGATATCGAACCATCTTGAGCAGTGTTATACGTCTACACTTGAAACTGCCTCGGAGTTCCTACGCTGTCGAAGTTGAAGATTCATATTTGGTATCCATAACACCTCCATCGAAGCAGTCAAAGCAGTACTTTCAGTTCATTCCATAATTTGAGAATACAGATACCGAGGAGAGATTTATCTCGATCCTTTAGAATAAAAATTCTTTACCGAGAATTACCGCGAGTACCCAGCACGTAAATATTACTGAAATACGTTTTTCGTTGAAATGTTTTCGTCGTTCCGTTTCCTTTAAGGGCCTCGACGTTATCGGGGTAGAACAAAAGGGTTGTAAATCTGTCAAAATTGCACTTCGAGCTTTCCCAGGTTGCAGTGGCTATATATTCGAAGGCTGAAGTATTTTATAACTCGATTTTCCAAGCGAATGATATTTATCTTTACGTGATAGAGGTACCTCTCCAACGATCGAAGGAGAATACACGAGGTTTCATTTACCTTCCCCTATCGTTTTATCTTCCCGCGAAAGTTTCGTCGAATAAACATTGCTGGCGTACGTATACGGATCCGTCGATCGGAGGAATCGGTCGGTCCAGTCGATCGCTAGAAATTCCCCATCGAGCGGAGCAAAAGGGAAAAGTTCCCCGGGATGTTGATCCACTCGATTCCCGAAACTTCGTAATTTTTACGTCCTCGCCCGGCGCTGGGTCTCTCGTGGCGGCCACACGTGTAACGAAACTTAAGGTTCCATTTTGCTCGATGCTCGCCGCCGATGTCAAGAGAATTTCCTTCGCGGAAACTCCCCCGCGCGAGGCATACGAATTCCACGGTTTATAAAAAATTCATGCCCGACCCTTTAGAAAAGTTCGTGCCGGGAATAACGGAACTTCTTCGCCCGCGCGGACGTACGAACGCGCGAAAAAATGTATTCGGGTCCCTACTTTTTATTTCGTTGACTGCGTACCGGTCGTCTGTTTCGCTCGTTCGCGCGGGAAGTTTTCTCGAAAATTTTTCCAGATAATTGGATCCAACTTCTGTCGGATATTTTGAGAAAATCACGATCGAGCACGCGTCCCCGAACGACGTGCCGTTAATTGTCCCGACGCATTATCGGCGATTCCCGATAAGAGCGTGTCTCGTAAAATTATCCCTAACCAGCGCGTGCGTTAACGAGTTTCGTCGATAATTTCGAACGCGTCAGGACACCGTTCGATAAGCTTGTAACGACACCTTTATCTGGCCGACATTGTCACGCGTAATGGCCAGCGTCCATTAAGGGAGATTGGATTTTTCAATGAAATCGAGAAATCGCCATGCAATTTTTCCTCAAGATGCATTTGCGGAACCGCGCTCAGGCGCTGCGCGACGAAGAGACGGTTTCCGACGCTCGATCGCTGTCCTCTTTTCGGCCACGATTAAAGGTCTTCAACGACGATTAAGACACCGAGAATCCTCGAAATTCAATGGCGCTTTTAACGTCGCGCAATCGTCCTCGCTCCGGCACCCGCAATAATAACGACGAAGCGATTCGTTTCTCGATGCTTTTCAACCTACCAGCGACAGAATCGTTACGACTTTCCACAATTTATTGTAATTAATACACAATAGGGCCATTAATTGAAAATGTGATGGGAACAAACGAGCAAGAGTTCGAAAAAATTCTATCGACTCCCGATGTCTGACCCATTATGGGTATTACTACTTGAAATTATTTTTCCATTCAAAGTGGTGTCTACTGTGGGCAGTTTTTTTATTGGGTTATCGATCCATAGGACGTAATTGGATCTTCCAATTCGAAAAACGTTTGATTGGTTTTGAAAAATGAGGCCATTAGTTAAAATTTTTCTATAAACTCCTAACATTTGACCAATTATTGATATTACTACTTGAAATTATTTCTCCAGCCGAATTGGTTCCTACCATGGGCAGTTTTTTATTAGGTTATCGATGCAGAGGACGTAATTAGGTGTTACATTTCACAAGTAATTTGATTAATTATGAAAAATAGGGCCTTTAGTTGAAAATGTGATTTTCATTCAATTATTGATATACAGAATATAATTAGGTCTTCCATGTCGCCAGATATTTGATTAGTTTTTAAGTCTCTCAAAGAAGAATGATAACAAGAGTCACACATCTCGATGAGACGTTGATTTATTAAATAATTGTCAACTTTTACACGTCACTTTCCATATATTCCAAAACAAACAACGTTATATCAACATCGTTGGATTAAAATGAGTCGAATAAAATTGTCTTCGATCGCCCAATGGTATTATTAGCGTAATTTCGTTTAACAGTCGTTTAAGGGTAAGACGTTTATTGGAATATGAGGTCGCAGTCTTTGTCGAATCAGTAGAGAGCGATTTAACAACCCGGTCACAACGAACTTGCGGATTCGCTTTATCACACATAGCTGAATCCCCTCTCGGGAAAATTCGGCTAGATTTCTGCAAAGAGATAAATAAGTTTGCGAGCTGAATCCCAGAAGGGAAGGAGATCTCCTCGCTGCCGGATAAACTGAAGTAAACCAGTCACGTTTTTTTTACAAAGCTCCTCTCCCACCGTGTTTTATTTCTTCCCGCGTTACTCGTTACACTTATTCCCTTTCCATATTGTCTTTTATTTGCATTTGCCGCGCGAAATTGTTTTCGCATTATTTATTCCACGAGCGATTCGCCTCTTCTTTTTGCACGATAAGCTTGCTGTAAGGGCGAAGGAAAGCACTGATGATTGTAAGTTGATCTTCTGAATAAATTTTTAAATCTTTTTCATTCTTTATTTTTAATTCTTTTTCCGATAAAATTGCATGTGTATGTTTTAATCATAAAAGTGCCGGAACACGGTTCGTTCAAAGGCTGCTTTGTCACTGACGTAATATGTGTTGTTGTTGTCGATTAACGTATCTAATAAATCGTAATCGGGACAAGGCTGTTGGTAGAGTGTGCTTTCATGGCCGTAAGACTTTTCAGAAAAACCAGATTACAAAACAATTTGTAGGATTATTCTTGAAATTTAATTGAACGTTTTCTTTGCGAAAAATTTACTGTTTTGCATCTTACAATAATACAATAATTTATAAAAAAATTTATATATTGTGGTGAATATTGGGTGAAGCTTACCGAGCTATTGTTATTAATTCATGAATCGTTCGTATCACTGAAATTTTTAATTTTTCATTGTGGAAAAGACCGTAACCATCTATAAATATTTCCAGCGAAAAGGGATTTAATAATTCGAAAGCATCAGCCTCGCTAGAGCCATTACACGTAATCCCAGAGAAACTCTTCTAAAAGCAAAGTTGGCCAGTGAAGCTAGTTAAGTGTACACCAAATGAGACTATCGAAAATATGTAGGCGAGCTTTTATAATTCTAGTTTGTATCCCTTATGCAAAATCGAAACTCACATATTTGGATATTTTTAATACGTCCAAAGCAAACTGAACGTCGTAAAAAATATATTTTTACTTAAATGCAATTTTTGGTAAAAACAGTCTCGCCTTCTAAAATTGGAATTTGAATTTCTATCACTGTCACTGTTCACTTGTTTGAAAAATGAATTCTTGACTATTTGCTTTTTCTTAACGAATCGAGAAGTGTTTGCAAAACTTTATCTCGATAGTTCACGAGAGTAGTCTTTGCAGAACGAGTCCTGCAGCTTCTAATTCACGATCAGTCATGCTATGACCGTAGAGATATAAACTTTTCGATATCTATATTTGAAGCACGCAAAGACGAGCATGTATAATCGACTTGTAAATGTACGTGAATCGAGATGCTGGCAAAGAACCGCGACACGGAAAGGTAATAACGTATCCCGTGTTACGATATGTTCTCTTTTTGAAATCTGAACACGGAGTAGCCACGCTTCCTGAATAGAGTTGAGTAGACTCTTGGCCCGTGGGCCTCGAGTGATTTCGTACTCGGGACGAAAGTTGAACGCGTTTCCGTGATACACAGACGCACCTGAAACGCGAATACTCTCGGCCCTATTGAAACTTCTTCTTTGAAACTCGTTTGCCATTTGCATAATTCGTGGTCATTACTGGATCAAAAGAAATCAACCCTTTTTTAGTGCACCGCAAGATTGCTGTGTCCGCGCTGTAAATGTTCGCTTCGATTTCATTGTAAATAAAATTCCAACGACCAAAAATCTATTCGTACAGCATGTAATTTCAGTGTATCTATATCTCCATTTGTTAATACATATCTGCAATAATTTCTGTGTAGAATCAATTTGTTGTAAGATAAACCTTGAGCAAAATTGTATTATAAAAAAATCGGCAAAATTAAAAAATTTCAAATCATTCTAAAAAAATTATTTTTGGTTGCAGGGGTCAGTTACAATAATTTTTGGTCATTACACATATCCCCGAATTCCTACGCGTTTTCGAGAAAAAAATTCCTTACCGAAAATACAATGTCTGACCATACGTTGATTGATTCCCCTTAAATTTCATGCGTATCTTTAAAAAATCATAACTCCTGAACGGATGGGAGGATTTTAATGTTTCAAAAAGCAAACTACGCGTATTTTAGTGAAGAATATGTAGAAATTCTAAAAATGATTTCTAAAATTGGACCGAGAAAATACATTGGATGTAAGTGTGTATATACTATCAGGCAACGACGCTTAAAGAAGAGGAAAGAATCCTCTGTTCTTTTTAATAATTCTTTGGGAGTATCCAATTAGAAAAACGTTGGAGTTCTAGTACAGATACTTTCGTCACAAAAGGAGGAACGAAATCCGCGCGTATTTCGAACGGGAAGCGAAGAAAGTATCAGGTAATTGATTTGCTCGATAGCGTGAAAATTGCCAATATGTTGAGAAGAAAAATGTTAGATTCCATTTGGTTCTAAGAGCCATTCGGAACGAAGGTTTATCGGTCGACATTTCAATCTATGGTGAAAACCTTTTACAGGATAATGCATCGTTTAGAAAAACGTAAATTGATACCTGTATATAATAAAGAGATATTTCTATCATTCTAAATAACTGTAAAGTATAATTGAGAACGAGAGAAAAATCGAGCAGCCCTACCTTGAACCCTTGTTCGAAATTTCCACACCGTTTGGAATATCGTTTTCTTTCGTTGCATCTGTTGGTCCGAGATACATTGTATTGCTGGAGAAATTACCGTCTGTTAACCGTGCACTCGAGAGTTCTAGAGACAAGCAAAGCTCTCGAGGTGCAAGTGGCGAACCGTGGAGTCTCTTCAGACTCCATCTAGCAGAGAACGATGTTGCTTTCATCGGTTCACAGCCCAAACTCGCTGAACCTTTTCCTCCCTGTGTCGTGTCCCTTCGGTCAGATCGTTTTCACGAACGCTGTCATTTTCGCGAAACGTTTCGAGAGTCGTCGAGCTGTTTCAAAGAAAACAATTCGTGGACTGTGCGTTGCGAGAACGCGAAAATTGCTAATGAAAAACCACACCTTGCAACGTACATACGTCCCTTTACGATATTTTCCCCTGCTTCAGAAGTTTCTCCAAGGGGTGAAAATGTTACTCGTTAGCGAGAAAATTTTCTTTTAATTCTGCGTAGCGTCGACGACCTGGGACTCTTTAGCTGAATCATTACGGTTCTTGATTCGTCAAGGGACGCTCGCGAACCCGAAAATTCAGAAAATTTTGAAGCATTGTGCCGAGCAATTTTCCTTTAAAAAGACTACCCTTTGAAAATGTAGACTTTTTTGTAATTAAACAACACGCGCAGTACGTTGCAACGTCTCGATTTATCTGTTTAAAAAACATAATGCTTTAAAATAAATTTCCGTGGAAATTATTGTTGCTCGCGTTTATTAAATTCCTGTAGTCGTTTGCATATTCGGTTGCTTTAATTTTCCTCCAGAAATATAGACGGTATTAAAGTAAATTTAACGACGGGAAATTATGTGACTTTCGGGGCTAAAATTAACATTTACAGAATCATCGGATTGCTTCCAATTACCATTTGCATCCTGCAGAATTTTGTACGTTTGTTTACGAGATGAGTGTGCTCGTAATTGCAACATCGAAGCACGGTTGTATCTTCGTCAAATAATTAACCGCGTCTGGGAGCGTAGTTTACAAAGTATCTATTACAAATCCTTCTTTCTCGTCGATGTTGTACCACCATGTTCTCCATTCGCGATTGTTACGAACACTTTGTTCGTCGAAATCGTGTCATTCCAAAAGTTATTGTTGATTTAACGATCCTTTTCATTCGTCGGCGCCATTTGTTTCTCTCGATTTCCATGTTCTACTGCAAATGCACTGTAATTGTTCCCGGTGGGCATGGATTCATGGTCGTGTCAGGGGTTAGAGGATCTGTATCCGCTATTATGCCATATTTCGAAGGCTCTACCGATCGATCGGAGCTTCTGTTTAAACGCTTCATACCGTGCATTGTAATTTACCTGGATTTCAACACTACTTTTTATTGCAGTATAATTAATTCCTCAAACTGTCGAAAAACTCTTCCTTTTCAATTTATGTTTTCCTAAACCAGTTTCTATCGATGCAATTTTAAAATTGAAAATTAAATCCAGAGGCTACGCCCCTTCTTCTTTCGTTAAAGTTTTTGTCAGAATAATGGCTGCTGATTAGATTTACCGTTGAACGTACACGGAATATATATTCCATATTCATGAGTCACGACGATCGTACATCGTCGATTAACGGTCAGTCTATATAGATTTTAGCATACAGTCAGACGTAGTCACTCAGCAATCAGTCTCTATTGATGGTCATTTAGACGGATTGCTTCGGTAGGTTAAATTGGATGATTAACATTTCGATTGTGGGTGATACGATGAGACGCTATTTGCCTGGATCAATGACATAAATTTATTTGAAACCGAGAGCAACGTTCGTCGCGTTACCATCCCGAAATTTTAATCAACGTTTTGCGCAACGTTGGCCACAGCAAACAAGGAGACTGCAAGAATCGGGATTTCGGGGTATTTTTCTCTCCGCGTTTCCCATCGCGTAATGTATAACGTGCCGTTGAAATATCGAGAGCATCGACCGTTCGAAATGCTTTCTATGGAAATTCGAAAATAGTAAACGTCACGGAATAGTGCATATAAAAAGCAAGGCTTGGAGATGGGATTGCGGTTGGAAATCGAATATACAGAATACCAGGTTCCCTTTAAAATGACCACCCAATTACAGTGGAACCTCGATTATTGCGTTGGAACCTCGATGATTGCACGGTGTCAACAAGTGGAGGGGATGGTCGCTAAGCAACAAGTAAAGTTAGACGTACTCATTTGATTACTCACCTCGATTATTGCAGGAATTTCCAGCCCTTATTTTTTGCAATTATCGAGGTACAACTAAAAGTGATTTACGTGTAACTTTGATGAAAAAGCAGCCCCTTTTCCTCCTGTATGTTGTAGAATGTATAATTATAATTCAGAACTTCAAAATTTGAAATCAAACCTGAAACTTATTTTTGTATTTGAAATCTGGGACCTCGACGAAGCTAAATTACATAGTTGACTTTTAATTTTAGAGTTCGAGAGCAGTTCAGGACACGTTATTAAATCATATATGTCTCGATGCATATTCATGTCAGTTGTACAAGAGCAAAGAGTATGCAAAACTCTGAAAGAAGGACATCTAAAAACATTTTCTTTGCAATATATTAGCCCCTTCGAAGCCTTCAAATTACGTATGAAATGTTCGTATCATCGTACCGTGGAAAGATAATTGGGTGGCTCGGTTTAGGCAGAGCACTCTGTGTGCTGGATATCCGTTTGTGAGGAAATTGCGACACCCACGGTATCGAAGGAGGGATAATTAAGGAGTTGCGTCACCTTAACGGCGACAAAATAGAGGGTGCATTTACGAATTTTCTGTCGTGAATAAAACATTTAGTAAAATCCAAAACGAAGTTTGTTACGTGTTCGTTAGATACGGTTATTATCACGTCGTAAGAATTGTTAAAAATTCAATAAATATTTAAAACTATGATATTTAAAAGGTGTATGTTCTTTTTAGAGAACAACGAGCTACGAGTTTTTCTCTATTATTCTTGAGGTTCTGCGAAAGTTTCCCCTTTCAAGCAGCTTTCGATCCCGCGATCCAAATGTTGCGCGCGATCGGGTTGGACGTTGAAATCTCCAGGGGATTTGGCATATTTCATCTTTCAGGTATAGTCGATGCACGCGAGGAGAAAGTCCAAGGAGGAAAAAGACGAAGAAAAGTTAGGATAGCCAAAGGAATATTCCCGCAGGCACCGTAACGTGTTCGTAGACCGCTTTCCGCAAGGGTAATCATATATGTAGGGAACGAAGTCCAGAGGCTACGGAATCGACGTGCCGGGACTATTTCACGATTGTTCGGTTCCTTTCCAACCATTATACGCCTGTTCATTTTTTGGCAATTATTACTAGACGAGTACATTTTTACAAAACACAAGTAACTATTATTAATCGAACATACTCGTAAAACAGAGACTAGAATACGCATTGCGTGTCTGTAAAAGTTAGCAATACTAATTCGTCATTGTATATTTACACGATCGAAACGAACGCAGTCAGTTAATAAAAAGTTAATAGAAACATTACGATGTACGCGTATTTGTATTTGTAACAAGCAGTGGATTGAACGTTGAATTTTGACGTTAGAAAAGATACAGGGCTAATTTCCAATAAAAGTGGAAAAAATTACTCGTATTAAAATGAGATCGTAGTCGTTAATTTCTCTAAGCCAGTGGTGCACAAAGCCCGCGCCCGCAGGCCAGTCGGCGCTTTCATTAAATTCATCCAGGCCCGCAAAATAAAGCTAAAAGAAAATTCAGAAATCTATATGGAAAACTACGGGGATGTAACTTGCAAATAAATTACATTCCAAGGCCGCGGTACGTTTAATTCAAACATGCAGAGTATGTTTTTAAAATGCAATATCACACAGTAATTAGCAACTTGGGGTAAATACGTCACTAAAAAATGTTTGTTGAGAGATTAATAGAAAGTACAGAATTTCTTGTCGCGGTACAAAATTTAACGAGTAAAGTATGCCAGCTGCGTTACGGAAACAGAAATCGATTCGAGGCTTTTAATTGGACAACTTTTTTTTATCCTTTATTGCAAAAATTTGTTAGCCCTTTTCGTTCTTTAATCACGGTGTCCAATAAGAATTAAAACCATCAGAGAAGTCAATAAGATGTAGGTCAGGCGGATGAACGATTACTATGGTATATTTAAATTCGCGATTCCATTAATTTAACTAAAGAATAAGATTTGCGGAACAACGGCGGAACTGGGTCACAGTGGTACGAGAAGATACGAAAACTTGAAGTTGGCGCAGGTATACTCGAAGAAAGATATAGAGACGCCCAGAGTGCTATGGGACCGACAAGCAATCCCTTGGGAGTCCTTGGTTCTACTTGTTTCCTGCAAGTTCATTTCGCTGGCATAAATATTCACGCGAACGTTGCTGTGTGGGCACCTGTGCTTCAACCCTTTTCTCCCCGCAGTCCACGAGTTGCCACGATCAATTTGTCGTTAGCCAACATTGTCGATTATCGGAATTAATGCAGACAAAACATTAAAATCGAAACAAGTACGATTTCCAATTTAAATCTTCGCTGCATCGTTGTCAACCTGTTACGAGTATATTAACGTTTCGTAAAAGTCAATTTGGTTGCAAAATGTTTACACTAAAAGTAATCTCTGCGTGGGTGGTGGGTTAATGTCCAATCCATTTCGTTTTTGCGAATGTTTTCGAGGGGTACGATTCTGTTAAAATGATAATCGATGATTTACAAGGCTAATAGGAAGGAGTTAGTCACACGCTCTTAAACAAATGGTGTCTGGAAACTCGGTGGTTGGGGCCAGGAAAGACCCAGAGGGTTAAGCTTAAAATATACTCTTATATTTTTAACTATAACTTCGTCGATTTTTTGAATATTCTGTTAAAACTTTCACAGAATATTCTTCGTATTATGTACGATTAAATTGATGAAGTGGATTTTATCGAACTCGTAAAGGCGTGGAATTTCTTGAAGGGAAAAACCGAGGTCTGGGAAGGAGCGTCCTGCAGGTTTCGGATGTTCGATGCACCGTGTACCATCGACCGGACAAAATGTAGGCTAGTAGTATGTCACGGAAACGCCGGAATTGGTTGGTCGCCAAGTCGCGGATAGTCAATGGAACGTAGATAGGAAGGGGAACGAACCGCGGTCCGTAACCTAAATTCTCAGCGCAGCGACTTCCAGCGAGCCCTTTGAAGCAGCCTGTACTGCTTCCGGTGGATCAATGATACTCGTGGCTAACTGTACATCGTGTTGTACTTCGATATACCATATCCGATACGTGGAAAACATATTCCAGCGTACGGACGTTCCGCGAGAGATAATCGAAACAAAAAACAAATTCCGAAAGCCAGCGTTCGCGTATCGGGCTGTCGAAGATACTATTTTTTCGATTTTGACAAACCCAGGCTCGATTTCACTCCTCGTTCCATGTGTCTTTTGTTAACCCTTTTTCCGCCTCGATGTTCGAACGCGATTCGATAATTATTCTCCTTTCGTTAGAATATCAACGTGCTCGAAAATTCGGATCGATCGAGCGTGGAATTTATATGTATAGGAGAATATCGATTCGACCTGAATAATATTTCATTGTACACGGTATTTTCGTTTCATCAGTTACGCCAGTTTACTATCGCGGAGCAAAACAATCGTGGAACTCAGGTAGTCAGCCCGTGGCAGCTGGCGCGGTCGATTCTAGGAATCCTTGGTCCTTTCAATTAGTTTAAACGTTCTGTTTATATTTTGTCCCGGAAAGAGCCGTGCTTCTTCTTCGAAACAACGTTTCGTCGAAAGGCAAATCACGTTCGAGCGAGACCCAAATTATCGTTACCGCGGAACGATCGACAAGGAGAATCCGAAAAATCCTTGAGCAGACAGTCGATTTACCGTCGTTGCTGGTTGTAGACGGAAATTCGCTGAGCGGGGACATTTTACATTTATCGAATATTCGAGACTGTGTATCCGTGGCGTGGCTTCAATCGACCGTTCATTACGAAAACATCAGCTTTAAGTGAGTTAATAGTTTTAAAAAAATTAATTTACAAGTTCGAAGGTAGCTTTCACCCCCTGAATATTCATATCTGCCGATGGGGGAGAATACGTGCCTCGAATTCCATAAAAATTCCAAATTGTCGATTCTACGTGTCATCGTTATTCATTATTTACGTTTTATATCTTCGGTCTTTTCACTTTTCAACATTCCGGCAAAGTTTGTTCGTAGCGTGGCATATCTCGAATGCATGTGAATTGTAGACGTTTGTAGTTATGTTAAGCCTAAACGTAAGTGCACGGGCATAATACTGCACTTCGGAAGAGTACCTAAGGCAATCGTTTTCCACCATTGATCCAGGCGGTATATAATTGTTGATCCTCTATAGCGGTGCCCGACAACCTGCGGCTATTTAGCTAAATTATCGCAGCTCTTGATCCGTGTGAAATTATTTAACTCAAATGCTCATTCAATAGAGGAAATACCTAAAATAAGATACGAATATTTAGAAGCTGAAACTACCCACTACAAAGCTCCCATTTCATTAATTTACATAATGTCTAGCTTTAAGTATTGTGATATTAGAGAAATACAATTTTGACCCGTAATAATATATTTTTTAGTATCAAGAATATAATAGTGCATCTTAAAAATTCACGTAAGAATTAATTCTTACCCCATTATGATGTATAACTGACTTAGTAAATGAAATAGCGGTTTCATTTAGAATCCCTGGGCCAAAGAACGACGATTGGCCAAGCCCACTCGGATAAACAAAATAATTTCGACTCGAAGATTCGATTTTCGACGCAAGTTGATTTTGCTTGTATCTTTGCTCGGGTAATGAGGGCGTTGTCGCGTGGAAACGAGAAAGCGTCGCAGGTTGTCGCGATCGGAGGCGTTTCAATTGGCGAGAGCATTGTACGCGCGATCTTTTGATTTTTACGGCCGATCAGATGCCCGTTTCGCGAGAGCAGTTCGAGGAAGAAAACAGAGGGACGGAATCCCTGTTTCTAAGTAGAAAGACGATCTCCTCGAGGTTCGTTGAATTTTAAGGTCCTCTTTCCAACGATGGTGGCTGGATATGGAGGAGAGAAGGCTTCGGGGAAACTTTGTCGATTGCCGTGGCACGAAGGGTTATTGCATTGCAAAATTGTTTTCGGAACTTCTTTATTGACTGAAACTTGGAGGCATTCCATTATTGCACGTCGTATATATGATTCTTCTCGCGCCTCGACGTTATACGGGAACGTTAAAAGGAAAGGTTCACGATCTTAGGAACACGTAAGCACTCCGGGGGATAAAAAGAAGAAGCTTAACTCTTCGCCGTGGAGGTATTTGACCCGTTAACCGGGGAAAGACGAGCTAACTCGTATCGAAAATGCTCCTGCGTTTGGCAAGTCGGTGCTAACTTGTCGCCGGATGTTCGGTAATTACGCTTAGTGAAATTTCTATTTTATTCGTGTGCACGAGAATTTAAACCCCTTTCCATCTGCTCGAATCTAATCGAACGTTAGAGCGTGCAGAAATATTTAAATTAGTAAAATACAGCGGTCGAATACTGTCGTCGAGCAAACCTATTTACATTCGGCTGGAATGGAACCGGTGCAATAATTTCCATCGGTAACGCGTGCGTGTCGTTGTGTTGTATATCGCTTAAAGACTCCTGTCGAGGTAAATTAAGCCACCGTGTCCGGTTTAGACTGGAGAAATGTATGGTACAGGTCCGTTTTTGGCCCAACAACCAAAAGCTGGCTCTTATCGATTTCGAGTGACGCGACAGTAATCGGGACGAATGGTCCTTGGAAGTTCGTTTCCTAAATGACGAACGACGAACGTGGGGTATTCGGGTGCTAACAATGATTTAAAGAGGTACGTTTCGGTGCCTTTTAGGAGTTATTGGGCGTCGATAAAACGCGCACGAGTCCTGTATAGATTTAAATTATGGCGTACTCGTACGAAACGATTTCGTTCCGTGATTAGCACATAGGTCGACCAGGAATAATTAACTTGGTTTAGTCGCAGACTTCAAAGCGTTCAGGGGTTCTCTAATAGACACGGACACGATTAAGACAGTGTTCGAGCAATCATTTTTTATTTTTAAACGACAGAACTTAAATATTACAGTCGTTACAGAATTTTATTTGCATTTTGCGAGTAAACTCGCTGCAAAGCATGCTGTCCATCAATCTGAAACGCAACGTAGGAGTTGAATTGCGATCCGCAGGGACGGAAAGTTGCATCGAGCAGCCATTTCGTTTCACTCTGACTGTAAAAGGTTTTGACTAAGCTGTCGTGCCCCGAGACAGTCTTTTCCCCAAGTTCGTATCGCGGATCATCCGCTGATCAACTCCCCCCAACTATTATCAGGGCCAGTAACAAAGGCGTTTTTATTTTCACTCGTCTCCGCCCCCCGTATCGTCGATCGTAAATCGTCGCGGAAGCTGCGAACGTCAAGAAAGCTTAAGTGTCTTTTTAACGCGCTCGAGCAGGTCGAAAGTAGATCCGCGATGCGTCGGTTTTACGATGAAAACCTCGCGCGTGTGTCTTGCGACTCCGAAGAAAGCCAGCGATGTACAATGCGCGCCTTCGAGCGTACAATTTCCGCGGCTTTGTCAAGAGGAGCGTTTATATCCGCGCGGGCGATAAACTATCTCGTTTGTCCCGGAGAAGGGTTTAAGGTGACATCGGACAACTTCATGGCTCTACCCCTGAAACGAAGAAATGCATTTCATTCGACTGCATCGGTTCGCGTTGCGAGTTTATGGCCCATCCCGACCGATCTTGTATTTAGATTGTACACGAGCCAGGCGGCCATTAAACGCCATTGGTACGGAACGAGCAATTAAAATGCAATGTTAAATAGAATATCCTTTGGGGAAGGTGTCGTGAATTAAGTTTTAAATTCGTAAAACGAAAAAACAGAATTAAAGCCTAGATAGCGTTTTATGGGATTCGAAAGTGGGGACTTCGAGTTTCGAGTCGAATTCTGAAATCGTTAGTTATTATTCACAAAATTATGGGACTTGGAAGTCCGCTATTTTCTTGAATTTCGTTCATCTGTGCATTAATAACAGCCACCGAACCGCTATCCCGGCGCTTCATGCTCGATAGAATATCGAACGGCCTCGTGAATATTCCGGTTTATTTCCGAGTAGCGATCGGTTCTTTACGACATATTTTTTACGTCCACTAAATCATAACGATCGTTTGGACGAAAGAGTAAAAAGTCACAAAGAAAGTCCGCCGCGCTGATAACAGAAAGGAAATGCATATTTCATCGTTTCATGAAAGCGTTTTCTGATCCTTCAATCTGGATCTCACAATGGACACGATATTAATTACAATAATTCCTATAATCCTTTTCTCGTTGAATGATTCTCTTGCAATCGGCTTACCGTAAATTCAGATCCCTCGATGCAAGAACTTAGCAATAATAGTATATTACAAGGCACAGTTATTGATTCACACTGTTTTTATGAGCATAATTGACACTGCAATGAACTCAACGTTACGTGTGCTCGTATTTATTATAAAATATAATCCCTTCGGAGACGCTTGAGTAATCTCGTTGACGTTTGATATGCGACTGAAAAAATATTTCACACGGTATAATAAATAATTTTTATATCCTGTCGGAATCAGATATCGATGCTTCGGTTTCTGTAATGTTTAACTCGTCAGCAACGGCTCCGTAGCAGATAAGGTTGAGTCCAATTTTCCACAGTGCCGCCATGGGACCACGGCATCTTTAACGCTATTCGCGTAGCCAGTGCCGTTGAAATATCGTCTTGTAAAATATGAAACTGGCCGAGTTCCATCGTCGACGTTACGACGGCGTACGTCCGCCCCAAAGAGAAATAGCTACATCGTTTCTCGGTTAAGAAAAGAATGGGGAGGCAAAAGAACAACAGACGTCGCGACCTCTTCTTCTATTATTATTTGAGAGCTTCGTTCGTCTTTTTTGGATTTACTGGAAAATTCTTCGCGATGCGCTTTCGTCGAATGATATATCTGTGTGGTCTGCGGAGACGCAGAAGGAAACACCACATAAGACTCGGCCAGAAAGTTGCGACCAGTTTTACGACAGTATTTATTTAAAAACCGATTTCGGAAGCAATCTTATCTAGGATCGAGTATTATCTTTACAAAATTCATGTATTTACAATTTCGCACGTTACCCGTACGAACAAGGATTCTTATCATACAATGAAACGTTTCCGCGTCTTAATCGTTATCTCGAAATCTCTGTGGTATACAGGGTGGTCTACGAAACTAGGCCAAGCCGTAGCGTTAAAATATCAGAAGATAAAAACTTTTTCATTCTCTATAATAAATTTAAAGAGTAGAATTTTAGAGGAGAGAAAATTTAATTTTACCTAATAAAATTGTTCTCTTCTATTGTTTCAAGACCACTGCTTGGCTCATATGTATATACACAGTGAGTCGTTTAAGAGTCGCCTATACTAACTCGCATTAAATGGATGAAAATTAAATTAAATTTTGTAGAAATAATTCATCAGGTCACCTGGTGATCAACGTACGTTTAATGGAAAAGTTTTATTCTATATTTTCGATTTGTTTCGTTTAAACGTTTATCACTGAAACACGTCTATTTGCCCTTCAGTAGTTTGCGTTGAATTTCCTGCAAAGACAATCCCTTCGTCTCGGGCACGGCAATGAGCGTGTAGGGCACGGCCGTTAATACCGTCAATCCGTAAAAGAGAAACACATACTTTTCGGTTAGCAGACCTAACAGAGGCAAATAAGTGGTCGTTGCTATGAAAGAGAAGAGGCCGGCGGAACTGCTGCCGAAAAACGCCACTATGCATTTTTGGTGGGGCGGAAATAACTCGCTCAACACAGCGGGTGGCACAGGAAGCATACCCACGAAGACCATCATGTAAAAGAAAACCATCGCGAAGATCGATGTTCCTTCCAGTATCTTTGGATCGATATCGTAGTCCAATAAATGGAACACAACGGTCAATAGGCACAAAGATATCGAGATACCGATGCACGATATTATCATAAGGAACTTTCTCCCGAATTTGTCCATGAGAAACACGGACAGAACGGATCCAACGATTCCAAACGTCATCACTATTATCACTATTTGCGACGGTGGTATCGTGGTGACTTTGGCCATCGTTAGAATCGGCTCCATGTAGAACAAGATATTATTGACGCCGCTCAGTTGACTGAACATCATCAGGATCAGGAACATGAACAACGATTTTCTGTATTGCTGTATCTTGAACTCTTTCAAAGTAGCCAGGATCGGTTGATTGCCGAGGTCCTCGATGAAGTTTCGAAGCACCACGAATTCCATTTCCACGTCGCAACCGGGATGGTACCAGCGAATCGACGCCTTCGCTTTCTCGTCCAGCTTCTTTCTGATGAAGTGATGGGGGGATTCCGGCAGCCAGATGAAGAGGATCATGAGCAGAATGCCGTGCACCAGACTGATCGTGCTGGATATCGGCATGGACAAGTACGCTCCCATGATGCTCATGAGAAAGTTTCCGAACGGTATGCCAGTCATGCCAAGAGCGACCAGTGCTCCTCGGATGCTGGGATCCGCTATTTCGCCCACGTAGAGGGAGAAGCAGCTGAAGGCCATTCCGAGGGTCATGCCGCCGAAAACTCTGGCTACGTAGAGCCACACGACGCTATCCGCCACGATCTTGCACGTCCAGCACAACGTCACCGCCACCAGTGTGACCAGAATCGTCGTCTTGCTGCCTAAATAATTGACGCACAATGAACCTATAACGGCCCCGGCGATTCTACCGACATTCAGCAACGATACCACCCAGGACACTTCCGTTAATGTGAGCACGAATTGCGAATCCGGCGACATTAACAGCGGAATGTACGGAGAAGACCAGCTCGCCATCATTCCCGGTTGAACCATCACCAGTGCAACTGCGATCAAGTTAGACGATTACCATTTCGAATAGGATGTAACACGGTCGGAAAGTCGTCGAAGGAAATCTGTGTTTTAGTAATTAAAATTATCGGTGATTTATTTACCTCCGATGCCAGCGATCCATTGCGGCCATGTCGCGTTTCTGGACAGCTTAGCATTCGTTTCCTGGACCATGATTATACTTTTCGAGGCATCAACCGACTGATATTAGACGTATTTGCATCGGAAGAATATGCCTTCATAAGCACGATGGAAGATTAAGTTTACTTCTAAACGATAAGATAACGGATGTGTACATTATTGCGTATCACCGTTTCTCGACTAATAACATGCACATGTGGACGGGTTTCGATGTTGGTTTTAGATTTTAGGGAAGAGTTGATCGAATTAAATTAGACGACGGTTGCGAGGGTCGGTATTAATATCTATTTTTCGACGAAGTGTTATCGTTAAAGAAGTTAATTCGCGTTACTGACGATGTTTTCATAATATCCCGACAAATTAACAAAGTAGTCGTAACAAACTTTGCTAGCTTGAAAGGCGGAAATCGCTTTTGTTTCTTCGTCGTGATCGATGCACATCGCGACGTCATACAGTATAGTTTGGAAAAATTAGTGGCAAATATGGAATATTTATTCTAGTGTCAGACTCCCTTTAAATAAGAATTTATTTGAAATTGTTGTTTACAATGGAGTGCAGGTTTCCATTGTTTTCTTTTTGTAACTCATAATTCAACGGGTCTTCCGAACCAGACTCCATTAGTATATTAACATTAAAAAATGTCGAAGTATAGTAAATATGCTCCAGAGTTCTCCTTTAAAATTTGAAATTATTCGCGGTTGTCCTTTTCTCGAAAATAATTCTCACGCAACACCGTGCTTCCTGCTTGCCAGTAATAATGCCTCCCAACGCGTTGATCGCTAGATCAAAGCCGTGAACATTTTTAACAGGCTAAAATTTTGTTTTTGCATAAACTGCATAACTTAAAATGTATCGTAAGAATGAATTCTGTGACTTCGTGAATTTTTTTTAGCTTCTCGGTGAAAAGTCCTGTCAACCATATATTAGTGACAGTGTCAGTCAATGTATCAAAGAGTATTTATGTTTGAGGGATCTTTTATAGTAATCTGTGTGTTTGTCAGAATCCATTGTATATTGACTAGGTATATCAGAACACTCTATAAATCAAGAAATCTTATTTCGATAAGATAAGGTACATGTAGTTCCATAGCAAATACGCGCGACTATTATGAGATGCACAATTACATTTCATATTTTCGTGTTTGCAAAATGAATTGTACGCGAAACTGTACAACGATCGTTTTTATTCCGTATAATACACACGTATGTGTAATACAATTCCCACTTGCTCGTAAATAATATCATTAATCTCTTCAATCGACAGAGTATTGATTTGCACGCTATCATTCTTTTTTATTGTTGCTATTACGTTATGTTCAATTTTAAATTCTGCGAGTCGCAGGTGCGGGTTCTTGCGCCTCATAATCGACAGTTAACATTTCTTGAATTTCCTGAAAACATCATTAATCATACAACCATCGACACTACTTTTAAAAAGTCTTGTAAAGATTTTCTAAGATTTTGTAGAAGCTACCCTATATTTTATAAATATTATTTCACAAATACTTACGTAATTTAGTTAACTCATTAATCACGTTGAAATTGACATTAATTTCTATAAAATGTGGCGACGAATTGATTCAGTTATAAATCATAAAAGATTTTCTCTGGATAGTTTTGTATCCAACAGTGAGTCTCAGAACCAATGCAGTAATCGGGTAGAACGTTGAACGAGGGTGTTAAGATTAGATTGAAATTACCTGTAGGGTCTTCCCTTTAGTTTCCGGGACATTGAACACCGAGTATATGAGGCCAAGAGTCATTAGGATCGCGTACATCCAGAAAACATAAGTCTCCGACATCAGCACGGATAAGGGATGAAAAGTTTTGCTGCTGATAAAAGCGAACAACGCGGACGTGAAGCTGGCCATGAATCCGGCTATGCTCTTTAAATCGGATGGGAAAAGCTCCGCGAGCATCGTGCTGGGAACTGGCGCCACTCCGATGGATATCAACGTGTAAAGCATCATCGCGAGGATCGTCATCCACTCGAGATTTTTCGCGTTGTAATTATGGTCCAGCAGCAGGAAGTGTAATCCCAGAAGGATCATCGCGATGATTATACTGATGCACGATATTGCCATCAGAAGCCTTCTGCCACACCGATCCATGAGATAAACGCCAACCCAACCGACGATTATACCTGTGCACGTATGCGACGCTCAGTATCGATTCAGAACGCGCGAAACAAACGGCAGTTAGCCATATTCTGTCTCTGATTGCGAAAACACTCGAGGACCTTAAAATCCCGTGATACAGATAACGTTGAATCTGGTCACCAGTGTCTCTGGCACATTCTAATCTAACGCTGGAACTGTCGACCACTTATGTGCACGAGATTCATATTATTCGTATTAAAATCTCTCAATTGTTCGGATCATCGAGGGACAGTATATTAAAATTGAGAAGTTTTCAAATATTTCAAAAGGGTCGACAGTCGTTATAAAAATTAGGTACATAATTTTTGCAAAATACCAAACACTCCAGAGAGTATCACGACGTCCGATGGTCTCATCCCCGTTACTTTCGCCTTAGTGACTATGACTTCCATGTAGAAGACGATGGTGTTGAGTCCACTGAGCTGCATTATTATGAACAGGATCATGACCATGATGAATATTCGTCTGTTCCTCCTTTCGATGACCTGTTTGAGTTTGTCGAGAAACGTGGTGGATCTCGCGGATTGAACGAACGCTTGGATGATCTTCAGTTCCTCGCCGACGTTCGATTTTCTGTGGTACCATTGGATCGTTCTCTTCGCCTCCTCCATGTCGTCTTTACGGACGTAGAAATACGGGGACCGTGGCAGAGCCAGGAAGAACCCGATGTACATAACGTTCAGAATCAAGCTGATGATCGCGAACCACGTCATCGATATGTGACTGCCCATCGTGTTGCCAATCAGCATTCCAAATGGCATTCCGTTGATTATCATGGCGACCAACGAACCACGGATATTCGGAGTTGCAATTTCCCCGATGTACAGGGAAAAGGAACTGAAGAAAACGCCGAAAGAAATTCCTACCAAGCGATCGGGAAATGAAAATATATTACGAAAGCAAGAACGAAACTTCGAAAATGGTTTGGTACTCGTCGAAATCAATATATTCTTTAACATTTGTCACTTTGAGTGGAGATAAAATATTCTAGACCTTATTTTTCGTCCAATACAACTGATAGTTTATTTCGAAAAACGTAAATGAATTTTCTTCGAGAGCTCTAGCTTTCATAAAACAAATTTACGATCCCCTTCGGTGGTAAACAAGATCATTCTTCATACGATAATTGATTCCTGAAGCAATTAACCGGAAAGTCGTTTCGTCTGGGTTAAGTCTGGCAGAACAAACATTTCCAGTTATTGTTAAGTTCAAACACATGTATATATTCCGGACAAATGTTTGTTTCTCGGAGGAGCACTTAGAACAGTCATCTCTCATAATCGCGAAGGGACGCGTCCCAGGGAGACGGAGTCTAATAGTTGCTCTCCTATGGCAACAGACTTATGATCAATTTGCTTTGCTCAGCCGTTTCGCCGACTTTCTGAGCAATTTTCTGATTAATTACTTCGGAAACAGTCGTAGGAAGAAGACGAGGATGCTACACTTTGATTAGACGAGCCGTGTTCGCGTTATTACATTCCAAACTTTAGCTGTGTTTATTGCAACTCTCACGACTCGATTAACTATTCCTTGGACTTAATTTATTTCAACTAGGAAAAGAAATTTAATACGGAATCTATTAATTCACAATGTGTTTGTTGGTTGACTGAGATTTATTGGTTAGAAATGTTTATTTTTCGACAAGTACAGTGACCATTTTCGAACAGCGTAAAAGATGGGGATGCTTACCCGAGGAAAATCTAGAGACATAGAGCCACACGGCGGAATTGGCGCATAATATGCAAATCCAGCCCAGCAGTAAGGGCCCACCAGCCGATAAAAGGGCCCTTTTGCTTCCAAAATACTCCACAATAACCGAACCAGCGCATGCCCCAAAAAGACGTCCCAATGGCAACAGCGAGGCCACCCATGACGCTTCGTGTTCCGTCAAATACAACGACGAGCTCTTATCAGTCAGTTGCGCGATGTAAGGCGACGTCCATCCAATCACGAGTCCCAAACTGATAGATAACACGGTCACTATGGTAAAATTCTCAATTGATGTCGTACAAATATTTGTTACGCGATTTGTATTATGGTATGCAAAATGCTTGGAACTCGAGCCTAGATCAATCTGATCTCAAACTATATAAGATTTTAAATGGCAAACATTTATTTAGGAATAATTCACAAAGAATTCAGTTTGTCTTATTTAACCTCATTTTTTAATTTTAATCGTATAATTGTTCGACCATGTTTATAGAAAGTGTTAGAAATTTTCGATACGTAAATCAAGGTTACATTAGATGAATTCTTATTTTTGGAAAGGCTTTGACAGCTATCGGAGAACCAAGAATTTTTGTAGCACTCCCGAACCTATGATTTGCAGAAATTTGCAAACGTTCGCTAACCTGTCAAGCAGGCAGCCCACTGTGGCCACACTCCAAGCAAAGTTTCCACTATTTTCGGCGGCATCGGTTTAACGAGCGAAGCAAATAGTCTGATGGGTCCTGCTTTCCTGTCGCCGCGGCAAATCCCTTCTCGCAATTGATTTATATTTTCTTGTTTTCTCAATACATTTCTTGCCGTTTGGTCTTGCAAACATGTGACGTTCACAGTCTAAACAACGGGACATTATTCGCTGAAACGTCATCGCTGTCATGAGATACGAAAATCGCACATCTTCACGTGCAATATTTCAATCGAGATTCGCGTTCGCGCGCTGTTGCTGGCCCCTCGTACTCTCAGTTTATTGAACAATATCATTCTTTTTTCTATTGAGAAATTACGAGTTATATCATCACTTTCGTTCAAACAGTCGTCGGTAAAATTCAGTGTATCTTTGACGGCTAATAATAGTAAATAGAAAGGATTCTGCGGATATTGTACAGCAATTTTTTTTCTATTGAGAAATTACGAGTTATAACAGTTCTGAAAAAAATTGTTATCATCGCTGTTATTTAAGCAGTCGTCGATAAAATTCAGTGCATCTTTGACGGCTAATAATAGTAAATAGAAAAGATTCTGCGGATATAGTACAGCAGTTTAAAGTTCGCGTAACGCGAGACCGTTTTTTCAGATGGTGAAAATAGCGTTTCATCTGGGAACGTGAAATATCCGTGTATTGTTAACAAAGTGCATTCCGGAATGCACTGGTCGTGCAGACGCGCGCGCAGAAGGTGTGGAATTACTCGGGGAAAAACATTAATGCGCTCGCTACTCACCGCGTCTGAAAATCCTTGCACTCCCTCTGTTCGTAATAGATGTTTATTTTTGCTTCCTGGTCATGGTTGCATTCTTTCAGCGGGTACATTGTACCGCGCGATTTTTTTACTTTTTCAATCTTCCGAAAAGGTACACGCGACGCAAAGAGACAAACGCAATCTTGGGTAATCGATTAAATTATATAAGAAAAAACGAAACGATCTTTTAGAAGAATTCATAAATTCCGAAATAAGGATTTATACTTTTAAGATAGATTTGTTTCGTTTATATTGCTCGTAAGTAACGTTAATTCCAGTAAATTTAGAGCAACGTTTGCAATATTTGAGTGAAATTTGCACAGTCATCGAGCTAATTTCGGAGTAATTTCTAACGCTTTGCCATCTTGTATGTCATTATCTTTGGGTATACGAAGCTCTATCGCCGTGGAGAAGCTAATTTAAATATTTATGGGCTCGCCGGGGATGACCCCTCGTCGGTATTTATTCAAAACGACAACAGGTACCGGAAGTGGCGGAGTGTCGGGGCTACAAGGATTGGTTCTGTATGCTGCAGAACTCGTTCGGTTTAGCAACAACGGGAGTAGGTAGCGAAATTCCTTTGGAAGTTAGACGGTTGTAGGTCCCTTTTGTGTCTTACTTCTGTCCATGTAGATCAGAGGGGCTAACTGTAGCCGCATTTCGGGCGAGGCATCGCGCGTTTTCAGTCCGTGGCAGTTATTTGGCGTCCCTCGGGGCAGTCCGGCGCAATCTGGGAACTTCAATATTTGATACATGCGGTCGGTTGTATGGCTCGGGTCTTCGAACTAGTTTCGCCGCGTGACTTGATGACGTGCAAATTGGATTACTTGCCCTCGGGAACCGTATAATTGAATTTGACCAGGTGTGCTTATCATCGAATGCGACTGCGATCTGATCGAAGGTATGCGGCCCTGATTACCAGCGAGTTAAGAATGTCGAAAAACATTCCCGTCGCACCTGGGAACGAAGAATCGAGAATTGTTTGAGTTTACACGAGTATTTAACGCGTATCTGTCGCGTACGATTCCGCGGATCGAGCTTGATTTACGATCTACCGACATGTATGCTATAACCGTACGATCTTATCCTCGAGATTCTAGTTTCGCTCTGTCGCACAATATCGCAACATCGAGTGCACGCTGAATATTTTTCGATTTTTGTATAATCCAATTTCTTTCTTTGGCGTTTGAAGAAATATAAATAATTTTATTTACAAGTTTATTCATAAGATTTCATCAAAGTTCTTCGGGAAGAAAGCTTTCCTGTTATCGTACGCGAAATACTGCTTCCTCTGTTCACTTAATGCACCAAGTTCCGTGTAATTTCGTCAGCTTACGCTTAAGAGTGTCGTTTAATTAATCTCCCCCGTAGGGCACTTTTCATCTTTTACGATGCTCGCCGAACTTTACCCAAAGCATCAAACAAACGTCACGGCGGAACATGTTTCTGCAAAGTATGTGTCTTGGGAACGATTCGACAAGTTATTAAGAAACAATTTCGACTTACGGGCAATTGGAATATAATTTTTATATTCCGCGCGAAGTCCAAAGCACATGTTCCGAATGTTTCATTCGGTCTTTCGAGACTTCGAGCCAAATAATAACGCGTTTAATTATCACCCGTATGAAAAATTCGAACTCACGACGAACCGAAACGAACGTGGAATAATCGTGCGAATTAGCTACGAATTTTTCAACGATCGCGTTTAGACTTTCGAGGGACTGCATACTTGGAATAGAAAATCTCGGATACCGGTTGTACCTCGAAGGTGTTGATAGTTACGGGGGACGTGAGCAGGAAAGGGCGGGCTACATTTTACTTTTAAGGAGACGACGAAACACGGCGAGGGGCGTAGACTTAGGTGCTCATAAACTGGTCGCGTATAGGTAATACGTTGTATGTACCCCGTTCTTGCAGACGTGTTTTTCTTGTTTCCTCGTTGCTCTTTAATCTTGGTTCTACCCTTCGTCCTTCTTATCTTTCACCGCGTTTTCTCCTCCCCTTTCCTGCGCCTTCGTCCTCCGACGTTGCTATCTTGCCGTTCTCTCCTTTTCCGACGACCAAAGAAGGTAAAGATGAACTGATGTACCGGAGAAAGGAGTTCCTGGTGTATAATGTAACGTTTCGAAAGCTATCACTCCCCAAGGTAAAAGGAAGTGGCTGCTCGGACGTTGAAAAGGATTGAAGGTAAAACCTGGCAGTGGAATAGGTAATGATAGAGGAAACTGTAAAGAAGACATTCTCTTGCCTCGTTGTAACCTTTACTTTCGCGTCTCGATTACTCCTAGCTTTAGTACTTTGATATCGAGCCTCGAATTTTCCAACGATTGCGAGTATTTTGCGATAAATTAATTTTTTAGTCGTCGAGTTTGACTTTTTATTGTGGTAGAATGGTAGGTGCAATCGATGTTTCATTTTATAAAAATTGTTACGAGAAAATTTGTAACATTTATTTAAATTTAGAATATAAAAATCGGACAACATTTGTTGGATAGTAAGGGAAAGACTCGAAGCTCGTGCATTTCCTCTTTGCTATTTATTATTTCTTACGTGCAGAATTATCCGCTTGTTATCAAGAATTCAGCACATGTAATCTCTTGCAGTAGAGAAATTTACAAGGAAAGATGGATTATACAAAATTTCCTCCGGGATTAGTTCTCTGTTTTATGCAAAAATCGATGAGAAATTCCCTTTTGCGAGGACTTAGCAATCGATTTTCTTCCCTTTGTGTACCTCGAATGGCGAGTTACAGTTTCTTTAACGAGAATATTTTTAACGGATGTTTCGTGAATTAAAGTTGCATTAAAATTATGATAATTATAGTTGGGAAATCTGGGTATCCGTGAATAGCAATATCTTTTGTAGAAAAATTATTGAATCGGAATAAAATTGCAGTTTAACGAAATATTTAATATTTTTCTAAAAACAGGCAAATTCGGTCTTGGATTGTGGCAGATTGTATTAATGTTCTGCGTTGCAACTATTAACCCTAATTGTAATTTGCTGATTTTCGGACGAACGTGCATTAGGTGCCATTGTAAATGCAGTTGACCAGCTCGAATCACGGAATTCTGAATCACACCATGATTTAGGCGCCGTCAATTTCGGTATCTTTCACGATATAATCGTAGTGCTGTAGGTAATAATTTTGCCCACATTCCCCTAATACCAGTATCATATCCGCAATTCCGGCGTGTAATCTGGCATCGTTCATAAACGTGATCAAACGTAATAACATCGCAGTAAGGAGGGATCGAAAGAAACTCTACAAAGATGATCTAACGATCTACAAATTCCTATCACCCAAACTTCCATATTATATTTAGAAGTTTTCATTATAGCTTTCAATTTTTAAGCACAAAAAATTTTTAAACACGCTTATGATATACAGGATGTTCGGCCAACCCTGGGAAAAATTTTAATGGGAGATTCTAGAGGCCAAAATAAAATGAAAATCAAGAATACTAATTTGTTGATGGAGTTTTCGTTAAAAAGTTGTTAACGTTTAAAGTTCCGCCCGTACTGAATTTTTTTCTAGAAAGTGGGTAGGATTTTGGGGGTATGTCTATTCACCAAAAATTATTGTAATCGATCCCTGCAACTGGTAATAATTTTTTTAGAACGATCCGAAATGTCTTAATTTTGTCGAAAAATTTTACACCTTCTCGAATTTTTTTCTAGAAAGTGAATAGGATTTCGAGGGTATGTCTATTCATAAAAAATGATTATAATTGACCCCCCTAGCTAAAACTAATTTTTTTAGAACGTTTTGAAATTTTTTTTTTTCGTCGAAAAATTTAGGCACCTACCCCCTGTCGATTTTTCTGAAAAATTCGTTTTCGACTTTTCATAGTTTTGTTTGACGCCCTACAGAAAAGTTGTCTAATACTTTTTTGTAGGTATCCATGAGCTCTATTTCAGAAAAAAGTTTCATTGAAATATATTCACTATTGTAGGAGTTATGGCTGTTTGAAAATTAGACCATTTTGATGGGGTTTTTCTCATTTTGCGGTGTCAAGGACCAACTTTTCGAATATTTTTACGATTTGTACATATTCTCCACCAAAATACGCGTAGTTTGCTTTTTTAAACATTAAAATCGGCCAATCCGTTCAGGAGTTATGACGTTTTAAAGATTTGCATGAAATTTCAGGGGAATGAATCAATGGTATGGTCAGACATTATATTTTCGGTAAGGAATTTTTTTCTCGAAAATGTGTAAGATTTCGGGGGTATGTGTAATGACCAAAATTGATTGTAATCGACTTCTGCAACCGAAAATAATTTTTTTAGAACGATTTGAAAATTTTTTTTTTTGCCAAAAAATTGCACCTACCCGATTTTTTTTCTCGAAAGTGGGTAGGATTTCAGGAATATGTCTATTCACAAAAAATGCTTGTAATTGACCCCTGCAACCAAAAATAATTTTTCCAGAACGATTTGAAATTTTTGAATTTAATTGTTAATAACCTTTTAACGAATTGGTATTCTTGATTTTCGTCTTATTTTGACTTCTAGAATCTCCCATTAAAATTCTCCTATTATGTACTATATTTTATTCTACTCACTACACTTAACATCGAATTTAAAAAAGCTAATAAAAATTGAAAACTAAAAATATATTTCATTTGACAAAATTTAGTGAAGCATCAGAAAGTATTATTAGACATTTCCACCTATTAAATTTGTGTTCCCCTGTTGCTTTCTCGAATGCCCCAATGTATCGATTAATTAGATAGCTCGAATACGAAATATTGATGAATAGAAGCACACAAATGGTGTCTCTGCTTTCCAGGGGCATGTATCAGCGCGATTGCTCTTCGCTGGTGCCGCGAGAATAGCGTTCAGCAATTGGCGTCTTGCGATTCCGAGTGTTTGCTCTCTCACTTTCGGTCTCCTTCAATCTACACTCGGTTTCCGACGACATCCACCGCGAATCTGTCGAGCACGTTGTCCCCTCCGCGTTTACCGAGTACATCGCGAAAGTAAATTTCAATTTTCTTACGCGGCGATGCAAGATGGGGATCGATCGAAACGAGGATTTTTCTGGGGCGAAATGTTCGAACCAGTAATAACAAAGGAACTGGGGAAGGTATTGAAATCGGAGCCGTTTGATGGAATACAAACGCACGGGAATAAAGAACTCGAAGGTCTTCCAATTGGCGCGCCTGGTGTTATTACATGGGACACTCGATTGTTAATCGCGTATATACGGGACTTCGTACAACCAGAAATCCGGTTAATAGTATTTTCATTTCCAACTGCGCGGGAGAATGCGTGGAGAATTAGTTGTAGGTGTTACGAGTTAACGAATCATGAATTTGGAAGCTAAGTTTTAAACGAAATTAATTGTACATCGCCTCTTTGCATGTTAAATAAAAGTAAATGGAATAAAATAATTCGTTTACTGGTTATACAATTGCTTAACAAAGTGTGTAATAACGATGAGGGTAATTAAATTCTTACAAAGTGTGTTTTCTTTGTTATATCAATAACGTTGATTGTAGGTGTAACAAGCCATTTATTATTTGTATTTAAAATTATCGGAAAATTTGAATTACAAATGAGAAAAATCTTATCGAAGAATTCCGGAATTAAGTTGCTTTTTGTTTCTATTATTTTAATATTATCCAAATCGAATTTATCGTCATAATTTCTGTCGCGTTTTCTGAATGTTGTGTAAGCAGTTTACCGATTTATTGTTCCAGAAATCCAATGAATAATTTTCTTAACGCTTTAATCATTTAATTACATACAATGAGTAAATTTACATTCAATTTTATTATTTAATTTCTCGTTCGGGCTTTTCAGCGGTACAATCCGATAAACAGAATATCGGAGAAATTCGTGCTACGGCTAATGCCGCGACAGTTTGAATAAAGCTGATTCATTATAAAAGTGGTATGAAAACGTGGAAAAATAAGGCATACAAACTGTTGTCTGCATTCTATACAAATCGTTATTTTTTTTTAACATTGCAATGGTAACAACGTTGAGTCTGTCAGGCACAGAGCTTTATACGTATGGAATTATTTAACAATATACAAAAGATTGTGGCTACAGCTATTATTCAACCTATGAGTACAAAAACCACCCCCAATCTAGAGAAGAAAGAAATATTTTTCTGTCAAATATGGATGTCCAATAAAAAAAATTTCTGTGGAATATTCCTAGCTATTCTACAATTCTGGTCAGTTTAATCGAAGTTTGACATAATCGCTACGGGCGATTCTGTCGTTAGTATCGCGTAATTAACTTTTTCCTTCTAGTTGGTTCCCGCATCATTCTCTTGTGTTGATCAAGCAATCCTGATAAAACAGACCGCTGATAGTACGGTTTCTCGCGTTTCCTAGTCGTCCAACTCCTTTGTAACAAAGAACGAAAGGGTTGGCTGTATCTCATTAATTAGGGGCAGCGCGGAGGCGCGATTAAATCGCCCGTCTCTCTTAGCCCGTCTTAATTCACTTCGGAAGTTAATACGCGTGGCGAAAGCTCGCGAAATCAGATTGATTCTTCCTGTAAACTGAGCCCCGATGTATCATCGCAAGCGTACCGTAAAGTTCCAGTAATTAACGCTCTTTGTAATTAAATTCGTAATCGAATCACCGGACGCTCATCGTCGCCGACGGGGTCATAAGCTGATTCGCTTTAACCAGTCGAGTAGAGGACTGAATTTGTATCCCCGAATAACGTTACTAGATCTTGAAAAGTAACTGGCGCGCGCAATGCTTTCCCGTACTTTCAGCTTCTCCCTTTTAGTTTGTTCGGAAATATTTTCCAGTTTATGCCTAGTTAGAGATGCAGCGAGTTTCTCTATCGCGAATAGTTCCTGCTCCTTTGTTTCTTTTATCGGGGGATTTCGCCAAACATTCGGAAAATGCTTTTTTCCCCCTATTTCGTTGCCGTAGCTGGCAGAACGATGAAGAATTCATACTCCATTACGAGATCGACCGTTCGTAAAAACGCGAAATCGATTTAGGCCTCTCGAGAGTCTAGATTTACAATCGTTCGACTGTTCGAGTGACCCTCGAAAGCGGGTCATTTTTTCGTTCGTTTTCTGGCCGTGTTCCTCGTCTTACTTTTTTCGTTCCGCTTCGAACGGACAAGAATTCTCTTTCGACGGTTTCGCAACTCCGCCGGCCAGCAATGGTTCCATAAAACTGGAACGCAACCGTGTCGTTAATTCGAGCGGTTCAACGTTCTTTTTTATCCACCATCTCGCGAGACAAACAAACGTTCCGAAACTCGTGGCGTACAAGGTACAAATAACAGCTCGAATTACGGATACAATACTAAATAAACACGAAGACTCGATCCTCCCAAAGCATTAGGGGTTTCGTTTTATACCTTCATAAATATAATGGTAACGCTGAAAATATCTACGGAGCAAACATTCCTGTATTCTCCTGTTGCAGCTCAGAGTCACGAATGGGTGCTGGTCGATAGCAACGTGCAGTTGCTCTTACGATAATTAAATATCGCGATAGTGGAGTGGACCCTGCAGGCTGCTAGAATTTGTCGGAATTTTTAGCAATATTATACAATAAAACGCCCTTGAGATCTCTAAAAAAATATTACACGTTTTATATATGGTTGATAATGGTGAAAATATTTTTAAATATAATATTAAACCTACCCGACACTTAATGTATACCTATTAGTATACCTGTGTACAAGTTTAAATTTATTTTTAACTAAATAAACAATTTATGATACAGAGTTAATCGTATATCGGTTGTATAATCAATAGGAATTGCTGAAATTTCTTTGGGTATGTAACGTCAAAGTAAATGTGAAAATAAACATGGAAGACAGCATAAATTATAGTAGCTAGTATAGTCATTGGATAGAGGATGAAATGCCCTTTAAAATGAGCGTTTGTACGAGTCGGTAGCTTTATTAGTTCCGGAGATATAGCAATTTTAGTTTCGAATCGATGCGGTAGCTAGTTTCGAAGATACGTCGCGAGGTCAATGAACTACTACGCTTCCACTACGGCCTTGTCAAGGTCGTTGACCACACGCGCGCATTGACAGTAGTAAATACTACGTGACTCGGTCACTCGGTTAGTGGGTCAACGTGCGAGAAGGAGGTCCGACGCGTTAGACGGAGACAGAGATAGTCGAATTAAAAAAATTACCTTTTACATAAATTACGATATCTCGAAAACGGAAAGTCCGATCGACAAAAACCAAAAACCATTTCAAAGGGGAAGCTTCACCGCCGCCAACAGTGGTTCAATTATTAATAAAACACTAGTACTTTTGGAACTGCACGCGTCTAAACTTTTAGTATTTTTAATACGCGTAAATAGGCTTTCGTAAGACGGAGAGTGGAATTTTAAAAATTACGCTTGTCTTTACACGATGATATCTCGTAAACGGAAAGTCGGATCGGCAAAAACAAAAAGCCATTTCAAAGAGGAAGTTTCATTGATGCCAGCAGTGGTTTAATTATTAATAAATCACTAATAGTTTCGGAACTGCGCGCATCTAAAGTTTTTATACTTTTAATAGCCTTTTCTAAGACGGTGAGTGGAAATTGAGAAATTACCCTTTCACTTGAATTGCGATATCTTCAAAATGGAAAGTCGTATCGACAAAAACCAAAAACCCTATTAAAGGGGAGGCCTTGCCGCTTCTAACAGTGGCTCAATTATTAATAAAACATTAGTAGATCCAAAACTGCATGCGTCTAAACTTTTATTACTTTTAATACGCGTTGTTGGATTGTTCTACGATAAATAAAAAGATAATGGAATTTTGTAACAAATTTTAAATGGTATTTTACAAATTGTTAAACTGGTCGTGGTAGGTTTAGTGTTAAATAGGATTTCGTTCTATTCTATTTGCGGATAAATAGTTCCAAGCAAAAGCATCGAAGCTTTCATTATTGTTTGGAGTACGCGTAATCCTTGTTTCAGTAATTCTAATTCGCTGAAATTATTATAAATTGGTTTCGCTGCGTCGATTGCGTTTTACCGTAATGAATTCTTATGTCCATGTTCCGTGTAATTTTCCGGTAGATTTAGTGCGCTGCCAAGAACACCACGAGTTTTCACCGTCGGGGCATATCACCCTTTGCTCTCCTTTTTTAGCTGACGCAATTTCGTACCTATACGTTTTTTAACGAGATTTACACATTCTTTTTTAATGCTTGCTTTATTGCCATACGGTTTTAAAGCTACTACGCCCTAGCAAGTTTTTCTGTCGCCATCGCGTGCACGACGTGCACCGTTGAATGTGAATTATAAGGTTCGCGGAATGCGGATTTTTACTTAATATTTTAGAATCGTGATCTCGAAATATCTTCAAACTATCAAAAATAAAAGAATCTTCAATCTATCCAAGAAGAGACGAATCAATCTTTCTCAAAATCTCTATCACAGTCTTACTTTTATCAATGTTTCAACATATATTTCAATACGACCGAAACAGAAATATTGCAAGCTGTTTCACGGCACCGCGTTTTCCTCTGCATAGGATAGTACGAAATAAAAAATTAAAACGTTGTCATGAAATGCACGGACTCCGGTCACACACACGGATTTCAGAAAGTATCGCATTGTTGTAAAACTAACCATTCGTATAAAAAACCGAGAGGTACTCGTGACAAAGAGGTAACTTTGATGGGTTTATCTACGGAACAATGTGCCCAAACGCCACGTTTGTACGCGCAACAATAGACATTTATATTATGAACAATTTGTTGCAATTGAATGTCGATCGTACGTATAGTTCTGGAAATAACGTGGTACCAGTTTCGTAAAACATGCTTTCGGTGGATACGCGTTTCCAACTTCATCGCTGGTCGCTTACCAACCGTAACATTTAATTTTTTTTTCGATACCTTCTCGTTCGACTTTTCCACGCTTCCTGAAAATTTTTATTCGATTACCATTGGTAATCCAAGGGACATCGAGCGAGCACCCCGTCTCGTTTTTTTTTCTCTGCTACCTCGCCAGGCGTAACGATGAGTAATAAGACGTAAAAAGCTATTAGGTCTCCGAAGGAGATTCTCTATCTCGCGCTTCTCTTTTTCTTCTTCGCCTCTTACGGAGACTTTCGATGTGAAAGCAGGATTCTTCGTCCCAGTCAACGAGAGACGTAAAGCTGAAACGAAGAAAAGTCGGTACCGCGGATGGCTTTCTTCCATCGCCTTCTCGTTTCATGGGATTTTATCTCGTTTTCTTCATCCCGTATTACTTGTTCACGCGGCTTTTCAACCGGCGTCGTGGTCGCCCCGGAGAACGGGAAACAAGGACCAGCCATTGTTTTCCTTCTTCGCGGCGGTTTGTTCCGTTACACGGCGCGGGCCAGATTGACGACGATTTCGCACGATCGATCGTTAAGATACGCGTTCGCGAATTCGAGTCCCCCGCGAGAACCGTTTCCAATTTTGTCCGACATTTTCTGGACGCTCGGCACGGTTCGACGAATTTTCGCCGCGAAAAAAGGAATAAAAGGGAAACTGGGGAGGAAAAAAACGGTTACTCGATCTCTCGTATCTTTCAAACGTAGACTTTTTCTTTTTAATTTTAACGAAGTTGCCATTGCCGGTGAAAGCATCGCTTGACTTGGCCGCGTCGAGCTTCGAAAATGAAATAAAAGGGTCCATTTCCTTCGGAAAGTACAGAGTAAAATCGCGATGTATACGGCACGGTTGAGCCGAAAGTGACTGTTTAGTTTTTAACCGGGTTATAAAAATATAAATCGCGTGCGTTGCGAAAATCCGAAACAGTCGTCGGAGTTAAGGGTAACGAGACCGAAATGTTTTATCTCGTTGAATTACATTTAATGGCTGACGTTTCTCCGTATTCCAAACTGTACTGCTTCCTGTTAATTTCATTTATTACAAGTTTCTGCGTGTTTTATTGCGCGTTACTCTGTGCAGATTTGCAGCCGCATCGGCGTTACAACGGTAACGTCACAAGAATAAAATGTCACCGTTTGTTTCAACCAAATTAATGCGTATGGGCGTGCCTCTGATTTAAAAACAGAAAATTATCAAAGGTTCGGTATAATTTTTAAAGCAGCTTGCATATTTTACCAAGCCATAAACTAATTTTAGTAACGTGTTCCGTAATTAATTTGAGCAGCGTACGATATAGTTCTAATAAAAATTACTCCTTTGCTTTGTTCGGCGTGATAAATGAAATATATAATCTATTTATGCGGTGGAATCGATACTTGGATACAAATATGTTTTGTGATGCTTTGGAAAGACTAATAATTATATTTGCTCTGAAACAAAAATTTGAATCGAATACGAAGAGTGCGAAAATACAAAGCACACGATATTGTGCACTAAAATATTTGTTTTTCGATGGAAATTTTCCATTTAAATTTGACAAATATTGCATTGTTACGTCCTTAACCCTTTCATTGCATACTTATACGGAATTTTCATTTCGCTTGTCGCCGTACGCGATAAATATTTCTAAATGAATTGCAATACGTTGTTTCACCTTTCACCGTAATAAATATTACTATATTTCGCATTCGCAGCCGTACGTATTTTGAAACAACTCCATTGTCGCTAAATGTTATTCGCTCGTATGCATTCGGGTATTGACGATTCGGTGACACCACAACATATAACGCTGAATTTATTCGTTTATTGCATTCATATTTCTATTCATTTTGACAGAAACGTGAAAATGAAAAACTTATTTTTCTCATCGAGTTACACGTACAAAATATTCCCACTGCGAGCAATAGTCTTTGGATTTTGAAAAATGGTGTGTACTTCTGTTCTGTTTTATGCGCCACAGTTTTTGTTTACTTTCAATAGAAATTGATTTTTTTTTCATTTAATCGAGAATCATATCCTTTCAAAATATAACGACTTACAAACTTAATATCAATTAGCTTTATTAAAATCTGTCCTGCGAAAATTATTTACGAATAATTTGACAATTCCATATCCATTAAAATTGGTAAATTGAATCTTGAAAAATTAGAACTTTGTGCCTCCCTACTGTTATTGGAAGTAGATATACAATAATTAATTCGTCTGATTATCGTTATTTTTGTGCCCTTCCTAAGCAAGGGATGATTCCAACAATGATGGAAATGGTATTCCAGAGGAATTCAATTATTTTACCAAACGATGATAGACGACCATCGATTATCGTACTTGAAATTATATTTGTTGTAGTTGACACTCGACGAATTCAGGTTTCGAAATGCGCAATATCATCGGAGATACGTTGATACAGTTATTTGATTCGATAAATATGGTTTCGAGAAAAAGACATTTAAAGCATCTATCGTTATACTTATTATTAGTTATTTGTACCAGGGATCGTGTAACGTAGAATGATTCAATTTCTGCAAACTGTGCTGGCCTCTTTTGTTACGTCGAACAGTTTCCGCTTCGACCGCTGGACACGTTGTTCGGACCGAATCAGGCCAAATTTGTCAATTGTGGTCCGATTTTCGCTTCAATCACTGTCAAGATTTGTCGAAACATATTAAATCCTTCGTTATTTTACGTGTCTCCACCGGAGATATCTTTCTAGTAAATTGTCCCTAGAGACATGTTCGTAAATGTCAAAATTCGTGGTGTCATATTAGATCCTTTGTTACGTATTCGTTATTTTAGAGGCTTGCAAGAGTTATGTTCAATAGATTGTTTTTTACAAGACCCAAAAAGAGAAGATGAGTTTATTGTAAAAATAGTAAATACCCCATTTATTAATTTCACTTGCCTATACTTTCTTTCGTGCAAGAATATCTGGAATAATGATTTAAGTTCAGGTCTTGGACACGCGCCATAATTCCACGCAATAAATAAACTTCCTTCGAATGGATACACGCAAGAAATATGATGGATATAAAATTAAATCACACGCAGAAGTGGTTAAGGAATTATAAAAGTTCTCAAAGATGTGTACGAGTTATATTTATAAACAGATGAAAGAGGATTATGTATGTAGTTCTCCAAAGTACACGATATTAGAATTATTCCTGCAAAAAGTCCCATTCGAAAATACAATAACATTAGGTAAATATGGGTATTTTTATGGAAACGTGCATTCCGAGTCGAACGATATTCGAGTAGGTGTGCTCGGTGGTGTAAGCAGTTGTGAAAGGTAAACCTCCCTTTGGGATACATAATAATATAAGCCAGCACTTCCAGAGAATGTTGCTAAAGGTATTGAACCAATATATATATAGACATGAGCTATCAGACTTTATTGCATCGTTATATTCCGTGACTAGAGTCAAAATAATATTAAAAGTCTGAATGCAAAGATTTAGAAAATTGTGCTAGAATCACTAATAGGTGGCTTGAAAATAGTTGAAGCAGTCGTATTCGACTGGTAAGTTAGTAGTAAATAAAGGTGAACTTGTTGGTTGACAGGGGAATACAAAATAAATGTCTTAGAAAAGTTACTGTAACAAATTTCATGATTTTCTGATTAACCATTTCTGAGGTTTCTATACGAATAAAAAATTTAATACACACGTGCAGAATTTTATTGACGAATGTCGAAAACTGGGTGCATCAAATTTTGACTTATAGCAGCATTTCTCCTCCGTTGTATTTTTTAACTGTTTGGAAAGCAACGTGGCACTTCAACACATCGAGAGACGCAAGAAAGCCGGGCGTCAAATGTCGATCGATGGCAATATTTTCTCTTTGTTATGTTCTATAACTGCCGAGAAACAAACTGCTGTTCTAAGCCAAGAGAGCGTATTTTTATCGAGTTTCGTGTTTATGTACCGTGCACGATTGGGACGATCTTTCACGTATTTTCAAATCGGGTTTTCCATTTGATTCAATTTTCGTTTATTTTCGAATTATTACAGTGGAGCGTCCAGTTATCAAAGATGAGCTTCTTTTCGCTTTTAATCAAGTTACTAAAGTCACTAAAACTACTGTTTGCGGAGAAGATAAAATACGTGAAAGAACGGCTAGAAATTGGTTTACAGGATTGAAAAATCCCAATTTTGACTTCAAGAACGTAGAGTTTGATAAAGTTCGTGTCAATCAAGCAGAGGATTGGCTCAGGAGATGGAATGTGACCAATCAACGATAGTTTTACAGTCCATGGGGAAAGTTAGAAAACTCGACGTTTGGGTTCCGCACGCATTCAGGGAGAACAAAAATCGACGTGCCACAATCGCTGTCGGTTTGCTCGCCACACGGTCGCAAGCAACGATTTCTTTACCGTATTGTCACTGGCTATGAAAAATGGTGCCTTTGCGTCGATATGAAGCGGCGAAAAGAATAGCTCGGTTCACGCTAGCAGCACAAATCTCACGTGCAACACCTCGATTAAAATAAAAAAGAAGACGGTGTGTCGAAAATGAGAAAAATCATTTTCTCGTCTGGAAACCTATAAAAATTGAATCAAATATACTGTCTCGTAGAGCAGAGGAGGTTCTTCTATTTTGTAAAGGAAACATTCTTTTACTTTTTAAATTTGAAAAGGTCATATTTTTATTAATAGAATTAATCAAATGGGAGCTTTGTAGAAGGTTGTCGCAATCTCTAAATATAATAATTCATATCTTATTTTAAGTACTGTGTAGTTTTTTGAGAATTAATAGATATACATCGACTCCTAATAATAAAATTCTTAGGATACTTCGATACTTAAAAAATTAACGAAAAATCTAGAGGTTTCTGGTGTGCACTTCTTCGACTTAGAACGGCAGTAAAAATAAAAGAAAATATAAAGGTCGGGTGGGCAAAGGAAGATTGACATGCTTGCTCTAAAGGATGAAGATTTCCAACGTTCCTCGAAGGAACGGGAAAAACGTCTTCATCGGTCAATCGCTTTCTACCTGGGCTACTTTAAAGGCAATCACTTTGACCCCTCAAAATGTACCATACGAAAACATTCACGACTTTAATCTCATTACTATCGAAAAATCCTAAAACATTTTTATTCAAACATATGTAATTCATGTAATTTTATTATGTCTCGAGTCATATGGTTAATATTTAAGAAATCACACTCTATTTTATTCTGAAAGTTACCGCACAATGTTTGGATCTCAGAATTTTGTAAATAGAATTATTCACACAAATTTTGTACACACTAAAACCAATATAATTGAACAAACATTAGAAAGTCTAAAATTATCCTTGCAACGTATTCCAAATTAATTTATTTCGTTAAAATTTTATAAGCGATAATGTTTGACTATGTAAAATCCACATTCGCAGTTCCTCACATATTACATATTTTTTACTAAAGGGTTTATTCCGGTTAATAAATGAATAATAATAATATCTTAGATAATTTCTCGTACGTAAAATTCACAGATATTTCCAAGGAACCAAACTTTCCGTAAATCCATTAAAAACGATGCTTTTACGGTTCCCCGATGGGTCTGGTCCCTCGACTCCGAGAAGCATTTCGAAACGCGCGGTTCCACCCCTTTTTGGTCCTCGAAGCATCCAAACTTTGGCCACTTGTCTCCAGCGGTACTCTGTATTCGCGCGATAGCTTTCCTATCCGTAATTTTCGCGGAAAACGAAACGCGTTATTAGCGGTGGTAAACGAGAGAGTAGCCGTGGTAGGAATACTCTCCTCGTCGAGGAGTGCAACGTGTACGTACTGACGGAGGGAAGGATTTCGCGAAGGTACGAGCGAAGGTGGAGGTCGTAGATGAAGTTGACGGGATGAAGGAGGACACAGGGGGGTTGGAAGGGGAGGAGGGGTGGCGGAGGCTGCGAGAGGCCAGGAGCACAGCGGGTTCGGGGGTGGTCCGGGACGAGTAAAGGGGTTGGAAAAGGGGCGACTCCGGCAGTCAGCGGGTTAAAGCCGCTCCGAGCGGGCGTTCCGTGCGCGTTGGTTCCGTCTTTCGAAAAATCCGACGGAACCTACGCGCGTCGTGCATCCTGCCTTGGCCATTGTCGGATCACGTGCTAATCGAGACGGACCAGTCGACCCCAGTCGGCCGATCGCCGCGATCGCGAGTAGTGGCTCGTTTCGAATGTTTTGGTGCGTTCAGTCGCGCCGCCACGACGGGGCTCGTGGCGTACGCGATGTTTGACAAGTGTTATCGTCGCTGCTGTGACACGTGTTAATTAACGAAAGCATCGGCTGACCGTGATGTGCGTTTAATCCAGCGACGTGCTACGTGTCGACGTCGATACGGATCCGTCCGAGGGGGGGTAGGATCGTCATCTGGAAAGTTTTCGACAGTGCAACGACGACCAAACTGTGCGAATATTTTCGGGAACGTAACAGCAACAGTAACAGTGTCTGCTCGCCTATCGTTTTGGATATTCAGCCCGAATTTAGTCTTTTTCCTTCGAATTCGACCGTCGTGTTATTTAGAAAAAAAATACTCGTTACGTCGGTGGTTAATGTTTTCGAGATAAATTGAAAATTTAACGACTTCCCGGCAACTCTGATGGAAAGCCGCGAGAACGTGTCGGTTTAAATTGTCGCTTTCGCGGCCAACGGCGTAGATGTAGTTTCCCTGGGCGGTTTCCGCTGATTTGCCTGAAAAATTGCCGAGCCGCGTTCCGCGAAGATGCAACGTTGGCTCGATCGTCGTGGATCCGTCGTAACAGCCGATCACAGCGAGCGGCGCTAACTAATTCGCTTATCAGAATTTGACTTACGAGGCGGCGTAAATTATTCACGCTGCCGCCAATAATATTCGTGAACGATTTATTGTTGGAAAGCGTTCGCGTCTCGTCGACAACAATGAACCGCGAATAATCGATTGGCTTTTTCGTCGCCACACTTTGTACCCGTTGAGTCCTCTTATAATTAAAAAATTAAACTATAGCTACGCGTTCAGAGAAACAACAATAGCGGAAACGAATTACATTTACGTGACAACGATCCGTTCGAGTGATCGCGCGCCCAATAGTTTCGACTTTTAATGAATTTTTTTCCTGTGGGCGTGTAATGTTTGAATATTCGAGTTTCGAGGAAAAAGACGTGGGATCCGCGTGGTAATTTGTATTCGACGTGGCACGGGTTCGATATCATTCTCGTGCATGATTAATGACACGGGTCGAGCACTAATTGTTAATTGCGGATTCGTCGTTCGAACGTTGTTTTGTTCGATCGTCTCTCTAGCTTAATATTCACAAACTAGGGGACACGTAACAATTAAATCTGGCTTCAAATTGCTCCCAAATAGGGCTGATTTTTACTCGTATCTAGTTTTCTTGAAATACTTATGTAAATACTTTTAAAGTCTTCCTGGAAATATTTTTATTAATGAAACTAATACAGAATGGATGTTTTATATCAGAACTTTGAACATAAAGTGGAGAAGTTTGGCATAAAGAGCGACGAGCAGGGATAGAGTCTAAATTTATTAACTCTCTCGACTTTCGACCTGAAGTTTTGACCCTTTTTACAAGAAACTCTAAGAATAAAAATAGATAATACAGGAATGAAATTTCGGTTATCAGACATACATTGCAACATAAAAATAATTGTAAAAGTAAAATGTAAAATGTAAATAATTTCGTAATAAGTGCATATAAAGTATCGCGTGGGATCTCGAGTCGACCCAAAGCCTAAATTAATTAGTTTCAATCAATTCGAGGTACAGGATTAACGAGGTTAAAAAAGGAATATTGCTTAGAGTGGCAAGTATTAATCGTATCGATCAGTAAAACGAAATAATGGCGCGTTCGTCTAATAGTTAATCGTACCGATTTGAATCGTTGAACGTAGGGGAATATTCGGTAAAATTGTTGAGTAATTATTACCGTTCGCTTAGGAGAGTTGTTTCCATTAGTGTTCGTAAAAGTCAGCAGAAATTACGTAGTCGTATACGGTAACGATATATATTAAATTAAGGGAAACGCTCGTGCACCGTTAATAATTATTGCATTTTAATTAATAACAAATTAATAAATTCCAACGAATCGCCGAATTTCTCGACGATATTATAACCCGTTACGATTAAATGCGTTACACCGCCGCCTCGTGAAATTCTCGTAATTGACGCGCATAATTCGCCTTTAATGCGCGTCATTTCGATCGAATTGGGCAAAAACTTGTCGTTGGATGGTGCAATTTACTCGAACGTGGGTGTTCACCTTCTCGAATCAATCGTCTGTCCGTTTCAGCCGGATCGGTCACGTGTGCGCGTTCGACATCACGATTGCACTTGACTGCAACCATTTTACGCGGAGTTGCATTACCAACCTCGTTTAGCTATCGCGTTAACCCTCTATAACCCAAATTATATTTGGCTTTTGAACAAAATTGCACAAGATCATTGGCAAAGACTAGCAACGGGATATAAATTTAAATTTTTAACGCATAAATTTGCTCACGGGACCCACGGTAATTCATTTTACTTGAAAAATGATCTAAACCTCTTCGTTCGATCACTATTTAATACTGTTTAAATTTTAAATAATGCTGTTTTTGTTTCGAGAAAATCACATCTGAAATTCTATTTTTAGATCGTCGAATATATTCGAATTTCAGAATGGATGCTCTTCTTCTGCATCCGAAATAAACACATCTGTGCTGCAAACTCATAATCGTACGATTCACGGTTACAGTACCATCATTTTGTGTTTATCCAAAGATCTCGTTGTGCACATAAATACAGTCGGAAGATAGTAACTGAGCAGAGATTGCTGGAGGCGTATTTCCGTTTCCTAGTTCAATTATTTCGCACTGCAAACGAAAGAGACAATTATTTGACTTGGAGAGAATAGTCGAGTAACGTTTAATTATTGGAAAAGTATCTTTGATTCGATGATCCTCGAATCTGATGGAGGGTTAACGGCGTCTAGAAATCGCTGTACCGGTTATTTTTCATTTGCACGCCCGATAAGTGATTAGTCACGCGATCAAGGAGCGTAATTCTCAAACGGGGAAATCGTTATCGCGCGTTTCGACGCGCTGGGTGGGATTTAAGAACACCACAGGTGCCATTCGCTTTATCCGCAGTTGTACGCGTATTCGGGTAATAAACTACTCGCATTCGTTATTCAGCCAGATTCATGCACAGATCAGGAGACCATTTATCAATTTCACGGGGCGATTGTATCGAACTCGCGATAACGAAACGATTTTTCTCTGTACGAGTTAAAAACAACATTTTTTTCATAAAATAAGCAGGAACCGTACACGTGAAAGCCGCTGAACAATAAATCAATATTAAATATTTTGCAACAGTCGCGTATTAACCGTGCATAGAGATTGTCATGGTGAAAATCCTATTTAGAATTTTAATTCCATCGAGTTTAACGATTTTGCTAAAAAATAAAAATATAAGGCTGATTAAACGAATCAATTACGACCTTTTGCACGCTTCAAGAAACAAAAGTTACGGTGCTCTTTGTATATAAATTAATCATTCAGTTAGCTGTCCCTATATTTCACATGCTTGCTAAAAATTTAAAGAAGTTTCTCCTCTTCGTGAAATTTAATGGAACACTTTACGGTAAATTGAATTCTTTAGACCACTGTCACACGTGACTTATAAAGTTTTCCCTTCCTATACTCTTCATGGTCCCTTACGTGTTTGCTTTGCGCTCCCTTCTTTTTCCGTTCTCTCGATTGAATTTCTTTTCGTATCAAAGGGTTCGTTCCGTATAATTAAGTCTAATTAAATTAAGTTAAATTCACTTAAATCAAATTAAATTAAATTATCTTCGAGATTTATTTGTCTTATTCTGTCTCCCAGTGAATTTGCTCTGCCACGCCCATTCAAACGAGACATTCACGATCGTTTGTTTCTCGTTATTCAATTTGATATTTAACGTTATTTAAATTCCTATATCGTACGTAAGCACACTAAAATGTAGTGGCTACAGTTCAATAAATATATTAGTAAGTAAAGAATTTTATAAGAATATATAGCATGTTTTTGCAGTTAGAGAAAATTCAATAAACATACTGTGTCGTCGCACTACGGGATACTTTAGCAGCCACAAGCGAGAGTTAGGCGACGATAGCTCTGGACAGTAATGCGTTAATTCCAGGTTATTATCCACATTTATGTACACGTGCATACTCTTTGGCTTATGTTTCGTCTTTCGACAATAATTCCGAGGCTTTGTTCTCTAATTGCCCTAATCTGGGAAAAGGAAGAAAATTAGGGAACAATGCTTCCAAATTAAGGAACGGTGCTCCTAAATTAATATCAGAAGTCAAAACGTAATCTAAAGGGCATGTACGTTTTCATATACAGGGTGTTCGGCAAACTATGAGAAAAATTTGGATGGGAGTCTAGAGGCCAAAATAAGTTATTAAAAAATTTCAAATCTTCAAAAAAATCAAACTTTCGAGAAAGAAATTCGAGTAGGTGCTGAAATTTTTCGGCGAAATTAAAAAATTTCAAATCGTTCCAAAAAAATTATTTTTAGCTAGGGGGATCAATTACAATCATTTTTGGTCAATAGACATACTATCGAAATCTTACGCATTTTCGAGTAAAAAATTCCTTACCGAAAATGTAATGTCTGACCATACGTTGATATGTTTCCCTGAAATTTTTCGGCGAAAAAAATTTTTTTCAAATCGTTCTAAAAAAATTATTTTTGGTTCCGGGGGTCAATTACAGCCAGTTTTGGTCAATACACATATCCTCGAAATCCTACCCACTTTCGAGAAAAAAATTCGAATAGGTGTGAAATTTTTCGGCGGAAAAAAAAAATTTCAAATCGTTCTAAAAAAATTATTTTCAGTTGTGGGGGTCGATTACAATCATTTTTCGTGAATACACATACCCCCGAATTCCTACGTACTTTCGAGAAAAAAATTCTTTACCAAAAATATACTGTGTGGCCGGAAATGTTTCTATAACTCTTTAACGAAGCCTCAATCAACAAATTAGTATCCTTGATTTTCGTCTTATTTTGGCCTCTAGAATCTCCCATTAAAATTTTTCCCAGGGATGGCCGAACACCCTGTATATGTTTACAATATCCTGCAATTAAGGAATTTCTCTTCATCCCATTAACTATATTTCATTGGCAGAACAAAGGAAAAAATTGACATCCTAGGTCAGAACTTCAATCGTGCTGTCTTTACGCACGGTTTATTCGCGTCTATCGCCACAAATTTCCGTTATAAACATTTATTTACGTATTTAAAAGGGCGCAGTTAACGGCAGCCTGGTTCTCGAATTTCCGTGTTTGTGAAACAAATAGTTACCGCGGCAGGAAGAGTCTGTCGTTTCGCTAATAAAACGTAAATGCGAGTTTGAAGCTGCGTTACACGACCGGAACTCGCGTTTGCTAAACTGCGGAGCTCGGAAAAAATACACTCGCGTTATTTTGAAAACTAAAACTGTTCATATCCGGCGCGTGTAAATTCAACCTTACCGAAGAAACAGTCGGAGAATTGGAATCCCCTGAATACGAACCTGCGCCCTGTGTGTTTCCACAGAGAAAAACAACAGCTTTTAATCTCTTTTCGAGCTGATTCTGACCGCGAATCCGACGCACGGAAATTGAGTTGGCGACCACGTCTTTGCAATCTTAATCTCCTCGATCTCGAATCTCCGTGCAATGTTTTCCAATTTGGTGGATAATTTTGAGAAGAAAAATGTGCATATCGAAATTTAAAAATTACTTTTCCTTATAATTATTTCGCGCAGTAGTTCGCAAATGATTTTGAATGCGTGTTCGTATATTTTCATTGAAAATAGAAAGGGACGAAGATTATTAATGGATTACTATTCATTACTAAATAGTAATCCATCAAACTCTTCGCTCCCTGAATCGATGGATTAAATGTAAAGGAGAAGGATTCTATACAGGGCATTCATCAAAATTATTCGTCCAGGGCATGGGACATAAATTCGATAATACTTATCAATATATTTTCCTATATTTTAAAGACCTGCTATCGTGACAAATAATATGAAAATTCATAGAATCATTGTACACGCCTTACATTCTTTCATTAAAAAAAGTAAATAAAAAATCGAAATAAACCGTATCGTAGGATAGTAGAGACCATTAAATCATACAAAACTGTGCTGCATAAAATGAAACAATTCCCAGTTTAAACATCCTCTTGTATCTTTGAAAACAATTTCAAAACCACACTATATTAAATATAATTTTTATATTATGAGTCTCTTGTAGTCTCCAAATATACATCTTGACTTCGAAATAATTAAACATATTAATAATTAAACGTTTTTCGCTCATAAACGGTGCCCCAAATTCTCCTTGTTCTCGCGGAATGTCGGAAAGTTTCGAGACGACCGATACGGGACGACGAAAAGTTCGCAACGTCGAGGCCCTCGAATCCGCAATTAAAAATCGGTGAACGGAGGGAGCACTCCGGGGATGCTTGATCGTGTTCCTCTGTCGCGACTAGGACCGGAAGGAGTCGAAGTTCGCCGGGAGAGGAAAGCGGAAAAAGGTATTTTAACGAGCAAGACTCAGACGTTGGCGATCGATCGGGTATTATTTGCGTCGCGATTTGTTCGGTGGCCGCTAAAGAGACGATCGACGGAGGGATTCATCGATCCATCGATACGATTGGTACGCATATCCGGTGTTCGCCGTCGTCGACTGCCATGCGCCAGCTTTCGACCGGATGTGGCTGTTCCGGGACGAGCGGATCGTCGAGTGGATCGCGGAATTGACAGAGGAGGCACGCTGTTAGGCGCAGAGCCACGGCAACACTCTCACGTACGCGTTACCGGTGGCGTTCGGGTGTTAATTAGCAGACATGTACGCCCACGTGCACGGCGATAACGGCATGTGCTGCTATCTGCCTACTGTGCTGTACCTCGAGCGATATCGTAAGTTCTTTGTCGTCTCCCAAGGATCTCGATCATTTTGCGCTCGCTATTGCTAGAGATTGCTACGCGCCGGGATTAGAGGCCTCCGTTTCACGTGCAGCTAAACACACGAGTGCACGTGCGTCGACGTAGCCCTATTCCAACCCTTTGTGCTCCGACTTTGCGTTGCTAATCCACTGCGAGGGATTTCCTTCTTTTTTATTTTCGAAACGCGTCTTCAGCTTTATTTCTGCCCCGAAGTTTTAAATAAGCTGAATGGCAGTGAATAAACTGGCGGGAAAGGATAATCTAATGCATTGAAAATTTGGAGAATCGGGTCTTCAGCTTTATTTTTGTCGAAGTTTTAAATAAACAGAATGGCAGTGAATGAACCGGTAGGAAAGAGTAATTTAATGCACTGAAAATTTGGAGAAACTATAGTCTCGTCTGACAAAAAGAATACGCTTGAAAATATTTAATGAACAAACAAAAAATTTTTATTTATAAGCCGATGGAGGCCACAAAACATTTGAATATTCTGTAACGTTAATACACTTAAAATTAGATAATTATAAAATTCGAACTGGTGTGTTTGGCAATATGATTTTTTAATTTATCAATTGTATTCGTTTGCGATTGAATATTTTTCGAAGACGGTGGATGCATAGTATAGTAAGATCGTTTCTCGTTTGCAACGGATCATTTAATTCGCCTGTCTTTCCGAATTACGAATTATGTCACTTCCGTCGGAATTTCTGAACCGAGTCGAGGTGCAAGTACAGTGCTCGCACGTTTGGCTGTAAAACGGTTCCCCGGAAGCTCCGTGCAGCAAATGTTAGATTCCAGGGACTATCATTTATTAGAAAATTCTGAAGGATACGTCCACTTTGATGGTATCCTCGGCCCCCCGTATTTTCATACATTTCCAGCACATAAATCATTGTCGTCTCCATTGTCAGAATATCGTGCACCGTCCAAGAAAAATTTCATCCAAGAGAATCTTGCCCCACAGTCTTTGCGAACCGTCGTTGTCCATGGAAAATATTCTCCCCGTCAATGCTAATGAGTTTCTGCGTACTTGCAAACTCTAATTAAAAGTCATTACTCATTTCGATCTCGAGTCGTATTCGTTTGCATCTCACACAGCATTCGGTTTAACATTTTCTAGCACCTATCAATCTAGATCTTCCTGCTACTGTCAGGAATTTTAAACTAATAATTTTAGCGAGAAATGTCAAGCAGATATAAAATTATAATTCATACAATCGCAGTGTCCAGTATGTGTCTTAAAAATTATATATCGTTTTATTAAATAACTAATGAACAGCTTGAGCAAGTGATTATGCAAATATAATTTAATAGATAAAATTTAATTCAGGTAGAATAACATCAAGTAGGAAAACTTAGAAGAGAAAACAATTATCATAAAAGCAACTCCATTTATCATACTTAATTTTATTTATTATATTCAGTGCCATTGGAGATAGTTTAAACCATGGGCGGAATCGTATAATAACAATAAAGCTAAACTATAGCCATCAGAATTATTTATTTCCCCTTAAATTGAAACTAAGTAGTAGTAGTCGGTATTTGGGCCGATATTCAGCTTTCACTGAAATTCCCTCATTTATCATACTTAATTTTCTTTATTATACTGAAGTGGATATCACTGGAGATAGTTTAAACCTAGAATCGAAACTTATAACAAAAACAAAATTAAACTATGCCCATCAGAATTATTTATTTCCCCTCAAATTGAAACTAAGTAGTAGTAGTCGGTATTCGGTCCGACATTCAGCTTTCACCGAAATTCCCTCATTTATCATACTTAATTTTCGTTATTATATTGAAGTGGATATCACTGGAGATAGTTTAAACCTAGAATGGAAACGTATGATAGAAACAAAGTTAAATTATACCCATCGGAGTTATTTATCTCCCTTAAAATTGGAAGTAAGTAGTATCGGTCGACGCTTGGTCGGACATTGAACTTACATCGAAATTCACTCGTCCAGAGCATCTTATTTGAAGTTTATTGCAACGTTGTCGAGATATGTTGTTCGAAATAAGGTACGCCGAATCCATATCAGAGAAATATGTTTCGCAGTTGAACATAAACGATCGCGATCTCCCCTCGCCTGAAAGTTTCCTTCGGCGAAGGGTATATTTCTGGGCGTATTAGTTTCGAGAATGGGCAGATTAGCGTTACTTTAAAGTAGGCCGGCGCTAAACGAGCAACGAACCGGTAGAAGGGAACCGACGTAACACGGGCCCAAACTTATTTAGGGAAAAGATAGCGAAAGGTTTTGCATAATGAAGCAGTTAAGTCTTCTTTAACCTGGAGACGTTAGCCAACGTTTCGCGGGTAAATGTTGTGGCTCGGTAATCGAATGGAACGAGCGGCAAACTGAGCTTGTTTATTTCTATCGTAAATTCATGGGAATTTATTTTTTCTGCATCTATTTATCGTTATACAAACGGTGGTACGAAAAGAACGGAAACGAATTCAGAGTTGTACCAAGACGATTCAGGGGATTCAAACGCCGTCCAAATTATTCGGAGAAGTTTCACTTTTAAAACTTATATACTTTCGTATGTTTTTACTCAACGAATCGAGAGACATTAATTTCGTAACGGCACCGAACTCCCAAGCGGACAATGAAATCAACAGCTGCTGATCTTTGCATTCTATCGATCGTATATTGTTTTTTTTGGTTTATTGTCCAGCTGGTGGCTTCGACATTTCATAGAAAAAAAAAAAATCGGACGCAAAGCGAAATTCACCGGGTTTTGCCGAGTTCCGGCGATTCTCCTGTTGGCGTTCAGATGATTTATTTGAGGCTCGTGATCAGTGACACGCGCCATAACAACGGTTAAAATATCGAAGTTTAATTCTCGACAGTCCGTCCAGCAATGTATGCGCGTGATCAGAAAAATTCTAGAAGCCTCAATTTCCTTTTGATTTTATAATATGTCTTCGTTGCTAATTAACTGGTTCTCTTTATCTTCAACTAACCGTGGAAGAGCGTTTCTCTTGGATAAAAGAGAACTCATTTCATTTCGACGTGTAGTTTCTCTCTGATCTGTCTTTGAAGTTGCGCGCAGATCGCGTAATTTCGTCCATACTCGTCCAATTTAATCCGGAATAAAAAGAAAATTTTCATGTTATTCGTGGGAAGCCGGAAGCGTAGGAAGAGGAACGCGCTGTAATTATTTCACACTTTGAATCCTGTTTGATCCAAATTGGGATTTGATATTCCCCGCCTGAAATGAATTTTAGTTTCCCGTTACGGTTTCGTTGCTAAATGAAGACTTAATTGGGGTGCAACGTTAGTTGAATTCCAATTAGAAAAATGTTTACAAAAAATATTTGCGAAACAATCGGTAGCGGCCTTTGTTTTTACGGGAATTTTCAACGCTCGACAATGAAACCGGGGCAAATGAACATTGAGATTATCGCGGTTTCACGCTATGGTTACTCCAGACCACTGTCCGGTGGGCGGAAGATCGTTTCAGCTGTCGCGCGCAGAATGGAGATTAAATTGGCACTGTTTGTACGATCGCCTTCGGGTCCCATTACCAACGATTCTTTATTATCATTTGCGTGTATCAAAGGAGCCACGTGGCGGAAGTTAATCCTACAATTGTCCGGAAATCGCGTACTTTCGCTCGCCACCGCGGAAATGGCGAAAGTGTCCCGAAGAACGGAGAGTTCTTTTAGCGTAACGATGGTCGCGTGCAATGAAATTAATTTAACAAACTGCTCAGACCATTACAAAATTACGATTTAAGAAATCTCATTACAGAAGTTTCAAAAAAATTCTATCTTTTTTTATGTTAGAATGGGAGGTTTACACAAGCAGTGGTTCGAAAGAGTAATAGCCGAAATATAGATTTGATTTGAACAATAATCTTCAGATTTAAATACAAATTTAGTGTAAATTCTGTGACCATTGATGTTTTCCAGTATTTTCGAATCAAAGTCTTTACGTTCGTGGCAATCGATTTGTCGAGCCAAAGAGATACCGGAGTTTTTATTGAAAAATGATTGAATTTATTGGAATCTACTTCTTCATCGCGTTATCTATTGTCGAAGGAAGAATCGATAACATTCCAGCAGCAACCACGATTCTATGTGTTATCTCGCAGACATTTTCGATCAGTGGCGTTTGACTAAAGACGCTCTATGGAACAGTGATATTATACAGGGATCGACGATATTGATTTGGGTTTTGCAGAATCCCGTGTCTCCGTGCCGTCGAACGATTTGTCAAATTCTGACGCGAGAAGTCAGGTGTGTAATAAAGGAGAAAGCAAATGGACCAAATGAATATCTATGACAGTTGATCGCGATTTGAGATTCCGAACGTTCGGACTGTTTCTTTTAGCGTGCTGTTTCTAGTTCTCAGATTCTGCAAATTAATCACATTCGTTCAATCCTTTCAAGCTAAGTGAACTTCAGAAATTATTAACTTTTTAAAAGAACATGTGTACCATACAGAAAATAATATATTACATGAATAATAGTAAAGGCAATAATAGGTAGCACTGGCAATAAAAACATATATAAACATATATAAATTATAGGGTGCAGAAAATATGGAAATCAAGGTTAAGAGATTGGAAATATTGTAATTTTTATATTCAGTCACGTTTTATGAGCCCTAAACAACAAGAATATTTTTCTTATCCAAGGACAAAAAGCATCGAATGCCTAAACGTTTAGGTTATCCTGTAAGTCTTGCATAAAAAAAATTATAGATTATAAAATACCATTTATACGTATTTTATCGTCAGGTCGAAGTTAATATATCTCCAATTTGCATTTTTCTACAATAAAGCAGTGATTCGTGTTCAATAACATCCGAATGTATTCCCGAAGGGTTCTGAGATGATTTATAAACACGACTTGGTTCTTGTATTGGTTCTTTCTCCATGTAGATTTCCTACAATAAGCAATTTACGATTCTGTGTATTTTACTAGCATTCCCAGGGTGGATACTGCGCGACGTTCTTCCGTTGCTCTTAAGGTCCGTAATAAAACGAAGGAAATTGCAGGAGTTCCCAGTAAACCATAGGTTTGACTTGAACTTTAAGTTGCTTCTGTAATTTCAGCGTTACTTTACGAAAAGTAACAACTGTACGTTCCTTGAGAATTGTCCTGTTCGGTTGTCATTCTACTAGTATCGGGTGAAACCAAAGGAGAATAAAATTAAATTCCTTAGCTTGCATCGTACACAGAGAAAGGGATTGTGCGGTGTTAGGGATGACCTTTGGAATGGTGGTTGAACCTGTGGTGTACGTACCAAGGTACATTAGGGATTTCAATTATTCGTACCTCCATTATCCGAATGTTCAATCATCCGATCGATCTACGATTTGGATGTTCACTTATTTAAATTTTCTTTACCAAAGAGTCATGTGTCCCTATTAATTCGAATTGAATTAATTGACTGATCACCACAGTATACTCAGAGTACCGAATAAAATTTCATTAATGGAATTTACGGAATGAAGAGTAAGGACACTTTGCAAATGAAACTAAAATATGTAGTTGTTCTCGAATAAAATTTAACCGACTCTGGTCGAATTAGTATTCGAACCTGTAGTCACATATTCTCCGGAACAGAGACACAGTGCAATAGCATAAAAGTGGGTCTCGTGCTTGGCGTGATCGATAGTCTTGGGCGGTCAGTTGATTTCGTCCCGACTGTAATAAATCTCGGCCAGTTCCACCTTTTCGGGTTTCTACTTCTCTTTGTTTATCCAATCAGTTTGCAATCAGTGTTCCAGTCGCAGTTACTCACGTTCGCCTCTCTGTTACGTGTCATTACTACATTATTGCGAACTTCGTACCACGTTCAACTACGAAAACGATAACCCACACATTTCTCGACAATGTAAACGATAATAGAAAATTCAACATCTTTCACGAATGAAGTAATATATTTTTTTCCATTTGTCCAAAACATTGCCTCTTGAGACGAACTATTCTCTAATGACGTCGCTAACACCCGAGATTTTGTAACCACAAAAGCACTGCTGAGTGCAAAATCTATTTTTGCAAGTTTGTCTCGACAACAGGGACGAAAGTTGTTGGAGAACTCATTTACCACCAGCTAGAGTTCTACCTGTTTTTTCTTCATTCTTTTTTTTCGGCCAATTAGAGTAGCACGTACAAGGAAACTTGTAGACTTTAACAGCTCGTGCTACTGACAGGTCTTTTGATACAGCTACGAGTACCTGCTCCAACTGCATTCTTTCGGCTATTTTATTTTGATCTCTTGGTCTAATCTCACTTTACAGTGAACATTATCGTCATCTATTCCTGATTTTATTGAAACTCCTTTCGAAAATTAGAAATTAGGTTTGCACGAATAATATTAAATTACGCGTGCCTCGAGTCGGACGAAGATGCAGCCGGAGAGATGCAAATGCAATTGGCGAGTGGAAAGAAACGAGTCGGATAACAGAAGGTGAAAAAGTCCATTGGACGTCGCGAATCCGTTCCCTTTTCGGTGACGGCGGTAACGTACGGAACTTTAGGGAAACGTAAAATTCATCTTCTGTGTGGACGGTCGCTTCTTTTCTTCCCAACTTCCTCCCTTTCAAACCGTCGCTCCTTACATTGATTTTTTCCATTCACCGTACGAAGTTCCATTGAACTGATTACGTAGTTACGATCGTGTTACGTACACCATCCCTTAACGTAGCCATCAATTTCATCGAAGAATCTACGCAAATGTTATTCAAGGGAGGATCGAATTATAACGTTTCATTGTGTATTTCGAGGGAGATTTTCGCGCGGTGCTTTTTACGAGGAAGATTGTTAGGTAACTCGGTCGGGGGGGTTTTTTTTTTAAAGGTTCTTTGAGAGACTGGATCTTAAGCATTTGGAAGCTTTTGTCGCCGTTCACGAGGGAAATATACGAGAAGAAGCGACACGGAATATTAAGAAGGGCGGAATTACTTTTTTATCTCGACTTAACGTTGGCCTATCGACCCGTAGGAAATTTATTACCATTAATTTTTTTTCTCCTTTTCTCTCGCGAGTCACGGCTAACGGGTTCGACATTTTCTTGCGATCTTCATCCCCCGGTCGCCGACAAAGAATTACCTTCTACTCGAGGATGACGAATAACTTTTTATTCGCGAGAACAACGCCATATTTGAATCTTCGAACTCGAGATAGAAAAGGAAATCTTTCAGCGTTAATTAACAATAGGGTCTATTCTGTACGTAGATTTTGTGTGTTTTAATATTCTTTTATATCGTTGTCCGTGTTTTATTTCTTTTTATAACGCTCCATTAAATATTTTCGTAACTTTGGAATGCAAGCAACTCGTAAGAAATTCAAGAATTAAATATAAATTTCCGTGTTTTCTGTCAATGGAAAAGATACTCCGTCGTTGGAAGATTCCAGATATCCCAGAATAATTGATTTAAATTGGAAAGTTTCTGAAATAATACAATTTATCTCGCGTGGATTCCCGTGTATGTGTTTTATCGTGTATCCTTGATTGCCCAGTTCGATAAATTAAAAGTCGAGCAGTGATTTACAGCGAGGTTCGTTATAAATCGAGGCGTAGTTAAAATCACCGGACATTTAAATTCAATTTTCGCGAAAACAATGTCACTCTATGTGCACCGCCGTTACAGAAATTAAGAATGCAATTAACATTATTTGTTTCAACTCTCTACGGGACCTGGTATTCGGAGCAGAGATATTTTTAATAAAACACGTACTCTCGTCTTCCAAAATTCGTGGATCGAAGCGACTCGATTTCGACGTGTCCCCCACCCGTTCTCCACGTGCGTTGTGTCCCACGGTCGCGCGTGTTCCCCGACACGGAAGGAGCCGGGGATCCAATTATTCGGAATTTCCATAATTCTGGGAACTACAGGCCCGATAGTTCTGTAGCCCGTAAATTTGGAAAATCTGTATTCCGCTGTTCCCTTGTTTATCTTGCGCGCCAGACGCAACCGCCAGCAATATGACGTCCGCGGATTAAACGTTGTCTGCGAATTCAACCCCCTCCCCTTAAACTTCAAATCGATCTAACTTGGTTTCGTCCACGATGCAACTTCCGTCCGCGATCCTTTCGTGCCACCATTGTTACCAAAACGCAATTATTGCTCATCGACCGATTCCATTCGTTAATTCCAGCGGGACTTGCTTCGTCGAACCGCGTACCATTCCACTTTTCCACGGTGAATTTATGACGTATTTAGAGGCAACGGTTCTTTCGTGCGTGCCCGCGTACATCCGACAGGATGTTATGGATCATCGGTCACAGGAACGTTTCGCCCACCATTTTCCGTGGCTTCGCGAAACGGCAACCATCGTTCCATTCGCCTTTTATACACGGTTTCATAAAGCATGATAAATGCACCAGTTTGCGTGGCTTCGCTTGTATCCTATTTGCATAAACTTAAACCACGAAGAATATTTTTCGTGTCGACTTTGCCCTCAGATACGCGGTGGAATCTCGTTTAATTTCCTTTTATCGATATTCGTCATTTTGTTAGTCTCTGGCGTTTCCAAATTCCAATTTTATTATACTTGTTCGAAAGAATATGACCGGCCATAGAACAGAGAAGTACCTTCCCGGCCATAGACCCGGAAGTTCTCCCGCGATTTATTTGCAATGTTCGAAACCGAAAGTTTGAATGGGAAACGGCAGAACTGATTACCACGATTGTGGCAACGTCGAGGCTCAAAGTTGCAGCGAACGTTTCGTTTATTTTTTTCCTCCCCCTAAATGCAATTTGAAAGGAGCGTTTCGCGATGTTTTAAACGTTTTATCGCGAACGGCGATTCCCGAGAAACGTCGTCGAGACACGAGTGCCGTAATTCACTTCGATAATTAGCGTGCTTTAATTAGACGCGCACGAGGGAACCGGGCGCCCTTTAATTATTGCGTGCGAACTGTGTCACCGGTCGCACGTGGTAATGAACGACGAAAATAATAGTGTAGCAAACCCTCCCCCTTCGTTCGTCCGTTTACTTCGTCGTTCCCGCCTTGGCGTCTCGAAGGAAGCCGAAAATTAATTTCCGCATTCCGGGAGTTTGATCAGACCCCCGAGGACTTACTTTTTAAATTCTTGCACGACTTCCGTGTCAGACGCTTCCTCGTTTAACTCCTAACCACCGTCCATGGGCCGATTTTCCTAACAATTCAATCGCTCAGAGTGTAAATAAAATATTAGAAATAAATCACGAATATTCTTCGCTAAAGTTTGTCTAAACTTTAAACGCGTTTTTCTTGAAAACTTGTTTTCGTTTCATTTTCCAGTGATTGTAAAAGAATAGAGGTTCGTATTGACATGAATGTTTTTTTACATACGTAACAAATGTTCCTTTATGCACTGGACCTCAGTATGAACAATTTTAATAATCTTGATTTTTGTTAATATTTAAATAGGTTCGGTGCAAAACAGAGGTTAATTCCCTTCATCTGGAAAAGAGATTTCATTGCAAAAATAATTTAGATTTGTTTAAGTGCTCGCTGCATGGTTGTTCGACAATATTTTGCAACAAAAAAATTTACATTCGTGTACATTTTAAGCTACTAAAATATCGTGTAAAAGGGAAATTATTTATACCTCTACCTGGTCCCCTTAATTTCTACATAACATGTTTTTGCTGTAATGAAAATAATTTGATAACGGTCCATTGTCAGCGTAATTTGTGGAGAAGACAAAAGCGTGGGGTAAATGCTTCACAGGACCATTAAGAAAAATCTGACGTGGCAGAAGCGAACACGCTATTACCGTGTATATAATCTCGAATAAAAATACAACATCGACGGGTGTTTTCAGTCCGCTAAATCGCAAGCATACCTGGCGAGATAATTAGACTGTGTCTAAACGAGGCAGTAATGACAAATTACGGTGTTATAAACACGAGCAACATCGTTGGTAAATAACATGAATAGTAGAGAAACTAATTGTGGTTCCTATAGAACTCTGAGCAGAGCAAAGACGAGTCTCGAGAGGGAACGTCAAATTCTATAATTTATACCCTTTCTGAACCATGGAATATTATACCACTTTCCCTAATAATTTCCCATCCAAAGTACAATTTATTTCCTTTTCAAACTCCGCTTCTATTTATTTTGATATTCAGGGAATATATTTTAAGGCTCCTGTGTTCACATGTTTCTTTTCTCTTGTGAAAAGATCTCTTTAAATTCTGGTTGGATAGCGTCTATTCGAGAGTGGTTCTCCGGCGGAGTTTAGATCATTGTCCCCGCGGGTCGCGGTTTATTCCGTGGCTAGTCGTGGTCGGTTTCGAAGAATTTCTTTGGCCCTTTGATTAAAAATCCGCAAGTCGTCGGTCCCGTGTTTTCCAGTCGTGTAGCTTTCTTAATTAAGTCCTTTGAATTTATTTCGTCTCTCGAGCAACGAGTTTTGAGTCTCGCGCCCGTAAACAGAAGTAATGAAACTCATCTTACAAGCGGCTATGCAGAACGCTGAACGCTACGTATTGTGTGTACAGTCCGTGTCAACATTTGGACTAGACCCTGGGATGCGCTCGAGACGATGAAATTTTGATAGTTACCGGAGATCGAGCGCCAGAACATGCTTCGTAAAGGAGATGCGACGAACATAATTCAAGAGACGGGGGGGGGGGGGACCACATTCGGGCTGGGAATCATAAAGCGGAGATAAACGGTTGTACTTGGCATAGTTTCGTCGCTGTTCGCGAACGCTGTCTCTTATTACAGAGAAATTTTCTTCTTGCACAGCGCAGCAAACGTTACGGAATTTCCTGAACACGCGCTTCGATTAAAACATATTTATTTTATACGTTCGAATGGAATTGCATTCGCAACGTTGATCGAAGTTTACTTTCAAAGCGTACCTGTAATGCACGAAATACGAAATACGAAATACGCGTACGTTCTCGTAAAACGTATCCATATCCTACTATTTTCCGTTTGGACCGAAAGTGGTTTTCTCGTTTCACGGTGCACCTCGGACGACGGGAAAGTGGAACGCTTTGGAAGAGAATTTCTTGAAAATCAGAGCGCAACTTTTGGTATCGTTTCTCTCGACAGTTATTTCGATGCTTCTTCTTCGATGTACGTGAAATAACATTACGAGCAAAGCTTTTATTCGAGTGTAATTTACACAAAAATGTAATCCCGATTGCGTTGTTATTCGAACGAAACTTTGCTCGTTGTTCTCGAAGTAATCACTGTACGAATAAAACTTTCTCAATTTCTGTGATATTGTGCACTTAAGGGCCCCCCGTTCCGGCGTATTCGACCGTGGAAGCGACATTTCTCGGTACACTTGTTAATTTCGAGTGTTTTCTATAAGGAAACGTTTGCAATTATCCCCCTGAAGGCTACAGGTTGCTTTCGAAATAGAGCATTTACTGGTAATTGGCCTCTTAGCATGCTCGTTTAACAGAATGGGTAATACTAGTAATCTTAGTTTGCTGCAAACATCCTCCACGGTTATCTGGGAAACGTAGTCGAGCCAGTATTGTCTCTGTTTTCTTTCACTGGCGAAGGATCTTCTTTTCTTCGGTTCCTACGCGATGAAAATATCGCTAAATTAAAGGAACGTGGTACAAATAATCCAAGTTTAAACCTAGTTCGAAATAAAATACCCGAAACAATCTTTACAATTAAATGCACTTGGCAATTCTAACTTCTAACCCTTTGGCATTGGTGCAGCGGGGGTGGCTGATGGATACGGACGTTCGTGATCTTCGGATCAAGCGATTACGGGATACCTGCCCAACTAGACTAAGCGTTGCAAAGTGGAACAACACTCGACGTAGTCTCCTCTACTTTTCCACCACGCTTCATAAGATTCTACACGCGAGCGTTTAGATGTTTGCGTTTTAACAAACTAATGATCGCTTCACAGAGTTTCGTATAATTCTGAAGGTCGGTTGCGTAGCATCGTAACGACGGGAATTCTAAACAGGTTTTTTTTTTAAATTATTCTTGCGGCTGAGCCACTTTCGTGCACCCGGTTACTCTGTATGCCGGGGCGAGAAACGTAATTTGTAATACACGGTACGAATCTATTGCGTTCCAACTTGGAATATCGTTCGTCGAAAGCATTACACGAGGGCCCTCCACCTAACTCGGTAATCGTGTCGCGAAGAACGTCATTAACAAGGTACTCATTAAAGTCGCCTTTCAGTAATGACGTGACTTCTAGGCGGCGTTTGAACATTGTGGCTTGCAATTTTAATGGCTGTGTCCCGAATTTCTTAATTTTAGCTACGCCCCCTTACCGGTTTAGCAGGTTAATTAAAGGTCTCGGTACGATGTTGTTTATTATCGATTTAAATATCTTCGCGTAGGGAGGTCGTTGAGCTTGTAAAGCACAGAGGAGGCAATTAGCGATGCTGTAAATTGAATAAAATCGTGTCGAACGCGAAGAATATGAATTCGTTCTTGGGAGACCTCGTTCTCGAAATTATCTGTCCTGAGCACTCTTCTAATCATACAAATTATTGCTTCTATTTATGTACCTTGGAAAATAATTATTTCAAATAATTACTGTCAATTTGATGGGGAAATATTAGACCCTGCTTATTGAAAAATAAATTTTCTTTTATTATCAGAGTTAGGAGTGACAGATTAGGGACGCTTGAATCTAGACGAGATGCTTCATGTTCCGGAGCCTAGAAGTTCGAGGACTCGTTGAGGAAGTCTTAGTGAACGGGTTGAACGTACCGAAAGAGTCGTGAAATCCGCGTTATTATCCGATCAGACATTTATGTCGATGTTTGCTACCCGCTCCACCGTTCTGTCTGTTACCATATTGTATTACGAACAAAAGGGGGTCACTCGCTTTTAGAAAGAAGCCGAGAGCGGAACGTACCAACGTTTAAGACCTGATCGATCCCCTCTGCAAGTTCGGGATTCGGTCCAGGAAGTAGTACGAATCAACAAGTTCCCCGACTGTTCGGTCCACTCATCCACGACCGTTTAAACTGTCCGGAAGGAAATCGTCCAGATGATCTCCAGATTTTCGACAATAGTTCCGTCGAATTTGTTGACCGATCGCGAGGGTCGTTCACGATCTCCAGTTATCGACGTTTCCTCGAATTCTGTCGCAGACAATCGTGGTTTCTTATATTAATCGACGAGCGTTTCAAAACTCGAACGTAGACATTGAAAATTATATGTATTTTAATTTCAGACGAGATGAGTGATTCCTTAAGCGATGAAAATTTGATCTTTCGATTGGATAATAAAATAGAGGCGAGTGGGCTGCATATTCAAGATGCTGAGTGGTTTAAAAGGACGGAATAGTCGCACGAGCACTCAAGATAGTTTTACAGTCGTTCTTTGAGAGACCATTGATGCTTCCATTGTTCCTATTCCATTTTTACTGAATGCATACGAGATTCTAAAGTAGTTCTGTCTATTCTTGTGACAATGTCGTTAGCTTTCCACGCGTCGGCGGCAGACGCTTCTTATTGCGAACAATACAAGGGAATGACGAGAAAATAGCTTGAAAATATTCATCGATTCCTTGTAGCATTTCGAACACTCTCTTAAAAACGCTGGAACTCTTTACTCGGCCCCCAGCTTTGCTACACGATTTCTTTTCAAGTTCTTCAAGTTTGCTTTGAAATGACGTTTCAGATTATTCAATACAAAAGAACATTGACGTCACGCATAAAAAGAAAAAAAAGATTCTTAAATTGCATTCATATCAATGACTATGAATAGCCAAAAGTATCACGGAGTATCGAATCACACTTGCATGGGAGAAAATAAAAATATTCAAGGCATACAGTGTTTCAGATTTTCAAGCAATATTTTTTGTATAGTGTAAAATCAAAAAGCTAGAACTCCAGCGCCGTAGTATCATATTTAATTAAACCTGTAACAGTATATTTATAGAATAATTATATTTAATTATTCGCGTCAGAAGATACGCGTACGGACCTTTTTATTCCATATCCGTAACGATGGTTATTAAACGCAAAATACCATCTGTTTTCTATGCACAATCTGCGAGATATCGAAATTTAATCCTCGATGATTCTCAGCTCGAGAGGTACTCGTTATTACGCTTGTTCCAGAAAATAATTTCGCTCGTAACAACGCTGTTCCTGGGAATCAGACGCACCTGCGCGTCCACGTGTCTTTTATTTCGCGAATATTTATGCGTGTCCTTGCCACTCGTTTCTTTGCAACGGGCAAAACTGTTGTCTTCTTGCGAAGACAAACGCACGGTTCGCATTCTAATGAACGCTGGGCAGCAGATGTTAATATTCATACAGGATGTCCGGTGACCGATGACGCGAGCGAAAGTATGATTTATTTTAAGTACACTTCGCGTGAAATTGCGTTTTTGTTCTTTCTGAAAGGGCTGAAAACACTGACAGTGGAAATGACTGATAATAGGCAGACACGTACGGAATTACACGCGTACCTTTTTTAAATTAATTTTATCAGGGACAAAGAGTCGCGTAAAAGAATTTTATTCAACACTTTCGATTCGTTATTCGATGCAGGTCTCCGCGGTTACCTTCTTTCTAACATTCAAACGTACAATTTTACAGCGTATTTTTAAATAATTATCCCGGTGTTTTTACGGATCATAATGTCACCCGAAGGTAATGCAAAAATTGTATATTAGAATTGCAAAGCGGTTCTTTCTTTCGCGTCGTTTCCTCGCGATTATCCTTTCCGTTTCGTTGCATCATTATTATGTGTATTAACCTCGTTTTTCCGTTCCTTCATTCATATGCAGTCCCATCTCTCTGTGGCTGTACTTTTAATTCGTTAGATTATTATGCACAAAAGTCTGCGTTCTTCTTTATATTTGTTAATACTACTGTGCTGGCGGATGATTATATATTCTCTATACCACTACGAAATTCTTTCTCTCAAGGACGCTTGTTAAATCCTTTTAATATTTGTTATTAGTATTCAAAGCTCTTCGTTCAGAAAGAAAACGTTAATATAGAAATATATTTCCTCAATTATAATTAAATTTTATTAGACAGTGTTACCAGACAATATTTTATATTTTAACCCTTTCATTTTTCAAGGCACGCAAATTATTTAAAATCGCAAGTGGGGCAAAAAATAGAGCTTCCACGGTGGCAGGAGAGTAATAATTTTTTCTGAATCTCTGGTTATTTAATTTTCAGAGGCTCACAGGGCTCTGGAGCTCCTGGAAGATTACCACGCCAAGCTGACGAGGCCCCAGGATAAACAGCTGCGATTGGCCATCGAGCGTGTCATCCGGATCTTCAAAAGCAGGCTGTTCCAGGCGCTGTTGGGTGAGCGTTAAAATTTATCGCGAATATTTCGTAATCGAGTTTCGTACCCCAGCCTACGGATTCTCTCCCCTTATATCGTTCGAGTCGTCGTAGTCGTAAAATTCGAAAAATTCCTACGACTCGCGGCAGATTCAAAGAGACGACGCCTCCCCCGTCCCATTCTCCGCGCTTCACCTCAATCTCATCTTATTTATCGGAACTGGCACGCTGCCTCTCGAACGTTTCTCTCGCCATTGTTATTCGGAATAAAGCGCTCTCGCCGCGCGATTCATTCTGTTCGAATCCCCTCGGAGCGGAGCTCGGGCTCGCCTGAAATTTTGACGGAACCTTTGTAGGATCTGCGGAAAAAGGGAGCCACTCTCGGGCCTTGTTTCAGCTTGGATTCGAATCCTGAACCCTCACGGCGACAACGTGCGTGCCCTGTGATCTTTCGCTTCCGTGAGTTCTTTCACCGACAGACGTTTCCATCCTCTTACCTTCCCTCGATGAATTATTCAAAATCCCTTACCTTCTCCACGCGTTCGTCGAATCACACAACAAGGTACATGCTGGAAGATTAACGCACGTACGTTTGGATTATTCTAAAATTTTTAACGGGGGAATTTATTTTGAAAAACTTTTGGAAATCCGTCGATTAGAAAATTTTAATATAAATCATTCGATATTATGTGTCGTAATTGTCACTGATATTATATTTATTATTGCTGATAATACGATACAATTTGAATACACAATGGTGTTTATTCGTCTCACTCGAGTTGAGACGTTGAGGGAAATAAATTTGGATAGGATAAATTTTAATATAAATTACTCGATATTGTCGCTAAAAATTATATTTATTATTGCTCGCAATACAAAACAATCTGCATACACAGTGGTGTTTATTCGTCTTACTCGAGTTGAAACGTCGAGGGAAATAAATTTAAATAGGATGAATTTTAATATAAATTACTCGATATTATATATCGTAATAGTCACTAAAAATAATAGTAATAGTCACGGTTTTCGTCTGGCAGTGAACGTGTTTTTTAATTAAAATCTTGCTATAAAAGTCTATTGACTTGAATTCGTACCAGTGAATCCAACAGATACAGCGTAAAACTAAGTACTAATTGCGTTCGGTCATCGTAGCCATGTCGCTGAATGTACTCAGTTGGCGAAAGACATCCTCGGGGCTTCAATAAGCAGTGTTTCAGTAGTTAAAACAGTTAAAAGCCCCTGGGTATAAGCCCTGTCGTTTGGGAAAATGCTCCTGACGTTCCGCCAGCGTTGCAACCTTCGTTAGGGCTTTGAAATCGAAATACTTGAAAATAGAGCCAGTAACATTTTGTTGGAGGCCTTTCGACAAAAATATTAGATAAATATTTGTGGTACTTTAAAACTTGCGCGTCGAGACGAGGAATGATGAATTAACCCTTTGAGCTTTTCGAGCTCTTTATCGAAATATTTTTCAAAGGGCGAGACAAATATGACTACTGGTTTGATATATTTTATCGTCCCATTCCCGAAGGAAGCTTCGTTCCACCGTATTATAAATTCCGTTGAACGTTAATAGCGTATCAGCGATACGGCGTATGCAAATATAGTCGTAGCTGGGCTTAAGCGTGGCCGAGGCGCGTTTTTAAAACTCCGTGGCGTCCTTTCATTTCCGGCGCTAGCGTGGAAACCGCGCGAGTTACTTCGAAGCCCAGATTGTTCTGTTCGGTTCTCTCTGTATAATGCTTCCGCACAGAGGAGATTAGTCCGTTGCATCTGTAACTGTGTCGGTTGCATTGCTCTGTCTGTATGCCGCGCTTCGCCTGTTACTGCTGATAACCCTAGACACCCTTGCCACCAGTACCACCCCCAGTGATATGGACAATGACCGCGAGATTACACGTCATATCAACGCCGCTAAGTACTTAACGGGATTAGAATATTCCGCGGAACACCTGAAATTACCACCTTTCCGCTAAAGTGATTTCGAACGTCCAGGCACAATTTATGCTTACTAATATTTATTTATTATCGATGTGATCGGTAACCGTTCGATACAAAACCCCTGCAGCGCCGGAAATATAATACTTTCGAATATTGGTATAGCCTTTGTTTAAATTGTTTCTTGTTGAAAGGTTTCGTAACTGTGAAAACAAATGCATTGTATCTGGTAAAAATTAACCTGGTAACCTAATTCCGCATTTCTCCGTGCATATTTCAGCAGTGCATTCTACGAGTAAAAATAAGACTAAAGTGTTATATAACAAAAAATTCATAAATGCTTTGTTAAGAAGTTACGACAAAAATATGAAATGTGATTTTTTTTTTATTTACGAAAATTTTGTTTAAAGAGAGCAATCGCTAGTTGAGACACGAAGAAATATTTTTAACGTAGAATTACGTGGATAACTTAAACATTGCTTTATCAGAGTTTAAATCATTTCGTATTCTTATAGAAGTATTCTTCCTTCGATAACTCTTTGTTATCATAAAATTTTGAACTATTGTTCAAGTTTATGTTCAGTAAATTGCAAAGAGTCGATATCGAATGCTTACAAAAGATTGGTTTTATTTTATTCTAAATTTGTTATCTCATTTTCTTGAATCTCAACCAAGTTTCACAGTTCACACTTTTGTTGTAACTTCTTAACAAAGCATTATGGATTTTATGTTATATAATATTTCAGCCTTACTTTTACTCGTGGAACACACTGTTGAACACCTTGCATAATAGAATTATAATTAAATTCAGAATACAATGATAAATTCCTAGCCTCGAACGCAACAAAGAATCAACGACCAAATCGTGCCATGCACGTTTTCGAAGCGTCAGGACGTTGAACGGGAATCGCGCGTAATTTGCGCGACGTTCTTAATTGTTAATAATTCCGCAACATCGGTTTATTGTCGAGGCGTTACGGCGGTGTACGCTGTAATTAATGATTCGACGGAGATTGCCGTAGTGTATCGTTGTCTGAGCGCCATAGTTTCCTGGTCAGTGGCCACAAGATTACGCGTCACGTTGGCAGGGCTAAGTACACAACAAGGTTACAATTTAGAACTGAGCACGTAACCGAGGTATATGCCTGAGAAACTTCCGCGCGAGTTCGCGAGGCCAACGACGAAGCAATGGCGCTGATTGAAATTGGAGCGAGAGTTCGCCGGCGTTTGGCACTGATTACCCGCGTCTATGTCAGATTTTGCCGTCGTTATGTTTCAACTTCGGCGTGCCTAAGTACGAACGAGTCCATCGAGACGAGGACCGCGTCGTATCGTTTCATTAAATCGAATTCGAAGATTAATGGAAACAAACGAAGCCGAAATCGTCGGCGTGGAGGACGATTTTAAATTAATTCTCCTCGACGGTCCCGTTAATTATCGTAGAACACCGCGGCTGTAACCGGGTCACGCGGAACAACACACCTAGTCGCGTGATTTAATTTTCAACAATTCTCTCGCGTTACTCGAGGATCTCGTTACGCCTCGCCATTCCGCTTAATCGCCGCGATGACGCGACGATGATGCCATTACGTGCTCGCGAATCTGTGAACCTGTAACGCCATTCTTGCCTCTTCAAGAATCCAACGGCGAGGAACGCGTCGTTACTTTTGCTTAAAATTTGTCAAAGGCAGGCCACCGAGGCGTGTGCCCCGTCCTCGTGATACGCCTTTCCTTTGGTCAGCAAACTCGAACGCAGTTCGAGTGGCTATAGGGCCATCCGGGACGAGTTTAAATTCGCGAATACTTCGGGTGTCTACAGAGACGACGAACACTCGAGTGGTCTCGGTCGAGTACTCTCAATTTATCGCTCTCTCACCCTCGGCCGCTTTCAGTTCTCCTCGACTCGTTACTATTGGCATCAGCTGCTCCACGGTTATCCGCGCGGATCGCGGATTAGCCTCCCGAGTGGAATAGGAATTAAAAGGCGGCCCAACAAGTCGAGAGACGCGCGGAAGAACGCGGAAAAAAGCACCAGGCGTTTAAAAAGTTTCTTCGGCAAACAGAAATCCAAGATAAATGTATTATTATTGCTTTTAAACAGCTAGAGACTCTTAAAACTTAAAACGATCGTGTGATGAAAAGATACAGTGATATTGGTCATACTGGGTATAGTTCCTATCGAGGAAGGATGTTATTTTTAGTGAGTAGTTAGTACGAAACAGAGCCAGAATAATATTTTCAATGAACCGTCTGTGTGTATATAACGGAAGATCGATTTTAAAGATCGAAGAGTGGCCCTGAGTTTCGAGCGTCAGTGTCTGCGACAAATTATTCTTACCCCCGCGAATTTTCGTTTTGATTTAATTTTATCATCCAGCTAGAAATAAAATAGCCACCTTTTCCCGCGATCGTGCTATTTCCTTGCAAACTGCAGCAACTCGAGCTCGAATATTCGAGCTCCTAATCTCTTATCAGTCTCGCATTCTTCGAGAGCCACTCACGGACAGGTGGTTGTTTGGTTACCTTAAGCTAGATTTTCCGCCTCCATCCACGAATCCACCAACGAAGAAGCCTCATCCGAATTGCACTGATTGGCAGAGCTTGGCTTTTCGAACGGCTCCGCGCAATTTACTCCACGCGAACGGAGACGAAGTCTGCAAGCGGAGCAGAAGATACTTAGATTTGGATTTCAGATTTTTTCCCTGGCGCATTGTAGGAACTGCCTATTCGGAGCAGAGTCACGCTACAGATCCTAATTAGGGGAAGCCGGTTCGTTAATCCCGGAATCCGATTCGATCACCCTTACTAGCTTCGGTCGTCGATTTTCAAGACGATGTGTTAGGTCAGGAGCAAGCAATTCCATAGCTATCGCGTCGACAATTTCTAGTATAATGCGTTAAAAATCGCTGGATGGCCATATATCGATATAAAATTCATAAAACAAAATAAACTCTTTTATCGTTACTGACGGGAATCCATTTTCAACACTAAACCTATCAACACATCGTTTCGTTTCGAGTCGATATCGTAGTTAGTGCCAGTGAAGATTATTTAAATTTATTTTCGATTAAATAAACAATTTATGATACAGCTTTATCGCATCCCAGATCCCAATTTTACAGTGTAAGACTTTAAAAAAATATTAGACGTTTTATATATGGTTGATAATGGTCAAAACATCTTTAAATTTAAAATTAAATCTATTCGATATTTTACGTATATCCATTAGTATACCTGTGTACAAATTTAAATTTATTTTTAACTAAATAAACAATTTATGATACAGAGTTAATCGTATACTGGTTGTATAATCAATAGGAATTCTAGAAATTTTTTTAAAAACATAGGATCAAAGTAAATGTGGAAATAAACATGGAAGACAGCATAAATTATAGTAACTGGTATGACCATTGGATAGGGGATGAAATACCCTTTAAAATGAGCGTTTGTGCGAGTCGATAGCTTTATTAGTTTCGGAGATATAGCGATTTTAGTTTCAAGTCGATGCGGTGGCTAGTTTCGAAGATACGTCGCGAGGTCAATGAACTACTACGCTTCCACTATGGCCTTCTCAAGGCCGTTGACCGCACGTGATCGTAGTAAGTAGTAAACGTGACGTGACTCGGTCACTCGGTTAGTGGGTCAACGTGCGAGAAGGAGGTCCGACGCGTTAGACGAAGACAGAGACAGTCGAATTAAAGAAATTACCTTTTACATAAATTACGATATCTCGAAAACGGTAAGTCAGATCGTCAAAAACCAAAAACCATTTTAAAGGGGAAGCTTCACCGCCGCCAACAATGGCTTAATAATTAATAAAACACTAGTACTTTTGGAACTGCACACGTTTAAACTTTTAGTATTTTTAATATGCGTAAATAGGCTCTCGTGAGACGGAGAGTGGAATTTTAAAAATTACGTTTGTCTTTACACGATGATATCTCAAAAACGGAAAGTCGGATCGACAAAAACAAAAAACCATTTCAAAGAGGAAGCTTTACCGCTTCTAACAGTGGCCCAAAAATTAATAAAGCCCTAGTAGTTTCGGAACTGCACGCGTCTAAAGTTTTAGTATTTTTAATACGCGTTTATGGGCTTTCGTAAGACGGAGAGTGGAATTGTAAAAATTACTTCTTCATATAAATTGCGATATCTCCAAAACGGAAAGTCGGATCGATATAAACCAAAAACCATTTCAAAGGGAAAGCTTCTCCGCTTCTAATGATGGCTTAGTTATGGCGAAAATCCCAGTAATTTCGGAACTAAACGCATGTAAAGTTTGACTAGTTTTAATACGTGTTGTTAGACAGTGAAAACTGAAAATTTCAGTTTACATCTCTCGTTTAGTGTTTATTATCTCATTTAGTGTTAGATTATCCATACGTTTCTCTATTGAAAATTTATTTTTCGGGATCGTGAGAATCCTTACGGGTCGCGTCCCACATTTCGGAGAACACTGATGCGCAAACAGTTGAATCAGCATGTTTTTACAAGCGAATTTTTTCCCCCACGGGGTTCCAAAACAGTATTTTAAAAGAATGTAAATTTGCGGCGTAACGTAACCTGTTGGATACACCTCGTCGAGCGCACTGGCACTCCATAGATTCAAGCGCGTCGCACGGCACAACACGAACGTAGAACATAGACCCACTGCACTATTTTACACCTTGGTGGCGGATGCGCTGGACGTAACATTACAAAACACGGTCGGTTGACAAATTTCCCTCGCCTTTGTGCACGTGCACCAGTTTTGGCCGTTTTTAAGCAATATTTCTATAGCCAGCATTTAATTTATCCCCTAACGCGGAGCGTTAGCCTGCACTATTTATAATCGTTCATCGTGCAGAGGAGAGACGGTGTTTCGACCTTTAATTTATAATAAAAGATAAACCAATATACAAAGAATATAAAAAATAGTGCTTTAAAAGACAGGTGCATAAGGAAAGACTGGGTCATAATTTACTGAGGAATCATTTACATATTTTATTTTGATAGACTACGAATGTTTCGGTAAAAATAGCTTAGAAGACTCTGACAATATTCATAATTACGAAACAATTTCCAAGTTTTAATCCTTTACTGAATTAGTCGAATGGTGCTAAAATATTCACAGTAAATGCTCTTTAAAATAGCACGTTTCTATCCTTTGTATCATAATCCTAGCCCTTGCAATGTCTTAACACGTCGTCTGCCAACTATAAATGCCACCTGTAGTTGACGATCTGTTGCTTGATGCCACCCACGAATTTATTTTCCGTGAAAAAAACAAATTTTTGTTTTATTTATGAAATAAGTGATAAAATATATCGAAAACACCGGGCAATACTAACGCGTTTCACGATATTTTTTATTTCTTGCACAAACTCGAGCTTTTGTCGAGTGTAATGTATTTTCAGCCGGTGTAGCCTTCAAATAGAACAATTTCTCTTCGATTTTAATTTTCTTTGTCGAGTTTGACGTTTCATTGCCAACGGAGGATTTGATGAATTTTGTTTGACGTATTAAACTCGTTATAATCAAACTAGTTACCTGACGGAAGAAAATATATTTTCGAAATATAATACAAGAGTACTTGATCCGATCGATCTACCCCACAGACGAAATTATTGCAATCTATAATATTTGGTTATATCGAAACATTATTCCAAATCATTTTAACGTTACACATCGAAGCATATGCTGTACCATGGTACGAAAATCACATTATATTGTTCCGCAAAGTTCACAGATGTTACCAATTGCATCCTGTTTTCGTCAAATAAAGATACTCAGTTGCGACCCTATTTACCATTCACTGTTCGAAATGCTATTCTACTCCGAGTTGAGAATTAATCCAGACGCTCCGTTCGGTTCAAAAACAAATTCGTGGACGTAAATCGGAACAAGAGGAAGATATTAATGGAGTGCAGTCGCAGCAACGAGGAGGGTAGCGAGTTTCAAACTGCTAAAGAATTGATCAATCTTTCGCGCGAAAAAGGGGCAATAAATTGAGCAAACTTCATTATCACGTTCGCGACGTTTAATGCAATTTCTGTGAGGCAGTAAACGTATTTCTCGTCGCTACTAAATCAGACGGACCTTGCTAACTTCGAGGGGGGGCTAAGCTTGTTGTCGGGGAACTCGAGAATCCGCTGTCTCTACCCGTTTTGAAATTCAGGTCGGATTGTCGATCGGGAAATTCTCGGTACGCGTTCGGAAAGAATTGGAAGTATCGTCTTCGCGTCGAAACTACCCTAGCTAGGAACAGGGGAACGAGAAGTGAAAGTGAGAACAAAAAAAGATAACGAGATAAAAGAAGAATGATTTTTATCAATCGACGAATCGAGAAATGGAAAATACAAATATTGGATGCTAGAATAAATTTTATTAATAGGATACTTTCGTTCTGAACTCTCGACGTTGCATTTTGATAATTATCGTTCATCTTGAAAATTACTCTGGGTCTCGTATTCATTCGGGAATCGTAGTTGTGAAATTTAATAAACGGCGTTGATCGATAGTGGCGGTGTCATTGTCCTCTGCGATAACGCCGGTCCCCGTGTTCTAACTTTACAAAAAGTACATCAGGTGGGCACTGAATATTCATCCCACCCATTCAACGGACTAATAATCAATGGATTACCATTCGAACTTAAACGCGCGAGCTGTTCTTTGATAGGGAAACCCTTTTAGAGCCGACGTGCAACGAGCGTACGTGTATTTTAATATTTATAAGAAGCGCATCGATCTCTACGTGGAGGTTCGAAAAAATGTATAATTGCGGTTTATTCGATTTAAATTAAAGGTGAAAAATTGTTTGAAACGTTGGTAATGTACGCCTTCTGCTACTACTCTGATAAGCTTCTTTCATCTTTCGTTTTTTGGGGGAAAGAAACAGATGGTGGTAGCAGATTTCTTCAAATGGAAGAAATACACTAAGATAACTCCTCTTCTTCACCAGCACAGGTGAAGAGTGAAATATTGCTTTCATGTTTGAACGTGCAACGCGTTGCTCGTGCTCGTTTTACGAAATTTTCTGATTACTTTTCTTCGAAAACACTTCGATCATACGAGTAAACACATGCGACCCAAAAATACAAACAGGATCAAAATATTTATTCTTTTCATTTTTTTAAAATTTCTCAATTGAAATTCGACAAAATCGAAGCGCTTGCTCGAAGTTTTAACAGAAAGTCGATTTGCTTTTGTTATACTTACTCGCATTTAACCAAGGACTTTGTACGATTAAACTGTTCACCGAATTTCTGTAGTAAACTTTATAATAATAAACACGATTTCTCGCGTGGATGGAACTGTCACGCGTTTCGATATTAAATTTCAACACCGTTTTTAATTTTTCCCCAAAATAACGTTCACGAAAACCCCGGTGTTGCCGAAAAGCAGAATTATCGCTTCAAATATTTATTAGAATTATTTCGAGGGGAACAGAATTTTTCAAGGCGAGTAATATAAAGAGTGAAGCTAGCGTAAAAAATTACGAATTAAACGAATTTAATGGGAACACTTTATTCCATATTTAGAAATTTAATTCGCCTCGAACGACATCTCGAGACTAAACGGCCGGCTTTTGTTTGCAAACGAGCTCGAATTAAGGAGTCGCCGTTAAAAGTACGTCGCGGAACGGGGGACGTCCGCGTCTGGGATTATTCACGGCGAATCGTTCGTTTTAATTGCAATTAATTCTCCTTGCACGGTGTCTGGCTGTGTTTATTGCCGGGCGTTTTTTCTATTCTATGTCACGCGACGCGGAAAATCCGATTTATTTCGGGCGTTAGACGCGGCAGCAGCGCAGAAAATTGCAGCTTCATCTGGCCGAACGATCGTTCCATGCCGGGGCGTTGCACTCACGGACGACGACATTTTGGTGCACGGAAGATGAAAGCGAAAAAAAAGGAGGGAAAATGAAATTTACACGCAACCCTGAAGCCTCCCCCTCTCCGTTGAACGTCGACGTATCAGCACGCGTCAACTATCCGGGGGATTTTCAGTTTTAGAGATATTTATTCCCTTTTGCCCTTCCGTATCGTTATCGTCATTTTGTCTAAAAAAAAATATTGTATTTATTGCAAGATAGCTGTCACAACGTGACACCGGTTGAAATACTCGACGTATTCTCTGTTGCGTCGCAAACACGTTTTGTAACATTTAAGAAATGGATTAAATTAAATTTTATTGGTTTCTACGAATTCAGTCGTACTGATTGGAGATTAATTTTTTAATACGCGATTTCGCGTCGATTGCAGCGCGAGATATAAAAATTCGACTTTCCCTTTCGTGCAATCCGCCTATTATAACGGCAAACAAACGTTAAGCTCATGAGGCTCAGCAGGTGAAACGGCAATTTTCATGCTTCATGAATATTGAGAGAAAAATTTGCATTCGACGTGCACTTAACTCTCTGACTTTGGAAACCGTTTGACAAACGAGACGTGCAATCAGAGGTCCATCGGAGTATTCTTTTCGAAGCTAGTTTATTCGAAAGAAAGTTTATCCAAATAAAGAAAGTAAATTCCTTAAAAGAGTCACCTTGAATTAATATTAGAAGAACGAGAAAAAATACTTTCTCTACCTCCTTTAGGTTCGTAAATGAACAACAGAAATGGCTCGCGAGTAAATTCATTAGCGTTCACGTGACGCCCTCGCATGTTTTCTGTTAGAAGAGGGTGGCTCGCGTGGGCTGTAATATAGGAACAGGAAAATTTTCTGTTCCGTGATTTTCGCAGCGACAGAGAAGTCGTGCACGCGCGAGCGCAATTACAGCGATCATTGGGCGGCTGGAATCGCGAGATCCGGACGCGAAATTGCAAATTATTTGATTCGTGCTCGAGAGGTAGCCGGCGCACGAAAGGAAAATCGGAACGCGCGTATAGAGCCGGGATTTAGATTTTGATACGAAGCTCCTGGATTACTTATCGAATCTACATTCCGACCGACGAAAGAATTGTATTCCCCGGGTAACGGGGATTCGAAATAACCGGGGCAGCTGATCGTATTGCTCGGAAAAATTGCATTTTCGGCTACACGCTTTTCATTATTGGACTCGATGGCCGTGGATGCCGTTGCCTGAATTTTCAAAATCGAAACTCCCGCGTTGCATAGACGGTTCAATACATTCTGCGCGCGGACGTGTACACCCTCGATCCTGGATACCTGTCCTTTCTTCAATTTTCTCCACTGGGGATGGAAAAGCCTAGTCAACGATGAATTCGGAACGATCGATCTCCATACGATGCTGAACCACACCTTTCCCAGCTTCGCTATTCAAAATACTTTTTTCGTGTATTTTGACAGCAGTGTAATAAATATATACAAACGTTAAGAGTCCCAAAAATGGATCGAAACAGTCGGTAAAAAACTCAGGAACAAAACTTTCAGAATCGTCTAAAATACATTGCTAATATTTGAGAAATTTAAAAGCTTTGGTTGGTGAAATAATTGACAAGATCACAATCGTATATTCACAACACTTTATGTATAAAGAAGTCGACAACGTGCACAACACTTTTATAAAGCCTAGATGGTACCAATACAATGTCTATTGTATGATAAAAGATATCGATAAAAATTTCAACGAGAGATTCTAGAGGCCAAAATAAGACAAAAATCAAGAATATTAATTTTTTGATTGAGGCTTCACTAAAAAGTTATTAAAAAATTAAATTACAAAATTTCAAATCGTTCTGAAAAAATTATTTTTAGCTAGGGGAGACAATTACAATCACTTTTGGTGATTAGACATACCCCCGAATTCCTACGCACTTTCGAGAAACAAATTACTTACCGAAAATGTACTGTCTGACCATACATTGATATGTTTCCCTGAAATTTTCGGCGAAAAAAATTTTTTCCAAATCATTCTGGAAAAATTATTTTCATTTGCAGAGGTCAATTACAATCATTTTTTATCAATAGACATACCCTCGAAATCCTAACCGTTTTCGAGAAAAAAATTCGAGTAGGTGTAAAATTTTCCGGCGAAAAAAAAAATTTCAAATCGTTCTAAAAAAATTATCTTCGGTTCCAGGGGTCGATTACAATCATTTTTGGTGAATACACCCACCCCCGAAATCCTACGTACTTTCGAGAAAAAAATTCTTTAACGAAAATATAATATGTAGCCAGAAATGTTTCCTCGAAATTTTAATGCGTATGTTGGTATTCTTGATTTTCGTCTTATTTTGGCCTCTAAAATTTCCCATTAAAATTTTTTCCAAGGGTGGCCGAACACTCTGTATACAGTTGAATGGGTGAAACCGCGAAGGAATAGTTTTTAATTTTGTATTTTAATTAAATAAAATTTTCTACCGTCGTCAGCCACGCGGGGGAAGTTAATTTGAATAATGGGGGATTGTTTTAATAAAAAACGTGCGATTCTCGTTTCAATTCTTCGCGTGTGGCCGTGTACAAAAGTCCGTGAACATGCGTGGCGCAATCTCCGCCGTGGATCTTATAACACCTACTTTGTTTCGGATGCGCTCACAATGCACCGTACATATTGCGGTATATAAAGTACCGTGGACGACCTTATATAACGAACTTTTGTCCCCGGGTCCGAGAAATCCATTAATTATCATCGCGGAGTGGCCTTTATTGTCACGCTGCCGGGGCCTTTGTTTCCCGCGCGAAACACGTTTTCAGCTGGCAAAGTAGCTGCATTTCCCAAAGCTGTGGACGCACCTCTAATTCTTAACCTGGGTCCTTGGATTTATTCTCGTTCCCTGAAACCGGAAAAATACGTAATTGTAAACATACGATGGCAGTGTTTTATTCTAAATACACAACGCGTGGGTCCTATCGCGAGTCTCGATCTTAGTTCTCGATTATTTGAGAGTGAAACGGTTAAATTGCAAATTGTAAATAGTAAATTTTGGCGATAGGTTGTTGAACAGAGACGAGAAATATTTGTGGAAGAAAAAGGATCTATCTTTCGAGGCGCAAGTTCGAGCTAGATTCGCGCCCTTTGTATCGTTCGACGATATTTCACTTTCGGGCAAAAATTGATCCTTTTGAAAATACGTAATAAATTCCTATTGCTTCGTAATATTGTGTGGTGCCCGACGACAGGGAAACGTTAAACCGCGTACGCGTGCATCGAAGGTGCGCACACGCTGTACGTGCCATGTACACGTATCGGAATCGTATTGACGCCGAGATACCTGAGCATTCGTGTGTAGATACGTTTCCAATAACCTTATTGGTATTGCATACATCTTAGTATCCGAATATTGTACCAGAGTATGGGTTCCCTTCGCCCGAAAGCTGTCTATCTGCATACGTATAACGGTGCACGCGTACTCTTACGTGTATCGTTTCGAATTTTATTTACCCAAGCATCGCGAATAATATTTTTCTCTACAGTCTCCCATTCGACTTTATTTATTTAATAGAACGCGTAACTAACTGCGTATTATGTTTGAATTTCTGCAGAACTGCATAACACGATATTCGGTTCGTAATATTATCCAGCTGTCAATGTGTCTATGAAAACAGAGTAACACAAAATATAGGATTTAGACAGGTACATGGGAGCAGTAGATAACGCGTTACCCTTTGTAGTGGCTAAAATTACCGTTGTAACTAAACTATCCGTGTAATTAATGGTTCTATATTATATTGCATCTCTCACACCTTGATTAGAATTTTTACAAATCCTAAAATCAGTCTCTGTGTTTCTGATATTTTTCAAACTTGGAACGATTATTTCAGAACAAACGTAAATTAACTTCGAAGCCAACAGTGGCCAAAATTACCGTTGTAACTAAACTATACCTGTAATTAATGGTTCTATATTATATTGCATCTCTCACACCTTGATTAGAATTTTTGCGAATCCCAAAATCAGTTCGTCCATAACTCATCTTCTTCAACTGCATAGTTAATACGACTTTTGAAAATTAATTTAACACTAGATACTCGAAGAAATGTACGAAGCAATGGAAATAAATGTTTATACATTCTCTTATAGAAAACCGTGGTTTTGTAAAAATCCAGTCGAGTAAGTTTGTAACAATTTTTATTAGAAATTGCAAATCATTTTGGTCACTTTTGTCACTTCTACAGGCGACAAGAATAATTGGAGATCACAGTACCCCGCTATAATAACATTTTAATGCAAACCTGACGATCAAATTAAGAATTTAAAATTGATAATAGAATCAGTTACTGTGTTTCTGATATTTCTCAAACATCAAACAATTATCTCAGAACAGAAATTAAAATCATTTGTATGTCTAACCCACTCTAATGTAAACGTTAACAGTATTCGGTGGACTTCAGGCGTTTCGAAGACGAGTTCTTCGGTATTGTTCGTCCATAAGTCGCGTATATCGTAAATTCTTGGCTCGTTGGGTGAAAAAGTAAGTTTTCGACCGGCAACGGGATCGTTAGTTTCGACTTCCCGAGCTCGTAGAATTGTCATCGGTCCTCGACGATGGCTGCGGATGCTACGGGGATGTAGTTCCGTGCGACTGGCGGGACGATTTGAAATTCAAAGCACGACCAGGCACTGTTGTAAGATCGTTAACCGAATACCACGATCGTTGCTGGCGGGGTGCAGTCGCCGCAGTTGTTACGAGGGTGGCCAATTTCTCTCGTTTTCCCTCGGAATCGTTCCCATTCGTTGCTTCGTGTCGCACATGCGAATTCGATTCGTCGCCATAAACTTGCCCGTTAGTCGCATCGTCGCGATTTTCGGGTCATTTTACGCCCTACCCCTTCCTTTTACACGTCCACTGGGCGGGAGAAAAATTGCGACGTTACGATTTCTATAAATCCCTTCGAACGATTCACCTCCCACGCACGACCTTCATTCATTTCCCCAGAGAAGTTCAGTTTCTAATCGAAACGAACAAAATTCGGATATATTATCTTCGAGAATTTTATAATTTCGTCAGTTTTTAAAAGTATCATGCTTCGTTTTCAAAATAATTGAATTTGAAAAGTTGACAGTGAGCCACTGTGTCTATTACTACTGATGTTCTCAGTCTCCAGTAAATTTTTAAACTTGACTTTCCTATAAAAAGAAAATTATTTTAACGTCATGCTTCGTTTTCAAAACAATTGAATTTGAAAAGTCGATAGTGAGCCACTGTGTCTATTATTACTGATGTTCTAAGTTCCCAGTGAATTTCTATAAAAAGAAAATTATTTTAACGTCATGCTTCGTTTTCAAAATAATTGAATTTGAAAAGTCGATAGTGAGCCACTGTGTCTATTACTACTGATGTTCCAAGTCCCCAGTGAATTTTTAAACTTGACTTTCCTATAAAAAGAAAATTATTTTAACGTCATGTTTCGTTTTCAAAATAATTGAATTTGAAAAATTGACAGTGAGCCACTGTGTCTATTACTACTGAATGTCTCAGTCCTCAGTGAATCTTTAAACTTGATTTTTCTATAAAAAGAAAATTATTTTAACGTCATGCTTTGTTTTCAAAATAATTGAATTTGAAAAGTCGATAGTGAGTCACTACTGTCTATTACTACTGATGTTCCAAGTCCCCAGTGAATTTTTAAACTTGATTTTCTTATAAAAAAAAAATTATTTTAAAATCTAGAGTTCTCTGTATGATTATTGAGATACCAAGTCGAGTGGTGTGTTTCGATGTACTGGAATCAACAAAATTTCCGTGCTAAGCTGGATTTGATTTGGAACAGCGGTTAATCGACCGAAATGGGACACCACGCGTGGGAGGGGCGCGAAAGAACAGGGAACCAGGGCCATTATACTCGAAAATCAAGCCGGCAGCCTAGTATTCATGGGAAGTCTGCGCGTTAGTCTCATTGCCCGTGCGACGTAACAAGTTCCTAGCAAGTTGTTAATGGTTGCCTGCGGGCCGTCGAGGTTCTCGTCGTTCACCGCGACACAAGGGACAACGTCGTCGTGCATTACGCAAATGAGGCATAAATTCCCGCGCTCAATGGAGATTATTAAACAAGTAAATCACTTAACGGCCACTCACGCGCGAGCTAGGATACATTTGCATAGTTTTACGGGCTTCCTTCGAGTACGCGCGAACCGGCTAGTCGCGTTCACTCGTAACTTCGTTAAACAACGGATCGGATACTTGGGGAAATTTGTGGCTAAAATACAAGTTTACGAAGAAACTCGTAACACCATAGCATTTTCTTCTTCGCGATACGATGCTTCGAAACGTTCGAATAGACTCTCCTTTTACACTAGAACTACCGAAGTGGTAAAAATGATCCATTCACAATTTCTAATAAAAATTATACAAAATTTACTCGACTGAATTTTTGCAAATTTACTATATACTGTATACAGTATACATTTCTTCAAGTATCCATCGTTTTAATTTCTTTGGTACAAATAAATACACCATACTTGTAGTTCCAGTGTCAAGAAAATATCGAATTCTTAGTTTCCACTTTGGGAAGTAGGATTAAAATGGTAACATCCAATAATAGCGAATATTAAATAAAATTATTCCTTCGTGAATCGTATTATTTCACCATTATTTCGCCATTATTTCACTTTAAAAATTCTCCAAATTCTGTAGAATCCTGAGAAGGCAAAAAAGCCAAATCGATGCGAGCCGAGTCGATGAAAAAGTTTTAGTCCCTTGGCCAGTGGTTCTCAACGCCAGTGACGAACGAACGACGATTGCCGTTAAGTTTCACGAACTGTTGACTATGTATGGTCGTCTGTGATCGCGCATAATGACGGATAATGAGATGCAGTCGGCGTTGGGGGTTTTGGAGGTGGAAAGGAATACGATGGAAGACCGGGGTGCATCGTACTCGATACAAAGGTGCGGTATTCTCTGGCGCGGTTCGTAAAAGGAATCGATCTGAGAGCAGGATGCAAAAGGGCGCAGTGCTACGTAATACTTGGAGCCACCCCCGCGCGTCCGTGCACGAATAATTATGCTGGAAAGAGTATTTAAAAAGGACATTGACTCGAACTCGTTCGATGTTGGAAATGCTGCAATTTGTACGACCCGCGAATTAATTAGGTACACAGAGCTCTTTTCATTTATAATAAACTAAGATGCTCTGAACAACATGTTCCGTTAACGTGCTTCGCGAGGTTATTGAATTTTCGGTGCATCGAACTTTTAATCGTTCAATTCACTTAATATTCGTTACAACTACGTTACAGCTTGAACTATCGCTCGAGTATAATTCTCTCGTAAAATAATTTTCCCACATTTGGCAGGAAAGTTTGATTTTTAATCTTTCGTTTCAGCCGAACGATTTTTCTAAGTAAATACGCGAACGCCATTGTTCGACGGCCATTACGAAGTATTAAGATCGTAATTAATTTCATTTATGCCGAATAACGAACCGTCCGCGCGAAATCAGTTCTGTAACTGGTTCGAAATTATTCATAAACGATGGAAAATAATTATCAACCAACGCCCGTCGAATTTAAAGGAAGACCGTAGCGCGTTATTAGCGAGAAAAAGCTATGAAACACGCCTGCTCGTAGTTGTAATCGTGATTCATGCGATGCAATTCTTCTCCCGCTGCGTTCTGGTCATTCTACCCACCATAGTTTATTTGAAAAATACATACGAAAATTGGAAAAATGACGATAGAAATTCGTTTCTTTCAACTGCACGAAAACGCTAATATTTAATGTCTGGTTGGGTTAAATAATACAAAACGAGCTCCGTTGGAGGATCGATTCGTTAAGTTCGAAGGCTGAGGCACGATCGATGCATTATAGCGGACGTCTAATTAATATCCTGCCAGGACGGCGGGAAACGGGCAACGATTAACCGCGGAGCAATAATTTTGTCAAGAATAATAGGCAGCCTCCCGTGAATAAAGTCGCTTTGTAAATACTCGCGACGGAAAGTTGCTGGAACGTAATAATCTCGGGGCTCGATTGTACTTTGTCGTTACATTGTATAGGCACCGAATTACGCGCGTTCTACCCGGTACACAGCGGTTTTGCTCGCGGCCCGTCATCAGCTCTGATTTCATTTGCATATTGCTCCGTTTCTCTGATTTCACTTTACCTCTGTCTTATTGTTCCTCTTCGAATTTACGAGACAAACGAAACCCCTAAATTCCAACCGCCATTCGTTCGATTCCTCGATTTCGTTGCAATTTTATGAATTTTGCTTCCACACTATTCGATATCCATCGTTGCCAAAAATATTTGACGCTTCGACACATCCTTTTAAACTGCATAGTTAATACCAGTGTTGAAAATTAATTTAACACTTGAAGAAATGTATAATGCAATGTTCATCCATTTCCTTATAGAAAACCGTACTTTTGCAAAAATCCAGCAAAGTAACTATTTTTATTAGAAACATTTTGACCACTTCTGTTAGTTCTACAGGCAACAAAAATAATTGGGGATCACAGTGCCCCGCTGTAATAATATTTCAATGCGAGCCTGATGATAAAATTAAAAATTGATAATAGAATCTCTTTTACGAGCGCAAATATTCGCTGCACTTTCTGGCGCCGTTGCCTCAACTTTCGACTCGTATTACTTCTGCCTTTCATAACTGCGTTTGTTTTCATTGGCTTTAAATTCGAGCCTCTTCGAGTCGAACCACGGCACGCGGAAGCAAGAAGAACCCGAAGGCAGGAAATGCGGCGGTTTAGTCGTGCAGCGGAGAGCTACTTAAATAACATGAGGGCGAACTTGTAGTCGCGATTGCGGATGCTGTTTCTTGCGTAACAAATTTTTGGACAATGGGGCGTCCCGTGCAAAACGAAAACACACTGTTCGCGAAACTTTCGAGAAGTCGGTGTCCCAATTTAACCAGTTCATAATTATTTTCTTTCGGTTAAGCGACGTAACATTTTATTCGACCCCAGAGCGATCGACATCTTTCTATTTTAGCTAGTTTGTGCATACGCAAATAATTAATTTAATTAGACGGGGCGTTCGATACCCTCAATCAGGTGTATTAATTAATTTGGAGTATAGAGTACCGACCAACATCGTCGCGTAACGTAAACGGACTTACAAGCAGAGAGATCTATTCTGGATCACGATGTTACGGTGTACCAGCGTGCATCCACTTACTTAGTATCAAACCCAACCCTCATCTTGGAAACGTAGGTTTCCTTAGAGGGAAAATTAGACGAGTAGATTACTATTCAACGATCTGTCGAACAAATCTATTTCGAGCAATCTAACAAATAAACCAGTCACGCTAAATATTTTCCAGGCGTTGAAATTCTATTTTTTACTGTATAATCGTTGGCAAATCAGAGTATCGTAACACAGGAAAATAAGTTTAATCCTAGGAAAATTGCAAATGGTTCTGCTAATCAATCTATGTTTCAAAAAATTAGAACAAAATGTTGCTCGAGTGCACCAACATGCCCAGAGTTCGACCAAAATTAATTACTCTGAAATGGGGGAGGAAGGTTCGTGGGAGGTTCATTAAAATTAGAGAAGCTTCCAGTATCTGTGAATATATTAAACAATGCAGTAGGAAAATAAATAATAAACTGGACAACAACGAGGAAATTAAACGACTGAAAATACATACGAGACGTGGGAATGGAATCTTGAGAATGATACGGTAAAAAAAAACTTTATTTTGGAAAGGAAACAGATGCACGAAATTTTTATTTACATATAATTTAACGATTTCCAACGCATTATTATCATTGCAAAATACATTATTACTTTCGTTAAAATTTGTCAAATATATTCAGGTTTGCTCATCGTTGTAATGTTCTGCATATTTAAATACCTTTCATTCATTGTGGAAATTCAAAAATGTATTTTAATTCTTTCATTAAATATGGATGGAACTGGTGTAATTACGTGTTACGTTTTACGGGAATAAAGTTACAGTCGAACCTGGCTAGCACCGTGCTTATACAAGAGTCAATTTCTGTTTGTTACGTGTGTGTAGGTTCCATTACATGCTCGCATAGTGGTCATGTAATGTTGTATTTACTGTACGATTACGCATACGTCCAGTAGACACGTAGAGTATCAAACTGAATGGCATTTCATTCACTAGCCTGTTATAAACTCAATTACTGCGTTACTTATGCCATATCGTGTGTACTGTCTGACCAGTTATGGACCCTATCTACTTGTCTCTATAATATCGCGTTTATCCACTATACAAAATTACCAGCCCTCGTCCCTGAGGTCATCTGGACAACAACACACCCATGATCTATAATTTTAATCGTTCTCTTATGCTAGTATATTTTTATATACTTGGTTATAATTTGTAGATAACATTTTGCAAGAGTTTTGTATCTACTAATTTTATAGGATCTATATTAATTTCATTATTACATATTCATGTGTAATAATAACTATGTTGATAATAACGAATTTTTATCTTCCATAAATGTAACAATAATATTGTTAGGAGCGTTACTTTTACGAAGCTAATTAGGTCGTTCGTTTCAAATTAACTTGAAATCCACGATGTCAGTCAGGATAGATTATATATTATAGTAATTAATACAATCCTGTGTTGAACTAGAAACAGTGATGTTAACATATTCATCGTCAAAATAGCATACAGTTAAGGTTTCCTGCTCGAATTAATTCCGCGAAATTCGTTTGGCGAAATTCTAACACACGGGTATGTTTTTGGTTCTCATAGTTAATCCCGCTACAAGCTCCGGCGGTACAAGTCACTGTAATTAGCAGCTTTAAATTGCTAATTACTAGGTTTGTACGACGAAGAGGCTCGCGAACGGGAGAAAAGTTACACTAGAACCGACATAATCGTACTTCAACGAATTTTACTTTGCATATTTGGCAACGATATCGTCCAGATAGAAGCATTTCTGTAATTTGCATCGCGTTCCAGTCACTTGCCAAGATGGCTGTTGAACCGAGTGGATATTGGATGGAAAGCATGCTTTAATTAAATCTTGAAACGTTAACAGATTTCGTAGCAATTAAATATTTGCGGAAGCTTAACCTTTTGACAATGAGTTAACGTAATCCGTTCCTTTTAATAAAACAAATCTTACATCGGTTCGTTCACCAGACAAATTGGCAAGAGTCACGCTAGTCCTGGATGTCAAATTATCATAGTAGATTTTCAACCAGAGACACGCAAGACCAACTCGGTTTCCGTTCGCCATTAGCCTCTCCAGAGACGGATCGTTTCGTCTAAAATAAAATTTCGAAGCGATATTAATCCGTGCAATATATCAGCCAGAGATGGGTAACATTCTCATCTAGATTTTCTACACATTATTCATTCGTTCGAAATTAATTGCTTCCGGGATACCACGCTAAAATATGTTTCCCATATTTTTAGTTATCCCTGCAGAACTTTCGTCAAAATCAGTTCTTGTCGCTTCGCGATGGTTCCCTTGTTCGCCTCCAAAGTTATACTCCCGCAGGATTTGGGATAAAAAAGGGCAACGTCTACTACGTCTCCGCTATGAATACTCCGTGTAATTTATTTAAAACATCCACTCGGGCCAAGGCTTTCGCAGGCCCGGGGGAAAAATCCCCGACGCCATCGGGCAAAGGTTAAATAAATTCAATAAATTGGTACACGACGCGCAGGGGTGTGAGAAGCGACGCAAAGGGCGGTAAAAAAAAAGCAGAAATGCACGGTTACTAGCATCATAGAGACGCAGTTGGGGTATTCGAGTCGGCCAGAGGAGTAAATGGACTCGAATCCATCGGACTTGCACATCGAAGAGCAAAGGGGGTGTGACGGAACGGTTGAGGCCGCAGACGCCGTGGGAAGGGCCGTGAAATATTGCCTCCGGATTCTGCATCCACCACCTAGCCAACCCCTTTTGAACACCTCCTTCCCGCCGAAGATCCTCCCTTAGAGACGAAACCAGAAGTTAAACGTCGTCGCGTTTATTTCACGTTGACGTTGCCACCCCCTATCCTCCAGTTCTCCTTTTCTTTGCTTTTCATACTCTGTCCACCCCCTACCGCCGGGTCCTTGCCAGCTTTTTTCGGGATACCGTTTCCATGGAACGTGAATCTGGTTTTTGCAAAATGTCCTTTGGAATTTTCATTCTGTAATTTCGTGCACAAAAAGCGAAAGCCCGTTACAAACTGGTAATTATGAAAAATCACTTTTTAAAATTGAGACAGTTTTTTTTTGGGTGAAACTTTGTCAAAGAATCTATTCCATATTCAAAAGTCGAACTACGGAGTGACTGTACGAATGCTGTTCAATGTTTTGGAACAGTCGAAACCTGAATATTCTTATTCTGCGGTGTTATTTTTGCATCGTGTTTCCATTGTACCCGCTCCAGAAATCCAATACAAAAACAGTGTTATCGCGTTTCAAAAATATGTCGTAAACCGTGTTTGGTAAAATATCTCTTGCGAGTTTCTCTAACACTATTGCACGGGCTTCTTATAATACACCTCTGTTTCGAAGAAAATCTAAGGAAAACGAATGTTTAAATTGTCACCTCAAATTTGATCAAGAGTCGATTGGAAAAGCGTAATGTTTGCATCCAATTTTTTAAATTCATCCATCAAACTCCACAGATAGTCTCATGGTCTGCTCGCTTTGAAAGTCCACATTTTTCATTTAAAAAAAAAATTACGTTCTATAAAAAAACGTTGATTAAAAAAATAACTTCGATTGGTGTATTATTTTTCACGGGGGAAAAACTAAGCAACTTTCGTATTCGATATTTTTTCTGTATTTTTCTATTAGTTTTCCGGTTCTTGATAAAAGAGAGTGATTTCCATCCTACACATAAATGTCTGTCGTTGAAAGAAATACGCATCGAGTATTTTTTACAACTGCGTTCAAAGCGTTATAAAAACCAGGGTGTAACATTTGTACGTGCAGAGATAGAAAAGATTTATTGGAATAATAGATAACCAATTAGATCGACGTATAATAATTTGTTCGTGGCCTTTGTTCCATTAGTGAGTTCAATTTTTATTCGTTCGCTGTGAAATGTTTCATTCGAAACCTGAAATTTTTATCTACCGTTTGTTTTTAAGATTTAAAATTTCATACGGACTGTAATGTTTTAAATTATCGTTTATTTACAATGGCGTTTCGCGATGAATTATTGGCGATCGAGCTGCTCCAGGATCGTTGCGTTTTCTGCTGACGCGACGGAAGTAAACGAAAATTGTAATCAGCGCCGTGGAAATAGACGTTTCATTAATATTATTTTAATAACAACGTTTGCACGTATCGGTGACCGTTAATTTATAATTTTCAATTTATCGTTTCCATTACGATAATTCGACGGCTCGAAATTGAGATAACCCCGAACGCTAATAGGTTTCCAGCGAGTCGATTTTAGAAAAGTGTTAATTCAACGATCAACTATTAGCAAAGTGTTATGTTTCCGGAGTAAACTACTATTCTGTTCGTTTTTCTTTGCTGGAGCGTTCGTGCAATTAGCATCGCGATACAGGTGGGCAAAACCATCTGAAGTTTTATCGGTGAAGTGAAAAGGTGGAAATAGAAACGAAAAAGAAACGTATCGGTATCGATTGCACGACAGAGAGAGAAACAGTCGTCCAATTGTTCCTTTAATTCGCTCGTTTGTAACTCTTCTTCGAATTATCCGTTATCGAGTGGCATCGATGTCGTTTAAACCCAATTAAAGAATTTCAAAGTTAAAATTAATCGTTTGGAAACGAAATACGGTGAATTTATATTAAATTTCGTGCGTGAGAATTAAACCTGATTTCGAGACTTTCGATTGATATAGGAAAATAAAGATTCTACTGTATTCAGTCCAAATGAAAAACGAAATCAGATCCCAAGACATCGCGTCTTTGTAGCGAACTAGTTAAAGGATAGACGTCGGACAACTTAACCGGAAGAAAATACTGGCGCTGGTTGTCCCACAATTTCCTCTGAGTTACATCAGAGCTTAGTGTCCTTCCACGTCGTTTCGCTGGCCAGCTTTCTTAAACCCGCAGGAAGCGGTGTAATCGAAAGTCTACGGATTAAACTGCTCCCTCCCACGCCAACACACACACACACACACACACACACACACACACGTGTACCAAGATTGCTTGCAGATTTACCCGTGTCAGACTACAAACTAATCAAACTTTCTCGATCTGCTCTTCGACTTTCGATGGCATCTTGTTTTTTCTTTTTTTTGCGTCTGCTTCGCGATCCCCACGACACGCAATTACCTTCGAAAATGCAGCATCCTTAAAAATAGTCCAAATTTATAACTATGTTCTTGGAGAATTAAAAAATATTTAAAATCAAACGGAAACTTTATCGTATGAAGAGGGAAAATAGTATGACGTATTGATATTAATTTTTTTAGGGCTCCCCTGTCTTCCGTTAAATTTCCTAGTGATTAATAACGTTCGTGTCGCGGAATATCGATACAAAATCTGCCCAGTCGTGCCACGGTCGACGCGACGAACCGCGGAATTTCTTTTCGTCCAGAAACCTAGCGTCCATCTGGTCCGCTGGCTGGAAACACGACGGCGGACCAGCACGAACTAAGATCCGATTAATCAAAAGGTTTTTAGGAGTTCGAAGAAAGTTAATTACTCCGCGGAATAAATGAGCGTGGGCTTCATGCCACTTTTCTGCCTCGGCGATGAGAGATCTTTCTCCATTTATCTCCTCGAAAGTTACCAGGCTGGGGTTTTTTTTCGGTGCGTTTCTTAACGCGATCGTGATTTAATGCGTCCCTTAACTGCCCCCGCCCCTCCCAGATCCTCTCGTCGCGATTAACGACGCACGATTCAATGTTTCCGTTCCCCTTTGATTTCTCTGGCAACGAAACCCACTGGAAATTATCCTGTCCAATCGTTATAATTTTTATCATTTTCGCGAAACGGGCTCTGCGAATATTTCGATACTTAAGTTCGACCTTTACGTTTACGCCGTATGCTCCGAGCGAGAAATAATTAACTTCCGCAAACCCGGTATTTCCACGCGTATTCGGTAACTTTTTGATGTTTTCCTCGATGCCGAGGGGGGTTGTAAAAAAAAAACATATTTCGAAATTAAAGGTGCGTAATTAAGGGAAACGCGGATTAAAAAAGTAACGGGATACCGGAGGCGGAAACGGCAACGCCGGTGCATAAAGCCGAAGACTTTAAAAGTGATATTGATGTTTAATGGCGGCCACTGGATTAGTTTCGCTCATGGGGCAGGGTTTATGAACGCTGATAAAACCTTCCCGCACGCTACATTACTCATTTCGCGTACACGAGGCGACTAATAAAGGAGCGATTTAGCAATGTCGCTCTAAATAGTTTTCCCAGTAAAATATTAAGTGTCGTCAGGCTTAATTTGTGGAATATTCCTTGCAACATTACGAACGAAGAACGCTGCGCTCTGCATTTTATCGTAAACAACGACGACGAGAATTTATTAACGTCTTGAAAAATATCTAACTGATATTAATCGACATTTGCACTCGAGACTCCATCTTGTTAATTACAACCTTCAAATGTTCAGCTTGCAACACGGTGTTTTCTTTAAATAATCTCTGTCTGCAGAAAATGTATATTCCTTGCACTGTAAATTTTTCGAATTTAATAGTAGCAAAATTAATGGTATTTATTACAAAATTCAAGCAATTGATTGGAATGAGTCGTATAAAAAGATGGTCATTCAGTGGATGATTGATATTTTCCATAAATCTAGCTGAGACACGTACGATATTTTCCAGGAAAGCTTGTGTTTCATTTCCATAAATATCCAGCACACGAATAAATAGACAAGCTGCGTAGAAATTCGAAACGAGTTGTTCGTTCCATCGTTCAACTTGTTCACGTAATATTTCGTAACGTAAAACTCCGCCCAATTTCAAACCCGACTATAAACAGCGAACGACTGACAAAATCGATGGCAACGTAAGCGAATTTCAGGTGGACTCGCGGTTCATTTAAGAACAAACTTTCCCGCCGAGCACATTACAATTTTCGAGCAATTCTAAAACAATGTAATTCCTTGAAAGAACGTTGTTCGCATTCTCCATGCTTTTGATCATGCGGCATAAAATTCCTCAAAGAGAAAGAAGAACATACTTTTCTCGGTTGATTAGTACAATTTCCATTCTTGGCTGCAGTTGCTTTGCCACCGTTGCAAAAGTTATTCCACAAAACAGGTATACGAGTCGACTTTCGTTATGGACTTTCGTGGTCCAATTTGAATTTTTCGACGAAATTAAAAAATTTCAAATCATTCTGAAAAAATTATTTTCAGTTGCGGGGGTCAATAACAATCATTTTTGGTGAATAGACATACCCCCGGAATTCTACGCATTTTCGAGAAAAAAATTCCTTACCGAAAATACAATGTCTGACCATACCGTTGATATGTTTCACTGAAATTTACATGCATATCTTTAAAACGTCATAACTCCTGAACGGATTGGACGATTTTAATGTTTAAAAAAGTAAACTACGCGTATTTTAATGGAGAATATGTACAAATCGCAAAAATATTTGAAAAGTTGGTCCTTGACCCCGCAAAATGAGAAAAACCCCATAAAAATGGTACGAATTTCAAACGACCATAATTCCCACAATAGTAAATATATTTCAATGAAATTTTGGGGTGAAGTAGAGCTCATGCTTACCTACAAAAAAGTATTAAACAACTTTTCCCTAGAGTGTCAAATAAATTTATTAAAAATGAAAAACTAATTTGTAAGGAAAATTGACAGGGGATAGGTACATAAATTTTTCGGTGAAAAAACAAAATTTCAAATCGTTCTAAAAAAATTATTTTCGGTTGCAGGAGCCAGTTTCAATAATTTTTGGTCAGTAGACATACCCTTGAATTCCTATCCACTTTCTAGAAAAAAATTCGAATAGGTAGTGAAATTTTTCGACGAAATGAAAACATTTCAAATCGTTCTAAAAAAATTATTTTTAGCTAAGGGGGTCAATTACAATCATATTTGGTGAATACACATACCCCCGAAATCCTACTCACTTTCGAGAAAAAAATTCATTACTGAAAATATAATGTTTGCCCATAACTGTTTGGTTACCCTGAAAAAAAAATATTTCAAATTGTTCTGAAAAAATTATTGTTAGTTGCAGGGGTCAATTGCAATCATTTTTGGCGAATAGACATGCCCCTGAAATCCGACACGCTTTCGAGAAAAAAATTCTTTACCGAAATTATCTGTGAAATAAAATTTTCCGTCGGAATCTCGGCGAGATGTTACCAAAATATTAGGTACGGCGCGTAACGCGTTTCGTGGCGACACGATTCGAGAAAGAAAAGATCGGAAAATCGATACGATAGCGAACGTGCTTCAACTTTTCCTCCAGCTGGTACCTGTCGTTTGATCACAGCAATGATTACGCCTGGCGCTGTTGCAGTCTCTTTGATATCGCGTTCATTGCTTTCTCGGTTTTCTCGCTGGAAATTTCTACCCCGTATTTTCTGGGCTGTTTATCAAAGCGTGATCGGCGCGCGTCCCTCCTCCAGAAAGGCAAACGAAGGCTGGAGAGAACCGGACAAACAGGAATAAGTGGGTTTGACATTTACACGCGGAACAACTTTTCCGGGGTGTGGGGGCGAGGAGATATTAGATTTTAAATGACGGCATTAGAACTCTCGACTCGAGACTAATACTGTCTATAGTTTACACTTTGCGACGAAACTTCGCTGGTTTCCTAGCGCGACGGCGAAATTGCGGCCATTGTCGGTTCGTTTTAAGGCGCTGATAAATAACTGCGGAACAAGCAATTACCGTAAATCATTCTCGGCTGTATTCTGCTCGAAAAAAGACATTTTCAAATATGAAAAAATATAATTTCATATAGGAAGAAACAGTAAACGCGTAGAAAAAGAGAAAATTAAAATCCGTTGCTTAGTTTTGCAAATAAAAATTTGCGAAAATTATCCTCTTTCAGCCTCAAGCTCTCGTCTGACCATGAAAGTAGAAATTTTTACAAAACGAAAAATGGCATATCGATAATGATATTCTAAAATAGGAGAAAATAATTTTTACATACTAACAAATATCCATTGCATAGTTTTTCGAATAATAATTTCCAAAAATGATCCTTTCTCGCCTTCAAGCTTCGTTTGACCATGGGAGAGGAAACTTTCCTCGATAACTATAAAAGTTGTTTACACGGTATATGCATTTTGTTGGTTTACGTTCCCGGGAAAGTTAGTTGTCTGTCACGAGTCAGTTTGAAACAAACAAGTTATCGCAAGAACGAGCCGCATATGTGACGGGCAAAGACGTCATAGCGAGTGAAAGCTTCGACGGAAAACCTTTCTGATATCGCTGCTATCGTTTTGTAAATATATCCTTTGTAACCACTCGTTCCATTGCACGGTGCATTCCATTCGGTTCGTCGCTACGTCAACTCTACCGAATCTTGGGGAGTGTCTCGAAATTTCCTTTGGGGTCGCGTCATTGTTCTTCTTTTTTTTCCATTCTTTTCCTACCCCGTGCCTGTAATTACAAAGCATTCTGCTCTCGTATCGATTCTCCTTTCACCGAATTCCTCTCGTCGTTTCATTATCCAACATCTCGTCATTGTCCTTCCTTCCTTCGTTTTCCTTAATTGCTGATCTCCTTAGTATTTGGGTCAGGCACGATAAGTCAAGCGACCTCGCTGTCCTAGGCAAAGTTTTCATTCGCGGGCGTGTAATTCGACACCGAACGACGGGAACGAGGGATACGAATAATTAATTGGAATCGTTATTTAATTATATTTGCTTAGGCGTCCGTGGCGATTTCGCGCTGACTTCGTCGAAGCAAACATTACGAATTTTAATAACTGTCGACTCGGGATGAAAAGTATTTCCTGAAACGAATTATATAAAAACACGGGGTTCCCATTAAAGCTACATGGTAAAAGCAGTCCCGTTTAAATAATTGATAACCGCAAAACACCACTACAGTTATTAGTTTCATTGCTGTTTATTATAAATTGTAAACTGTCTTTTACTTCTAAAAGTGTCGTACTTATTTTTTCAGTCTAATGTGTAAGGTTGGGAATATCGAATTTTTTTTTGTATAATTTAGTAGTCTCCTGTGTGTAGAATATTATGTTACAGTGTAAAGTGAAACTTAGGAAATTGGCGAAGTTGCAACAGATTAAAGATAGCAGCGCGCGAACCACGTTCGCCTTAAAACTTTAAACTTGTTTCTCTTGGAACCGTGTTTCTCGCCATTGTGAGTATGATTGGAAAAAATCTACTGGAAACATCGATGTGAAATTAAGTTTACCTATTTACGAGCATTCCTGGAAGGTTATTAAATATTTCAGAAGAAGAATGGTTTGAATATACGTTACTGGCTTGCCGAACAAAAATTCTGAAAAAATGCTTTCTTTTTCGAGCCGCGAACCAGGCTGGAACTTTAATTCCACTCTAGGGCCCCAACCGACTCCATTGTTATTTATGTTCCCATTGTTGGAATAGACTTGGCGAACTGTAAATAATACGTTCGCGCGCAGAAATTTAATATCGAAGCTGTAACGTTCGCGTTTCGAGGAAAGTAACGTAATGAAGACGAGAAAGGATCCATTGGATTCTTATATAAAACACTACACTTAACAGGAAACGTAATAATTACAGAGTAGATTGGCCTATATTCGTCGACTAATTACGAGACAAGGAAGATATTATTTTCAGAAAGTCTGTTATATTTCAAACAAATTTCAGGGGTATGTGTAATCACCAAAAATGATTGTAATTCACCCCCGGAACCGAAAATAATTTTTTCAGAATTGATTAAAAATTTTTTTTTTCGTCGAAAAATTTAGGCACCTAACCCCCTGTCGATTTTTCTTAAAAATTCGTTTTTCATTTTTAGTAATTTTGTTTGACGCCCTACAGAAAAGTTGTCTAATACTTTTTTGTAGGTACTCGTGAGCTCTACTTCAGAAAAAAGTTTCATTGAAATATATTCGCTATTGTAGGAGTTATGGTTATTTGAAAATTGGACCATTTTTATGGGGTTTTTCTCATTTTGTGAGGTGAAGGACCAACTTTTCGAATATTTTTGCGATTTGCACGTATTCTGCACTAAAATACGCGTAGTTTGCTTTTTTGAACATTAAAATCGTCCAATCCGTTCAGAAGTTATGACGATTTAAAGATTCGCATGAAATTTCAGGGAAACATATCAATGGTATGGTCAGGCATTATATTTTCGGTAAGGAATTTTTTTCTCGAAACTGAGTAGGATTTCGGGGGTATGTCTATTGACCAAAAATGCTTGCAATGGACCCCTGCAACTAAAAATAATTTTTCCAAAACGATTTGAAATTTTTTTTCCTTCGAAAAATTTTACACCTTCTCGAATTTTTTTCTCGAAAAGGGGTAGGATTTCGGGGGTATGGCTCTTCACCAAAAATGATTGTAATTGACCCTCACAACCGAAAATAATTTTTCCAAAATGATTTGAAATTTTTGAATTTGATTGTCAATAACTTTTTAACGAAGCCTCCATCAACAAATTGATATTCTTGATTTTCGTTTTATTTTGGCCTCTAGAATCCCTCATTAAAATTTTTTCCAGGGGTGGCCGAACACCCTGTATAAAACACTACAGTTAATAGGAAACGTAATAATTTCAGAGTAAATTGACCTATATTCGTCGACTAATTACGAGACAAGGATGATATCATTTACAGAAAGTCTGTTATATTTCAAACAAATTTCAAAGCGAAGATACAATTAAAAATGAAGATGAAATTGTTCGAAAGTTATTAACAAAAACAGTCTCCAATTTTGCAATGTCTTAAAGCGTTTCCTTTTGCAAATTTAAATTAAACAGCTTTGAGTTTCGATCCACTGGATCCTTATATAAAACACTACAGTTAACAGGAAACGTAATAATTACAGAGTAGATTGGCCTATATTCGTCGACAAGGAAGATATCATTTACAGAAAGTCTGTTATATTTCAAACAAATTTCAAAGCGAAGATACAGTTAAAAATAAAGATGAAATTGTTCGAAAGTTATTAACAAAAACAGTCTCCAATTTTGCAATGTCTTAAAGCGTTTCGTTTTGCAAATTTAAATTAAACAGCTTTAAGTTTCGATCCAAAAGAGTCGAATTTTCGTTTTACGAACGTCTGGTCGCTTTCTACGATTGACGGCGATTTATTCTTAACGTCGTATCGATTCGCGTCCCGAGCGAACGTTATTTTTAGAGATGCGTGTATTGAAAGTAAAGTTGAAAATTAGCCGACCTTGCCTCTCGTTAATCACGAGCAGCTTTGAGGAAAGGTCGAGCGATCGATCTCGACTGCCGTTCCTCGTCTCGCTGAAATTGCCCGAAACCGTAAAAAATTTCCCCAGCCAGCGGCGAGACGCGTTCCAGGAATCGATCGGCCGCTATTAGTGGCTAATTCTCGATTATTAAGACATCGTGTACTTGTTCTTCCTTTTATCTATCCGCCACCGCGCGACGTATACATAATTCCCGCCGCCGTTTTATATACAATGGCCGTAAATTTAATCGCGTCCCACCCCTTCCTGAAAAGTTTAGTTGACTCAACGCGAGGCAGAGATGAATTTTCCACCTCTGTTGCCTCATCTACAAATCCCTTAACACCGGATCTCCGCCTTACCTTGCCAATCTTACGCGTTCTATCTTTCATACCGCTAAATCTCATCCTACTTATTCACAGCTATCTGATTCTACTCCACTTCATCATAGTTCTGAGTTTCGTGCCACGTTCCTCCACCTTTTTACTCGTCGACCTCTCTACCCACCACATCTTTGCATAACTCTCTCCTTCCTCGGTATCGATTTATTTGTCTGATAATTCCCAAGTTGGATTTAGAAGCTCGAGGTTCAAGTCTCCAATGGTGCCAATGGTCGAAACGTACAAGTTAAACATCGCGGAACAGAGTTTAATCCGTAGGAGCAATTATTACCCTAGCATGGTTTAAATAATAATTCTTCGTACCGGTCGATTATCCCATAATCTCCGTCCATTAAGGAAACTTTTCGGACTGTCGGGGTCCGGCCTTAACTTCCGGGTCGTCGATGGCTCGCAATTTCATCGTGTCGCGTAAACTTCGATAATGCGATTACCGTTTCACAGTGACGCGAACCCTCACGGTTACTGTTCTCTATTAAATCATTTTCAGCCATGGAGTAATTCGAGACTCGCGATCCTCGTGCTCGTTCGAGACCCGAGCTCCGCGTCGACGATCCCGATGAAAAGAGTTCCCCATTCAATTCGCGACGAGGCGCGCCGTAATCGAATAACTGGGATATCGAGCAAAATGAATCGGCGAGTTAACGTCGGATTTTGTTTTAATAAAAACTTCGTTCGACGTTATCCAGTTACGTATTCGGCCGGAAAATTGAATGAAACTGAAGCCAACAACCGAATTAACATCGATTTCTATCCAGTAAATGTTCCGCGTCGCCCGCCAGGAACAAGTGTCTCGTTGAATGGCTGAAAAAATGGCGTTTGCCCGTACTAAACAAATAGATAAAATGACACAAAATTAAATCGATGCTTCTTTATTCGATAAGAAAATTGCAAAAGACTTAAGAAACAATTCACCATCGAAATTCTAATCTCAAATGAAATTTACAATATGATTATTTAAAGATCATCCATGATTTTATCTTTGTAAAAATAGGTCGAAAATGTAAAAGAAATTTGTTTCTCGTGAACCTCTTCCAAAGAACATCGATTTCGAAAGTAAGTAGAGTACGCGCCTGACCATCGCTCGTTATTTCTACTTGAATTTAATACTTTAAAAGATCGACAGAAGCATAGAGCAAATGTAACACATTTGAAAAATTTTAATGGGAGATTCTAGAGGCCAAAATAAAACGAAAATCAAGAATAGTAATTTGTTGATGGAGGCTTCGTTAAAAAGCTATTAACGTTTAAAGCTCCGCCTGTACAGAATTTTTTTCTCGAAATTGGTTAGAATTTCGAGGGTATGTCTATTGACCAAAAACGATTGTAATGGACCCCCGTAACTAAAAATAATTTTTTTAGAACGATTTGAAATTTTTTAATTTTATCGAAAAATTTCACACCTACTCAAATTTTTTTCTCGAAAAGGGGTAGGATTTCGGGGGTATGTCTAATGACCAAAAATGATTGCAATTGACCCCCGCAACCGAAAATAATTTTTCTGTGAATGATTTGAAATTTTTTAATAACTTTTTAACGAAGCCTCAATCAACAAATTGATATTCTATATTTTCGTCTTGTTTTGGCCTCTAAAATCTCGTATTAAAATTTTTCCCAGGGGTGGCTGAACACCCTGTATATACAGTAATCAATAGGAACATATAACACTGTAGAATATTACAGGCAAATATACATTGACACCGAAGCAAGTAGAAATGATGAATAATGATCGGACACTTTACAGAAAACGAACGATTCTACAAATTTAATTTCTCAATTTTGTTTAATCGTTTCCTAAATAATGATTTAGGAAATCCAACGATAGTTCCATCAATCAAGTTCAATCCATTATATCAATAAGCACAGTTGACGGATCGTAATTATTACGAACAGTATCGTGAATTCGTAATTGAACATGGATTCGCTCTTCGCGTTCGAATTTCTCGTTAGTTCGAACGCCCCGACGAAATAGTTGGTTTATTGACAATCTCTTGTTCCGCATTCTGTCCTCGTTTATTTATAATTACATGTTAACAACCAAACGCGTCGAGCTTGGATTCTGTAGATCAAACGACTCTGTATTATGTAACATCATTACACTCATTAATCATATTAGAAGTGATTAGCCATTCTCAGTTAAGCGATGCGTTATTAATGTTGCTCCATACTCTGGTTAATAATTCTGTCGCGACAGCATCGAGCTGTAATTCAAACTTGTAGGCTTTGTTAATTATGAAAGGGATCGTCGTAAATTATGGACACTGTCGTGAATTATGAAAATAATCTTTGTTTTCGATCCTCTGGAAATATTTGCTAAAATCTGATGCCCTGTTTGGCATTGTTCGATCTATTGAATTATTACGATCGCGTAAAAATTACCGGTTATTTGAAATTTAACGCGAAATTTAAAATACTCGGTTCGATTCTGTTCTTTTAATTTGTAAATTCGAAACCGTTTTCCCCCGGCGTTTCCTTTGACCAAGTGTAATCCGTCGAAGCAGCGGTTACAGCGCATGCAAATTTACCGAAGTACGAACGAATTCTAAATTCAAACACGAACAGCGCGTACACGCGCGAACAACTCCGTACGATCCTTAACGCAATCACCGTCGAAGATACTTTACTTGGTCGTTTCGACTGTATTTGGAACATAAATATAGATTTTACGTGGCTGCACCGTAACACGAAAACTAACGAAACTACATTCCAGTAGTTTGGTCGACTCGAATTGGTTGCTCGAAGCCATTTCCCATTTTTCGATTACCTTAATCGTCGATTTAAGTTTCGATTACAGTATACGATTCTACCTCGTACTCCCTTTAATTAATCAAAGTCACGGTTTTACAGACATAAGGGCTCGTATGTCAGAAATATTCCCATGGAACTTATCGTTATCGGCGTTCGACAACCAGCGTAGCGCAAATGAATAGTTCAGTGTCAGTCACCGATAACAGACACGGCTGCAAGATCGTGACGAATGATCTCTCCGGTTCTAAATTCGATCCGAACAGCGGGTTGAAAATCGCTGACTAATAAAGCACTGCCGTAAAAAACGTGGCCATAAAGAAAAAATGTAATTTCTGGAACCTAAACGACCGTGTTCTATATCCTGGTAGATATATGTATGCTGTTATACAACGCTCGTCGACAAAATTCTTGTTTGGATTAAAATTTTTAAACGTTGTTACTTTACTGCAAATTTGAATTTAAATAACTTAAACCTATTATGTAATTTTATTTGACATTGGGAGCATATACAGGGTGTTCGGCCACCCCCGGGAAAAATTTTAATAGGGGATTCTAGAGGCCAAAATAAGACGAAAATCAAGAATACCAATTTGTTAATGGAGGCTTCGTTAAAAAGTTATTAACAATTAAATTCAAAAATTTCAAATCGTTCTGGAAAAATTATTTCCGGTTGCGGGGGTCAATTACAATCATTTTTGGTGAAGAGACATACCCCCGAAATCCTACCCCTTTTCGAGAAAAAAATTCGAGAAGGTGTGAAATTTTTCGAAGGAAAAAAAATTTCAAATCGTTTTGGAAAAATTATTTTTAGTTGCAGGGGTCCATTGCAAGCATTTTTGGTCAATAGACATACCCCCGAAATCCTACTCAGTTTCGAGAAAAAAATTCCTTACCGAAAATATAATGTCTGACCATACCATTGATATGTTTCCCTGAAATTTAATGCGAATCTTTAAAACGTCATAACTCCTGAACGGATTGGACGATTTTAATGTTCAAAAAAGCAAACTACGCGTATTTTAGTGGAAAATACGTGCAATTCGCAAAAATATTCGAAAAGTTGGTCCTTGACCCCGCAAAATGAGAAAACCCCATAAAAATGGTCCAATTTTCAAACAGCCATAACTCCTACAATTGTGAATATATTTCAATGAAACTTTTTTCTGAAATAGAGCTCATGGGTACCTACAAAAAAGTGTTAGACAACTTTTCTGTAGGGCGTCAAACAAAATTATTAAAAATGAAAAACGAATTTTTAAGAAAAATCGACAGGGGGTAGGTGCTGAAATTTTTCGACGAAATTAAAATATTTCAAATCGTTCTAAAAAAATTATTCTTAGTTGCAAGGGTCAATTACAATCATTTTTGGTGAATAGACATACTATATTTACGAAAAGAATTATTTAAACCGAGAAATGGTATCTAAGTTTCAAATCGCCGAAGTACATTCGAAGTATAAATAACCACGGGTTCGGAAAATATATCGAAACGTATTAAAAGTCCGCCGAAGGAACGTAACCGAGACTTCGCGAACGTGTCGAAATACTGTAGAAAGAAATCAACAACTCGAACGACGCTCAAGGCAAACTTGGAATGATCGATCAACGTTAAAGAAGTTGTATAGAACCGCGAGACAACAAATCAATACGACGACGTTTGTTAGTCATTGCGATAGCGATCTTGGGTAGCAGTATTGACTTACACCCACGCCCAGTCAAATGTGACATAGCATGTGGCAATCGATTCGGTTTGACAAGCTGAATCGAACTGAACCTTGGTTTGGTTGCATTTTAATAACGAAGATATTGTTTAGAATCGTATTATTTTACGTTTGACGCAGTGAATGCAAACGTGTCTTGATTTCCTATTCGAGACTCGTCTTGTACCTGTAACGAAGTCTTTTCCAATTATCCACGACGATCGTAGCGGGTTCGGCAATGATTATTTGGGGGTTAGTCGAACGTGATTGGACCCTCGAATTCCAGAAGGAAGCCCAGACGTTTCCTTGAAATCGTGTACGGAATGTTTTTGTTAATTAAAAAGCTCGATTCCTAGAATTAACAGCGATTATCGGGACTGATGGTGGTGTTCTGTGCTTGTGTTGTTTAACACAAGGTTATTGAACTAAACATTCACTTTTTATCGAAGTGTTTAATATAACATAATGCATCAGAAAATGAGATTTATAGTATCTAAGTCTTTAACACACTCACTACATTTTTAACTAATATTAATATATTTTAAGTACGTTTGTCCCTAAAATTTTGTTTAGACTATTTGTGAAACAGTACATTCTTTCCACCAAAATATCGACGTCAATTTATCGAAAATCAATCTCCCGAAACTCGACCGTCGAAAAATGGGTCACAATCATGCTGCATTCGCAATCAACATTAAGCAACGTACTTAATTAAAATTTCACTCTAAAGCCTTCCATTTAGCGTCTAAAATGAAAAATGTATTCTTCACACTTTTCCTGCATACAGAACATCATCTGTAATTGTCAGAGTGTCCGCGACGTAACAAGCAATTGCACGTGAATATTCTGCACGCTCATTCTTCTCGCCTAACGTTTCTTACGCAACGCGCAGAATTTGCATCTACCCTGCACCTTTGTGTCGAAGAGGTTCCGCGCGCCAGCGATTAAAAGTTTACGAATAGTTTGCCGCAGAGTAGACTATGCTCGTTTGTTCTATTATTAACTATATCGGAGTTATCGTTGATAACGAAACGGGCACTATCGCGATGCATCTTTCGCGCAGACCGAACTCGTAACTTCATTACGCGCAGAAGTTCCCCGACGAAGTTCCCGGGCGTTGTGGAAGTTTCCACCGACAGATAACCGGACCTAAGCGCGCCCGGATGAATTATGCAGTTTTGTATGCAGCTCGCTGACGGGCTTACGCGCGTGACGGTGTGCCTGATTTCCCTACGCGGACCTCGTCCCGCCGACCGATCCCCAGGAATGCAATTAAGAAGAGAAGTTTGACCGACGTCTCCAGCCTCCGTCTCGATATCTCTCCCTCCTCCTTCCCCCCCCCCCCCCCCCCCCCCAGGACTCGACGATTCCTCTTCTTCGTCCAGCCTCGCTCGTCTTAATCACCAGCCGCTCGAACGGGTCTTTCGTGCCCCAATAACCCCCATCGTTCATTAAGTCGACGGAATATTCGGGCGGAAACGCGCGAAACAAGAATTGTTTTCTCACTGCAATTTAATTCTCCTCTACCTTCTGTCTTACTATTTCCCCTCGCGTTTTACGAAAGAAATACTCTGCGAGACCGCGAACGTTTCCCAGCTTTTTCAGTCGATCCTTTTCCGGGGGCAGAATAATAGAACACATTCTTAAACGAACGTTGCGGGCGCTGAATGTCAATCGGGGAAAATTGTAAATTCTTGACATTCGATCTTCTTCGTTAAAATTCTCCTGTATTTCTGTGAAGTACGAGAAACGTAATTATCGTTCGACCGTGCAAAGGAGAATGTTATTCTACGTAAAACTTGACGTTGCATTCTTTTCTAGGGATGTTTCGATCGTCTTGAGGAATGATGTTTCGGAGAAAAATAGTTTCAAAGTTTCGAGCACGTGAGTCTACGAGTTTCAGTTCCTCGAATCTTTACTGAAACGTATTTTTGATGCTGGAGACCTTCAGGAAATTAAAAGAGAGTCAAACTTTTCACTGAAGAGCGTAGAAACTCGTGCCACTCGCTGAGGGGGAATTAAAATTTTTATTTACACAAACTGAACAAGTTTCGGTTCCTCGAGTCTTTACTGAAACGTATTTTTGATGCTGGAGACCTTCAAAAAATTAAAAGAAAGTGTCATAAAGTGTTTGAACGTTCGAGAGAAATATAAGATGTTTGTTTATTTTTTTCCAGAATTTAAAGTTCGCAGTAGTTAGGCAGTGGTAGCAGGAATCTAGTAACGATTATGGTGTACCGGTTTGTTTAATCTGTTTGCGTGTGCATGTGACTCTGCATTCTGTATTATCTACTTGGCTGATGGAGTTAGGCGTACACTTGGTCGTGTACTTATCTATGGTGCGGTATCTAGTCACGAACAACAATGACAGGAATTACGGTTCGTATAGTTGGGTTGCCTATGCAGCACGTATCCGCTATCGAGTAACTTTATATAGTACTTGCGATACTCGAAGTGGCTGTTGACAATGTTCCAGATCCACAGTGTGCAGCTTTTTATAGAGCATCTTAGAAAACTGTGCTATTTTCACTCGACAGGGAGACGCAATTATCTTCCGTCGTCTCGTCGTTAAATTACCAAGCAGTTTCGGCTTTGTTTTTATATTTTTCCCTTTGGAAATTTAGAAGTTTACTGCAGCTCTGGAAATACCGAGGTAATTTGACGAGTAATTGCTGCAGTACGTTCGTATCCCCTTTGGAGTTCGGATAATGATCGGTTCCTGGACGGAGCACGAGCTGCATACGAGATACCTGGAAATTAGGACGATTCCTCCAAGATGTACGAAATACTGTTGGAAAAATGGGGCAGCTCTTTTCAACCTTTTCCTACGCTCTAGACTACTCCAGTTCACGTGAAGCAAATAATTGGCACATCTAGTTTAATTTAATTCTGACCCTCGTCTAAATTTTACGAAACGATAAATTATCTTTAACGTAGTTTATACAGTGTACGTTCTTGGTATCATTTGCAAACGTCTAGCAAGAGTCTACAGCCATTATAAAAATCTTCTTTTGATATTATTTTTCCCATTCTGGAAACGTCTTGGAGGAAACGTTCTCCATGTTTATCACTCACAGTCTCCCTGGATTACGAGAAAAATGTTCACATGTGAACGCAGAGAACACAGTTTCAGAGACATTACAGCAAAGTACTTTACATCCTGTCAAAAGTTTCATATAAAAATTGCAGTCTTTTGATTTATGTTTGCCAAGGAAGTTCCATATAATTCTTTCGAAAGATTCTTTTGAAAATTTCTTATTTCTTAACTTCGCCATTTCGAAACGTTTCCAGGTATCAAAAATTGCGAAATAAAGTTGAGAGTTTCTTTTATATCCTCTAAAAAAATTTAACTATTTAATTTGGAGGCTAGCTATGAAAAAAATCCTCCAACTTCAGTTGTCTTTAGACGCCTCAGGGTGGTTAGGTTTAGGTTAGTTCCGTATAATTCTTTCGAAAGATTCTGTTGAAAATTTCTTATTTCTTAACTCCGCCATTTCGAAACGTTTCCTGGTATCAAAAATTATAAAATAAAATTGAGAGCTACTTTTGCACTCTCTGAAAAAATTTAACTATTTAATTTGGAGGCTAGCTATGAAAAAAATCCTCTAACTGCAACTGTCTTTAGACGCCTCGGGGTCCCCCTTAGTGATTGTTTATTTTACAACTCGTCCGGAGCAGTGTTCCACTTCCTACGTTGTAAACCGTAATCTGTAAGGGATTTGGCTGAATCATACGGCGACTTAAAACTCGTACGAAACGCTCGCATTACATGCAGTCCATTCATTCTGGCCTCTTTAAGGAGTCGGTTCATCACGGAGAACCTTTTTCTCATTCCCGCTTCCCTTTCTTTGGTCTCGCGAGCCCGAAAGGTCGGTCGGCCGTTACTGCCGGCCTGAATGCAAAGCATAGAAATATGCATGCGGACTGAAGGAGACCATCGTCGACCATTGTGCTCCACCTTTCTTTTTCCGCCGACTCCAGTCACAGATTACTGAATCTTTTCATGGGAGGAACTCCTGCACGTTCCCGGGCTGTTGTGCGCCCCGAGTCTTCCTTTGCCCTTGAAATAAACTCGATTTCACACTCGAAACTATCGTTACACTATCCAAGAAACGACTACAGTTTCGTTTATTATCTTATAACCCCCTCAAAAAGTTCACACTGTAATTTAATTAATTATTTCATCTGGGAAGATGACCTATTTTCGTTCACCAAATCAATAATCTTGAAATTTTTAAATAACCTTAATCGATTGATTACTCCAATGAAATTAACCGATTAATGTTCAATTATGGACCGTACAGCTTTCATTTCGTTAAAAAATAATAAAACTTCTGTAATTTAATTTTCTGTCTCACTTCCTCTTGTGTTCATTTCTAAATCTGTTGATAACATTGCGAGTGGCACGGAAATGATAATGGGGTTTCGAGACTCCATAAAAATGGGCCGAAAAAATACAATGAATGAAAGATTTACTCGCATACCTCGTCTGTGACAATACTCTAGAATCTTTGATGAATCAATGAGAATCAAAACTAATCTAGCGAAGAAACTCTATATTTATGATGACTTATGCAAGGCGGATCGCAGCCAATTCGCTAATATTATTTAGTTTTTAATTAATAATCGCATCACCCGGCTAAGAGTAATAAGGATTATTAATTAAATGCTAAATAATATTACCCAGGTCTCACCACGTGGAGGTTGCTGCGAGTGGAGACCCAAAGGGAGATAGATGGAATCCAAGTTCCATCGATCTCCCTTTCGCAATTTTACAATCTGAATGACCAAACTAAGAAGATAGAAGGAACCCAAGTCCCTCCGATCTTCTAGTTTAGTTGTGCCAAGTAATTATTTGGTTTAATATGGGGACGAAGCTAAATAGTGAGAGACGCGACGCGACGCGATGCTGAACCGTACAGCTGATCTTTGGACCGAATCTACTGCCCTTGCTAACTCGATCTCTATAGGAAGATGGATGCTGCAACCTTGAATCGAGGTCTCCATTTCTCCAACGCAACCCGCCGGGAGCCCGAAGGACCCGACTTAGGCTGTCTGACAAAGAGAGAGTACCTGAGACAAGATCGACTTCCGCTGGAAGGTATGCGCTTCCGCAGAATACGGAAGCTCCACACCTTCCAGCGAAGAACCATGTTCCCTCGAACGAGCTACCAAAGGAAGGCGATTAGATCTTTCGGACCAACTGGACGGCCGATCACATGTTTCCTTCAATGAAACCATGATGATCGAAGCAGGGAACGAGAGAACGAAAGGAGAAGAAGCTACTTGTTTATTAATTACTTGGCATGTAACGAAGACGCGTACAATGAAGTCGGCGAAGCTTAAATCTAGATAATCATACCAAGTAATTATTTGGTTTAATATGGGGACGAAGCTAAATAGTGAGAGACGCGACGCGACGCGATGCTGAACCGTACAGCTGATCTTTGGACCGAATCTACTGCCCTTGCTAACTCGATCTCTATAGGAAGATGGATACTGCAACCTTGAATCGAGGTCTCCATTTCTCCAACGCAACCCGCCGGGAGCCCGAAGGACCCGACTTAGGCTGTCTGACAAAGAGAGAGTACCTGAGACAAGATCGACTTCCGCTGGAAGGTATGCGCTTCCGCAGGATACGGAAGCTCCACACCTTCCAGCGAAGAACCATGTTCCCTCGACCGAGCTACCAAAGGAAGGCGATTAGATCTTTCGGACCAACTGGACGGCCGATCACATGTTTCCTTCAATGAAACCATGATGATCGAAGCAGGGAACGAGAGAACGAAAGGAGAAGAAGCTACTTGTTTATTAATTACTTGGCATGTAACGAAGACGCGTACAATGAAGTCGACGAAGCTTAAATCTAGATAATCATACCAAGTAACTATTTGGTTTAATATGGGGACGAAGCTAAATAGTGAGAGACGCGACGCGACGCGATGCTGAACCGTACAGCTGAACCTTGGACCGAATCTACTGCCCTTGCTAACTCGATCTCTATAGGAAGATGGATGCTGCAACCTTGAATCGAGGTCTCCATTTCTCCAACGCAACCCGCCGGGAGCCCGAAGGATCCGACTTAGGTTGTCTGACAAAGAGAGAGTACCTGAGACAAGATCGACTTCCGCTGGAAGGTATGCGCTTCCGCAGGATACGGAAGCTCCACACCTTCCAGCGAAGAACCATGTTCCCTCGACCGAGCTACCAAAGGAAGGCGATTAGATCTTTCGGACCAACTGGACGGCCGATCACATGTTTCCTTCAATGAAACAATGATGATCGAAGCAGGGAACGAGAGATCGAAAGGAGAAGAAGCTACTTGTTTATTAATTACTTGGCATGTAACGTAGTCGCGTACAATGAAGTCGGCAGAGCTTAAATCTAGATAATCATACCAAGTAATTATTTGGTTTAATATGGGGACGAAGCTAAATAATGAGAGACGCGACGCGACGCGATGCTGAACCGTACAGCTGATCCTTGGACCGAATCTACTGCCCTTGCTAACTCGATCTCTATAGGAAGATGGATGCTGCAACCTTGAATCGAGGTCTCCATTTCTCCAACGCAACCCGCCGGGAGCCCGAAGGACCCGACTTAGGTTGTCTGACAAAGAGAGAGTACCTGAGACAAGATCGACTTCCGCTGGAAGGTATGCGCTTCCGCGGGATACGGAAGCTCCACACCTTCCAGCGAAGAACCATGTTCCCTCGACCGAGCTACCAAAGGAAGGCGATTAGATCTTTCGGACCAACTGGACGGCCGATCACATGTTTCCTTCAATGAAACCATGATGATCGAAGCAGGGAACGAGAGAACGAAAGGAGAAGAAGCTACTTGTTTATTAATTACTTGGCATGTAACGTAGTCGCGTACAATGAAGTCGGCGGAGCTTAAATCTAGATAACCATACCAAGTAATTATTTGGTTTAATATGGGGACGAAGCTAAATAGTGAGAGACGCGACGCGACGCGATGCTGAACCGTACAGCTGATCTTTGGACCGAATCTACTGCCCTTGCTAACTCGATCTCTATAGGAAGATGGATGCTGCAACCTTGAATCGAGGTCTCCATTTCTCCAACGCAACCCGCCGGGAGCCCGAAGGACCCGACTTAGGTTGTCTGACAAAGAGAGAGTACCTGAGACAAGATCGACTTCCGCTGGAAGGTATGCGCTTCCGCAGGATACGGAAGCTCCACACCTTCCAGCGAAGAACCATGTTCCCTCGACCGAGCTACCAAAGGAAGGCGATTAGATCTTTCGGACCAACTGGACGGCCGATCACATGTTTCCTTCAATGAAACAATGATGATCGAAGCAGGGAACGAGGGAACGAAAGGAGAAGAAGCTACTTGTTTATTAATTACTTGGCATGTAACGAAGACGCGTACAATGAAGTCGACGAAGCTTAAATCTAGATAATCATACCAAGTAACTATTTGGTTTAATATGGGGACGAAGCTAAATAGTGAGAGACGCGACGCGACGCGATGCTGAACCGTACAGCTGATCCTTGGACCGAATCTACTGCCCTTGCTAACTCGATCTCTATAGGAAGATGGATGCTGCAACCTTGAATCGAGGTCTCCATTTCTCCAACGCAACCCGCCGGGAGCCCGAAGGACCCGACTTAGGCTGTCTGACAAAGAGAGAGTACCTGAGACAAGATCGACTTCCGCTGGAAGGTATGCGCTTCCGCAGGATACGGAAGCTCCACACCTTCCAGCGAAGAACCATGTTCCCTCGACCGAGCTACCAAAGGAAGGCGATTAGATCTTTCGGACCAACTGGACGGCCGATCACATGTTTCCTTCAATGAAACAATGATGATCGAAGCAGGGAACGAGGGAACGAAAGGAGAAGAAGCTACTTGTTTATTAATTACTTGGCATGTAACGAAGACGCGTACAATGAAGTCGACGAAGCTTAAATCTAGATAATCATACCAAGTAACTATTTGGTTTAATATGGGGACGAAGCTAAATAGTGAGAGACGCGACGCGACGCGATGCTGAACCGTACAGCTGATCCTTGGACCGAATCTACTGCCCTTGCTAACTCGATCTCTATAGGAAGATGGATGCTGCAACCTTGAATCGAGGTCTCCATTTCTCCAACGCAACCCGCCGGGAGCCCGAAGGACCCGACTTAGGCTGTCTGACAAAGAGAGAGTACCTGAGACAAGATCGACTTCCGCTGGAAGGTATGCGCTTCCGCAGGATACGGAAGCTCCACACCTTCCAGCGAAGAACCATGTTCCCTCGACCGAGCTACCAAAGGAAGGCGATTAGATCTTTCGGACCACCTGGACGGCCGATCACATGTTTCCTTCAATGAAACAATGATGATCGAAGCAGGGAACGAGGGAACGAAAGGAGAAGAAGCTACTTGTTTATTAATTACTTGGCATGTAACGAAGACGCGTACAATGGTCGTCGATGCTTAAGTCTAGTTTAATTGTACCAAGCAATTGTTTTGTTTAAAAAGAGGAGTGAAGCTAAATTCTGGGAGACGCGACGCGACGCGATGCTGAACCGTGCAGCAGATCTTCGGATCGAATCGACACTGGCCTTGGTAGATTGATTTCTATTTCTAGAAATCGATCCATCATGGACAGGCGATTAGATCTTTCGGACCAACTGGACAGCCGATCACATATTTCGTTCTATGAAACAGCGGTGATCGAAGCGAGAAACGAGGGAACGAATGAACGAGAAGCTAGTTGTTAAACAATTGCGTGGCACATTCGCGGATACACTAGAGACTTAAAATTAACGTCGAAATTAGCTAGCAGATTCGGAACTAAAATTGAGAAGATAGGAGAAAACGAGACTCCTTCTATTTTCTAAATTAGTGGTACCAAGCAATTATCTCTTTTAAGAAGGGATGAAGCTAAATCGTGGGATACGCGACGCGACGCGATGCTAAACCATGCAGCGGATCTTAGAATCGAATCTACTGCCCTTGATATCTCGAGCTACCAAGGGAAGGCGATTGTATCTTTTGGACCTACTACACGACCGATCACTTGCTTTCTACATTAAAGCAGTGGTGATCGAAACGGGAATCGAGAGGACGAGAGAAAGTGAAGTTACTTGGTCAATAATTACTTGGTAGGGCGCGGCAACACGGACAATAGAGAAATCTTCGACGTTAATTTTAATATTCGCGACGAAGCTTAAGACTAATGTACTTGGAATTAAAGGTCCCTCGGCGGATGAATCCCTTGGTAGTTGAATCCCTCGATGATTGAATCCCTTGATGGTTGAATCCCTTGATGGTTGAATCCCTTGGCGGTTGAATCCCTCGACGGATGAATCCCTTTGTGGTTGAATCCCTCTGTGGTTGAATCCCTTGGTAGTTGAATCCCTCGATGATTGAATCCCTCGATGATTGAATCCCTTGATGGTTGAATCCCTCTGTGGTTGAATCCCTCTGTGATTGTATCCCTTGGTAGTTGAATCCTTCGATGATTGAATCCCTTGATGGTTGAATCCCTCGGCGGTTGAGTCCCTCGACGGATGAATCCCTCTGTGGTTGAATCCCTCTGTGGTTGAATCCCTTGGTAGTTGAATCCCTCGATGATTGAATTCCTTGATGGTTGAATCCCTCGGCGGTTGTAGCGTCCTCCCTCGATGTCCTTGGAATTGATCTACAATAGATCTGACCTGAAACAAAAACTACTACTTGTGTTAGTATCATTGAAGAACACTTAATAAAGACCAATGTAGAGGAGTAATTTGTTGCGCTGATGTATCGGAGAATGTAATGGAGCAGATGAAAATCTATAAGTTGGACAACCTACGAAATTTAGAAACACTCATACCTAAAGAATTAAATGATGTATGTTAGTATGGGTCATATTCTATTAGCAATGTACTTAGCAAAATGTCCTAAGAATATTACAAATAAAGACAAAATAAAAATTGTAATTAATTAATAAACGATGCTGATATACCTAGCTGGAGTTAATGAATTGTACGAATTGAGAATATTTTTATCGAGTCAGAATCAGAAGAAAATGAACGAAACGTCGAAACCACATCACAAATAACATCAAAGTAAAAATTATAATTAATCAACCGACGATACTGATAATCGGAAGAAAATAAACGGAACGTCGAAACCACATCACAAATAACATCAAAGTAAAAATTATAATTAATCAACCGACGATACTGATAATCGGAAGAAAATAAACGGAACGTCGAAACCACATCACAAATAACATCAAAGTAAAAATTAGAATTAATCAACCGACGATACTGATAATCGGAAGAAAATAAACGGAACGTCGAAACCATATCACAAATAACATCAAAGTAAAAATTATAATTAATGAACTGACGATACTGATGTACGCAGGAAAGAGTCAAACGATAGTACGAAATAACAAGAAGTGAAAGCAGTATTTTACCATACATCGTCTTTCAACATCAGTTCTTGTTGGAGACAGACATGAATTCCAGAAACAATCGAAAGATAGAAACAGTAAATGACCACATATACTTAAGATACCACTAGGATTGTCGAAATTAGTAATGGAAGAACAAAAATGACCAACAATTCAAGAGAATATCGATAAGGGGAAACATCCATAGAAACGAAACAGAAACCAGTAAATCAAACAAAATCAATATTTCCATCAAACGGTACTCAGAAACATACAAGTAAATTTGGCATCAATAAAATAAGAGAGGGGGAAAATTTGTACAGAGCTCACCACTGACCAGCAAGTAGTCGCAATTGGTCATCACAAGCTCACCATTGGTCAACTGGTCAGCACTGGTCAGTAGTGGTCAGCTCTGGTCACTAGTGGTCAGCCCTGGTCAGCCCTGGTCCCCCTGGTCCCCCTGGTCCCCCTGGTCCCCCTTGGTCAGCCTAGGATGATCCCGGGATACCCACCGAGCCAGGAAGTCCGCCACCCTTGGACCCCCCCGCGAGAATGAGACACGTAAGTCTCCGTATGAGCCTTTAATGTAATGGCAGAGGAGTGGGGAGAGCACAGCGTGTGTCAGCCATCTTTACGCGTCCGATGGACAAATTATTTCGCGAAAAATTATTATTTACGCATACTGATGGGCCCTTCCATTATTCATATACCACATATTGTTAAGAATTATTTAAACTATTGCGTTGGAATGTTAAACAATGCTAAGTTTTATTTATAATTGTTTAATTCACACCATCGTCGAGTACGTACTCTGTATGGAGTTTACATGCAGCGATTGGTATTCTTGTAAAAAATCATTTTAATATTTGTTAAGATTTCGTATTGCACGAATCAATGATTAATACCATTACCATCGCGACATCGCGTTTTACGGGCAAAAAGACAGATTTCTCTCGCATCGCGAACGTCACTTAGGGGCAATCTTTCTAGTTCCTCGAGGTACGTGGACTTTCAATGTAATTTTAAATTTGATTTTTAAATCTGAAAAAATTTGGGAATTGAATTAATTACTTCACATGGGAAGATGACCTATTTTCGTTCACCAAATCGAAGAAGGTTGTTTGAAACATTATAGTAGAGTACTGGATTTATTTGCAATTTTTATAGAATTTTATGTGGTGTCTTTGTGTTGTAATTTTACGTGGTTGACGAAGAACGAATAACTAATTACTGTATCGTATATATGCCCCGGCAGTACTCAATCATTCCTGAACAAAGTGTTTTCGTACGAGGTGCAGCTTATGAGTAATTTGAGGTCGTCAAGCTGGATGAATCGTCTTTCATGTCTCACTCGATCCCCTTTAATCTTCATACATTCAGCCGTATCAGCTGAATTACTTACTAAAATGTATCCATTTGTAGATTAAACTAGGTCATCCAGCATAAGCCAGGCATTCGATGAATATGCATAATTTATACGTACAAGTGTGTCAAATACTCTTTCATCCACTTTCTCATATTAGAAGTATTTTTTAATATCGTGCCTCAAGTTCGAACTAGTTTCTTATATCGAACAAACGTGATTCTCCCGACTTTGTACTTTCTTGATTTACGCACGTTTTGGAAGTCCTCGGGCTGTTTCGAGCACTGTGCCGATCCGTACGAAGCACAAGCAGCAAAAACGCTTTTACACGCTTTTTGTTTCACGTTTTGTGTATCAGATTCTCCTGGCAAGAACGATTTCGCCATTGAACGTCCATTCTCTTCCACGGTTTTTCGTCTTCCGTGTGCTCGAACTTCTTCGACGAAGTTTCAGCGTTACCCGCTTCGTTACTCCCGCGCCGAAGCAAAAACAGATTTAAAGTCTTTGTAGTTTTCGCGGTTTCCTTTCGCGGAAACTTTCGACCCTCCTGCACCACCCTCTCGATCCGTTTCTTGCCGCCCTTCGGCACGTCAATCGTCTCTGGCTGTGGAAATTTGAAGAATAGAACGGGGTTCACGATCCGCGAAACTTTTAACTGCCCGAAAATTGCCGTTTCACATCGTGCAATCGTTCATTCTTCGTCGATTAGCTTCATTGTCAGAATGGTATTTAATTCGAGTAACAACCGAGACTCTGAAAATTTCTTATAATAGAGTATTTCTCGTAGCAGAAGTTCCAGAGACGTAATCGACAGGAAGAATCGCGAAAAGCAAGAACAAATTAATAATAGTACAGAGTTTATCGATACTCTCCTATTTCTGCTCATCCGTCTTTCATGCATCTAATTTTATACCTGCGCGATAACTGATTTAACCTCGATCACAGTAGAATTTATCGTATCGTTTTTAAACAGGTGATAATTGCGAGAGAATTTAATAACCCACAGTCTTGAATCCACCGAAGTCTTTAAACTATCAAGGTCTCGCGCCCGATCAATCGATTCAACCTACTTTTATATATTCGGAACGTGAACTTTATAACCTATTTTTGCACGCGGATACTTCTAGGGACTGTGTCGAGCTCTTGTATAAATTCATTTAAACTACAGGTTGACCCGTAATATGTGGCTAAACATTGGCAGCCGTACTCTACTCGAGGAAATGGGTCGTACGGTCATACGTACAAAAACGTTTCCAGTTTTACTTAAGAACACTTCTTGTTTACTGCGGAATTTCGTAAGAATTTCATATATTATGTGTGTTTAATATAATTGCAACGTTACAATTAGTGAAATTAATTCCTTGAAAGCTCCTTTAAAACAGAAACACGTAGAATTATCCTCCATCTTTCATCCTACGTAAAATAAGTACTTAGGTGCAATATGCCAAGCAGAAATATTGAAGCTTTACCATCTTACACAGTTTTAGAATTAAAAAATTATAATAAACAGAAAAGTAAAATAAAATCAATAAATATACAGAGTGTTCGGCTATCTCTGGGAAAAATTTTAATAGAGGATTCTAGAGGCCAAAATAAGACGAAAATCAAGAATACCAATTTGTTGATGGAGGCTTCGTTAAAAAGTTATTAACAATTAAATTCAAAAATTTCAGATTGTTCTGGAAAAATTATTTTCGGTTGCGGGGGTCAATTACAATCATTTTTGGTGAAGAGACATACCCCCGAAATCCTACTCACTTTCTAGAAAAAAATTCGAGAAGGTGTGAAATTTTTCGAAAGAAAAAAAAATTTCAAATCGTTTTAGAAAAATTATTTTTAGTTGCAAAGGTTAATTGCAAGCATTTTTGGTCAACAGACATACCACCGAAATCCTACTCAGTTTCGAGAAAAAAATTCCTTACCGAAAATGTAATGTCTGACCATACTGTTGATATGTTTCCCTGAAATTACATGCTTATGTTTAAAACATCATAACTTCTGAACGGATTGGACGATTTTAATGTTTAAAAAAGCAAACTACGCGTATTTTGATGGAGAATATGTGCAAATCGCAAAAATATTCGAAAAGTTGGTCCTTGACCCCGCAAAATGAGAAAAATCCCATAAAAATGGTCCAATTTTCAAACAGCTATAACTCCTACAATAGTTAAGATATTTCAATGAAACTTTTTTCTGAAGTAGTGCTCATGGGTATCTACAAAAAAGTATTAGACAACTTTTCTGTAGGGCGTCAAACAAAATTACTAAAAATGAAAAACGAATTTTTAAGAAAAATCGACAGGTAGGTGCTGAAATTTTCCGGCAAAATTAAAACATTTCAAATTGTTCTAAAAAAATTATTCTCAGTTGCAGGGGTCGATTACAATCATTTTTGGTGAATAGACATACCCTCGAAATCCTAACCAGTTTCTAGAAAAAAATTCGAGAAAGGAAAAATTTTTTGACGGAAAAAAAAATTTCAAATCGTTTTGGAAAAATTATTTTCGGTTGCGGGGGCCAATTACAGTCATTTTTGGTGAAGAGACATACCCCCGAAATCTTGCACATTTTCGAGAAAAAAAATTCAGTACTGTCGTAACTTTAAACGTCAATAACTGTTTAATAAAGCCTTCATCAACAAATTGGTATTCTTGATTTTCGTCTTATTTTGGCCTCTTGAATCTCCCATTAAAATTTTTACCCTGTATATTTGCTATGTGCACATAATTATCCATAATAAGAATGAAATATAACTGGATACACGAGTAAAATGAATAAATCGTTGGTAAGCACAAAATTTTATTCTGATTTATATTTCAAAAATAAAACGCATCCATTATACGTCACCCCATCTTTGGAAAACATAATTTCGTTGTTTGGCGCAATGTGCGAGCTCTCGCGCACTCATTTATTAAATCGAACTATGCAATTTCGATAACATAAATAAAACTGTTAAACGCGCGATCCTCGAATACGCTCTTTATGAGACATTTCACATTTGATGTTTACATTCGATGCTCTACACGGCGTTGAAATTGTATTCATCGCAGTAGATCACGTAAAATCGATGCCGTGAGCCCTCCCAATTATTTCTCAGCTATTATTTAACACGTTCGTCACCTACATTCGCCACAGACTGCGTCTACTCGTTCAGCAATTTTACTCAACGCGTTCTATTACGAATAAATAAATCGTGTTAAACGAAACCGGGTATTTCGCTGATCTCTCGCGAGAATCGGTGCTTATATAAATCGGTATTAATAAACACTGGTTTCGTTCTCTGTGGCGATCGCATCGATTAGAAAAAAGAAAATGGCCCAGCGACGTTTTCGAACAATATTCGTTGAAATAATTCGACGCGTATAGCCGGTCTCTCAAATTTGTCAATACCGTTCCCGATCGTTGGTATTGTTTGGCGATACTTTTGTTCGAGGAAATCTGACCCGTTGATTACAAGTTATACGGTGGACCCTTGATTTCCCGTCAAGCAGCGGGCTAGCGCGTAAACCTCGCGCCCCCTCCCCTCCCATTGGCATTATCCGATATTTGTTTCCTGCACAATCAATATTAACACTGTACTCGACGTTTTCGCGTGCACAGGCGTTCGGTTTAATGAAAGCGAAATACACCCTTCAGTTACACGCGCGTATATTCCGCCACGCGTCGTTGTTTTTTTTTTTTCCGCGTACGCAAATGCCTCGCGGACCGCTGACTATTTGCCATCGTTCGCGATACTCGTCGACATTAGTTCCTTTTTTTTTCTCTGTACACGCCGGCCTCGTATTGTTTAGATATTGCTCGGGAAGTCACGTTTCGGCTTCCTCAATTTGTTACAAGCGAGAGCGTTCGGTTCTGCTCCTGTATTTGACGTTTGTTGTCGTCGCGCCTCAAAAAGCGCGGATACATTATTTCTGGCACGCGATCGATAAGAAAGCGGGTTGCAACACGTATTTCCGTGCACGTTACGTGAATTTCAATTTTTGTTCGTCGAAATCTCAATTACTTAACTCTGCGTTCGTCGACAGAGGTGGAATGATCTCTATGGGGATTTAGATTTCATTTATTTGACTGTGATTAAGATTTATTTACGAGTTATTTTCGTTCTATAATATTAGAATCGTACGATAAAGGAGCAATCAAGAAGGAAGCAAATAAAATCACGGTTAGGTCTGAATTAGGTCTGGGTTAATGTTGACTGTGAATAATCTTTATTGGAATTCAAATTTAATTTATTTGACTGTGATTAAGATTTATTTACGAGTTTTCTTTTCGTTCTATAATATTAGAATCGTACGATAAAGGAGCAGTCAAGAAGGAAGCAAATAAAATCGCAGTTAGGTCTGAGTTAGTTCTGGGTTAGAACAAAAGGGAATAATTTTTATGGGAATTCAGATTTAATTTATTTGACTGTGATTAAAATTTATTTATGATTTTTTGTATTTTTTTATTCTATGACATTAGAATCGTACGATAAAGAAGCAGCCAAGGAGGAAGCGAATAAAATCGCGGTCTCCGAGATATTACGCTCCGAAATAAATTGGTCTGTCAAGGTCACTGACGGGTTACCCCCACCCGCGCAGCTTATCTGTTCTCCCGCCTCTTCTTGCGCGTCCGCTTTGTCCGCGATCCATCTTATCGCGGCGTTCGAAAGACACAAACCCGAACGCTCCGCGAATGGACGTGCAAGACGTAAACGCGACAGTCGAGCTTGTCGAGATTCGCATTCGAGCAAGTGACTTTGATAGGCCCTGTCATTTTCGACCGGGTGTATGGTTCACTCGCCATTAATCCTCGCTTCTGTACTGCGTGGGGCTGGAAAGATGATTACTGCAAATGGCACGGAGGCGAGAGGCCTCTTGCAAGCTTTCCTAGCCACCGTTTACCGAATGCAAACGTTCCGACGATCATATTTTTAAAACACTATAATTCGTTAAACACGCGTGTATTTATTTCGATGAATCAACGAGTCAATACTTCCAATATAAAGTATGTTCAACTCTCTTTTCAAACGACACTATTCATACAATAATTGTATTAATCGTATCCTTGTTCAAAGCAAACCAGTTTAGCCAGTGTCAAGACTTCTTTAGCGGTTTTCTATATTCCTTTAAAAAGCGTGTCACGTGTTATAACATAACTGTATTATATCAAAAGGCTGTACAAAATAAATAAGCTATTTATAATTTTTTCTACTCTGGTCGACCCATCAATTTTACTTTTACCCGTGAAGATACGTGAGTTGAGAATATGTATGTAAGTTCAAGGACACGGCCACGCAGTTTTATTGAATAAAACCGAACTTTTGCACCGGCAGGACAGATAATCAATTTGCCCCGCAAGCAGGGACGTTTGCTTCGACACAAAAGACGGGCACGCACGGATCGTGGCAAGTAAATGGAAATTGATGGAAAAAGTTGACCGACCCAGTATTAGCCAGTAACCTACATACGCGCGAAAGTTCAACGTTGCGGCGCTGCGGGGACATTCGCATCATAAATTGCGACGGATTTAATCGCGCGTTCTCACGGCGCTTTTCAGAACAGAGGGGAGGGGGGTTGGAGAATAATCTCGAGTGCTTCTTAATTTTGCAAACGCGGTACGAAGCACTTGGCGCGTAAATCTCGTTACTCCCACCCCCCCTCGCGATGGGTAGCGTTATTTATTCGGCGCGGTGCACTGTGACAAATTCATCGTGGACTCGCAGCGTGGAATTTTGTGGAATCATAAAGCACGATACGCGGAAACATTTTGGGTTCGAAATCCATTCAGAAATGGCAGGGAATAACGCGACTCGGAATCCTTTTTCCCGTTTATTTTATGGTCGAACTTATCTACTCTAATTTCACCGAGGCATACAAATAAAAGTGTTCCAACCCTGTCGAGGCTGTATTTCATCCATATTTCTTTAGCGAATTTTACCTACGTTGATATTGATTTGCTTCGATACAGTTTTTATTAAAATGCATTATGATTTTTAGACCATGCCCCAGAGTGCAATAAATAATTAGAAACAGAATTCTTACTGCACCGTTGCTTAATATATTTTATTTTTCAAAAAGGAATTCAGTATACATAAAATATAATTTCAGTCGATCTTGATTAAAATTCAGAACACAGATTCACCTATGAGATCGATAAGTGCAATTAGAACCAGAATACTTACTGCACCGTTGCTTAATATATTTTATTTTTCAAAAAGGAATTCAGTATACATAAAATATAATTTCAGTCGATCTTGATTAAAATTCAGAACACAGATTCACCTATGAGATCGATAAGTGCAATTAGAACCAGAATACTTACTGCACCGTTGCTTAATATATTTTATTTTTCAAAAAGGAATTCAGTGTACATAAAATATAATTTCAGTCGATCTTGATTAAAATTCAGAACACAGATTCACCTATGAGATCGATAAGTGCAATTAGAACCAGAATACTTTCTGCACCGTTGCTTAATATATTTTATTTTTCAAAAAGGAATTCAGTATACATAAAATATAATTTCAGTCGATCTTGATTAACATTCAGAAATGAAACGAGCGTCTTTTCTATTTATCGTAACGACGATCGTCGCTTCAAACGCGTGATTGAATTTCGAGATACCTGCGACGGGAATACGTAGGAGCGTTGGAAAGCCGGTGAAAAGAAATGAGTAACTAATTCGTTTCGCCGCGTTTCCGTGACGATATTTTCGCATCGGGATATCGGTTAAACGAATCGGAATGCGATTAATCTCGGCATCGATTTTATGGCGCAGAACAGGGAACTTCGCTCGCTGGAAGCGTTTCCAGCATTTCAATAGAGCGAACTATAGAATTTAGGGGATTGGCCATGCATCAAACCCGTTTTTGTAACGCTGCAGTAATATTACCGAAAATTTGAGCAAGCTCGACGGTGTCGAAAATTAGAAACGAATATCTACGCGATGGACGACGATAGCGAAATAATTTTTCCGGGAGAGCGTAAAATGATGCTCGGATCGTGAGAAAGAACGGAGGATTTTTCAAAATTTCCTCGACGTATCGTCGGCGTAATCGTTTTCATCCCCTTCGGCCTTCTACGCGCAGCTCCGTAAATACTCACGCACGCGATGGCGCTCGTACTTGCTTGTCGAGGGTTGTAATTCAATCACGTATGTTCGTGGCGTTTCAAAGAACCCGATGGTCGTTATTAAATTTGACGAGAATGTAATTAAGGTTCGTGTTTCTTCATTGATTCTCAATCGAAGCGAAAATAAATTCATCTGCTCGATGTAGGTTTGGAACGTGACTTTCTGTCGTCATGATCGTCAACAGAAATTGTTCTGTGAGCTTCTCTGGGTCAGCTACAAACTAGAAACCAATTTGCCAAGAAATTGTGGCTACAGTGGATCGTTTAATACGATCTAACAAAAGCTTATTCACGCTTTGCTCGAGCTTTTCCGCTTCTATCTGTCGTCGGTAAGAGCTTCGTCGGTAAAGCCACGATTTCGATCTGATGGTAACAGTGGCGGAGCTTGCGAGCTTTTTACCGACGTTATCGACTGCTAACCAGTTGGAAATTTCTGTCGGAGCATGCTACGGAGCTTGCAAGTTCTGCGAGAGCGCGTACGAGGTACAAAATAGCATCTTCTGTAACATGGTATTATACTGAAGTACCGACCTCCTGAAAAATCAGTGGTTTTGCACAGCACACTCTACGTTCGAGGATGACAACTCGAGGAATCGCATACGACTCTGCCAACAAAGTCAATAACGGTAGTAAACGTAGAAAACTGGCTGCTATACTGCGTGGTTCTATCGAAACTTATCAACGTTGGAAAATATTGTAACGTTTACAACTTTTCTTTTGTTTCGCTCCTCTTGATTTGCTATAGTTATGTTCCGTATTGATTTCGTTGTTGTCGAGGTGGCCAGAGCATCCGAAAAGCTATCGTGGCACTTTTTCAATCTGGAATAAATCCGGCTGAAGTTGCAAATCGACTCGATTCTTTGAGAATGACGGTCTACGTGCCATCAAACGGCCTCAGGAGATTACCAGCAACAAGGACCGTCATTCTGGGCGGAATTGAGTCGATTTGCGACTTTAGCCGACTTTAGTCCAGATTGGAAAAGTGTTACGATCGTTCCTTTCCTTCCAGTCGTTCTAACAACAATGGAATCTACATGGAACACAATTACAAGATATAAGAAGGCCTGAGAAAGAAACGAAATAGAGGCAGAAATTATACATTAAAACTAGGATAAATGCAGAGCAAATTTTCCTCATTTTGAACGAACCAGCACCGAATTACAATTAACGTAATAACAATTCCGCTTGACATAACGTGGAGGCAATGAAAACAAGCCATAACAACACACATTTTGTTTACAATTCGCGATGAGATTCTGTTCAATAATACGTGAGAATTGTACAGTTCGTAATTATTCTAAGCTTCCTGATAATTGTTTAATTTATATATTAAAACCAATAATTTTTAGGTAGCCTTTCATGGTTTAAAAAAATATTTCGAAATTCTTCACAGTTTTAAGTGCTACGAAAGTTGTCTAGGTTGCAATCTCACATTTATTCCCATTTCTTTGGAACGAAAACCTTAAGAAGAATAGGTTCTTGAAATCAAAATTACTGGAACTACGGAGGTGGAAAGAAACAGGATTCCTTTGGTCTTCTCGTTTAGTTCTGGCAAGCAATTACTTCATCAAAGAAAATGAAGTAAAATTGCAGGACGATGTTGCAGCTATAGACTCTGCAAAGTGCAACCCTTTAAGAACGGTACCACTTTCCGAGGAATAAACAAATTTTATCTGAAATGAGTTATCCGAAAAATAGTCCCGCGGGTGGCATTCCATCCGTGGAGCTCCGGAAAAGCTCAAGAAAGTCGATTTTTACCATGGGACACTTGGGACCTATTCAGCATTCAACCTTTTTACCATTGAAGTAATTAGAGGTAGAAGAAACGGTTGAGTTATTCTAGTAATTTATTCTTTAATGATTATAATAGATGGTACAAATGTATATAAAACTTAGAAAATCTAAATATCTCATACATTTGATGTCTTCTTTGATTTTTGTATTTTGGGATTAAAAAGTAAATAATTGAACGGAATATCGTGTAGGAAATCTGTAAGGGGCCAGAAAAGAGGAAAAAGTGATGGCAAAATAAAACTGGTAGCAAGTTTAATACGGTTAACGTAGGATCAAACGAGTAAATAAAGTAAATAGGTAAAAACGGGTATATTACAAAATTAGGGAGGTCGCGGCGAGGGGTCAGCAGTGGTCAGTAGGGATCGATGAGTGCCAGGGGAGGGGTCAAGGGGCAAAAAGTATCCAACGTTGGTCAGGGGAGGGGATCGAAGTTGAGAAATTCATCCACCTTGAAGACTCGTTGGAGAGTGAAAATTTAAAGGCCATGGTGGTTGCCAAATTCAAAGGGTCCATCCTCACAGGGTCCACTGCTTACTCGACTCTGTGTGTTTAATATATTGAAAAATTGTTTTTACACACGCACGTTTTTCTAAAATTAAATCTCCTTTGGAGCTGTTCAAAATTAAAGGAATATTTAATTATATTTAAATAAAATTCTCCACTCTTGGACTTACCCTGGAGAGCCTGCAGAAATTATCTCCCTCTTCTTGCGATCGTTTCGAAAAAATAGATCGTAAAGTTCAGGTATCGATCGAACAAGAAAAAGTGATTTGTTGAATGCCCCCGTGCATGTGTGTTACGAACGATAAAAAAGATTGGGGGTTGCAGTTTTCTAGCGGATCGTCGAGTCGGTAAGGGCGTTCAACCCTCCGCGGAGGAAAATTTAAGACGCGGATGGCGCTGATCCAAGTCCAGGCTTCCTCTGCTCCCGACATCGGCATATTTATTGTTGCATGAAATAGCATCAGCAACGAAATCAAAGAGAGATGTATTAGGGACACGATATGGATCGCTATTTCTGCCTCGGGGCTCGTTCTATCTCTTCCAAAGCCTTTCGTTTCCCATAAAAGCCAAAGAGAAACTGCAGAACGGAAATTACAAACCACTAAATTTTTTAAATTTCAGTATCAGTGAAATTACGTTAACCTTACAATAACGAATCACAAGTTTCACAATCATAAGGCTACTTATTCGTCATGAAGTCTTAACTATAAAAATGAACATATTTTACATTCATAAAACAAGTCTATTCTGTCTCGTGGTAATTTCTTGTACGAACAAAATTAAATAGTACATGTTTGAAAATTTATTTTAAATTAAATCGTTCGTCAAGGGGTTAAATACACGATTTAAAAAATTGTTTCTCGATCCTTTCTGCAATTTCGTTGGACCAAATTATTGAAATTGGTCGCTTCCAGCAGCAGTTCGTGGCGGAATGAACGTCGTATTAGGAAAGACGCGGTTCGTGGGGGGTAAAATCCGATCAGCGGTGTTCCCTGGTCGCGTTCGCGTGTCGAGGAGGTTTTTTTTTCCACCACTGTTCCTGAATGTCGAGCACCGTGGGTCTATCAATTCCCTGAAACGCCATTCATCCGTCGCGCGCAAGAGCTCGTCGGTGGCCAGGCTGAGTGGAGATTGGCTGGAAAATGGTCGTCGGGAGGGGGTTAAAGCGTCGGTCGAAAGGGGTGTCTAGGGGATGGACCGACCGTCACCGTTTCAGAATAAACGGAGAACCGAAAGGGTGACGGTTAAAAGCCAGGCTGGGATTCTCATCGATCCTTAGCGGCGCGAAATTTTCGTGTCCGTCGGCACCGGTTTTCGGGCCAGTGAATATCGCGGGCGCATAGTACATCGATAAAGAAATCCACCACCCCCTCCCAAACGTGCACGGTACCCCTCGTCCCTCCTGCGAAAACGTGACAGGGAGCTTGTGTAATCTTCCCCGCGATTTATGGGCCCGGTCAGGTAATGCACTGCGATGGAAAATGCTGGAAAAATCGGGGAAAAATATTGGGTCCATCGACCAAACGTGCTTCTGTAAACTACTGTAATGTTGCTTTTAAAAATTTATATTCGAGCACCCCTGAATTTGCTTTAAAAATTATTCTGGATGGACGTTTGAATATTCTATCAAATCACACGATTTTTTTTCGTAGAAATAGTCTGTAATATAAGAGATAAACTATTTAAATAATAACTAACGTGGTAAGAAGTGCATGTAGTCGAGAAAAAAATTCGAGTAAGTGCTGAAAGTTTTGGGTGAAAAAAAAGACTTTCGAATCGTCTTGGAAAAATTATTTTTAGTTGCAGGGGTGAATTGCAAGCATTTTTGGTCAACAGACATACCCCCGAAATCCTACTCAGTTTCGAGAAAAAAATTCCTTACCGAAAATGTAATGTCTGACCATACCGTTGATATGTTTCCCTGAAATTTCATGCGAATCTTTAAAACGTCATAACTTCTGAACGGATTGGACGATTTTAATGTTTAAAAAAGCAAACTACGCGTATTTTGATGGAGAATATGTGCAAATCGCAAAAATATTCGAAAAGTTGGTCCTTGACCCCGCAAAATGAGAAAAACCCCATAAAAATGGTCCAATTTTCAAACAGCCATAACTCCTACAATTGTGAACATATTTCAATGAAACCTTTTTCTGAAGTAGAGCTCATGGGTACCTACAAAGAAGTATTAGACAACTTTTCTGTAGGGCGTTAAACAAAATTACTAAAAATGAAAAAGGAATTTTTAAGAAAAATCGACAGTGGGTAGGTGTCTAAATATTTCGAAGAAAACAAAAATTTTGAATCGTCCTGGAAAAATTATTTTTGGTTGCAGGTATCAATTGCAATCATTTTTGGTGAATAGATATACCCTCGAAATCCTAACCAATTTCTAGAAAAAAATTCGAGAAGGTGTGAAATTTTTCGACGGAAAAAAAAATTTCAAATCGTTCTAAAAAAATTATTTTTAGCTGCAGGGGTCAATAACAATCATTTTTGGTGAATAGACATACCCCCGAAATCCTACGTATTTTCGAGAAAAAAATTCCTTACCGAAAATACGATGTCTGACCATACCATTGATTTATTCCCCTGAAATTTCATGCAAATCTTTAAAACGTCATAACTCTTGAACGGATTGGCCGATTTTAATGTTTAAAAAAGCAAACTACGCGTATTTTGGTGGAGAATATGTACAAATCGTAAAAATATTCGAAAAGTTGGTCCTTGACACCGCAAAATGAGAAAAACCCCATAAAAATGGTCCAATTTTCAAACGACCATAACTCCTACAATTGTGAATATATTTCAATGAAACTTTTTTCTGAAGTATTGCGCAGGGGTACCTACAAAAAAGTATTAGACAACTTTTCTGTAGGGCGTCAAACAAAATTACTAAAAATGAAAAAGGAATTTTTAAGAAAAATCGACAGTGGGTAGGTGCCTAAATTTTTCGACGAAATTAAAAAGTTTCAAATCGTTCTAAAAAAATTATTTTCGGTTGCGGGGGTCAATTGCAATCATTTTTGGTCAATAGACATACCCCTGAAATCTTGCGCATTTTCGAGAAAAATATTCAATACGGGCGGAACATTAAACGTTAATAACTTTTTAACGAAGCCTCCATCAACAAATTGGTATCTTGATTTTCGTCTTATTTTGGCCTCTAGAATCCCCCATTAAAATTTTTCCCAGAGGTGGCTGAACACCCTGTATAGATTAATGTCTACTGTACAAAGTATATGGATAAAAGTATTAAAGATCTTATGCCCTGAACCTAACAGTACAAGAGTTACAATACTTCAATGTTTATTAATTTATTTAAATTCATTTCTGTTGACATTCATTGAGACATTCGTGTGTACTATTGCACATTGGAATGCGTATAAATTTGCATTCTGTTACTAGTTTTGAAGACATTCAATTTCTAAGTGTTCTGAGGGATGGAATTTTCGCGAGATGGTGGCAAATTAATTGGGACGAATCGTTTCGCGGACGGGTGGACCGTGCCGCGTTCTTCGAAACAAACGATGAGCGAGCCGTTTAAGAGACAAATATATGGCCGAATAAAAGCGTGCTTGATGCTCTGGTTTACGGTAGGTCGGCCGTGAGAAAGAAAGGCGGGGGCGTACACGTGCGCTATTAGTTTCATGAAATTTTCGCGCTCGGCTCAGTGAATATCACGGACACTGCGCAATTATAATAAAATATCTGCAGTCGGGTGAAGGAGCGCGTTAACGAGACCGGAACGATTTTCGTGGGATCCCCATTGAATCCGTTTAACAAACGCGCCGTTTTAACGAGAAAAATAATCATAGCGCCTCCTATATTCCTAGTTTAAACAAAAAAAGAAAAAGAAATTTCTCTCTTTTCCCCCGTTCATGGTGGAACTCTAATGATGCAAAGTTCGTAATTAATGAAAAATTGCGTAACGGGCACGGTTTCGCCGATTTTTTTCGCCAGTACGTCGGACCTCGCCCCTATTTTGAATTTATTTTTAAATTTACGACGCGCTGGTTGTAAAACAAGGTGTCTCTCGTGCTGGCCAACGGCGGAATAAAATAAGGCCGCGGTAATTTATATGATAATTGCATTGTCGTTTCACTTTGGTCGGGGAATTCTTTTTCGAAATGTCTCGTCGACTTTTCATTTTCAACCCTATTCGCGAACCTTCAGTTTCACGCGCCTATTATTTCGGACTCGCAGGGCAAAATAAAAGTATTCGTAAATTAGCAAAAAAGTAAAAAATGGTACTCCATCTCTCGGTGTGTTTCTTAAATCAGAGTCAACAACAGCTCCCTAAATGCATCGATGTTTCAAAATTTTTTGCAGCCATTGGAGACTCGCAGATTCTTAATAGATACGCAATTAACCCGAACGCGGAAAAGAAATCGATTGCCAGCTCGAACTTTACCTCCTCTCTCATTGTTCAATTTACTAATTGCTTCTAATTCCCGTCCTCCTCGAACGTTTACCTCGTTTTTCCGTGTAATACTGTTTCGAACCTAGTAATGTTAATGACTATTAAACGAAGGCAATCACAGTCAACTAAATAGACAAGGCTCTAAATAGAATTTTACAGTGCACTTGTGTCCAACCCTGATCAGTCGTGTAATATTATGATGGAAGTGGACGGAATCTTATTTCGTATTGTACGATCGCACAATTGGCAACGCGACTCCAGAAATTTCTCTCCGTAAATTTCGAGCGCCGTAATCACGCGATAAGTTCTATTTATTCAGGAAGTAATAACACGACGACGTACGAGCATCAATCCCAGAGAGGAACTCCCATCGCTCCTAATCTTTATCCAAGTATAATGAAGATTCTCTCTATCTATTTACCTGTCCGCTTATCCGCGTTCCGATTATTTCCCCTTGTCTTCTTTGATTTACGATTCCGGGGTTATATTGTGTTTCCGGCGGAACGTAGCTGTTCCTTATGCATAATGCAGCGCCGGATCAAAGAGCGTTTGGTACAAGGCCCTCGCTTACGTGCCTACACCTTTGCACGACCGTACTTGTATACCTGTGAGTCTGTATCTATCCCTCGTACGTGTCGAAGCGCGGTAGCTGCAGCCTCGTACGTGTTGTCACACGAGGCTTTATAAAATAATTTCTCGGAGCCCTCGTGCATTAAGTGTCCGGCACTGGACCCGCAAAATCGCCAAAATTATTATTCACTGAACTAACGTAGCGTTAAAACGGAAATTTATTTGGATTAATAGAATATGCAAATTTTTTGTAGCCATCGCATAATTACAGGTTGGTAGATTTATTATAAATCCAGGTGATAGTACTTTCTCTGAATATATAGAATAAAAAAATTAAAATTATTATTCACTTACGTTAACTGATGTACCATTAAAACAGAAATTTGGATGAATAAAATATAATCACAGGTAGATTCGTTATAAATTCAGGTGATAATACTTTCGTTCTCTGAATATATAAAATGAATTTTATATCGCGAGAAGAAAAATTCAATGCACGCAAAATAAGAACGCGTCGTTTTCGAATGAACACCATAAAAGATTTAAACGATTCAGTTTTCCCTCTGCGAAGACGAAGGCGTCGGGGAATTTTCGTGGGAAGCATCTCGTATAAGTTATGCGTTTCTTACGCATAAAACTACGGTCACGACTTTATTATCCACGAGGTCTGCAACGTGGAAACGGGGACATTGTAAGGGAGGCGATTTCGTTCCCTAAGGTACAACATCTTAAAGAGGATTGTCCTAAGTACACAAAGAGCTTTGTACTCTCCTAGTATTGTACATTCTTCTTATTTACTCTCCCGAATAAAAGCCACAATGACCGTAAACGTAGCGTACGCGTCTATCTCAAGTGGCTGGGGTAAATAAACGTTTAATAATAAATATTCTTCGATGTATAATAAATATTTTAAGACCGAGAATCGATCGGGCTTTCCAGCTTGGGGCTTTCCAGTATCTCTATCCGGTTCGCTGAATTATTCGTGGTATCAAGAAATTCCTTCTCTTTGAGCCGAACATCTAAAATGGCTTCACTGTACATAAGGGAGGGAAGTCTTGTCGTGGACCAACTAGAGGACTGTCAGTAAAGCTACTTATCGGACCCGTGTCTTAGACGTTGTGCATTCGGTATTAGATCGAAGGAATCGGTGATCTGCTAAGACTTACAGGTACACGAACCGACAGGGAATTCTTTAACGACGAACTGCAAAGATCCACTATCGTAATTTAAAAATACATTCCTCTGCTCACGCGTTTAACATTCTGCAAATATACCAGAATTCACTGCGTAATCCTTGCATATAACATCGCTGTACCGTTTAATCCTTTATTAAATCGAAGTTCCGATACTTCTCGAAATTAAATTTCGACCATTTCAATTTGGATATCGATATTATACAATGCTCGAAAACTGAATTGGCTGAAGTACAAAACGCAGTGCACTAAGTGGATCGACGAATGCCTAGAATAAAATTATTTATTAGAAATGACGTTAACGTTTACAAGTAGTAAGTTTAAGCAATGTTGTTCTTCGTAAGCTCCTTCACACGTGCCTTGGATTACCGTGCATATCATTATATTAAGTTCGTTAGATTCGACAAGGACCTAAGTTCCTCAGGTATAGCTTAAGGGCCAATCCAACTCATGAACCTTTCCGGAGACGTGATTCGGTTCGACTAACTTGGCGCCCTGACAATGAAATGGTTGGAGGCGTTCTCGCGTGGCTCGTGTGGTCGGGACTTCGGGAACTTGTGCTCTTCGGATTAAACTATTTCGACCACCTAACCCTTTAAACATTTTTAATTAACGCTTAAATTGCACACGAGTATCCGATGATAACGATTATCGGTTAACGAGGCTACACCAATTTCAAACGAGCCAATTAACAAGTCGAACATTCATACAACGTGTCTGGCAAGGATTCTCAAAAGGTTCTTTAAACAAAATTATTTTTCTATTCAAATTTAGTATCGATAAATGTTAAACAAAGGGTTAATGATATTGGATCGATAGCAACGGGAGCACTGTTTACGGATCGAAAATAGGAACGACTCATGGGAAATCCTTTTCTGGCCAGCTCGTTCCGAAACGACTGTATTTTAGATGCATAGAATTTTTTAGGAGGCCGTAACTGCGAAACTTCAGCGCGCCTTTGACGCTTCCGGTCGCATATTTCTCGCTCGTTTTCTCCGTCGACCGAAAAAAAAATGTTACATCGACCAAAAAATTTTTAGTCAGCGCGCCCCGGCGTTTTTAATTTGGGGAAACATTTCGATTTAACCAACCGATTGAAAAGTAAGCGACGCGGAACGACCAGACCGTAACCAACGTCCGTCTCTGTCGATCGATTTTATTATTTTAAAAATGTCGCAACATCGAATTCGATGGAACGTCGTAACGATTTCATAGCAGTCTACGTTCCTTAAACTCTTAGAAAGGCTTCCCAGCCATTACTTACCTAAGTAATTGCCCCCTCATATTAAAGGTCTGCCCTTAATCCGGGAACGAAGGAAGCCACTTTAATCTGTAACGTTCAATCCGCAAACGTGGAACGTTTTCGCCGCGCGATTCTCTCCCGTTCGGGTTGTATTCAAAATGGCGCGAATCGTTGTGAAAATTGCTCCTTAACGTTTAGGGGTTGTTAAATTTCGCGCGATGAAACTTCTCTGATCGTACCGGCGCTTTTTGATTTCATTGGCTTTTGACGACGCGCTTCCGCCGGGCTTTGTAATTACTAATGCTCCCTGGGGATCGATAGTTTCCCGTCGCTGGACCGATTTAATTCGACGCAACGCGCTCTTGTGGGGGAAAAAAGATCGACGACGCGGGAAAGTCCCGTGAGAGGCCGGAGGAAGACGCCGTGGACGTCGAAAGGCAACGAGAGGAACCAATAATTGCGGTGGAACTATCGAAAAAGAGGTTAAAAGATCGGACATGCTTCGTTACGATTTTACGGTTACCGATTTTCCTGGCGATTTTCCTTTCACGTGCACCTTCGTGCTTGTATTTTTTTAGATATCGAAAGCTGCGCTCTCGTATGCATCGCGTATTGGGTTCGAAATTGTTGGCAACTACAAGAACGTATTACGCTTGTTAATCTTCTTCAGTATCGTCAACAGACACTCTGTCCTATATTGTCGGCCCTATTAAGGGTTTTCCTTCCTCTGTCCGTGTTAATCACTTTATGGTAGCGAGAAGTTCGATGAAAATATTTTGTGTTTGAACTAACTAAGAGTTTTATTTGTTATCGATGTTATTCGTTACATTATGAAGTCATTTTCAGCGAATAATTCTGCATCGAAGTGTTATTACATTGGCTGTCTAATAATGTATTAAAATGTTGCGTTATATAACGTCTATGTTTAGTTGATTTTCGATTAATTGCCTACGAGCACAATACTCTAATACTTGGGGCTCTGCGCATAATATTATTCCGTGATATGTTATAATTAATGCATCTCATTTATATGAATCTATTAGGCAGTAGGTCCAACAGATGATCGTTCACAATGGACCGTATCGAATAGTATAATTTTAGTTTCAGAAAACATACATGTTATTATTTTAGCTTCGTGCATCTTTAATGAAGGTTTTTAATTAATTTAGTAGGTCCAACAAATGATTGTTCACAATGGACCGCATCGAACAGTGTAGTTTTAGTTTCAGAAAATATACACGTTATTATTTTAGCTTCGTGCATCTTCAATGAAGGTTTCTAATTAATTTTACGAATAACGATGACCGCGGACGTGGCGGCCTACAAAGAAGCGTATAATTCGCAACATCGCGGCGAACGCCAATTATAACCACGGTGAGAAACGTATTTCCGTGTTTCGTGGAAAACGTAAAAAAAAACTTTCAGCCTGGAAAAACAGGTTGGAAATGGATCGTTTGAAGCGACAGGGGGGCGCTGCGTGGACCTGGCATCGCTGATTAATCGTAACTTGAAATAAAATCCAACAATGAGCTCTTTCATCTTTTTGAAAGTTTGAAAGTATTTTTCTCGTGCGGACATTATTTAGCATAGTGTGCTTCATTTCTCTAAAATGGCTTGAAACAATTTTTATCTGCAGTTAATTATTAGGAATCGAAAACATTTCATATTTAGCGATGTGTATTTACAGCTTTGTCACTTCGACTGAATTATTTCTTTAAAGCTAAAAAAAAATTTTGAAGTACTACATTCGTCTCTTAATTGTCTGTCAGTAGTGTGTGATAATATGGTTATTGAAAACCGGGTGGAATTATAGAAAAATTACATTGAAGTTTTGCAAGTAGTACGTCCACACGTTTGGTCAGACACTGAAAACAAGTAGTAATCTCGCAATACGGTCAGACGTCTGGTCGTTGCAATCGCGCTCAGAGCGGCATAAAATGATATTTTACACGTTTATGGATACCCAGAAACCACTTTTGAACATTTAAAACCAAACATGTTGAAGGTATACGCTACAAAATATCACGAGGCGAAGTATACGAATCAGCCTCGAACACGAAGGAACCACTAATCTTCCGATTATTTCCGGCATTAACGAACGTGACAGGACGAGGTTATACGCCAGGGCCGTGTACGTTAAGGGGTTGAAAGAAAATATGAAAGTAGACAGCTGGTAGAAATTGTTACGTTGCATCGCGATACCGAGAGAGCTGGAAAAGTTAAGGCTTGTCAGGATCACGACGTCGCTCGACGAGATTTATGCCCGAACCTAAATCCTGCTCTTTGCATGCACGTTCAGTCGCGAAGGGCGGAAGGGAATCCGCGTGGTTCGCCACTATTTGACTCCGTCAGCCGTAAAGTTTATTCGAATTCCGAGATTCGGTGGATCCGTCGTTCACCGGGTGCGACGTCGGGAATCGTTCGTCACGATAGCACGCGAAGCGCCGGCAATAAAATACAACACCGGTTCCCATCCAGATTTTATGACCCTTCCGTTGTAACGAGCCCTTAATTTTCTCGAAATCCCGGCTGGATTACGTCGCCGGTGTCTGCGAGCGTTCACGCGTGTCCGCGCGAACACGTGACGTATGCCTTCTGGAATTCGGTCGCTATAAACAAGAGACACTTTGATTAGTAATTTTATGTCCCGTGTAATTAGATTTCGAGCCATAGGGAGGGGATTCCGGCCGCGCCGGATGCCTCGGTTTATTGTTCCTTTACGTGGAATTAAATCTAGCACCGGGTATATTACTTAGCGATTTACAGTGTGGTTAGACGTAAATAACATTTCGCCGGATGTCGGACTGAATGCTCAAACAAACTTTACGATGGCTTTGTCTCCTTCAGCGCTAAGAATTCGCATGGATAAATTCCTTCGTCAACCGTTAGTGCATTGTAGCTTAATCATTTTTTTTTTAATTGTGAAGAGTTTCTATAGACTGGTATCCACTTCTGTTCGATAATATCCAGCCAGCTAGAAATAACTGTTCCAGATTCCTTGGCGAAATCGTCTTACCTCGCCAACCACGCGTTACAATGTTTCTACAATGCACGTCGCGAAGAATCTTCCGCGGTATCATTTTTCGATAACGATATTTCACGTTTGGTTCACGGGTACATACTCTGTGCTCCGTCATGCAAATGTAGTTGCACACGGAAGTCTGGTCTCTCAATAGAAAATCGTATATCATCGGTACGTACGCGGTGTAACAATAAGTCGTACCATTCTGTGTAGTCGATCCACGAGTAACATCGGTAACCGAAACTCCTCGAGCTCCTTTTGCCACGAAGCCGCTTCAGGATGCAACGGGAACTCGAATTGATCGCGGTTCTTCCACGGCAGATACGGAAATACCGCGAACTTTTCAACGATTTCGGGGACACGGGCCATGACAATACCTATCGAAATTCGGATGTACAGAGATCGAGTTGAATATTTCATTTCGTCGTTGACTCGCAGTTCCTACGAGCACACATGTCGTGTAACGTAATCCAATCGTGGTTTCGTTTCTTTGAATTCCCGAATGAATTTCGTACAAATTTTCACCTTCTTATCAGCCCTATATTCCAGCTTTAAAAGATAAGACTCTAAAAAAATATTAGACGTTTTATATATGGTTGGTAATGGTGAAAACATCTTTAAATTTAAAATTAAACCTATTCGATATTTCACGTATACCCACTAACTAGTATACCTGTGTACAAATTTAGATTTATTTTCAATTAAATAAACAATTTATGATACAGAGTTAATCGTATACTGGTTGTATAATCAATAGGAATTCTAGAAATTTTTTTAAAAACATAGGATCAAAGTAAATGTTAAAATAAACATAGAAGATAACATAAATTATAGTAGTAAGTATAGTCATTGGATAGGGGATGAAATGCTCTTTAAAATGAGCGTTTGTACGAGTCGATAGCTTTATTAGTTTCGAAGATATAGTGATTTTAGTTTCAAGTCGATGCGGTGGCTAGTTTCGAAGATACGTCGCGAGGTCAATGAACTACTACGCCTCCACTACGGCCTTCTCAAGGTCGTTGACCGCACGTGATCGTAGTAAGTAGTAAACGTGACGTGACTCGGTCACTCGGTTAGTAGGTCAACGTGCGAGAAGGAGGTCCGACGCGTTAGACGAAGACAGAGACAGTCGAATTAAAGAAATTACCTTTTACATAAATTACGATATCTCGAAAACGGTAAGTCGGATCGTCAAAAACCAAAAACCACTTTAAAGGGGAGGCTTCACCTTTGCCAACAGTGGTTTAATAATTAATAAAACACAAGTACTTTCGGAACTGCACGCGCCTAAAGTTTTATGATTTTTAATACGCGTTTATGGGCTTTCGTGAGACGTCGAGTGCAATTTTAAAAATTACGCTTGTCTTTACACGATGATATCTCGAAAACGAAAAGTCCGATCGACAAAAACCAAAAACCACTTCAAAGGGGAAGCTTCACCCATGCAAACAGTGGTTCAATTATTAATAAATCACTAATAGTTTTGGAACTGCACGCATCTAAAGTTTGACTATTTTTAATACGTGTTAGATTATTCTAAAGAGCAAAATAGGGCACTGTGGGTGGATCTAGAAGGGATCGTGTCACGCCAGAGTAGGTTGAACAGGCTAAGAAAGGATCGAAATCGGCTTCGTCTCAGCCTTAAAGTGGGAGAAACGGAGATAAGCTCCACTCGAAGGCTGACAGTAGGCCAGCGAACGCATTTAAAGTATTTCGATCCATCTTTCACTCTCGACTGCCTTCAGCCTGTTCAAAAACGCAGACTGCTACACTGAGAATTTGTATGATAATAGACTGAAAGGTTAAAACAGTTCTCTATTTTTTATCCAAGCCTGATACCGTTCAATCTGTCTGAAAATGCACAGGCTGTAATGACGAGTTGCAAATTTCGATTCGAGGATTGTCTCGTAGCTCCCGTGATCGTCATTCGAATTTCATGCAAATCGATTCACCATGATGGATTCTAATTACGAGCCAGGCCGTTATAAACAATAATCTCAACACTTGGGCTCTCTCGTTTCCCAGTCGTTGTTCACTCTCGCGCGCGTGTACAGCGTTGATTCGCGATCGGCGAACAAACTGCACAGTGGCTGTATAATTTAATCAGTCTGTAACGCGTAACTGGTAACCGGACTATTTCAGTTTGCATTCGGTATAATCGCTAGTGTAATTAGAAGACCGGGGTCCCCGTTTATCCAACCTATTAATTCATCGATATCTGTCTTTAATTACAATACAACTGCCACCATTTCCATAACCGAACTCGATCAATTACTTTCTTCTCTCTGTGTCGATTCAACGGGGGGAAAAATGCAACAAAATTCACTCGGTGTTCTTAACAAATTATGACTTTCCAAGTTTTACCGCGTATTACGAATCGTCGAACACACTGGATGCAATTTCCTGATTTCCGACAGATAAGGCGAAGTAATCGAAACAAACTTACTCCCCCCGCTCGGTGATTAATTCTGGAAACCAATTTGCATCGTCGCCTAATACTGGTGTTCGCGGTGTATAAAGTTCGTCTATACGCGTCGCACGCGAAATTTCAATTACTGGATCACGCGTTGATTCGAAGAATATCCTACGGCATGTACGCGTACAAAATTCCAGAACGTCTCTCGATCTTCGTACGATCGAATATTAATCAACATTAATAAGATTATGCAAAAGAATATACGATCAATAGCCTTGGCACAAATGCTACAAAAAGTTTGCTCTCTACTCAAAGAGCGAAGCCTAAAAAACAGGATAAGTCGACTGCAAAATAGGGTAACTCAAGATTCACAAAGAAAACAAAACACAGACTGATCATCGAAAATAGAAAGTGACTCTTAAATATAAATGAGACATACTTAATGGGAAAAAGCGAATCACCTGTAATCTATGCAACAAAATCATAACGACCAACCATCTAATATACGAATTTAGAAGATACTACGTCTAAAGACAAAAATACAAGATACTCTTTCTCGATTATTCCGAAGCTGCCCGAAGTAATTTCGGACCACCTCGTGGGAGTCGAGAGAGAAAGGCTTACATTTGCCTTCTCGTTCTTAACAACTGAAATCCGACCTCACGTCAACGGCATACGATTCGGAATCTCGACTGCCCAGGTATTTTTACTTGTCTTTCCTAGAGTTCATTACTGAACTCTGCAAATTACTCCAGGTTTCTATCTGCCTCTGATGACCTCTGATGACCAGTGCTGACAAAAGTACAGAACTCCCGACAACTTTTGACACCATACAGCGACTGTTACTGATTGCTCCTGATTACTGCTTGCCTCTGCTGGACTCTGCTGACCATCGCTTATATTTTTGACAACCTATAACGATTACTACTGACTTCTGCTAACCTGTGTTGGTCTTTGCTGATCTCTGTCAGCGTGTGCTTGTCTCTGCTGAACTTTCCTGGCCTCTGCCGAACGCTACTGACCACTGCAGGTATTTCTGATAATTTATAACGATTAATACTTACTACTGCATGCCCCTACAAGTCTCTGCTTGCCTTTGCAGGTTTCTGCTTGCCTGTGCATGCCTTTGCTGGCCTCTGCTGAACACTGCTGACCACCCCTGATGCTTCTGACATCGTATAACAATTACTACATGCTACTGTTCGCCCCTGCTGATCTCTGCTTGCCACTGCATGCCTCAGCTCGTCTCTGCTGACCGCTACTGACCACTCGTGATACTTCTGACAACGTATAACGATTACAATTTGCTACTGCCTGCCCCTGTTGGACTCTACTTGCCACTGCTTGCCTTTGCTGGCCTCCGTTGGCCTCTGCTGACCACCGCTTATATTTTTGGCAACGTACAACGATTACTACTGGCTACTGCCAGCCTCTGCTGACCTCTGCCAGCATCTCCTGGCCTCAGCTGACCCCTGCCAACATCTCCCGACGTCAGCTGACCATTGCTGACCACTGCTGACCGTTGCAGGCAACTTGTGACATGTTATAATATAATATAATATGTTTATATGTATTAAAGTTTTGTATAATGTAAATATACACCAATAAATGTTATAATTTAAACAAATTCCATCTGTTCTCGTCATTTTTTACCTTCTTTTCCTCTCCGAATCATTTCCTTAGTTATAAGATTCGATCGACACTTCGTATCTTTAAAAATTTTCTAAGTTCTTCGGAAAGATTTCAAATCTCCCGCCGCCAGAAAATTTCTGCGAATTCCTGGAAATGACGTCATTTCTAGGAATTCCTGAAATTTCTCGGAATCCCTGAAACAGATCGGAAAACCCTGGAACTTTACGGGAGCCCTGAAATTTCTCGGAAACCCTGAAAATTCTCGGAAACCCTGAAATTTCTCGGAATCCCTGAAACTTCCAAGAAGTTTCAGGCAGCAGCTCCGGCCTGAATTTTTCGGCAAAAATTTTAAAGAGTCCCCCCTTGAAATCTTTCCCGGGCATTTTAACATTTCTCTGGAAGAACACACCATCCGGCAGCCCGGCTTTCATCTCTCCTGCCAGCCGTCAACCGCCAGTGCCTCGTGCTAGCTGTGGGACTTTGAAATTTTTCCGCCAAGTGTTTGTTGTCTCCTGCCAGCCGTGGGACTTTGAAATTTTTCTGGAAGATCGTCGCTGGCCCCTTCTCCGCTCTCCTGGTAGTCGCCATCCGCCATTGTTGTTGTCTCCTGCCAGCTGTGGAACTTAGAAAATTTTCGGGAAGGAACATCCCGAAAATTTTGCAGCGACCCCCCCCCCCCCCCCCACTGGGTGGGAGACCGCCAGCCAGACCTGGCCGGACCCCCACCCCCCCTCCAGGGGAGGACCAGCTCCTGCCGGCTCCGCTGCTGCTGGGAGATGTTGCTGCTAGGAAGGCATGTCATGAAATGGCCCATTTAGAGTTGGGTTAACGAGTGTATATATAGAAACGAAGGCCCGAGCGAGCACTTGTGAGAAAGCCCAGGCGGCGGCAAATTCGAAATCTTTCCGCGGGACTTTGAAAATTTTTGCCTCTGGCAAGCGGCGCAATATTTGAAATCTTTCCGGGGAACTTAGAAAATTTTTGCCTCTGGCAGCTAGTACGCGGAGCTGGCGTTTACCTATCGACCGTAGCTATGGCGCTGACGGTTTCAGGTCCATTTTAGACTTGAAAATTTTTATCTCTGGCAGCTAGTACGGGAGCTGACGTTTACTGAATGAATGAATAAGTATCTCTAATCGACCATAAGCAAGACGCAGATGTTTTATGTCCATTTTAGACTTGTTATCAGGAGGGGATGGTAGGAGAAGAGATGGCACGTATCTTATAACTAAGAAAAGGTAAAAATGATGAGGACACATGGAATTCTTTGAAATTATATCATTTATTGCCACAGATTTACATTATACAAAACTTTCATATATATAAACATATTATATTATATTATATCATATCGCAAGTTGTCAGCAACGATCAGCTGTGGTCAGCGATGATTAACTGACGTCGGGAGATGTTGGCAGAGGCCAGCTGGCAAACAGTAGCAAGTAGTAATCCTTACACGTTGTCAAAAGTATCAGGAGTGGTCAGCAGCGGTCAGCAGAGGCCAGCGGAGGCCTGTGAGGAAAATTCAGAAGTACATGTAGTCGTACCTTGTAACTCGTACTTTTTACATTATAATTCAGCCAAAAAGCGTAAAACAGTTTTATAACATTACCTGCTAACACAAGTTAACCACCAGTAGAGATATGTAGAGACCAGCAGTGGTCAGCAGAGGTGGGCAGAGGCTGGCAGAAGTCAGTAGTAATCCTTACACGTTGTTAGAAGTATCAGGAGTTATCAACAGCGGTCAGCAGAGGCCAGAGGAGGCCTGTGGGAAAAATTCAGAAGTACATGTAGTCGTACCTTGTAACTCGTACTTTTTACATTATAATTCAGTCAAAAAAAGAGGTATAACTGAGAAAACAGTTTTATGACATTACCTGCTAACACAAGTTAACCAACAGTAGAGGCATGTAAAGACCAGGAGTGGTCAGCAGAAGCGGGCGGAGGCTGGCAGAAGACAGTAGTAATCCTTACACGTTGTCAGGAATATAAGTGATGGTCAACAGAAGCCAGGAGATGCCAGCGGAGGTCTGTGGCAAAATTCAGAAGTACATGTAGTTGTATCTTGTACCTCTTACTTTTTATATTGTAGTTCAACCAAAAAGCGTAAAACAGTTTTATGACATTACCTGCTAACACAAGTTAACCACCTGTAGAGGCATGTAGAGACCAGCAGTGGTCAGTAGAGGCGGGCAGAGGCTGGCAGAAGTCAGTCGTCATCGTTATACATTGTCAGAAGTGTCAGGAGTGGTCAACAGCGGTCAACAGAGACGGGCAGAGGCTGGCAGAAGTCAGTAGTAATCGTAATACGTTGTCAGGAATATAAGGGGTGGTCAGCAGAGGCCAGCAGAGGCTGGGAGAGTGTGGCAGAAGTCAGTAGTAATCGTAATACGTTGTCAGGAATATAAGTGGTGGTCAGCAGAAGCCAGCAGAAGCCAGCAGAGGCCTATGGGAAAATTCAGCTTGTACCTCGTACTCTTTATCTTATACTTCAAGTAAAAAGGAGTATAACTAGGTAAACCAATTTTGTGACATTACCTGCTTACACAAGTTAGCCACGAGTAGAGGCATGTAGAGATCAGCAGTGGTCAACAGAGACAGGCAGAGGCTGGCAGAAGTCAGTAGTAATCGTAATACGTTGTCAGGAATATAATGGGTGGTCAGCAGAGGCCAGCAGAGGCTGGGAGGGGCTAACAGTAGCCAGTCGTAATCGTTATACGTTGTCAGAAGTAACAGAAGTGGTCAGCAGCGGTCAGCAGAGGCTGAGAGAGACTAACAGTCGTGGCTGATGGCTTGAAGGTTGATGCAGCATAAAACATGAATTAAAAAAACAGTTTTAGTTAAAATGTAAGAACTATTGACGAAGGGAAACTCAGGAAACCGAGGTAGGCAATAAATTAGTCAGTTCGTTACCTTGGTGGCGGTCGGTGAAAATATTCGAAACTGCAACGCTGTCGCGTTCGAAAATCCTTTGGTTTCTCTCGTTCCGTGTCACTCCCTAGGCTTCGAAGTGGATGAACCGTCTCGCGGAGCAGACTATCGTCAAATAGAGCCGACACGAGTGGCCCCTAACCCAGCCTCCGCCTCTGTTACCACGTCGTGCCCCTTGACCTACGCGAAGTCGCGGAACATAGCGTAAATTACAAAAGCTCGCAGAGACTTCCGTAGCCCGCGCCACGAAATTTGTGGTACCGTTCGCGGGAGGCTGTGAATGTACGGGAGCCTTGCTCCTCAATTACATGCTCGACGATACGTTTCCGGGACGGAGAGCACGCCGCTCGGAATACGCGAGAAACGGTCGAGTATTTAACGAGCGAACAAAACATCGCTCGAGACTACTCATCTGCACGTTCCCGCGTAAAAGTAAAGTGGACAGATAACCCCGAAACGTTGGAACGAGTCGAGTTCCGGGGAACGTTCTTGGGTTAGTTTCATCGAGTTTTCTCTCAATCGAATCATCGAACTTTCCCTCAAGCGCTGTCGCTCGCGTTCCTATGAATTTATACGTTCATGAAGCGGACCGAATGCAAAACGTTCTCGCTGCTAGAAACTCACCAACTCACTTTTAACGGGGGAAGGAACGAGTTACGGTTAAATGGAAATTCTTTGCCTTTTTTCTGCGATAAAGTGGATGGATAGGAATGGCGAATGGAGATAAGGACTCGAAAAGAGGTGGAAAACTCGACGTCATTCGCAATATTTTAAGAAGTAAATTATCTTCTTCTGATACGTAATATGCAATTCCATATTTCGTTATTTAAATGTTACTGTACATCCAATAATTGTTCAGCCATTTTCTTAACACTTTATAAGATAATTTATTTCCTAATACTTTACGAAATCTTTTTTTAATATGTAATATGCAGTTCCATATTTCGTCATTTACATATCACTGTACGCCCAATAATTGTTCAGCCATTTTCGTAAAATTAGAACTATCGAAGTAGTCAAAATGACCCATTCGTAATTTCGAATAAAAATTGTAAAATACTCGACTGGAAATAAACAATTACTTCCATTGCATTATACACTTCTTCGGGTATAGGTACACCACAATTGTTGGTCAATTTCTTCGGTAATTCTAAATATATGAAATAGGGAACTACTCTATCTACAAATAAATAAATAAAAAAATGGTAACGCGATAAGATAGAATGGTACTGTGTGGTATTATCGATTCAATTATACGCAATTCGAGCGATACGGTGCGACGGTGTAGTCGCAGTATATCGAACGTTATCAGAGAGCAAGAAATCACAGCGGCACTTAACCGGAGAGTACAGCAAATATGCGTTAGATTTTTGTCTGATTTACGAGAGCGGAATATTCATGGTGCACGAATTTGGCAATATCCGTCATTGCGACTCTATCAGTGCGTTGCACCGATATTCGAGCGATACATTTGGAATAGCGACGTTATCAGATCGTCGAGCGACAACGCATCGTACTAGAACCCGAACTGCACGGTTCGAGTACACTTTTCGTCCCATTTTCAATTTAATTCATACGTGCAGTTGGTCATATTTCACACTCTGTATACTACATTATCTAAAATAACTTTCAAGAGGTAACAGCTGTGTTTTTGCTTGTTTACTAGCATCTAAACGTCTTCATTGGCGTAATTCTACGTACTTTAATCAAATAATAGATGCGTCATTGCACCTGTATACAACGGGAATTTAATCGTTCTTCTAGCTGTTATACAATGAAAACAGATGCATTCGACTGCTCCTAATACAATAGAAGTGGCAGCATTTGATGTTTAGCTGAGTTTCATTATGTTTCTCTGTAAAACAACTGCTTTGCTCGTCTACAAGCATCTAAACGTCTTCATTGGCGTAATTCTACGTACTTTAACCAAATAACAGATGCGTTATTGCACCTGTACGCCAATAATACAGTTACAACGGGGATTTAGTCGTTCTTCTAACTGTTATGCAATCCTCTTCAGTATCGATACCGCGTCCCAGTTAGTTACGTCGTGCTTTGCATATTATGTTTTCTCGAGTATCGTTCCTTTGCGCATCGACAACGACTCCGCTCGCTTCGAAACAAAGTAACGCGACGAGGCGTGGGTGGTTCGATTAGCATCCGAAATTCCGCCCAAAGGGAACCCCAGGGAGGGCCGGAGAAGATGAAACGAAAACACTCGGGGACAGGGACACCGTGTTAGGAAATTGATCGTAGAACTAGCGGAAATTTAGGTGGGGAACCCGAAGGGCTGGCCGCGAGCGTTTCGATAGGGCGACGCGTCCCCCCTTTCGCGCAACTTCCGTTTTTGCTCGTCGGTCGGACGCACAAACTTGTAGGATATTAATAAAGTTCTGGCTCCGCGGGAGTTCGACAGTATCCTTTTTGGTCTCTAAACGAAGGACTCTTAAAACTTGCATCCTCCCCCTTCCTCCCCCGGGAAATGAAATTCCCAGAGATTCCGTGGGCCAGCTAGGGGCGACTAAGCATCGAGTGGCGAAGGGAACTCGTTAATGGCGTATCTAAAAAAGTTCCGCGACGAAGAAAATGTTAGCGGAAAAGAAGTCCATAACGAGCCAATAAGCTTCGAGCCAATGGCTGTCAGGGTACGCGTACGTGAGCTGGGACTCGGTGTCGTTTCCTGGAGACGTCTGAGAAAAATACTCGCGGCATAATCATCCTTTTATACAATGGAAGTTTCCCTCGCGTTCGAGCGAACGACTCGTTTGAACGTGGCGGATTGTCCCTGGTGAGCTCTTTGTAGAACAGTGACGCACGAAAATGTTCGAAATTCGAGGTATTGGCGTTTGAATAATAAGACAGGATTCCGTCCTGAAATAAATATCTGTCGAGTACTTTGCACTCGGATCGTAATCTTTGTCGAGATGTTTCCGTATTTAGATTTCAGCAAGAAATTATACTTCATCGCGAGGAAGGGTTTGGGAAGCCCTGATCCCCGAAAGCTTAATGTTTGATCGAGGTTTAATAGTGGGAAGCCCTGGCATCGAAAATTCAGCGAAGGGGGAGTTTTAATTCCTCGTATTTATTATTAAAAAGCTTCGACGCGAAATGTCGATAGGTTTTGACAGCGGGAGCTTAATATTATGGAGTTTCAGTGGCTGACGCTTATAACTAGAAAACTGTATAAAAGATCGATATTGCGAGGCTATCGAAAAAATCTGACATTGAAAGGAAGCTCAGTGTCGAAATATTAATACGCGAAAGCTCGTTATAGGATGACTTTAATATAAAATTTTAATATTCTTGTACCTTGAGTTGAATAACAGTTTCTTGTATAATTTCTTTCACAATTTGAATGTGAATGTACTATCTTCATAATGTTGCAATTTATTCCAGGTCGTTTTCAGTGATATACAGGCTGAGGCACGAATTAGTTCCCACGATTGTTCAGCTCCCTTTCGATGGTCTGGAAAAAAAATATTTCCCATCGAAGTTGAGAAAAGAAATTGATATTCGATAAAAAATTAAGATCATTGTTATATTTTTAACCTCTGGACGTATGATTTAATTTCGAATACTTTGTCGAATACTATTTAATTTTATTTAGATTTGTTCGTGCAAGAAATGGCCACGAAAAAGATTTGTTTCATGGATACCTTGTAAATGTTAAAATGTGTTGATTTTAATATACAGGGTGTTCGGCCACCCCTGGGAAAAATTTTAATAGAGGACTCTAGAGGCCAAAATAAGACGAAAATCAAGAATACTAATTTCTTGATGGAGCCTTCGTTAAAAAGTTATTAACAATTAAATTCAAAAATTTCACATCGTTCTGGAAAAATTATTTTAGGTTACGAGGGTCAATCACAATCATTTTTGGTCATTACACATACCCCCGAAATCCTATCCACTTTCGAGAAAAAAATTCGAGTAAGTGCTGAAAGTTTTGGGTGAAAAAAAAGACTTTCGAATCGTCTTGGAAAAATTATTTTTAGTTACAGGGATGAATTGCAAGCATTTTTGGTCAACAGACATACCCACGAAATCTTACTCAGTTTCGAGAAAAAAATTCCTTACCGAAAATGTAATGTCTGACCATACCGATGATATGTTCCACTGAAATTACATGCTTATGTTTAAAACATCATAACTTCTGAACGGATTGGACGATTTTAATGTTTAAAAAAGCAAACTACGCGTATTTTTATGGAGAATACGTACAATTCGTAAAAATATTCGAAAAGTTGGTTCTTGACCCTGCAAAATGAGAAAAACCCCATAAAAATGATCCAATTTTCAAACAGTCATAACTCTTACAATTGTGAATATATTTCAATGAAACTTTTTTCTGAAGTAGAGCTCATGGGTACCTACAAAAAAGTATTAGACAACTTTTCTGTAGGGCGTCAAACAAAATTACTAAAAATGAAAAAGGAATTTTTAAGAAAAATCGACAGTGGGTAGGTGTCTAAATTTTTCAACGAAAAAAAAAAATTTTGAATCGTCCTGGAAAAATTATTTTCGATTGCAGGAGGCAGTTTCAATCATTTTTGGTCAATAGACATACCCCCGAATTCCTATCCACTATCCAGGAAAAAATTCGAATAGGTAGTGAAATTTTTCAACAAAATTAAGAAGTTTTAAATCGTTCTAAAAAAATTATTTTCGGTTGCGGGGGTCAATTGCAATCATTTTTGGTCAATAGACATACCCCTGAAATCTTGCGCATTTTCGAGAAAAAAATTCAGTAGGGGCGGAACTTTAATAATTTTTTAACGAAGCCTCCATCAACAAATTGGTATTCTTGATTTTCGTCTTATTTTGGCCTCTAGAATCTCCCATTAAAAATTTTCCCAGGAGTAGCCGAACATCCTGTATATATAGGTTAATGTCTACTGTACAAAGTATATCTCTATATAAAAGTACTAAAGAACTTATGCCCTGAACCTAACAGTACTGGAGTTACAATACTTCAAAGTTTATTAATTTATTTAAATTCATTTCTGTTGACATTCATTGAGACATTCGTGTGTACTATTGCACATTGGAATGCGTATAAATTTGCATTCTGTTACTAGTTTTGAAGACATTCAATTTCTAAGTGTTCTAAGGGATGGAATTTTCGCGAGATGGTGACAAATTAATTGGGACGAATCGTTTCGCGGACGCGTGGACCGTGCCGCGTTCTTCCAAACAAACGACGAGCGAGAGAGACACGCAAGTGGACGTCTTGTCCTGGTTCGGCTTCCTCGACGGCGGCTCCTCAGGAGCAACCTGCAGTTTGCTCACGTGGTTGCCAAGCCAGCGATTCCTTCATCAAAGGAACGCCCGGCAGCCAACCGTGGCTACCTCGACGGAGGCTCCTGTGTTCCGAAGAACTGGTCCGCGGCTCACCGGTTTAGGACTCAATCCCCTGCAATTCCAACCACCCTACGTTCACAGCCCAGTGTGGTCGACTTACAGCTGGTAGTGGGTGTAATGATGGAAGGAAGGCTCTTCGAACTCTTCGCTCCACCGTACGCTTAGGCTCTTCCTATTGTCCCCGCACGACGGTATATTGGAGCGGGTTCCCCGACGCCCGATGCACGGAGAGCACCACGAAGTGATATCCTTCCTGAATATCTATCTTCCGGTTGCTCCTGCGCCGTATAGCTCTAATCTGGTCGTTGAAACTTTCCACCCCATCGGTCGGTGTACTCTTTGTGGTACACAGGACGGGTGATTCCAGTGGGTTTCGACCAGTATGTCGGTATCAGCCTTCCAGTAGCTCCAACCGTATAATTGGAAAAGACTCAAGGTGTTCCACACCGAATCTCCAACGTCGCAGTCGCGGCAACGAACTGCAACGTTCAATCACAATCCTGCGTCTACGATCGCTGCAACGTCAGGCAGATTGTCCTTTTTCTCGGGAAAATCTCAAGTTGCTATGACGAGATTTTCCAATAAATTGTCTGTCCGCGAACTGATTCCATTACGAGGAGCGAGATCGACTCATTCTCCTCGGAGCTCGTAGGTAAATGGGAACGCGACCGTCACAGGATCCGCTCTCGATCGCCGACGGCTCAAGAATGAACCGTTACGATCTGCAAGCAGCGATGGCCGCGGCCGGCTCCGTCGCGCAGGCGCAGAACCGGGTAGCGACGCCTCGCGCTGCTGGGCCCGGGCTGCTATCGATCTTTCTCCGATAGATCTTTTTTCTCTCTCTTTCTCAGGGCTAACAAACACAATTCCTAGAATTTGTTCCAAAACTCGAGAATTTCAGAAAAGCTAGCTTGAAAGAAGACGTAAATAGCCGCGGTATACTAATGTGAACGATGGAAAATTTCCACGTCAGCACAACCATCTAGAATTACGCGAATTCAAAATAGATACGGGCATCGCGGCCGAGTTTCTACGTCTCGGACTCAAAAAAATTCAGTACGGTCGGAACTTTACACGTTAATAACTGTTTAACGAAGCCTTCGTCAACAAATTAAAATTTTTCCCAGGGGTGGCCGAACACCCTGTATAAGACTTGATGACGAGTAGCTTCATCACAGACAAAGGGTTAAATAGAACTAGATATTTTTAATTTCATAGTACGAGCTCGGTAGCTATAATCAGCTACTGATTAAACATTTTTTTGTCAGACGATCGAAAAGGGCTGAAAAATCGTGACCAATTCGTCCGTCGCCCTAAAATTTCTATGAAAATTGCATTTACTTAAAAATTAGTTGACGAATCCGAAATTCGTGTCAGTCGATCACGATTTTCGAATTTTTTGCCGAAATTAATCGTATGAATGGTTTCTGGATACGTCGTGTAGCGACGATGGTTTCGCAGATGGGGGAATTATAGTGGCGCAAGGGATGTTTGCGGCCGATAGTTTGCGTGGATGGTGGCAATTACTGATTATGTGGCCAATCGACGCGAGACAGGCGAATACCGACCGGCAGCATTGCGGTATTGCAGCTTGAGACGAGAGAATGATCGAGCGTGGCTTGCAGTCGCGTCCCTGCAACCGACACGGCGTTGCACCTGCCAACCGTTGCATCTATTGTTGTGTCCCCGTGTTCGACCAGTCTCGTCGCATACTAATAGCGGCTATTCGCGAAAATTACCGGCTAGATGCGATTTTGATGGAGATCGATGGCGCGGCGATCGAGCAGGAACGACCGTATCGAATCGGAGAAACGAATGAGAATCCGGATCGATCGTCGAAGAATTGCTCGTTACACGGCCTTTCAGAATTTCTCGGATACGACACGTTTCGAGCATTAACGCGTCTCTCTGTTACGCAAACACTGCGAAGATGTTTGCTTCGACTGTTACGACGCGCTCGTTACTCGCCCGAACGCGATTGTTCAGTTTGCAAGGCAAACTGTCGCGAGTGTTCGCCGAATTAGGGATCCTTAGCTCGCCTGACGTGCAATGATCGCGCAGGTTATGCTAGGTGTTGAGGAGTTATGTCATCCGGACGGTGTCGAAATTGAGGATATACTCGCGATATTTGGCGTGTCAAACGTTTGCACTGCAATTTGAGATATTGATTTACAAGTACGGACTGTGTGGGTTAAAAGTGACCCCAGACTTGGTAGATCGAGGATTGGAAGAGTTCTCAGAGTGACGATGGTCTTCTGGTTCGACGACGTACCAAATTCGAACGGATATCTCGATCCTGGGCGACCCGTCCGGGCAATAAAATTTCATTCCCGTTCGGGCGGAGCAGTTATTAATATTTCAAAAGCGCGACGAGCCAAGAGAGCCGGAGGTAAATTCCGAGCGGTTGACCGCGGCTCGCTACGGTTCCGTTCTCGTAATGACTTTTCCCGGGGACCGATTACGTAGCAGCGTCGAGGGGATGGAAGAACTAGAGGGAAGAGTCACCCCGTTGACTAAAAGAGGCCACGGGGGTAGGGAACCGGGGGTTCAGGAGCTAATTGAAAGTCCTGACGGGGGTTGGGAAAGACTCACCGGGCAAAGAGACGCCCACGCCGCCGCTGTAATTGGCCCTGCTATTATTAACGTCGCGGTGTGCCACTTATTTTAATGGACTCCCGGTAGGCGCGAGACCCGCAAATCTGAGCCTTTGCTCGTCTTCGATACGCGATCATCATCATCGAGCGCATTCCATTGGCAATCGTCGCCTGGATACACTCTTGCTCGCTTGAGAATGGTAACACTCGATCTTCACGATTTTGGATGGTTCTTGACTCGCTGAGCTATGTGTTGACGTCTGACTAAAGTGTATAGAGCATCTATCGAAGTATGGAATTGTTAATTCAACCTAGAATTCAGGGGAAAATTAGCTGTGCATCTGTCTCTAAACTTTTCGTGTTCTCCAATCTGCATTCTTAGGCATCGAGTACGTCTTTTTATTTTAAGATAGTTCCAACTTTCAGAGAAGACTATTCTGCAACGTAATGACCAGTCATATCTACATTATGTGATATAAATATTTTCAGCATTGATGGGTTACGTGGAGTTGAGGAAAAAATTAACTAAAAGTATGATATTCTGCAAAACAGTCTCTGAACTTTTCGTGTCCTCCGATCTGTATTCTTCTGCACCATATTTTTTTTTTATTTGAACGCAGTGAGGCTTCCAGTGGAAATTATTCTGCGATATAATTTACAGTAAAGTGTACATTATATGATACAAATATTTTCAAGATTGATGGGTTACGTGGAGTTGAAGAAAATATTAGCTAAGCGTCTGATATTCTGCAAAACAGTCTGAGCTGTTCGTGTTTTCCAATCTGCATCGTATTTTTTTTTTTTTATTTGAATGCAGTAGGATCTTCAATGGAAATTATTCTGCGACATAATTTACAGTCACGTCTACATTATATGATACAAATATTTTCAAGATTGATGGGTTAAATGGAGTCGAGGATCAAATTAGCTATGTACCTGATATCTTGCAAAATAATCACTAAACTTTGTACGCGACCCTTGTCGGCAAGTTGCGCGTTTGGAGACGCTGGTGGTAGGTCGAGGACGATCGAGGGAATCGGTAGTTTGGTCATTTGGAGAAGTAGTAGGATCGTTGGTGGCAGTTGGTCGAATACCGATACCCTTCGAGCGATCTCGCCGCGGCCGCAAGCGGCTCTCGCTGGGTGTTCTCGGAATTCCATTCGGTGGTCGCATTCTGGACGCCCTGCGGGAAAGTCCCGGGTTGCTTCCTGGCACCTAAATCAATTAAATATCTCGCAGCGATAGCCTTTCTCCGTCGCGCGGCATAGTTCTCGCCTATTCCGTTGGCGAGCAACCCACCCCCGCAATTCCACGGAACTTCACCCGTTGGAATAAATCGAAATAAACGAAATACAAACGGTCCGTCGACAATGGATTCCTAATTATTTCGGGAGCTTATTTTATCGCCGTTAATTATACCCGCCCCCCGATTAAATTAATTATCTCCTAACGAATTGCGAGGAACGCTCGGTACGTGTCATTGATCGCGATTAATTCGCTTTTTAAGTCGTGAAACGCGCGACACACTCGACCGACTCGACGATGAAAGGACACGAATTATTTTCAATTTACAACGGGCGATATTAACGACGTTATCGATATTCATAGGCGATTTCTGATTTCGCGCGAATTATTGCACCGCGGCCAGTCGATAATTACGGCCAAGCTACCGCGTGCCTTTGTCCCTGTCTTTCCCACTTGCCGTTCCCCACTATTAATATTCATTTACCAAAGAAGAATGTTCGTTCGATGAATATTCATCCGTCGCGGGAGACCTTTCTCATAAAATGCAGGAACAAGAACATCCATTCGAAGCAGCTGCGTAAGATTGTCCCGTTTGTTGTTCGCGCTTCACCAAAGATCGTCGTACTCCGTGTTGCTGATATTTAAACACGTTCTGAATTAAATTGTACAATTGGTTGAAGACCTTCTCGAGATATGTACGATCCACCGAATCGCTTATTCCGTATAATGATACATCACTTTGGCAATTTATCGTTTGTTCAGCCTTGTAATCGTTTTATTAACCATTCAATTCTATCATTTAAACGTTCTTTACGTGGCAACTCATTGCAATTATTCACAGTCAGTCTCACATTTCATATTTTTCAATATTGTATTTCTGATAATCTTCTATACTTGTGTCTCTTGTTGTATTAATGGGTATTTAATCTCGTGAATAAATAAATAAATAAACATGGAACAGTTTTATATCAAATATCAATTTACGCTATAATTCTATCTCAGTTTCGAGGGTTTTCCCGTATTTTGATGGCTTCTACAATTTCTAATCGGCCTCATTAGCGCGGCTTATCAGCGTCCTATCTGTTGGAGGAAAATCGCGGTATCGACGACGCCGCTCGACGCCTGAAAAAGGCTCGCCAGGTGATTCTGAAACGGGGTCGCGCGGGCGCTTTGTGCGATACACCGTCGAAACGAACTCATATTGTTTCGTAAACCACTGTTCGCGCGCTTTATTCTCGCACACGCGACGACGGAACCCCGCGCATTGTTATCGTTATCGCGTGTACGCACAAATGACGCCACAGGAACTTCGCTGCAACGGATTATTATCAGCCACCTCGTCTCTCTCCTCGATTTCGCGCAATTAAAAATTACGACAGACCGGGAAGATCGTTCGGGAATTCGGGAATTCAGGATTTTCTTCGTCGTAAATTTCATCTCGAATTCTATCCCACAAACTGTCAGAAAATTCAGAAGATTCAGGGAATCTTTCTGAAAATATTTAGACACACTTATGCATAGTTTCAGGAATACATAAAATTAAATCGTCGTGAATTTCGTCTCGAGTTCTATCCCACGAACTATCAGAAAATTCAGAAGATTCAGGAAATCTTTCTGACAATATTTAGACACACCTGTGCATAGTTTCCAACGTTTTATAATTCAGGAATATATAAAATTAAATCATCGTGAATTTCATCTCGAGTTCTATCCCACGAACTATCAGAAAATTCAGAAGATTCAGGGAATTTTTCTGAAAATGCTTAGACACACCTGTGCATAGTTTGCAACGTTTTATGGGTCAGGAATAGATAAAATTAAATCGTCTTTCATCTCGAGTTCTATCCTACAAACTATCAGAAAATTCAGAAGATTCAGGGAATCTTTCTGAAAATGCTTAGACACACCTGTGCATAGTTTGCAACGTTTTATGGGTCAGGAATAGATAAAATTAAATCGTCTTTCATCTCGAGTTCTATCCTACAAACTATCAGAAAATTCAGAAGATTCAGGGAATCTTTCTGAAAATGCTTAGACACACCTGTGCATAGTGTGCAACGTCAGATAAAATTGCAACGGGTCTGTCGCGATGTTGAAAAAGGTCGCAGGAACGCGTGGACTAAACGTCTGTTTAATCCCTGGCGTACGGTGATTAAACCTAAATTCTTAACCGAGTAATCTGCGTGTGGACGCGCGAACAACAGTGCCACCCCCACTATCGGGGTTCGTTGGGGCGTGTAAACAGCTCATTTAATCGTCACTCGACCCCGACGTCTAGGAGTCGTGAAACGCCCCGTGGTATTGCTCATTAAAGGGAACGCCGCCGGCCAGGACATCCACGACGACACGGTCGACTGTCACTAGACACACCTGTCAGGCCAGAATCAAGTCGTTTGTTACGTTAATTGCTCTCTCGTGTCGCGTGCATTACCGCGACGATCTTTCACGGTTTACTCCCCCGTTCTTCGGTTCGCTGGCCCATGAACTTCCGGGCGAGTCCTTTGTGCATCGCCTCGATATTCGATGGAGATGATCGATAGGTCGGTAATTAACGCCGCTCCGGGCCCCCCACGGCTTCGCGTTGTCGCGAAAAATCAACAGAGATACGAGCAATTTCGAGCGAAAGGCAATTGTCCGGAGGGAAAAGATTCTCGCCCTTTTTTAATTCATTTTTCCAGCCATATTCTCCGAACTTTTTGCGACTGTGAAACATATTCTTTCACTGGGACAATTAATTCATTTTCGAAGCTTTCATTTAATTATTATTAGTAATATCGAAGATGCTTCAATTTAGAAAGCAACTGTAGCAATCATTGTGATCTTAACGAGGAATCACGTTGAAAATGCAAAAGGAGAATAGAAAAGGAGAATGGAAAGCTCTTTCTTCGCTACGTAAAAGGCATCGTCGACTTCATCAGCAGAGTTCCCGGGGAACGAAACATTAAAACAGACTTCATAACACAAAACCAAAATTGGAGAGCTCTTCTTTCCCACGAATGTACAACCGCAAGCTATCCACATCAGTGTTGGAAAATTGAGACTGGATGTTCCAAATTTGGCTACATTTAATCAGCCTCGAAAAGATTACTTTTATTACTTCCAACAGGTAGTACTGACCTTCCTTAAAACTTTTCTGTCGACTCTGAACTATCGAACGCATCTAATCGTAAAGTTACAATGGAAACAAAAGCATCGTACCAGAGAGTAAGCCAAATGATAAATCAAGGATACCATGATGCAAGCAAAAGTAATAAAAGCCCCGTTAAAACGACCAGGTTCGCTCTCTATCGCGTTCCCATGCCCAGCAAGCAGTAAAACCTCGATCGTAAACGATTGATCCTCGCGAAAGGAGTTAACGAACGGTAGCGTACTACGTCTCTTCCTCTCCTTAGCGAGGCTACAGAAACGCTTGCCAACTTCGAAGTTGGCTCGTCTAATCGACTGCAGCGTATCCCAACGTTTAAACGAAAATGCTTCACGAAATGTTTTTCTATAAATAATAAATATTTACAAGCGGATACATACGTACGAATTACAGACGATATCAAATGGAGAAAATTATAGACACGAGAGATTTTCGACGATCGTTGAAGAAGACATTTAATTTTGACGAACTCATCGAGTTCTGAGGACGCAGTCCTTGGTGTCCTTTAAAATTTGCTGTAGGCTCTTGAGGGCTTCCACTTGGGCGTTCGCGTGGCATATCGTCGCTTCTTTCAAGTGCTCCACGGCCGATCGTTCAGCGTTTTTAACCGTTTCGTTCAAGCTATCCGTGATTTCCTTCCGTCGGTTAACAGCCTCCTTTGTCCTGCCAGCGACGCACTTGACGAAATCGTTCGTTTCCAGGCATTCCTGCAGGATCCGTTTCATCGAGTCCCTCAGCGACTCCGTTCTTCGAATTTGCTGATCGTACTTTGTCTTCGCGGCACGGAGCCCCGATGCGGCCTTATCGTTGCAGATTTTTATTCTATTCTCGTAGGCGCCTCTGACGTCCTCGAGACGGTCCATCCTACCCTTCGAGCATACCTACGATAATTTACTTTAACTTATCGTCACTCGTGTCCTTCAGTCGCCTGACATTGACAATTTTACTAGAAAATATATTCAGAATCTCAGGTGTCTCGAGTACTACAGAAACATATTCATCCTGGATTTTCTCAAATTATACAGGGTGTTCGGCCACCCCTGGGGAAAATTTTAATGCGGGATTCTGGAGGCCAAAATAAGACGAAAATCAAGAATACCAATTTGTTGATGGAGGCTTCGTTAAAATGTTATTAACAATTAAATTCAAACATTTCAAATCGTTCTGGAAAAATTATTTTCGGCTGCGGGGGTCAATTACAATCATTTTTGGTCATTACACATATCCCCGAAATCCTACGCACTTTCGAGAAAAAAATTCGAGAAGGTGTGAAATTTTTCGACGGGGAAAAAAAATTTCAAATCGATTTGGAAAAATTATTTTCGGTTACGGGGGTCAATTACAATTATTTTTGGTCATTACAGATACCCCCGAAATCCTACGCACTTTCGAGAAAAAAATTCCTTACCGAAAATCTAATTTCTGGCCAGAAATGTCTGCCCGAATTTTCATGCGAATCTTTAAAACGTGATAACTCCTGAACGGATTGGCCGATTTCAATGTTTAAAAAAGCAAACTACGCGTATTTTGGTGGAGAATATGTATAAATTATAAAAATATTCGAAAAGTTGGTCTTTGACCCTGTAAACTGAGAAAAACCCCATAAAAATGGTCTAATTTTCAAGCAGCCATAACTTCTACAATAGTGAATATATTTGAATGAAACTTTTTTCTGAAGTAGAGCTCATGGGTACCTACAGAAAAGTATTGGACAACTTTTCTGCAGGGCGTCAAACAAAATTACTAAAAATGAAAAAGTAATTTTTAAGAAAAATCGACAGTAGGTGCCTATATTTTTCGATGAAAAAGAAAATTTTCAAATCGTTCTGGAAAAATTATTTTCGGCTGCGGGGGTCAATTATAATTATTTTTGGTGAATAGACATAACCTCGAAATCCTACGCACTTTCGAGAAAAAAATTCCTTACCGAAAATACAATGTCTGACCATATCATTGATATATTCACATAACTCATCATAACTCCTGAACGGATTGGACGATTTTAACGTTTGAAAAAGCAAACTACGCGTATTTTAGTAAAGAATATCTACAAATCGTAAAAATATTCGAAAAGTTGTTCCTTGACCCCGTAAACTTTGAAAAACCCCATAAAAATGGTCCAATTTTCAAACGACCATAACTCCTACAATATTGAATATATTTCAATGAAATTTTGGGGGGAAGTGGAGCACATGGATATCTACGAAAAAGTATTAAACAACTTTCCCCTAGAGTGTCAAATAAATTTATTAAAAATGAAAAACTAATTTTTAAGTAAAATTGACAGAGGATAGGTATCTAAATTTCTCGGCAAAATTGAAAAATTTCAAATCGTTCTGGAAAAATTATTTCTCGGTTGCGGGGGTCAATTGCAATCATTTTTGGTGAATAGACATACCCCCGAAATCCTGCGCATTTTCGAGAAAAGAATTCAGTACGAGCGGAGCTTTAAACATTGATAACTTTTTAACGAAGCCTCCATCAACAAATTGGTATTCTTGATTTTCGTCTTATTTTGGCCTCTAGAATCTCCCATTAAAATTTTTCCCAGGGGTGGCCGAACACTCTGTATATACATTAATAAATGGAAAGGGAGATACGATAAAATCTATCAAGCCTCCGTATGCAATCCGTTGTGTTTCGTAGTTCGAAAAATTTAACGTTGGATCGATCCGACCCAAATTTATGTGTAGAATGATAAATTTCTCGGAAGAATTGATAACTAACTGGGGTGCTCGTTACTCTGAACAATACCGTACCTCTGCAGTCTCTTGAATAGCTCCCTGAACTCGTCGCAGTTCCTCCGCCACGAATTCCTCATTCTTCTTCAATATCTCGTTCAGTTCCTTGCCAGTTTTCGAAAACAGATCCTCGAGCTCCTTCATTTTCTTGTCGATATCCATCCTCGTTCTTCGCAGAAGATAATGAAACGCTTCGACGAAACTTTTTCTCAGGTCCTTGGGCCGTTCGTACGCCTTCAAATTCGTGATCACCTTCGACGAGGAAACGGAATATAACGCACGGGAAATAGAAAATATCGTTTCGTTTCGCATTCTCGGTATTTTTATTCCTCGACTTGTATTCACCCTTATGTCTCGAGCAATATTACAAATGTAGTTCGATCGAAGCAACCGGTTGAACATTCTACGTGTAACATTTCTTTTTCAATCTTTCATTCCGCGCCACGTGAGGTTAGCTTTCAGTTTGCTTCTTTCTCGATAAAACTTCGCGAAACTGAAATTTAAAAGGGAAGTTGAACGTCCGTGAAATTGTTATACACGGGACGTTCTTACGCGTAGTTGAACGGTTCTTTGCGCCGAACGCGTCCGTAAATATTAGTCTTTCGTAATCTTGGACAGCTCCATCGCCAAAAGGGAGGGAATTGCGAAAATAAGGCGGAAATAAATAAAACGTACAAAAGGTATTTCTCTAGAAAATTGCCACGGCGCTGTCTATCCGCGCGAACCTATTCATTTTTCAGTCGATACGTGAAATATTAAATTTGTTTTTTTTTTTTTATCGATTCGAGCGAGAATAAAGTTCAATCGACAACTGGCTCGAAATTCAGCCCATTGACTATCGATATAAAGTCGAACTTCGTGGCGAAGAATATTTCATGGCGCCAATGGATGCTGTTCGATCAGAGTGGCAGTTATCCGGGCGGAGCGCAACCGACGCGAACACTTTTATATTTCCTTCTGGATGATCGTCTTCGATTCGATGCAACGAGCGCAACTCGTCCCGGAACTTTGCCCCCGGAGAAAACATTTCCAGAAGAAATTGTAAGTAAAGAATTCAGGAGACAGTGTATCAAAGTGCTCGGGACTTCACCATAACCGAGTTACGTAAGATTTCGCGAAGGAGGATCCCCGAAAGATCCCGCCGTGAGGGATGTAAAGCAACTACGACGGAAATTTAGGTCGTAGAGCGAGCATAAAGCGCGCTGCATTTCGAAAGCTAAGGGCGAAAAGCAGATCTTTGCTATCAAGTTCCGCGCGGAGCCTCAACTTTTAAATAACATTTATACTCTTCGTTGCTGTATCAATTTTTGCTCGGGTTTGGTCTGGGGTTAGGAATTCTAACTTTCTTTCGAAGTTAATTAAACACAGTCTGGACTTTCTGTTTAAATAAAAATTTCATTTTCGTGCATCGGTTATTGCGAAACGATAAATATTCACAGCCTGCTTCCATCGTTCCTTTCAAAGAAATACAAACCGATAATTTCGCTTTCGGAGCCCGCTTCGACATCAGTCTGGCAGTTCTCGTGATCCCGAGGCTCAAAGCACTAATGCTCGCGATTGAATTCGCGTAATGCCCGGGTAAAAGACGCGGACATGATGGAGTTCCTCCAAATCGTGGAGGTATTCCTTAAGGAGGATCAAACGGATAAGAAGTTTCGGTTAAAAGGAAGGAGGTCCTGTTCTGCAACATTTAACCCATGTGTACCGAGCCATGTAGACCGTTCCAGGAAAGAAGCTCGGGTTCTTTGGACCGAATAGAGGTGGAATTCGCCGAAATGGGAAATTGTTTCGATAAAGACGAAGGGGCGCTGATCCCGAGGGACGAGCCACCGGTCACCACGCCCCTGGTGAACAATCGAGCGATCATAATCTTCGTGGGCGGTCCTGCGAGTCTGGGGAAAGCGCTCGAAGCGAGGGGTTGTTTTTAATATGCTCGAATATACTGCGTCGCGAAGGGACAGGGTTGCAAATAGGTCGCGGCGAAGGTGTTCAACTGGTGGTGCAGCAGATGCTGAACGAATCAAACGCATACGGTTATCTGGTTATCGGTTTCCCCGGGGACAAGAAACAGGTGATTATTACTGGACGTACTATTTGGTTTTGCTGATAGAGTCGGGCGTTGGAGAATCGATATCGTTCAATACCCTCGATTAGGAACGTTGACTAGGTAAATCGAGTCAGAAAGCAACGATATTTATGTAAAAATGAGAGTGAACAGCTTTTAATAAGCATTGTAATAGTACACTAGTTTTTCTAGAGAAAAATGTCTTGAAAGTGTGCTGTAGTATACGTATCATGAATTACACATATAATTATCTGATTGGAATTTTTTCTCTCAAGCACGCTTTCCAATCAGTGCGTTCTCGAGCAACGAAAGAAGACATTTGCATTCTTCGTATTCTCGAACGGCGAGACGCTGCGATGCTCTCGTATCGAATGCGACTTCGTTTCGTCGACTGTACGTATTGTGACGCGAAAAAGAAGCGAAAGAGCCTCGTTCAGCCAGCGTTTCGAACCTGTTTAATCTCGTCGATTAAAAGATTTTCAATTTTTCCAGAAGCGTGTACGGAATAATCGACGTCCTGTCGCGTCCAGGCCCCTCTTCCTTTTCGAGTTCCGTATTTTCTGGTTCCGTCGCGATAGAGCTGTCGTGGTTACACCGGAAATTACTGTAGATCTCTGACAAATGGACTTCAAGCACATTTTCTGCGACGCTGGCTCACTTAATATAGTTATGCAATCTATTCTCCCCGCTAGATGGTAAATACAAGCATTCAGAAACGGTACAATACTTGGTCGAATGTTTTTTCTACGTTGGGATTCAAGATAAATGTTGGGTGACCCACGATAAACTGCGAGTGGCCCACTGCAAGCATCGAATGACCCACGATGATCTGCGAGTGCCCCATTGCAAATGTCTGATGACCCACGATGAACTGTGAATGACCCACGATAAATTGCGTGGAATATAATAGTATAATATTCCATTTAAAAACGAATCGGTGCAGGTGATTTATTCCAGATTATTCTTTGAGGTTATCGGGTGGATAGGAGGTTCCGTATTAAGAAAAATAGAGAACGCGGAGCACGGATGCACAGAACAGAAAATTTACGCGTTTCGTCGAACACATGAGACTCCTTTGTTCGAAATAATTGAGAAACACATTGGCGGCACGTTTCGACGGTCACGTACATACATATACGGAGGCTTTAACATCCGACGTTGCAGTCGGTCGCCATGACGCCAGCTATATTGGATGAGGCAGCAGAAATTGCGTTTAAATCTTTCACCGGTGTCCCCGACAAAGTAAATATTTCGAATGCGTCTTTATTTATATCAGTGTCTGCGTTAACTTGACAACGTCGTTTCGGTTTATACAGGCTGTACGTCCACCCCCTGGAAAATATTTTAATGGGAGATTCTAGAGTTCAAAATAAGACGAAAATCAAGAATATCAATTTGTTGATTGAGGCTTCGTTGAAAAGTAATTAAAACATTAAATTAAAAAATTACAAATCACTCACGAAAAAATTATTTTCAGTTGCGGGGGTCAATAACAATCATTTTTGGTGAATAGATATACCCCCGAAATCCTACGCATTTTCGAGAAAAAAATTCCTTACCGAAAATACAATGTCTGACCATACCATTGATTTATTCCCCTGAAATTTAATGCAAATTTTTAAAACGTCATAACTTCTGAACGGATTGGACGATTTTAATGTTTAAAAAAGCAAATAACGCGTATTTTGATGCAGAATATGTAGAAATTCCAAAAATATTCGAAAAGTTTGTCCTTAACCCCGTAAACTGAGAAAAACCCCATAAAAGTGGTCCAATTTTCAAACGACCATAACTTTTATAATATTGAATGTATTTCAATGAAATTTTGGGAGGACGTAGAGCACATGGGTACCTACGAAAAAGTATTAAACAACTTTCCCCTAGAGTGTCAAATAAATTTATTAAAAATGAAAAACTAATTTTTAAGGAAAATTGACTGGGGATAGGTGTCTAAATTTTTCGACGAAATTAAAAAGTTTCAAATCGTTCTAAAAAAATTATTTTCAAATGCAGGGGTCAATTGCAATCATTTTTGGTGAATTAACATATCCCCGAAATCCTACGTACTTTCGAGAAAAAAATTCTTTACCAAAAATATACCGTGTGGCCGGAAATGTTTCTATAACTTTTTAATGAAGCCTCAATCAACAAATTGGTATCCTTGATTTTCGTTTTATTTTGGCATGTAGAATCTTCTATTCAAATTTTTGGAAGCAAGGCTCCGGGATTCCGATACTTCGACGAGAGCGTTATAAAATTGTGAAACAAAAAAAACAAGAAGCGTTTAGTTTAACATCGAAGCTTGAGTTATCGTGTTGATTTCGCAACGCGTGGATCGCTGGAACAATTAAAACGCGAACGAAGATAAAGTACACGGTAGCACGGAATGCAATTCGCCTCGCACACCGTGCGCTCTCTGCCCTAAATTTTCGATTAGGAAAGGACAAAGCAGTTTCGCAGGACCATCGTGAAAATTGTTCGATTTCGCTTGGTATTGAAATCCGGCGTGTTCGTTCCAATCGAAATGGTGGATGAGAGAATGAAATGAAGCGTTTCGCCGTGGCACGGAAAACGAAATGTCCCCCCCTCTATCGACTTCGATCGAAGGAGAGTTTAATCGTCCATGGGCGCGAAAAAATTATGCGATCCCCAAAATTGGTGTTCGCGAATCATTGGGAACGAAAGGTAATCAAGATCAATCGACTAAAGCACGTGGGGAGAATAATCTTCGAATTTCATAAATATTTTAGCTATATCCTTTTCCATATAATATCAAATATTGATTTTTGTCTACGAAGTGGCGTTTGAAGTACCATTCATATTTTTTAATAAAATTAGTTCTGTGTTTCCTGGAGACTCTTAAATAGTCTAATTAAAATTTTGTATACCGAAACGATCCGAATTTGGACCACTTCGCGACGCGTTTCTTAGCTCTGTCAAATTTCGTCGGACGCAATAGCGATGATTTCATTCCGTCGCTTCGACTATCGAGTCCCTGCTGTTCCCTTTTCACTCGTTTCTCCCCCGTCTTTCTCGGATCTCCGGGTGACGACGAACAGAACAGGGACGAAGACCGGAAGGGGCACCGGTTTCTGCTTCTGTCCGTCTTCATAGTATTGCGACCGTGCGATATCGGATGAACTTGTAAAACTTGCTCAATCAGCCGTGAGATTGCATGTGGCCCTCACCCTTTCGCCCCTGTTGGCCCTGCCCCCTCGCCCTTCGGTCTTCTCCGCCACTCTGTTTCCGTCCTCGCAGCCTGACGTTTTCTCTGACCACATCGGATGGCCGGTGAACCGCAAACGATACAAACTTTGACCGCGTTTCTGAGATCCCAGCTTCCACTTGCATTATATTCGGATGACGGTATACGCGACGGTAATCCTGGAACGGAGGATTGTGCCAGTTTTGGAAAATTTCATTGACGTCCCGGCGCAACGAGATTGTGCGCCCATTTTGGTCTCTTTTTATTCCAACCCTATCTCCGCGGTAATTTGAATTTTCATTCTCTGCCTCGTAGCCAGCGCCGAGGTAAAAGGTGCGTTGAAATGAACTTTGCACTGTTTGGATTATACTGTGAGTGTTATCGAATAATTCATTTTAAAAGAATCGCCAGCTCCTGATCGAATTATTCAACGCTATTCTGTTCATTATACCACACTGATTCCCATGCATTGGATTAAAATACCTAATGAGTATGGAAACATGACATTGTTTTAGTAAAATGTACTTGTCGACATTTCTTGTACCAACGATACAATTAAAACGTCATCACTCAAGGTAACGACGAAGTTATTTTAGAACAGGAGGATTATTCTAATTACTCGGGATAAATCTTCGTCTAGACGAGTATTCGAATATTTAAAAATATTTTTCACGTTGTACATAATTTTAAATTCATTTTCAATTAAATAAACAATTTATGATACAGAGTTAATCGTATACTGATTGTATAATCAATGGGAATTGCTGAAACTTCTTTGGGTATGTAACGTCAAAGTAAATGTTAAAATAAACATAGAAGATAACATAAATTATAGTAGTAACTATACTCATTGGATAGGGGATGAAATGCCCTTTAAAATGAGCGTTTGTGCGAGTCGATAGCTTTATTAGTTTCGGAGATATAGCGATTTTAGTTTCGAGTCGATGCGGTGGCTAGTTTCGAAGATACGTCGCGAGGACAATGATCTACTACGCTCCCACTACAGCCTTGTCAAGGTCGTTGACTGCACGTGATCGTAGTAAGTAGTAAACGTGACGTGACTCGGTCACTCGGTTAGTAGGTCAACGTGCGAGAAGGAGGTCCGACGCGTCAGACGAAGACAGAGATAGTCGAATTAAAGAAATTACCTTTTACATAAATTACGATATCTCGAAAACGGTAAGTCGGATCGTCAAAAACCAAAAACCACTTTAAAGGGGAAGCTTCACCGCTGCCAACAGTGGCTTAATAATTAATAAAACATTAGTACTTTCGGAACTGCACGCGCCTAAAGTTTTATGATTTTTAATACGCGTTTATGGGCTCTCGTAAGACGGCGAGCGGAATTTTAAAAATTACGCTTGTCTTTACACGATGATATCTCGAAAACGGAAAGTCCGATCGACAAAAACCAAAAACCACTTTAAAGGGGAAGCTTCACCGCTGCCAACAGTGGCTTAATAATTAATAAAACATTAGTATTTTCGGAACTGCATGCATTTAAAGTTTAACTATTTTTAATACCCGTTGTTTGACTGTTCTTTTCCTTTCATCTTTCCTGTGGTACTAACAATAAGTTTACGAGTGAATTCTCGTCAATATAAAATGATTTATTGAGGAACACCTCACTGAACATCGATACACGATTGCTACATGATCTTAAAATTAATTTATTCTTGAACTCTGCACACTATAATGATTTAACGCATCTGCCTCCGAACAAAATTTTAATCGGTCAATCTTTCAATCTACTACAGGTTGCTTTGGTCGAAACTTTGATACTATGATTCCAGATTAAACGAAATCTGTTACTCGCATCCTGCTCTCGGCTTCCGTCGACCAGGAGGAATATTTTCTATTACCTTCGACGATATACGTTTTCGTCGTTTAAAATTTTCCTTGGCAGATCCTTCCTGCGGCCGACGTGCCCGTCAGTGTCGCCGTCCCTTTTTCTAATTCCGTTTCCTCGAACGAATATTTATGCTTTCCTATTTTTGTTATCGGTCGGTTCGAAAAAACACCCGCCGGTATTTGCATCCGTCGCAACTGTTTGTCGATGCAGGGGCGTGTAAAAAGCACGCAGGGAACGCGAATGTCGGTGAAATAAGAAGAGAGGGAAGGACGAAAAAGGCGAATCTCGTTAAACGGAGCGCGGCGTTCGTTTTAAGCACGAAAGCCACGACGCCCGGGTAGCGTAAAATGAAGGAAAGACACGGTCGCGGCGGAACACGGGGCTGAAACAAATTTCACCTGTTTCTGCGTAAATTCACGGCGAAATATGCGGCGGACTGTGCACCGAGATTTTGGATTAAACATCGTCCATTCGATTTTTATTCGTTTCTCTACCGCGTACCATTACCTCAATTCTGTTTCTCGTCTACCTTCGCGGTACTGCAAATAGTGCTTCTCGTTCTTGCTGTTCAACGTTATTTTTTGTAACGCTGCTGGCGGTTCGAACATCCTTCAAATTTCTGTTCGATTTTTGCCCCTCGCGGTATCTTTCGACGTTCGCGTGAAACATGACGTACCTTATCCCCGTCGTTTCATCTCGTTCTTTCTTCTCTCGCCTCCCCTCTCCGCGAGCGGCTTACAATTGAAAGCTTCTCCCCCGAGAGAAGGGAAATATAGAGGGATAAAATGCAAAGGTCGAAGGAATAAGGGGAAGAACATCTTCCGGATCTACACGCAGATAATTCTTCATTCGCTTTAACTTGGGACGATTTTTATTTTCCAATCTCTTCCGCGATACTGCAGTCGTTGCAACTGTTTGCAACCTGTCCTGCTTAGCCAAACATTGACTTCTCACAATTCTTCTATTTTATAGATAATTCCATACGAAGGTTTTCACTTTATTTTGCAATATTTCACCTGCAAATATTTGTAATTAGTCTCCTTTGGTATGTACTCGTAGTTGCATTTTTTCCATTCTCACAGTTTCTTACACCATTATTATCTGCCATCAGCATTGCTATTTATTCGACGAAGAAGATCGCAGCTGAATTCCAAACATTCTTCATTTTATTTTCCTATTTTAACTGCGAAGCTGTCGCCCCTCTTACTGCTGCAAACATTTCTAATTCCCTTCATCGTACCTTCTCGCGTCCCTCTTTGCCAAACATCAATTTCATACAACTTTGTCAATTATCTAAATTTCCTTCTTTCTGGCACGAAACGACGCTTCGTTTTATTTCCCAATCTCGTCTGCGACGCTGTTATCGGCGTAATTGCTGCACACCTTTGTACCTCGTCCTCCTTGGCATGTCCCATAGTCGTATCGTTTCATTTCAGTCCCTTACCCGCGCCACTGTCCAACATTAACACCTTGCAACATTCCTAGTATTTATTTGGCCGTGGAAGATCGTACCTGAATGCCTCTTCGCGCAATTTTCTCTACAATTACCTCGACAAAGACAATCAAAGCCCCGGGTATATTTTATCCAAATAAGTTTTCAGTACCGGAAAAGGCAAGAAAAGCTGCGTTTTCGAGGCTTCCCAAAGTTTTCCTCGAAAACTTCGCCATTCTTCGGCCACTTCTCGTCGTCAACCTTTCCGTATTCCTCGCGAAGTCTTCTTCCACGGTTCTCGTGGATACGGTCGCCAGAGATGCATGCTCTGCATTACAAGGAACGGTATTTTATAGTTTAAAGTCCCGGTGCGGCCTAAAACATGCTCCTACCATCGCCCCCTCCCCCTCCCTATAAAGTAAACTTTACGATCCGCAATTTCTAACTCTCGCGAAACAGCCAAGTTTCCGTTCCTCCGCGCCTCGACTTTCGCCTGTTTCGACCAGAGAACGTCGCCTTCGTTTATTGCTGTTCACGACGGAACGCGAATTTTATTACTTAGAAACGCTTTCACTTTCCCCGGGAAATTTCGAGGAACGACGCGAGCACAGAGTCGTTCGGGGGAAAAGTTTTTAATCGCGCGTGTAGCAATTTTTCTTTCGGAAACGTTCCGACGCCGCCCCCCCGTAAACTGCCGCTTTATTATTCGCATTACGGCGTGCTGTCAATTTGCTGGAGATTTAGGGGCCCATCTCGCGGGTTCGAACTTGTTAATTTACCGACTAAACTAATACACTGCAATATTTTAACCGTATTATTTTCCTATACGTGCCGATTCTGGCATTTAAGCAACGTTATAACTCTGGAAAACAATGGTGCTCGCTGTAAAATACAGGTAGCCCTCCTACAGCACGGTTTCGCTTTAACACGACAAGAAAACTGCGAAAACCTTTGTACAACACTACAAAGTTGGAAACTAAATTACCTTGAAATATTGAACTATAGTGGCTTTACATGAAAAAATATGAACAAATTATAATTTATTAAATTAAGGTTGCGTTAAATTAAAATAATTTTTTTAAAAATTAAGTTGCTTCTGTAGAATTAAAAAACAATTTATTTTTAATAAATTTTCGGAACGTAACTCGGTACATAACACGGTATACTCTAGGAACGTATCTACCGTGTTATAGGAGGGTTAACCTGTACGTAGAAATATTTCTGTATTATTCGCATAAATAAGAACGTTAATTTGCGAAGCAAAGTTGAAATTCGCTGAAAATGTAATTACGTTATCTGTACTCCCTATGGAAAAAATATGCAAATTGCAAATTAAAACGTAATATAATTTCCTCGTAATGATATGGTCGTCATTTTACGTACCGCGGTGAAGCGAATTCGTTAACAGCGACATTTTAACAATTTTTCGAAACAAGAGACGAAAACTAGCGCGTTTTTAGCGAGATAATATTGACAAGGAGCAACATTCTGATTTCGTACGATCGAGCTCGAATCCCCCAATCGAATTGGATGATGCGCAATCATCGGACCGGAGGTTTATTTGATAAATTGCAGAACGGATCACGCAATTGTATTCGCTGTGCAATGCAATTTTTTAACGGAAACACATCCGTTACATGCACGAAATTTTTCATGAAACGATGTTGAAACAAAAATGGAGAGATATTCGATACACTCGAAGTAGATTGACGCGGTAAACGTTACGTTAAATTAATTACGTTATCTGTTTTTTCGTTTTGGTTGTTTCTGCAAATGTATTGGAATTTTCAAACACCTCTGTGAAAATGAAACGATAATCTTTACCTTTTATATCGTAATATTATTAAAATACACGTTCGATTGTGTTAGTCGTCTGAAACTTGTTTCCGTCGAAAGGAATAAATTTCATTCGCGTTTATAACAGTTACTAGCAGTTTAATAACTTCTCTAACGAATGAATTCTCATTTGACGTTAATTTATTTTTATGACGATAAACGTTTACGATGTAATTGAATTCGGATTCACCGTCTTCGAAGATATTCCAGTATTTCTTTTTCCTCTATACGGATACGTTTTTTCCGTACCAAACGTAAATTATAAACAAATGTATAGCGCAAAGGCTATATTCGAAACCTAACCTTGATGTATAAAACATCGGTAGCCTGGTACAAATATACGATAAAATCGATCATGGCACAACATACTGCAGAAAACTTGGACTCGCTGGAATGGTTTCTGGAAGTTTTACGTACGTATCCGCGGAGGAACGAGTGCTTTGTGAGAACGGGAAACTTGGCGTTGCGTATCGATCCCGCGAACAAAAACTTGTTATCTCGTGCTATAAAGAAAATACAATCGTTACGTCGTTGCATAGCGAACGTAACGATAACACGCGTCAACGTAACGTTCGCGAATTAGCACCGCTAAAGAAACTCAACGCGTCTGGATCGCGTTTTCAATTCTCACGATCCAACGTCAGCTCGCGAGTAAATTTCCACGAATTATTTGTCCAACTTTCGCGCTTCCTCGTCGATGCTACACATTTAAAAGACAATCGAACGATCGTCTCCAATTTTACCCGCAGCTTTTAAGCGCGAGCGAAACTTCGCGTTGGCAGCCTAAGTGGAGCCCATGAATCTATCAACTTCATCCCGCCCAAAGGATAAATTCCGGAACGTCGATAACGGTTCCATCTTCCTTCCGTTCGTTTGCTCGACCCGCTTTTTCCCCTATCGATCTATTAATCTCTTAACTATTTCGTTCCATTCTTCGCTAGCCTTTTTCTTCGATTGTTTCCGTCGTCGTGCGATCGAACGTCTTGATTCATAAAACGTGATCTATCGTTGGATCTCGCGGGACGGAAACCAGCGGGTTCGAGTTAAGTTTCGTGTATGCAGACTTCGTCGCCTGCAAAGTAGGTCATCGAAATGCGCCGTCACGAAATTACTCTTGATCTTAATCCTTTCGTTCCTGGCCCGACAGTCGCGGGATTCGAGAGAGAATCTACCTCGGTAATCATCAGATTCGAATATCCCTGGAACGCTCACGGTTAGCCTTTGCGACGTAACAATGTTTCGCGAGCACCGAAAGAATCTGGATGATCGGAGCGGAACCGAGATAAAGCAGAAGTTTACCCTCAGCCATTATTGGTTATTTGGGAACGTTGGCGATTTAAATTGATGAGTATGATACGGGGAATTATTAAATCCATAGGAACTTGGTTTCTTTTTGGCTAAAAACAATCGTTTGTTGTGAAACAATCGTTTATTTCGAGCCTCAGTTTGTATTTTAGTAAATTCCGGTTAGGAATCAACTACATCTATTTTCCAGCCAAGCACGAATAATAGAGTAAACAAAAATTGGAAAATCACGATTCCGTTAATGGAGTTTTCTATTGCCGTTTAATTAATCGATCGCGAAGAATAATGGAAGTTAACGCAGAGAAACGATCGCTTGGGAATCGGCTGGGAGTTCTAAATCATTTCTCAGAGGCATCTTGCATCGTCGTATTTTCTTTCCACTCTGCCCTCAGCGAACAGTTTCTCCTTCTGAGCCTGGCGAGTGAATTGTTGAGAGGGGTTTAAGGTCGTTCATATATCCTGGCTATCGATAGCGCTCGGTCGTGGAAAATCTTACATTAATAATGCTAGTCGATTTCAGAAAATTCGGTTTTCCTCGTTGCACAGGTGTATCGTGTGCGCATGGTCGTTTCTGCTGTGCAATTTGTTTCCACTAGGGTTGAATTATTATATTTGTGGCCCATCTTGAGGCTTTAATTTAAAAGCATCGCTTCTTCGACGATAAATTCATTAATTTCGATATGCGATGCAAACAAAAATAATTCTCACTCCTTTGCATTTATGACCAAAGAATTCGAACGATTGTTCAAGATTATTTATTTATACAGGATGTTCGGTCACCCATGGGAAACATTTTAATGGGAGATTCTAGAGGTCAAAATAAGACGAAAATCAAGAATATCAATTTCTTGACTGAGACTTCGTTAAAAAGTTATTAAAAAATTAAATTAAAAAATTTCAAATCATACTAAAAAAATTATATTTAGTTGCAGGGGTCAATTACAAGCATTTTTGGTCAATACACATACCCTCGAAATCCTACGCGTTTTCGAGAAAAAAATTCTTTACCGAAAATACAATGTCTGACCATATCATTGATATATTCCCCTGAAATTTCATGCAAATCTTTAAAACATCATAACTTCTGAACGGATTGGACGATTTTAACGTTTAAAAAAGCAAACTACACGTATTTTGATGGAGAATACGTACAAATCGTAAAAATATTCGAAAAGTTGGTCCTTGACCCCGCAAAATGAGAAAAATCCCATAAAAATGGTCCAATTTTCAAACAGCTATAACTCCTACAATAGTTAAGATATTTCAATGAAACTTTTTTCTGAAGTAGTGCTCATGGGTACCTACAAAAAAGTATTAGACAACTTTTCTGTAGGACGTCAAACAAAATTATTAATAATGAAAAACGAATTTTTAAGAAAAATCGACAGGGGGTAGGTGCCTAAATTTTTCGGCGAAATTGAAAAGTTTCAAATCATTCTGGAAAAATTATTTTCGGTTGCAGAGGTCAATTATAATCATTTTTGGTCATTATACATACCCCCGAAATCCTACGCACTTTCGAGAAAAAAAATTCAGTATGAGCGGAACTTTAAACGTTAATAACTTTTTAACGAAGCCTCCATCAACAAATTAGTATTCTTGATTTTCGTCTTATTTTGGGCTCTAGAATCTCCCGTTAAAATTTTTCCCAGGGTTACAAAGATAATTGTACCGCGAATTAGTGTTATATCAATAAATGAGTTTTATTTCTAAAAATGAAATTTGTTACTTCAACAATTAGATAATCAACGTAAGGACAAAATGTTTAAAAAGCCTGAACGATGCAATAGTGCCCCTAAAATAAATATCCAATGTTGCACAGTAAGAGGGTGTGCAATAATAATTATATTTTAAACTGTCTAATGATGTGATTTACGACGTCAAACGGACCCGAGTAAGTTGTGTTAGGTAAAATCCAATATGGTACAACGAGAGTATGAGCAATAAAAATTATATTTTAAACGCTCTCTAAGTTTAATGATGTGATTTATGACGTCAAACAGCCCCGAGTAAGTTGTTTTAGGAGAAACGTGTGGATTTTCATTAAATTTGCATTCCCGTCCCGTCATTCAGCGATCGAGAACTCTTTCGCGCGCTTTGCTGCCCGAGATACGAATAGGAATCAATTAGTCCAGGAGAAATTGACCGTGCACCCGGCGTTTGAACTAATTCGAACGTACGGTACGTGTACGCACGTGTTATACAAGGACTGAAAACTCCGGGAACACGCAGAAGTTTAACTCATCTGCCGGACGCGCGCGAGGAACGTAGCGGCAATTAGTCATTTACGGGAGCAATTTAGGCGTGGGACGTTAACCTCGCAGAAATTTTCGGTCGAACGCCCGGAATAGCGTTGAAAGTTTCGCGTTACCAAGACGCTTCGCGGCGTTCACTGTCGCGATCGCGAGATACGTGCGTTTCAACGCGACACGAGAAGCCATTGGAAACGTTGGCCGTCGCCGGGCTTCTTCGAATCAAACAGGTGTAAATAACGCGTCGACAATGCATCGAGAATCCTTCGGAAGATATCGAAAGAAATAATTTAACGTCGTATAATAAATTTCCCCACGCGAGAACGTTGTTTTCCGAGTGTTATTTCCCGGGGTATCTTCTTCCCTATTCGGAATCAACGCCGAGGAAAGTTTTAAACGCGAGTAGTCGTCCTTATTATTACCATAAAAACGTGGCCCGCTATATTTCACGGAGCGTAGCCGGAGTAATCGAGTTCTTTCCCGGAGTATGACGCCTCCTAACAATGGCGCTAGTCTTTACTACATCGGGGTAATTCCGCGTCTTATCGTGCGCCACTTTTTTCCGGCGCGAAAGAAAAATATCGCTTTGCACCGACCGCGCTCGCCGGGAACTTTTTCGTTCTTTGTTTCCTAAGTGACTCTGTTGTGCTTGGGCTCTTAACAACAAACGTCCCGAATGGCAGCGCTTGACGTAAAATATGCCTCGGTTGTTGCTGCGTTTACCACCGTGTACGCGTTCGTTTTATACCGAATTTGTACGTTTTGCGACAACATCACGAGATATCGCGATGTATTTTTCACCGATGGAGACAAAAAAGGTTGTCAAAGGGCTTTGGCGATCAATGTTTATCCCATGGCGGAGTTCAGGTAGGAAATATTTATAGAAAACTCGTTGGAGGCGAATATCGTTCCGTAAAACCAACATCGACGAATAAACATTTTCGAGGCAAGGAACCATTCACGATCGAGGATCGTTTCGCGCGAACAATGATTCGAAAGTAGAATTTTTCTAGACCCAATTAGCGCTGCGAAATCGAAAATTGGTTCGACGGTTTCTCGTTAACGAAAGCGAATTGAATAATGCGGAGAGAAGAGGTTGTTTCATTTAACGGCGACAGTGGATACGTATTAGTTTGCTATTTTACATTGTTCACGAGGGAACCGTCGACGTAGGCAAGTATGTCAACCGGCGTTTCATAGGAAGAACAATGGTCGCAGCAGGCACAGTGCAAAGTGACGATATAACAGCTCACGGGGAACAAAAGCGATGCGGGTATACTTGTTTAAAACGCTTACGTCGATCTCTCAATTGTCGACGTTCCCCCTCTCTCTCTCTGTATTTTACTGTTCTATTGCATATTCCTCTGCACGTAGCAATATTGATATTTGCGTTCCCGCGTTGAGGCTACGCGTTTCTGTTCCAATTTCTCGCATCCTTTCAGCTGTTTAAGCCGATGGATCTTTGCTACTTCTGTACTTTTTCTGTCACGATTTCATTATTAACCCCGTCGACGTTTTAATTCCAAATATGCTTTTGAACGTATAATATTAGGCTCGAGAAAAAGAGATCCATTATTTTCACGATTATTTCTAGACTTTATTTAACCTGCTTCGTAACTAAAAAACTGTAAAAGAATTTTTTTTAGTACGGAATACCACTTTTCCAACGACCACAAGTCTCAGTTTGTTTGGTCAATACAAATTATACAGGATGTTCGGCCACCCCTGGGAAAAATTTAAATGGAGGATTCTAGAGGCCAAAATAAGACGAAAATCAAGAATGCCAATTTGTTGATGTAGGCTTCGTTAAACAGTTATTAACGTTTAAAGTTCCGACCGTTCTGAATTTTTTTCTCGAAACTGAGTAGGATTTCGGGGGTATGTCTGTTGACCAAAACTGCTTGCAATTCACCCCTGCAACTAAAAATAATTTTTCCAAGACGATTCGAAAGTCTTTTTTTTCGCCCAAAACTTTCAACACTTGCTCGAATTTTTTTCTCGAAAGTGGGTAGTATTTCGAGGGTATGTCCAATGACCAAAAATGCTTGCAATTGACCCCTGCAACTAAAAATAATTTTTCCAGAACGATTTGAAATTTTTGAATTTAATTGTTAATAACTTTTTAACGAAGCCTCCATCAACAAGTTGGTATTCTTTATTTTCGTCTTATTTTGGCCTCTAGAATCCTCTATTAAAATATTTCCCAGGGGTGGCCGAACACCCTGTATATCACTACAGTCATCTAAGTGAAAAATAATGGATTTCTTTTTCCCCAAACTAATATTTCATTTTGTATTTTGCTCGTGCAAGTAATGAAAAAAATTTGTTTTACAAATATCTCGTGAATGTAAAAATGTGTTGATTTTAATAAATAAGACTCGACGATGATCGAGTAGCCTTATAATTATGAAACTTGACTCGTGATTGTTCGACAAAGGGTTAAACTGGAAAAGTAATTTCGATCCGCGGTACTTTGCTAAAGAATTTATTCGAAACTCAGACTTTCTTTGATGTCTCGAATTTCTGTGTTCATAAATATTTTTAACGTATTAATAAAATAGTAATTGCGATGGCGAAACGTAAGCAGATTACGTAAACGCTCGAGATAACTTTTTACTGGGAACGGAATATTTCGCGGGAATTTAACGGCACGATTTTTCCCCGACATGCTACTGGATTATTGAAAGGAGCTCTTTGAATATTCTAAAATGATAAAATCGCTCACGGCCGTGTCGTCGAAAGTTTATTCGTTATTTTGTTCCAGCACGCGACGCTGAACAAATACTCGTTGGCAATTTTGTAAAAATATGAGATTTCATCGCGGTCGGACGGCGAAATGTATTTTTTTTTTCCCCCTTTCCCACGTCGTCGGGATCGTCGGTTATTCGAGAGTTTGAGACGGCGATCGCGAAACAAATACTTTGAATAATGGGGCTTTTAAAACGCACGTGAAACCGAAACTACGGGGAACACGTTCGTTAGAACGTCCACGAAGTTTTTGTATCCCCGTGGCGCTGGGAAATTCTCGCGCGTTTATTTCCGAGCGATGAATTCCGTCGTCTTTCTTCCATTTAGTGGCCGCGGAAATACCGAAACCATAACGTATTTTAACTCGCTAAAATCACGAGGGTGGTTCGAACAATGAACGTGCTTTTTTTCAAATTTATTGGACGAGAAAGGAGATATTTGTCAATAGCCAATTTGACGATTATAAAAATCACGAAATAGTAACACACAGGGGGACCACAAATTTTGCAGAAATTTCATTTTCTTCAAGAAATTATATATTTTTATTGATAGGAGACAAAAGGGTTTTACCACACGAATGTGAAAAGGTCATGAGTTGTATTTAATGAAAAAAATATGCTGAAAGGACTCGTCACAAAAACTATAATTACTTTGTTGGAATGAAAGTAGATGAATTTTTACGTTTTGACATGTGAAAATGATATTTTTTAAATGAAAAACTGCAAGTAAACGCTCGTAGCGTTTGATACAGTATCTTTTAAGTATGAAACCTGAAAAAGTTGTAAATACCTTAAAATGTTAAAGGTTTTTACATGAAATGAAAACCAAAGGAATGGAATGCAATATATAAAGTTCCAAAAAGTTCTTCATTAATATTTACTAAATAATTCATAGAATACAAAATTTATATATCACAGCCAACATGTTCTTGGCACATAATATAAATGTAACTTTTCTATTTATATTAATTTTATTTATTCTTTCTTACCTTGCAAGTCTCTTTTCTCAAAAGAAGGCTGCTACAAACAGTCAGCTTGTCGTCCACAGTCGTGTAACATCAATAAAAAAACTTTCACATCACAAACGATTCATTTAAATTATACTTATACTGATTTTCTGACGTTGAGACACAATTGGGGTTCTCAGACCCACTTTTAAGGTTGCAGTCTTAATATTTGAGCAGCTTGACAAGGACTAAGACTACTATGTTATAGAATACCTGGTAGAACCTTTGCCTTATATGTGCTTAAAAATCATAAGTCGATTTGGAATTTCCGAGAAAGAACTTCACCGTGAGAAACGAACCCCAGTTTGAAGTTTGGCGGATCCTTTTGGAAAATTTTTGAACGAACTCCGTGGATTCCGGGGATACTTCGCGGAGCAAATTATAAGCAGTAAATTAAGCGGAAGATTTTTCGGCCGCGATCCTGGTAATTGAGGCCTCCCGCTTCAATGGCCCGGAATTAACGGTTATAGACGGCCCTTTATGAAAGTTCAAAAAATTGCTTCTCTTAATAGAAGTCCCGTGGATGCTCGTTCCCGCTGGTAAACTTCGCGGAGACGTTCCTAGCGTAGTCCCAGGGCGATAAAATGTCGGGAGCCTCGACGATCATCGGAAATAATTTCAGGAACGAACTGCGCCGCGAGCTAAGGTATTTCCATTGTTACGACGCTTCTGGGGGGACCCCGAACCCGGTCCAGCGTTCTATCGATCGTCGATTTTGAGTCAACCGTAGGATACGGGGATCCGCGGACGAACGTTGGACGGCCAGGACGTTGAGAAACTGTTCCGTTCGACTTAACTTTTATCATCTTGGTTGATCGAGCACGCGCGCCCCGCTTGGCTTTCCCGCAATGGACCAGAATTAGGATTCTCTGGATCAAATGGCACGTAAAACGCAATGGGACGTGTCCAGGGACGATCTCTGTCTGATAATTATCGATCGATTAAAGATGTCGGCGATACGATGCAATAGAAGATCCGTGGCTCGGTTCGAACAACGACAAGGATCGGCTCTAATTTGTTCGAAACGAGATTCTACTTATTTTAATAGCATTCATATCGATGAAGGGTCACGTGTAAATAATGCAATTACATGGCTTCTTTAGAAACTTCAGATTTTATTTTTGTCATTTATCTTCGTTGCTTATTGCATTCTGTTGTTTGTAACGCTGAGGAACGCAATCTTTCAGACTTTGCACTTTGAAATTCAATCTTTCGAAGATGCAGACTGAAACTTAATCTTTTGAAGCTTCGAATCGAAACGCGATTTCGCTTAGAGGACTATAATTAATCTTTCAGCGGAAACAAAAGGTGGCGAATCGAATGGTTTCGTCGAAGACTGTATCGTCTATTTCGATGCGCGTTGGAAATTGTATCGGTTATGGTCATTTCGTTATTTGTTGGAACGGTCAAATTGATTAAAAATATCCAATGTCTGTTGCAACGATATTCAGTGTTATCGATATTTCCCTTCTATTTTTTTTTTTTTTATTTGGTTTTAATCTTTTTCCAACTGTTGTGCATTCTCGTATAATTTAAAAACATTCTAATTTCAAAGTACTTCGTGATTTTAATTGTTCTTTAAAAACATTTGCAGTCGATATGGTATAATAAATAACTATACTATATTTCATTTATTCGTTTAATTTCAGAGGAAAGAGCCCTTTATTTACACCAGAAGAACAACTAATTGAATTTTAACCGTTCGATATATGTTTTACTCTCGAAAAGAGTTTCTTGATATCGTGAGATCTTTATTGACCAACTTGAATGAGACATTCGAATGTAATTAATTCGCTGAAAGTTGCAGTTTCCGATGTTTATCTCAATGAATCTCGGTTAATCGAAGTCTAATAGAATTCTGAATTCTCGTTTCTTATATTGTTGTAACGCGTCGAATATTTTTTCTGTGTTTGTTTCAAGTTTCGTTACTAACAATTATTCACAGACGTGTAAACGTGTACTTTTCTGTTTCAGGTAAGTGATTTTCTGGCTTTACTTTTGGAACAAACAAAACCTGTCGCAACCACGTACGTAAGTAGAAAAATTACTGCGATTGTAAACGATACATCGCTGTGTTTACGTTTATTTTCAACCGGAATCAGAATGAAATATTCTTTACGTTTCTGTTGTAAATTGCATTGCATTTTTTATTGCTTCTTCTACTTTCCTGTTACACTTATTGTTATTTCGATCGACGATGAAATGTCAGAAGTTCGCATCCATAGAAATGAAACAGGGGCATTCAATTTTAATTCGTGTCGACATCGATGCGTTCACATATATAATTTTACCTCACTGTTATGTTTACTATAAGTTCGAATATGGTAGTCGTTGGTGTTGCATACCATTTGAATACGATAATTTTGTGTCGACTTTGATCGCATTCTTTTGATAGAACCTCCGTTTTACATATCGATTCGTTCAATATTCATACCTTATTTACAAGAAATTATCTGTTATTAACAAACAATCGTAAACAACGGTTTTAGTACAGAGCGTGTCCCCTGCATTGTCGAATAATAAATTATAGTTCGCGTATTTTATATAAATATAAATGTAGTTATCGGATAATCGAAGATAATTGTATACTAATGTATTGTGGAAAAAAATTGCACTAAATATTATTAACGTGAATATTAACACGGAGTCTTGTTCATACAGATCTTCCAACTATAAATATTATAGAATTGGCGTATTGTTTCTAGATGTTTTGACGTGGCTCAGCTCTTCTTCTGTTTAGACTTGTAGCTCTTTTGGTAGAAGTCATAGAATAGCGCGAAATTGATTATCAAGTTAATTATAGATGCAGTGCCCGGTATCTTTGTCACTTTGCAATATGGAAGTAACGATATGGTGTTTTGGGCTATCAGGAGGACAAACTGTACCTGTTATGACAGTAAAAAAAATTTGTTAATCAATTCAATCTTATGTATCGACAAATTTATCGTTGCGAACTCATAGTTTGTTGCTACTTGCCATTTGCATTATCGTCAGCAACGGTTTGAACGGATTGATCATTTTCCGCGTCTTCTCGCCAAACGTACTCAAGTAATAATATGTGTACATAATTACGTGGATGAAACAATTTACTAAAATCGTGAACGACGCCATTGCAACTGGAATGTATTTTGTTGACAACCAAATTATCAACAACGTGGACACGTGATGGTACACGTGTAAAACGGTGATCTGGTTCTTCTTTTTTCTCAGCACGAACACGATCGTTTCACTCAGGTCGATCAATTTTAACATCATTGCAAGCCACATTGTGAAAGACAACTGAAACGACGAACAGAATCATGGATATTAATGTAATCGGTTATATCGGTTGTACAGTGATTACATTCGTAATATCACATTACGAAATACTAACTTTGTTTAAAACATAGGTTCGTATCGAATAATGACGTTTAATTAATAATAGCAACGTCTTCTCTGGACTTTTAGTTTCGATAGTTGAAACAGATCTTATTTAAATAATTTTTTTAAAAAAAATTTCAGTCTATGAGTTCTTAAGACAATTAGGAGAACACGCTATCGAACAATTTAGTATAATACGTGAAATTTGAAGGATGAAAGATCTAGGATTTATTCACTGTAGCAGTTTATCGGATGTTTCACTTATATAAAAATGTTCGATCGCTCGCGATGGTGATCTAATCGTTCTGAGCGGCTTATTATAATAACGTTGAAAGATTATCTTGATCTCTCAGTACCTTGAGGGGACCAGGATCGTAAGAGTAATCCGGCAATTCGCAAAACATCGTTATTTCAGTGAACCAACCAACTTGGATGAATTGGTGTATTATATACGCATTGGCAAATATTTGAAAAATATTGTAGAATTTCACGTAGGTTTTCAATTCGTATGGTTTCTTGTCCTTCATATACTCGGGTCCACATTTTAAAACGAAGTACAGGTATGAATATAAGATAACCGGGATGAGAACGGGCGAACCAACGAACGGCAAATCGTTCGTTCGTGGATCTGAAATAACGAAAGATAACAATTATTTGAAAATATAGATTCGCCCTCGTATTAGTAAAAAAAAAATTTTAAGTAAAATGTTCCTTCGTTGGTTTCTGATTTTTTTTTCAAATGCTAACTATACAGCGAGTTCGGCCACCTCTGGGAAAAATTGTAATGGGGGATTCTAGAGGCCAAAATAAAACGAAAATCAAGAATACCAATTTGTTGATGGAGGCTTCGTTAAAAAGTTATTAACATGTAAAGTTCCACCCGTACTGAATTTTTTTCTCGAAAGTGCGTAGGATTTTGGGGGTATATGTAATGACCAAAAATGATTGTAATTGACCCCCGCAACCGAAAATAATTTTTCCAAAACGATTTGAAATTTTTTTTTTCCGTCGAAAAATTTCACACATTCTCGAATTTTTTTCTAGAAAGTGGGTAGGATTTCGAGGGTATGTGCAATGACCAAAAATGATTGTAATTGACCCCCGCAACCGAAAATAATTTTTCCAAAACGATTTGAAATTTTTTTTTTCCGTCGAAAAATTTCACACCTTCTCGAATTTTTTTCTAGAAAATGGGTAGGATTTCGAGGGTATGTGTAATGACCAAAAATAATTGTAATTGACCCCCGCAACCGAAAATAATTTTTCCAAAACGATTTTAAATTTTTGAATTTAATTGTTAATAACTTTTTAACAAAGCCTCAGTCAAGAAATTGATATTCCTGATTTTCGTCTTATTTTGGCCTCTAGAATCTCCCGTTAAAATTTTTCCCAGGGGTGGCCGAACACCCTGTATAACAATTACCTATATTTACTTATAAAGGTTCCAAAAGTATTTGAAAAATATTTTAACCTTGATTATGGCTTTGTTTTATTTTTTCAATTTTTATGTAATTCTATTTAGTGCAGAAACATTAAAAAAAATCACTTAATTTGACTGTACCATTTGATGAAGTACGGAAAATGAAATAAACTGTTTTATGTTCTAAACTACCTTAGTATTTATCACCAGTTACTCACCAGCATTTTGGTTCCAATAATAATCGTAAATTTCCATCAACTTCATTTTCGTCACTTGATCTTTCTACTTACTCAAGGCACACAAAATACGCGAGATATTTAACCGAAAAACTTAGTTGTCAGTATTGAGGGTATTTGAATTTATTTTATGTTCTTATCGCGACTACCGTGTAAAGTATTGTATACATTGGAACGTAATAAACCGAACCTGATTAATGTATTAGCTTAAATGTCCCGATATCGGTTCGGCCGGAACGTATTTATAAAGGCGACATTATACACACATGGAAGACTTGCGTCACGATATTGCCCGTTAATATGTACATTGATTTAACACGGTATTTGGAAAGTCATCCAAGATCAAAAAGCTAATATCAAGCAAAAGTTTTACGTTAAACGAGGTAAGCCACATTAATATGGCCCCTGTCAGTTTGATTTTCAATGGCAATATTTTCATACATATTTTTGCAACCTTGAAACATTCGGAACTTTAGAAACTAGAATGCAAAATTAAACGATGAAATCGTATAAATTATTCACCCCGTATATGGACACGTGAACCTGTGACGGGAGCGAACAATTATGCAACGACACCGTTATTATTTAAATTCATCATAATTAATAAAGTAAGTTTAAATATGCACGGAAAAGGATTTTATTTAATTTTTTATTTTGTAGCAGAGAACACAGAGCAAATTTTCAACAATATTTTTGATAACAATAATTATCTTTTTTGTTTTCATCCGCGTTTCGTGAATTTTAATTCCAGACGCACGAGGCGTTCTTGAGCTTATTCAATGTTAATTTTTTCCCTGAATGCGTGAATATTAATTTCATTTTTGTCCGATGAATACATAAATCTTTAAACTGTTGTACATTCTGTGGCGCTGCTTCGGCCAGGGTCGGTCGAGCGCTTGCGAGAGCGCGACCCCTCTGGTGGCGAGTATGGGAGGCGACGCCACATTACCCCCCTGCCAGTGCTAACGATACCGGATTAAGCCTACTATATACAGGACTTATCGAATACTATTTACATTCTTCTATTTACAATGTTCCGTTCCTCTTGGACTCGTCGTCGTCGTGTCTTCGTCTAGCGTCTCTATCTCGATTGACGATCTCTGGAGATTTTTCGATCCTGGCCTAGAATTTCTCTGATCGTCTGGCGTTATTTAGCCGCGGCGAGTCTTTTTCCTCGAGTCTTGCGTTGCTGTAGCCATCGAGCGTATATGCTGCTGTCCTACCTGTGGCCCCACTATGCGGGTGCTTGCTGCTGCTCCGAATCCTGCGAATCTATGTTCTCCTGGAGACGACGGCCTCGACAGGTAGATTTTTGTCAGGACGAGCGAATGAGTGATCGAAAGGCCACCTTAGGAGAGGGATTACGAAAGAGCTATTTTTTACTAGTACGATTAGTAGACACGTTTCCTGGCGCTGCCTCCTTCGTCCTACGCTGCGTGCGGTCTGCGTTTTCCTGAAAATTCTCGAGCTGCATCCTTGTTGTTGTGTCCTTATCCACCGTCGGGTGTCACCAATTTGTGGCGCTTCGCTGCGACGGGGGGGCTGTTCGAGTGAATTCTGTAGGACGGACGGAAAAGGAAAAGGAGGGGGCGCGTTTCGTCCGGGCCTGCTAGTGGACTCATCAGTAAGGCTTTCTAGCAGGCCCTGCCTTAGACGACGGGATATTGGGAAGTCGTTCGAGGAGTGTACATATAGGAACTGAGGGGTCGGTCGAGCGCTTGCGAGAGCGCGACCCCTCTGGTGGCGAGCATGGGAGGCGACGCCACAATTCTATACAATAAAAGTTACCTTGTGTGATATAAAACTTATCGTTATTTACTAAACGTTTCCGATTGACCCCGTTCGCGGGTCCACTAATTTAATTTAACTTCGTAACCGCGCGCTTTTTAATAAAAATGAACATTTAGTTGCGACGAGTGTTTATTTTGAGTATCGTCTACACGTTTTCGGAAGAAAATTTGTAAAACCATGATAATTTAAACGTGAAATTAAAGATTCGCTTCAAGTTAACCTAACAGGTCTGTATTGTACGCGTATTGAAATACGTATTTGCACACGCCTACTTAAATTAGTGTGAGTGTTTAGGGTTTCGTGAAACAGCAAGACAAGTTAATGTACGTTAACCTTTTTATTTACAAAGTTAAAGCTGACGAGGTCCAGAGTGATGGTCTGTCTCAATTGGAGTTCGAAAAGGTTCTCTGGTCGGAGTTGTGTTTGCGCGCTTTTCGACTTGGTCACGGTTACGATTGGTTAGATGTATTTTGTGGAAAGGTGGGATGTATGAATTCTAATAGGCTGATTGCGAAGAGGGTGGATCAGGAAATAATCTTGGGCGGAGCTTGAATGTTTAAACATTTTGGGGGAATTTGTTCGTTTAATTAACCGGGAAGGTTTATTGGGGTAATTAACACGTGAGGTGCAGCTGTCGAGGAACTCTGGGTTTATGGACGGTCTGGTCGCGAAAAATACTTGATGGTCGCAGTCCTAAAAATCCAGCTACCTGTATTGGGCTCAAATGCCCTTCGTTCTAAAATGGCCTATTCTTAAGTATTTCGCTTCGCGACATGCCGCCCGCCTTGAACGGTTACGTTCAACAAATGAATAAGGTTACAATGGTATGAGAAGTAAGGTGTCGAAGTCTAACAAATTGTCAATGTCGTAATACTCGTTTAACAGTTAACTAATGCTTAATAATCTTATTACAATTACTAATTTAACTAAATATAATCTTATAGACGTTTTTAATGGCCTATAAGCTAGTGTGTAGAACCGCGAGTGAAAAAGAAAAAACAAACTTATTATTTAAATTACTGAAATGCAGTATATAATCTTAACTAGCTAAGTCTAGTCGGTACTTGATTTTGCCTTCTCATAATCTTCGATAGGTAAAGGGGACAATTTCTTGACGCTGCGTTTGTACGTTTCGTGTACTGTTCGTACTGTGGCGACACGTACAATGTTGTCCTCTCCAGGATGTAGTGCGATGATTCTGCCCAGTCTCCATTGCATTGATGGGATATTGTCCTCCTGTATCATGACTAGAATGCCTTCCTTAATCTGTGAATTATCTCCTAGATGCCATTTACTTCTTGTGTGTAATTCCTGCAAGTATTCTCGGTGCCATCTGGACCAAAAATGATTTTTAACCCTTTGTATATGTTGCCACGAAGACAACCTATTGTTTGGTATTCCTGCAAGCTCATGCTCCGGTAAGTTGGTCAACGTATCACCAATTAGGAAATGGCCTGGAGTTAGCGCGACAAGGTCATTAGGATCCGATGATAGTGGAATCAAGGGACGGGAATTTAATATGGCTTTGACTTCAGTGATAAAAGTATAAAATTGTTCATACGTGAATAAACTATCTCCTACTGTCTTGTGAAAATGTCGTTTAAAGGACTTTACGGCAGCCTCCCACAAGCCCCCAAAATGCGGAGATCTAGGTGGCGTGAATTCCACTTTATATTCTGTTCAACTGCGAATTCGTGTATCGATTCTTTGAATCTCTGGGAAGATATGAATGCTTGTAATGCCAATATTTCGTTTTTTGCTCCTAAAAAGTTTGTTCCGTTATCTGAATAAATATTTTTTGCCTTTCCTCTTCTTGCAAAGAAACGTTTTATTGCTTCTAAGCAAGTTTCAGTCGTTAGATCCGTGATAAGCTCCAAATGAATAGCCTTTGTGACAAAACATACGAAAACAACTACGTAGGCCTTCACCCTTACTCTATTGCGTTCCTTCTTTTCCTTTATAAAGAAGGGTCCGCAATAGTCGACACCGACATTTAAAAAGGGTCGGGCTTGTGTTATTCGGGTACTAGGTAAACTGCCCATTAAATAATTTGGCATTTTGGGATTTGCCTTGTAACAACGCATGCATCTATGGATAATTCGTTTCGTTGTATTTTTCCCATCTATAGGCCAATATCTTTGGCGTACCGCATTTAAGGTTGCCTGAATCCCTGAGTGCCAATGACGATCGTGTTCGCGTTGAATAATTAGTTCGGTAACGTGATGGGATCTTGGTAGTAATATCGGGTATTTTTGCGTATAACTGATTGGTGCGTTTTTTAATCTACCTCCCACGCGAAGGATATCATTGTTGTCAATAAACGGATTTAGGTTAATTAACTTACTGCCTTTATTGATAGTTTTACCCTGCTTTAATTCATGAATTTCGCGCGAAAACACTTCAGCCTGTACTAGCCTTATTACGCGTAAATGAGCTTCGTGAATCTCCCTTTGACTAAGTGGGCCGATGTCTCTCTCTTTCTTCAGTAAAATCTTATGGAAACGGAGCAGATATGCTACGACTCTATTTAATCTCTGGATAGAAGAAAAACGTGCTGTTATATTGGTTATGTCGTGTTTAATTATTAATGAGACCGGAACGCGTTTTTCAGGTATTTCAATAAAGGGTAATTTTCTAGCTGGCCACGTGTTTTCGTCCTGGGACAACCAATACGGACCATTTAGCCACATTTTGTTTTCTAAAAATTGAGCTGGAGTTTGCCCTCGGGAGATGAAATCAGCAGGATTATCTGCCGTCGATACGTGAGACCAGTTCTTGTTATCAGTTATGACTTGTATCTCACTGACTCGGTTTGCGACAAAAGTTTTTAAAAGATGAGGTGGCGTTCTTATCCAATGCAGGGTGATCGTGGAATCGGACCACAATCTGATCTTACTGAATTTAATGTGTGGTAATGCATTTATCGTCTCCTGCACTAAATTTGCTAATAATCTGGCAGCACACAATTCCAGACAGGGTAAAGATAATGTCTTAACTGGCGCTACTCGCGATTTGGCACAGAGTAATGCAACGTGATGTTTATTATGTTTGTTGGACGATCTAATAAAAATGCAAGCTCCATAAGCAGACTCGCTCGCGTCGCAAAATCCATGCAATTGGAATTCAACTGCGAACTCTAACGTTACCTTTCTCGCAGTAGTGAAACTACCTAGTAAATTTAACTCATTTTTGAATATTAACCACGAAGTAAAAATATTATATGGAACGGATTCATCCCAATTTAGATTTTCCTTCCAAAGCTGTTGCATAATTATTTTGGCCTTAATAATCACTGGCCCAAGTAACCCCAAAGGATCAAATAGCTGGGCTATTTGTGACAAAATTACGCGTTTTGTAATTCGCTCGGTTTTGTCAAATGGCTTGATCGTGTATATGATATCATCCCTTGATGGATTCCAAAAGACACCCAACGTTTTCTTTGTTTCAGTGACGTCTAAGCAAAGCGCCTTTTGCTCAATTTGCTCACCTAAATCCTTGATTAAATTGTAATTATTAGACGCCCACTGTCTCAAATTAAACCCACCTAGTTTGGCTAAACCCCTCAATTCATCTCTTAATCTTATGGCTGAATCAAAATCCGGAGCTCCCGTGAGCACGTCGTCGACATAGAAATCTCTTTTAAATATTTGCGATGCTACCGGAAATTTCTCGCACTCGTCTTCTGCTAACTGCCTTAAACATCGAACGGCTAAGAATGGTGCCGAAGCTGTACCATAGGTTACAGTATTCAATTTATAAGTTTTTATAGGCTGCTCCATTGAATTACGCCAAAGAAATTTTTGAAAACTAGTGTCGTCTGTATGTAGTTTAACTTGACGGAACATTTTCTCAATGTCTGCAGTTAGAACGATGGTATGCGAGCGAAATCTTAATAGAATATTGAAAAGTGTGTCCTGAATCGTTGGACCTGTTAGGAGTGTATCATTTAGTGAAATACCGGTCGAGCTCTTTGCGGAGGCATCGAAGACTACTCGAACCTTTGTTGTATTACTGGATTGTTTAATTACTGCATGATGTGGGAGATAAAAACCTTCCTCGGCCTGGCCTTCTGGAATTTCGCTCATGTGATTCAACGTTTGATATTCGTTTAAAAATTCGGTATACTCCTTTAATAACGTCGGAGTTTTTTGAAGTTTACGTTCTAATGAATAAAAGCGTTTTAACGCAAAACTACGCGATTCACCTATTAACCCCTTCTTCTCGTTAAAGGGGAGACGAACAATATACCTGCCGTTAAGATCTCGTCGTGTGTTTAAGGAAAAATGCTCCTCACATGCGGTTTCCTCATCCGATAAAAATTTTCTAGAGGGCATTTCTTCAATTTCCCAAAACTGGGAGAGTTGCTTGTCCAATGGACTTGTGAAATGGCATAATTTGCCTTGACCTACAGAAGTTGGGCCCTGAGATTCGAAATTTCCAGTAACTATCCAACCTAATTTCGTCTTTTGCAAAATGATTGAATCATCACGTACTGTGATTTGCCCAAGACTGAGTAGTCGATAAAATAAAACGTTGCCTAATAAGGCATCTATTTCTCCCGGCTTATGAAATTCTGGATCGGCTAGCCTAACATTCTTTGGTAACTTGATCTGCTTGCGATCAATCTGTCGAGAGGGTAACAAGCCGGTAATAGCAGGTAGCGCAATAAAATCTACGTTCGAAGCAAACGAACTAGTGCGAGACCGTATGGTCGTATTTACCGTATATTTCGCTCGTGTACGTAGTTGACTAAGACCCGAAAAAGTTAAATCAATTTTCCTTTTCTCCAATTGTAACAAATCTGCTAACCGTTTCGTGATAAAATGAGTTTGTGAGCCTCCATCAAGCAACACGCGACACTTGTGTTCTCGATTGAATTTATCTAATATTTTTATTTGTGCCGTTCCCAGCAAAACTTCTGACTCGCAAGTTACGGTTAATGCGGTCTTTGTTGTCTCGAAATTAGTCGATGTACTCGGCTCATTTTCGGTGGGTCTCGCGGAATTAATTTGAGTTATGCTATTAGGGAAATGCAACAAAGAATTACGTTTTTTGCCACATTTTGGACAACCCTTCCATGTGCACGCGTACGCATTATGGCCAACCCTTAAACAATTAGTGCACAGTTTTGTATGGCGCGCTGCTTCTGATCGCTCGCGAACCGACATTTGTAAAAATCGCGGACACGAGTACACTTCGTGCTGTTTTTTACAAACGGCACATGCCAGTTTTTTGTTTGTGGCAATATAATTTTGAGGTAGCCTAGCAGGTTTGACTCGCCCACGAGTATCTTGTAAATTTATATTAGAGGAACCTAATTGAATCGCCTCTATTTCCTCACCGCGTGCTTGTTTGTTAATAAAATTAATTAACTTTACGAATTTAGGCATGGTCTCATTTTCCAATGTTCTTTCCCAAGCACGGCGCGTATTCTTGTCTAGTTTTTGCGCGGTGAGATATACTAAAACTGCGTCCCAATGATCAATAGGTTGTTTTAATACCTTGAGAGCAGTGACATGAACCTGAACTTGATTAGCTAATACTCTTAAATTGATGGGAGTGTCGCGAGTGATTTCTGGAATATCGAAAAGCAACCTTAAATGGGCCTGAACGATTTGTCGCGGTTTATTGCACCGTTGCTCTAACAAATCCCAAGCTACGAAATAATTCTCTTCCGAGGCATTCAGAGACGCGATGACTGACGCCATTTCTCCGCGTAAAGAATTCTTTAACAAATGGAATTTTTGCACTGACGGAAGTGCTTCATTGTCATGAATTAAAGTCTTAAATGTATCACGAAAGCTGTTCCATTCTATTGGATTACCGTCAAAGGGCGGAACATCAAACTTCGGTTGAAACGCGTTCGCTTGTTTCACTGTAACCATACTTGGCAATTCTGAGATTCTATCAGCATTTACAGGTCTACTAGCTTCTTTTAATGAATTTATATGTGTCTCTAACAACGCTTGTACCGCATAATATTGGCGCTCGAATTGATCTCGTTCCTGGACGTGATCGGATATTTCATCTTCTATTTCTATCTTATCTTGAATATTTTCGTATGCATTCCACATATCTACTAATCTAGACCTGCGCCCTTCCAACTCGTGTATATTTAATATCGAAGTTTCATTCACGTATGAACTAATTCGGGTTAATTGACCCTTAATTGTGGCTCGTTACCTTTTTAAATTTTTTAAACTAATCGAGTCTTGAACAGTTGCCATATTAAATGAAATGGAAATAAACGTCAGAAGGACAATAAGAACGGAGTATGATACGTTGTACTTACTTTAGAGATGACTTGCGATGTGTATTAAAGTCGATGGCAGTTCTTCGGTGTTTTTCTCGGCTGTCCTAAGCTCGGAATGAGATCTCGTCTGCTGTCTTGACTCAGCACGGGATGATGGTCTTGTCCGCCGTCGGCTGTTGTGTCCGCTCGGAAGGTCACCAGTCTCCCAATAGTAGATTAACAACAGGATGCTTCACTGTTCCGTCGGCTGCTTGCTCCAACTGTGGAAGTCCGAACGGCTGCGTCGTGGTCCTGCTGCAGTTGATTCTTCTTCAAGATAACGAACTTCTTAACTGTCTCACTGCGTAGAGATGATTGGATGTTGGTATCCGGCTCGAAGGACCAAAATGTATTGTACGCGTACCTCACACGCCTACTTAAATTAGTGTGAGTGTTTAGGGTTTCGTGAAACAGCAAGACAAGTTAATGTACGTTGACCATTTTATTTACAAAGTTAAAGCTGACGAGGTCTAGAGTGATGGTCTGTCTCAATCGGAGTTCGAAAAGATTCTCTGGTCGGAGTTGTGTTTGCGCGCTTTTCGACTTGGCCACGGTTACGATTGGTTAGATGTACTTTGTGGAAAGGTGGGATGTATGAATTCTAATAGGCTGGTTGCGAAGAGGGTGGATCAGGAAATAATCTTGGGGCGGAGCTTGAATGTTTAAACATTTTGGGGAAATTTGTTCGTTTAATTAACCGGGAAGGTTTATTGGGGTAATTAACACGTGAGGTGCAGCTGTCGAGGAACTCTGGGTTTATGGACGGTCTGGTCACGAAAAATACTTGATGGTCGCAGTCCTAAAAATCCAGCTACCTGTATTGGGCTCAAATGCCCTTCGTTCTAAAATGGCCTATTCTTAAGTATTTCGCTTCGCGACAAGGTCGTTTACTCGATACAAAGTTTCCATTGGTTCGACATTTTATCGTAATCGATAACAGCTGATTAAGAATTTATAGTATTCAGCGAGAGGAGTAAAAACTGTCCAATCAACATAGGTTCAAAAGTCAATTCTTGTAACATTCATTGTTTTTCACAAAGAAACATGCGAAACGTGTTAAATGCTTTAATGCCTAGAACGATATGATGAGAAAGTACTTAAAAAAGAATAGATTGTGAAATTGTTTCGCCGTTAATGAAAATATTCGGAAAATGCCGGAGGTGCAGCGAAAAGGCCTCGGCGAGCAAGAGGAGATACAAATTGGAAAGCAATCAATTGGGAAACGAGAATTCGACGAATTCGAATATTTTTATTACCGGATAATTTCATTTTCGTGCCTGTCAGCTTTCTCATTTTGAAGAGAAAACTACACGTTAACAAAAATCTCGCGTATAATCGGTAATAATCGACAACGCTTTGTCGAGAATTATTTTTCGCGCGTCGAACGAAGCTGTCAAGTAAAATAAATATCGCGACGTATCTCGAAACGTTCTTCGAGCTATATTCATGCAAAATTGGAACGCCACTAATGACACTTCTTCTTCTTGTTAACTAGAGCGCTACTTGTATTTCGTTTAAAATTTTCCTTCGTGGCAACTCGACGATGAATTCTGGGTTAAATTGCTGGGTCCTCGAGAAGTTTGCAGGAGCCACTAGGCAAATGGCGAAGCCACCGCGAAGAATCGATGAGTTGCCATGAACACGGATCCAAGAAACTCCTCAGGGACCATATTAAGTATCGTTGATTGAGGTAATTCGATGGAAGATGGGCAGCGTTTAGTTTTGGTCGATTCTGTACGTTGAAAAATCGACGTTGACGCGAAAACGAAAATTCGTGACCCCGTTCGTTCCGTAAAGCTCTTCGATATTCTGGGTAAAAAAAATGGACGCTCTTGTGTATTTCGTTGCCCTGTCGGAGGGCACGTTCAACCACGACACTTCTACGAAGCCGCAAAAGCGATAGGAAACGCAAGCTGGCGAGTTCTGCGCACGGTCCCCCGGCGGAGTCTTAAATATTCAAGAGAGTAAACTCAATATTGAACCCCGGGTCTCAGATTCCGAGTGGCAACCTCTTCCTTTGATCTTCGAAATTTCTACCTCCCGATACGTGATCTCAGCATTGTTCGACATTGCAACGGGGACTGGACAGGACTGGACAGCCTCGACCTCGTTAAAACGTACCAAGCGTGTGCATCAAAGAAATATACACACTCACATTAAATATAACTTTGTTTGGTAGAGAGCTTCAAGACAACAAGGTCCAAGACGACAAACAGTTATCGGAAATTCTAAGAAGCTAATTGAAATGGTAATTTTTATTTCCAACGTATTCCTATGAACACGACGTTTTTTCGATCACCTAACGCGGTCATGGTACATGTTCCGCGACTATCATTTTAAAAGACATGGTAGCAGCGATACACGATACATAAACTGCGACCTCGCGGGAGACATGATACGGGAAATAGAAAAACTGTTGCAACTCGTGAAAGGGAACCACGTTACAAATATGAACCTGAAACTCCACTTTAAAACAATAAACACAAACTCTACCGGTACTGCTTGCGCGTCTCTTTGTTATAAAGACACTATTTTTATAAAAATTTTGTGGCTAAAATTAAAATCAAAAAAAGTCGAGAGTCGAACGATGTACGAATTAAGGGTAACAAATATGACGATCTTTACGACTGTGCAGAGAGAAACATTATTTTGACAAAAATTTTGTGGCTAAAATTAAAATTGAATAGAGAACAGTCAAGAGTTGAACGAGGTACAAATTAAGGAGGGATATACATACCTTTAGACACTCGAAAATGGAGTTTTTCAGGAATTTTTTTTAATATAATAAAACAATCTATTATTTCCGAAGCTTCTGCAACATTTTATTATTGTTTCAGGGTATTAAGCAAAATTTTTTGTTTGAAGTAATGAAAAAAAAATGACGGCTCTTAATTTCTTTAATTTTTTCTATGAATTTGAAACAGAAAAGCAAGGTATTTTTCGATTAATGATATAATAAAAAAAATCGTAAATTTGGAGTCCTTTTTAAAAAACACTTCAATGTTTGACACAATTTTTGCCACTTTTGTATTAAAAGAAGTACTTTGTAAATAGCTTCAAACCTTCAGGTATATCTAACGAGTCACGTTCGGTAACTATAACTTTCATAACACTTCGAATTTCGCTTTGAATCCGTTTGTACTACATTACTAAAGGTTCAAATATTTTTCTAGCAAAACCGAAAATTCGATTTTTTGACACATGCAAAGGTAACAAATATATCTTTATGATACCACAGAGAGAACCGAGCAGTTGTTGAGTGTAAATTAATCACACGGTTAAAATTGTTTACTGTAAAGCGTCAGGTTATGACAAGAGGGGGTGGTTCGACGTTCGAAAGGGTGAGCTTTTTGGGATTACGGGGGCATCGCGCGACCAGGCGTGTTCCGTGCCCCATGAATTTGGCAGAGGGATATATTAAGCATTGCTAATCGAGGCAGCTTAGCCGACGTAAGCTGCCAGGAGTAAAGTGGTAACTCGGTTGGCAGCGGGGGTTGGATGCAACGGGAGTTGGTAGCCACGGGGCCTCCGGGCTAAGTGCTGCAATTTATTTTATTACCCTCCGCGTCTACGTTTGGGAAACCCTACGGCCGATGGGTTAGGTTCGCGGCGAAAACACCGGGTCGGGACGTAATTTACACCGGCGTGGCCGGGTCGCGTAGCTCAGGAGGAGAGGAAACACGATGTATCGACACGAACGTGAACCCGGAGGGTCGTTTCGTTCGCTGTTGTTGACACTTCATTTCTGTCGACGCCGCTCCAAGCTCGACGTCGTACCCGACGAAACGTCTGATCGTGTTTTCCTTTCGATTGTCTTTTGATTTACGGGCGCCGGAGCTACGCCAGCCCCCCCTGGAATTCATTGGGAAAAAATGAGGATGAAGATGGAGTGGATCGAGCGTTCGGTGATTTGCATAGGGAAAACGAGGTCATCTCGTGGATCGAGGTCTCCGCCTGTCAGCGCGATCATTATTACCCGGGTTTAGCCAACCTATTGTCACGTTCTCGAATTAATTTCGTTCCGACGACCGCTACAATGTCACCAGGAAACGTTCCTGCGAATATTTTAACTGCAAATTAATCCCTTGTAATTCAAGACGAGATATAAATTTTTGCAACGATTTAAAAGTTGTTTGCAGAGTGAACTTTGTCGCTTCGTAAAACAGAGATGTACGTTCATTGAATCGATCGATAACTCGATCTAGATCGTCTTTTCGTTCCAACAGATGTCACGCTCCAACGTTTTCCAATATTTTTTGTAATCTACGAGTAAACGTGGGCGTACATAAAAGAGGTAGTTTTTCTCATAAAGTCGACGGCCAATAGGGACGAAGTACGATATACTCCTTCGATTCTATCGACGGACGTTTGTACAAAGTTTCATCAAAGTCGACGACCTGACAGTTCGCGGATACCTTTTCTGTGACGTACTTGACACCGTCGATAGATTTACGTTCGAAATTGAAACTCTTGTATTAAGCTACTCTAAGGAACGTCTCGAAACAGTTTCAAATTTATAGGACAACTGTTCCATCGCTATTCATCAATTACGCAAATGCAAACAAGAATACGTCGTGACTTCAAGCAAACTTGATTAGAATATACAAAAAAAATACTAAATAAAAACAATATTTATCGCGAAACATTTCTCCCACTCGAGCTACGAGTTATCTTTTCATTTAAATTTAATTTCACTATGCTCAAAGAGAATTTCCATCAAGGGGAATATAAATTAAGTCGGCGTTCTATTTTGCCACATAAAATTGAAAAATTTGGAATTTGGAATACTGGTACTTTCCAGATTTCCACCATACTTTTACAGACGCATAGTAGCAACGGGAAATTCCAATCGGTAAAATACGAAACGCATACATTGGTTTTTACAAACATCGCTGTTGCAGGTCAACAGTTTGAACATAACTGAAAATTCCCCCGTTTGGAAATTAAATCATGCACGAGCGGTGTTTCTAAAAATTAAAAATCAAACAACAATATCTCCAATTTCCGAGTGTTTTGCCCGCCCGAATACAGACGTGTATTAATGTTTTATATTTCATGTTTTCGAATAAGAACCGCAAATGTAGCACTAAAAAAAACACTCGGAATAATATCGACTGCTGACTGAAAATTACTGCAGTATCGATTTACAACAAACGGAAAAGAGGCCACCTCATCGTTTCCGTTGCTAAACTGAGCAAAGACTCAATTAATTCCCAGCAACTGTCGACCAATTACCTTAACGAACCACATTTGCAAACTTGCGGGGAAGATTGTCAATTACAGACTACGATAATTTTTGGGGGAAATCAGCACTTTGTATGGTAATTTCAAAGTAACTTTCGACAAATCCATTCTGCTAATTAATCCGTTAATTAATTACTAAATTTGTATCGAACAAATAGGTAGCATAATTTTCTGAAATTTTCCGTTTATCGTTTAAATATCAAATTTATAATCGATGCAACAGGGGTTACGAAATTTAAAAAATTAACTTTACACGTCGACTACCATAAACGAGGAATACAAACAACGAATAAAATAAGGAATTTATAACAATAATTTGAATTTATCTCGAAGAAATATTATTTTTCTTATTGCTCGCAACCATTAATTAATTACTAAATTTTTATCGAACAAATTGGAAGCATAGTTTTCTAAAATTCTCCGTTTATCGTTTAAATATCTTTATAATTGATGCAACAAGGGTTACGAAATTTAAAAATGAACTTTACACGTCGACTACCATAAACGAGGAATACAAACAACGAATAAAATAAGGAATTTATAACAATAATTTGAATTTATCTCGAAGAAATATTATTTTTCTTATTGCTCGCAACCATTAATTAATTACTAAATTTTTATCGAACAAATTGGAATCATAATTTTCTAAAATTCTCCGTTTATCGTTTAAATATCTTTATAATTGATGCAACAAGGGTTACGAAATTTAAAAATGAACTTTACACGTCGACTACCATAAACGAGGAATACAAACGACGAATAAAATAAGGAATTTATTAAAATAATTTGAATTTATCTCGAAGGAATATTATTTTCTTTTATTTTAGATCGTTTAGATCGTAGTGGCGAACAAGTGGGGGCCGTGTGTCGCGATATCCTGTCGTTTCGAAGTGGCACGGAAGCGAAATAGTGGAAAAGGGGTTTTGCTCGCGACAGAACAACGACGGTCGGAAGAAACGGCGGAATTCCGGCCGCGGGCGTAATTCGACTGCAATTCGTTGCAGGATTACCGTAACATTGCCCAGCGACACGTGAAATAATTCTGTACGGTTAATATGAAATAAATACGGCGCCGGCGGTCGCGAGTTTTCCCGCCCGCGAGACCCCGGCTTAAACACAACTAAACGCCAGTCGAATACGGTTAAACACGCCCAGGAGTTTGTTCGACAGTTGAACGCATCGAGAAGCTTTAGAGAATAATGCCCGCGAGTATTTGCAGCCGATAATTTGCGCGTAGCAATTTACCAGCTTCCCTTGGTCCGCTCGTTTCTCTTGGCCGGGAAATTTTTAACGCGATTACGTTCTCCGACACGGGATGTTATGGACACGAGCGTGCACCGAGTTTACGGTAGGAACGTGACTTCTTCGCCATTTTCGAGATTAACAGTTGGCCACTGGATACTTTTAGTTTGTCAGTTTGACGCTGCTCCCATGTTGTGGCCAAAGGTCGAATTTCTAATTAAAATTTCAGTACTGAGTTCTTAAAACCAAATTTATTTGGAATAATGTAGTACAAAGCTCTTTAAATTGTGCTGTCTATTTTTGAGATTAACAGTTGGTCACTAAGTACCTTTAGTTTCTCAGTTTGACGCTGCAGAGGTCGAATTTCTAATTAGAATTTCAGTTCACCTGAGTTCTTAAAACCAAAATTATTTGGAACAATTCGGTACAAAGCTCTTTAAATTCTGGTGTCCAATTTTGAGAGTAACAGTTAGCCTCTGGGTACCTTTAGTTTGTCAGTTTGGCCAAAGGTCGAATTTCTAATTAGAATTTCAGTCCCCCATAGTTCATAAAACCAAAATTAATTGAAATAATGCAGTACAATGTTTACTGAGGGCGTAATAAACACATGAGAAATCAATAAAAATCATTGAAAAATTTATTTTGTATTCTCGAAAGGATAGTTAAGTAAATTGCGAAAATAAATTATTGCGTTGGATGTAACATTTAGTTTAAAAAAATTAATAAAGATGGTTAAATTTCGAGACTGCCCCCTTAAATTATGATGCAGTAACGAGCCGTCGATGAAAGTCTTTAACCATCTTTTTAATCATCTCTGTGATAATACAAGAATGAAAGAAAACATATTTACGTGAGAATAGAAGAGAATATTTTTGCAACGAGTGCTAATTTAAAGAGAAATAGTGTTAATTTGGGGTATAACACGAGAGGAGAAATCAATGAGAATCTGATGGTTGTAGAAGGCGAACCGATTACGAGGATTGATTTTGGAAACGAGTTCCCAAAAACGTTTCGAATCGCTGATAATCCCAGGGCTCCGGCTGTCGGAGGCAACGAACAAGTGGAACAAACGTCGGAAGCCATAGTCGGAGAAAATCGACTGGTGTTTTTTAATTTAGTACAGCTTTCTGCACGTTTCCGCGTGCTCGAGCAGACCGTTTGCCACTCGAAACCCAACGCACGGGTTTCTTAATGAAGTAATTGGAAGGCGGAATAACGTCGAGGGAACAAACCTATCAATTACACGCTCAATTGATCGGAGAGGTTTGTAACGGTACGTCAGTTCCACTGTCCTGAATCTAAGCAGGAAACGGAGATGGAACTCGAAGAACATCGAAAAATCCAAGCACGAGATGAAACCAGATAAATGCAAATAAAGGAACCCATCGTCGTTGTCGAGAAAAAAAAATGGAGCAACGTCGTGAAAAGAGAAACCCGTGGAAATTGAAAAAAACAACGAAAGCATACGCGACAGAAGAGGAACGAGAAATAAACGGAAGACAGGGGCGATATTTCATTCGTGGAAAAAAACAGTGTCAATTATTCGTGACTCGTAAACTCTTTTTCGGAGCAAAAATTTATTCGAACGTTTAAACGAACTCTCGTCTAAATAACTACTGGGGAGTAAATGCTCTGCTATTTATTATGCATGCGGAAAAATGGTTAATCGGAGATAGTGGGATGAAATATTATTTTAATAAAAGATAACGATGGGGAATCTCGATCAATACTGCATTGATTGACGATTTTTATAATTACGAGCGTTTGCTGGCGTTATACAATTCTGATCGCGACGATCGTGGATCATCCTTTTCTTCTCGAGCATATTTTTGCAAACTTTTTACGTGGTTGGAGGGTTGTTTCACAAATCTAATAGTTTCAAAGCAGGAACGATTTGTGTTACTGAGAGGTTGATAATTTAATTGAATTTTCTCGATAAAATAAAGTTTCCAATATCAATTTACATTGACAATTCCCTTCTTCCTGTTTGTTAACAAACATTTGCCGTTACTACATATGTCGTAATTAATCGAAAAGTTTGTCCGTTCTGATATTAGTACAAATATTAGATATCGATATCGCTGTCATGAATAAATAACAAATTAAGCTAATGCAAAATTACAATTCAAGGGAGGCAAGAAACGCGAATACTTAATTTTAGTAACGATTTCTTTTGGAATTATAAACTGATTACACATTATTATTAAAATTTTTCAAAGACCCGTAAATGATAGATATTTAAAAAAATTTATAAAGCAAAGGAAATGAATGTTTATTAATTCTCTGATACAGAATCACAATAAATTTCCAAAAATCCAGTCGAGTAAATTCGTAACAAATTCGTTAACACTACAGCTACCAACGATTATGGTGTATTTATTTATACCAAAGAAAATTAAATCGATAAATATTTGAAAATATGTATAAAACAAAGGAAACAAATATTTATCAATTCTCTCATAGAGAACCACAAGTTCCAAAAATCCAGTCGACTAAATTCCTAAAAATTTTTATTAGAAACCTCAAATCATTTCGAGTATTTTAGTAATTCCACTGTCACTACTTTCTACGTCACATTACAATCGTTCTAAAGTACAGTCCCCCAGTCTCTTACGAACCCTATCGTCGCGTCTTCCGCTTCCGTTTTCTTCCGTCAGCGTCAATCGCTGGTACTTTTATCTAGGGGTAAAAAATAATACGGTTCGGAATTCGGTGAACGATGTGAAGAATGAAATAACACAGGAAGCATTATGAAAGAGAGAAAAGAATCGCGAAAGAAGGGAGGGCGAGAAAGGGTGGGCGTATAGAAAGGATAGAGGAGGACGGAGGCACAGGGATCGTCGTGGCGTTTGCGCCTGGGGTTGTCGAGGACAGCGCGAAGAGGGTGTGCAAGGGTGATCGGCGTAGGTGGCGGTGCACGGAGGTGGGAGGACAGGGAAAGGCGTGGAATTGGTGGAGGCAGTCAGTGGCTCGCCGCGCGCCACAACGACCGTCGGATCTAGCCGTCGAGAGTTTTTCCACTTGTTACCCCACCGTGTCCGGCTTGTTCTTGCTGTATTCACTTTTTTTTCTTTCATTTTACACCCCGGCTTCGTTCGACGATCCAGCCCGCCAACGCGACCGTAAACCTTCAGGTTGGATCGCGAACGCGTCGAACTCGATGGCCAGGATTGGTGATCTGTGATCGAGTGCCTCCGGCTGTCGACTAGTCCTGATACAGTGCTCTGGGAAATGAATACAACGGTTACAGTGTGAAACGAAAACGTTGCACGGTGTCAGCGCGAGAAATTTAAGGTGCAACGTTGTTCCACAGGACACGGTGAACCAGTGAATCATACTTTCGTCGTATCCGCGAACGACGCGGTATAAATATCTTCTGCAACGACGGCTCGCGTGCATCCCTCGACTCGTGTTTCTCTATTTTACGCGTTACGTACGTCACGCGTACTCGAAAGCGTACCAGGGTTTAATATACGAAGAATTACAATTGCAAATTCGGGGTCTCAGACTTTCGCGTGGCCATATTTTGAATACATTACACAAATTGAACGTTGCGTAAGTCTTCCTTACTTCTGGGGAATTTCATAACCTACGCGGGGACTTCGACCCCTTCGCGACTTTCCATTATTAAAGCGCGACGACCACTTTGCCACCTATCGCGATCGTTTTTACGAAAACGTGAATTAGTTCAGTTGGACACGGGGAGAAGCTTAACTTCCCCCGTTTCATCCACCCCTTTCGATAGACAACGGTTCCTGACAATTCGTTGTTTCCAAAGTTTCGAGAATCAATCCATATTTTTGTGCTCGACGAAAGTGGATGAAACACGGTGAAAAGTGGAGAGCACTCGAGATTGAAATTTGAAGTCAAGTAACATAGAAAAAATTCAGAAGACGACCCAGAATGTTTACAAACTTTTCAAGCGAGTTTCAAATTCTGAACTGTTTTAATTTTAAATTATCCCTGAGTGCTCTACCCTTTCAGATTCTTAATGAAACTTTGCATCGCGGATGACTGAAAGTGCAAACCTGTCGAGGGAAATATTTCTACAAGTTATTTTTTCAAATTTCGACGCTCGATGCTCGTTCGTTTGCAAAAAATATTTCTACCGGTTCGCGCGGGTGCAACCGAGGGTTGCGGGTGACGAGTGAATTTTCCAGAGAGGATGCAGCGTCTTCGAGGTTCCCGGTGCGGCGAGCTAAAATCTGGATTAGCAGTCTGATATATCTGCGATGCTGTTTTGGTGCGTGGTGTTGTCGAAGGACGATATCCGCTAGTTCCTTTCGCGCGGCGTGAAAACTGTGCACCATTCAACCGTCCCCGATCTTGGATAACCCTTTTTGAAGGAGGTCGCTTTGTTACGAGCGATGATTCTGCTGTTCCCCGCGCGATGAATCCCCTCGTGCTTCAAAGGAGGTAACGTAGCAGCAAACCGCGAGAATACCAGCGGCGGAGGAGGATTTTTCTTCCGTTTGTTCGTTCGACCCACGCAAAGGAATCGTCGCGGTTGTCGATCCTTCGCGAGTACTGAAATTGCTGGCACTCGTACGGAAAGAGAGAAAAAAAACAGACGTTTTTCCGATTCGCGGGGAACGATCTTCCGAGGGTGGAAAGACGATCCCGCGAAGAGGAACGAGGACTGCGAGGAACACGGTTAATTACGAGTGGTCGATATTCTCGTTACTGTCTGTCGGGAGCAGGATTTTTTCGAGGACCAAAAGTCGCGGAAATTCCGGGGCCCCTGACAGCGAAAGGAGCGTCTCGTCAGGATTTCACCGCGACGGAATATAAAAGTTTCTCGTCGTGCTCGCGATTCCCGTCCGTCGTTGTAATATCCATGTTTAAATAGTACCGGGAGCACAGGATAAGCAAGAACTTTAATTTCCGGTAGACGGTCGTCGGCGTTAAGTAAATCTGTCAGCGTGTACAATAACAGGAAGGAAGTAGCGAAGTCCTGGCCTCTTCCTACCCGGTACCATTTCGACGACAGTTTTATCGAACCTCGAACAAAAGAGCATTCGTACCTCCCGCAGGATGCTTATACAGCGTTGGGAGGAGGAAAAAAAAAATTGAATTAACCGAATCCTCGAACAAGAAGCGTGTCTACTGGTTTTCTTTGGTTCGCGGTGACTCCTTTCATCGTTCGCGAATAATTCCCTGGCCGCCAGTCACCGGGGCCACGGCTGCGACGCTTCAAAAGCAGACTTCGCGAAACGCGAGCTAAGCAGCGGCTTTCATTTCCTGCCAGAAGAAGCGCGACGACGACGTGTCGGGTAATGAAAACGCGGCTTGCGGTTCAGGCGGCACCCCTGACGAGCGACTGAGGCGGAACGAAACGAGAAGCGCGCGTCATCGAACGACACTCAATTTTCTTATTTTCGTCGTCCTTGTTTTTTCGAGCGACTTTCTTCAGACGCCTATGACGCTGCCACTTCGTGCGCTATTGTTGCCAATTTCTACTTCGAACTTGTACACCTCGACTTTCTGTCGTTGTACTGGCGTGTTTTTGCTGACAAAAGTTGAGAAATAGATTGATTTTTTAGAGAAATATTTGTATCTGTGACACATGAACGTTACTTAAAGTATTGGATTATTTGTTTTTTATTATTCAGCATTTGAAAACAGTGTGGTACAGCGAAGTTCTTAAATTTGTAGTTTACTTTGACTTTTCCTCGTCGTATCAGAATATATTTGCTGATTAAAGTTGAGAAACAGATTGGATAAATATTTCTTACCATGACACGAACAAATGTTAGCTCAAGTGTTGGACTATCTTCTTTTCTTAATTATTAAGCTTTCGAAAACAGCGTAGTACAACGAAGTTCTTGAATTTGTAGTTCACATTCTACGAGAAAGGAGAAAATAATCTTACAAGCTATTGAGCTACTAGATGATTAATTAATTGAATTCTTTGCATGTGGTATAGATCACTCTGAAAATACGACAGATACGATAGAAGTTGTCTAAAATATTTACGAAACTGGTGAATTGCATCGCGTCTCACAGTATCCTATTACGTCTCGATCAAACGCATCATTCGATTCCCCCGATCACGAACGAAACGATAGGATTGGATCGCTCGTTACCAGATCCTTCGCGTCGAAATTCGTCGCGAAGCATCGCCGTGCACCGCAGTGTCCGTTTTTTTTTTCTGCCAAAGTGTCGTTCCGTGCGTCACGGGAAAACGAGAACAGAGGGAACCGAACGCGAAAAAAAACAGAGGAACCAGACTCTCGATCGCGACGATTTGCCGTTCCATTTCCGAAAACGCAGCCTTTCGAGGCGATCGAAGCCGGGCCATTGTTCGAAAGCAGTTACGAAAGTTCTCTCGTCGCGAACGGGGCGTTAGCTTTTTTCTGTTTTTTTTTGTTTTTTTTTTTTTTTTATTTTCGCCCCGTTCCGTAACAATCATCCGTTTCAGTTTCCCCGACGCGGACGAAACGGGATCCGTTGGGCCGGTATAATGATTTTTATGGGTAACTCTCGGAAGAACGATCAACGAAATAAATCGCCGGCACACGCGGTAAAAAAATCGAAAGAAAGCGACGTCGATGCGCGAGTCTCCAAAAGTTGAAGGTGGATATTACGCGATCGTGAGAAACGAGCGACGCATGGCAGAAGCCATCGAACTTTCGCGTTGTCAGGGCGCGAGGAATCCTTGACAGAACGGAAGAAACGTCATTTCTTCAACAATAAGAAACAATAAGAAACAATAAAAGTCTAACATAGTCATTAATTTATTATTTCACTATTCAATGAAAAAATACCAAAAAATTGTGTCTACCTGTGTTAATTATGTTCCCCTGAAGAAGATTTAGAATCAGGGCAAAGGGTCGGAGATAGTATTATGAGGTAGTTGCTTTGCTGGATTAATTTCTCATTATTCTCAAGCTTATTATTGTTACTTGACAGTCGACTACACATTGAAAACAATCTTCCGACTGTGTTCACCCTGACAAGAGAAATTGTAGTTAATTGTTGTTATAAAGTGGCTTGCTGATCGTATCATTGCGTTAAAACTATATTAACGCGAGCAAAACTTAGAATTAGATATGGAGAGTACGGGATTATGGATGAATAAGACACGATGTATGAAATTTACTTGTGCATTTGAAGATGAATACCATTTCCATGAGAATTCGTGTCGCAGAGGAAGCAGGAACGGTACAATAAATTTGAATTTAGGATTCTTTGGACTCCCCCCCCCCCCCCCCCCCGAGGATATACTTCTATGAGAGATCAGGGATGCGAAGCAGGTCCACGCCAAAGGATCTTAATCAAAGGAAACCGAATCCGCTAATTTTCGAATCCTTCAGACTCCTTCCTGAAATTGTCCGTGGCAAGGTATTCTACTAGCCTCTGTAATAATTAATCTAATCATCGAAAACATCGCGTCAAACGTGTATTCATTAGCTACGACTACCAGTCATGTTACGTCAATGCGAATTAACAATGCTTCGTACATTTTTATGATATCGAAACCACTGTTTTGCTTCTTCTATTTCACATCAAAATTGAATTCGAATTATCCATTAAACCTTTCGATACGACGCACTTGATCGCGAATACGTTACTAGCGTACGTGTCTTCATGAAATAATATCTTTTATTAAAATTTACTTCTGAGACTGAGGCAATCAAAGTTATTGACCATCCTGTGTACCAAAACGTTTGTCTATTGTTCTACCAACGATAGAAGTATAATTAAGATTACTAGCGAACGTGTCTTTGGGAAATAATATTTTTTATTAAAATTTGATTTGGTAAAATTTACTTCTGAGACTGAGGCAATCATAGTTATTCGCCATTCTGTGTACCAACGGTTCGCTGGAGAATTGGTAGCCGGAGACCCGTGTAAAATTCTAGATCGAATTGATTTTTTTGTCGAGGCTGGATGTTCTGATTAGTATATTTGTTGGACAAACGTCGACTCGCCGTTTCCAGATTCAACTTGGAAACCGACGCGTCAAACGCGTCGAACGATCGTGCTATTTTATTTTAGGACCCGGACCAACCGAACTTTCGACGGGATCCATGTTTATCCGAATAAAAAGCGCGCATAGCTCGGGATCGGATCGAAACGATATTATTCTGTTTTCGTCGAAATAAATAGCGCGCTCAAAACGCAATTGGAATTTATATTGGAATCGAACGAACGAACGAAAATGTATTTTGGTCGATATGCTTTGTGATCTATAATTGAAAAACGGTGAGCACGGCGCGCGATAAATTCACGGACAGTTGTTCGAATCTAATTTGATACTCTGTGTATTCCAAAGTTAAAAAAAGATCATCGACGCAAATATGTTACGCAATGGCTTTGTTCCACGTTTGTATTAGCATAACCAAATGATCGATTTCACGAATAATTCCAACGATACGATTCCTAGAGCTCTTATCTAGGTTTACTATTATTCACTTTGTTTGCAAATGGTGTCTCTTTGTCTCTGAAGAGCAAAATCGTGTTATTTCTGGATAATCTACAACGTTTCAAAATAGTAAATTCTGTATTGGTGTTCTGGATATCTCGTCGCCATAAGCTTGCTATCGAGAGAAATAGCTTTCAGTTGATATAGACAATGCTAATGTAGTGAGGTACGCGAGATGGGCTGCCAGAAAATTAATAGCACAATATTATTCGCCATAAACTCAATGGGAGATATGGGGAGTTATTTACGACTGCTGCTCGGTTTGAGGAATCACTATAGCGACACTGTGTCGAAGGTTCTTAAAATGATAGGTTTTAATGCTACTGTTTGCTACAGTATCGAAAATATTCATTGATATTTATCTATATTTTGAAATTGGATAATTCATCTCTGAAATAACAGTCAAACCAAAATTCCAAAATTGATCATTTTTATTTGGAACGATGGTTTCATTGTTACTTTAATATGTGAATGTAATAGTGACTTTCCAGCACCAAAGTAAAATTTCAGATCTGATCTCTTATTTAAATGATATTCGCATGAATGCATCGTCTGGATTGACGAGATCCACCCTTTTTTCAGAATGATTGTACAGGATGATTCTAAAAAACTAAGATAAGATACAGAAAAGGTTGAATGCAACGGTGCACTTGCATTTGTTGTTCAAATGGAACCATGCAATTCTTTCTGCATGCAGATTCTATTCGTTGCACAAAAGATATTCAACTATGGCTCCATAGAAAATAAAAACATTTCAGATTTTATACTTGAAAATTACTTTATTTCAGTAGACATTTAATCTACCATTCTGACCATATTTTTATTATATTTTCTTCGAGCAATTAGTTTAAATCTTACCGGTCGCGTTACAGATTGAAATAAAAAAAAAAAAACGCGAATATACTGGGCTTCTGGGGTAAAAAAACTTCAGCAGGACGGGGATACGAACTCATAACGCACGGATTGTCACACAATACGTAACAGTAGCGTTTCGAGAAAAATGGTATGACATACATTGGGCTGCCTCGTTCGCCCGATTTGTATCCACTCGATATTTTCCACCCGGAGCATTTTAAAAGACAAAGTATGTTGGTAATCTCTTGTTTCGATCCGTGTCACGAAATTTCAGAGTAAAACTGCTCTGGTATAACTATCAGTTAATAAATGTCAAATAGAATCTGTAGCGTAAATGAAGAAAATCTACTAAAGTTAATCTCGTGCACAAACATATGAATAATCGTTTCAGTGAATCGTCACAAATATCTTTCAGACTCGTAGACGCTAACGATATCACCGAGCTGGTATAATCACCGATTATTATTCCCCAGTCGACAATTAGCCTTGACTTGCAAACTGCATCGAGCGAAATCAATTTCCAAATATCCGAGCTCGCACGCTAAACCCAACGGATCAAATAATCGCCTATTATAATCAGCGACCATAATAACGTATTAACTGAATCGTATGGTAATTACGGGCGTGCCTGTTATCGCGGGTCGCCGTTGGAAATCCTCTTAAAAAGTCGAATCGCGTTTGATTAGAACGCCAGCTCGATTAAAGCGTTCCTCGCGGTGGTGTCGTTTCTCGGTCGTCTTCAAGGACGTGAGACTACGCGAAGGATTTGCATATCCGCGAATATCGACTCAGCCGGTTTGCATGGATGCGCATTTGCGGTGAACCGTCGAATAGAGTTAGACCGTAGATGTACGTGCGAGAGCGTTTGTGTGCAGATGCGCGCGTATATTATACGTGAATAAGCACACGCGTGCAAAGATTGTACAGGACGCTTCATACGAAGTGTCACAATCCGTTTTTTAACATCCTTTTATTATTTGTAAACGTTTTCGCTCTGTATCTGCTATCAAACGTGGTAAAATTTTATTTCGATTAATTTAAAAATTTTTTTAAATATTTTTAAACTGTCTGATAATGGAATTATTTTGCATTTGGAAATGGTCTTAGATAGTACGAAATATTATAATTAATTCGAGAACGAATTGGTCTGACAGCAGCCTGGTTGATACTACTGTATGCTGCAGTGACAGTTTCATGATTTCGATATTCTTATCTCGCTGGTGGTATAATAATAGGTGAAGTTTTATTTTTTTTATTTGAAATTGACAGAGAACATATTGGATCTTGCACCTTTAGTCCTCATAAAAATTAAATAAATATTTCTAATAGTTGTTACACTTTGTGTATTTGGTAAACTAAAATACCTGCCAATGTATCCTCAAAAAATTATTATATGATACGTCCTTGCTTACAGATGCTCTTTAATGTTCTCATCTAAAAATCATGCCTTAAATTATCTGTGACAGAAAAACGTTCCAAATAAATGTCCTGTATATTCCAACGATCTAGAACTATAAATGTACATATGATTTATGTCCCTGAGAGTACTGGAAAATCAAACACAGAATATTGAATGCCCCTCCTAACACTATTTCTCAAATTGAAACGTGGGTAATGAGGATCAGGGGGGACCAAGTGCGCCAATACATCGTCCATTAAACATCGCGTGACCAATGAAATTTAACCAATCGCCGTCAAAGCCTTTCATCCCGAAAGTTGATTCACGTGTATCGATAGTATTGGTACGGAAACGCGGTTTCCGGAAGTTTGCTTGTTACGAGTGGAATTCGCTGGGACCCAGGTGTGTTTCTAATATCGAATGTCCGTGGAACGGCCAACAGTTAGAGGATCGCGACGCAATTTGCCATTCGATTACTCGAAATTTCTGAAGATCCACGTTGTAACGTTAAATCGCGTAGGAAGTCGAACGGTATTCGCGCGGAAGATATATGGAACGACGGTGTATCGTCATCGCGAGGCGAAACCGCAATCAATAGCGACGCTTTTACCGACACGCTGCACATCGTGCTCCGCCTATCAATAATGGGCCGTGTCGTGGTCGTTGTACAACTACGCGACAGATGTTTCATAGTAATGAGCAACCCGCGATAATTATAAGATAACCCCGTACGCGGGAAAAGACACACGTTGTCGAATTCTATTTAAAAGCGAGCTCCCGTAACGAGCTAGGAGCCACGATAATTCACGTTCACGCGCGATCCCGTACAATTATCTAATTTTATAACGAGCCTCTCGCGCGTACGTACAGATATTGGGAAATTCGAGAGATACGCGGAATCATTAAAGCAGACGTCACCGTTCGAATTCGTAATAAAAAGCCACGTGCTCGTGTTTGTTATTAATTGATATTGCTCGCGAGTGCTTTGGTTTCGAAATTACGTACAAATATATTGTTCAATATCAAGTATACTGTGCAGTTTGCACCGGTTTATCGGTACAAATCACAATCGATCGATGTGTCTTCTTGTCACGATATCGAGAGTTAAAAATTATAGATAAACAAATGGCAATTTTGTTTCTCTATATATTAATACTAATGTCGAGTTACATGCTCGAACAGGGAGCGTTCCACTTGCCAGGCCATACCGTTGTACCACTCCACTTGTCTGGCCAGAAACCAGACAATACTACTTGTTTTTTGTACAGACACAGGGATCGACCGCCCGATGTAATTAAGGTTTTTGTCTGACGAGCATTAACAATACATTGTAGCCCATTCTTCGTGTTAATTTGTCTTCGGAGTAAAGAACTATTCCCTTGCAAGGTACAGAGTCTCCTTTACGACCAGTGATAACTGCACGTTTCTGACTAAATAGATTTTCTTTAGAGAAAAATTGTCAGAAATACCACATTATTAAATTCTGTTCCCCTTCAAGTGTTCAAACATTTTAATTCGTAACTAAAACCCGAGTTTTCGATACTTCTTACATAAAATTAATATTAAATTATTTACTCTTTCGTCGCCGGGTTTCGCGATGCGAGCGTCTCGGTTCGTTTAACGTAAGCAAGCAGACAACGACGTGGAATATTCTCTCGTCCTCCGAGGTGGGACAGGACGATAATCCTGAAAGGACAACGCGAAAGTGAGAATGTCATCGGAGTATTTCTTCCGACCGCCGTTCCCCCCTCGAAGGAGATCGAGTTAAGCTAGTCTGTACGTCGAGGCTTTTGTAATCAGACGCGGCATTCCAGCAGGAATAATTAGAGTTCCCCTGAGCGGCTAGGAACTTCAGAGTTCGAATTTGCAAATCTCCGCGCGGCTTCCCATGTTCTTCTTTCGCCTCTTCTACGCCATCATCCAACCCCCCCGGAACTCTCGTTTCCTGCGAAATTTGTCGAATTAACTTTGCAAATTCGTTCCTCCATCGCCTAACACCCGTCCCTCTTTTCTGCGACCAAAATTAGAGTCAACTACGAGGCAGGACATTGAATTCTTCATGCTCGGCGAGCCAATTTCCGTTTAAGATCATTCCCCTAAATAAAACAACCATCCAACTTGATTACATCTAACGTACTTCGTTAGAGAATAATAAAGTAACTGGTATTTTTAGTTATCAATCTTGCTGTGTATTGGAAAACGTAGAATACTTGAGGCGCGAAATTTAATAATCTTTCGAGCTCCTTCGGGAAGATTCTTCGGTCGAAATTTATTACAGATGCTATTACACGGTACTGAAATTGCGAACTTCTCGTCGGTCGGTCGTTTAATATGATAGTTGTCGGGGAAATTTCACGGAACATGGTAGGAATTTTCTAACTGGGACAGGCACAAAAATTCTCACGGGAAAAATTCGAAACTCGCTTCGAAGCCGGGCGGAACTACAACGGAGAATCTCCATCTTCTCTTAACTTTCGAATATACGGGAAGCCGGAGGTACGTGGAAAGTGCAGATAGACTTAAACGCGTCCACGTCACGGCAGTTTCTAAACAGTATTGGAAGGTTCATTAAAGTGTGCTGGCGTATGAATAACTACAATTGAATCGCTCGGAACTTCTTCTCGAAAGTTTACCCGTGAATGGAGGGATAAACATGTTCCACGGCGTAAAAGTTTCGGCACAATGGTCGCGAGGCGGCGAAAAAGTTTGCAAAATATCATTTTTGACCATCGCTCGCGGCGCATTTTCGTTGCTTATATTCGTAAATAAACGTATCGAACATGCACCTCGATTGAGGCAGCGCTTGCACTCGACGGTTAAGTAGAGTAGACACGTACGTAGTCAGACGAGCGAAGTGAATTTATATTCCACGACAAAAAATTAGTTTGATAGGTTTTGTTGCAACTAGCATGACGTAATAGTATTCTGTAATATTTGTTTTCGAAGTGGATTTAGCGAACAACTTTTTGATGTTAATATAATCAATTTTGATAGGGATTTCTTGTAAGTTTTTATGAAATACGTGTTTTTGATATGAAATGTACTGAAAACTACATTGTAAATAAACGTATCAATCGTGCACTCGACGGTTAAGTGGAATAAATACGAAAATAGTCAGACGAGTGAAGCGGATATACACTCCACGACAAAAAATTAGTCAACTAGGGTTGATTTCAGCCCCCATTACCATAACACAGTAGTAATATTTGTTTTAGAAGTGAATTTAATAAACATTTTTGTAATTTCAATATATTCAATTTTCATGGAGATTTCTTGTAAGAATTGTTTATGAAATAACGTGAAATATGCTGAAAGCTACCGTCGAGGAATTTCAAGAACCAGGTTCGAGTAAAATTGACAAGACGATAGTACCTCAAATGATTATTGAAGGACTCGTATTATGATTTCCAGCGTAAATTGAACGGCATCCGGCGTCGTCTGAGCGGAAGTTTGACTGGATAAACCCTCGATTCCGAAGCGTTTCACTCGGTGTATTTCCCGGGACGTGTGGTTACACGAGCTGTGCATTTTCAGGAATATCAGCGAGCCCTCTCCAAGAGATTTTGGACGTTCCTTCGCGATGAGACGCGGTCGTATGAACGAGTCGGTGGTCGTCGTGCTCGAACGTCGCCATATGCAGCGAACTAGAACGAACTCGGCTGTTTCTGCCGGCTGAATCTAACCGTAAGTCCCGAAAGAACGCGCACTTTCGACCGGGAAGCTGCAATCTCGCGGGAACCGCCAAAAGAAAATTACGCGTCCTTCTCTTTGACTGTATTAAAATTTCTCAGAGGCGATGTTTGTGCTGATAGCATTCGGTTCGGATGATACACCGAAAGTTACAAACGTTCGCGTGTATGCTGACGGGGAACATCAACCCCGAAATTCCAGCCGCGGTTTCGAGAACTATTCAAACCGGTTTATTCGGTAATTGTGTAAATTACAAAAGTTTGCGGTTTCGAGAGCGGCGAATTACTTTCGGTCCGTTCGACGTTACGTTATTACGATTCAGCATCGAGCATTAAACGTTCTCATTGTGATGAATTATTGTAATTTCGGGGCGGGGGTGAAACAGCGGCCCGGCCAGGTTTCCGTTCGCCGCATTGCGGAGCGCAATTTACAGAAACTCGCGGAATTTCGAAGTCTCCCGCGCTCAGCCCCGCGTCGCGGGCTCGTGGACGCCGGGGACATTCTTCTTCCTTCGTCCCTGGAGTACAGAAGACGCTCTTTTTTATTCGTCCCCTTTCATCTCCATTCTCCTTTTCGACGTTCCTTTATTCCCTTGACCCCCGCATCCTCGAACGAAATTCATCTCCTCCAGGTTTTTCGCAGATTTGTCTCTCCTCTGCGGAATACCGCCGGCGCGAAAGAAATCTCCGGCAGAGTTTATCGAAGGATGTGGGTCGAATGTTATTAAACCCTCCAGAAAATTGTACGCCTTTTATTATTCCGGCAGACATTGTCAAACCGTTCCCTTTCACTCTAATAGAATTCATTTATTTCACAAAGTCCCTGTTAAATTGCTCCTTCCAGCGAAACGCTTCCCTCCGAGCGAGGAAACGAAAATTAATTCATTCGTAAAATTGGAAAACCACAGTCTAATCGCGATAAAGTTAATATTTCGATGAATACCCTCGTCGAAGCATCAAAATTATAATTAATCCTAATAACCGTTGAAAATCAGCCGTTCGAGTTTCATAATTTTTTAAAACTGACTCCGTCCCGTCGGTCTCTACGCGAATCCGGCATTCCCCAAGAAAAATAGACTCAGCCAGGCGAAAATTTCTCAGGTTTCGGTAATTGGCGTGCTAGGAGATTCATTAGTTTCCCCAGCAACAGACATTTCGAAGGCTACCAAGACATCGCAATCCCGTGGAACGGGGAACAACGCCGCTCTCGCGTTTCAATTACGAATGAGCTCAATTCGAGCAGATCGTATTGCACTGTCAAGCATCGCCCTGCATTCCGATCGGTACAAAGTGTCCGCCCGAATTCGTATTCGTCGCGGAATACCTGAATCACGGCGCTATTCCGCCATTAGCAACTCGCATGATCGATGTGGGACACACAACTCCATCCGAAAATCCCCCATTCAACATCTGCTCCCTGTTATAACAGACTCTGGCACTCCTCGTTCGTCTTTTCATGTCTAAATTTTATTCTTCCTTCACGATGATTCGTTCTTGTCAATTTCATAAAGGTTAAACTCGTCAATATTATTTGCTAGCAATTTAAGTTAAATTTTATCGATGGAATTAATTTCTTTACATTTTGATATATTTCCTATTCAATAAAAGATAATAAAAAATGCCCAAAAAAAATATTTTCGTATATTAAGAATCTCCTTTCAGATTCCCTAAAGTCTACTACAATAGAACATTTAATTCTCCATGAAAAAAATAAAAAATTTAATTTTAACGCTGTTATACCGGAATCTCGTCTTTTTGGGGGTCCAAAAATTTTATTAAAATTCATCCTTCGTGCGTTGGGCCACCACAGATATTTGAACCATGCATCGACCAGTGTTTTATCGTGGACCGTTCGAAGGTAAAAATCGTTGTGGTGCTTTTGTGGGCGTAATTTATATCGACGTCACGATCTTCGACACGAAATACGTTTCAGGGGAGACAACGCCGGAACCCGGGCGTCGAAACGCCATTGGCTTGTCGAAATTCCGCGACGGAAGCGACTCGAGCACGAAACATGAAAATAGGGTGTCGCGAACAGGGACAGCGACACGATCGAACACTCGACTTCCGTCGCGCTGCACGCCGCATTTACCGCGCTGAAAACTACTGGGGGGATCTTACCGAAGCTTGGCTCGATCGAGTAGTTTACGAGCTAGGTGCATATTGGGAACCGCGAACAACTCGAAAAGGGGCGAAAAAGTTGCCAAAGTTTCGCGAATCGATTTCACGGATATCGAGTTAATCGCCTCGCGACGATTTACCGCGTTAAAATTCACCATACGCGTCGCTTCCACGAAGTTCGCGAATAATAGAATCCCTTCATATCCCGAAGAAGACTCTATTATAATCGACACGTTTATTAGGAAGGATCGATTACATTTTCGAGACGCTGTGAAAGGTACGAGATACTTCGAAGCAAATTTTTAAACGACGCTGCATTTTCCTGGGCAAAAGTTGGGAAATATCTCGTATATAAACTACGAATTTCCAGCGGGGTTCAGGCGCGATGGTGACGAGGCGGGGGAGTGCTTTATAGAAATTGGAATGAAGAGGAACGCCTTAATCCACTCCTTGGGAATTTCATTCTCTTAAGAAACTCGCTACGGTGAATGGAGTATGAAAATTTGCGCAATGAAGTGTCCCGCGTTAAAACGCTACTATTAATCTATATTTCCTCTCCTTCGTAACGAACTACGAAACAACTGGCTTGGAAGGATTTTTGTAAATAGGAAAGAATTTCTAATGGATTACTAAATAATAATTCGTTGAGAAACGAGTAGAGTTTGTCACTCAAAAGTAGAGTTCAAATGGCTGGGAAATATAATTTTATTAACGTGCTATTTTCCTGTAATATACATTTATTTTTAGCAACGGTGATGCTCGAATCGCGAGACTCATTCTGAAAAATAATTCAGCAGCCTTGAGACTTATTGTTTAAAAAGTGAATTACAGCAAATAATTTACGATCCATTTTATAGGAGTCTCTCCGGTGATTATGAGTACGCGGATAAATGTCGACTCGCTGTCGCTATGTTCCATGAATATATCATTGCCTTTAGTAGCACATTGAATTGGCAATAAATTCGAAATATGCTCGTGTTATACGAACCGTTAAATTAAATCGAGTTACCGATTTAATTGCCAATGATTTCCTACTTCCACTCCTTGCCTCTCTGGCGATCAATTCTTCGTAGAACTTTTGTTTAATGTCTGCAAACACCTGCAAAGACTAGCGGAAACAGCTCGACGACGAAAATGTAGCAACGCTAAAGATAATTTTAACGTCGAGATAACGAATACAGAAATTATTGCTTGTTTCGCGTCGCGTCTACAGAACGAAACTGAACCGAGTCACCGAGGCTACGGATGATTCCTATTAAAATTTTATTCCCGCCATTCCATCGCTATTGCCTGGCTCTATCCAGTCGCCAATAAAACCAGAATTAGGCCTCGCTGCTCTCGAGTCGGTGTAATTTAGATTACGTCTTCGCAGCGACGATAAAAAAGTTAGGCCATCGGCTTACAACTACGCTGGTACTCGGGGAAAATACCAGTCATAGCGCCAGTAAAGATGTACGTTGTTGCTATTATTATTACTTTTTATACCCGCGACGCGTAGAATGGCCTCGGTTTTCTCGATCGTGCGAAACGCAGATACTTTTAACGGGCCCGTAAAACGTCGCGTGCAGCCACTTTGTGACGTATAAAAAAATAAACGCGACGAATACTTTGAAATTTAAAACTTCGAAATCCTTCGTGCCTCACTTTAACTAAAATATTTATCAAAGATCCTTGGATGCATCTAAAAACAATTCAATAGATTCAAATTTAAAGTTTCATTAATCATAATTACTAGATTATTTCAAAAAAATGGTAGAAAATGATATTTAAAATTATTTTTTCCCCCACGAATTACGACCTGATAAGTCATTTTGAAACCTGTAATATATTTTTGGGATACTCCAGTAGAACTAGGATAGGTGAATGAAAGTCTCGTACAACAGTTCTGAAGATTTCGCGAAGCTCTAGGCCTTGTTTTCGAAACAAATGGGGTGTTTAATGAGAATCGTGCCAGTGCATCGAAACATTTCGACAGATAACCGCGGTCACTTAACCTGGAAAGTTCAAGGTCCATTATACAGGCATTATCGTCCATCTCCGTTCTGCTCCTCGCGAATGAAGAAGGAACAGAAGGGAGTAATGTGATTTACGTTTCCACTTCTCGACAGACCGGGACTAATGCCGTGTTCTAAGGGGGGCTCAGGGTATCGCGCGTGTCGCACACTCGTGTGCTGTCGAGGGTACGCGGAAAATTGGCCCGGGAAGGATTGGACGATATTTCTTCGGTCTGAATGCTGAAATGGAACGGATCTGAGTTTTCAAAGACGAGTCCAAGTCTCTCCTTCATCCTCTTCCTTTCTGCCCCGGGACATTTATTTTGCATTCCCCGCGAAACGAAGCGAAGTTGAGTCATATTTCGTTGAACTTTCGTCGTGCACCCTTTATCCTGCTTTGTTCCACGAAAGGAATATAAATTTTAAACTTAACGAAAACAGTATACCATTATCGTTTGCATAGTTACGATTTACATCTCGGTGCGTGATATAAAAATTTTTATAAGTACAAACGCAGTAATTTAGAGGTTAATATCGATGTTTCTTCGAATCCCTAATCTTAAAACTGAAACCACGAAGAGGTGTTTCACCCTGCGATTCAATATTGAACTTCCGGATGTTGTGACGCTGATGCGGGCTTCGGAGATGCTCGCTTTGACGACCGCAGTAGTGACCAGCAACATGTTTCAGAATGGTTTGAGATTCTCCATTGGAATATTTACTCGAGCAATTAACGGCGAGTCAACGAAGAGACAAAGGCTTCCTCCTGCGGCGAAATCGTTGATCCTTCCAACGTTATCGCTTAGAATTTACACCAAATACCAATAAACTCTACAACGATCCTCAACCTCAAATAATTAAACGTCAATTTGAATACCTTGATACGTGAAATTTAAATATTTCCATTCTTTGGTCAATCTAAGAATCTTCTTAGGAATATACAGGGTGTTCGGCCACCCCTAGGAAAAATTTTAATGGGAGATTCTAGAGGCCAAAATAAGACGAAAATCAAGAATACCAATTTATTGATGGAGCCTTCGTTAAAAAGTTATTAACAACTAAATTCAAAAATTTCAAATCCTTCTGGAAAAATTATGTTCGGTTGCGCGGGTCAATTACAATCATTTTTGGTGAATAGACATACCCCCGAAATCCCATCCAGTTTCGAGAAAAAAATTCGAGAAGATGTGAAATTTTTCGGCGAAAAAAAAATGTTTCAAATCATTCTAAAAAGATTATTTTCGTTTACAGGGGTCGATTGCAATCATTTGTGGTCATTACACATAACCCCGAAATCTTACGCATTTTCGAGAAAAAAATTCCTTACCAAAAATCTAATGTGAGGCCAGAAATCTTACCTCGAAATTTCATGCGAATCTTTAAAATGTCATAACTTCTGAACGGATTGGACGATTTTAATGTTTAAAAAAGCAAACTACGCGTATTTTGGTGGAGAATATGTACAAATCGCAAAAATATTCGAAAAGTTGATCCTTGATCCCGCAAAATGAGAAAAACCCAATAAAAATGGTCAAATTTTCAAACAGCCACAACTCCTACAATAGTGAATATATTTCAATGAAACTTTTTTCTGAAACAGAGCTCATGGGTACCTACAATAAAGTATTAGACAACTTTTCTGTAGGGTGTCAAACAAAATTACTAAAAATCGAAAACGAATTTTTAAGAAAAATCGACAGGGGGTAGGTGCCTATATTTTTCGAGGAAAAAAAAAATTTTCAAATCGTGCTGGAAAAATTATTTTCTGCTGCGGGGGTCAATTACAATCATTTTTGGTGAATAGATATAACCTCGAAATCCTACGCACTTTCGAGAAAAAAATTCCTTTCCGAAAATACAATGTCTGACCATATCATTGATATATTCCCCTGAAATTTCATGCAAATCTTTAAAACATCATAACTCCTGAACGGATTGGACGATTTTAACGTTTGAAGAAGCAAACTGCGCGTATTTTAGTAGAGAATATGTACAAATCGTAAAAATATTCGAAAAGTTGGTCCTTGACCCCGTAAACTGAGAAAAACCCCATAAAAATGGTCCAATTTTCAAACGACCATAACTTTTATAATATTGAATGTATTTCAATGAAATTTTGGGAGGACGTAGAGCACATGGGTACCTACAAAAAAGTATTAAACAACTTTCCCCTAGAGTGTCAAATAAATTTATTAAAAATGAAAAACTAATTTTTAAGGAAAATTGACAGGGGATAGGTGTCTAAATTTTTCGGCGAAATTGAAAAATTTCAAATCGTTCTGGAAAAATTATTTTCGGTTGCGGGGGTCAATTGCATTCATTTTTGGTGAATAGACATACCCCCGAAATCCTGCGCATTTTCGAGAAAAAAATTCAGTACGGGCGGAACTTTAAACATTGATAACTTTTTAACGAAGCCTCCATCAGCAAATTGGTATTCATGATTTTCGTCTTATTTTGGCTTCTAGAATCCCTGATTAAAATTTTTCCCAGGGGTGGCCGAACACCCTGTATAATGCGAACCTTCTAGCCAACGTTATCGCTTAGAATTGACACCAAATAAATGTTCCAACGATCCTCAACCTCAAATAATTAAACGTCAATTTTAATACCTTGATACGTGAAATTTAAATATTTCCATTCTTTGGTCAATCTAAGGATCTTCTCAGGAATATAGAATTATGTAACGAGAGTGTTCGGCTCAATAAAAACAGAAAGTCTTAGTCTATTTTAAGTACGTCGGTTCTTATGCAGAAGTTACTACGACCTCGTTTCACCGTGTCTGGCCCGCGGCCTGAATATGGAATTTTTAATTAAATTTTATCGCTATGTTATGGACACTAATTAGAATTTTTCGGGGACCTTAATTACGCCACTGAATGGAATTCAATGCCATTGTCGGCGTTATCTTTGTATAAACGCCGCCGGCACCACCCTCTTCGTGTCCTCCTACGGTGTACCAGGGGTCAATTGGGGTTCAGTGCCGTAGACAGCGGCGAAGAACCCTACTCCGTGGTCTAAGAGGGAATTAATTAACTACCGAGTGTCCGCTTGTATCTCCTTGATCCTGAGAGAGCACGGTCCATCGTCATTTCGAATTGTTCCCGACAAATCTCCGCAAATTAACTATATTGAGGGGCCAATTCGCGTCGAGTTTCATCCGCGTAATGGGACGTGAGCAGCTTGGGAAAAGGCACATTTATCACAAATGGATATTTCACTTCTCGATAAAGCAAATGTCCCGATGAATAATCACAGAAAACTCTGGGTAGTATTTACTCAACCATACAAGAATAAATCTTTCGTTGAGAGTGTCAAGAATTATCATATCAGCGCCAACAATGGCTACGTACGCTCCGAATAATTTCTGAAGGGCAGAATGTTTCAGTTATTAGAGTGCAGGTTTCCAATTAAGTCGAAGCGTTCTTTCACGATGGAACTCGGTTCCACGGAGCGTAATGGAGCGGATGTTGAATTCACTTCCGGAACAATCGGTTCGATGATACGCCCAGGTTCGTATTTCGTGTGGATTCCCCTTGGAGCGAACTCCCGGTTACCGCGTCAATCAGGACGTAGCGCCGGAAGATAATAAGCCGCGGGTCTAGAGATGATTTCGTCCAGTTATCCCGGCAATTAGGAAACGTCAGTGGTCGGCGTGATGGACGTCGATGGATGGAATTGCCATCGGCGATATCCCGCGCGATTATTTTGGTAATGATCAAGATGAATCTCCTTTGGGCCAATTGGCAGCTCGCGGGATCGGTGGCCCGAATTTGTTACGCAACGACACCCATTCGATCGCGACTTATCAACCATAGTAAATCCCAAAGCACCAAATGCACAACTATCGAAAGTATAGTTACGTATTCAAACTGTGAAAGAAATATTTCTATTCTCAATTTCGACGCGTCAAAATATAACCCAGAAGATTAATTTAGTTATATTTATTTCTACCAAAGAAATTAAAACGATAGATACTTGAAGAAATATATAATGAAATGGAAATAAATGTTTATCCATTCCCTCACAGAAAACTGGGATAAATTTTCAAAAATCCAGTCGAGTAAATATTCTACAATTTTTATTACAAATTACGAATTGTTAGCCTTAAGTGTTAACAATTCTCTCCACTGATATTTAGCCCTTTGCACTACGAATTATATTTCAATTTCGTTACCAGTAGCTCTCAATACTTTCAAGTGTTTCATCTGAGGTTTACGTTAACTAAAAAATTGGGCAATTTAAACAAATAGAGGAACAAACAAATTCAATTGAATGTCTGTTTTATTTAGACTTAACAAAGGAACTCCTGAGAAAAAAACTGATGTCAGGTCACATTCGACATAGGGGTGCAAAGGGTTGAGCCATCATGACTGACATGATTTCGTCCCCTTCCTTTCACGTTCAATTAACGTTATAATATTTAGCAAATTCGGTATTCCCAACGAAGAGAAGCATAATGCGACCGAGACAAAGAGCCCGCGAATTTATTACGGCATTGTTTTAACGTTAGTTTTCGGAACTGGAAGAATGTGTACAGCGAGGAGGATACGATGCATCACCCGGGCGGATGTCCTGCGTTCCCTCGGTGTCTTTTCCGCTCTTTGTAGCTCTTTTTGCCCGCATAGACGCGGAAAGATCTGGCGGCCAGACACACCCCTCGCTCTCCTCCCCATTGTTACCGTTCTTCTATATCTTTCTATCCACTTTACTGTACGGTTCGGTTGCCCGTTGCGCCCCTAGCCGAAACTTGCCGGAAATAAAACAAACTTTATGACGTTTCGATGTATTTATTTCCACCGTGTACGTGGCCGTACCAGATACCACCGTCTCTGGCGCGCGTAATCGTCTGGTAAACAAGAAGAAATGTCGGAGATGCGGTCCCCCGTTCCTGCTGGTTTTATCTTCCGCGTCGTGTTCTACCGTGAAACGAGTCCCTTAATCCCGTTTTAGCAAATAACCGTGTCTTGGTCTCCGTCGTTTCAAGATAGAAACTGCATCGATCGTCAATTAGACCCGCAACTTTCGACGTACCGTCATTGTTTACCTTATATTTCTGCTATTCTTTAAAATACGGAGAATTCCAGTGTAGCGTTTCTGGGTGAAATTTTAGAGTATCTTAGGAAACATCGACTCTCGTCTCACGAACTTTCCAAGGAGCGGACAGAACGCGTAAAGGAACGGAGGGACAAGTAATCGAGCAGTCAGCGTAATTAATTGGCTCTGTTTGGAGCGGTACGTTCGTCTCCGGAATGATATAAGAGTTAATCCTGCGGAGTGCAGTTGATATCCAGCCATCAGTTCGGCGGATCGCATCGTCCTCGAGTACCTCAGCCTCGTCAACCGTTCGATCTGCGTAACTGCGGGTCGTCGTGTTACTTTCGCACTCCAGTTAACCATCGTTGCGCACGGCCACAAATAAAACACGACTCTTTATGCGCGCGTAACTTTCGCCCGGTCCGTTTAGCGCAATCGTAAGTCAGGTTGCTCGTGAGGTCTGACAGAAATACGAGGCTCACGGCTGAAAGGCTGATTCCGAGCGCCGTTCCTTTTTCTCGGTCCAACTGATACGCGCGTACCATTTTTCCGATGATTTGTGAATACGACCCGCGATCCACGAATTTGTTTCGCGCGCCTCCTGCGCGATAAAGGTGTCACGAGTTAAAGAATTGCAATTATTCGGCGCTATCCGTCGCGCGGGGACATTTAAATTAATTCCCCGCGTTTGAAGAATTATTTATTTCGCGTACGGAAACGTTTTGCAATTTAGATCTCACTCGTGAATAATTTGTAATTCTTATTTTTTCTACGGTGCTTAACATTAATTTTGAAATTTGCGAATCTAGTAGAACGCCGTCACGAAAGAAAATTGCTACGAAGGAAAAGCTTGTATCATTTTAAAAGTAATTTTCCAAACGAACGTGGTGAATGGAGAGGTCTTTCAGGATTTTCCTAGTAAAATGAAAGTTTGAAAGCGTTCGATTTCCGGGTTAATAGCGCGAGACTTTTTCCGCTCGTATCATCTTTTCATTCCCGGCGACCACCGGAGGCTTTTTATTAATTAATTGCGCCCGCTGAGCTGTTCATCGGATGCAAACGATCGACGAGTAAAGACTGTTATGATGGCAGGGGAGAGGGGGTTACAAATTAGCTTGGAACACGTTGCTGTTGCTTCCTTCTTTTTTTAATTGCTCCATTAAATTTTTTTCCCTTCCAATTTGCTTTTTACTTCGTTCGTTTAACTTCTCCGCCTCCTCGGGACGATAAATTGGACGCGAAAGAGTATAATGGGGCTCTAGGCTGAAGAAACACACTGTTGCCTTTATTGCCCGACTATAATTTTCATGGACCTGTAAACCTGCACTTGTTTGAATTGCACAAAACTGCATGAGCCCTGCAAACTGTTGCTTCCTTAGACTACGAATAGTCTATTGAGTATAAAATACGAATTATGAAAAAATAAGTGCAAGTGTGCGTTGCTTCCAAGTTGTTGCATATGAAAAAAAAAATACGAAAAAGTTTATGCGAACTTTTAATAAAATCTCATTAACAGAACTTCTCAAAGTACATTTTCCAGTCAATTATATACAGATTATATAAATATTATAATTATACAGGGTGTTCGTTCATCCCTGGGAGATTCTAGAGGCCAAAATAAGACGAAAATCAAGAATATCAATTTGTTGATTGAGGCTTCGCTAAAAAGTTATGAAAAAATTTCAAATTGTACTAAAAAAATTATTTTCGATTGCAGGGGTCAATTGCAATCATTTTTTGTGAATAGACATACCTCCGAAATCCTAACCATTTTCGAGAAAAAAATTCATTACTGAAAATATAATGTCTGACCATGACTGTCTGTTACCCTGATAATAAAAAAGTTTCAAATCATTCTGAAAAAATTATTTCCGGTTGCGGGGGTCAATTTCAATCATTTTTGGTGAATACACATACCCCCGAAATCCTACGTACTTTCGAGAAAAAAATTGAGTAATGAGTAATAGTATCTTTTATTCGTTGATCTTAACGTCTCCGACTGACGTGGAAGCTTCGTCAGGTTAATTATTCGCGTCCGTGAATTCCGGGCGGGCAATAAATGACGTTTCCCGCCGGCGAATAAATTTGAAACAGCGAAATCGGGAAAAAGTGTCGCGACCGACGAGCCTGTTTAGTTCGGCGGGCTACAAATATCGCCCCGTGACGTCAGCGTGCGCGTGCAGAACGCGAACGTCGGATGACACCATTAATAAACGTAATGAATTTTGCCTTCCTCGCCGAGCACGCTGGCAATTTTATTACCCGGAGTGTTTCGCCTCACGTCGCGGCCACCAAAAGCGGGAATAAATAATGCAGCCCGGGCGCGGAGCAACATTCTGATGCGTCGCGCCGCGAATTGTAAAGAGACGCGACGCGTAATGGAGAAAAATGGTCGCACACTGTGAGGGGGAGGGGTGAAAGAAGCGGCCGGAAGCCAAACGAAGTTGCTGTCGCGTTGTTCCGAACGCGATCCACGCCGCAACGTATGAGGAACTTCGTTCGCGTTCCGGGTGTACAGTTCTCAAGTACGGTCTCGCGCTCGACTTGGAACCTTGTGCAAATTTTATAGTAATTCTGTGGTAGATATGTGCGTGTGTTTGCCTGAAATTACCGTGCAATTGCATTTGTTCGTGGTTGTAAGCGAAATGTTCTTAGTTGATTCAGAAACATCGCTGCAAGCAGTAGTAATGACATATAATTGGTCATACGTGGTGTGTAAGTAGTATTCTAGGGAGACAGAAAGATTAGTTCGAGTTTCAGATACGTATGTTTATTTGAAATATACTGTAGAATTGCATTTGTACATGGGTGTAATTGAAATTTTCTTATTGGGGTTAGAAACATCACTGCAAGTAGTAATAACACATAATTGGTCAGACGTAGTAACCAAGTAGTATTCTAAGGTGAAAGAAAGATTGCTTTCAGCTTCAGATATCACGCTACTAATTAAAATATGGACGGTGTAGATTGACCTAGATCACTATAGATTAGAAACATCACTGCAAGTAATAATATCACATAATGGTCAGACATGGTAATCAAGTAGTATTTTAAGGTGAAAGAAAGATTAGCTTCCAGCTTGAGATACATGCTAATGAATGAAATATGGACACTGTAGATTAACCTGGATCCCTACAGATTAGAAACATCAAGTAGAAATAACACACAATGGTCAGATATAGCAATCAATTAATATTCCAAGGTGAAACGAAGATTAGTTTCCAGTTTCAGATACCGCGCTAACAAGCAAAACGCAGCTACCGCGGATTAGTTTCACGCAGTTTCAAGCCCCCGCGACGGCTGATGAATCGTTCTCGGATCTCTCGATCTTCCCCGCGATACCGAATCGCATGCATACGCGATGAGTCTTCAGACTCGACTTGTCCGAGAACGGATCTTCGTAGAAGATTGCAACTCCCCGCGCGAGCATTCTTCATTTATTTTTGCAGAGGCAATCACTCTATGGCCCCGGTCATGCTGTCCGTGCTCGCCCCTCTCTCTTTATATCGGGAGCTGAATGCATCGCAGCCGATCGAAGGATACGTACACCGAGGTAGATTCTTTTGCATGAGGGACCTGAATGGCTTCTATCTTCTCCATCCGAGCATCGGGAACGAAAGAAGATACAGACGCGAGATTAGTCTCGGGGGCACGTTGACCCCGGGCTGCCGATCGCGAAAGCTTGATCGACTGGACGGGCTCTCGCGGGGCGTTTGCAGCGAAGCGGAAAAGGATCGAGCGAAGAAAACCGGGGGAAAAGCGAGCGAATAAAGGCATTTGTAAGCGACGACACCGGGGCGTTGTAACGCACGAATTTATCGCCGGGCTCCGGGGGCCCAGCCGCGCGCTTCTTTATCCGTTGGAATCTTGGCCGTGAATCAAATCCCTGATTTACGAATGGTACACGTGTATATCAATTCCGCAACGAGCCGATTATCGGCCTGGCAGAAACGGTCGTGCAGCCGGTCGTTGCTTCCCGTTGAATCACTGCCAGCGATACACTATCCGCATCAAAGGAAAATATCGTCGAGATTCTCACGAATCCCCTTCCGGAGCCGCGAAGTTTTCCGCGTCGACGACACTCGGCGATCGCGACTAATACTCCATAGATATTTTCCAATACTCCACGCCGGCGACACAGAACGTCTCACGCAATAGAAATTTGTTTTCTCGTCTCGAGATCACTCTGGGTCAACATCGTGTAACAATATGTAGCTTTCGGAGAATAGCCTAAACCTGATGAATTTTAGAAAGACTGAATTCTGTAGAAGAGAGTTAAAGTCCTCTGTGTTTTATGATGAAAGCAAAATTAAATCTCTGTCATTTTGGGTACTTGAAATACGTAGAATCACGTAGAGAATATTCTGTAAATTTTCTATTTATTTAAACACAGTTTCATTGTTTAAGTTATATAATGCAAAGGTTTCTTATATGGATAGATTGCATTCTTCTAGGAGCTTACGCTATTACAAGCTGTACTACTCTAAACCTGATGAATTTTAGAAAGACTGAATTCTGTAGAAGAGAGTTAAAGTCCTCTGTGTTTTGTGATGAAAGCAAAATTAAATCTCTGTCATTTTGGGTACTTGAAATACGTAGAATCACGTAGAGAATATTCTGTAAATTTTCTATTTATTTAAACGCAGTTTCAATGTTTAAGTTATATGATGCAAAGGTTTCTTATATGGATAGATTGCATTCTTCTAGGAACTTACGCTATTACAAGCCGGTTTAGTAGGTTTGATGCCCTGCAGGTACTAATAAAATCGATCAAGGTTTACTGCAAATCGGTAGTAAACATTGATAACTACCTGAGATTCCGACAGCATTCGATAACTTCCGCTAAGTAGTTCGGTACCGAATTGCTGGAATATCGTCAGCGTGTATCGTATCAGTTCCATCACTGACGTTATTTCCGTAGATCCATAGTCGATAAGATATTTCGCTGGGTAGACGATCCCCGGTGAGCCGGATGCTTGGCGTAGCTCGTACACGCGTGCTCGCGATGCGGGAATTCTCCGAAAGTCTTCGACTTGAAGCGAGACTATGGAATTTCAGCGATTAGAGCGTTATTAACCCTCCATTGCATAGTGTAACTCATCGGGAATCCAACAGAGATGTAAAGTGTAGTATGGAATTTTTATAGGGCACCGTGAATATCGAGTAATTCTACGAGCAGAATATTTCTCATAGCGTATAGTCGTACTATTGGCACTTGGAAGAATGTTAACCCCTCGTCTTTCGTATTCCGACCTCGTACGATTTCTCTATCCACAGATCCACTCTTCAACGTTTACTGTTCCCAGTTATCTTTTTATTCAGCTACTACGTGCTGTAGAATCCTTCATTGTCTCTGTGTTACGTAATGTAAGGTCCATATTTTACAATCCTCGAAACGCTGACTAGCAGTCTCAGCATTCTACAGTCGATGTTCGAATTTACTAATATTTCGAAGATGTATAAGCCTAACTTCTTATTTAACAGGAAAGGGTTAAATACCAAGCAGCAACAACGTAAAATTAAAACAGTAATTATATATCGCGCTTGAAGCAATAATTCAACCAGTTAATCTTCTCAATTTCTCGAATTTTCTCGGCGCCATTTCTCGTCTCGACTTCCCCAGACACTCTCCCGTGCATTCTATTATAATAAGAACTCGGTCATCCCACGCAATCCAGTAGCCAAACGTAAACATCATCCGTCAAACCGTCCCGAATTTTCAGTCGTGGCCTCGCCATCGGTCGAGAAATCCGACTTGAAACGTTGTCGACGTTACACACACCGTAATAATCCCATGTAATTCTTCCCGCTGCGAGGAGTATAAATGGGAGTCGTTGCTTTTCGTTGAATCCCTGCCAGCGATACGCTACTCTCCGTCAAAGGGAAATATCGTCGTCCCGGCCTCCGGGCCCCCCCTCGCCCCGAACCTCCCATCGCAGATTTCCTTCCAGAGTTGCGACTTCATCTCCGCGCCGCGGAGTTTTTCGCGCTGCTTCCGCGTCGCTGATATTTCCGCGGATCCCGTAGTCGATAAGATATTTCGCGAGCCGGATGCCTGCCAGACGCCTGCTATTCGCGGGATTTCGCGAAAAGTCTCCGCCGCTTCGCTTCGTTTCCATGCCCGTTGACCGAATTCCGTCGCCGTATTAACGTTCCATCGAGTTATCGATCCCCTTCGATCTCTCGCTGTTACCCGCCAGCGTTGTTCGCATTCGATAAGACCCGATGCACCGCCGGAAACCGCGATTCTACGTTTCCGCGCGCGTTTTCGTTTCGGCTCGATCGTCGATCCGACGTGGCTGGAGCAGTTTTCGCGTGACGTTTGCACGAGTGTATTCTTCGGTTGCTACGTTCGTTGGATGTATTTTCTATTATTTGAAAGAGAAATAATAGTAGGTGGTGAAATTTTTCGAGGAAATTGAAAAATTTCAAATCGTTCTGAAAAAATTATTCTCAGTTCCGGGGGTCAATTACAATCATTTTTGGTGAATAGACATACCCCCGAAATCCTAACTATTTTCGAGAAAAAAATTCCTTACTGTAAATACAATGTCTGACCATGCATTGATCGATTCCCCTGAAATTTTCCGGCGAAATTAAAAACTTTTAAATCGTTTCAAAAAAATTATTTCCAGTTCAGGGGTTTAATGACAATCATTTTTGGCGAATACACATATCCTCGAAATCCTACGCACTTCCGAGAAAAAAATTCTTTACCGAAAAGATACATTTAATGTAATGTCTACTCGTATAGCTCGTCCGTGGTATTACCCGTTCGAAAATGAGAGCAAAACGCACTGTGGTCGTGGAAGCGGGTTTCTAGAGGCCTCGATATCTGTGCACCGCATTCCTCGCGGCCACGGTATAAAACGACCATAACGTCGCGTACGTCTAATGGTAGAAGCTTCAGCGAGACTGTGCTGCGCGCTATTTTTACTCTCGTAGCGGAAACTGGCTTGTCGAGCCATTCATAAGACTCCCGAAGGCGTTTGCGCTCGAGGAGCGTGGTTGCACATTTACATGGTCGATCTTCCATCCTTCTAACGCGCGATTCGTCCCGCGCTGCGATCCACGCCGAGCCGTAAAAGCAATTCCTGCCCGTTTTTTCGTCGCGCCCGGCCTCTTTCGAGCTGTCCGTGCCCGCTGCCAGAAGAAGCTCTCGGACGTGGTACGTTAACGAGGAACTGAAACGCTATCTCTTCAAACGAACCCTCCCCCCCCCCCCCTTTCTTTAATCGTGCCACGTCCATTAGTGCTCTTCCTCCTGGCCGCGATGTTTTAAACGGACATGCCTTATTCATCGCTTTCCGCAGCGCTCACCAAATCGAAAAGACGCGATCGTAACCCGGTTTCCTCGTGTCGGACGTCTGGTTAAAACTAGCTTCGCGATGCAATTTATTTATTTATTATATGGGTGAAAACTCGTTAGTCCACGGGAGAAAATATAATATTTTTTCAGTCGAGCTAGAGAACAGTCCCTACAGATAAACAATATATAATATAGAAATGAGCACAGAATAGAATAGAAACGATGTCGAGACTTGTAATTTAATTGTAAATTGTAAATCTGATTTTTAACAAAATTCAAGCCTCCCCCAGTTAAATAACGATACAAACAAACGCATCTACAGAGTTTGAAATCGATATATCCATCGCTTAAGTTTAAAGAAATATATTAAACGTCATCCAATTTTCTAAAGTCCAAATTGGACAGACTTCTTGGCTATTCGATTTTACTATTTGACTATTTCTAGTAGTTGGAAATAATAAGTTACTCGGTGTCAGGGCGTAACGTTACGAGACGCGTTCCCTGTTATTACTCCGTAATACTCGAACCGAGTCGGTAGAGCCTGAATTGCAGCCAATCGAAAATCTGGATTATGTGTAATAATATCCTACTTCGTAGGGCGGCGTCACAAATGCATTACCGGAAGCCTGCTTATCGTAACATTGCCCACAGGGAATGACTGGCTATCCTATAACCAGTTATCTGAAATTTCGAGCGGGTCGAAATATGTAATACCTTCTATGGATTACGTCAGGCGTAATCGATTCGATATTAAGGACATCGGAATTCCTGGGTGGTCCTTGCGCCGGGGCTTTTATCATCGAAACGTAGCCGGATAATCGAATTCGGGAAGTACGTTCAGCTTCTTGGAGTCAGTTCCCGCAAGATCGTGTTTGTTGTCCCGCAAACAGCATTACGTTAAAGTTGATATGCTTTATATAACCGGGACTGATTTGTAGCGGGGTAGTTTATATTTTATGATAGTGGCGCGTGGGAGGAGCCGCGACTAAATTGGAAACAGAATTGCGGAGCTTTCAACGGATAACGGAACCAGTAGTATGGGATCGTTTCGGGTCAAACAAGAAGTACTGTGTAGTATGGATTGGACATTTTACTACCAAATATAATACATGAATAACCGAATAATGTTACATACTCCCACGAGTAATGCGGATTTCTGCGGTGCCCAGCGCGAGGAAATAACTTTGTATTATTGGTTAGTTACTGCGATGTAATTTGTTTGATATAACCTTTCCTCCCCTCACGACTAATTCCATTACTTGCTTTTATACACTTCTTTGAAATACCCCCATAACAATAATTTTCAAATCACTGCTTCACTCTTGTTTTTAATTTTTAATTCCAGAAAAATACTAAAAATGTATTTATCAAACTCTGATAACTATATACCACAAGTCTACTGTTTATTATAAAATTTTAAGAAAAAATTACATACAGAATACTCTAAAATTGTACCATACTTATAGAAAAGCTAGTAAGTAGTAATACCTGTACTTGGTCAGACATTCATGTGAAACTTCGAGTAATATAACCTTTGCAAGTGGACTTTTAATAAATGTTTCGTTAATTTATTAACAGATAAATAACTCACATAATATCATAACGAATAGTGAAATATTTCCTCGCCCTCAATATTAAATATTTCTTCCCCTGAAAGCTCGAGCACATAATTAAGTAGAGAACTTCGAGAAAATTGTTGAGGGTTAAGAAGTTCCACACTCGCATAACGTTCGCTGCGCAAAGCTCGGAAATGGAAAGCTTTTCGCAAAACTATTCTCATAACGAAATTTTTTAACGAACGAAGATCGTGGATAGACCGTGACTGGCGAATTTCTAGGAACCACGGTTGAATTTACGGACTTCCCGGCCGATCGTTAACGAAGTTTCGGCGATTAAGGAAATATTGCAATTGGAGAAGTTTACACATAGTACGTCATTAATAAAGTCAGCGCGTAATTAATTATGTTTAGCGCGGGACAACAGGGCGCGCGGATGGCGGAGGGGTGTTCGGGGGGGGTGGGGAGGAAGGGGTACGTTGAAATTCTTTTCACGATCCACTTCTGGAATGCTTTAAAACGCTCGAGCTCTCCTATATTAAAGGAAGATGTATTAAGACAGTGAGTTACGAGTAAGTCGTTTACCGGAATAGTTGCCTTATCTCCTCGAATTTTGCTCGACTTTTAAATCCCGTTGAAAGAGTATTCGCCACTTTTCTTACCCACTCGAGGAGTCTCTTAGTATTTTCTTGGATTACTTTCTTTGTCAGCGTGTACAACCGATTATTTTCACCCGGGGACAAAAGGTCTCGTGAATTCAACTATAATTCCGCGACGACGCTTATTTACGTTGGAACGTTCTTCTATCGGAATTTTATAATCGAACGAACGACGTGGTTGATATTAGAAATTACGGAAGAACTTCGATTATTTTTCCCTCCATTCTCGCTTCTAATTTGCATTCGAGTAGGTAATATGTAATGTAAATTAAAGAGTCCTGATAGCGTTATCTTTGCACTTTCCAGTTACGGTTCTGTCCTGGCACGTGGTGCGTTTAGAGCTTCAGCTGTATTCCAGTGGAACTTGTCTAATATAATAAAGTTTATTATCGGAATCTTCCGTGGCTGCGTACATTTTCCCCGTGTTATCTTCTTCCGTAATCTGGAAACGACTGGTAAAATAAGCGGAATCTCGGCTTTGTTACGCAACAACTAATTCCGCCCGAGCGGAATGTAATGAGCTGCAGCGAGCTTATTTAAACATACCGTGCCATTCCTCTTACAGAAATTAGATGCGTTATGCATATTTCGCGTAATTATCGTCGCGCGTAATTATTCCATAACTGTCCACGGACTTCAGTAAGATTAATGCAGCGAACAACTAATATTAGAATACAGGGTATTCGGCCACCCCTGGGAAAAATTGTAATGGGAGATTCTAGAAGCCAAAATAAAACGAAACTCAAGAATACCAATTTGTTGATGGAGGCTTCGTTAAAAAGTTATTAACGTTTAAAGTTCCACCCATACTGAATTTTTTTTCTCGAAAGTGGGTAGGATTTCGGGGGTAGGACTATTCACCAAAAATGATTGTAGTTCACTCCTGCAACCAAAAATAATTTTTCCAAAACGATTTGAAATTTTTTTTTTCCCGTCGAAAAATTTCACACATTCTCGAATTTTTTTCTAGAAACTGGGTAGGATTTCGGGGGTATGTCTATTGACCGAAAATGATTGTAATTGACCCGTGCAACTGAAAATAATTTTTCCAGAAATATTTGAAAAAATGTTTTTCCCTCGAAAAATTTCAGGGAAACATATCAATGTTTTATCAGACATTTTCAGTAATGAATTTTTTTCTCGAAAGTGAGTAGGATTTCGGTGGTATGTCTATTGACCAAAAATGATTGTAACTGACCCTTGCAACCAGAAATAATTTTTTTAGAACGATTTGAAATTTTTGAATTTAATTGTTAATAACTTTTTAACGAAGCCTCCATCAACACATTGCTATTCTTGATTTTCGTCTTATTTTGGCCTCTAGAATCCCCCATCAAAATTTTTCCCAATGGTGGCCGAACACTCTGTATTCTCTTACGCTATGTGAACACGTTGCAAATAAAGTAAATTGTTTTATGGTTCGTAACGTGGACAGAATACGTTTGGCAAATTTGTTATTATTTTTTACGACAGATTCGATAACATGTTACATTATCAGAATTCAACGTTGACAATTTTTAATATATTTTATCGGATTTATTGCGGTGGAAATGTGACGGAATCAGCGTAAATTTGTGACGTCGTTCGAATCGATTTGATTGACAATTTGCTGCTTTGTCGACACGTAACGCGCAATCGCTCACAGAGAGGCGGCGAAAACAAAAACAGACGGGAACAATAGTTGGCGAGCGTTCTTTGTACGAGCAACGATATCTGCCTGGAAAAAACTAACGTGTGATTCACGCGATGGGTTAAAATTAGGTCAGCCACTTGCATTTATTAGACTCCTATTATTTTCTCAAAACCCCCAAATATAATTTTAACGAACTGGGTCGAAAGTCAGCAACTATTTGCACACTGTGGAACGAAAATGCTTTTCTCAGGTCAAAGGTTAGAGCAGTGGATTTCCCAGAATGTTTAATTTCGGGGGTGAAACTTTTCCAGACCGAAATTCCAGGACCCCCTGGGTGCTGTTTTTTCTGGGAACGATCAAGGGTCCACGCCATCCACGCCGTGAATTATTTACGTTCGAAGATGGCGTGCATCGGTCAAACATTCATAAAGCTTCGCGCAGCTCTTTAACGTATTTCTTTTCAAAGCTCATGCATTATACCGTGCCTCGTGCCAACGTTCTCTCATCTCGTCGCCTCTTTTCATTACCGTACAGTTTCTTTATACCCAGCCCGACGGTTTCATCTCGTCAGCCCCGATGAATCGTTTATACCGGCGCGCGAAACGAAGACAGACACCTTTTCACAGCACGGGACGAGCATTTTCTCGAAAACCAATAGCGTTGTTTGCTCGACTCGGTCTAATTCGAAGCCCTGAAAAATCGAGGAAAATCGATCTGACATTAAAGACTAAATACAGGTGAACGAAACCGCGAATAAATTTGGCCAGGGTGTGGAAATGGCTGCTGAACCGAGCAGGGATCTTATGTATAAACTGTACGGAACGTAATTGAAGGTAATTCTGTTTCGAGCTCGGTTAACAAGCGTTCTACATTTATGGAAAATTAATTGCGACTGTAAATGGGTGTAAAATTGTTAAAATGCGGAGTACAACGTGGAATAATGCAGTTAGGGGCGCAAAATCAGTCGAAATTCAATTTTCTTTCGTCGTTCGCGCCGACAAAGACTCGTGGCACTCTTGCAGGGGAAAGCGCCTTGGAGCGTCGAGTCGGGGCGACCCGAACTTGTTAAACATTAATTATGATCCCGGCGGAATACCTTTATTTCGGCTCCTCTCGCTCGAAATACCGCGCGGAGCGTTCTTTGTAAAATTTTACGACACGCTAGCCGTACGTCCATCGACGCGTGGAACGCGAAAAAATTGTTCCGGGAGAATAGGACGAAGATTGAAAAGTTTCGTAATAGCTACCGTTAATATTGTTCGGTTCCCGTCGATGAATCTAATCAATTAAACGTCCCGGGGAACGCGTACAAATTTTTAATTCGTTTCGTTCCGTTTAACGTCTCGAATGTCGACGGGGAATGGCGGATAATGGAGAACAGAATTACGGTGGGGCCCAACGCATGCATGCATGCATGAAACGAATGCATGTGTGGGTGTACTTGGGCAGAGAAAACACGAGGTCAAGCACGTGAGAAATACTAACAACGAGAAAGATAATAAAGGGCCGGAGAACATTCTGCTGCAACGAGAAAACAAATCTGATTACGATGCATCGAACGATCCTTGGATTTTGAAATATTATTTCACCAAGTAAAATACAAGGACGTTTCACAAACTGAGTGACATCTATTTTTGAGTTTGGTAAATTACAATAATATTTCACGCAGTATTTCTGTTCGTTCTTGACGGTTAATCTCAAGAACCATTCGCTGGGGATGAAAATAAACGACGGTGGGGTGTGTGTTTCGCAAATGGGCGTGACAATTCTAGAAATATGAAAATGGATGCGTGAAACAACGACGTAACAAAACAAAACGACGGAAGAAGTAGAAGGATGCGAAACGAGACAAGCAGAAGTAAAGGCGAAAGTACGCGAAAAGTAGGAAAGACGGGCACGGTGCAATTATGTTGGAAGGAGAAAATATGAAGGACGACCTACCGGTAATCTAAATAATGCTTTTAGTCGATTTACTCCACTGTTTCGCAACTCCTTTCCTCCGTATTCGACTCTCCGCTCCTCTTATCCGGAGTTATTTACCTCATGAATTTTCATCGTCGTTTGTTCCTGCGTTTCCCACTGATATTCTTACACAGGGTGTTTGTTGGAGGGCCCTTTCATACATTAGGGAACATAATTCTACTACGAAAAACTAGATAGAGTCGAATTTTAAATGATATTTATGCATTTAGAGGGAATTAAAATTTGTTGAAAAGTACAGAATGCGCTTGATGTGCAGAAATCTAAGAAATATTTAAAATAAGATACGAATTATTATATTTAGGGGTTGAGACGACCCCCTACAAAGCTCCCATTTCACTAATTGTGTTAATAAAAATAATATTAATTATAACCATTACATAATAATATATAACATAAATATTATATAAAATAAAACATAGAGTAATGTAAAAAGGAACCCATTAAATAACAGGAAAGTTATAGGGTATAATTATTGATGAAACATGATAATTATATCTTATTTGACCATTCGAGAGACGGTTTGGTCCATCTGCGCAAAGATAGAATTTATTCTGCGTGTATATATTCTTCCACGCGACTCGATTTCGCTTGTCTGGCCAGGGTCCATACTCTACTTGTCTAGCCAGGAGCAATTCCTGTTCCACTTGTTCAACCAGGGGCTACATTTTATTTTTCCGAATTCGAACGACCTCCACTACGTTCGTCTGGTCGTTGCCAGCCTTATTCTACTTATCATGTGAAGAAGGATCATCGTTCTACTTGTCTGACCATCCGAGATCCCTACTTCGTTCCAGCTGTTACACACACTTATCCTTGCCTGTGTACGACCTCATACCACTTGGCTCGCCAAACGCAGATCCATTCTGCATTACGGATGCCACACGAGATTTTTATCGAACAGTATTCAACTGTATTTGCAAAAGTTCCAACGTTGATAAATTTTATTTTCAAACGCGGTATTTATGGATTCAATGACACTATTTTATACACAGTTAAGACACATTTGCTTTACTAATTCGCTGTTATTTATTAAAATTGTCTCTGGGGAAGTATATTGTGTATCAAGAAACATAATCTAGGAGCATTGTATTTTCCTTCGTGGAATAAAATCGATTTTTAATTGAAACTTCCGTCCACATATTATCGTATCCGTTGAAACATCCTTTCGCGTAAGCGTTAGCAGAGTCAAAGTAAAGTTTCGAGTATATGCACGTCGGACGTTGTACCTAGCGCGGGTGCACCTGCGTGCTTTTTACAAATTATATCAATTTTATGTTAATCTTCCCGCCGCGTTCTTTGAGCAACTATGCACGACATCGTTGCCTGGTATTTTCCTCGTGGAAATGAACAAGCGTACGGGATAGTTTACCTTTCGAGCAGATATTTTTATGCTTTTCCCCGGGCTGTTTCGCCGACGAACAGTTAAAACGAGAATGTTAATTAAGAACAAAACTAATTTCGTGCGTTCCTCAAAGTGCATTACATTCAATTTTCCAGACCTCTGCGTCAGCTTCATCCGTTTATTGTTTTTTTTAGTGACGTGTCAGGTCAGTTCGTGAATTCTTAATCTTCATACGACGCTATTTCAATTTTATTATTGCCAAAACGACCAGTCGCTTGGGAATTAAAGAGGAGAAAAATATAAATTAACCTTCATATTCAGGGAAGAGGAATTTTTATTATCATCAGAAAATATTTCGTATCGTGTAGTTATTTTTATATGCAGGGTGTTCGGCCACCTCTAGGAAAAATTTTAATGGAGGATTCTAGAGGCCAAAATAAGACGAAAATTAAGAATACCAATTTGTTGATGGAGGCTTCGATAAAAAGTAATTAACAATTAAATTAAAAAATTTCAAATCGTTCTGGAAAAATTATTTTCGATTGCGGGGGTCAATTACAAGCATTTTTGGTGAATAGACATATCCCCGAAATTCTAATCATTTTCCAGAAAAAAATTCGAGAAAGTGCGAAATTTTTCGGCGAAAAAAAAATTTTTCAAACCGTTCTAAAAAAATTATTTTCGATTACAGGGGTCGATTGCAATCATTTGTGGTCATTGCACATAATCGCGAAATCCTACGCATTTTCGAGAAAAAAATTCCTTACCGAAAATGTCTGATCAAACATTGATATATTTCCCTGAAACTTTTCGACGGGAAAAAAAAATTTCGAATTGTTCTAAAAAAATTATTTTCAATTGCGGGGGTCAATTACAATCATTTTTGGTGAATAGACATACCCCCGAAATCTTGGGCATTTTCGAGAAAAAAATTCAGTACGGTCAGAATTTTAAACGTTAATAATTTTTTAACAAAGCCTTCATCAACAAATTGGTATTCTTGATTTTCGTCTTATTTTGGCCTCTAGAATCCCCCATTAAAATTTTTCCCAGGTGTGATCGAACACCCTGTATTGTACTTTCATACTTCAGTATATTATTTCACTTTGCAAGTATCTTTCATTCTACAATTCGACTTTTCTAAACATATATTTGTAAAATCTAAAACATTCGAATTTCTTGCACACCGGCGTCGAGTAAGTTTGAAACGAGTCCTTTCGCGAATAAATCCTTCCAATAAAAGTGGGAAATCCGGCGGGGCATCCTTGGAAAAGATTACCATTTCCAAGCACCGCGATAAACCGCGGTAATCGTTATCTAATCGCGTATCCGTGGAAAAGAATCTTTCATACCCGTCGCTAATTACCTTGTAATTAGTGGTTCTTTTGACGACAAGCAATCGGGCGTAAAGCTCCCTCTAATAAGTTCTTTCCTCGACTTACGTTAATTCATCCTTTGCCAGTCCAAACGACGGTTCTTCAATCGTGAATACGTGGCTTGAATCGTTTCCTTAAATAAACTCCGCGGAAACGTGGCCAGTATTATCGCAGCGATCGATTAACAAACGCGTATGACAATTATGCATTCTCTTTAACTGCTCATAATTTCCCATCCGTTGGAAAGCTCCGTTTTACGTCGACTCCCACACGTTCAAATAGAATAATTATACGCGTACACGATCGCACAGTCGCGATAATGGACGTTTAAGCGACGACAGTAGTTTCATTGTCTCGTAGCTTTCCAGACGGTGTGCAGCGTGGGTGGGTTTCGTTTAACTTCCTCGCACGCCTACGGCTAATTACAGGTGAGGTAACGAACCGACGAGTTTTATGATTGCATTAATAATTGACGAGCAATGATTCTTGGCGGAAAGTTCAGCGTAATTCTGAAGTTCACCGTAATTGTACGTGGATAAACTTTCGGGAGAAATTGTTCAGGTATTGGTGAAAATCAAGAACGACCTAATTGCGTTTTAATTAATTTGTATTCGTACCGTGTGCACGTTCACAGCAGTACGAAGTTAAACAAATAGTAATTATAATAGAATTTTAATAATATAGTTTGGATTCAGTTTAGGTACAGTAAAACGAAACGGAATCTTTAAACTAACATTCGAACGATTCTGCATGATCCCAAAGGCGCAGAAGGTAATTCGTGACTGGGAAAAGTGATAAAGTAACGGTTCATCGATTCCCCGTGCCGGAGAGTACTATGAATATGCAAAAGGGAGGACGAAAAAAAAGGATGTTACGAACGAGAATCGAGACACAGCGTCCGCCCTGAAAGGACTTTACTGTTCGATCAGTTTTCGGAACGTCTACCAGAAATTCCAAGAATTTTCTCATTTTCGCTCGCTGTCTGTCCGACATCGCTCGCTGCCTCGTAAAACCCTAGCGATTCTCGTAAAAATTTTCGAAACCGAGTTCGTCGATCCACGCGAAACTTCGCGGGAAAGAACACACAGTGGGTGGAAGCTTCGCGATAAAATTTTATCACGGGCAAAAAAAAAAAAGACCGTCTATGCCTGCCGGCGAAAAAATAAATACTTTCGGTTGATTTTTTTCAAATTTCGCCTGGAAACTTCCAGGCTTTTTTACTCGATTAAAAAAAAAGAACAAAAAAGCGTATTCGTCCCGAGCAGCATTTTTTTCCAGCGGCGAAATAAAGTTTCTCGGGACCCTGGCAACACGTAACTTGGGACAATTTGTTCCGTTCCGTTGCAATGCCAATTTATAGTATTTTCAGGCGTCCCGATAGAGGACAGGACAAATATTGCTTGCTATCGATCCTCCTTTTTACATCCTCTTTCATCGGCAGCCGTGAATACGCGAACCTATTCGCGCGGTCGCGAATATTTAACAATATGGATACTGGTTATTTCCTCGTTATACTCCGCATCCATGCGCGAATAGTGACGCCCCTGCTCTCATTGTTCCGCTGAAAACAATAAATTTGGAAACGGTAATGAACAACGTGTGCCAAATAATTCTGAGTTTCGCAGGCCTCCGAGCGAATCGATCACGCGTCGCTGTTATTGAGAAATACTTAACGCTGAAAATTACACTGTATTATGTCACTGCTAGTCCTCGCAACGTATGTTACGTTCCTGCATAGTATACAGTCGCGTTCGAAAATATTATCCATGCAGTATCGTAACTTCGTCGAGGAACATCAATATTGTTAAGTCATTGCAAAGTTTATTGTTCGAACACAGTATTATTTTGTTCAGTAGAGCCTCATTTATAACCACGTTCGTTCTGAGTTATATACAAAACAGTTGCGATGTTTTGTTTCAGAGAAAATTTATTTTTAGTATTCGTCTGATCAATATTCCTTATTTCTACTTAATTCTGCTATTATATTATCTGCTCATGCACGATATACTGTTGTAAGTACTTTGAAACAGATGTAATATATATTACCATTAATGTTCACGAAATACAAGGCAAGTAGAAATAACGAGCGTCAGATCAATTTCACTGATTTCTACTTGGACTCTGGGACTTTAATTTTCTCGAATACGAAGCCTCGTACGACAATATTCTATTCCACAGTTTCAACTCACTTTCTCATGAGAAACAATCTCCACAGGAATGCACTTCGATTAAAAAATTTTTTTAGTTAGCTTCGAACGTCTCTGTGTTCTTTTTTGAATTTTCGTGTGCTTGAAGAAGTGTTAGACGACAGATGTCTCGTGTAGTCACTATTTGCAATTGGTTCTGTCGCCTGCAGTTAATAGCTTTACACTTCCGTGGCAGCGTTCAACTCATACGCATGTTATGAAGTTAACCCGCCCTTCAATTGTGTACACGCGGTTATTGGCGCGTGACTATGCTCATAATATTGTGCAATAATGGCCAATACAGGCCGATTCGAAACACTGGATTTTCATAATGTAACTGCGCAAACGTGGCCTTTCTACCGTAAACGTGCATACGGTAACGATCAATATTTGTAATAGTTGCTTCGATGTTACGAGTATGTTATAATCCACAAACGATTATACAATACGAGCATAAACAATAATGTTGGCATATTCAACCAAACCCACGTATCGAAACTTGAGGAAACAAATTACTAGAAAAAAAATATAATTTGGATTCCCTTTTTTTGTGACCTTTTTTTATTCGAGGTTTCGAAACGTGGTACTCATTCAATATATTTGAGGCATGGAATTATTGAAAAATTTTATTTCAATTTACCATTATGAATAACGAGCCCAGTAATCCGTATATTGAAGATCGATGGATGTTTTCCAGCGACGAATAAACAGAAATATCGGTACACAACGTTTCGGTAAATGTAAAATCACTTAATGATGGTGATTGTTAGGTTGTCGGGAATAATTCCATAGCACGTGACCAACGACGACGTAATCACACGGCTTTCCATCATTACGCGGCCCCAGAAGTCTCTAGTTAGTCGAAACTGTTGAACGAGCGACGTCTACGAGAGTCCAAGTGACAGACGCAGAGTATCGCTTTTCAGATTGGGGAATTCGAGTTATGGGGATTATGAAGCCATTTGGAGACACGGCTGGCATTCTCGCAGAAAATTTAACGAGTTTATTAAATATCTCTAATTTTTGCTCGGTATCTCATTACTTTCGCAACTTAATTGAGATCGAGCAATTTAACACGCATTCTCGAGTGCAGAGAAAAACATTTGACTTTCGCTGGAATTTCATCGACCCTGTTTACATCCATTTTTAGTTAAAAATTGTTCGCGTATCAATTAAACTTGCGACGAATTTTTTCCAATAAAAATAAATTATTCTTTTCACATTGCTGACTATCAAACTTTTTCAAATCGACACCGTAATTTGAAACTATTGTTTTGCTTCCATCAACGTCCAGTATGGCAGGTTTTACAGAAATAATACGGGAAATATTTGTTGGCAAACTGTTGCGGAGAAGATAAACAGTCGAGAAAATAAAGCAGGAGCGTCTCTTGGAACTTCTCATTTAAATTCACGGAATCCTCGTTTAGTAGATTTTTAAACGCCGAGGATCCCTCGCTCGGAAAAAGTGTCCAACTCTAGTTCGCTGTGAGACGCAAACTTCGTGATAACATTCTGAACACGTGGACGGGGAGGAAGGGCAAAAAAGGGCGGAATAATTGCTCCTCAACGAGAGGTTACAAATTTGCTCTTCCTTTCACTTTGCCGCGTCCTGTTTCCCACTGAAAATCTGGAAGTTTTCAGCGACTCCAACAAATTGAAAATCACTCTAGCACACGTCAACATATGTAAAATAGGAACCACTAAAGGATCTCTACTTATGCTTGTCACATAAATTTTACAATCACATATATTCTTGCTTCGAAAAAACGCAATATTGCAATTGGAAACTTTTGTACAAATTTAATAAAATTCGAGATACTAAATATGTTTTTGATCCTAAAAAAAAACGAATGTAATATTTATCTATCTACCTATGCTTGTCACATACATTTTACACTAATAAATTTATATTCTTGCTTCGAAAACACACAATAGTGAAATTGGAAACTTTTGTTCAAATTTAATAAAATTCGAGATACTGAATATGTTTTTGATCCTAAAAAAAAGTGTGTAGAATATTTCTCTATCTACCTATGCTTGTCATATACATTTTACAATCACAAATTTATATTCTCGCTTCAAAAACACACAATATTGCAATTCAAAACTTTTGCCCAAATAAAATACAAGATACTAAATATGTTTCTGATCCTAAAAAAAATCGCTGTTCCGCAGACCAGCAAATTTTTATCAAAATTGTCTATTAATATTTTTGATATCGTTTACTAGTAGATGAACGATTTCTGATCGTTTTTGAAGCTCGATCGAGAAAAATACGATCAGGAGGGCGTCGCGTATGGAACGCCCAGAGCCTCGACTTCGCCCTAACCGGAAAGTTAAAAGGGTTGAAAGGGATCAGACGAGGGTTAGAGGTCCTCGTAACACAGTTACTTTTCCTGCACGTCGTTTGCATACTATTTGCTCAAGCAGCAATGCATATGCATGGGGCGCATCGGCGAGGGCCCAGACCGCGATCGGATTATTCTACTTAGAAAGTGGTCGTGGGTGGAAGGTGAAAAAGGGGTGGAGACAGATAGGGAAGCACGGATAGAGCGGTTAGAACGACGAGAGCTTGGTAATATTCCCTAATTAGCGTTGGCGCGCATCGCGACCATAGCTTGCCTCGGTTCCGCGTCGATTCCACTCGCGGGGCGAATAATAATGCCTGGCCGATTAGGCTAGGGGGTAATTCTGTCGGGACGTGGCCGATTATGGGAGCTAAGAGCCTCGCGGATCTCGCCCCGTAGGTGTTTCTTTCGATCGTGGGAATTAAGCTCGGTCAAGCGAACCCTTTCGAAAACAGTCGTCACTTTGCAACGTTATTTTCATATCTCGCGTGCACGGTGTTACTTTGACGTCTCCTTCTCGCTTTTGAAAGGATCTCACAAAGGAGAACTCCGTCACGAGACCACCTGTCTCCACGGTCTACCGTAGTTTTCCATATAAACGCGACGAAAAGGAAGATTTCTCCGGGGAATAGTGCGTCTCGGAATGTGCATTATTCATCTCACAGCTCGTGGGAACGAGCAATCCCTGGGAGGAAGTTTTTGATACCGGGGACTCGTTGCTCGAACGACGATTGCACGTTTCATTATAGCTCATTATCTTGATACGTAAATAATTTGAACATTAAATATACACGCGTGTGCCAGTGGCTAACGTTCGACATAAACTCCCTGTTTTCGGTAAGAGCAGGTTATTATTTTGCCAACTCCATAAATTCAGCGCAGACCTTTTTGCTGTTACGGAGTAATACCTGGACACTTCCGGCCAGCGCTTTCGAGCATCGTTCTTTCCGTGTCCAGGCGTGAAATACCGCGCGATATTTTTCGCGATGATAAATATCAATGCCAGTTAACGCGGTTGCGTATAAACTCCGGGAAACAGTAGGGACGATCGATCACTATAAGCCATCAACGTCGACGGGAGATGTAACAAACTGATTAAAGTAATAATTTATTTTCCTACGGAGGCAAACATTACCCGGGCATCGATCAGAAGTTTCTGACGCGTCGATGAAATGGACGAAAAACGAAACGCACGCCTTCGAATGGGAAGATCGAACGCGTATCGAAGAGAGGAGAGCCCGACGATCTGTCACAATGAAACTGGATGAAAGGCGCAACCAGCCGGAAATATTATCGGAACGAACCGATGAGCGGATCAAACGTAATCCTTGTTTCTTCGCGAAACTTGTCGCGACTCGGCAGAAATTCTTGAAAATTATTTTAGCAAGGATCGATGTTTAATTCTACGAGGACCACGTGTCGCCTTCTTCGTCTGTTTAACAGTGGAGTGAGCGAAATTAGTAACGATTGTTCCTTGTTGCTTTAGGAATGGATAACGAGGTTGCCGAAAATAGCGGATTCTCACGAAACTTTCAGAAAAGTTTAGTAACTTCTCCGTGGACAAAGATACGATTAACTCGCCACTCGACTGTCAGATTATCGAGTTATCGAAAGAAGCGCGAAACGAAGCAACTGTACTCAATTCTTGGAAAGTTCCGTCGGAACGAATTCGGTTTGGTAATTACCAAAAACACCACAACGATGGAAGTTGCCGGCGGAGTTTTACGCGGCGCTAAAAGCCCCGTGTTTCGAGAAGCGTTCGATAAATCAATACGCTGCGTCCAGCAAACTGTACGAACTTGATTAAACTAGTTCGCGGTCTCGTATAGCCGAAGGAAGGGAACCGTGATCGGTGACGTTGCGTTCGAACCACGCGCGATGACAGATAGTTATCGGAGTAACGAAGCGTGCTTTCCACCTTAAACCTTCCACCTTCGCAGCGACCGGTTACCGTGTTTCCATAGTTCCAATATGTACAACGTGATACGCGCGAGCGAAGCCTGAAATTGGAGCCGCGCGGTTAGTCGGCCTTTAGTCCTTTGATTAATGACGTTGACTACCCGGCTACTCGATAATCGAACGGGTCCTATCGACGCGACGCTCGCGAGTACTCGCGAACGTTTCGAATTTTCGTGCCTTTAATCCCCTCCCCCGTAATCCGTCGTCGCGTTAAATTGCGAATAAAGATTAAAATGGCGTCGATTAAAGCGCCCGTTTCAATCGAATCGCGTTTTTCGGTTTCAATTAAGGCTCGTTAATTGGAACAATTTTTGACAGCGTTCCATTAAACTGTCGGTGGAAACGTTAAATACGATAACTCGAAAGCACAACGGAAACGTATTATTATACCGTGCAACGTTTATCGAATGTTTTCCCGTGCCGAGGTTTCAACGGAGATCTGTTAAACACTGATTACAACGACCGCTTGAACGATTTATATTTCTTTGTAAAAAACTGGGCAACATTTGGTATTACATACTGGTTAGTAAAGGTGAAAGGAGAGAATTTTCAGTTTGCATTGTCTTAGAACAATGTAACGATTAAAAATAGTTAAATTTTAGACGCGTACAGTTTCGAAACTATTAGTGTGATATTAATTATTAAGCCATCGTTAGAAGCGGTAAAGCCTCCCCTTTAAAATGGTTTTTTGTTTACGTCGATCTGACCTTCCGTTTCGGAGATATCGTAATTTAAGTGAAGGGGTAATTTCTCAATTTTCACTACGATCTCGCGCGGCGCCTTGGAAAGGCCTATCAACGCGTATTAAAAATCATAAAACTTTAGACGCGTACAGTTCCGAAACTATTAGTGTGATATTAATTATTAAGCCATCGTTAGAAGCGGTGAAGCTTTCCCTTTAAATTGGTTTTCTGTTTTTGTCGATCCAACTTTCCGTTTTCGAGATATCGTAATTTATGTAAAAGGTAATTTTTTTAATTCGACTATCTCTGTCTGCGTCTCACGCGTCGGACCTCCTTCTCTCGCACACGAGACGTGACCGAGTGGCCGACTGACCTAGTTACTACGAGTACGTGCTGGTCAATGACCTTGCAAGGCCGTAGTGAGCCGTAGTTCATTGACCGCGCGACGTAAACAAACTTCAAACGCTTATATCTCCGTAACTAGCCATCGCATCGACTCGAAACTAAAATCGCTGTATCTCTGGAACTAATAAAGCTATCGACTCGTACAAACGCTCATTTTTAAGGGTATTTCATCCCCTATCCAATGACTATACTTACTACTATAATTTATGTTATCTTCTATGTTCATTTTAACATTTACTTTGACGTTACATACCCAAAGCAGTTTCAGCTATTCCTAACTACTATACGATTAACACTGTATCGTTTATTTAATCGAAAATGGGTTTAAATTTGTACACAGTATGTTCGCGTAATTACTAGCCAGCATATTTCGTAAGTAATTGTTCCCTCTGTAACTAGGTACTAGGATTGATCAAAGGGGCAACGCAAAAAAGTAAAAACTGTAGGCAGCGAGTTGTAGAATGTTGCTGAAACCGCACAAACGGTTCCACGAAAATTGAACCGTGGTTCAACAATTTATGGACCGAGCGATGCAGCAAATTCATTAAATTCTCTTCACAATTCGCATTACGATCGTTTTCCCCTGTACTTTCCATTCGTGATTGCTTAATTGTTCCGGCCTAGTTGCCGCGTTTCGAGGCACGTTATAATTCGCACAATTCTGAATGAATATCCCCGCGTCGGAACCACGGGAATTCAACGGGTGAACGGATCCGGGTGCTCCGAAGTCAGACAATCCGAGCGTCTGGCATATCTCTTTCAGATAATCTGACGCCTTCTTTCATGTCTAATGCATGCACGCGCATATAAGGGCAGGGACTCAAGATTCGCGAATACACGCGCAGTGGCGCCCATTACACATAAAAGAAGGCATCGGGTTATCTGAAAAGGGAGTGACAGACACTCGGATTCTCCGACTTTAGAGCTCCGTGCTTTTTCACCCTTTGATTCCACGTTCTTCTGACAATGGAAATCTCCCTTTAGAATCATATAAATTATATAATTATAAATCATAAAAATTAATATTCAATGTTCATAGTATAATTCCTGTATTTATATTCGATTCTTAATTAAAACGAGAACGTATCGTGCAGAAATATTAAAGAAATTGGCTATCGAATGTGTTCGCTTTTATTTGTGCGTATTTCGTCCCACTGGACGTCAGCGCGAATTTCCCAAGGAGCAGGGACAATTGAATTATCACGGTCAACATGGCCACCGTCGAATAAAAGGATGCAAACACGCCCACGCAAACAGCCCGGTACCGACGTGGCTGTGAAAAAAGTTACAAGCTCGGGGCAACCCGGTCTGGGTTAGTTTTCAAATTAGCGAATCGGCCCCCCCCCCCCCCGCGCCACCAGCTGATTCTGTCGGGGAAAATCGCGACACGCTGCACTTGCAAACTGTTGTCAAGTTTTGGGAACGAGGGGGAAACGCGTCCTCGAACCCTTCCTGTCCCCGAGCACGTTCGTTCAACTTCTTGCATCACCTATTTGTTTCGTTTGCCTCCATCTCGTTCCTTGGCTCCTGTTCGGGAGTCCCCGAACCTACAACTTTTTTATTAGCTTTTAGTTAACGATAGAGCTCGAAAAACTGAAGCTAATGGCACTGGGGGTGGTTTTAGGAGCAAACAGTTGATGGTTTATGGGATACGTAATTGTTAAAGTTACGAGTTTCCCCTTTTTCTTTTCGTCACCTTTATCTTGAAATTGACAATAAGTAGCTATTATATATAGAATTATATGACAGAGATTGCATATTTATATTTTATGAAAGAGGATTAACACGAACTGAAAAAATTGGATTCTTTCTGTTTTTAATAAAAACGTGTAAATTCGAGGGAATACAGTCGGATCGCAGGTGGCTATCGGTGACTTTAATATTATTTTTAATAAAGGCTCGTTCGATAAGGAAAGTGAAGCATGGCGGAGGGCGGACAACGAAGGAAATTTAACTGCACAGTGTTACGTTGTGTCGCCATTTGAATAGAACGCATACAGACGCATCACACGGGTCAATTCTCGCAGCGCGCGCTTTCACAGTTCGCCCTGAACTTTTTGTTCAATTCTGTTTGCTCACTTTGTTCCTGTCTTCTAAATGCACAATGTAATCAAGTTAGGCGAGCACACAGGCGCGTTCGCATATTTGCTGTCCTGCAATTAAACAGGTACTGTAAACAAATTTCACTGTACAATACTTGCGGAAGCGTTAACAAAGATTACACCTAAATATAAAAGACCATTACACGTTACCAACGAACCTCTATATTTCGATTCCATATTTTCCAGTTAAATATTCGCAAAAATCCGTTAAAAACGTTACGAACGAATCTTCGATAAAATTCAATTCCGCATAAAACAAATTAAATGAAATTCGTCCCGTTAACAACATACTTCGAAAGTGCTGCACACTCCGTGTATTTATGGGAATTTTGTTCCGTTCATTTTCAATTAAAACGGTATTAAAGCGATTTTCATTACTGTCATTTTGTACGTCTTTGTGCAGCTCTTTACGTGGCTGTTCAATTAATTCCCCTCGCAGCGTGAAGTATCCTGACGTTGAAACAATGAGCAGGCTAGCTTCGAGATCTTGTTTGTCGGCGTTAATTAACACGGATTTTCCTTTCAGACCGGCAGGTAACAGTACGAAAAGTATTTTCTTCATCGAGAAAACGAAGATCCGCCCCCGAGCATCGCGCGTTTTATACTCCTTCCCGTGCCCGCTGGAAGCCCGGACAGCTTTCTTTCAGCTTCCCTTTGCGTATAATTTTTTTCAGTTTGATGGATTTTACCGCGCGTAAGAATATTTCCAAGTACCAAAGCGAAATGCTCGAATTGCCAAGCGAGGAGGCACACGCGCGTCGTAAACTGTCTGTTCAAAACCAAACCGCTCTTTTTACTGTTTATTTGTACGAGCTCCTACCTCAATGTTTTATTACTTTGCTGAAAATATGATGAATTACAGCGATGTATAAAACTACTGCATCTGACGCATGTTCCGTAACAGACACGCAGGTTAATCGTCCAAATTGCTGTACACATATCGCTCTATCCATTCAGCGATTCTATATTTCATTCGACATTCACGCTCGACTAATCCTGGACAAAATTAAATCGTTTTATATTTCCCAATCTATCTGCATTAATATAGTTTTTGTAATATTCCACGATATCTCGGGCAATATATATCGTAAAAAGAGAAGCTCTCGCGACCCTTCACGGTCCTATTAACATTTTCTTCGTCTTCAATAATACTCCAGAGGCTTTCGTTGCCTATACATTATTCCTGTATCTCAAGATACGTAAGGTAGACTTTTGTATGAATTTTAAATTACGGTAGCACCGGCGAAGAATTCTCTACGAAGCTTATCACTTAACGTGTCTCAAATGTCACTCGTACATTTTGCAATTTTTTTCCGTCGCTCGAAAGTAGCCAAATATTCCAATAATTTCGTGTTCTAATCTCCGCTTTTCGCAAGAATACAAACGCATTATTATTATCAGCTACTATCGGGTACGATTTATTGCCAACGCGTGACTTCAATCCTCACAACTGTTTCGCATATATACTTCAGCGTAGATTCAGAAATATTCCCCCGTCGTCGTCGTTCTTTGCAGCTGCAATTCCAATTCGCGACACCATATGGAAATGAAGAAAGATGTTACAGAATGAAAATGCAATCCCCTTTGATCGATGTCACATCGTTCCGTGCTATGTAATAGCAACCATCACGTGTTTACATCGTTCTGGTTCGTATTTTTGATTACCCCGCTATCTTTAAACATTGAATGGAACGATTCTTTTCGCGATAATTTAACAACAAAATTAATTACCCTCTGAAAACAATTTTTTTAGACTGTAACTTCACGGGTATTAATCGTTTTGCAATAACGATCGCGTGGTTTGCAGAAAATTTCAATTAATTGAAATGATGTTGATTGAAAAATCGAATCGAACGGGGTTTTTCCTTTCCTACGGCTTTTTATTCATCCTGAATCTCGTGTGTACAGAGATTCTCGAATATATTATTAGGGAAGCAGACCGTTGCATAGCAAAATGTAGGGAGGCTGTGGGCCAAGACTTCTTGCACAATGTCGAGTGCAAGACCTGATGTAATACTTCTTTCGATCTCTTGAATAATAAATGAGACTTCGAGCAGAGTTAAAAAATGTAGATATTAACCTACCGTGGTAATAAAAACGTGATAGTTTCTTTTACTATACGTACAGAATATTTTATTAATAAAAATGAAATATATTATTTTCAAAATCTTGTAAAATACGACATTGAGAAATGAGTTTGATTTTTGTAGAACAGACGTTGGAAAGTGTAATTAAATGGGAATCGTGGGGGAAAGTTTTTCCGCGCGCGAGACGCGTTTCAACGACGCGAGTCCAGTTAATTTCCTGATCGCCTTTCATCGCGGCTGTCAACATAATCCACTCGATGAGTCGACGGTGTCAGTGCCGTGAACGCGGACATTTTGAAAACGCCACGCGTCAGGGGAACGCAAATGAAAGGTTGTCGACATTACAGGAAAGCCCGTATGTGTGTCAATCTGTCAACGCCGACGCGCTCGTGGATTTCGGTGGATCGTTCGCGAAAGTGGAAAGTTCACTGATCCGAAAGTCCCTGGAAAGAGCGTTTTCGGCGGTGAAAGGATTCTTTCTGCGCGCCTGGAATAGTTTAAAAAATGCTCGAAAAGCACTTTCGCGCTCTGGATACGCTCCATGTTTAGATACTTCCTGCCTCGATTCCACGGTGCTTGATTCTCATAGCCATCAATTTTTTGTGCTTTAATATTTGCATATTCGTGTAATTTCGTATCACAAAAATCTATACTTCTGCTTCTGGATGTTTTCTATTTTTTTGACTAATTCTTTGACTCGATTCTATGGTGCTTGATTTTTCAAAGACATCAATTTCTCATGCTTTAATATTTGCAATATTCTTCTACTTTGGTATCACAAAAATTTATATTTTTATTTCAGATGTTTCCTAATTTTTTTACTAATTCTTTGACTCAATGGTGCTTGATTTTTCACTCTATGGTGCTTGATTTTTCAAAGACATCAATTTTTCGTGTTTTAATATTTGCAATATTCGTCTACTTTATTATTACAGAAATTTATATTTCTGCTTCTGATGTTTCCTAATTTTTTGACTCGATTTTATCGTGCTTGATTTTTCAAAGCAGAGCTATCAATCTGATGCTTTCAATATATGGTTTATTCATATTTTGATTAATTCAAAGTCAGATCCAACAGCAGCCTACCAATTCAACACAAATTGAAATACAATATTCAAATAGAATAGAAAAATATAAACATGAACTCGTATCAGCATATTATTAAAAACATTTGAAATCCAATATCCAAAATAGAAAAAAAAATATAAACATGAACTCGTATCTGGTCATTATTAAAAACATTTGAAATACAATATTCAAAATAGAATAAAAAAATATAAACATGAATTCGTACGTGGCACATTATTATTACAAACGCGGATTTCTCACGCATCGTGGGCAATCTTTGCATCAGCGTTACGTGCACATGTAATCCTGTCGCAGCAACAGAATTCCGTCGACAAACAGCGAAATGAAGCTCGACGAAGCTTCGAAGCTGCCCTTCTCGTTACGCCGCGGCTCCTTTTTTCTCTCGGTACGTTTACACGCAAACACGTAACCGCTTCTTCTCCGCGTGGCTTTTAATTACATTCGCCCGGAAGTTCCGTCCCCGGAACGAGCCCCGCGTCACGTACGAAATTCAAACGACAACCCTCCCACGTTTAACGACCGTTTATAATATCCGACGTTCTTGGCTGTCCCGTTTCATCCCGCGGATCCGTCTTCTTACCTGGGCCGTTTCAAAAGAAATTTAATTAACGCGGCACTTTCTTCGTGCGCCGTAGCTGCGCGGAGACGGGAAAATTGATTAATACGAAAATTTCGGCGCGGGTCAAACCGACGTGCAAAATTTACGTTCTATCGCGCAACAACCGTAATTAAATGCGCAACGATTGCCGGCTAATTAAATTTCGAACGAACCGACCCGATTTTCCCATTAACGTACACGTATCTTTCGTTAACAGTTTTAACGATAATCATTCGGTACTTTTGACAAAAATACACGCTCCCCGCGACGTTTCCAATTTATATCACCGACTAGAATGAATTAATACGTTTGCTCTGGAGCGTGCCACCGTCGGGCCCGCGTTTTCAAAGCAACGTTAATTCCATCACGCGAATAATTATCGATCAAAGGTCTTCTCGACCTCGACGCGGGCAGGAAAGTTGATTAACGTCAGGAATTACTTCGCTCTCGTTTCGAGTATGCGCGGCACGATTGCGTCGTCACGTACGGATGCCGCGCTGGGAGTTATCACGGATCGCTTAATTATGACGGGATCGGCGCAATAATTAACGACGTCGGCGAAGACAATCTTTATCGTTACGGGGGCGAAATCCACGAGAATCCGGGGAAGAGAAATCAAGCAGAGATAAGGGGAGCCCGTAAGAATGATAAACGGAGACGGAAAAATGAATAGAGAAGGCCGGAGGAAGAAAAATGCGGTAACAGGGGGGAATTAGATGGGGGATCGCATAATGGAGAAGCTCCGCGGAGTCGTCGAACACGGGTTCGCACTTTGAACAAACTGTCGTCTAGTAATGATGTCGTTACGATAATTGGGCGCCCTTGTAACTTCTGTCCGCCCTTTAAACCATGACGAGGACAAATAAACTGGAATAACGTTCCCATTGAAAGGAAGCCGATTATCGATATTATTCTATCGTATCTCCCCCCCCCCCAGCTATTGCGCGTTATTTCATCCACGCTATTAATACGCCCCCTACAGAATCGTTTCGATGGAATAACCGGTGCTGGAGGAGCTGCGCCACCGACGATCGGATTCGTCGAACCCGCCAGCTGAGGCAACAAACCCCCGCGATAATCTGCCTCGTAAATATCGACGGGCAGAGAGAAAAAAGTATCTCCAGCACGCACCAGCGACGCGCATTAACGTCGAAATTCGTCGAAACGCACGTCTATTTAGTTCGAAACGCTCCTCGACGATGCACCATCCGAAATCCGCTCGAAATTAGGCCTTGAACTTCTCGATTTACGTCGAGACACCGTGTATTATTTTTCACGATGGTTTCGGAATCGTTCGTTTCCCTCGGTTCATTGCTTCGTGTTGGTCTTCGTTGTCTGCAAACAATTGTTTCAAAATATCGGAGTGCTTCCTACGGCGCACTGTGGAATGTTATTTTACTCGTCCAGGGTTGAAGGAAACTCCCAGAGTAGTTCAGAACGTGGAAGGTGTTTCGCGCAATTAGAACAGGTGGTGCCTTCTGTTTAATTGAAGATGGAAAAAATGTTGAAGATAAGGGTAAACGAGGGTTGCATGGCGCGCTGACCCTTTTAATGCGTCCCCTGTGGCTGCTTGGGACTCGGTCTGCACAATGGACAGTTAAACAATAAGAATTCCGGGCGAAACAACGCGCTAAAAGCTCCCTGGAAGGGTGCAATACCTCCGAAAGAGAGGATTTGGAAGCAAATAGGTAGCGAAGAAATAGTTCGTCGTAGGAATACTAAGCATCGAAGGCAATTAGGCTTCTTAAAGGGTAGTAATTCAAGGTTAGACTCAGAGTCCTTAGAGCAGTAAGACTTCTCAGTTAATCATAAAAACATTTAGACTTTGTATATCAAATTTTATTTTTCCTCTATCGTGATTGATTTGTGAGGATGTCAGGTATTAGAATTCGAGAATCTTGAGGGTACACTTTGGTGCATCTAATTGGAAACAGATAGTATAATCTTCCTCCTGCAAGATCAATATCCTGGATCTCTGATTGGTTATGTTATATTCATGTCCCCACAGATCTTGCTTTTAGAAGATTACAGAGGAGACTTGGATTAAAAGTAGCAAATTAAATATTATAAAACGTATCGTGATTGTAAACACTGACTGTATAATGAAATGAAAGTCCCTTTTATTCTTCACAAAATAACTCGAAGAAACGTTCACACTTGTCACTAGCTTTAATAGCATTGATACACTTCATAACTAAAAGTACTTCATTCTGAACAAATGTTTTTATTTGCCAAGAAGCATTTTTCCCTACGTTTCCTCGATGATTTTCTCTGTGAAACAAACCTGCATAAATTCCTGTTTCAAGCATTGTTCCAGAGTTCCCAAAGAATTGTCAAGCACGTTTCGAAGCGTCGATTGCGTTGCAGGTAATTGATCCCGTCCAGAGGAAAAGGGGGCGAATTTCGGGGGAATAATGTAGCGGAAGACCCTCGAAGCCAAGAGGGTGATGGTCTTTCGAAGTGGCTGGGTATTCGAGTCGGAATAAACGTGGCTCGTTTGAAAGTCGTCCTGTACATGCTGTCGGCCCCTTTCCTCGAAGCCATTCGCAAACGTTTCCACGGCAAAGAGAAATCTAGGTGCTCGATCCTTCGCATCCCCGCGTGCTCCTTCGAGCTCCTCGCCAGCGTTCGTTTCGCTTTGCTCGACTTCTCTGCGCCCGTGTACGTGTATGTGTCGGCTGAAAGCCTTTTATGTGGCTTTGAACCGTTGCCCGTGGATTCGCCCGGACTAGGGCCCGAATTCCTCGTCAGACTTCACGCGGCTGGGCCTCCGCGCGCGCCTTCGAAAGGGAAATTCTGCGGATTCATACGCACGAGAACGATGTTCGACCGTCCCGCGGGATTACCGAATTTCGGGATAATCCTTTGACGGGAAAACATTTGATCGGAGTTGAAGGAATTTGGAACTCGACTCGCGAACGGGTAATACTTTTCCTTAACACCCACGCCCGTCTGGGCTGTCAGAGTTGGGAAAATCGGGGCTCGACGATACAACTGTAATCGCGAATCATTAAAGCGTGTATTTTATTTCAGCGATTCATTGTTATTTTGAAATCTTGGATTTGTGAATTCACTAGTTGTGCAAGATATGTGTATTCCGACATTAGTATCTCGGGAAGATTCAATAGATTACACGCGAGCAGCAGTGGGAGACTGGTTATGTCGAGCACAGCTGCACTATACTTCCGAGGAACGAGTGACATATAGTCTAAGACGTATATCTGCGACAAATTTAAGTGGATTAACTGGAAACATCCAGGAATGTAACGTTCCCTGAAAGTTTCCCTCGATTTTACATGTCTTGAATATGAATTTGCATTTGGAAGAACCTTGGTATTACAGACGGAGACAATTATAGATTAACACACATTAAGACTAAAATTTTGATTTTAAACCATTCTAAACTGCGTAATCTAAAATTTGTTTGGGTATATATTTTTGCAAGTTGAAATTCACAAATTCCTATCCCCCGTATACAGGCTGAAAAATTTTAATGGGAGATTCTAGAGGCCAAAATAAGATGAAAATCAAGAATATCAATTTGTTGATTTAGCTTAAAAAGTTATTAAAAAATGAAATTAAAAAATTTCAAATCGTTCTGGAAAAAATATTTTTCGGCGAAATTAAAAAATTTCAAATCATACTAAAAAAATTATATTTAGTTACAGGGGTCAATTACAAGTATTTTTGGTGAATAGACATACCCCCAAAATCTTACGCACTTTCGAGAAAAAAATTCTTTACCGAAAATCTGATGTGAGAAATCTTACTTCGAAATTTTATGCGAATCTTTAAAATGTCATAACTCCTGAACGGATTTGACGATTTTAACGTTTAAAAAAGCAAACTACGCGTATTTTGGTCAGGAATATGTAGATATCGTAAAAATATTCGAAAAGTTGGTTTTTGACCCCGCAAAATGAGAAAAACCCAATAAAAATAGTTAAATTTTCAAACAGCCATAACTCCTACAATAGTGAATATATTTCAATGAAACTTTTTTCTGAAGTAGAGGTCATAAGTGCCTACAAAAAAGTATTAGACAAGTTTTCTGTAGGGCGTCAAACAAAAGTACTAAAAATAAAAAACTAATTTTTAAGGAAAATCGACAGGGGGTAGGTGCTTAAATTTTTCGACGAAAAAAAAATTTTTCAAATCGTTCTAAAAAAATTATTTTCCGTTGCGGTGGTCAAATACAATAATTTTTGGTGAATAGATCTACCCCCGAAATCCTATCCACTTTTGAGAAAAAAATTCCTTACCGAAAATGTAATGTCTGACCATACATTGACATGTTTCCCTGAAACTTTTCGACGAAAAAAAATTTTTCCAAATATTTCTGGAAAAATTATTTTCAGTTGCACGGGTCAACTACAATCATTTTCTGTCAATAGACATACCCTTGAAATCCTAACCATTTTCGAGAAAAAAATTCCTTAGCGAATATATACCATGAGGTCGATTTTTATCTTAATTTGTCCTCTAGAATCTCCCATTAAAATATTTCCCAGGGATGGCCGAACAGCCTGTATAAGTGACGTGACAGTACGTAATTTGACTTAATTACGTGCACAATATCGAACAAAATGGTTGCAAAAATCTAGAGCCAGTGACAGACAATTTTCCACCGAATAAAAAGATTCCCATTGGCGAGTAGTAATTCTTTTCCCACGAACGACGTTTCGATATTTCGTGAGTGTCGAGTAAACACGTGTCTTGAGATGCATTCTAACAGGAATGAAGCAGCATGGGAACGCGTGCACGTGCGATTTTCACGCGTCGTCGGGCGCTCGTAAGCGTCTCGTATCGACCGACATCCAGCATCCGGAAACAATAGAAAACATTATCCATGGTTACCAGGAACGCGACACGGAGCGGAAGAAAACATCGGGATTTCAGTCGTACATCACCGAGATAACGGTTTACCTTTTTCCGCCGTCTGCTCGGTATTGTGGCCGGCCGACGACGCGCGAAAGAAATGTTCCGCGCCTTTTCTCGGCCCGTCGGATAATTTTTCATGTTTCCGTTTTATCTGCTCCGCGGGATCCCAGAAACGCGACATTAACTCTCAGAAATGAGTTCGGGGGCCCCCCTGTTTTCAAGTAATTTTTATAAATGGTGTCGCGAATGGAGGATGATTTCACAAAGATTCTAAATCTCGTTGTTCCTTCCACACGCGTTTATTTACTTTTAATTATGTTCCAGTAACTTGTCAGAGGAACCATCTCGATCCCCCTTTCAACGATACGTCCGAGAGGCTATCGCCTCGTATACTCGGGTTCTTTATTTCGAGATAAACGATGTTGGCGGTGTCCGTTTTATCGATTTCCGTCGGATTAAGGTCCGAACTCTTCTTTTAATCTTCGATAAAGTGGCTAGCTTGTTCTACAAGGCGGCCAATGACGAAGCGCGGACCAAAGCGGACGTGGCGGTTTGCGCTGAAGGTGATTTATTTCCGTTTGTCCTCCGGCAATCAGTCCTGGAACACCTTCGGGCGAACGGATCGCGCCCGCTTGGCTAGGAAAATCGATCAACGATCGTCCTTTGGTTCTTCGTTTCCGCCCACGTCGTCGGGCACTCGTTCTTGTTTCACGAAAAATTTCCTCTTGCGGGAAGCTGTCTCGCCTCCCTTTTCGAATGCTTCGTTCGGGAGAAACGTTTAGGGACCCGCAAAATAACCTAAGCATTTTCCTCGCGACACAGAATATCTAAATGTTGGATACATACACTGAAAATACACTGAACGATATTTGTGCCAATTCGTATACAAAAATATTAATCTCTAGAAAATATGAGTGTATTTAAATTTTTAAAAAATATATTAATAAAGGTATATAAAAGTAAAAAAGAAACAAAAATTCAAACTAGCAAGGATAAAGTATATCTAGGGTTTGTTTCGTTTCAATAAAATTTCGTATTAGCGTTCTTCTGAAAATAAAGGAACCTAACCAGTTTCCTCATGACACAGAATATCTAAATGTTAGATACGTACACTGAAAATACACTGAACAATAATATTTTTGTATTCGACTTGGCAGAAATAATCTCTATAGAAAATATGAATGTACTGAACTTTAATAAAATATATTAATAAAGGTATTTAAGACTATTTTTTTTAAAGTAAGAAAGAAACAGAAGTTCGAACTAGTAATGATAAAGTATATCTAGAGTTGGTTTCGTTTTGATAAAATTTCGTATCAGCGTTCTTCTAAATTTTTTAAACAAAAGACTTCTGACAATTACCTAAACAAAGACATTTCTAATGGGAATCCCTCTCGATGAAATAACGCCAAAAGTAGGCTACGGGGAATTTATTAAAGTCCGCGGACTGGCAGCGTCTGGTATGATCGGCGCGTGAAATTATTTGCTCGAGTATATCAGAACAACGGGCGCGTAATAACGTATGGAGTATGAAATGCCTGATACGCGACTAATGAAATAACTTTCGTCGTTACTTGTAGAGTCCGCTACGATATTGCGCAAAATTTAAAACGGCCGCCACGAGGCGAAAAAGGTCGGGGGTGTAGCTTACGAAGGGAAATGAGATTCGAAAATTAGCATTTACGAAGAGACGGAAACTTTTTATATTTTCTTTAATATAAACTGAAGGTGAAACGTCTACTGGTGACTCGTTCAATATCGAATATTGGGTTATTTCTATTATTATTAAATCGCCCACAGAAATTTGAGAGAAATGTTTTCAAGGGATGCTTCTCGATACAAAGATATCCGTGAAATGTTATTTCTATTATTATCAAATCGCCCAGAGAAATTTGGAAGAAATGTTTTTAAGGGATGCTTCTCGATACAAAGATATCCGTTTGTATTACTAATACTCGAGCGAGTCCAATTTATCATGCTTTAAACATTCGCCTTTTTTGCCTCGTGAACATTTCTTTAACTTCGAAGTTGAAATCTATGGATGATCGAACGCGTACGGTTTGACGTTGATCGATGAATGGAATTGAATCGCAGGAATCTTCCATTGGAAGCCCCCGTGAATTTTGTTAAATAAATAGATGCGTTTTGCCGAAAGGGGTTGTTCGAAGAAACTCTATTTTAAAATCTGTCGATACGCGTACCGAAAGTTTGAAAGCTGTCGCGGCGAAAGTTTCACGCTGAAATTTGGTATAACGTCCCGTTCCTCGAAGAAGACAGAATGTAGTTCGCAGGGAATTTTTAGGCAAAGTGGAAAGCAATAATAGCGGATCGAATTTTTCACCGTGACGGAAAGACGATTAAAAGCCGCGAGCTCGAACGACCGTGCCGCGAGTCAGAACACCATTGCTTCCGTCAAAAAATCGTCAAATGCGTTTCGAGTGGACAAAAAAAATCACAGAAATTGAATTTGAAAACCGGAGTAGAAACCTTTGAACCGATGAATCGAATTTACGTGTATTTGGGCTGCGTCGAAAACATTTGTCCATCGATCTATAGGGGGATGAGAAATATTTTCAGAGTGTACCGTTCGCTGTCAAACGGTGATAACTCGGTTATGGGGATGCTCCTGTTAGAGTAGAAGAAGCTATAAAAATTTCACCAAAAACGTTTTAAAACAAAATTATCGATTTAGAAAGAGTTTGTATCGAGCGAAGAAGCTAGAGGAAAAGTATGGATCGTATTTTAAAGCAATCTGTGCTCGAAGATCGTAAGAGAGGTACGCGAGCATCGAACTCGTGTTTCAGAAAAATGATCGTAATGTGTAACGCGACTTGCTGAAGCCATCGAGCGTCGGTTTAATAGACCATCGCGGGGTGCTTTTGGTGGAGCTTAAACTGTACACCGTTCCGTAGCACTCATTAATCTCGTCATGTAATATGACGTCGGTGTTCTCTGGATGATTAACGTGACGAAACATCGAGAATTCCCTTTTTCTGCCGCAGCGTCTCACCGTGTAATGCACGACGTTGTTTTAGCATTGTTTACGCCCTCATTTGGAACCGGCTGTGCAATAATTTTCTCGTCAATTACTCACGCGGACTACTTGCATATTCAAGCCGCGGTGTCGCATAATCGCGATGGGAAAGATTTAAAAAATACCTGGACAAAAAATGTTACGCGCTGGTGAAGTTACGTCGTATTATAATTTCAGAAAATTTACCTCGCGAAGTTACGGTTCGTACGAAACGTACAGGGTGTTTGGACAGTTCTGGGGAAAATTTTAGTGGGTGATTCTAGAGGCCAAAATAGGACGAAAATCGAGAATACCAATTTGTTGATCGAGACTTAAAAACACTATAATATGGTACTACAATAGTGAGTGTATTTCATTGAAATTTATTTATAAAGTAGAACTCATGGATACCTGTAAAAAAGTATTAGACAACATTTTCGTACAACGACAAACAAATCTATTGAAAATCAAAAACGAATTTTTTAAAAAAATCGACAGGCTATTGAAATTTTTAGGAGAAAAAAAAATTTTCAAATCGTTCTAAAAAAAATATTTTCCGCTGCAGGAATCGAGTACAAACATTTTTGGTGAATATACATACCCCCGGAATCCTACGCATTTTCGAGAAAAAAATTCGAGTAGCTGTGGAATTTTTCGGCAAAATTAAACAAATTTTATATCGTTTTAAAAAACTTATTTTTAGCTGCAGGGGTCAATTACAATCATTTTTGGTGAATAGATATACCACCGAATTCCTACGCACTTTCGAGAAAAAAATTCCTTACTGAAAATACAATGTCTGACCATGCGTTGATTGATTCCACTGAAATTTCGTGCAAATCTTTAAAACATCATAACTCCTGAACGGATTGGACGATTTTAAAGTTTCGAAATGCAGTTGACGCGTATTTTAGCGAAGAATATGTAGAAATTGCAAAACTATTCAAAAAGTTGTTCCTTAACCCCGAAAAACCCCATGAAAGTGGTCCAATTTTCAAACGACAATAACTCTTATAATAGTGAACGTATCTCATTGAAATTAAGCTGTTAAGTAGAGCAGTTCGCAGATTGCCGTTCTACAGAATTATCATCGAGCCTTTAATCCCTGAAATTCGTTCGAATATGCACGAAATGGAAAAAATGTTTTGAAAAGTTTTTTCATCCCCACTGTGGGGGTGGGCGTTAACGATTTACGAGCTGCATTAACCCTAGGGGTACTCCGGTGGGCTCTGACAGACCCCCAGTCTACAAATATTGCTTTATAACTAGTGAATGCATCGCACCTGGTGCACCGAGTTTTCGAACACCTATCAAGTCACTAGCTGCGCGCGCGTCAACGCGCTGTCAGTGTTGCATGCACGCGAAAATGTGAATTAAAGAGACGGATTAACGCAAAAACTATATATTCCAGCTAGGCTGTCTCGCGAACGAAATAAAAATTATATCGTCAGGAATGTCACACGGTGCTCAACTTGTTTCGTTATATCATCCGTTGCGAAAGAGCTCCCAATTTTTTAAAATCACGCTGAAAATACGATCTTTAAACGCAAGTTTAAATTTTTTCGGGGGAAAATACAATTTGAAACGTTCACGGTATTCGGAGTGAATCGCTCCGGGGGCAGCGATTTTAAGTAAAATTGCCAAAGGAGGGTTAATTTTCGGGTTTTGCGGGCGCTTCTCGCGTGGATTTTATGGAGGCGCGATTTCGGCTGAAAAACCGAGGGTAGTCGTCGAAATATTCCGATTTCCCGGGTGAACGGCGCGACAGGCGTTAGCCATCAAGTAAATGCAGGCACGGCGGGGCGTACAAATGGAAATGTAAATAATGCGTGGGTGTAAGTGAGGATCGCGTATACCGGTGCATGAATATGAGCACGCTTGTAAAGCTCCGCTCGCAGGTTCGTATCGCGTGCAACCTGCATTAAAACCGCAACCTTGGTGCCAGTGCTTGTTTTCGATGACCGAATATCCGGTGCGCGTGTGTCTGTGATCGTGTGTGCCAGGGTGGGTGGCCGCGTGGGCGGTCGGGCGGGCGCGAGACGGAAGATATTTACGATCTGCGGCTTGTGGCATATCGATTCGCATTCCGTTAGGTGTTAACATCCGGTCTGTAAACGAATCGATGCAGATAGGTAACACGCCCTTTAGGTCCAATCTGCGATTGTCATTGCCTTGGGAACAAACAACCATCGATATATCGGCATTTGCTCGAAAATTATAAAAATTCTCAACAGCCCTCGCGATACGTAAATTCGCAGTGTTAGTGTGTAAGGTACGTAAGTCAAAAGCAAATATTTTAATAAAAATTAGCAGGTCTATGGAACAACCAAAAATATTCAGAATCATATTTAGTATCTTGAATTTTGCTTGGACAAAAGTTTCCACTTGCAATATTGTGTGTTTTTGAAGCAAGAATATAAATTTGTGAAATTTATGTGACAAGAATGAGTAGAAACAGATCCTTTTTAGTGGTTCTTGTTTTCCAGGGGCTGACGTGTGTTAGAACGATTTTCAAAAAAATTAAAAGTAGAGGAAAGGAATTAATCAATCTCAAACTAGCACTGACATTTGTCGTTGTAAAGTAGTGACTGCTATTTGAGTTTCTGAGACCAGACTGCCATAAAGATAGCGAGCTTAGAGTGGGGCGTTCGTCCAATAAATGTAATGGATGTAACGGATTTGTTATATTGTTATTGGTCGATATTTTATAGAGGGTGCAACGAGGCGTCGAGTGTCGACGGTGGAAAGTTTCTCACTTTCAGTCTTGGGAAAATGTCCTAAGTTAAACCTTGACTAGGGTTATTGGCTCGTGTTTCCACGGGGGCGACCCGATGTCGCTGTGAAAGGACCAGCCGTCTGGCCACCAACTGTTGGAAGACATTTGCCAGATGGAAACCCTTGCAAACTCCTTATCGAATTGCGCCTCAACAACTGTTGCAGCGTAAATTGGACTGTTATGGGCCTCCCGGAGATCTTCGCGCTTTCAACTTTATTTTTATTGCTTCCCAAACGCCCGAAACACGAGATCCTCGAACGACTGAGTGCCATTTATTAACGAACTCGAAGTATCCACGAATTCTCGAGCCACCAAACGCGAGACACAGATTTAGGGAGAATATTTCGAGCCGAGAAAGGAGACACTACGCGAATTGAAACTCTTAGTCCTCCAGCTTACATTTGCCAATAAGCTAGACAGCATCGGCGGGGGCTGAGGGCCTTCAGCTTACTCTCAGCCATGAAGTGGAACTTATTTCCGTTTCTTCCACTTTCGGATGAAGCCAATTTCAACTCCCGCTTAGCCTGTTCAACCTACTTTGGCGGTCCGCGATAGTGCCTAGTTCCAGGCTCCGCGACCCATTTGCAGGCTGATTCAACTATGGAAACTGTGGCTGAACGAAATTGCGGCTCTCCTCTCCTTGGACGTAAATTTTTTCACGAAATAAAAATACAAAAGTCGAAGACGCTTCGTAAAACATTCGCTTTACGTATTTTCGCACGAAATATTCTGTTCCCCTTTTCCACGTTCCTGTTGATCTCCACGCGGTTAACGACACTTTACTGTCGCGCAATTTGTGGTCCGCGATCCGGACGCGTCGGAACCGGAAGTGAAATACGCGCTTTCATAATTCTCGCGACCCGTTGCAACGACCCGGGGACAAGTGAAATTCGTTCAACGAGGATCCTCTGTAGGGGGATGGAACTCAGAGGAGGACAGCGAGTCTCAGGGACTCGGTGGTTCCTTTTCTTCTCGTTCGTCTTTATCGTCAGACCCTATTTCTTTTCATTCCCCTCTGTTTTTCTTACTCGCTCTGTTTTTCGTCCGGGCAATACGACGCAATTACCGGCAGAACGGCAAGACGTTCCCAACAGGCACTGCCGTCTCTATAATTACCGTTCCCCCTCCCCCCCGACGCCCACCACACCCACGTCCAATCGCCTTTTTTCTCGCGCTTGGATTACCACGATTCGAAACAAAGCTCCCTCGTCTTCGTTCTAGCGCGAATCCAGGAATTTAATTTGCATTTCAGATTTTTTTAGGGGGACGCGACAACGACCAGTCCAGTCCCCCTGTTTTTCGTTGCAACGCGTCTGAAACATTCGAGAGCGATGATACACGGTGTTTTGAAAAGGATATTCTTTTTCACGATCGAAAATAAGCTTCGAAAATACCAGTGATTAAAATTTGAACTCTGCACGGGATGGAGGCGCGTTTTAAAAAGAAATATCGAAACGAAAATCTCTTTCGGCCATTAATTAAAGTTGATTGCCTGCAAAGGAAACGAGTTTCGAAATCCTGCAGAAGCACATGGTTTTGATATATTTTTTTTTTTTTTTTTTTTTTTTTTTTGGAATTAGAGGAATTGGGAGCAGAGAAACTCTTTGGTAGTTCTATTTTTTCAAAAATCATACCTTTCTCCGCTTTTTTAATCCCAAGAACCAATTTTTAAAATATAAAAAATATGTGTAGAAAGCGTTAGATTTCAGTTTAACACGTTCAATGCTAGATCAAAAATATAATATTCTGAAAAATGAAATTAAAAAATTTCAAATCATTCTGAAAAAATTATTTTTGGTTGCGGGGGTCAATTACAATAATTTTTGGTGAATAGACCTACCCCCGAAATTGTACCCATTGTCGAGAAAAAAAATTGGGTAGGTGTTGAAATTTTTCGGCGAAAAAAAAATTTTTCAAATCGTTCTAAAAAAATTATTTTCGATTGCAGGGGTCCATTGCAATCATTTGTGGTTATTACACATACCCCCGAAATCCTACGCATTTTCGAGAAAAAAATTACTTATCAAAAATCTATCGTGAGATCAGAAATGCTTCCTTAAAATTTCATCCATATCTTTAAAATGTCATAACTTCTGAACGGATTGGACGATTTTAATGTTTAAAAAAACAAATTACGCGTATTTTAGTGTAGAATATGTACAAATCAAAATACAAATACAAATAAAAATGGTCCAATTTTCAAACAGCCATAACTCCTACAATTGTGAATATATTTCAATGAAACTTTTTTCTGAAGTAGAGCTCATGGGTACCTACAAAAAAGTATTAGACAACTTTTCTGTAGGGCGTCAAACAAAAGTACTAAAAATAAAAAACGAATTTTTAAGGAAAATCGACAAGGGGGTGCCTAAATTTTTCGGCGAAATTGAAAAGTTTCAAATCGTTCCGGAAAAATTATTTTCGGTTGTGGGGGTCAATTACAATCATTTTTGGTGAATAGACATACCCCCGAAATCCTATCCACTTTCGAGAAAAAAATTCCTTACTGAAAATGTAATGTCTGACCATACGTCGACATGTTTCCCTGAAATTTTTTGGCCGAAAAAAGAAAATTTCAAATCTTTCTGGAAAAATTATTTTCGGTTGCAGGGGTGAACTACAATCATTTTTGGTGAGTAGACATACCCTCGAAATCCTACTCACTTTCGAGAAAAAAATTCATTACTAGCAGAATTTTAAACATTAAGAACTGTTTAACGAAGCCTCCATCAACAAATTAGTATTCTTAATTTTCGTCTTATTTTGGCCTCTAGAATCTCCCATTATAATTTTCCCCAGAGATGACCGAACACTCTGTATGTGGGTAACGTGTCAGTGAAAGTGTTAAAGGATAAAGAGTAAAAATGCCCCCTTTTCTTTTCAATTCACTTGCATTGAAGTAGCCCCACGTCAGGGTTCGGAACAAATCGCCGGGTTCAATTTTCATGTGGGCTGAATTTCCTAAAACTCTTCGGTATCAATTTAAAGCGGCGCCAGGGAGCAAGGAAAAGGGCGCTCCCCTCGTGCTGTAGCGCCTGGAATATTGACTGTACTTAAGGGAATAAATCTGAGTTTCGGAATCGTACGTGTTGCGCTCCCTGGAACGGCTTTCTGATCCCCGGGGCATCCCCATGCATTCAAATGAACTGCAAACAGGATATCGAAGGTACCATGAAACAGTGCTGTCGCAAAGAGGGGCCACGAATAGCGTATGAACCGGGAATAGGAACGAAGGGGAAACAGGGAATAAAGATGACGCTCGAGGGGGCGAAAGAAATAGGGGCGCGAGGCTGAGAAACGATATGGGAAATCGCGACTCCACGTCGGATTAAACATTAGAAATACGAGGAGATTCTTTGGGACTTTTTAGCCACCTCTCCTTCGGAAGAAAAACATTCCACATTCAATGTTAGTTTTTATATTTCAATTCGAAGAAAATCCCTGACATATCTGATACATCTGGAACACGTTGGATTTGCGAAAGTGGGACCCTGAGATTAATAAAACGGGAGGCGACAGGCAATTACGATAGCCCAGCGGCGAGAAGTTGATCCCGGGGAGCCTGAGGAGTTAAGACTGACGAAAATCGCGGGAAAAAGGGGGGTGGAATTTCAAGCGACCCGGAGATTTTTCGTTGCGAGAAGAAGGCACCGGCCAGGGGATAAACGCGATCGATAAAGGTCGAGGGACGAATGAGGTAACGGGGAGAAGAACGGGAGAAGTCGGGAAAACGAATTTCGCGTCGGGGATATCCGGGTGGACATCTTGGAAGGATTTTCGAGGCAGCAGGCTGTCTATGAGACGCGGATTCCACTTTATCTCCCGATGAAAAATTTACGGGACGAATCGTCAACCGTGCTCGACATCGACGGTCACCGTCTTGCCTTTTCTATTTCCGTGGTCCTGGGGAACTGTTTCGTAATTTAGCAGGCGCGTCCGTCGAATCGAATCCGCGGTTAGGAATGCAGCGTCGAGGAACCCATTAAATACCGTTAAACCAAGTTAAATTAAATTCATGGCTATCGAGCTTTTTCCCCCTGTTCCCTATATTCGTCGATAATATCCGTTGTCGAGCAATCCATTTCCTTGTATCGTCAGAAACAATTTTTTCTGTAAATGTTTTTAGGATTAATATTCCTTTGGTAACTTTGAGAAATCCTCTTTTATGATTATTTCTGTATATCACGTTTTTTCGAGGGAATGAAGTGTAATATCTTGTCGATGGAATAAACAGCGGATTGTTTGTATGCATCTTTAGAGGTTAATGTAAAAATGCAGGAGAAAGATTCATAGAAATATTTTTTCTGAGTCATAATTAACTGGCTACCAAAGTCACTTGGTACACTATAATTAACTGATTTTCTGTCATGTCTGTCTGGTTTGTTATTTCATTAAAATAACAAACTACCGAGCGTGCATTTTATTTGTTCAGATTATGATAGCTTGAAGTATCTGCATCTCGAAATGATCAACGATAATTTCTAGATAATCACCTATCCTATCCGATGCTGTTCAACTTGGGTGATTAGATCCGGTGCAAACACTCTCGTCCAATTAATCCTGTTTGCTCAAACGCTGTTCACTGTTCTAACCTACGTTCTAAACGTAACTCGTTTCTTTGTGTGTGCTATATTTTTTCGCGTTAAAGAATTATCTTTTGCGCCTGGTTTGGATCGCGAGTCGCTCCCTCCCAATTAGGGGCGCGCTTCCTTCCGGAGAACGTTGATTTAGAGGGTTCCAAATAATCCATTTCCTCGTCCAGTCGATCGGTCGTAAATCTTGGAAGAATTTTTGCCCCGTTAATGGAACAACTCGAGCTTAATTCAGCTTGTTCTGTGTACTTTACGGGCGCTCTAGCAACGACAGAAACGCACGTTCCTCGTAACATACTATCAGCGACGCCGCTGGCAAGGGTTCTTATTTATGCGCCCTGCGCTGATTTATCCCCGCTGGAATCGGAACAGGAAGACGATTAAATTCTCGCGTTTCCAGCGCGACGTTGTTTTCAGGAAAGGTCCGCGAAAGTTCCCAACACCGCCCCCGTGAAACGGATGCGCGATGAAAATATCAGTTTTTGCGTTGTTCAACACTTTACTCCAAACTTTTACACGGGGAATTATTTCTTCGATCGTTGTGCACACCTACGAATTAATCTGTGTAATTTAAATTGAAGGGATCTTCAAAAAAAATTACAAAAAATGCTCGAACAATGAGACAGAATTAATATAAATTCGATTATCAACAGAAAATTATAATTATCTCACCCATTAAAATAGAAAATACAAAATTAAGGACTAGAAATTGCAACATAAAGTAATGAAAATGACAGAAATAATATAAATTTAATTATCAACATAAAATCATAATTATCTCACCCATTAAAATAGAAAATACGAAATCAAGAATTAAAAATTGCAACGTAAAGTAATGAGACTGACAGAAATAATATAAATTCGACTATCAACATAAAATCATAATTATCTCACCCATTAAAATAGAAAATACGAAATCAAGAATTAAAAATTGCAATGTAAAATAATATTTACAATTTGTACCATGTTGTTGGGGAAGACAGCGAACTGATAAAAAAAACAAATAATAAAGGTGATAAAATAATCCGTTTTCTCAGAAGCCAATGAAGATATCGACTTCATATTTATTTTAATTAAATGACCCAGAGAGTTAAAAGAATTTCTGGCACATAAAGCGACGAAAAGAATTGCAATGGCGTGTAAGAAACAACGTCGGTGACCCAGAGTAACGAGAAACAACGGTTGAACTTTGAAACGCGCGGTTTAAAAAAATCGACAGACGCATTAACAATGTTGACGCGCGGTAACGAGAAATGGCCATTAAACTTTGGAACGCTCGGTTTAAAAGGAACGAGGAAAGTTTACGCGCGACCTAATACAACGGACTTCGCGGGGATCGTTAAAAAAGTATCGTCGCGGACTTCCTCGCGGCCCCGCGAAGTTACACCGCTATTAAGGACGGTGTTAACGAACAGCACCGAGAAGTCGCAGGTTTTCTTGCGATCCGACTCCCGGAATTGCACGAAGTTGCATTTAAATGCCCCATTTTCTGTGCAATTTACTCGATTACTTTTTCCACGGTTCTGCGTTCTTAATTCTCCCCTCTGTCGCGGAAAATGAGACTTTATTGCGATGTTCTCTCAATTTTAACGCACTCTTTTTCTCCACGGTAGAAAATTGCAGTCCATTATGCCAGTCGCCGGAGTTAAATAGTTCCTCGTCATATTCGAAAAGAATTCGCGAACAGAACGACGAACAAAGTTTCGTTTATTTTCTTCCCAAAAAGGGATTCCTAAACTTTCGTTCCTAAAATCGTTCAATTTTTCGAAATTTCCCTTAACCAGGACAGACCTTTCTTACTTCGAACAATGGTGGCTCTATTTTGTGTACGTAAGTCGATAAAGTTTTTGGTTTTCGTAAAGTTGTCTCCGGGGTAAGTGCTACCATACATTCTGTTGATACTCACAACAGCCTGCGTGGCATGTTCTCCTTTATCAGGTTCGACAAGCAAAGTATGTCTAACACGAACTTGCTTTACGCCCACAATAAGCTGGAAAATACCATCGATCTTGCTGAGAGTCACTCCAAAGGCCAGTATGAAACTGAGTATAAAAATTGTACTCTGACCTGTTAGAACTTTTCTTTCGACTATTTAAAAATTATCGATAGAAATACGTTTTCATTTATAACTCGTAAAGTAAGAGATAATTTAATCTTATTCGGAATTCACTGTTTCTGTTAATCTGAATTTCTTTCGTCGAACTTTCATCTCTATTTAATTAAAAGCAATCTTGTAAATCTCGTTAGATCCGTGGCAAACGCGAAAAGGAATTTCAGATGTTGCGTGATGCGACGATCGCAATAAAGGCTTGTAAAGGGAAGATAAAGGTCGAATAAAGTCTGGACGAAGACGTAATACGTGGTGGGGTCGCTTCTAACCGCACGTCGCTTTATGGTCCGACGTTTTCTAATGTAATTTTGTTTGTGAATCCCAAAGGTGGACGTGGATGAGGACGAATTGGATTAGCGGCGATCATGGCTGGCTGCACATCTCGTGCAATTCTTCCCTTCCTTTTTCGGGCTAGGGGACGCGTTGCCTTTTTTCATTTCTGTTCGAATCCCTCGACGACACTTTGCGGACCCTCTCTGAAATCTAATGATCCCGTTCCTCCTCTTTCTACAAGGTTTTCTTATTTTTCGATTCAACACCAAACGTCATACAATTTTTATGACCACGTAATAATTATCTGTTCCAACTCTAGAAACTCCTTTTCCTCCATTAAATCGTTTATTTCGAAATATTTAAATTTTTCGATTCAACACCAAACGTCATACAATTTTTATTGCCACGTAATAATTATCTATTCCAACTCTGGAAACACCTTTTGCCCCATGAAGATCGTTCATTTCGAAATATTGAAATTGAGATAGGGGAAAATATTGCTCTGAAACTTGATATAACTTTTTTTATACAAATAACACAGGCAAAGGTTTTCCATTGCCTCTTTTTTAAACTGCTCGACCAAATATTGCTGAAGCCAGAGAAAAAATTATTACCAGTTTGAATAAAATTCACAGAACTCCCATTAGATACATTCTCCTTTTTTTAAAATTGAGTTTATGAATTATTTTAATGGTACCTGCCAAACGAGCCTCTGATTCGCACGTAAGATTGATTTTATCAGGACCGTTGCGTTCTTCTACCGTTCAATATTGCTCTAAGGCAACGTAAATGTTATTCGACGTGCGCGTTTCCGTGTTGATGCGCTTCTCCATTTCAATTTCCACGGTCCAAACAGTACAGATGCGGGGGAAAAACAGGATGATAGCGCAGCATCGAGCCAAACAGAATTTCGTGTTGCGGAAGGGGGCGCAAAATAAACGATTACCTTTTCGTGATCCGCGCAACGGGAAGTCGCCGGGCAATAATTCACATCGTTTGTTTGCTTTTTTTTGCTTTCTGTTTGACTGACATCTGGCCTCTGCAGCGATCCTTGCAAATTTATTCTCTCCTCGGGCAACGTAACAATGGGAAACGATAAAAATAAATGATCACGTTTCGCTCGTAAACGTTTTTACTCGATCGTATCGTCGTAACAAAGATAATTTTCGGTAGCAAAGTTCAAGTTCGTTTGCTTAATTCGACGTTGGCGTAGTGCACTCCGGCGTCGGTGTCCATCGAGAGTAATCTGGCTGACGTATTGCCCAGGAAACGTTAGTAGACGCTTCGCAGCCTGGAATCATTCTACGTCTCGCGTGCACGTAGAATCGAGGATAACAAATTCGCATGTGACAGTTTCATCTCGCGTGCACTCTGTATACATTCGACTTGATTCGGATTCCGGTTTGCGAGAAGTTATTCCAATAAATCCAATCCGCCGTCAGTCAAGAGCCAGCGACAGAATACTATTCAACGAGCGTTTCGCGTGCACCGACGCTGGCTTGTTAACCAAGAGAAATCGCTACGTTACTGTCGTTCAGGATTAATAAACTGTTCGATAATCCGGTTGCGCGCCAAACACCGGCAAGCATTGATAATCAGATGAATGCTCGCTAAACGATCGCGGAACGTTAAACGACAACGACGACGGTGCCCTGGAGTGCATTAACGTCTCGTCTAATTGGCGGCTTTACGATTCCACCGGCGGGATTAACCCTGGAACGGTACACGGGGGTCCAGTGAACCCTAGTTTATTTCCTCTTCATATCTTTCGCGAAGAGTGACGCTCGTGATTCCCACGATCACCTCGAATTAATCCTCGAATTAGACCCGGTGGATTTCGGTCGTATTTGAGCATGTGTACAGACTTCACGCTTCTGCTTCTCGATAAACGATGACATGTCAGAAGTGTGTACGTCGATGGAAGTATTTAGGTTTATAATATGTGTATGTTCGACTTCCACAGCAGAAAGTCACTCTCACCTTTCTATGTTCTTGTATGTGAAATAATATAGTTTATATAGTTACGTTTAACGTGTCCAAAGACAAATAATGCTGTAAAGTGCGATTCGAGTTCGTGAACGCGTATGAAAGTGGGACGAACGATCTCTGATAAAACGTTCGAGAGGATTAATCTATTATTGTACAGCCACAGTGATGGCGTCGAGTGCACGCTCAAGCGACGTTTACGTTAAAATTCAAGATGCAACGATTCCCTCCGGTGTGAATTCTCGCGTCTTAAACAATGTTATATTATTTTCTGTTCGGCGCCTGGCGTCGCTCGAGCGTGGCGTTCGCCTGAGTGCTGGTTGGGAATCAGGCTTAATTATGCAAGGAGGATACGTGCTATTGTTTCGCCGCGTTGGCGGCTGCCTGATCATTTGATCGTTAGCGGTTAATTAACGGCGCAGTAAACCGTCGGGAGATTATAACTTGGCAGCGCAGCGCGCCAGTTCGATTCGCGGCGCGGCTCTTATAATTTCCGGCAGCGACAATGGCTGGAAGGAAAGGGAAATTCAGATTACGCTTCACGCTCGGGCATGCGCGAATTCGCGGGGAACCGGGGGTTGATTATTCGCGTTGCCATTCAAACACTTAAGCACGCTTCCTTGGCGCGGTCGTCGGTTAAGCAAGTGGAAAAGCAATTACAGGACTTTGAGGACAAATATGAGCGTTTGTTAAAAATTCGCGAAGCGAGGATATCTTGAAGTCGGTCGGGAACTCGCGATGGGAATGTATAAATTGGACTTATGCAATGTTTATTGAAATGGGTACAGAAATGTTAAAACAGAAGAGTTTTGGACTTTTCGTTTGGGAGAAATACTATCGATAATCTCGCGAAATAATTATTGCTGGTAGCGTCAGAAACATTCAATAGAATTATTACATATAAAATTGTTCGAGTAATTTAGTTACAGGTTGTAATATTTTAATAAATAGTCTGGAAACGCGTGTTGAAAATAGTAAAACTTTAGACGCGCGCAGTTCCGAAACTATTAGCATTTTATTAAGAATTGAGCCACTGTTAGAAGTAGTAAGGCTTCCCCTTTAAAATGGTTTTTGGTTTTTGTCGATCCGACTTTCCGTTTTCGAGATATCGTAATTTATATAAAAGGTCATTTTTAAAATTCCACACTTCGCCTTACGAAAGCCTATTAACGAGTACTGAAAATACTAAAAGTTTAGACGCGTGTAATTCCGAAACTACTAGTGTTTTATTAATAATTGAACCACTGTTGGCAGCGGTGAAGCTTCCCCTTTAAACTGGTTTTTGGTTTTTGTCGATCCGACTTTCCGTTTTCGAGATATCTTAATTCATGTAAAAGGTAATTTTTTTTATCTCTGTCTTCGTCTCGTGCGTTGGACCTCTCTTTCTCGCATGCGAGACGTGACCGAGTGACCGAGTGACCTAGTTACTACGAGCACGTGCCGGTCAACGACCTTGCAAGGCCGTAGTAAGAAAGTTCATTGATCTCGCGACGTAAACAAACACTTCGGTCTCATCCAATCGACTTGAAACTAAAATCCTCATATCTCCGGAACCAATTGAGCTATCGACTCGCACAAACGCTCATTTTAAAGGGCATTTCATCCCCTATCTAATGACTATACCAATTACAACATTTTACGCTATCTTCTATGTTTATTTTGACATTTACTTCGATGCTATGTTCCTAAAAAACTTTCAAGAATTCCTATCGATTATACAATCAATATACGACTAACACTGTATTATAAATTGTTTATTTAATTGAAAATAAGTTCAAATATACAGGGTGTTTGCGTCGTTACTAATCAGAAATGACTTTCTTCCGAACTAACTGCAATATCATATTACAATATTATTAATTTACTTTCAAATTTGCTTCAATACTATCTATTCAGAGAAGTTTCTCTCACTGTTCTTTCTCCCCATTGCAAAGCACGTAAACCTGTATATATGCTCACTAAAAAAGAAAAGTAATGATCGATGCATAGACTGGTGATCGTTTTCGCGTGAAAGAGCGTCGGGATGGGGATGAAAATCAGAGGAAGATCATTCCGAGATTCGAATGCTCGTGGCGTAGGAAATCACAGGGCGCGCATTGCTCGCGAGAGTTCGCAAGTTTCGCCGTTTCGAGTCGTAAATATAACCGCAACCGCGGCGGCTGGTAGACACGCCGGATCACCATTACGGATAAATATCTTCTGCAGTTAAAAGTGGAATCCCGCCTAGGCTCGCAGGACTTCGCTCGAGAACTTTCCCCGTGTGGGGCTTCGGGGTCGTTAGAAGCGAGTCTGTGACTCTTTTTCGTTCGCGATTTTCTTAAAAGCTCCCGCGCGGAAAAATCCCGAACAGTTCACGCGTATTTGCTGCTTACGATTATGTTCTTTCCCCCAGTCGAGAAAGAACCGGGGGAGGTTTGGCCCTCGCTCTACCCGACCGTACCTTCAACTTTCCTAAACTTTCGTTCTTTCCGGCGAAGATCGAATTGTTCCCCCGGTTTCTTTGTACGAATGCACCGTTGGCTGGCGGAATAATCACTGTTGCAACGAAACGAAGGTACTTTCGCGCATGGATAATAAGGGATTAATTCTGTCATCGCATTTCTAATAATTATCGTTTTAATTGGACGCGGGCGCATTAATTCGTCCGTGAATCGCGGATCAGCCGACATAATGATTGAAATTATCATCGACGCACGGAGGGATTTCAATATGCATAATAGTTGATTCTATTAATTTTATTCCCTGCGGGGTCTGGCTACGATTCATTATACTTTTGTGGATTCATTTTGTCCCTTTATTCATTGTTAGTTACACGGACTGAAACGAAGCAATTCGAATAATTTTAATAGAAATTTCTATAAAACTTTACTTACTGTATGCTGGAATAAAGGGAATTATTAATGACGACGTGAACAGGACATTCGAGGATAAATGTCACACTCAGGAGACCGAATATGGGATCGGGGGTTCCCGTAACCATAAAAGAAAAATCATTACCACCGGAATAGTAGGGACGTGGCGATGGCGAGGTTGATAGGATCGTGGGTTCGAATCCCCCCAACTCTCTTTTTCCTCGATTTATACGATGTTGCAAAGTGGTCTATAGCATATGAATAACGCCTTCGCCCTTGAGAAACCTCCATTCTACTTAGCATAACTTTAAAAATCGTTTTGGACCCTTCCCGAAGTGTTCAACTTCACATTATGGCTGAGCTTAGAATACTTTGGTTAAATATGAGACACTTTGTTGCCCGATATACAAAATTCTCTTTACAATTTTCATCGAACTTCTTATTCTATTACTTTACGATTCTTTGATGAAAATTTTTCTGATTTTCTGATGAAAAAGACTTTAATTGGGATCTTAGTGAACAACCCAAATATTTTGCACGAAATTTTGTAGTCGCTAGTCGTATCATTTAGAGAAGTTTCGGTCACCACTAACCTTTCCATCAACTCGAACGAAGTAAAGTGCACATCGACGCGCTAGGAACTCGTTTACTGCTGTTCATAGAAGAAAATCAAGGAGCGAAATGGACTTTCTAGCAAGATAATGCCGCCGTCCGTGTCAGCCGTGCAACTAAAACGTGGTTTCGGGATTATGAAATGGGTTTTTGCGTATGTGCAGCGTGTTCCCGTGACTAAAATCCGATGGAAAGCTTGTAGAGCATTATGGTTTCAAAGGTTTACGCTGGAAATAAGCAGTATCGGAACATGCGGGAGTTGCAAACTGCGATTACAACGGCATAGAACCATCTGCGAGATAAAATACCACGTTATATAAATATTCGTAACGATATTGAGCAGCTGTAACAGTTTTACAAATGATGGTCTCGTTGTTTCAATCCTGAATCGCGCAAGGAAACGCAAAGCGTGAAATTTAAACAAACCTATAAATTTATTACGAACGACAAAATTAAATTGGAATTATAACCGATACAAATATATCTGCATTTTACGAGTGAAATAAACGCGGAGGTGCAATGAAATTTCGCGTTGTATAAATTAATCTCCATTTAGTCATTTTACGATACCATCGTTCCGTTCGAAAGGAAATGTAAATACGTTAAACGAAACAAAATGGAAACGTTCGTTGTCGAAGGATTACGATTTATTAACAACGAGGCGTTCCTGGAACGTTGACGTAACACTCTCTGATCTTCATATCGCGAACGATTCCATCCCGAGAGCCAGGAGCCCCTGTTATTAACACATATCAAAGACGCGCCAATTCAATTAGCTTAATTACTCTGTCTCGAAACGACAGAAACATGCTCAAGGCGGTAGTTAGGCGAGCGCTGGCTCGTCCCGGCCGTTCCGTAACGCGAACCCTATTTAAACGAGACGTAAACTACCCGAAGAGCGATGCGTTTCGCTCGTGAAGGCGCATCCCCCAGCCCTCTGTGTCATCCTAGTACCCCTTTCGAGGATTTGATTTGTCGGATTCCCATTAAACCCGAATGGAAAACCGGTTCCACTTTAATCCTTCTGTGTTCGCGCAATCCCCTCTATATCTGACCGATATTGCATTCAAGCCAGGTAGTCCACACTTTCTTTTACTCATTTTAATTCTAACCGACTGGACGTCCCGTTTTATTTCGCGGCGACCAGCACAGGGGATGATTTCCATCGAATTCCGTCCATAAGACTCCGATACACTGATTAAAGCGTACGCGATACGGATCGTGTTCTAATTGAAAAGACAGCGGGAATTGCACGGTGTGATAATTAACCCTTTGCCATGACTAGTTCGATTCGTCAGAAGTTCTCGATAGCGAGTTTTGAGACATTACGTTGATGAGATATTCGTAAAACAAGATTCTTCATTGTGGAAATTTCTCTGACGAATTTAAATAGAATTAAATAGTGCACGTTGGAGAAATTATTTGGAATTAAATGGGACGTCAAGGGATCTATTTTAATTTTTTACTTTGGTCATATTCGAGATACAACTCGTTGTGATTGCAAGTTCGGTTCGAAAATCGGTAAAAATAATTTCTGTTTTTAATTTTTATTATTACGATGCAACCAGGAATCCAATCCTCACAATAATCAGGCTACTAAGTCTTGTACATTAAAATCAACACATTTATTACATTGACGAGGTATTGGTAAAACAAATCTGTTCTTAAGTAGTGCATATTTGAAAAATTATTTGGAATTAAATCGTTCATCAGGGAGTTAATTCTAATTTCAAACTCTGGTTATGTTCAACATACGACTCGTCGTGATTGCAAGTTCAGTTCGAAAATCAGTAGAAAATAATTTCTTTTTTTAATGTTTAATATGGCCTATTACGATGCAATCAGGAATACAATTCTCACAATAATGAGGCTACACTCGTCATCAAGCCTCGTACATTAAAATCAACACATTTATACATTGACGAGATATTCGTAAAACAAATCTGTCCCTTATTGTGGTCATTCCTCTTACAAATAAATGTAAACAAAATCAAATACTGAACATATGAAAAATTATTAGGAATTAAATCATACATCGAGGAGTTAATTCTAATTTCGAACTCTGTTTACATACGAGACACGTTCCAATTGAAGACTCGAAAATTAGTAAAAAATAATATCATTTTTAAATATATCCTGGAGCCAAATCCTCACAATAATGAAGCTACACTCGTCATCAAGCCTCGTACATTAAAATCAACACAATCTTACATTGAGGAGATATTCGTAAAACAAATCTGTCCCTTATTATGGTCATTCCTCTTACAAATAAATGTAAACAAAATTAAATACTGCACATATGAAAAATTATTGGGAATTAAATCGTACGTCGAGGGGTTAATTCTAATTTCGAACTCTGTTTACATACGAGACACGTTGCAATTGAAGATTCGAAAATCATTAAAAATTAATATCATTTTTAAATATATCCTATTACTATGCAGCCAGGAGCCCAATCCTGTGGCTCCACGGTGAAAAAAATCGCATCTCGTCGACGGCGATAACGCGTGCCGCGAACTGGAGGCCACGTGCATCGCGTTATCATACTTCAGAGCGTATCAGCCGTGGCGTGCATCAGCGTTCGTGCATAATGCACGCAGGACGCGTGCAGATGCGAGTCGTGAGCCATTTTCACGAGCTGCTCCGGGGCGTTATGCTTTCCGTAGCAGTGAAAAGAATCGCCGCGATCCCATAAAGGCCCCGGGATGCATCCATCGCGCGCGACCTTCTACCTCGTTATGCCGCGCGGAGAAATATCGACGGGGGTGGGCGTTTCGCTGTCTACTCTCTCTCCGTCCCTTAGGGTGGAAATTTTTTTTTCTCCCCTCCCCCCCTCGCCTATATCTTTCCACCCTCTGCCCCGCTTTTTCCCGGTTGGAAGCCGCGCTCCATTGGCCCCGTGAATGCAACGAGTAATTCCAGCGCGATTCATCAAAGGTAAAAGCCTGGTGTGAATAGAGGGGGCGGGCGATGCACCGGGGCACGGGAAAGGGGTCGCGGCGACGCGCAAAATGAAAAAACGGAACATCAAAAATAAATGCGCGAGACGAAAAAAGAGAGGGAGGGGGAAAAAAAGGAAAATCTACCGGAAACCGCTCCCGCGCGAATTGCGGGTGTTCTTTGTGCCTGGTCGCCGTGTGCGTGCGTGGGCGTCTCGTATTCTCGGTGGTCGTGGAGGGGGGAACGGGGGGCGTGTAAAAAGTGGCCACGTAAATGACCATTATCTTGTTGCGGCTACTGGCAAATTGTGTGGAAAAGTGGTCGCGTAGCGTTTACGTTTTTCGTGCCATCTGGCTGTTTTGGCGCTCGCTGCGTCCTCGAAATCGTTGAAGGTACTGGTTTGTTTCCATGGAGAAATCGACGTTTTTTGCTAATCAAGTTTTCCGAATCGTCGAAAACGCGTTCTTGGAAGGGCAGTATTAAAAATAGAATTTATTTTACGTTGTTTCTACGGGATATGATCGAAATCCAAATAAACGATCGTGTACATTAATTGCACGAGTACGCCTTCGTATAACTGAAATTACGCTTCGCCGCATTTGAGATAATAGAAGCTTAGTTGCGAGTTCGTATATCCGAAGCTCGAGCATTAACTTGTTCGTATAAATGAAGCACGGATAAACGAGGTTCCATTGTACCGAATTTAATTATTTCGCGGTCCTGGCGATCAATTATCCTGCTTGTTTTGCAGACAACCGTCGGCTAATCAACAATTTTTGCTTTTTTTTCAAATTTAGAGAACAATGATTCCTAAAAATAACATTTTCAAGCTCATATTCTGCCAACCATGACAAGTACATACAGAGTGTTCGGCCAACCCTGGAAAAAAATTCAGTGGGAGATTCTAGAGGCCAAAATAAGACGAGAATCAAGAATACCAATTTCTCGATTGGGTTTCGTTAAAAAGTTATTAAAAAATTAAATTAAAAAATTTCAAACCACTCTGAAAAAATTATTTTTGGTTGCGAGGATCAATTACAATCATTTTTGGTCAATAGACGTACTGTTGAAATCCTACCCATTTTCGAGAAAAAAATTCGAGTAGGTGCTGATATTTTTCATAAAAATTAAAAAATTTAAAATCGTTCTGAAAAAAATATTTTTAGTTGCAGGGGTCGATTACAATCATTTTTGGTGAATAGACATACCCTCGAAATCCTACGCAGTTTCGAGAAAAAAATTCCTTACCGAAAATGTAATGTCTGACCATACCGTCGATATGTTTCACTGAAATTACATGCTTATGTTTAAAACATCATAACTTCTGAACGAATTGGACGATTTTAATGTTTAAAAAAGCAAACTACGCGTATTTTGATGGAGAATACGTAGAAATTCTAAGAATATTCGAAATGTTGATCTTTGACCCCGAAAAATGAAAAAAACCCCATAAAAAAGGTCCAATTTTCAAATGTCCATAACTCCTACAATAGTGAATATATTCGAATGAAATTTTTTTCTGAAGCAGAGCTCATGGGTACCTACAAAAAAGTATTAGACAACTTTTCTGTACACCGCCAACCAAATTCATTAAAAATAAAAAACGAAGTTTTAAGAAAAATCGACACAGGGTAGGTGCCCAAATTTTCCGGTGAAAAAAAAAAATTTCAAATCGTTCTAAAAAAATTATTTTCTGCTGCAGGGGTCAATTACAATCATTTTTGATCATTATACATACCCTCGAAATCCTATCCATTTTCTAGAAAAAAAATTCAGTACGTGCAGAACTTTAAACGTTAATAACTTTTTAACGAAGCCTCCATCAACAAATTGATATTCTTGATTTTCGTCTCATTTTGGCCTCCAGAATCTCCCATTAAAATTTCTCCCAGCTGTGGTCGAACACTATATATATCAAACCAAAATATCTGAAATTCATAATTGACTAAAAACAGAACGCGACGATTCCACTTTCTATAGAACGTTAATTTGCTACTAAAAAGCGCAATGTAACGCGCAAAAATTTCGAATTGTCCGCGACTGGAGGACAATTGCAGGAATTTGTAAACGCGATACCAGCTACATAAAGGACCCCAGGGTACTTGCACTTGGAGATGAATCGAGTTAAGTTTCCCAGGAAGAGAAAAATTGGCAAAAGAACAAAGTGCTTTGAGCCACAATAGCGTCTGCGTTTTGAATACGAGCTCATTAAGCCGGTGAAATGCTGCTTGAAATTTTTCTCTGACAGTCATTGTGGGTCCACGGTTGTTCGCGATGCTTGGCTCTCGCGGTAACAAAAGTTGAACTTGAGCGGGTGAAATCACAGCCGGGCCCGTTTGTTTCGATGACGAACGTTCGAATCTCGGTAATATTCAGTAGCGAACCGTATCGTTCCATATTGTCGTAGGATTTGAATACACCGACTGCCGAAGATAAGCGACATTTTCCTGTTTATTATCCAACGAAACGAACCATAAAATACAATAACCAGCCAAGAATATGCGATCGCGGACGGTCGACGTTTAATTCCACCAATTTTCATCGTCCGCGAACCATTTACCGATGAAATTCAATCGCGCTTACGCGTAACAAAACCTTTCTGGCCTCTTGTGAATTACTCCACCCTCTATATATTTTTTTTTCAGCTAACCAAACGAGAATCTCATTGTTCGTTATATTCCAATAAGCACCGCGAACCATTCCACGAAATCGTGCCGCGTTCGCGTCGTGCAATTTGTATCGCTGCTCCCTATTATCAAATGGTCAGCCATTAAGATGAGTTTCCATTGTTCGTATCGAGCACCGACCCCGAAATTGCTATCCTAGGGAACAGGACCTTTCGTGGGAGGTGTATTGGATAAGACGTTACAGTCAAACTTCGTGAGACATGATTACGCTATCGACATTCTGCTTGCAAGGGACGTTGCCTAAATGTTACCTTGATGATACTTGACATACATGCAAAGTAGTTGGAAACACGTATTATCTATTTTTATATTTAATTTTCTCTTCGTCTTCAAATTGTTCGATTGAATAGAATTTTATCAAAATTGATAAGTTCGATCAGGTCTTGTTTAACGAAACAACATAGAATTTCGAGTAAAAATTCTCTTAAAAATAACCGATGTGCCGCAAAAATAAAAATCCTAACATTTCAGATGAAATTGAAAATCTACGCGTCATTAAAATGATAATAATTCGGGGGGAAACAGAAATTCGTGTAATCAAACTACATTTCGTACGTATTCTGTAAACCTGTCGTCGATCGAACGTATTTGTAACTTCAAATGTACGGTGTAATAAATTTGCATAAATCGTATGCAAGTATTTTGTGGCTGAAAATAAACAAAACACGACGAATGAATTTTTATATTCCAACTAGTACGAAATAACGAGTACTCAGCTATTATTACTATTTAGTAGTGATTTGAAAGGAGCCTAGAAAACCTTCTTCTCGTTATTTCTTTGAATTCGAACCACTTTTACACCGAGCTGTGCAGAGTCGATATATTGAAACTGGAACTAGCTTCCCACTTTTTCCTCCTCCGAGTACCAACTTATCGAGTCGGACATCCGAGTACAAAGTGCTCCATTTCGCGAGAGAAGAGACAAACAAAGGCCAAGATAATCGTCGGAAAGACGGAAGCGCCGGGCATAAATTCCGAAAAAAAAGGGCGAAAAGCACGCGAAAAGGACTGTACTGTCCAGGGAAGAAAGTAATAACGGAAAGCTGGCCGCGCCCTTCGTCCGTTCGCCTCTGTGCATAGCTGCATCTCTAAGTTACGCTCGCTGGAACTTGCTGACTCGGTTGCGGTGCGTTTAAATCTTGGCAATGGGCTCGCCCGGGCTCCACTATTTTCCCGGCCACTTTATTACCTGGAATACCGTGGAAGCTCGTTAGGAAAAGCTTCGGCGAGTCGCCGTCCAAACGATGATTCATCCTCGAATTACCTGGCCCATCTCGCCCCGGACGTCTCGGCGAACCGGGTCCGACTAATTGTAATCTCGTAATTATAATTGCCCGAAATTACTGCCAGCCGTCTGGTTAAATTAACGAAGTGCGTCTGCGTCCCAACAATTTGGCGAAAAGTCCAGGGGATGCGTTCCGGGGGGCGAAAATGCCCGGAAGATTAGGGTAGCAACGATCATGAACCGCACTTTGAATATTTTAATTGGACGTAACCGACCACGCTGCAAAGTTTATCTCCTTTAACATGTAGAGACTAACTTGGTTGAAAATATGGATCATTTCCATGGAATGCAACAAATTTATGGGATCAGTTGTCCTGGAGAATCTCTTTGTTTTGTAGCAAAATCTAAACTAGATGATAATTTTGAATAGTTTCGTTCTTTTAAAAATGTTATTACTGTATTTAATATCTTGTTGGTGAGTCTCTTATAAATTATTCAGTTTCGTTGTTGTCGTTTTTAAAGTCCTATGAAGTGTATGTAGATCATTTCCATGGAAAGCAACAAATTTAAGGGATCAGTTGTCCTGGAGAATCTTTGTTTTGTAGCAAAATCTAAACTAGATGATAATTTTGAATAGTTTCGTTTTTTAAAAAATGCTATTACTATATTTAATATCTTCTTGGTGAGTCTCTTATAATTATAACTATTAAGTTTTGCTGTTGCTGTCGTTTTTAAAGTTCTACCAAGCTGAAGACAGAATTCTTGGTGACCAATTAAACCGTCTACAGTGTACGGTTTGCCAAGTTGTCACCTGTCCGAAGCAGCTCGCCTATATCTGTCATCGATCGCCTAACGCGACTAAAGTTACACAGAGACGCATGACCACCGGCGGGCAATATGGATGGTAATAGTCTCTCGCGACGCAGTATGGAATATTCAACGCTAAAGGTAACGGTTTATACAATCGATAGCGTCGTTGGTAATTCGCAATATCGTAATTTCTCAAGAGGGTTAAATCCATAGGACCGAGCCTCGTCACCAAAAGTGAGATCCACATTTCTCTGTAACGGAGTTTCTGCAATTTTTTTTCAATAATTAAAACCCATATTCGTTATATCGATAAAGAATTGACGGTGCCAATCACGTAAATTTCCCTCGTAAACGTATCGAATAAAATTGAGTTGTTAAATAGAACGAGGACAGCATTCATTATAAAAGTGGTATAAATTCAGGAACATGTATGTTCGAACGTTCCCCGACCCGTTACGTCGTAAAATATGAGTCGATATATATGCTGTACATAGCATGTGTACATCGCAGTTACTTCAAAATCCTTTATAGCGACGGTGATAATAACGACACGCGAAAAAGTACACATTTGAATGATTGTAACAGACAAGCGAATTAAATGTCGAAATGGAAAGAGTGTATTGATTTGTTGTCATATATAACTTGGAATTAATAAATAAATTCCGTTGGTTCTGTTTAATACGTCGAGTTGCTATTCACTGACACATATTCAACATTTTACACCATTTTCACCTAGATAAAATATAAAATACCAGAAGGATCATTGGCGAGAGTGCGTAATTTTGAAATTCAGTAACTACTATACTATCACCAAAAACATATTTTTCTTTGTGCACTGTTTAAATATCTGAGTTTACTTATAGTTGATTGCTAACATTATACAACTGTTTAATTATCATTTAAGTGAAGTATTCTCTTGTGAGTTACGTGGGAACACTTGTTAGTTTTTAATAAAACGTGTTCTTAAGTATGAAGGATGACTACGTTCGAGGAGACTCTTCAAATTGGATAGTTTCCGGAACCTAGTCAGTCACGGCGACCATAAATTGAGGCTCCGCTCAATCACCCTGAGATCTAGCCTACTTTCCTTCGGATAAATAAAATAGAGACCAATATACCAGCAGTGCCTTTTAGTTAAATGAAAGAGTGGCTTTTTAAAATTTAATTTTAACGGCAATCCACGTCTTGCAGCTTCATTTTTCCCAATAGCTTTTCCAGCAACAATATCTATAATCTACGATTTCCTGATTCTTTAAATCCCACTTATTATTGCTCTAGAGAATTAGAAAATCACTGTTTTGAGAGTTAATTTAAAAGGCTAAATCGAAATTCTGTTAGTCTAGTTAAATAGAAGCCAACAGACTATCAGAGCATAGGTAAATTCATGATATAATTATTGTTGGTAACATCAAAAACATTTAATAGAATTATTACAAATAAAACTATCGGAATAATTTAGTTACAGGTTGTAATATTTTAATAAATAGTCTAGAAACGCGTATTGAAAATAGTAAAACTTTAGACGCGTGCAGTTCCGAAACTATTAGCATTTTATTAAGAATTGAGCCACTGTTAGAAGTAGTAAGGCTTCCCCTTTAAACTGGTTTTTGGTTTTTGTTGATCTGACTTTCCGTTTTCGAGATATCGTAATTTATATAAAAGGTCATTTTTAAAATTCCACTCTTCGCCTTACGAAAGCCTATTAACGAGTACTGAAAATACTAAAAGTTTAGACGCGTGTAATTCCGAAACTACTAGTGTTTTATTAATAATTGAACCACTGTTGGCAACGGTGAAGCTTCCCCTTTAAACTGGTTTTTGGTTTTTGTCGATTCGACTTTCCGTTTTGGAGATATCGCAATTTATGTAAAAGATAATTTTTTTTATCTCTGTCTGCGTCTCACGCATCGGACCTCTCTTTCTCGCACGCGAGACGTGACCGAGTGGCCGAGTGACCTAGTTACTACGAGTCACGTGTCGGTCAACGACCTTGCAAGGCCGTAGTAAGAAAGTTCATTGATCTCGCGACGTAAACAAACGCTTCGGTCTCATCCGATCGACTTGAAACTAAAATCCCCATATCTCCGGAACCAATTGAGCTATCAACTCGCACAAACGCTCATTTTAAAGGGCATTTCATCCCCTATCTAATGACTATACCAACTACAATATTTTACGCTGTCTTCTATATTTATTTTTACATTTACTTTGATACAGTATACCCAAAGCAATTTCAGCAATTCCTATCGATTATATTACAATTCATAAATATTCTGTAGGAGTTTTAAGCAACGAATTCAAAGATTGGAGTCGAGTGAGTTACTCTGTAGCGAGACAAAGCTAAAGAAATTAATAAAGGTACAATTTTCTATAGACGCCGAGACAATGGTCCATTTTCATAGTTTGTAATTCGTCGGACGATCGGTCTCGTTCCTGCCGAAACTTTACGAGCAGTCTTTGGTTTTACGTCACGGGATATAATATCGTTTCAGCCGGTGATATACGTCTCGGCTCTAAAACTTTGATCGCCGCTCGTTATTTCATTTTCCGATTTTCCGCCAGAGCGGGCAGCCTTCTGATTATCGAGGCCGCGCCGTAACACCGTAACGGGGTCAAAGCGATGTTCGTAGACGGCAACGTGTTGCCTCTTCCCGAACGGTTCTCGTTTTTAATGAATTTTCATGATCTCCTCGGTCCGAATCCCACGAAATTATTGAAATTTTTCGACTTCCATTAATATTGGATGCCAAACGGGCCGGCATTCCGTTCGGCATTTGCATTACACAGCCCAGCGAGGCTGCTTCTCGCCGAGCAAACGCTCGAATCGCAATCAGATTACGCGGTACGCCGTGTTGTCGGCGCAACTCGCTGATATTTGTATTCAAACGTTCGAACAATTCCCTGGGCTGGTCTAATGTAATTGGTCCTCCTCCGATATCGTAATATTTTCGTAATACCGGAGGCACCCTGTTCCCGCGGGAGGGAATATCTTTTTTGGGGAAAAATCGACGTTATCTGTTATTTATGATCCTGGCAAACCGAGGCTGCCCCGCGTATCGCCGCTCTCGCAAAATTCGACGCGATCCGCTCGTCTCCCAAAACACGCCGTAGAGGAAAACTTACGACCACCATACGTATAGGTTTTTCCACTTGCAAACTGCTCGGGGTATCCCCGATATATTCTGAAAGAAACATTCGAGCGGTCTTGATCCGCTGTGCGGTGAAGAATAGCAGGCTTATCCTTATAAAGTCGATAAAATCGCGTTGCGTGTCCGACTACGCACGTACCATTTCTCCTTGACCACTATTCTCTACAGAAAAATTAGTATTAGTCTTAAGAAATGATCAATGAACTTATTCATCCCATAGTTTGTTCCAGAATCATTTATTCGAACACTTTAGATGCATGTCTGACTATGGTAGTCGGTCCCAAATAATTTTCTTTAACTCACTCACAATGCAAAATGATATTTGTTTTCTCATTTCTTGTATATAGGTATTTTCTAACTGCATCTTGTTATTTTATTTTTAAAAACAGTTTCATAGTCCACGTGCATAGCAACGTGGAACAGGCCTGAAGAGTTAATATTAGTGGTCGCATCGGAACCAGAATTATTCTGGCCACGTTCGCTCCCGTATCCCAGCTAACGTGGACAGCACACACGTTACGGTGTAAATGATAAGTGGTAGTAATAATAACAGCAACCCAGCACGTCACGCGTAACAAGATTATATTTACAAGACCATAACGCTGCAATTAGGAGATAGATTCTGCAACGATTGCCCCATAATAACACCCTCAGCTACAAAACATTTAAATTAAAAGCTAAATTCAATTCTCTATTCAACCATGAATAATTCACACGGAATTATTATTTAATTCATAAAATATACATTCGACGCTTCCGTCGTCCCCTTCGTTAGGATTCGAATAAATTCCCCGGTTCTTCGACGCCCGTGTATCGTGATTTCTCACCTTGAACAGGATCCAAGAATCACGAATGTAAATCGCCCGCTGCATAAAAGAAAGTCCAAACTCTGTTCGTCACGCAGATGGCGGACGACGATTCTCGCGTATCCCACGGTACGGAAAATTGTTACTGCGTTCGATCGCCCCCTCCCCTCGTCCACCCTCTCGGAAGCAAAGATCAGAGATTCGTGGGGAAGCACGCGAGATAGAATCGGCGTCGTTTCTCTTTCCTTGGCAAGTTTAGTGCCTCTTCGGCACACGGACGCAGCTAGGAATCGACGTTCTCGAATTGCACCGTGTCCAGTAAATATACTTACGTCTCTCTCGACGGGGGGGCGTGTAACCGATGAATCTCGTTTACATTGACGCGTTATACGACGCCCGTGGAAAACGAAAGGTTAATGGAGAAGGGGTTCCCGGGGCTTCCTTTCGAAACGGAATAAAAATTTCAAGGCAAATTCGTGTCTACGTTGCGGTATCGTTCTCCGTTAGTTTCGTCGGATCGTTCGACCGAGCGCTCCGGGCAATTCAGCACGGTTATCCCTGCCCTGGGAAGAACTCTCGGACGAGAATGGCCTGTATTTCTGCCCTTCAGCAACACGATAAAGTTTTACACGCGCGATAAAATTTTAGCGGAACCGTTCATTTTTACGCGGCTCCCCTGTCAGACGATAATATAAATATTCCGTTTTAAACAGTGGAAATTCGACTACAACGTGTCAGCTTTACATTTTCGATGGGTTCGATATTTCAGTAAAATTTTATTATTCCTCACTGAAATGAAGTTGACTCTGGTGTTCGATAATTACTGAAAATATTCAAATGTATTTCGTTTGTACAAGTTTCTAAATTGTGGGGATTAGGAAAACCATAGAATAAATAACCAGAAATTACAGGAAGAGCAATAAGAAAATAATAGCACGTAATTGACAGATTAATTTAAAGAAAGACTACATTTTTAAATTTTCACTGGGTTCGATATTTCGGTAAAATTGTATTATTCTTCCCTGGAATGAATTTGTCTCTGGTGCTCGATAATTATTCAAGATATTGAAATGTATTTCGTTTGTACAAGTTTCTAAAACGTGGAGATTAGAAAAACCATAGAATAAATAACTAAAAATTACGTAATTGACAGATAAATTTAAGAAAAGAAATGCCAATCGAACGGTGGTGGTACCATTAAGAAAGTTTAACAAGGTTTCGTAATAAACGAGGTATAAGGAAATTTCACGGAAAGCAATTATTATAGAACTCTGACGCACAGGAGGAAGCATGAAATTTGAATATACGGCGGGATAGATTGGTAACAGGATACGTGATAGGTAACGAATAGGATGATCATTAACAGAATCAGGCAAGAGGCATTATAGATTCAAAAACGATATGAAGGAAGGATATTCTGTTTACCAGTTCTATCGACGTGAAATATAATTATATTCGCTGTATCACCAGTAACATAACGTAAAAGAGACTGGAGGCAGTTTTCCAATGAAGTATGGCGAGCCAACAATAAGGACGGGAGATTTGGGAGGATTTAACTTTAAGCTTCGGGAGGGAAACCAACTTGAAATTCTGGGTATATTGTGTGTCTAGCCCGCGTTCGTGGATAGCAGTAGAAACGCAGGAGATATCAAGAGTCTGGACTGTTTGTCTGTCATCAGGAAGCATGTAAGCCCCGGAAGATCCCCAAACGCGAAGAAAATCCACGATAAATAAAATAGAAATAACTCGAGAATGGTCTAGATCGACGCGGAATTCCAATTGATCGGACCGATGAAAATCGAACGCGATCAGATACGAACGTAATCACAAGGCAGTGAGTGACCAGAACGGAATTGGCAAATTATGAGCAAGCGTATCTGCGAAGCTTTGGAGAAATCAAGCAGCGTGGCTAAGCCTGATTGGAAGTCCGGCAGGATGTTCGAATCGTGTATGAAGCCTTGTAATTGGGCATAGTATAGCTTTCCCAGACGTTTCGAATGGAGGGTAGCTTGTGAAATACGATTTAGCGAAGCCGGGGTCGGTGAATTGGATTTTGAAATAGAAGAGGTCATGGCGTGTTTCCAAATGGCGGGGTAGACACTGGAGAATATGGAATTATTAAATACATATATGCAACAAATGCTCACCTATATTTCTGACCACATAATACATCAAAAAATGAATTCTTCTTCACATAATAAGCAACACTTTAATAGAAGACTGTTAATTGAAATTTCGTATCCAGTTACTCGATTGAAACAGCGGATACGTCTCGATGAAGATAGAGGACGATGATGAATGGATCGACGAGGTTAGCTCGGTCTGGTTCGATCGTTCGCGGCGTATCCGATGAAATTCTATTTGACCCGGCTTGGTTAAGATTCAATGCAATTCGAAGCTCCCATAAGCTGGATGCATTTTGTCATCGCGAACGGGATGAATGTGTTCGCTGGAACCGCGAACAATGGACCGAACCTAGATGCTACGGGTGGCGCTCGAGAAATAATTTTTTATCTGGATGGGTAGCGGCGCCATCAATTTGTCACGCGAATGAAAATTCACGCGTGTTCCTGAGGACGCGCCGCGAAATGCATCTCCCGCCTCTTTTTCTCCCCGGGGTTATAAATCTTCGTATTTCGCGGCGCCGCTTCTGTAAAAAAAACTTTTTCTGATCCTCTCGGATCAATTTCCTCTTTCTTTTTATCGCCGGGGAATCCCGTCTCGCTGATTTTCGCCCCCTCGTTCCGCAGATTTTATTCTAACTTCCATTTATCGCGCGGTGGCCACTACGAAACTGAACTTCGTCAAATGTAATTTGTTAGAAGGCTGCAGATGTTTATCTATTTATGGGAAATTTTAATTCTTGGAAAACTCCATTAATTCTATTAACAAAAATATGAATTTGCATAAAGACAGTAAGATAGAAAATTGACTGAATTTAATATTTTCACCTGGGGCATTTTAACGTATTAAATATTAAATATTTCCTTCTGCTATGTTCGAAATTAATTTTATAGTATACTGTAGAGAATGATTATCCATTCCAACGTAGTCTGAACACCATCTATTTTCTGCTACGTCTGCTGACAGTTCTTGATCTACATGTCTGCCAGAGGACGGTTCTTATTCTACTTGTCTGCCCGAGTACGAGTCTTATTCCTCGTTCTTGACCGAGCACAGTCCCCTATTCTACTTGCCCGACCAATCCCGTTGCTATTCTACGCATTTGACCTGGAATGCTCGTTTCATTAAAGCAGAACTGACATTGAGAAATGGGTACGTGCTCCAGCAGAAAATACAAACGACAATGGAAATAAATACAAACGTACGCCCATCGCGAGCAATTATTTCGTTGTCTCTATAAATTATTTATCGTTTCCAAAACTCTGTCGATGGTCGTTTACGCGAAATACGGAACGATCGACGAGAGACTCTCAAGGAGAACCGCGACGATGCTCTTTTCCCTGGCTGCCGGGAGTAAATCTCAATAGATTCTTTTATGCAGAACAACAAAGCGCGTCGAGGCAATATCGGTACGTGTCGCTCGACGCTAACGGGGCTGGTATTATGAGGGTTGGGGGCCGATGGGAGGGCGTGAAACGATGAACGAGGGGGCAGGAACCGTCGGGGCGAGGAAAAATGCGGCGATAGGAAGAGATTTATGCAGGGCTGCACCGACTAAAGAACTTTCGAATACCGGTCGCAACTTTCTTCCCTTAAAACGCGGGGTCTGCGGACGAGATTACGCGGAACTGCTCTTCCGAATTGAAACTTGTCCTCCTGGCGTACGATTCCTCCAAAGTTCCCCGATCCTGCCCTCAAATATTGTCGTTTCACCTGGAGGAATTGCAAACACATCGTTCTTCGATCCCTTTCTTTAATTTCAGACTTTAGATAACTTTTTAACGAAGCCTCCATCAACAAATTGGTATCCTTGATTTTCGTCTTATTTTGGCCTCTAGAATCCCCCATTGAAATTTTTTCCAGGGGTGGCAGAACACCCTGTATATTTACAATTGTATGAGATGTCCAAACAATAATAATGATTGCATCTACGAAAAACTTTACAGCGTCACGACAGTGGAAAACAGAATTGTAGCCCGACCCAGTTGCTGTGTACCTCCAAAGGAGCACGCAAACTTGCTCGCCGTCTCCTCGACTACAGGATAATGTTTTTAACCGCCTCCGCCAACTTTCGCGCGAAAGTGGCTGGTCCGAATAAGCTCCGTGCCGCCTAAAAACGCGATTTATCGTCGACAAAGTAAAGCGTCCAGTCCTGGCGCGCAGATGTTTCAGGACATAAATTTTCCTTACCCGGTGTACGAAAGTAAGCTCTAAGAAGCACTATCGCCGCCTCTGTCGGTTCAAAACATCCCGATTTGGTGGAATCGTCCCCTGAAACGCTGCGTACCATCGTCTTTTTATTCCCCCCTCCCTACCAACGATCTCTGAACCCCATTTCGCTTCGTTTACGAAGCACTTTGGCCTCCAAATCCAATGCAAATACACGTTTGCCTGCCGAGAAACTGTAAAAAAGATCGCGACGTATTTTAATTTCTCCGTCAAAAGTTGTTTGCTCTTTCGAGGGGGGGCAGAGCGATCTTAAGATGACAATACCTCGAATCTCTTCGCCGAAAAAATGCAATATCTCAGCGATCTTTATGGCTGTCTGTGGAGAAACAGGTTCCGCGGGGCTCCCAACTATTCCTCGAAGAATTCCTTTCGCGCAACGTCGGATCACATGGAAATCCAGAACGAAAGTCGGATATTCTTCGCGAAATACCTGGAAAGATATGCATCGCGACTGCCCCACAGAATGTTACTTTAATCGTCGTCTATTGCTCGCGTCGATTTGAAAATGTGATTTAAATCAAATCATTAACATTACCACTTTCAAGTCATTATCAATTCCCAATTTCGAATTCAAATCATTATCAATTCCCAATACGAGCTAAAATGGAAGGCAAATGAGTCTGAACGTGTCAGAGCCAAGCTTGCAATATACAGGGTGTTCGACTACCCCTGGGAAAAATTTTAATGGGAGATTCTAGAGGCTTCGTTAAAAAGTTGTTTAAAAATTAAATTAAAAAATTTTAAATCATTCTGAAAAAATTATTTTTGGTTGCGGGGGTCAATTACAATAATTTTTGGTGAATAGATCTACCCCTGAAATCCTACCCACTTTCGAGGAAAAAATTCCTTAACGAAAATGTCATGTCTGACCATACGTTGATATGTTTCCCTGAAACTTTTTGGCGAAAAAAAAAAATTTCAAATCGTTCTGAAAAAATTATTCTCGGTTGCGGGGGTTAATTACAATCACTTTTGGTCAACAGACATACCCCCGAAATCCTACCCACTTTCTAGAAAAAAATTCAATACGGCGGAAACTTTAAACGTTAATAACTTTGTAACGAAGCCTCCATCAACAAATTGGTATTCTTGATTCTCGCCCTATTTTGGTCTCTAGAATCTAAAATTGTTCCCAGGGGTGGCCAAACACTCTGTATAGATCACATGGATCGAATGTATTAAGCAAGAAACGAATCAGAAATTGTAGTAAAGATGAATCGCGAGAGAGGAACACTTAATCGTGGCGAGCAGTGTATTTTAGCGAGGTGAACCGTTAGCAGAGGACAGTGTGCACACGTGAAATGATCGATAGTTAAAAACGTGGCGGAGGAGGGACGATTACGCGTTGACGCGACAACTCGCCGCGCGAATAGTCGTTTATTCCGGTCGCTTGTCACGAGACTCGCGGCCCCTCGAACAAACCGAATCAGACGGTACGTGCAGTCAGCAACGGCGTCGGGGAAGCAATCGGAGAACCCCGAAAAGCTTTGAAAGCCACGCGAGCCCCGGCTCTATAAGCTCCGTCGCTGACGCGGCGATATTCCATGCGCGAGGAAACGTCTGGCGAATTCTACGGCTCTTCTCTGCTCTTCTCGCCCGTTCCGGGGTTTTTTCGCTTTTCTCTCGAGAGGAGTCCCTTCTTTCTCGACCCCGTTTTCCCTTTCTCCGCGGTCCAGGGGCGGGTAATTGACTGGGGGGCCTCGACGATCCACTCGTCGAGTGCCACTTTGATGCGCCGTTTTTCTCCGACTTCGCCCCCGACAGAAGGGAAAAATCAATTTTCGAATATATCTGCGTCGAAAGTGCCAGCAGTTATTGCACCCCCGGGTAATTCCTCGCGGAGAAAATTGGAATACCTTTCACGGAATGGCGTGCAAATGTGTGAAACTACCCAAAGCCACCCGTAAGACTTCGAAAAGAGAAGATTTTTTCTTCGTTTAATTTGCCATTTATCTGGATAAAAACGCGGGAGTATTTACGTTTTAACGAACAGAGCATTAAAGAGGATTTACAATTTCGTTGAAGCAGTCTTTGGGAAACGCGAACGAGCGAAGATATTAATGGAAAGTCTGCGCAATGCGCGCTTCGTTTAATCATGCAATCGCTGAAAGAAAGGCGATTGATTTCCCTTTACGATATGAAGTCACAGTACACTTTGATCTTTAAACACCGATGGATCAGCGCTTTCCTCTTGTGTATTGTCCGCGCCTTTCAGTGCAATTGGCTCTCAAAGCTGGCCGGGCCGCGGACCGAAAAATCCTATATTGCTATTTTAATAATCAAACCTGTGAAGTAGAAGAACGACTGAAGCGAACGAACCGGGAGCCTTTGTGCGTTTTTCAGAAACTTTCCAATTGACTGACAATTCTTTCTGCTATGCTGGATTAAACTCTCGAAACTTTGGGGGAGGAACTGTTCAAGTTTGTTTGCAAGTATACGAAACGATGCATTTTAGTCGATCGAGAAGCGTTTGTGATCATTTAAGGAGCAATATCCATCGAATTTCAGAGAAACGGTAGGTTTGATCATCGATTAAATTTATGAGAGCTCGTTTTAACAAGAATGCAGTTACGTGCGAATCAAGTGACCGCCGATTCGAAGGCTGTGGGCTCTGTTACTCGATTGGGTTAATTAATGCCACCGCGAGCGAAACTACGAGTCTGTCGAGCGATTCACGCGGATCCAGGCAAAACGACCGAATCTCGTTATTCCGCTTTTGATCAGCGCGATGTTTTTAACGGCTAAACGGGTTACGTGATTAGCTCGCCGCGATTTCGAGCCCGCAAACTGCATCTAAATCGCATTAAAACGGGATTACACCGGCGCGCGTGTAAAATATCTCCCGTTTTGATCGACTGGCCCGAAAGGTTCATTAAATCGTTCCGTATAATTCGAAACGCATTGTGCTTGACACATTTTCAGAGCAATTTTTGCGAGAGACAATCTTGCCTGGAAAATAGCATTTTAATTCTTACATTTTTCGTTTTAAAACTCCCGACGACGGGAAATGCGACAAAATGATGGCACATCGGTGCACGTACGTCTGGAAACGACGGTAGACGAATCACAATGATGAGACGTCGCAGTATAAACTTCGTAAAAATGTTACGACACCACGTACTCTTCGTTTACGATTGTTGAGAGGGATTGATTCGTTGCCGCGTTTTTCGATCTCGCGGCGGCCCCCGGGCAAGATTTGAGGAATCACTCGTTCCCGGATGTCATCGTCGCCCGGGAGAACAGTAACTTCCGCGTAAGAAGTCCTTGGGAAGCACGTATTCTTCGATGGAAATTTTATCGCTTTCGCGCTGGCGGCGCAATCCTCGTAAAACATACATTTCAAGACCGATCGATAAATTACTGCGTTACGGGGGGCAACTGCAGCAAGGAATTATGTCTTAATCCTTTGATTCACAGAAGCGCCAGATCAGACTCTAATCTATTCACGGTAAATCAGATTCGTGAACGAAATTTTGTACGTCGGACGAAAACATATTTCCATTTCGGTTTTACAAAATTCGTTTACAAAATTCTCATTTAATAAACGTGCAAGAGATTACAGGCTCGCGAAACGAACGTAGAATATTGAGGGTTAATTGATTTTTATTACGGGCTACTCGCGATATAATTACACGTAGAAATTTTGATTATCCGGAGTTACGGCGCGATAAACCTGAGCAGTTAATACTAATTAAAATCCAGTTAGACTCTAATTTCCAGTGGAGATTCTGAGAATCGATAAAAGGAAGCGTTTAAATTAATACCCACTTTCTTCTTAAATTATTTAAACGCTCGGATATCACGGACGTTCCGGCACACAAAGCGCAGTTACTGCTCGCTGGAGAACGAATTAATTAACACGGGCTTGAACAATCGTTTAAAACGTACATTTGCACGTGAAAATATTTAAACTGGCGCCTTTGCCCCGACCACGATCTCTCTGAGGTTTTCATTCCGATACGCGCTCGCAAAACAAAAAAAAAAATGTTAATCCCTCCGCGAACGTTTCATTTTATCAAAAATCTGGACGTTGCGTCTGCAGCGTTACATATTTTAAATCAAATATCACCATAAACTAGTTCGTTTCCAGGATACCAGGACCATCGTTAAATATGAATTTCCATCGGACCCGTCAAAATCATATTGAAATTTATCGCTGTCGCCTGTTATTGCGCCACTCGACTGTTTTTCGAAAACCATTAACGACGCCACTTTTATTGAAATATTTCAATTCGAGTCAACCGGAAAAAAAATACGTCGCTGGGAATCAAAACGGTTTACGCGAGTTGCAGAAAATTTATTGTCGAAAACGAAAGAGGAAACGTTTATGGGTGGGCATAACTCTAAACTCGATTTCATTTAACTTGAATAGACGTTCGATGGGTCAAGAAATAAACACATTTCACTTCTTCAAAATAAATAAAATTTCCTCTGGTCTGTTGGAAAATAGGGTTGAATATATTTATAAATTTCAGACGATTATAAAACTATTTAAATACACGAAAATTCGAGTGCAATTCGAATGGATGTGTATAATTTTGAAACGATTGGTTCGGAACTCTTTCCAAAATTAGTACGCGAAGGCAAGTAAAATATGCGCACTTTGGACCAAATTACCCCCTTGATCATCGAATTATACGAAGGGAAACTCGGTCGTAAAGTTCTCTGGTCGTCGAAGTTAATAGGGGTGAAAAAAAATTTTACGTCGACGAGATTTTCTCGAATGTCTATAAAGGGGCTTTACGAGGAGCCCGATTCTACCTGATGAAAATTCGTTCTCCGTTCGATACTGTTCCGTCTTTCTACCCCGCCGTCCACCCTAATTTGCGGTAACGAGAAATAGATGATGGAAGGGAAACGAATGTATTTAACCGGTTGGAAGTCCCCCGTACCATCGTTCCTCCGCGGGTCGACGAGTCGTGGCGACGCCTGCTTCTTGCGGAGAATAGAAAACTGCATTAAGATGAGATCATTATGCTTCCTTTCCCTTTATTTCGCGGCTTCGTTTCCGCTTGCTTCTCCGACGGAGAACAATCACGGGCGTTCTATCGACGAAGATTCAATTAACTAACGAAAACAAACTTTAAGTTTAAGGGACGCTTACAGCTCGAAAACGAAGGGGTATTTATACTCGAATGGTCCAATGTGACTTTACTTCTTACTCCTATGTTACTAATAATTCTTTGATACGAATTAGATTGAAATATCCCTGCACTGGAATGCGGATTTCCAATTTTTCGCGTCTCGTAAACAAAATACGCGACGCTGCCTTTGCAAAATGGAGTGTAACGAATTTCCTGTGGAATTACAAAGCTTGCAGGTCGTATAACAGGTTTTGGAGGAACATTGTAATCGAACGTTATAAATCTTCCGTCACGTTGATAATAAATATGCCAGGCACAGATACGAATAAACAGATAGCAACGCGAACGAATCGCGACGACGGTGTCGCTCGAAGAAAAATACTCGAATGCAATTTCCCTCGGGGGAGGAACTGGAACAAGCAAACTGTAATTTCGTATACGAAAGACGTTTATTTGATCTCGAATCGCGAATGTTCGCGATTAACGCGGTTATTGAATACCGTTGCTTTTAAAGCGAAGAACGTTCGAACCGGATCAAATAACCGTTCGCGAAATTTAATGCGAAAATTAGGGAGCGTCATCGCGTAGCGTCATTTTCGGTACGACGAACCGTCGCGTTTAGTAAATATGTCCATATTTAGCGGCACTTAACAACAATATTTGCCGAATAAACGACGCGTATGGCACACAGCGGACGGACAAATCTTTTAATACATCAAATTTATCGTACGAATTGACCAATCAGGTAAACGCAATAACCCAGTCGGACATTATCTCCAAATCGTGCAGTATTAAACGCTTTCAGCTGTAAAATGCAGCCAGCTTTCGAGCCTCGTGCGCCAAGCCACTTTTCAACGTTAAACGACAATGAAGGAAATTACTATCCTTCACAATGGCACGCAATTCAATTCAAACTTCTATATCGCGAAATAACAGCGCACCGCCGCCATTGTGAGAATCGCTTTGGCTAATTCCACGATTCGAAAGAACCACTGCGCTTCGAGCACCATTTTTCGAAAAATCTCATCGTTTTTTCACTCGTTCTATTCATTATGCAGTCACCGCTAAAACTTCTTAACACATTGACGTGATTTTACATTGAGGAACTAAAAAAACTAATTTTGAAGACTAGATTTTAAAGAACATAAATCTAGGTAGATCTTTTGAATTTTAACGAGCTTGCGAAAATAAGTTTTATGAGAAATTGTGGACAATTTGAGGGGTTTGTTATGACGACTCACTTTTATACAGGGTGTTCGACCACCTCTGGGAAAACTAGAGGTTAAAATAAGACGAAAATCAAGAATATCAATTTCTTGACTGAGGCTTCACAAAAAAGTTATTAAAAAATTTCAAATCATTCGGAAAAAATTATTTCTGGTTGCGGGGTTCAATTACAATCATTTTTGGTCAATAGACATGCCCTTGAAATCCTACGTACTTTCGAGAAAAAAATTCGAGTATGTGCTGAAATTTCTCGACGAAATTAAAAAATGAAACGCTTTTCACCTGCAGTCATCACTGGTGCTTCTTAAAGGGGCTTTCAGCCTTAGCCAGTGTTCTTTAAATTATAATTTGTCCACTATTAATTATTTTAATTTCATCTTCGACTAAATGCAAATTAAAAAGATCATTCTTTTTCGTGTACAAACTAGGGAACTCTCAATGGGAGTCCCTTTGATTCGTCTCCTTGAATAGGTACCGGTGGGGTTAGCGATACAGAAAACGCCTTTATCTCGTCGGAAAATCCGATGTCCGATTTCGCAGTCAAAGATAAGAGGTACCCGCGAGTTCTGCCATTTCGCTGCTGGAACTTTCACAGCAGTTTCTTTCGTTTTTCCTGTTTTTCTTGCTTCCTTCCTTCCTTCCGTCGGGTTCCTTTCGACCGGGGAAGCAGACGCTGTACAAAGGCCTCGGGGAGTCTACGGGAATCGCAGTCCCGCTCGTAAAAGGATAATTACTGGAATCTCTGTTGCCACCGGGGAATGGCCGTCGTCGCGTCGAATTAACCGCGTTTTTCAGCCTCGTTCATGTTTACCAATAAACGAGGGAGCCGCGAAATAAACGCTCCCCCCGCCCGGGGTCGTACGCCATCTGCACCGATGAACGCTCCCCATGCATTTATAATTCGCTCCGACGGAAGTGCCCGCTTGCGGGGCCCGGTTTCCGGGCTTCCGCGCGCGAAACGATTTCGATCGACAGCTCTGTAATTGCTGTCGAACGCGAAAAACGTTATCCAATAGTGGATTTCGAAATGAAATCGCGTGTTGTTCCAGGCGATTGGATTTCCCGTTCCTCTTCCTTCGAAGTACACCGTTGTACCTTCGAATTCTGCCTTTAACCACGACAGGCGAACGAGAATTCCATCCGTATTTGGTACACTTTATTATCTTAGAATAATTCTATGCCTTCGTAATCTCATTTGATAGTTTAGCCAAAAATAAAGGAAAGGTCTTCGAATTATATTATAAAAATTAAACGGCATAAATTCCTCTTGCTTTGTCGTATTTTCGCGATCATTTTATAGATCAGTTTACTACAAACAGCCCCCGGCTTAGTGACTCCAAGTTTAGTCAAAAATAAAGGAAATGTCTTCCAATCATATTGTAAAAATTAAACGGCTTAAATTCCTGTTCCTTTATCGTATTTTCGCGATCATTTTGCGGATCGTGCACGCAGGGATCCGTTTACTAAAACAGTCCCCGGGCTTAATGACTCCAAGTTTCCGCTTCTGTCATTATCAATGCTTACAATTAGTCGCGAAACTCCGTTGGCGTTTCGATTCCTGGCGTCGCGGTTGATGGAAACTTGGGAACCTTCTTGCGTCGCGCTGCAACCGATAAGACAGCGCAGGCGACGTTTGATTTCCAGTTAATTAGTCCGCTGTGCCGGGGCTGAACCTTAATTTATACTTGGGGAAACGTTCGACACAAGCCGCGCCAGGCAAGTAACACCTTTGAATGGACGAAACGGAGCTCCCTCGCTCTCCGTTTCAGTCTACCTCGCGTACCAATTATTTCTGCAGCCTATCCGTGTCCGCACAAATGCACAGAGACACGGAAATTACTGAGTTCAGAGATTCCCTCGGCTCCGCGTACGCGATACGCGCGCGAGACAGTCCCGATTTCGTGTTTCTTATTTGGATTCCAAATACTGTTTCGCGTGGTTTCGATCGGTGGCGAGCTTTCGTCCCTATCGAAAGACAAACACTCCGCCAAAGCTGCTACGAAAATATCGAACCGCGCTAATGCGTTTGTCTCTGTAAATTCTAAAGCTTCTATTTTTTCGTAGACTCGTTTTATTCACATGGCGAATATACTGGTTACAGCAAATGAAACGAACATGTTAACGGATTAAATTGTAATTTCGTTCCACGTTCTCGATTTATTTTTGCAACGTTTCTTCCCGTGTAATGAAACGGTTTCGAAGTACTTTCAGCTACATAAACTCGTTAATGCCCTCCATAAATTTTGCAGGCGAACATTTTGAACATGCTGCATTATAATCTCCTTGAGCTGTTAATAACCGTGCGGTTACCGGTATCAGTGTCACTTCCTACCTCGGATGAAGCTACCTGGCAACCTGTCAGAAACCTCTTCGAGAAGGATATACCATAGCCTCAGACAGCATTAACTCTGTTTCGTCTCTGCGTTAATGTAATTTATTGCTGCACTCGAGCCTTTTGTGAGCTTGCAATTAACTCCCAAACACTTCGAGCCTCCGAATTTCCATACGACTCATTCTATCGTACACAAATAAATCTTTCTTTATTTGCTAATTTTAGTAGACGATTTTTCAATCGACAGCCAGTATAGATTTTAAAAACGTATCAACGAGCTGTGTGTTTAAAAAAATACCCCATACAAAGAGGAAATAAAAAAATTATTATTGGTTGCGGGGCTCCATTACAATCATTTTTTGTGAATACACGTACCCCCGAAATCTTACTCACTTTCGAGAAAAAAATTCATTACTGAAAATGTAATGTCTGATCATAACTATCTGGTTACCCTGAAAAAAAAATTTCAAATCGCTGTGGAAAAATTATTTTCGGTTGCGGGGGTCAATTACAATAATTTTTGGTGAATAGACCCACCCCCGAAATCCTACCCACTTTCTAGAAAAAAATTCAGGAACTTTAAACGTTAATAACTTTTCAACGAAACCTCCATCAACAAATTAGTATTCTTGATTTTCGTCTTATTTTGGCCTCTAAAATCTCCCATTGGAGTTTTTCCGGGGGTTGGCCGAACACCCTGTATTTAGGCAAAACACAGACGTGTTACGAGTTCGTGGAACTTAACGAACAGTTGGAATTAAGCCTGAAATGTTTTGAACGTCGAGCGTACAGCAACAAAATACCGAGTAAATAACGAGCAGTGCAATGGGATTTTTACACGCGTCATATATAAGACCGAAGCACCCGCAATGATCGGTAACAGCGCGACGTTGTAAAATGGAACGGCTCGCAGTTATTGCGATGTAACCGATTATTGAATTCCTCGAAATGAAACTGTACGCGAGCGTCGAGTTACCGGCCATTTCTCGCGTTTATACCGCCTCGTTCATATATTGCGATTGCATGTTCGTCGAACGGAATCGATTGTTCTAGGGTGGGTGGTTCGGGCAATCCGTGGTTTCGTTTTATCGAACGTGAAACGGTTTTCGAAAATTTGCCTACTGCTCGCCGAATCCCCTGTTAACAGGAGGCAAGGAAGTTTAATCTTTATTTAGTGACAAGCGTTTGAATTAAATGGTAGCTCTGTTGTTTTCGAGCACACCTTGCCCGTGATTTCCAATCGAAACTTGACGATCGTACGATGTTAATAAATGGGGATTCATTTCTCGAGTTCGTTATTGATTCTACTGTACAGTCAAACTTTAATTTATTCTTTATTTTTCATTGAAAGATATTTCTCTACAAATGTACGAAAATATGTATCTATAGATAATTTAAAGAAACTAGAAATTCTAGTACAAGATAAATTAAAAAATTGAAGCCAATATCGCGGATAGATCGAAAAGCAAACGTTCCCAGATCGGAATACGAAATCATAGAAACGCAAAGTTTGAATATTCAGACGAGTATTCGAGATTCAAGAATTCATACGATCGCGTCTCGAAGTTTTATCCGGAAAGTTGAGCTAATTCTGATACGAGAGTATAATGCGAAAGTTCACCGAGGTGATAGGATTCTGATCCTCGAGCGAATTTTACGCCCAGATTACAGATTAACTTTTTCCTGCAGGACATTCTAGGGGTTCATGGATGTAGGTCAATATGTAAGTATACAATGTTCGCGTATCTGTTGCGTGGGCGGGTCTGACCCGCACGTCACGTGCCACTTAATCTTGTGACTGATGAGGATCGTATACGGTCGACCCCTGGCTGACGACGTTAGGGTTTAGTTCAATTTCAGTCAGCCACCTGTGCAATCTATTCAGAGGATTTGACTAATTTCTATACGCGAAGCTCGTTGATAAATAATACAATGAAAAATCATTAAATATTTACGGTTCGACTGTTCTTCGATATCCTTTATGTTCTCTCTGAACAAGCTTTTCTCTATCAATTTTACTGTGCTAATTACAGTATTCTTTCTCTAAACCGGAGTCAAAGAGTCTACCAGTTTGAATTATACTTTCATCTGCTTTTGCAGAATTAAAAATTCGAAATAAATACACTCTGCTAATTACAATATTATTTCCTTTCTCTAAACCAGAGTCAAAGAGTCTATCAGTTTGCACTGTACAGTGCATATAATGGGACATACTAGAGGCCAAAATAAGACGAAAATCAAGAATACTAATTTGTTGATGGAGGTTTCGTTAAAAAGTTATTAACGTTTAAAATTCAGACCGTACTGAATTTTTTTCTAGAAAGTGGGGAGGATTTCGGGGGTATGTCTATTGACCAAAAGTGATTGTAATTGACCCCTGCAATCGAAAATAATTTTTTTAGAACGATTTGAAATTTTTTAATTTCGTCGAGAAATTTCAGTACCTACTCGAATTTTTTTCTCGAAAGTGCGTAGGATTTCGGGGATACGTATAATCACCAAAAATGATTGCAATTGAACCCTGTAATCAAAAACAATTTTTCCAGAACGATTTGAAAAAATTTTTTTTCGCCGAAAAATTTAGGCACCCCCTGTCGATTTTTCTTAAATATTCGTTTTTCATTTTTAGTATTTTTGTTTGACGCCCTACAGAAAAGTTGTCTAATACCTTTTTGTAGGTACCCATGAGCTCTACTTCAGAAAAAAGTTTCATTGAAATATATTCACTATTGCTGGAGTTATAGCTGTTTTAAAATTGGACCATTTTTATGGAGTTTTTCTCATTTTGCGGGGTCAAGGAGCAACTTTTCGAATATTTTTACGATTTCTACATATTCTCCACCAAAATACGCGTAGTTTGCTTTTTTAAACATTAAAATCGTCCAATCCGTTCAGAAGTTATGGTATTTTAAAGATTCGCATGGAATTTCGAGGAACGATTTCTGGCCAGAAATTATATTTTCGGTAATGAATTTTTTTCTCGAAAGTGAGTAAGATTTCGAGGGTACGTCTATTCACCAAAAATCTCTGTAATTAACCCCTCTAGCTAAAAATAATTTTTTTAGAACGATTTGAAGTTTTTTAATTTTGTCGAAAAATTTCACACACCTAATTTTTTTCTCGAAAGTGGGTAGGATTTTGGGGGTATGTCTATTCACCAAAAATGATTATAATTTACCCCTGCAACCGGAAATAATGTTTCCAGAATGATTTGAAATTTTTTAAATCAATTTTTTAACAACTTTTTAACGAAGCCTTAGTCAAAGACACAATCGTCTTATTTTGACCTTTAGAATCTCCCATTAAAATTTCTCCCAATGGTAGTCGAACACCCTGTATATTCATTTGCTTTTACACAATTAAAAATTCGAAATAAATACACAGATTCCAGAAATGAATGAAAAGAGATTGATGAACTTAGAACGTAGATATTTCAGGCCCTTGAATTTACCTCGACGAGAATCTCGCGTAACTTTAATTAACAGTCCCCCCGGCGCGAATGTTCGCGTTGTCGCTAGTTCGTCGAACTTTTCGCGGAGCAAATTTCCGCGGGAACGCCGCGTGCTGGAACAAACGCGCGCCAGCAGTGGCAAGTTCGCGGGATCGCGAAACATTTTCGGAATCGCGACATACCTTGGCAACTTTCGCGCGTGGCCGCAAAGAAACGAGGAAACCGCGAGAGCCGCCCCCAGGGGGGTCCTGTTCGCCCCGTCAACAACGAATTCTGCGAATACTTGCGAAACAATCGCGAATTTATGGATCACCGGTGGGCGAGGAGCGGAGAGATACGGATCGATTCGCTGTCGCTGTTTGCTACCGAAATTCCTGCGAAACCAGCAGGACGGCTGCTGCGACGGTAATTGAAAAAAAAAGGAATTTCCCGGGGCGTCCCGGCTGTTTCGGGGCTCGTCCATTGTCGACGTCGGGCGGACCGTGAAATATCGTCCAAGTTTCGAGTCGCGCGTGCAGCACCGCGGGATACTAGTCGATAACAATGCAGCTTGTCGACCGGTTCGACTTCTCGCGCGGGCGGAAACTTTCTGGGAACTCGACCGGTCGCGAACTTTCGCGGTGCAGTCGTCGAGACGCTCTCGGAGACGCGGTGTCCGCGGGCGAGGCTCCAGAAATACCATTATCGATCTAACCTGCTATTCCAACGGAGAAAGGTGTTTTTGCAATTTTATTTAAGACTTTGGATTAGTCTTTAATGGGGAATTATTTCTTTAGAAATTCTTCGGAACCTCGATCTAACGTTATTGATGAAACTTAACACTTTCAGATTAGCTTCTCACGCGTGGTAAATGTTTGTCCTACTCTGAACTGTAGAAATTTCACTCCCAGTGAAATCTTGACTCGCGACAAAATACTAAGGTATTTGAGGCTCTGACGACCTTGTGATAGTTGATATCGCGTGAGGTTTCCGGGCGAGGCTGTGTCCTTTGAGGAAAGTGTCGTTTCAGCTAGCTTCTTCGAGGGTCAAGTGTCACAGGGATAATTATCAGTGCTTTGACCCTCGAAGAAACTAGCTGCAACGTTGGAACTTAGGCCACTTTGCTCGAGGAACCTGCATCTGGAAGTCTCAACCACCATCGAAAACATAGATGTTATCAGAAAAAATATATATAACTTAACGTTAAATCGTAAACGACGTTGCAGTAGAGAGAATTTAAAATCATACCTTTAATAACTACGTCACGTTTATTCAAAGAATTCATATTTATTGCGCGAAATCGTAGTTCGCAATCTGAAATCAGTTAGTTTACATTTAGATGAACTTTTACGAAATAAATCAAAACCAGCGACGCGACCAGAGGAGCGAAAGGCAGCAATTGCATCTCCCTGCTACAAATATTAGTTTTTTAACCATTGAAATCTTTTTTTTTTATATCGTACAAAACAACACTCCTCCATATTAAATAGAACGTCGTAAATTTTTCACGTCGAGTTCTCTATGCATTTCGTTTACGGGCACGTCCATCGAAACGAGAAATATTAAAATTATTTTCAGCTCCAAGAATGACATCGTTCCCGCGAGTTTTTCCCTTTCACATAAAATCTCTTGAAAAATGCACTCGCTCGAACGAAACAGAGAGGGCTTCACATAAAACTAAACGAGACGATAAGCTAAATTGAAATATTTTTAATCGTTAGTTTCAAAGAAGTTTGCGACCTTTGGAGACAACGATCCCTTAATTTTGTTACACTGTTAAACGCATTTCGTCTCGCGTTGTTTCCAACAATTGGGGCCGTCTACGTCAACCAGCTCGTATTTGTTAATCTAGAACTTGCTCGTAGTTGTGTTTAAGTAACGCCGTAGTGCGGAGGTACCAGCGATACTTGAACGGGTAAAGTTTCTCGTTAAAGCTGAAATAGAGATAGTTGCGAAAGTAAAATAGGAATTGTTGCGTGCAGTGTCACAGACGAGCTATACGAGTAGACCTTACACATTATGGACTTTCGTGGCCCAATCTGACTCCCTTACCAACCTGAAGATTCGATGGTAAATTTATCCCATTCACATGTTTATTAAATATCAACAACAAATTTAAAAAAAATCCATAAATCATTCTAAAAAAATTATTTTTAGCTAGGGGGGTCAACTACAATCATTTTCGGTGAATAGACATATCCCCGAATTCCTACGCAGTTTCGAGAAAAAAATTCCTTACCGAAAATACCATGTCTGACCATACCGTTGATATGTTTCACTGAAATTTCATGCTTATGTTTAAAATATCATAACTCCTGAACGGATGGGACGATTTTAATTTTTCAAAAAGCAAACTACGCGTATTTTAGTGAAGAATATGTAGAAATTCTATGAATGTTCGAAAAGTTGTTCCTTACCCCCGTAAAGTGTGAAAACCCCCATAGAAGTGGTCCAATTTTCAAACGACCATAACTCCTACAATAGTCAATATATTTCAATGAAATTTTTCTTTGAACTAGAGCTCATGAGTACCTACAAGAAAGTATTAGACAACTTTTCTGTAGAGTATCAAACAAAATTATTAAAAATCATTCTGAAAAAATTATTTTTAATGAATACACATTCCAATTTTCAAACGACCATTCTTAGAGCAAAGTATATGTTTTATACGGAGGAAGAGAGGTATGATATCTATAGATTTTCGAAAATGTACTATTTTATCATTCGTCTCGCGGAGTTCGACATTTTTTCGCCGTTCGTTACCGCAACAATAGAGCGTTCCATTTTAGTCAAATAAATTTCATCCATCGCGGGGTTAATGAGGTGGAAGATTGCGGCCGAAATTTTTTCCCGGGGAATTTAATGGCGCCGAAAATTCGGAGGCGAAAATTGGATACGGGACAAAATAGGGATTGCCTAACGAACTGTGCAACTGGCAGCCGGGAAGAAAAGGCTGTCCGACTCGAATGGCTAACGAGTGAAGGACATGTTTCAAAGAGGCCGGAAGTAGTTACCGGCGGTCTTCGTGTTCACCCAGCCGGCACCTCTTCCTGCAAGACCTACAAAGCCCTTTCTTCGAAAAATTTTGTCTATGAAAATGTTTCTTGCCTCGTTCGTGTCCCCTCTTCCACGCAGTCAATCGCACATCCACAAAGAAAATGCTTGAATAACGTGGAGGCCTCAACATTCCAATCATAACTGTATCAAAGCATTAATTATAGTTTCGATATAAAATAAGTAATTTTAGTCATTGATAGATTTCCAACTTAATCCACAACATTTAAGGATTATTTAAGTCTATATCGACGAGGAGTATTTCTTAAACTAATAGAGTATATTTTAAAAAATAACACCTTTTTACGAAGTAGCTTTCCGATAAAGGTTAAAACGTTAAAACAAATACTGTGTTCCATCGTCGATTTAAGAAACCATCATTTTCCCTCTTTTAATAACGATAACGATAAGAGTTTGAGTACAACGTTGAGTAGAGCTTAAGCGTTAACAAGTTGGAAAGTTTGTAGTTTAATAGTTATAGAGAAACGCGAAGGAACTCAAAATCCTTCAAGCCCTTCTTAATAAAACTTTGAAGTTTTCCCGGCTGCGGAGAGTAAGTTAAAAATGCTGAAGGGAAGATATACCTGCCTTCTCAGAAGTAACGATTAAGTCGTTTACTGGCTTAAGTGGAATATAAAGGTCTCGGTGTTTTTCTTTTCTTAGACGACATCGTAATCTCATCTATCTATTATTTTTTCGTAGATAATCACAGATTCCAGTGGCCAAAAATTGCGATCACTTAATCAACAGTGAACAAAATTATATTATTCAGAAGGAACGTAATTGCAATTTCTGCTGGTTACGTTTAATAAACCGGAACGAATAACATTGGAAGGAATTTCTCTGTTTAAAATGTTCGATTCTGGGCCCACGGAGCTCCCAGAATGAGCCAATAAAAATCAACAGAGCAAGATGGCGTACAGGTGGTTTGTCAAAACAACCGACTCTGAAAATATACGATAAAAATGGAAACCGGTGGGTTCGAACGCGTCCCGCGGGACGTTATCGTGGAAGCTTATAACGAGGCGAGGTTCGACTGGCCACCGAGAGTTTTTCCTGTCGACGTTCTGCGCGAAAGGAAGTTGGCGGGGAACACTTTCGAGAAGAAAAGCCCGCCGGGAGCTCTGTCGACGTCAATGAGACTGGGCCAACTTTTTCTCGATCGCAACGTGCCTCGACACCGACGCTTCATGCCTCTCAGTCTCCTTTTCTCAGGTGGAAACTGCAATCAGTCCGACACACCGACTGTCCTGGAAGTTGCTTAATTTCTTGGGAAAGCTGGAAACTGAGAGGAGGAAATTCCGCCATCGTGGAATCCCTGAGCGTCGAAACGCGATACCAATTCGCGTCGCGTGTGGTCGTCCACACATAAAGGAAACGCTTTGTTACAAACAACGATTCACAAATAGAGTTTAGGGAGCATCAGTGGGAAATTGAGACTCGAGTTTTTTGGAAATCTGAAAATTTTCATTATTCCATGAGATGATGAGTCTCTAATTTTTGTGAGGCATACTATGGAAAAAGTTTTGTAAATACGTAAATAAAGGGTAAAGTAGGTACTGAGGAAAAGGTGATTCCACACAGAAATATGTAAAAGATACGTACTACAAGCAGTAAGGGATTTTTGGCGAATTTTTAAACGCACGTAAGAGCATTTTCTCATAAATATCCTCATACTACTTTAAAAGTGGACTAAGAACATAAAATAGAACAAATTCTCATAAATACGTTAAAAAAACGAGAATGTTTGAGTTCTACAAGTGCAAAAACCTCCCTAATAAACAAAAAATATTTCCCTTATGTGCTTTCACAGAGAAAAATGAGTCTAATACAGGGTGTTCAGCCACCACTGGGAAAAATTTTAATAGGGGATTCTAGAGGCCAAAATAAGACGAGAATTAAGAATACCAATTTGTTGATAGAGACTTTGTTAAAAAGTTATTAACGTTTAAAGTTCCGGCCCTACTGAATTTTTTTTTCGAAAATGAGCAAGATTTCGGGGGTATGTCTATTCACCAAAAATGATTGTAATTGACCCCTGCAGCCGAAAATAATTTTTCCAAAACGATTTGAAATTTTTCTTTTTCCGTCGAAAAATTTAGGCACCTACCTACCCCCTGTCGATTTTTCTTAAATATTCGTTTTTCATTTTTAGTATTTTTGTTTAACGCCCTACAGAAAAGTTGTTTAATACTTTTTTGTAGGTACCCATATGCTCTACTTCAGAAAAAAGTTTCATTGAAATATATTCACAATTGTCGGAGTTATGGCTGTTTGAAAATTTGACCATTTTTATGGGGTTTTTCTCATTTTGCGAGGTCAAGGATCAATTTTTCGAATATTTTTGCGATTTGTACATGGTCTCCACCAAAATACGCGTAGTTTGCTTTTTTAAACATTAAAATCGTCCAATCCGTTCAGAAGTTATGACGTTTTAAAGATTCGCATGGAAATTCGGGCAAACATTTCTGGCCAAAAATTATATTTTAGGTAAGGAATTTTTTTCTCGAAAGTGCGTAGGAATTCGAGAATATGTGTAATGACTAAAAATGATTGAAATTGACCCTCGCAACAGAAAATAATTTTTCCAAAACGATTTGAAATTTTTTTTTTTCCGTTGAAAAATCTCACCACCTATCCGATTTTTTTTCTCGAAAGTGGGTAGGATTTCGAAGGTATGTGTATTCACCAAAAATGATTGTAACTGACCCCCGCAACCGAAAATAATTTTTCCAAAACGATTTGAAATTTTTGAATTTAATTGTTAATAACTTTCTAACGAAGCCTCTAGAATCCCCCATTAAAATTTTTCCCAGGGTTGACCGAACACCCTGTATACTCTCCGCACTGGGATTAAATTATCGATAACTTATGGAAGGTTGAAATTTTTGTTTCCCCGGGTGGAGCTTACAATTAAACCAGAAAATTAAAGAAAAGAAATGCCATGGGGAGGCCATCGACGATTGGTGCGACTAATGGTCACAGCCGGACGTTAATCTTCCTTCGTTCGCAGTTCTCCCGGCTCACTGATTACACGGAAGCTGCCGTCGAATATAATTTCCGGCGACGGACGCGACCTAATTCAATATGGAGTGGTTCGCGAGGAACAATGGGCTCCGCCGCGTATACGTACAGACTCGAGTTTACCTGCACAAGCGCAGGAATTCCGCGAGTATGGAAACGCTACATCACGATCGCCTACAGGAGTTTCAATGCGTCTTCAACATTGTCCAAGGAACTTGCACGTTTCCCCACCCACGAACGTGCTGTAATTAACTCGAGCATGTTCGCCCCGATTCTCACGTTTTTGCCGATAAATATTCCGCGGCCCGGCATATCGTTCCCGCTGTCCCCCTTCTATTAATCCCGACCAGGGAAACCCTCTGTCGATAGTTTCTGCACGTTTGATGCCTCAATTGGCCCGCTATTTCTATTTGCATCCCATTACCCTATTCACACCCATGCATCGAAAAGGGAAAATTTCGTTTCACCCGCGCAATTCTGCCGCCAGTTTCGCGAACAGAAACTGCATACTATTATCAGAGCCACTCGTACGTCAATTATTTTTAATTGGCTTCGATCCAACCAGATCGTAGATTCACTGTTTTACGTACGGAAGCAAAACTATTTTAGAACATCTCTCGAAAAGCAATGTTTATGCATTTCTAGTTTTCAGTGTTGGAGACGTGTACCGTCATTGCAAGATTTTAACGTGTCCCCAAGAGCTCAACGTCAAAGTCTGGGCGTTTTAAACGTTACACAAAGGCGTCCCCATTGTCGACGCTCCGTTTGGAGCGTTCGTGGAAAATTCGCGAGCGCGTAACGAAATCATATTGTTCGAAGTACGAATTCGCCGTCTATGCTCTCGCAGGAAGAACTTCGGTTCGAGTTGGAAAGTCGTAGTTAGGAGGAGTAACGAAGCAAGATCGCGCCGTGGGGTGGAGGGCTTCTAAATTTCGTTACCTTCCTGTGTCTACAAACAAACTTGGGATTTCGCGTGACTATAATTTCCAGCAGCCCTTGGTTCGCTGCGGAACTACCCCGCGATGCTCGTCGGTTCTACAAATAACAAACGGAAGTTGGGGAAAATTAGCAAAAAGGATGGTGAATTATGCCACGTTTATGAAACGTCTAGCGCTTTATTCTCTTCGGGTCCCCGCGCTCGACGGAAACTAAGCGTAAAGTTCCGCGGTTCTTGCAACAACGCGATAATTAGCTGCATATAACTCGCGGTGGCTGAGACTGCGACATCCATCCGTCGTTTCCGTAGTTGGGAGAACTTTAGTTTGCAATCAGCATATGTTTAATGGAAACGAGGAATATTCGGATGGGAGGAATTACAATTTGTTGCGCGGAATTCGAAATCGTTCTACCCTTAACGGGGAATTAAGTCGCGGAGCAAGAGAGAAGAGTATGGCAGGAGTTGGATTGGATGTAGTCATCTTCGAGTTCTGTGTTGCTATTGTGCGAAATAAGTAGATTAAAATCCTCTCGAGTCTATGGGATTTGTTGAGTGGACCTTCAATAGTGGGGACTATTGTTACGTGCAGTATTCAGCGTTGCTCTTATTAGGAGTCGTATAATGGTCTTAAGTGTTGCATTCTGCTTTGTTTTTGAATTGATAATATGGTAGAACCCCCATTGTTTCTATTAATACAGACACGACTGGCAATGTAATTTTCGAATAATGGAAACGCTCGCGATTTTGGAATTAGTCGTTCTGTATTTTAGATAAAATGAGGTAAAATAAAAGCACTATAGAGGGTGTTCAGCCAGCCTTGGGAAAAATTTATTACAGCGATTCTAGAGGCCAAAATAAGATGAAAATCAAGAATATCAATTTGTTGATGGAAGCTGTGTTAAGAAGTTATTAACGTTTAGAGTTTCGCCTGTACTGAATTTTTTTCTCGAAACTGGATAGAATTTCGGGGGTAAGTCTGTTCACCAAAAATTATTGTAATTGACCCCCTAAACTGAAAATAATTTTTCCACAACGATTTGAAATTTTTTAATTTTGTCGAAAAATTTCACACCTTCTCGAATTTTTTTCTCGAAAGTAGGTAGGATTTCGTGGGTATGTCTATTCACCAAAAATGATTATAATTGACCCCTGCAACTGAAAATAATTTTTCTAAAACGATTTGAAATTTTTTTTTTCGCCAGAAATTTCAGGGAAACATGTCAACGTATGGTCAGACAGGACATTTTTCTTAAGGAATTTTTTTCTTGAAAGTGCGTAGGATTTCGGTGGTATGTCTATTGACCAAAAGTGATTGTAATTAACCCCTGCAACCAAAAATAATTTTTTTAGATCGATTTGAAATTTTTTAATTTTGTCGAAAAATTTTACACCTTCTCGAATTTTTTTCTCGAGAGTGGGTAGGATTTCGAGGGTATATGTATTCACCAAAAATGATTGTAATTTACCTCCGCAACTAAAAATAATTTTTCCAAAATGATATGAAATTTTTTAATAACGTTTAAACGAAGCCTCATTCAAAAAATTGATATTCTTGATTTTCATCTTCTTTTGGCCTCTAGAATCTCCGATTAAAATTTTTCCCAAGGGTGGCTGAACACCCTATATAAGGGATTAATTTTTAGCTCTCCTAGAATTAAAGTTTTCTGGTCTTCGTAAAAGGATAAATTTTTTAAGACTCACTGTATAGTAATTGGAATAGGGAACAAAAGTGGCCTAAAGTGAAATGGACGTCAAAGGGGTATTGATATAACCTTGAGAAGTCAAAAGTAATCCTTTCCCGTATCAACATCGAACGTCAAATAAAAAAAGTAAAAGAAACGACGAAGTGCAGGGTAAAGAACATAAAGGAACCCCGGGAATAAATATTTCCCGTTGACAAACCGGAAGCTCGTGTTTCTCCTTTTCGGTCTTCCGGACGTCCGTTTGACTTCAGCCGTCTGGAACGTCTTGCCGTACCTCTGGCCCAGTTTGTTAATTAAACTTCGCAGTCGCGAACGAAATAACGAACGCCCGGCACGGCGCTTTGTTGCATCCAGTGAAATTCGTGTCAGCCCCCTCCCGAGGCCCGAAATAACCCCAGCGAACGGGGCGATACTCGTAATAATAACGCCCTACCCGCTGAGTTCAAAGAACGGAGACGCAAACAAATTTCTCACGCAGGGTGTACATAACGTTTGAAATGTTTGAAATCCAGTATTCCCGAAGAGATAATAATTTAATTATACTTAATTGCGTTGGGGAAGAATTATCCTTTGTCGGGAGGGTTCGTGGAGAGTTTGCGAAACACTGAGCCCATGGCTTTGTGCACAATGATCTTGTAAGAATTTGTCATCGGAAAAAGGGGTTGTTTGCCACAAACGAAACGAGGAGCGTGAAGTGTTCTATTTTTCTTTTTTTTTTTTTAAAATAGCTGATTTATTCGGTTAGGAAGAATTCAGTGCAAAGTGGACAGGGTGATAATGTAATTGGACCTGCTTTTCTCGATAAAAGATCGAAAGGGTTCTCGAGGATTGCTCGTTTTTTATTTCCAATATCGTGAGTGTCGAAACGCTTCGACGTTGCACGGGAATAAGCTATCAGTCCGCCAAAGTGCTCGGAACGGTTTGAAAAATTGAGGGAATCTATTACGATCCGAGTTGCGTCGATGGTGTACGTAAATGGCTGCCGCGTAAGAAGGTCAAAACAGGATACATATTTATGCCATAGTTTTTCCTTGTTTTTGTATCCTCCGTCGACCGCCAAAGTGGATGCCGGCGCGTTACGATACGTGGTCTGCATAATCGGGAGTCTCTCGCGTCACGGTTTTTGAAGCGCGAAACGTCGGCCGGGTAAAAAGGGACTGGTTAAACCCGGTGGCGAGGGAACGAAAGGAGGGTCGGGGAAACCGAGGAGCGCGCTTACGCGAATTAAAACGACCGGAAGGAATTTCTTTTCACCGCTGCAGCTGCATCCAGCGCCCGCCGCCCGAGTCGTACTTTTATTACGTTCCATCCGTGTGCGGCTATCAGCCAGAAACGACCGAGACTCGCGGAGGCTTAAAAGTCTGCGCGAGCCGGAAAGGTAGCGGGTTTTTTTCTCCCCTCGGCGGGAAGAGGGAGGGAAAAAGGCTTCGAAAATGAAAAAAATGGCAAAAGGAGTGGACGAGGGAGAAAATGGGAGAAGAAACGGCTTGTGTACGCGGACTCGTTTTCCGGGTGGATCCCTGAATGGCTGAACGCGCATTAGCTGGAGAATTATTGGCCACACTCTTCGTTTTGCATTCCCCCTCCCGTTGGTAATTATCAGCCCAGTTCCCATTTTCTGACGCTGTTCGATATTTACACGCATTGTGAGATACCGTGTCGTGAACTCATTAGAAACTACTCGCGCCACTGTATACTAGTGAAAAGTTAAACTTGCAATTAGATGGGAATTCTAGAATTATCGAGTATGTGTGAAACGTTGGATTCATTCGAAAGATCAAATTATCGAGGATCGTACGAGAACAAATGCTTGTTTAGTTAGCAACAGTTTGCGACGTCGTAATTGGAGCGAGGTACATATTTTATTCAACCCCCATCAGCATTTGGCTGAATCGTTAAGAAATAAAATATTTAAAACCGCGGAGTAGAGGCTTTAATTTAGAGGGCGATTCCATTAATTATTACTTTCTAACTGTGTTCCTCCGCGAACTTTTCCAGTCGAAGTTCAAAATCCTGAAAAATTTAGTCCTTGTTCGTTGCGGCTCCCATAGAAGAGTTCCCCTATTGCCAGGGGGCAAGCTAATCTAACGAATTATTCGTTATTATCGTTTTATCCATCTACTTCTATTCATAAAATATTCGTTCGTGAATTGGTCGACCTCTTACTTATTGATTCATTATCTGAAGTTCACCAAGTCAGAAACATAGGCTTGAAACTGTGAGAATGCGAACAAAGGTGTATTAGGACCCTATCACAGTTTATTTTCGATCAGTTTGAAGGAGACGAAAAAATAAATTTTGTCAACATTTATTACTGCTTCTTTAGAAATTGATTACCAGAAATTCGACAAAAGTTTCAGCTGAGATTAGACACTTAGATCGAAAAATCGAAAGAGTTCACGTGCTTAGAAACGACGCTTCGTGACAGTAATTTTCAAGGGGAACCGATTAAATTGCACGTCTCGGTGACACAGTGGTCTTACGCTCGCCTTGGGTGCTTTTACTTTTAATTCAAGTAATACGAGCCTCTCTCAGGTGGCCGTGGTAAAAGTTAGACTGTCTTTACCGGCGGGGTATTCACGAAGTTTTGAAATAATTAAATGAACTTCTTCGCGATGGAGGCGGCTAAGCGACTCCGAGAGAAATCTTACAATGGCGGGAGTCCGCGAGGATCGCCGGAAGTTTACAGGGAGGAGGGGGACGATGGAGGGGAAACTTTTCGTCGAACGAAATTGATTTAGCTGTTAAAAATAGAAGAAATAACGTTCCTTTCCCCGGCGGCGCGTTCGCCGTTTCCTTCGATCGCGAACACCGCTTCCGAGCGCGCGGAATCCGCGGAAAGCAAAAATGAATCACGGAAATTCGAACGAATTACTTCGGTCTTTTCTTCGCCGGGAGTTTAAATCAGCCTAAAGGGAGATAAATCGGTTTACACGGTTTCCGAGTTGACTCTCGTTCGCCCTCCCCCCCTGGTAACCATTTTATATTTGCAGATTCCTTTTACACCCGGAACTCTTCAGCAAACTTCCGCCGAACTTTTTCAACGCAAACTTTACCTTTCCCCAGTTCGGGGCGCATTCGAGGCATTTGGGGCTTTGTTTACGTCATTTTCCACCGGCTTGACGCTGGTAATTACGCGGGGATGTTTCGAAAACAGAGATTATTCTTAAAATATTGGTCTCGGAGATTTTCCTCGAACAGTAGTACGAACTTAAAAGCGCCCAAATATTCTGGAAAGTAATATTTAACATTACTGGATTGTAACGGCGACGCGGAATTTCAGAGATTATTCTTAAAATGTTGGTCTTGGAGATTTTCCTCGAACTAATACGAATCTAAAAGCGTGCAAATATTCCGGAAAATAATATTTAACATTCGTGCACGTAGTTCGTGTATGTAAATGAAAGAATGCTTGTTTGCAGCGGGAATGTAAAATTCTACGTATCTCCGACGCTATCGAACGCATCTCGTTAAACGAACGGAACAAACTTTGTTGCTACCCCTGAAGAGGAGTTAGTATGTTTCTGGTATCGGTAACAAGCCAGCAAACACACGGGGAATTGTTCCTCGTTTGTAGCTACATAATAGGCGATATATTTACTTACAAATGCTCCAGTTCCTCATCCTTCGACACGGGCCAGCAAGTGCATGCTTTAATAATACCGTGTACGGTATCAAAGCAGGAAAAAAATAAAATGCAACGAATGTAACCTCGTTATACGAATGAAACGAACTTGCATTTTTAAATTCATAGTTTTATTTGCAGAATTAATGAAATGATGCTTCGTAGAAGCTTATCTGAATCCCTAAATATAATAATTCGTATCTTAGGTGTATTTTTTATATTTCTGCATATCCAGTCATCAAACAAATTTAAATTGACAATATATTTACTAATATAATTAATAGGGAAAGTAGCATTTCGTGGAGCAGTCGTATGAAACGAATTTCGTTGTTATTCTGAAGAGTAGTTAGAGCATTTCAATTTTCAATTTCATAGTTTTATTCACAGAATTAATGAAATGAAGCTTCCTAGAGGCTCGTCCCAACCCCTAAATATAATAATTCGTATCTTAGGTGTATTTCTTATATTTCTGCATATCCAGTCATCAAACAAATTTTAATTGGCAATATATTTAGTTATCAATATAATTAATAGAAAAAGTAGCATTCCATGGAACAGTCGTATGTCCAGTACTGTCGAAATCGTCTCGTTATACGAACGAAACGAACTTTGTTGTTATCGCGGTAGTTAGTGTATTTCGTTAAGGTATTAGTGACAGTCCAGTAAACGGCAAAGGGAATTGTTTCCCGTTCGTTACCGTGTCGTGCATAATCGCGATAGAATCTGGACGATGCTGCCCGTATACGTTTGTGCGGAGTGGCCCAGGAACTAAAGTTCAAAAGCTCTGCCCTCTGATCTACTTTGCATAAAGTTCGTAACCGTGGGTCCGCGTACGGCTGATGCCACGAAGAGGTCCGCTCTCGCCCACAAATCAACGTTCCGTTCCTTTGTTCGAGTTTGCGCGAGCCTCGATCTCGAAACTTCCGACAGGGCGCGATGATTTCCAGAAAGAGCCGGGCGATCGTTGGCAGGAAAAAATTTCCAATTCGCCCCCGAGCGGAATAAACGTAATTTTTAATAGAGAACAAAATCCCTTTTGAACTTCATTTCAATTTCAGCGGTAAGCGAATCGCCGTGGAAAGTCTTCCGCGAAACGCGAAAATCGCTGGGAAACGTTTGTCCATCGGGGTGTTACTAACCCAGACCAACGGATTCTCGCGAAATATTTAAAACTCTTCATCCCCCTGATACGTTCGCGCGTATTTATCGGGGATGATATAGCTCTGTGCTTCGCGTAATCGCGAGACGTCAAAGGGGTCGCGGCGATCTGTTTGTACCGCGTGGGGGAACAATGGCGACGGGGAAATTGCGGAGCATCTGCGAGGCCACGATAGCACGCGCCACGGCTACGATACTTTCCGTATTAACGGGTCCGGGGGCCAGCCGCGGAAATCTGGTAAACAAATCTATCGATATTCATTTACGGTTATTCGATGGGGATTTACCTGTGCTAATTCCGCCCCCGAACCAGACCAATTAATTCGACGATCGGGCTCCGGGTGATCGTACAGAAAACCAATTAAACCGATATCGGCCGGTAACGGCTGCTGATGTTTGCATGGAGAATCGAGGCGTGCCGATTCCCGGTGCCTTCCGATCTTTTCCCCTTTCACTGAAATTCAATTAGAAACCGTCCCTTGCGCACCTGAAGCATTAATGCCGGCCCCGTGTTTGCTTTCGGCTTTTATTGCGTATTGTCTATACGCAGTTACACGGATTTACACAAGGATCAGCTACCGAGATGGACTACAACTTTCAGAGGGGGATGCAAACGTACGATAATCGCGGAATAATTAATTATCGAGGCACGTAAGGAGCCCAAATTATGCGTACACTTGCTACCAACTTGACTGGTTGTCACCACATTGCGACGTACACATGTGATTCTCATGTAATTATTACAACCCCTGTCAAATTAGCAGATTAACACTGTTGGGGACTATTTAGTCGTAATAATATGGCAGCAGGGAAATATATATCGCAAATAAACAGTTTTCTCGTGGGAAAAAAAAAAATGTTGAAGTTTTCGCATAAACTCGAGTGTGCAGAGTAGTTCCTTGGGGCTGAGTGCTTCCCCTAGTCTGCCTCGTAGCGCATGCACGAGCGCTTCTTGGGTGTAACCGCATCCCACAAACATAATATGCCACGCGAAATGACGCAAAACCGTGTTTCGGTGCTCCGCGGACGGATAAGAATGCATCAAATGGATTTAATTTCACCGTAAAACCTTAACTTCATTCCTATTTTTAAAATAAAAATTCTTATTCTGTACCAGAGTTCTTTCACACAAATAAAGTTCAAAGTTCAAAGTTACAAGCTGTTGTATCGTTAGATTTGTAATTTGTCTTTGGGGGCTCGTACCACCGCAGCCTTTGCTCCAAAGATACTTAAAACTCCCAGTATATCGTGGCATTCGTTTCAATGATAAATCCCGTCGGAATACGCTTGAAATTTCTTGGTCTCTTTTGCCCCTGTGATTCCCTCTGAAGGAGATAATATCCAAGGGGGTAGTTTTCTCCGAGGCAATGAAAGAAAACTTCCGTCGTAGAGAATTCGAAGGCGTTTGCGCGTCTCTGGCGCGGTCGAGAGTTAAATTATTGACGAACGCGCACGCGTACAACAGTCGTGTTTGATAAAGTTGCGCAACTGTGTTTATTAAAACTTTTCTACCGCGTTTATGAGCGCCGGAGCACAAATACTCCCGTCCCGGCGAGCTCGTCGACGAAATTCCAAATTGCCCTTGTATCCTCGACTGCGTCTAATTTAGTGCACGAAATCCGCGCCGGGCGTGCTGCACCTGGTAAACGTCCTGTCTGCAAAATTTATGCCACGGCATTGTCAGACGCGCGCCGAAAACACGGACATTTGCTAATATTTGATCGAGATAAGCATTTTGGAAGACCTTCCTAGACGTTATTTATTTATTTCTAGAGGTGGGAATAACCTATTAGTATACATGGAGTTATGAATGTTTCAACGATGCTGTGTCGCGTTACAGGAGTCTTCTGAAGCAACCGTAGTTTGGTAATTGAATCTAGGAAATGGGTTTAAAATAACTAGACTACAATTCCCGAGTTTGCGGTACGCGATATCTCGTTACTAGACTGCGAATCCTTATGCAGGCTTTTATTGATGAAATTAATTGAATGGGAGCTTTGTAAATTCGTATGTTCAAATGCATTCTGTAGTTTCTCGTTTTAAATGAGATGATTCGAAGATTAATTTTGTGTTAATATTAAGCCATTTTGTTTCTCGAAAAATAACGAAAGGGGGATTAAGTTTTGATCGTCTGGATCCTTCGCGATTGGAAAAAGACAAAATACGACGATGAGAAGTGACACAACCGACACGATGGGTGGTGAAAAAAGTATGGCGTGTTCGGAACGATTGCCAACCGTGAATTTACACGGTCGTCCGGTTTCTGGCAGAACGTGACACCCGCGGCGTTGTGTCGATGACACCGTCGACGCATTAATTCCGGACGATCGATGCGTGCCACGAGATAAATAAAAAAACGGAACCTGGCTATTAGTGGTTTTCAGTACGGAGGTTTTCCTTTTTTTTTTTTATATATAGAAACGATTCGAGTCGAGTTTTCGAGTCGCGATTTCGGGTACGTCACCGCGATCGCGTGTCGCGAAAAATGGCGTGGCGCTCGTATAACGCGGTTCACGATCCACTCCCGTCCTGTTCAACGTTTTCATCGTACGGTCCAATTTTGTACCCTCGACGGGAGAAAAAAATCTCGCGTCACTTTGACAGCGCAATCGAAACCGCGATTACTCGTGCCGGGCTACAAGATTAGTCGGTTCGATCCAACGGTTAGCGAATTTTTTATGGCTAATCGACGAAGCGAGGATCAAATAAAAATCACGAAATTTCTCCTACGGTCGCGGTGCCCATTTATATTTCGATATTTCATTTATTTTTTTCGCCATCGTTCGTCCTCCCTCGATAATATTTTAATATCGTTTTTCATTTTATTTGATTTTTTTCTCTGTCGTGTTGCCTTTTGTTGTGCGTGACAGGTGCGAGAGCCGTGCCATTTCTGTGCCGTTGAGTCGCGTTTTTTTAAATAACGCGTACCGAATAAATTTCTCGCGCGAACGAGCCGGGAACGATGGAGAGTATCCGCGGATATACTTTGCGTCGCGCGGAATCAAAATAAATTCCGGGTCGTGTAGCCGGCGTTGGGTCGCGTCGTACGATTACGCGAGACAAGGGAGGACCTTGCGTCGTGTTTAATTGCGTCGAACGCGCCGCGTCGTGTTCGCGTTCCGCTAATTTCATCGGCGAACTTGGCCAAAGTGGAGCGAGTCCTGTTCGACTGGAAAACCAAGGGAGAAATGCAGAGCATTCTCTCTGAAATTATTATTTAAACGATCGTTCCTAAATCTTATTGTATTAGAGTTTCTGAAAACTGTCGACAGCGATAAAACGATGATCGAAACTTCGATTCCTTCCCATCGATGCACTATTTAAAAATAACAAAAACCAAACGGATATCGTGCAATATTCTCCAGGTTAAGTCTGGGTTATTCTACTTTCTATCTTCCTCTACTCAATTCTGACCTTTTATTATTGTTTGAAAACTAGAACTAGTCTTCAAACTTATTCCAATTCGAATTGGAAAATTCCCAAATCTACCACTTAACATACGATCGATTCTCCAAATTTGACGCGCTTGTAACTCGAGCCTGCGTCTGATTATTCTGCAAAGTTCGACCAGTTGGGCTTTTTAACTCGCCATTATGACGAGTGACGGATAGAAGTTAATTATTTCGTCCAGATCCCTCGACAACAGTGGATCGCTGGTCGTCGAAATCGAATTGTTCATTGCGCTGGCGGGCTGCTGGACGATTCCTAGAGCCCTAACGTCCATTCACGGCGCCGGATGCATTATTTCTCGCTCGTATCGTCGCGATTTACTGCCCCGCCTGTGACGCGTACAGGCAGCTGCATTATTTCCGCGGCGTTATTATCGCATTCGTCCGCGGTTTATTTATCCGCTGGCGATGCTTTTGACGTAGCTCGCGAACGGACAAAAGGATCGTAAACTGATAGAACGCTCGCAAAGGATATGCGGTTGAATATCACCTGACCGGTACATTCGACGCGCGATCCGTTCTTTACTGTCCACGAATTGTTTCTTCGATCGATCTCGTTTCGGGGGGAATGGTCGATAAACGCGCTGCAATCGAAAGGCTGCCTTTCCATTTGCATTTTCACGGTTCAAATTGCTGTTAAGTCTACTTGGATTTATCGTAACTAAAACTGTTATTGAAGCCTCTGGAGTTATGAGAAATTGAAAAGAAAAAATCGCGTAGTACTTCGTCAGGGCCGATTTGCAACTTTGTTTACATTGGAAGATTCATTGATATTTTTAAGAAATCCTGCAGGCTATCAGCTGAAGGATCACAGTAATCGCTAACTAAAAGAAGCAGAGATTATTTCGTGTGAAATAAAAAGCAATAATTCTCGATCTAATATACTTCGTAACTTGAAATTTGGTTCATTCACTTTCGAATCTCAGGTTGACAGATGATTTATTTGTAATCGTTAACGAACGAATTGGCAGTTGGTAAAGCGGCTCTAGGCGCAGGGGTTTAAGTTAATAAAGAAAAATATTGTTTGAGAATCGCCGTTAATAAGCAACCCCTCCGGCGGAGAATTCGAGTTTTAATTGTCACGTGTACGTGACAGATACGAGCATCTTGTTCCTCGTAGTGACGATGAGTGCCAGCAGTCAGTACTCGAAGAACATACAAGTGTTTTCCTCTACGCTCTTCGCCGACCCCCGACGCAATTTACAACCCCTCTCTCGGGGATGCTCTTCGCCAACGTCAATCCGTGAAATTCTGTTACTACTCCGTTTCAAATTCCACAGACTCCAGCCATTTAAACGCGTCTATTTTACCATATTTTTAATTATTAACAGCAGCCCCAATAATCCACTTAAGGGTTAAGAAAATGTTTTGTAAATGGCGTAAATTTCTTGTCAATTTCGATTCTTCGATTAAATTTACGTACGTACGTTCATACGATATGTATGTGAGATTGTGAAACGCGAAAACTAGTTTCATTTCCTGGTAGATACATCTGAAAAATTGTACCGGAGAACAGTATTATTGACATTCTGTTCGATATTCTGCCAGCTATTATTAAACGAACTGATATTCCCGTTTTTCCAATATTGAACTTACAACTCGAAAATCAGTAACTCCGCTTTATCGAGACTCGTGCGTAACGATGAATTCTGAAAGTTAAATGGACGATTCGTACTCCTTGATTCTAAGTAAGACAATCTTGCGTAAAGCGAATCGAAAGATCGTTCTTGGAATATGAAACGGATCGTAACACTTCACAGCTTCGAGATTTTCAGAAACACAAACAAACAAAATAATTTCTCAAGTAAAATAGTATTATTATTCATTTATTAACCTTTTACTACAAAAGATGTAATATGTAAGGGATTAATTGAGTAACAGCAGGCACCGGAACAAATTCAAAGAGGTGCTATGCATTATTCCGAGTTTGATAAAGGAAAATCGTTTGAAATTTGTCTTTCTTTGCTTCTTTCATTAATTCTTTCATAATCGACAAACCAGTTTTGCAGTAACTTGATACGAACACAACCAACGCTGCTGGCTGGTCATTGACCCATGCAGGACGTAAACACGAGTCAACAATTTGCCTTTATGGAATTCAAAGTAATATCGTATGGCACCTCTATGGATTTGTCTCAGTCCCTACTGTTACTCTCTGAAGAAAAAAATATATCAAATTAAAAATTAGTTCGACCTTCGGATTTCCACCACCAGTCCAACCAAATAACTTTCGTACGAACATTTTTTTTCATAACTCTTAGTAAAATAATTACTATTCCGAATCGCTAATAGCTAAATTAAAAATTCCACCGTACGATGGCCGCAGAGAGCGTAATAAAATCATTTACTAAAAATTCATTCTCCCCGTGAATTCCTGTAAAATGTGAAAATTCCACCGTTAGACGCGGACGATGAACGCGTTAAGCCCGAGATTACCAGATGTAACAGACGTCGTCAAACGAACGAAAAATCCTCTACCGTCCGTGAAAAGAGAAAAGGAAAAACCGTCGACCACCGTCGAGTGTGTTTCCTTTTGCTGGAATGTCGGCCAGGTCCGATGGCATCGGTGACTTTTGCAGGCCTTCGTAAGAAAGGGACCCCGAAATCTCCGTAATAGAATTCGTGGAAAAAAGCGGATCGAGGCTTCGTCCGGATAAAAGGAGCCCGGGGGTCGCTTATCGAGCGTTCCCGGCCACTGGGTCTACGCGGGACAAAACCTCGACCCCGGAGTTGGCTCGCGACGTTCGAGAAACCGCGTTATCGTCGTGGCTATCGACGTGTGTGTCCACGTCCAGAGAAACGGTCCCCGCTCATGCGTGTCGAGTGAGATACACCGGTGGCCGGAAGTGCCGTCTCGATGGGAGCGGGTCCTCGTTCCAGCGTCCCTTCGGAAAGACATCAGCCTCGCGCAGCTCGATGGGCCGCGGAGAATCGCCGAGAGAAAACCGACGAGGAGGTTGAAACGGCTGGGAAGCTCGTGCGCTGCGGAGTCCGGCTCGTTCTAACTTCCGGGGCACCGCGGCAGACGGGAAACTTCGGTAACCGTGGAACGATACCTCTCCAACGGCTCGCTGAAAAGTTCCTCGGAAGTGTTACGGCCCTCGAACGAATATCTTTTCTACTTTTATAACCGTGGCCGTTCCAAGGGACCGAGCGTGACCCCGACTGTCCATGAGCCTGGCTTCGTTAGCCGTAATCGTTTCCCGCGCGTCGAGCCAAAGTTCCCCGGGGCGATCGAGATTTCATTGGTCGTTGGCCACGTTGCCTCGCTTCGCATGCACGCGCGAGAAACCTAACGCCACCGGTCTGGGTCCGCGGGCCCGAACGCCGCTCGGCGGTCGTCGGCGTTTCTCGTCGCGACCGTGCCCGGGGCGCGTGATTCTCGGAATTTCGCCTCGCGCGACACGCAGAGGTGCCCGTGAATCGCTCAGTCTGTTATTCCGTGTCGCGAACGAGCAAACAATCCTGGATTCCTGATACTGGCGAATCTCGAGGGAAAAATGCGGACCGGGGAATTCGACCAGGAGGATCTTCCGTTCGAGCTGGTTCGCGGAGCGTGGGCGTTCGCGGGCCGCACCTAGGGATCGATGGAACGCGAGGAACGACTCGAGCTGGAACCAAGTAGGATTGCTTCGATACTTCGGCGGCCCGGTGAAGAATGGAGGTGAAGTGACGAAGAATTTATGGATGGAATTAGAGGGAAGAGGAAGGAAGAGAAGTGCCCACGAGAGTTGAAAATTGGATCGAGTACGAAAGTGAAGGGTACAGATTTCTCGCCGATAACCAAGGGAACAAAGTAGCCAAGAGAAGAGACTTGGGATTGTCGGAGCGTGGTGATCCGTGATTCGTTGAAATTAGACGCTGGTCATCGAAACAGTGGGAAGAGAAGGGAGTGGTTGTTGTTAAGAGGGAACGGCACATCTGCTATGAATCTCGTTGGCTCGTGGAGCCTCGATGACCTTGATTCAGCGAGCATGAAGCAACCATCGAGGTCACCGGGACTCGAGATTGCTATGGCACTGTTCGGCATGGTCTGGCTGCTGCGTGTTCGCTCGGAGATGCGTCGGTGCTCTAAATGCCGACACGAGGAGATCCTAGCGGCCCAGCAGCAGCAACAGCAACAGCAGCTGCAGCAACAACAGCAGCAGCATCACCACCTGCACCATCATCCTCACCATCAGCAACGCACGCTGTCGCAGGCCACCAGTTTGTTGCAGACACCCGACGACGGCGTCAGCTCCTCGGCGAACACTCTTTTCACCCTGGACACGCCTGGCGCCGCTGGTTCCGCCGGAAGTTACTGCGAGGTTCACGGCTTCGTCCAGGCGAAAGAAGGTAGTATCGCTACCATTTCAATATAACCCTCCATTTACCTACTCCTCGTCCTCTTCCATCAGTTTCACCAGAAATATACACGATTTGCTATTCCGACTTTCTGTTACATTTTGTCGTGTTACTTTCAGTCTTTTATAAGTGTGTTCACATTTTTATACATATTCCTTCACATTTTAAGATACAAATACTTTTTCTCGTTACGTTTTATCGACTTTGGATGAAACAATAAATGTTATCCCTTATTTCGACGTTTCGTTTCCTTTGATCTAGAATAAAAAATCGAACATTTTGTTCACAATAGTAAGTTCACAAGACTTAAAAATGGTCGAAGATACGCTCTGAACACAGAAAAATGATTCTTCCAATAAATTTCTAATTTAATTATGCAACAATAAACATAGTTTAAATAATGATTATATAAGGATGTTTTATTCTAGATCAGAGGAAAAGAATGCTAGATTGCTGGGAAATCGATGAAACGTAATGAAAAAGAAATATTTGTACCTTGAAATATGAAAGAATATGAAAGTGTTAAGCTATAAAAAAATTGTCAAATATCACTTATCACCCCTTAATTACTTTTCTGTTTCATTCAGTTTAATATATCGTCCAATGTGACAATATTATTAAATTTACAATCCTACTAAAAAGGGATAATATAATAATTTTGAAACTGTTCTAGCAGCCGCTGAATGTTTGTTTTTAGCGTTTCGAACAACGTTAGCAGTCTTTTTGCCCGGTTTGGAACGCTTCCTCGCAATCTTTCGGGCCATAGTTCGAAAGAACGATTATGATATACCGAGAAGCACTTTGAGAAGTTCTTAGTACTTTTGCAATATGCCAGGGTCATATTGTTAAAGAATCGAAGAAGGTTAGCGAGCAGAATACTCGGGAGAACTTTTCGAATTTACGAGGGGCAAGGCAGTCGAGCGCTCTTCCATATGTGCGACGAGCAACCAAAATCAAAGTAGGTCGTTTACATGGATGGCGCAGGGCGCGGCGGAGGACAAAACTTTTATTTCCGTATAAAAAGGGCTCGCCTCTGGCGGGGCTCGCTTTTTCAGAGTCCTTTCGATTCAATTTTGTCGAAAATAGTTGTTTCGAACTCAATTATTCATAACGTTGCGAGAGATTTGCATGAATTCTTCCGGTTTACTTTTTCTACGATACGCTGCGCTGAAATTGATAGCCGAAACTTTCGCGTACAGGCATCGGTAAACGTCGAGAACAGTTTTCAAGTTGCGAAGAAAATTATTATAATATACGAGAATCGTTCCTAACGCTTTCTTTTTGAAACTGTTTGTTTGATTTGCCCGTTTCCATGGTTATTACAGCCAAAGCTCGGACCTATTTTGGCGGAGCATTCACGTTTACACGCGTCGCGAAAGCAAACAAGACTGTTCCGACGTTTCTTCGATTTACTGCCCGGATAAAGTCAAAATAAACGCGGGCGAAGTTACGATTATTAAGAATCGTGTTGTCCGTGTGAAACGCGAGCGCAGGAAGTGTGCCTTTCAGCCATTGTCGACGCGCCATAAAAGCCACCGAGCAAACGTTTCCCAACAAATCGTCTTTTATCGGTATTCCTCATCTGTTGGACATGGCGGCATCATGACGCCATGAGTTGTTGAGTTTGTTGCCGCTTTTGTCGAGCTGCCTTATTGTCTCGCGCAACAAGGGAGCATCTGTTCCATAGGTAACCATCCCCTTACTGTTCCTCCGCCCTCCACTTCCGTCGCCACTATTTGAATAGCATTGTATCACCAAGGTGAATTCGCATTAAAGACCCAACCAAACGAAGTTCGGAAGCCGCGCGCGGTCTTGGACATATGAATGTTTACAACGCACAATAGACACGTTCCTCGATTATCAAGAAGCAGTTAATTCAGAAAGTTACTCTTCTATAATTAAATCGCAAACAGAATACGACTTAGCTAATTTTTAGAATTTCAAGAAATTCTTGTATTCTACGAATCGAGATTTTTGTTTACCCTCCCGCTTAAACTAAAATTTTTTAACTCGCGGTCTTGGACATCTGAATGTTTGCAACGCACAATGGACTCAAGAAGCAGCTAATTCAGAAAGTTACTCTTCTATAATTAAATCACAAACAGAAATTCAGAAATTCTTGTATTCTACGAATCGGGATTTCTGTTTGCCCTGCCGTTGAAACTAAAATTTTTTAACGCGATCGCTTTTTAGCATCTCGGGAGGCGTTGATGGAAATTTACAATTTCCAGGGAAACTAAATTGTTAGCGAATACTCGACACGTAATCTCCAGCATGGAAGGAAGCAGAGAGAAACCGGGAAGCCGTTTTACGCGGACCGTCTTTTTTCCACGGCGCACCCTTTTATCCAGCATCCAGCATGTACCCATGGTCCACCTACTTGCTCGACCCAGTTATGAAATAGTTTCCCTGGCGGCGGGGCGAGTGGCGACTCGGCGGTATCGCGCTTTAAAGCTGAAAGCATGTTCGTGTCGTGCAGGCACGTCGCTTGTCGTATTGTTTCGAGTTTATTATCTGCCTCTGAGACTCGACTTCTCTCGCGAGGCTACAGGCACGGGACGAATAAAAACCGACGGAAGAGGAGGGACTGCGGGGACCGTGAGAAAGTTCCGTGATTTAGGATATTTACATCCCCGAAAAAGAAATTGCTCACCCCTGGCTTGGCCGGCTTACCCCAAAAGACGAATGCACCCTTAATTGTATCAACCAAAACTAACTTCTAGGAAAGGCATATCAAGTTTTCCAGATTTTAGTTAACGAATATCTTGTATTCTATAAATTATTAACAATACCGTCTGTGACTCGTTACAATTATTGATGTCAAGTTTCACAGTCATGAGGCTACTGATCATTCGAATCTTATATGTATATTGAAATCGACATATTTTTACATTCACGAGATATTCGTGAAACAAATTTATTCCATTAAACAGAATTAAATAGTATACATTTGACAAATTATTCGAAATTAAATAGTACGTCAAGGGGTAAGACAGGGGTTAACAATCGTTTCAATTGTGATGTAATGGATACTCTGAAAGATGAATGCACCCTTAATTTTAGAAAGACATATCAATTTTTCTCGATTTTAAATAACATGTATCTTGTATTCTATAAATTGCAGATCGCGTACGAAGGAAATTCAAATTGTTAAGTCTAACGAAAAGCGTTGGTCTGTCTTGGAATTTTGCAAACAACGTTAATGCTTATTTTCAGGAAATCAGTCTTGGGGCAAATAAAGCGTTTATATGCTGACGGCGTGGCGCAGAAGTATAAATTTAATTTCGCCAAATTAATGCCCGAAATTTATTAGCTATTCTCATAAATGTGAATATTCGATTATCAATTATCGACGCAGCGAAATGTTCGATTGTCGCGTAAATCAGTTTCACGCATTTAGCGGTGCTAGTAAATTCGAAGAGATAACGAACGGCCGTCTGTTTTTAATTATTTATTATTTTGTATCATTCGGTAACGAGCTCGCGAGGAGTACTTAGCGAATGAAAACGGGGCTCGCAGGTGGAAACCTCGTTATCCTGATTCGCCGCCGGAAGGCAAAAGAAAGTAAAAAAAAAAAAAAAAAAAACTAGCGAACGTCAAAAGCAGGACCGATGTTAATTTACATCGGGATCCAAAAGAAAACCACTTCGTCCGCTAAAAAACTTTCCATACGCGCATTAACGCGAGTATCTCTCATCGTTTCGCATAAGATATGCACTGTATCCGTATACGTGTGCCCTCCACACGCCCACGGAAGGTATTTGTATATTTACGATTTGTGCCAGACCCTCGTAAAATCCGTTTCCTTTTAATCATCGTTTTTTTTTTTTTATATCAACGGTGGAGTGTTGCATTTTATCACTGGCAAAGCGCTGTGTTGCATTCGTCTCTCTGTGCCCGCTCGGATATAACACGAAGAAAACAGATTTCTTTCAAACGACGTCGAGAAGAGATGGTCTCGAAACTATCACCGTCGCTTTAATTCGTGGAGTGCATTGAAAGGCAACCATTCTCAATTTTAATTCGAGTTTCAATACCTGGCGACTTACGATCGTGCTACTGATTCGTAAACGGTTGTCGAATGCAATTTATCATATCTCTAAATTCGAGTGAGAAAGCTAGATGTGAATTTTGTCACCTTTCTCGCAAATTGCGCGCACGTATTATGAGCAGGCTCCTTCCTCTTCGACGCGGCGTACAACAATCGGCAATCATGCATCATTCAGTTTACGTTGCCGTACGATAAAATCGAAACTTCGGAAAAACATTTCGTATGCAGCAACCTGACATATACGGTCAACTTAGGGATTGTCCGCGCAATTTGTTGCGCATTGTTTGCTGACAGAGCGCGCATCAGACTTTCGAACGATCGTTTTATCCGAGCGGAACACGACGAATCACGGTAGATTTCGTCGAGTCATGGATTACAGAGAGCCATAGCATTTTATTTAATCCTCGAACAAAATTATTTCTTAGCGATTTAATTTACTTTTTAACCCGAATAACAGGTAGCGAAAAGTTTTCCAACAGAGAAAATCCCCCAACGAGTTTGCATGCGTGGGTGTTTTGTATTTTGTGAAAATGTAATCAAAGGGCAGGAAAAGAACTGGTTCTTGGTCCATTGCTTGAACATAATCTGCAAACAACAGCCAGCGTGCTGTCAGAATAACGTTATCCTATATCTCGTTAAACTCCAAAGGGGAAACCGGTACACGCAACTAGAAATTTTAATTCGAAACAGCAACGTACCCGGCGGCTCGTAAAGTCCCTTTATTACGAAATTTCCTACCTCGTGTGCGAGCTTCTTTGCGTTTATTTCTCTCGAATCTGTTCGCCGGCCTTTCTTCGTATTTTTTTTCCCCCCCGTCCCTTGTTCATTCTACTTTATTGCCGCGCGTATTCAGCGTACATTTTTCTCGACGACCGGGTGGTTAGCCGGCGATATAAATTAAGCCGGAAACGGTGGAAAATTTAGAGGCTGACGAGACCGGAGAGGGAAGGAACAAAACGTAACGCGAAGTTCCATAGCGGAGCCACGCTAATTACCCGTACTTACGCCGTTGTGCTGGCACATCGAATTAATCATAATCCGCGGATCTAACCTTTTTTCTTGCGGTGTAGCGTGGAACCTCCACGGGAGCATCGTCGTGACGAGAAAATGGGGCATTATCGATTCGGGATACGACGATAAAAGTGGAATATCGTCCAATCGGTTTATTTGAAATCCGAAGTGTTGCAAAAAGTAAAATAAACTTAACGATTTTCAAGCACCCTTAAAGGCTCAATGGAACGAGTAATTTTAATTTGCTATCACTTGAGAATCGATACATCTATTGGATTTAAGGTCCAGTAATAATAGAAGTAATATTTATTAAGGGAGAAGGTTCGTTTATTACAAAGATCGAGAGGAGCTCCAACTTGGTACGTGGAAAGTTTGAAACTGTCAGACAGTTTTCTTAAAAAAGAATCTCAAATGTCCCCCAATTTTTCTGGTTCCAAACTGGGCTAATCCCTTAGAGGAAAGACCAGAAGACATTGTTCTCGTTCGCTTTATTTTTGTGTACCACTCTTTGCGAAGTTTAGATGAGCTTGAACATTACTTCTGATTACGAAAGTTTCAAACTTCGATTATATTAAATTTCTAAGGATATTTTACTAAGGATCACGTACGGTTAACACCAATGGAATAATAGAAAATTCCAGTTTTTCGAGGCGATGTTTCTTCCCTTGGCTGTTTTTCCTTCGTGTTTCTACGTGGTAGGAAACCATACATAATCGGGCATGTGTATCTGTTCTGTGTTCGCCGCTGAAGGAAACCAAAAGAAACACCGGCTCGAAGGGATTAGAGTTTCGTGCCGTAACGTGGAAACAACGAGCAGTTTATTTCCACCGGTTTGTCATCCATTCGGGAGAACCGAGAAATTTCTTCTTTAAACCACACTCCGCGATTTTTATTTATTTCCCGGTCGAAGACGCCTCCCACAGATAAAGAGAAACAAACAGATGGAGTGATTGGGGCATCAATTAAATTCAATATAGATCCTCAAAGCTTTCTCGATTCGAGCGACTCTCGATCGGTTTGTTACACGCGATTTAATTAATTAATTGACCGGAATCCGAAGGGTAGACGGTGGAACGACTAGCGTCGCGACGAAAATAAAGGGAAAAGAAAATGAAATCGCGTGAATGACGAAAGTTCGATTTTAAACTTCGTGAGATAAATCTCTCAAATCCTTAAATTAAAAGTATTCTGTACGGAACGCCAACAAACTGAACTTCGTCGTTGCAGTCGACATATTTAGCAGCACTTTGAAACTTTTTAAATTACACAAAGTGCTAGTGTTTCAATTTTTTATTTCCGCGTTTCTGGAATTCTGAAATTTATTCTTATCGATAGCAATGCATGTAGATTCCGTAAAAAATAGAATATGAAGAACTCAGAAACCGCGAGGCGATGGAACGTGTTCCCACAATGGGATGCATCTCGTTGTAATTACGACGTCGAAATGATTTCCATCGGGTGCGTTTGGGATCGTAATGATCAACGAGCACACGGTGGTATAGAAATCCGAGAGTAAAGACGGAATCGTTAATTCACGTCCATTTCGACAGGCTGCATACCTTTTCTTCGTTCGACAATGGCCGCATTATGAGAGATGCAAGGATCCAAACCGCATCGGCGCGGTCAGGAAATGCATTATTGCGTTTAAGAGAATGCCAGAAACGCATCTGGGTCGTGGCCAGCCCGTAGATGCGATCCTAACAGGAACATTAGTGGGATTGCTCGACTTCGTTTCTTCCCATTCTACGCGGTCCAAAACGCGTTCGTACCTCTCTCGGTGCTGATTGCGATTTGCAATGCAACGCGGGGGGGCGTCGCTCTCTTCTCATTTCGGGTGCATCACTTCGCGATCGATCACCTTCGGCGCTACGGTCTAACGCGGGCTCGTTAGTGTCGCATAGAAACTGCAATTCCGAGCTGCAATTGTAACGCGCTGCTACGATATGCGAATTCGATATTGACCACGGCAGCTGCAATTAATAATTCAACCAAGGAACGATCGACTTTGCCTGCAATCTATTTATCAACTTTGACGCGATTGTAATTCTCGAGAAACCGCGTGGGATATTGATTTTTGCTCGAAGTTGCAAACGTCCTGGCTCCAGAATCGATTCCGGTGTCAACTTTCTCGTCCTCGGATTAATTAAAACGTTTCGGTCCGAGTTTTAGTTCGCGCTGTCAACGGAATTAGTACCAGCCGCGAAAATGTTCGTGAAGTTCGTCCCCGCGTTAACTTTCACCGACGTCGCGACAGAATAAATACATTCGCGGGCTCGAGTTTCGCGAAAATGTAGTTTTTGCGCGCGGTGACCGTAAGGATGATATGTTTTGCGAGTTACGACGCGTCGAAAGTTATTTCACCGGGGGAAATATTTACGTAAACAGCCCGGGAACAGTATGGAAAGATGTACACAGGGTCGACGATATTACGACACTTCGGTTTCTATTAGGAGCTTTATGTGAAAGTTAAAAAGTCAGAAAGCTTGTGCTTTGCAAACCTCTTTCGCTTGTAACTTTTCTTACGAAATATTTGAAGTTCGAATCGCGATAAACAACGAAGTTTGAAGTTTCTCCGCCGGAGATGGATTAACCGACAAAGTCTTTCTAAAGTTGCGAGAAACGATGGATCGAGAACTGATAACGTAATGTTATTAAAGAATAATGAAATCTATCCATCGGTCGGGCGCTTGGAAGTTTATTAAAAACGACGATTCTGACGGTTGCGTCGATTACTCGATCCCCTTCCCCTGGAATAATTTGCAGCGAGTAATTAGAAATTATGCTCGACGTGCCTCGACGTTGGAAAATTCATTCTTCAGCAGTGAGAACCGATTACTCGTATCAGTCTGTAATCGCGAAGGCGCTGAGATTATAAGTGTACGAAAAGTTTGATAAATGACTGGTCCCGACAGGCTTCCAGTAGATATTATCTGGACAATACCATTTTTCTTAGCGAAACTTATCAGTTACGTGACGTGATAACGTTCGCGAAAGCATTTGAGTCAACGTCAATGAACTACATCGTTGGGAAATATTAATGTAGACTTTATAATACCAGGAAATATGTTTTCTTTCTTCGGTCGGAAAATATTTAAGAAAATTCTGTTTACGTCTTTTTAAATTCGAATACTTACATTACAAATTAATGGGAGTTAGTATCCCCAATTGTGAGTATCACAATGATTCGTTACAGACGAAGATTGATGTTGCAACGTCATTTATAGGGGAGTAATTATAGTGAAGATAATTTCGAGCAGATAAGGCGAACCGTAAATCGGCCATTACGGGAATACGAAGCGTTGAAAAGACAAGGAACGCGGGGGTGGATATTCAGTCACAGCGAGACGTCATCGACGAGGAAGGGAGGCTAGAATGCAAGAAACGGGGAAGGGTAGTCTCGTTGAAACTAGGGAAGCAAAGAGGGGGATGGTCTTTGTTCCTGGCACTAGTGCCGCACGGAGTAAACGGTCAAAGCAATCAAGGATTAAAAATGAATTAGTAACGTGTTATCGCTGTTCGCGCAGCCATGAGGGAATTGTGTGCTTCCTCCTCTCGAGAAAAATGTCAACGGAAACTGCAATCTGCTTTCAGAAAAGTCGTAGCGACGCGACGGGAGACAAACGTTAGCGCCCAGGCCGAGAAATTATTTACCTCGTTAGCTCCTCTAAAAAGATTCGTTTAATATCTGTAGGATAACGAAAACCTTATAAATACGATTCAATATTATTCGTAATTATATTAACCCAAGTTTTGTAAAAAGAGCAAGCTATTTAGCAGTGAAAATTTTGTCCAAATCGATCCAGCGATTCTCGAGTTTATCGCGTACAAAATACATATAGAAAACATTTGTACAACAATATAGATATAAATTAAAACAATTACGTTGTGGACCAGCTACGCGGTCGTGATATTACATCGAACTCGAAATTAAATTCTGCAGCGTAACAAATCAACTTCCCTGCATGAAAGTTAACCACACACCGTAATATAACGTAGCGACGTTGAAAACGTACGCGATAACCGAAGTTACCGTGCCAAATAAAGCAGCCTCTGAATATTATTTTCTCCGTCCCCGTTTCCAAATACGAAACATTTTTGGAAATCAACTTTTCGCGACGCTACGCAGAAAACAGAGTTTATTATCTTCGCCCATTCGCCGGGATAGTTCTCATTACATTTTACTTCTTCCTATTCAGCCGAGTTCCACCGAGTTCCAACGATATAAACAAAAGAGCAGAGCTTGGAGTCAGCTGTGCGCGATAGCGTTTAAGAGCACAAGCATGTTTGCTCGCGTGTATGGCAGTTGTCGCGAGTGGGAAGGCGGTTGATCGTCGATTACCTACACCCACGCCCTGTAAGTGTTCGCATTCTGTTCGTGACGAAACGTACGAGGAACAGTATCGAGTAGGAAAATGCAATTTACAGACGTTGAAAAAATTAATACGATTCACGCTCCATATTCGAAGTTGCAAATAAAATGCGTTGTAAGTAACGGATGTTTTTACTCGAGACATAAATGTACTCCCATTTTGGAAGCAATCCAACCGACGAACGCGGTGGAAAACTTGCCGGATGACCTAAAAGTTTAACGCGCGAAAATGACTAGCAGAACGGGGGGCGAAACTTATCGAAGAGTTAATCGAAAAACGGCATAAAAGATGGAATCTGTAAAATCGTAGTAAATTCTTGGCACTCTGAAGTCGAATCACAATCTTTGAAGCGCGTTTATAAATCAATTTAACCTTTCGGTTCGTCGATGAATGAACGATCGTTCGTTCGACTAGAAGAATTATCGTTTCGAATGGAATAAAAATCGGATCAAAGCCGGGACACGAGATCGCGGTGGTATTACGCGATCACTTTCGAGATTAATCCGGTGCACTGGAAGGGAAAGACGCGGAATAACATTATCAACGGGGGGACGTTTGAATTGCTGTTATTATATTCTCCCCGCCGCGAGACAGTTAACAGAATGGCAATAAACGGAACCGCCATTATTGCAGATTTTTGCGCGCGTAGAGCTCGCGAGCGCTAACGAAGCGTCCGTGTCCCGGTAATTAAATAACCGGAGTTGTAAAACGTGTTCGCAGGATCGGCAGAGTGAATGCCTGGCACAATGTATTCTTGCTTTTTCATCCAGCTGGCCATTCAAACCGCATAATCCGATAAACGTGAGCGGAATCGACGTTGCAGCGGTCGACGTTTCGAACGTTGCTCGACAAACGCGCGCGTCCCGTCCTCGAGTTTCCGGTTACTTTCGTAAACGTTCTCGCGATCGAAACGCGGGGCTGATCGTCGCGATTCGCGCATTATACGCGCGATTTATGCACGGAAACGTCGAATCCGGGTATCGCTTTCGATATTCCTGGCGCTTCCGCGAAGTTCGCCAAGTCAATTATTCAGCGAACGAAAGCTTATTTACAAACAACGGTTTATTTAACTGTAGCAAATATCAATACGAAAGGGGATCAACGTATAGACGGTCATTCATAATTCAAGCCAATAATCCTCCATGAGAAGCCAATTTTCCTGCTTTATGATACGCGAGAATAATAAACAAATTTTGTTTCTAATTAAACTTTTCAAATAATCGTATGCAAGTATAATTAAAAATAGTCTAACGTAATGTTTGGTACGTTACATAAAATCAGGGTCCAGAAATGTAAAGAATGAGTTCGTGAAACATGAAAATATTTAATTTATCGGTGGCTGTTGTACTGATAGCCGCGAGGCAGCACTTTGAACCTCTGCCAGCTGTGTTTTGTTTTCTCAGCCTTTGGCTGTTCGAGTTAACGGTCGTTCGAGCTAAAGAAATATAAACAGTGATGATTCTTACGTGTATAGTTGAGCACTAAAGTAACCGTCAAGCCAACTGGCCTGTCAAAGACACTTCCTCGCTGGCGAGGTCCATCCTCTTTTACCTCTTCTCTTTTGCTGGCATGGCCAGGCGCGTTTAGATTTACGACAATTGCCAAATATAATCTTCATTCCAGGTTTAATACAAAAACTTCAACATGATGAATACTATAGAGAGATCGAGAGTAATTCTGGTAGGAATTGTTTAGTTATTATTTAATTTTGAATGGATAAGGAAACAAAGATTCATGGAAATGCTTTCGAATAAAGTTGAACTCGGAATTATTTTTACCAGAGAAATTTCATTAAGCCGCTGTTAATATAAAAACGTTCCTTAGTTTCTTAGTGTAGTTAGTTTTTTTTTTTACTATATTCGAGGTTGGTCCAGAAATTCTTTTATCTCGAGATAAAAGAATTTCTGGACCAACCTCGAATATAGTAAATCCTCTGTAAGAGTCGCGACATTTACAGACGAGAAGAACTGAAATTAACCTTCATTTTCAATTAAATAAACAATTTATGATCCAGTTTTATCGCACACCAGTCGTATAATCAATAGGAATTGTTGAAACTTTTTTGGGTATATAGCGTCAAAGTAAATTTCAAAATAAACATGGAAGACAGCATAAATTATAGTAATGAGTATAGTCATCGGATAGAGGATGCAATGCCCTTTAAAATGAGCGTTTGTACGAGTCGATAGCTTTATTAGTTTCGGAGATATAGCGATTTTAGTTTCAAGTCGCTGCGGTGGCTAGTTCCGAAGATACGTCGCGAGGTCAATGAACTACTACGCCTCCACTACGGTCTTGCCAAGGTCGATGACCGCACGTGCTCGTAGTAAGTAGTAAACGTGACGTGACTCGGTCACTCGGTTAGTAGGTCAACGTGCGACAAGGAGGTCCGAGCGCATTAGACGAAGACAGAGATAATCGAATTAAAGAAATTACCTTTTACATAAATTACGATATCTCGAAAACGGTAAGTCGGATCATCAAAAACCAAAAACCACTTTAAAGGGGAAGCTTCACCGCTGTCAACAGTGGCTTAATAATTAATAAAACACTAGTACTTTTGGAACTGCACGCGCCTAAAGTTTTATGATTTTTAACACGCGTTAATAGGCTCTCGTAAGACGGCGAGCGGAATTTTAAAAATTACGCTTGTCTTTACACGATGACATCTCGAAAACGAAAAGTCCGATCGACAAAAACCAAAAACCACTTTAAAGGGGAGGCTTCACCGCTTCCAACAGTGGCTTAATAATTAACAAAACACTACTGGTTTGGGAACTGCACGCGCCTAAAGTTTTATGATTTTTAATACGCGTTTATGGGCCTTTCTGAGGCGCTGAGCGAGATCGTAGTCGAATTAAAAAAATTACCTTTTACATAAATTACGATATCTCGAGAACGGAAAGTCAGATCGACGAAAACCAAAAACCATTTCAAAGGGGAGGCTTTACCGCTGCTAACGGTGGCTCAATAATTAATAAAACACTAATAGTTTTTGAACTGCACGCGTCTAAAGTTTTATGATTTTTAATACGCATTGTTAGACTATTTTAAGACAGTGGAAACTGAAAATTCTCTCCTTTCGTCTTTGCTATACATATATTTCCTATTTATATCAGAAACTAACCAGAATGTGGTACCGAATTTTGTCCAGTTTTTTACAAAAAAATATAAATCATATGACCGGTCGTGGTAGGTTTAATGTTAATAAATAGCGATGATCACCTTTCTAGAGAATTTTCGGGTCCCTCGGAGAGGATTTACGGGTGTATAATATCGAACATCCGCGTCGTAAGGCGCAATGGGGGTTAGCCTAGTCGAGACGGACTGGTTGATCGGGGAAAAAGGTGTAATTGATTCGTGACCAGTCGCGTTTGTATTCGATAGGTTCTATTGGGTTTCCGAGTAGTGGCGAATTGCCGCATTAAACTCGATGTTTCGAGCAAGCAAGCTTCGACTCCGGAGAGCCGAAAAGCCTCGACAATGGGAATCCCTTCGGAGCCCGGAGTGGCAAAGGGAAACGCGGCTAATTTCCTGGAAAGCGGGGTGAAACTGATCGAAAACGACGCTCGGGCAGCGAGTAAATAACGGAATTGGACCGGCGATCGAATTTGTTCCTCTTTCGATGGGAAAGAAAGGAAGCGGAATTGGAAAGCGATTCGTCACTGTTCAGGTTCAACCTTTTGCCGCACGCAATACCCGCTAAGAAAGTCGCGTGTGAGTCTTCTAAACCTCGGTTTCATTCCCCTCTGGGTCGTTGTCCTCAAACCAAGTAATAGTATCACGACGTAAATGCAAAATATTCTGTTTTAAAAACTACATTCTCAATGATAAGTATACTCCAAAAGTTACAGCATCGATTTAGAATTCAAAGTACTACGATTCTCTAAGAATATAATTTATTCTTCTGAGATGTCTCGTGGTCATAATGTTCACGATTATAATAAAATATTGTGCTCAATCGTGTACTTTATATATCTCGTGTATAAGGTGACTAGTTTCGAATTTTTAAAAAGTGCAAACATTCAGTTTTAAGGCTTCTATAGAATAATAAATCGACTGGTCTTTATTTTATATTCCGTACCTTTTATTCTAGTGGACCAGTTATTTCTTCGTGTCTCAGCGATACTGTAAAATGTACGTTATAATAATAGTAATCTTATCATTTGGTCGCTGAGTGTATGAAACAGATTAGAAGCGATTTGGCGTGGAGTTTATCTCGCGTCGATTCTCCCTATTATTCTCGGTTCTTTGGTCCCCGCGTTTCTCTCGTCTTCCCCATCCCTATTCTACGCACCCCTTCATTTTCTTCGACCCGTTTTCTCGGCTTACCTTCAGCGACACGCCGGGTAGCGGGCTTGTAAGTAATTATGAATCTAATCAACGAACTAGCTCGTCGAGGGCTGCTGCGCGCGACAGCAAATTCCTACAAGATCATTGTACATAATTACATAATCCAGTGTTTCTCAGTCTTCAGCTTTACGCGAACCCTCTCAACAAAGGCAAACATTTGACTTTAATTATTCCTTCGGTAAAATTTAAATCTACTTTCTAAAAGTTTATCAAGCATTTCATCCGTTACACATTGTCAAGCGACAGAATTCTTTTAATAACAAAATAACATAGAAAGCAGTATTTTATTCCACTAAACGATGTGCTAATAGAAAAATGTTTTCGAATTGTGTAAACAGCGAAACAAGCGTCGTATTTAAAAATAATAAGTTCATGGGTAAAATTTTCTTCCCTTAGATTTACGTAGCTTTCGAAAGCCTCATATACACGAGGATTAACTTATACCTAATCCCCAAGAGGATTAAACCCTCTGTAGAACTGGGCGAGTTTTCAACAAGGTTCCAGAACCATTTTGGTTGATAATTGTAGATGGTATAGGATATGGAAATGGGAAAATTTCGAGGGATCGCGAGCTAGAATAATTTTGTTCTTCCATCCTCTATCTTCCCGTGCTTTCTGTTCGGTACCCCAGTATTCGTTGCGGTTTTCAACTCCCTCGGTCGCGGTAAACGAAAGTTTGAGCTATTTCTACGCATATCGCGTCTCCCTTTTCTGGCTGTGCGTTTACGAGTGGAGGAACGAGCAGCGTGTATTCGGGAAACGACCGTAATTTACATACGAAAGCGACGATACGTCGGCGAATCTGCCTCACGCGTCGAGTCTCGAAATTCGACAATCCTCTCTGTTCTTGGTAATAGTTGGTTGAATTTCACGGGGACCGTTTATCTTACCAATTTCGAAGAAACGTAAAATTCACTGGACCAACCGTTTCAATCTATTATTCCAACACGATTTAAAATTTCAAGTCTTCGTTTCCAAAGTGCAAATTAAAAATCCACAAATAGCTGTAAATAATAATAGCAGCGAACCCATCGAATAAAATATAAGCTCTTTGGTTCCGACCACTTTGCAGTCAGCTTATTATACCTGGGAAACTTATTAATCCCCGCAAACGAGAAAAGTTTGAGTCTGTCGAGAGCGATTCTTTAAATTAACCTTAGCAACTCGCCACCGCAAAACAAACTTAAAACGACACGAGTTCCGAAAATTCAACCATGTTCGAGCACACACACTACAAACGCTTCCAAACATTTTTCCCCTATTAATACAAAGTACGTTTGCAAAGTTGATGCAACTTTTATACCCATATATTTGAGCTTCGTGAATAATGTCACGGTATTCTCTCGGTAGAAAAATTCTGATACCTGAAATATTTAAATGATACAGTTTTTCAAACTTATCTGAACTGAAAAGAACTGATACAGAAAATTGAAAATTGATGTAACGGTAATATAAAAGGGTTAAAAGTCAAACTGAACGACGTCAAATAGTACTTATGATAATAATCGCTCGCAAAGCGTGAGAACAGGCCGCAGAAATGGCATTGTTGCGCGATGGCGGTCTCGTTTCTCGAGACTAATTGCAGCTCAGCCCCCACCCAAGTGGTTTATGGCTATTTTAACTTTCGCGCGGTTAGACTCTTGCGATGAACTTTGCCCCCCAAGTAATTTCGACAGCTTCGACGTTGCTGGTCCAGGACTCGAATCGCGTGAAAATTAGTGCACGTCGCGCAAGTGAAACAGCTATAATACGCGTGTCAGGCGACGTCCAGAAACGAAAATGTACGAAATATCTGATAATAATAAGTGGAACTGTAATTGGATCCCCACTCGAGACGCGGCGGTTACAGATTCTTAATTAAACGCGTGCCTCTCGGTATCGCGGCGACCGAGCTTTAATTACTGTTGCTACCAAGGAGCCTGATAGTTGAAGCTGTTTCGCTGTCTCCGTTTTTCGAGCGTCTTGGCGGGATCCTGGAGCCCTTCAAACAAAATTAAGAAGTTCGCTGGTGTTTTCGTCCGGACGTCTACTTCGGAAAGTTCACCGAATCTTGTCGATTCTTTCCTGACAAAGTAGTTACGTCTACCAGTCTCGAGGGTTTACTCGATAATATGAAATTCGAGTGCATATGGTCCCGAAACTTGAGAATATTTTAACCCTTTAATGTACGATTTAATTCCAAATAATGTTTTTTAAAATTTGTTCGTAAATTAAAAAATTTCAAATCCTTCTAAAAAAATTATTTTTAGCTAGGGGGGTCAATTACAATCATTTTTGGTCATTATACATATCCCCGAAATCCTACGCATTTTCGAGAAAAAAATTGTTTACCGAAAATCTAATGTGAGGCCAGAAATGCTTCCCTAAAATTTCAAGCATATCTTTAAAACGTCATAACTTCTGAACGGATAGAAGGATTTTAATGTTTAAAAAAGCAATCAACGCGTATTTTAGTAAAGAATATGTAAAAATTCTAAAAATATTGGAAAAGTCGCTCCTTGACCCCATAAAATGCGAAAAACTCCATAAAAGTGGTCTAATTTTCAAACAGCCATAACTCCTACAATTGTGAATATATTTCAATGAAACTTTTTTCTGAAGTAGAGCTCATGGGTACCTACAAAAAGGTATTAGACAACTTTTCTGTAGGGCGTCAAACAAAATTACTAAAAATCAAGAATGAGTTTTAAAGAAAAATCGACAGGGGGTACTGTCTAAATTTTTCGGCGAAAAAAAATTTTTTCAAATCGTTCTGGAAAAATTACTTGTAGCTAGGAGGGTCAATTACAATCATTTTTGGTTAATAGACATACCCACGAAATCCTACGCACTTTCGAGAAAAAAATTCCTTACCGAAAATACCATGTCTGACCATACGATTGATATCTTTCACTGAAATTTCATGCGTATCTTTAAAACGTCATAACTTCTGAACGGATTGGACGATTTTAATGTTTAAAAAAGCAAACTACGCGTATTTTAGTGGAGAATATGTATAAGTTACAAAAATATTTGAAAAGTTGTTTCATAACCCCGTAAAGTGTGAAAACCCCCATAAAAGTGGTCTAATCTTCAAACGACCAGAACTCCTACAATAGTGAATGTATTTCAGTGAAATTTTGAGGGGAAATAAAGTTCATGGGTACCTACAAAAAACATTAGTAGTTTACGAAAAAATTCTTTACCGAAAATATACTGTGTGGCCGGAAATGTTTCTGTACCTTTTTAAGGAAACCTCAACCAACAAATTAGTATCCTTGACTTTCATCTTACTTTAGCCTCTAGAATCTCCCATTAAAATTTTTTCCAGGAGTGGCCAAACATCCTATATAAATGAAAAGTTAATTTTCTTACGAATTTTTACCAAGTCCTGTTTATTATACTGCGATATTTACAAAGTAGTTTCGTTTTCTTTTCTAATATTAACGAGCAAACGACGACAGGTAATTTTCACGGGTATGGACGGTCCGTGAGGACGCTTGGCGTCTCGCGAAGACGTCGACGACGACGATAAACTGGAGCTCGTTAACTCCAAGCCGTGGGGCTGTTCATAGGAGATACGCCATTTCTGTATATAACTTGAACGGCCTCGCTGGCTTTGTCCGCGGGACGGCGCGCATAAAACGGAGATAAAAAAAAGGGCGGAAAGAAGGAAATCGAGATAACGCGACCGACGACGTTAGAGCTCTTTCACGGGGCCACGGGGCTCGGGTGAAAATTAAAAATTATTTCGCGCGTAAACGGTTGAACGAAGTCATCGGTCTCCCGGGCGAGTCGCCGCGGAACGACTTTACATTCGCTTTCCTTCCGTTTTTCTCCGACGGAATCGCGGAAAGGAAAACAATGGCCAAAGGGGGGCACCAGTGGATAGCGGAAGAAAGCGACAATGGCGGTCTATTTTTCTTTCTTTTGGCCGGGAACGACGCAAAGGAGAGACCGGAGTGTGGTTACCTGGTCGTTCCGGGTGCTAGAAACTCGAGAGGAATTGCTGTCGGACTTGCAATTGTTTGTCGGACATAATGGTAAATAGAAAGTGTTTTGGAGAACCGCTGAATTCAGCACGGAATTCTTTCTCGAAGTGGATTGAGAAATTAAAGACAGAGTTGACCAAACATCGATCCTACCTTTCCTCAAATTAATTTTCAGACTCAGAATTTTCCATTTACTTAATCAAACGTTTTTTCTTACTAGAGACGTTACAGTTTATTCTCAAGAAACTACCTAATTTCAAATATAATTACAAGCTTCGTATTTTAAAGAACTCTCGGGGGCCTCGAATTAAGTCGAATTCTCGTTGCCAGTGAAAAACGTTTTTCCCCGCGGCGTTGGAATAAATTCGCGAGAAGGAAGTGGAAGGATAAAGTAGGCGATGTTGAGCGCGAAACGCGGAGTCGAGTAAACTTCAAAGCGACAAATGCGTTCGCCGGGGGAGTGAATCTGTTTGGGCCGAGGGAACCGAAACAAAACGACGAAAAAGGGGCGGAGAGGCGATGAAAAATTAGCGGAAACGGTGCCGTTTACGCGACGATGTGTTTTGCCAGGAACTCGTAACTGTAAGTTCTTTTTCCCGGTCGCGTGTTCTTTGACACGCTGTCGGGGAAAGGGTACGCGCAGAATAAATTGGCGGAAAAAGCCTCTTCGCGATGAAAAAAATTCCCGTGAAATTCAGAATGTCGTAGTTTTTTTTTTTTTGCTTTGTTTCCTTTTTCACCGATGGTATTTTGGTCCTGCGCGTCAAATTTTTCCTCTCCGTAATCCCATGCTTCGACGATGCATCGATTCTACTAAATACTGCGTCGACGTTTTAATTTGTCAGCAAACTATTTTAAAGACATCGAGTTGTCTAATTAAAATCCATTACATCTGTTACGTTTGCACTTTTGCAATTTATCGGGACATAGAATTCTTCGAGTCTAGTAATAATTCCAGTAGTTGAGTATTAATTAATTCAAGCACGTGTAAGTATCCAGGAATTCTTTTTGCGATGAATGAAAATTAGAATAAAATACGTCAAAGGGATACGCTCGACAAAAAGTATGCGTGACAAATTCTTGGAAATGTTCTCGTATTAATATTGGCCACGTTCGTTGTAATTATGTTGCATGGTACCGTTGAAAACACGTAATTATGTCAGAGTAAATATTTACGCAAATGTATTAACGTTCCCAGCGCCGAATATTCGCTGACACGTGGAATGCTGCATGTTTACGTTTATTATCTGTATCGCCCGCAAATACGTCGGAAACAGCGTAAATTCGAGATTTCGAAAACTATTTAGGGCATATTGAACGGGAACGTTGTTAATCGAAGGGACACTCGCATTGTGATATACAACAATATGGATTACGTTTAGTCTGTGCAAGTACATTCGCGTTAATTGCCGGTTAAATTAACGTCGTTTGCTTAAAACTTACATCTCAAACACACTTGCAGTCTGTTATTTGTTCTGGAACTTCGAACAGTACTTTTACGTCGTTAGAAGTTCCAGATAATAGTGTTGATTCGGTTGAAATTGATCGTCGATCCTGAATCATTAAAATTAAATTAGCATCAATTAAATTAACGTCGAAGTAAAGTGATCTTTGTTTCGGTGTTAAGAGCTTGGCTATTTTTAAAATTTTGTTACACACCATGATGACTATATTTATTTATTTTTTAACTTTCACTGTTTTCGTTGGATTGATTTACCTTTTATTAATTTTGAGCTTGTGTAGATTAAATATTCCTAGTAAATACACATTAATCATTATACGAGTCGATACACATTTTACGTAGACCGATTTTGTTTGTTTGCGACTTCGAGAACAAGTTCAGTCTGGATAACGATTCGAACGTACGACAGCTGACCGAAGAATGAATTCTCTCTCTTCATGGGGGACACGTTTGCAAAGGTCAAAAAAGAGGGAAGAAAGAGATTGAAATAAGTTTTCGATATTTCTTGCATTCTCGGCGAGAAATGTCTCCTGTAATACTTATACGTTTCACGAATCGTATTCGAAGGCGTGCCGTGAATGTGGAAAGCGACACGAGCAGCTCGGATTGATGCTCGTTTTGTATGCCAATGGAATCGGGAAGCTGTTTGAAAATGTATAACGCAATAACACTAACGTTCTGCCCACCATGAAATCACAGTTTACATCTCCGTTCCAGAAATCTGGAAGCAGATCGAAACCACCGCAAAAGAAGACTCTCACTGATCTCCCATTGAAACGATTTTCCAAATATTTTACCCCTATCCCTTCTTTCGAATCGAAGTAAACACGATCGGCGAAAAAACTGTTTCCCGGTTTCCGTGGAATTGCATCCCTGTTTATCGTCGAATTCATTTCGTTTCGAACGGCAAAGCGAAAAGGAACACGGCGAGCATTAATTATCCGCCTTTCTGCGATTCGATTCTCGCGAAACAGGGAACCGTTCGCCCGAGATCCTTTCAGTCCTCGATAATGCGACATGAAAAATGTCGAAACGAAATTCGCGATGACATTTTTACCCTTTCCCTCCCCGTTGAGAACCAGCCCTCGAGCTGCAACTTTTGGAACGCGGTTCCTCTCGAGTACTCTACTTTATCGTCTGCGAATACTCCTGAGAGTGGACGGAGGGAAAAGATTCCTGTTGGTCGCGTAAATAGCGGCCAAGGCATGCCTATGCCGCAGGATCGGAGAGAGAGGATGTCATTAAATGTGAATTAAAACGAAAAATTAGAGGGCCGCCACCGTTTCCAGCGTGCTCCCTCTGTTCGCGGTGACAAAAAGGTTGGGACGTTAATTAAAGTCGTAGAATTTTTCGCGACGAATAACAAGCGGTCTCTTCGGCATTTAACGGCTGGGTACCTGTGGTCGCAAATGTAGTTTGAAGTTCTTTTTTTTTCCTTTTTTCCCCCTGCGAGGGAAATCTTGAAAAACTTCCAACGATCTCGTCGCTTGATAATTATTTTTTTTAAATTTTTCGTTCCCCGTCCGCGCGGTTTCCCGCGTTTCGCGATTTTAACGACTGCGACTATTTGCGTGTGAAAATATTCATTCGATTATTATTTCGATAATTAACGGATCGAAACTCAATTCTCTGCGAGAAGTCACAACAACGCGCTAACGTGCAGCATGCCTGTTAAATACTAAAGATTCGATTTATGTTACCCGAATATTAGTTGTATTTTGATGATTATAATCAAAAGTTATTCTAGATAATTTTTGTTTTGTGTTTAGAATTATAATTTTCTCCACAGAACTAAAGAAGTTATTTCCCGATACATTTCTGTACATAATTGCTGGTGATATTCCGTTAATTAAGAGTAAACTCGCCCCAAAGTCGTAGCCGAACCACCTACGAGTTTGACAGTTTTCAAATTGCCAATTTTAAATGCTTTCGAGTCCAAAGAATGGAAAATTCGTTAGTATAGCGAGCAACTCAATTTGCAAACATTAGAACGTAATATTAAACTCGACATTTCGACGAACCACTGGCACCCTTCAAAGGTAGCGCTACAAATTGTGAAGGTCCTGAAACGATTATTAAATGTGGCATAAATTACGTGAAAATTTACGTCAAAAATGAAACGAGAATTTTCCACCTATTTAGAATGCAGCCTTTTCGTATTAAAAATTTCGATCGTTTTAATTTTCGAAACATATTCGAAATACGATCAAAGGATTAATAATCCGGCATTCTGCGACTACTTTGAAACATCGCCCTCAGGAGTATCTCTTATTAGCTGGCCTCCTGCGAGTAATTTCGTAAGTTAATACCGGAGTTATGTTGTTACGTTATATACCAAAATTACCGGATACAATACCGAAACTAGCTGTAATTAACTTTAACTCCCGACAATGTGCAGCTAATTCGACTGAAACAAACACGCCATCAGTAGAATAATATTGATCTAGCGTGTTGCAGATGGCGGAGTTAATAAAGCTAAATTGCTGTTACTTATTTGTTGCTTATTAGGATCGCAACAACTCCGATTCTCGTTAACGATGTAATGAAAAGACTTAATCATAGTTTGCAATTTACGGCGACGAGTCGAAGTTACGACCGTGCGAAGGTTAATGAAACTAAATTACAGTTCTCCGTTTTCCCCGTCACAATATTTTCATAATCGACGTAACGAACTGGTTCAATTGTTCGTTGTAATTTTACAGTATTCAAATAATCAATTCTATTCTCTCTGGTCGCCTAATTACAACATATTTCCTTTAATGGACCGACCAACAAAAATCATTTATGGGAATCAAAAAGTAATTTTGTGAAATTATCAGTGAAGCTTGTAAATTCAAAATAAACATTCATACATGAACGCATAGTTGAGCAACACGTAGTCTGACTACACTACGATTGCACGTAATCACACTGTAATTGCGCTATAATCACGCGGTAATTACACGATAGCTAGACAGTTATTACACGCTTTAAAGATTTACGATGACGATTACGACGTAATTAGACGGTAATGACCTTGTGACAGTAATTACAGCGTGATTACGTGTAATCGTACAGCAAATGTAATCTGACGAACAATACAGCGGAAGTAACGTTGAATAGTAATATTAATATACGACAATAGTAAGAGCTTGAACGCAACAAATGCTCGCGGTCGAATCTAAATTGAATTCAGGGTCGTTCCATTCGATTCTACTGTTTATTGGTCGGTTTCTTTGCCGAGATCGCGATCGAATGCACCGAAGATGGCAAGATCGTCGAACGGCAATTTTCATTACGAGACAAAGCTGTAAATACGACGATATTTCAATCGACGTCAAGAGGGGAACCGTTTCGAGCGTATTAATTTGACTTCCCGTTTTCCGGACTGTTGCAGATATCCAGGAGTTTTACGAGCTGACGTTGCTCGACGAGTCGAAATCGGTTCAGCAGAAAACGGCGGAGACGATCCGGATCGCCGACAAATGGGAAGCCAGCGATGGGCCAATTACGCCGACCTTCGCTCAAAACGACGTGAGTTCAGTTACAAATATATATTTCTGTGCCTCGATATTTCACGCGGGCTCTGGGGCTTTATCATTTCCGCGGTGGGGGGAGTACTGACTCGATAGGGGTGCTTGTACTCGTCAACCCTTTATAGTTGCGCAGCCAGTGACTATGTTCGAGAATCCCGTCTCGAGAATTCACGAGATTTTCCAACAAATTTTACCGTCTCCGTTTCTCGAGAAAAGTTTTCAAATATTTCAGGTTTTATTTTAGTCCTGAAATTTTGATAATTATTTTTTATTTTTGTGACTAAAGTTTATTTCTGTTACACTTATTATTCAGACAATTTTTTATATATTTTACATTTTTTTTCCGGTTTAGTACACGGATCTTGCAAGTCCAATCTGAATTATTCAGCAATTTGTATACAGAGCAATTTTTGTCCTTTAGTAATTAACCCTCGTGTTCGTTGATTTCCATAAGATTCTGGGATTCCATTTGCTATTTCCCTTTTTTTCAAGGAATTAATTAAATCTAAATTTGTATTATCTACCTAAAATTCAATATTAGTTTCACCATAAATTGATTTTATTATATACATAGTAGAATAAAGTGAACGAAACTGATTCGATCGACCAGAAGGACAATGTCTCAAACGAATAAAAATTCTAGTATTTAGTAAAGAGTTATTTGGAAGCGAAAGCAATTCTCGAGAAACTTTGAACGGCGTCCTGGGGTTTCCGGGGAGTCGAAAAAAGAGGAATTCGGGGGGATCCTCGAACCTCGAAAGTCAAAAAGGGTTGGGAAAACACAATCGCTACGCGCCACTGATCCAACTGTCCTGGAATCTGGTTTTCGTGTCGCCCGTCGCGGTCGAACGTTTATTAGAATTCCAACGAAGCAAAGGCTCTTTTCATTCGCCACGCGACCCTGGACCGCGAAACACAGTCGACAGCCAAACTTCCTCCCAGTTACTGCTCGAGAAACGTTCCCAGAAAAGAACGACGTAAACCTTTGATCGATATCGTTCGATTAACCCTTCCACTCGTCGCGTGTCGAAGACAATAGAATGAACTTCTGTTGCAACTCGAAATATAAAAAAAGGTATAACGGTTAGCAAAACTTCAGAATACAATATTTAAAAAATCATAAGGTGTCCTTCGTTTGTTAAATTATACATTTAAAGATTTCTATATTAAAAAGGAAAAAATATTACGATTATTTTATCGATGACATTAGAACGTGAGGGATTTTCCCGATTTTCATGTTCCCCTAATTTCGAGTCCCGCTTATGCTGCCGCGTTGTAACATGATAGGCAGTCGGGGCAGACATTACCGTGCATGTGAGCATAGTCATTCCCCCGTGACGTCATTTAATCGTCAACGAGACATTGTTAAATGACCACGCGTACTACGTCACCGTTGCATTCACGATGAACGAGCGGGCAGATGAATGATTCTGCATCAAATTTCGCTCGAAACTTGGACGACGTTCAAAAGTGAAAGAATCGTTGCAAATAAAGCCCCATTGTGCTGGTACAGAAACTTGGATACGATTGAAATTCTATTATAGCGTGTAGGGATTAAATCAGGGGACGATATGTTTGCTCCAATTATTATACAGCGTCGCGTGTCTTCCCGTCTCGAGATCCTCGAGCGTTCCGGGAAAGTCGAATCGACCAATTAATTAGGAAACGGGAGAAAACGAGTAGAAGACCCCGTCCACGGAAATGAAATTCTCGGAATATTTTAACCGCTCCTATCGAGTACCAATCACGCCGCTGCTCTCTGATAGAGATGGAAAGGCGGTGGGGGTAAACGGGGCGGGTAGGCAGGTGCCGCGCAATTAGCGCCCGTAATTATAATCCAAGAGTCGATTGGCCCGTGGGATAGGCTGGTATCATGCTAGACCGATCAATCGCCGAGCCCCTGATTTTAATTGCTAATTGCTCCCGTTCCACGGTTCCCCATCGTGCGGCGTGTCGTCGTGGCCGATCGACGACGTGACGCGGCTGGTGCAACGATGCACCGTGCAACGATTGCAAATCGCGAGTCGCGCTCGGTATGCTGTTACGATGCAACGCACGTCTCGCTCGCCTCGACGCCAGGATCCACTCGGTTTCGATCGTTCCGCCCGCGATGACGCCTTTGGAATTGATAGATCGTCCGGATTTAATTAATAGCAACTAAGAGACCTTTCGACGACAATTTATTTTAAAAAACACGCCTTGTGTCCGCTATTCTCCGACGAATATGGAACCGAGGAACAGAGTGTATGGTACCGAGGAACAGAGTGCAATATTCTGCCTAGCGATATTCATAATCGTTTTCCTTAGAAGGACAGTTGGTATTTTTGTGTGTAATTTCTATCAAACTAAAGAAATATCATGAAACAAGAATTCTAATAAGATTTAGCTTGTTCAGAACATTCATGAATCTCAAATGTTCAAAATGGTATTTTAATATATGAATATGGGTCGTGTAGGATACAAATTTCTATCAAACTAAAGAGATATTATGAAACAAGAATTCTAATAAGATTTAGCTTGTTCAGAATATTCATGAATTTCAAATGTTCAAAATGGTACTTTAATATACAGGGAGTTCGGCCACCCCTGGGAAAAATTTTAATGGGAGATTCTAGAGGCCAAAATAAGACTAAAATCAAGAATACCAATTTGTTGATGGAGGCTTCGTTAACAAGTTATTAACAATTAAATTAAAAAATTTCAAATCGTTTTGGAAAAATTATTTTCGGTTGCGGGGGTCAATTACAATCATTTTTGATGAATAGATATACCCCGGAAATCCTGCCCAGTTTGGAGAAAAAAATTCGAGGTGTAAAATTTTTCAACAAAATTAAAAAATTTTAAACCGTTCCAAAAAAATTATTTTTGATTGCAGGGACCAATTATAATAATTTTTGATCAATAGACATACCCTCCAAATCCTATCCATTTTCGAGAAAAAATTACTTATCAAAAATCTAATGTGAGGCCAGAAATGCTTCCCTGAAATTTCATGCATATCTTTAAAACGTCATAACTTCCGAACGGATTGGACAATTGTAATGTTTAAAAAAACAAACTACGCGTATTTCGATGGAGAATATGTATAAATCGCAAAAATATTCGAAAAGTTGGTCCTTGACCCCGAAAACTGAGAAAAACCTCATAAAAATGGTCCAATTTTCAAACAGCCATAACTTCTACAACAGTGAAAATATTTCAATGAAACTTTTTTCTAAAGTAGAGCCCATAGGTACTTACAAAAAAGTATTAAACAACTTTTCTGTAGGACGTCAAACAAAAATACTAAAAATGAAAAACGAATTTTTAAGGAAAATCGACAAGGGGGTGTGCCTAATTTTTTCGACGAAAAAAAAATTTTTCAAATCGTTCTAAAAAAATTATTTTTAGGTTCTGAGGTCAATTACAATCATTTCTAGTCATTAAACATACCCTCGAAATCTTGTGCATTTTCGAGAAAAAAATTCAGTACGATCGGAACTTTAAACGTTAATAACTGTTTAACAAAGCCTTCATCAACAAATTGGTATTCTTGATTTTCATCTTATTTTGGCTTCTAAAATCCCCCATTTAAATTTTTCCCAGGGGTGGCCGAACACCCTGTATAAATATGGGTCGTGTAGGATAAAAATTGGAAATTATTATTAAACTTTCAAATACTTCAAATACTCGTAGATTCTCAAATTTTAGATACCTACAGCTAGTTTCTTAATATGAAACTTTGAAGCCAAAAGGAAAACGTTCAATTTTTTTTAACGACCAAAATAGATCTCCGTCGAAAGTTTTCCCATATCAGCGAACGAAGTGTCTACTCGATCTATCCTGCAACCCCCATCGCTGAAAGAGGCGATCCAAAGGGGCCAGTCGAGCGAACGTAACGCGCGAGATTTTTCTTTATTTCATCGGATGATCCAAGTATTTACCGGCGACGGTATACGTCGCGACAAGGATTTAAGCATTTTACGCTCAGACAACCGCATTACCCGTGAAATTATTGATATTGCTGGGATCTTGATTGCGTTGGTCATTACGGATGGCTGAGAGATGAGAAGCCGGAAAAGAGATGAAAAAGGAAGGAAAGGAGACGCGAGGTTTCTCCCGGACCTGCTGCTGGATTCATTAGTCACGCTGCTCGACAGATTCCACCCGAAGAATATACACGATGTCTCGCGCGAAGCACTACCAACGACCGGGGAATGATTCGTGGAAAAAGTAAATTGAAAATTTACAGTGTAATAGTTTCGTTGCGAGGCTTCGTTTCCGTCGAAGTCTACTTTCAAATTCGAGCACGTCTCTGGACCTGTCTGACCATTATTTGATATTTCTACTTGCTGATTTTTTTTTGTACGTTGGTAGTGGCGTGACACTATCTATTTTCCGTTGATTTTAATGTTTTTGATAGTTAGAACGAGGCAGAAAAGGTGATACTGTACCACTGTCGATTTAAATATCTATGCAAGTAGTAACAGCGAATATAGTTTTTTCAAGAAAAATCACATTAATATCTGACAATTATAAAAGTCGAAAGAGGAAACACACAGAGCATATTTTTTCTTTTTCCAAGTTGTTTAAAGATTCATCCGGGTGTCGAATTTCATAGCAAAAATACCAAAATGATAGTATAAAAGAAAATGGTAGTCCGTATATTGAATTACTCTTTCCAAAAATTGTGTACCAGTCAAATAATTCCGAAAATAACAAAATCGTGATACCCCTCAAAAGCCATGCATTTGGAACGACTCGAACGGGTAATATTTTCATTAAAAAATTTTTACATCCGTTGGAGAAAATCTCGCGAAAGTGGTGTGGCGGTAAGAAGGGGTCGCGAAACGTCGGTGAAAAGGCCATTAATAGCGATCATGCAAATCGGTGTTTACGGCAGCGTTTCACCGCGAGTTATCTCGCTGATATATTTCCCGCGTCGCGTTTCCTTTCTTCGCTAATTTGATTTCGAATGGGTACAGGAACGATGGCGCGGCGGATCGCGTAGGCAAAAGGGCTAAAAAATTTATTCGCTCGCGTTTATTTCACGGCATACTATAAGGATGTATGGACACGAAGGCCGTCGCCGCTTTGGAAAGAGACGCGTGTACAAGCGGCGAACAAACGAGCGAACGAGTCTTGATGGTTCTCACCTGCGAATACAAGGGATGTAAGCGTTCTCCAGAGAACAGAATGGTTTTCGTTGCTTACACAGACGGATGGCACATAACATCCATTATGAAGAATTTCTCTCGGAGCGCGTGTCCTGTGCGTGGAGCTCGAAATTCCGCGCAGGACGCAGTTTCCGCGCGTGCTTGGCTAAAGTTAAGTTTCTGATACCACGTAGTATGCCTGGAGAAACTATTGAGACTGTTTGTCCTGAGAAAAGAAGCGTAATATCGAATATTTAATCCATCAATGGAGTTATTAGTAGCGTTAGAATTTCTCGATGCGAATAAATCGGGGACTCGTCGCTCCGAAACAAGAGAAATGTTTTATATATTCGTTTCGTAATGGTGCAATTACGAGGGATTTATCAACGTTTAAAAATATCCGTATTTACAGAAAGATTTACAGCACACTCGGTCTGATAGGAATAATTATACCGCCGCAAAGTGTTGTACCGGAAAATACGAATGCCTGATCGACTATGAATAATTGCTTGTTACGAAATGCCTCCCTGGCGTATACATAATGCAGTAGCATTATTCGGCGTATTGATTCCGCGCGTCGACGACACTACGTTTTCGTTAACATCCGTTGCATCTTTAACAAATTTATGTAACAATACGCTGTGCAAATGAGTCGATAAGAGATCGCATTACCGTAAATTCGCTGGGAAATGTGAGGTGAAAGTGTACACGAATCACGAAGCGTTCCAAATAAGAGACTCGGTAGCAAATATTTACTAAAATTTTTGGGAAACTCGAACGTTTTAATATTGAGAGTTTTTGAAATTTGCAAAAATATCCGAGTCAATATTTAACTAACTGTTCGAGGAAAAATACGAATGTAAATAACACCGGGACTTTGGAACGGATTGTTTTTTTTCTTTTGTACCTGCATACAAATATGTAACAATGCAATCGTAAATGGTCAAGTTATTTCTGCCGTCGTAAGTACCAACACGATAGGAACTATGTGTAGCGGTACACAGTCAAGTATGTATTGTCATGTCATACGAGGTTTGATTGGATTGGCCGTGGTCCTGACGCATTCTACGTGCTCCATATTCAAGAGGATTTCGACCAGGCGTCGGTCCCTTTGACGTCCCATTTGAAGCCACGCGAGCAGCCATAAGCAATTTGCCACAAAGTGCATCCAAATTGTTCAATTTTCTGTGAGTACTTTTCACTTTACGCACTTGGTCGCAAAACAGCGAAACTTCCAGCCGGTTTCGGACGCGTCGAAACGTTTCGGATAAAAATAAAAACACAAAAATACCATTAAAAAAAAAATTGTTCACCGATTGCTTTCTCCGTTTCAAACGTTTGCTCGTCGAAAAGAAACGCACGCGGTCGCAAAGGCCAATCCGCGATTACGGATTTTGCTTTATTATAACTCATCGTAATTGACAATTCGTGCGGTCGAAGCGGAATTAAGCTGGAAATTAGGTCCGCGTAGTCGGATTTCTGCACCGTTAAAGCACTTTTCGCATAATTAGCTCCCCCATGTGTAATTAGCGAACGTGGTTTACTTCGGTAATGTTTCGCGTGGCTGTCAACCGTGTTAAGTCCCGTTCGACGTTATTAACACTTTTCTTCCCGCGATCGATCGTAATTCACGGATACGAATTTATCATTTCCAGGGACAGAATCGCTACATAAATCTTTAAATGCAAGGTTGCTGAACTAGAAAATAAAGCCTGATTTCGAACGGGGCTGAAATTATTGAAATTTATTCTTGAAATCGAGGAGTGTCATTTCCATTCGTAGAATTGAAAGTTAACTTGCGTAGAAACTCTTCCGTCCGCAAGAAAGATTTTAAATTCGTAAGATCCGATTGCAGAAGATTCGATTACGAGTGCATTTGTAATTATTCGAGGCTATAGCGATCAAAAACGTGTGGCAAACGTGAACGCGAGTCGTTCCGGCGATATAATCGTATCTATTTACCGCGTTCAGAAACACAGGGGACACACGACAGAAGTTAAACAACTTTCGATGGTACATTAAACGCTTGTTAATTACTGTTGTGTAACAACGGTTGCCTTTGTCGACTACGATCGTAATTTCGAGGTCCCGGAAACTATCGAAATTTCTAACCACGCCGCTGATCGCCGTTCAGCGAGATGAACGTGCTCGTTTTACGAGCTCGAATTTCTCTCGGAGCACTTTAACCGTCGTAACCATCCGCTATCCAGGTATCCACCCGCGTACGCGTGACATTAAACACATCGTTAAGGCGAAGGGAACATAAACGTTGTTTCGATAAATCCCAATTTATTTATGCGATCCTTATCGAATCTAGACGTCGAGATTTTTGCGCGACCCCAACAACGACACGCGAACGCTTCCGGGCTCGTTTGTAATTTATATTTTCCTCATTAATTCTGAATAACAAACATGTTTCGCCTCGATTTATCCTGCAATTCAAACACAACGCTATACACGAGCTTTCGAATTAATGAATTATCAAGTGGACTGCTGGGCGAGTTTGATATACCCGTCTATGTTCCCGTAAGCGTATTATTATTATGATCATATATAGTGATTGAATACTACGTAATGTGATTTAGATCTCGTATGTGTGTTTAAAGCATTCGACAACAAATAGCAGATATTTGCCAAATAGTTTTCTGACTCGGTGAGGCTTCGATTATAAATATTTCAAAAATGAGAATGTCACAGTTCGTACTCAGGTGAAAACGTATTTATTTTCGTGATCAATTATTTCTATTTTTCCATTTTTAGGGCATTTGTTCCCTCACAATATTCATTTTGAACTAACTGTAGCTTCTCAGAGAAATATAACAAATAAATTCGTAGATATTTGAGACAAAATAGGGGTTGTTTCGAAGCATCTGAGACACCCAAGAGTACCATTTTCCTACTATTCAATTTGTTAAGGATATTTAATATCTTTTATCGAGCCCAGCGCGTCTTCGGCGGTTCAAAAATCCAGCCAAGAATCATGAGCCGGACATCGGGACGAGTCGCGTGGGCGTTTGTCAACGCGCGTGACTACCGAATAGAAAAATGAATAATAAAATGGCCGCTATCTGGATAGAACGATGCACTCGAGCACGTATTCATCCCAGGGGCGTCCGTTGGGCGAAATTTACGATACGGCCAGGTCGTCGCGCATAAAGCCAAGTTTAAACTATTCGATCGCGCGGAAAGAGAGAGTTCCGCGGGCCCAGCGGGGGCGTGGGAAGGAAAGAACGTCGGGGAGTAATGGCCTAGCTGTATACGCGCGATATTTTCCTTGTTTGTTTTCCATTACTCCGCAGAAGGCAGCTGTCCGCCAGCGCTGGAATATGCGCGGCAATGATAAGAGGGCTGCACTCGGTATAATGGAAACTTGTGCCTCCGACTCGGCGACCCCTTTCACGCGCCCGCGCGAAAGTTACACGCCCGCCGCAGGAACCGAACGCTCGGTCGAGGGCCTCGAAACGGCAGCCGATTTCCCGCGAGACCACCGGAATCGATAAGAGTTCCTTTATTTCTTCTTACCGCGCCGCCACGAATCGAAAGAATCGACTGCTCGATGGCCAGACGGGCTCGGGGACGCCGGGACAAGATTAAAGTGTCGGTGTCTCTTAAGGGGCTGTTCCCGAACGCAATTTTTTGGAGGCAAACGGTGAAATATTTTTGTATCATCCTTAAACACATATACTTAGAGATATATCCGGGGAATGTATACGATTTTTTTTTGGAGAAAAATATCCACTATTTTAAAAGTTATGACAATCTTAGCGAAGGCTAGAAAATATGTACAGTTTAAAGTGCAATTAATTTAATTTTCCAGTATGGGACGATTATTTTATAATTAATATACAATGGTAAATCGAAGATTAGGAATCGGTTCGAAGATCGTGATTTCTATTATTTCGATCGGCTTTATGTAACACGAGTACATAACCTGAAACTATTGTCTGCGAATCAAGAGAGATTAGAACCACCGTGGATTACCATCGTTGTTCCACGTAGAAACCGAGATACAATTGAAATGTTATACCCGGGAATCTCGTCGGGAATTCGATCGATACGTGCGCAATATACAACATTTCTGCTAGAAATGAAGTGTGATTGTAAAACCAGTAAAACGATTCAACATACTCGACGTTATAGGTGATACATATAAACTAAAGTTATTGACACAATCCAAAGAAAGTAGCTTCTATTTAAAAATATTTAAAATTTGTTTGAACCTTTTATAATGCATTTTCCACGTCTAAAATAATTACAAATGCTTTTAAAACAGATGTAGTAATGTCAACATCTTAGAATCATAAATAACCGAGATTAAGATGTAAAACCCTCAATAAACAACCTTTAATCGCGAGCTACCCTCTATTCCAAGAGCTTAAAAAAATGGCAGTAAAATGAGAGAAATCATCCACGCGTCGAAAACTAATGCGGTAAAACGAATAAAAATACTTTAACCGGATTAAAAGTTTCGAGGGCTTTGCGGAAATGTTGGGTCGAAAATGAACATTTTTCTCGCCTTCGTAATTTCTCTGTTCTCGTTTCTGTCCGATCGCGGTCCCGTTTTATTGGACGAAAATAAGAACAAAAGCTTCGTCGCCGTCTGTTACGAAACCGACGAATTATACTCACGAATTCGCGGTGGCGCGCTTAAGAAGACGTAAATCACACGAATGGCCTTTCTGATCCGTGAAATATCGTATCCTTGCTTTCTTGCAAGGGACGCCATGGGTGGGCACGTAGCTACAATTTATGCCCTGTTTTCAATTCCCACCTACACCGCTGTAAAACTACTTTTGGTCGCCGTTAGTCATTTCTATTTTCTTTTTTTTTTTTACGCATGAGATCCCATAAAGTTAACAATTTCAGCGAGACTTTCATATGGACGAAACGATGCATCTTTCCATGGAACAGAGAATAAAAATAATTCGAAATTTCAGGACAAAATTGAGGCATCGTGTTTTCGAAATAACAAACATCAAACGGATGTCACAGATTTAGAGAGCGTATAACATTTATCAGGACAAAAGTTGTATGTTAGAACACCCTCGAAAGGATTTAAAGCTTTTGCATAATCGCATATGGTTAACCAGATGTACGGTTACCGTAAGACGGTACCGAAGCCATGATATATTACCGTTTTCAACGGGACAAATGGAATTTATAGTAGCACTCGGCTAAAACCCATTTCCCTTGGATACCGCGTTCGTTTCCGATAAAAGGAGGAAACTCCAAACGAGAGCACTCTCGCCCCTTCAGACCCCCTTTACAATGCATTCGTTGCGGTTGGGACTTAATGCATCGTATGCACTCGATGCATTCATTTGCGAAATTCACGGAGGGAGATTTTCCTCTTTTTTTTTCTCCCGTCCGTTCGGAGAGCCGTGTATTTTTCCTCGTGAATAAGGGGGTTACTCGATTCACGGAATTCGAAGAATTACTTGTTCCCTTCAATAGGATTTGCGTTTCTCTATTTTCGACGGTTTGTTTCTTCCCTTGTAATTCTGAAAGTTCGCGTTAAACCGATTCCAAGGTTCGCGTGTCGATTATCAAATAATAAACCTGGACGACGAACAATTTCGTTGCTTATTGGGACTCGCGAAAATACGAGCGTAAATCATTTTCCTCCCCCTCTTCGCAGCTGCAAGAACGTTAATTACTTTTTATTGATAACATTTCGCGGACAAAGACGGCGAACGAGAAGTTAACGAAAACTTTTCTCATTAGTTTTCCCTCGTAACGGGGCGCGCTCGTTCTTCCGTGGAAACCACTTAATCTTCGACCTTTTATAAACACGGACGAGCACGCTTGCAGTCCGCTACACAAGCAAAAAGTCGCAGTTCGACTCGCGGGTGTATCAGGGGTAACTAAAACGATGCAACAGGTAGGGCCAATATCGACTAATTTCGCAACATTCGAATGTTTCGCCTTTGTGGCAGGCAGCGGTTCCTCGACGAAAGCGACGCGCTAATTGCCAGCGGCCAATCTATCAAAACGGGCAATTTTCGATTCTGATCGATCGTCGAAAAATTTAATTGACGATTAATTAGCGTTCACTCGTAGCTGTCGAATATTGGTTTACCTTCGTTACTACAGTATATTATTATTTTCTGAATAATAGACTACTGTTGATGAATGGAGATTGTTTACATTCTTTGAGTCAAGAAAAGTAGATTATTTAGAATTGGAAATTTTGCCTTCGATTTTGTCCTTTCCAGGGAGGATTTCGTTATCACGATTTCTCATCCACCCGGTGATCTCTGGCGTTGTTTCTCTATTCTCTCACGGATGATGCGATAATGCCAGCAATAACATGGAGACTGTGCAGCCGGCTTGCACTGAATTTAATTTGATTCGGCTACGATAAGAGCCGCCCGAGGTTTCTACAGTTTCATGTTTTTTCCCCTCCCGATTAAGATAACTTCAAAACGAAACGAGGGAAAATTTTGCAAGGATTCCGGGATCCCCTCGTAACAAAGAGTAAATTATTACTATCCGGGAACCGAGTGCACGAAGACACATCCTGCAATAGAATAGAAAGGATATACTACGTTTAGTTAAATCCCCGCGTACTTTATCAAAGGATAATAAGAGAGATAATAGTAGCGCGATACTGGTCGAACAATGGGGTTTATAAATGGAGATATGTTACAATGACTCGATATTAACCATATTGGTAGTCAAGGCGTGGAGTCTTCGTGAAAAAATGTTCCCTGGAACGGGGGCTGCGAACGTCTCGAACGAGGTAATGGCCTTTCGTAATAAATGGCAAATCGATTTTACTAAAAGGTCCTTATGACTACTTTCCTGTCGTCTCGCATCCGCTATGGGCGTCACGTGCCTTTTACGCTCACCAGCTTCGTGGCCATTTCACTCTAGGCTTTAAATTTCTGTCATTTTTTATAAGACTCTCGATCCTTAACTCAGTCATTCGAAAATTAAAACTGTCTGTTAGAAGTTAAAAATTGAACGTTCGAAGTCCGTACACGTGTAGCTAACGTTACAATGTAATATTAGATCTGTGTCTTCGCGCTTCTATAATTATTGGAAAAAATGTCGTTGACCGTAGAATGTCACTTGAGAATTTAGAAGCTAAAAATTGAACATTCAAAGTTCATACACGCGTAGCTGATGTTACAATATTATATTAGATCTGTGTCTTCACGCTTCTATAATTATTGGGAAGAATGTCGTTGACCGTCGAATGACACTTGAGAATCAAAAATATGTCTTTAATAAGGATCCTTGGCAATCGAGTGTAGGGAACAAAATCGTGGAGTAGTAGTTGAAGTTTTAGATTGCATATCGAGATCGAGGGAATATTAAAATATTTTTAATAATTCGTGAAGAGGATATCTCTGGCTGCTGGAAGCTACGCATCAAAGTATAAGCTCCAGCAGTGGCAGAATGCCAGGATACCTGTTTACCGACGTCGTTTTGCTTGGAGGCGGGTATGTCAATCGGCCGCTAATATCAGGTAGAGGCATGTACAGTGTACTTACACGACCTTAGCTGATCTCGAGTAAATGCTCTATCCTGTCAGTTATGCTGTCAAATTGGATCGTGCGACGATGTAAGCTCTTGTACTACCTAGATAAACCTCCCGAATACCTCTGACCCTGCCTCTTAGCCGTGATAAAGTGAAATCCATTTGACTTGGAGCTTATCAGTCGGCTCTTTCGTAGCTTCCCTCTTCCTATTCTCTTTTTATGGAGGAAACCGTGCCAAAAGGTGAAACGTTTGAGTAATTTCGCGTAGTAACGTGCGAACGTTGCGCGAAAAATGTGTCCATTGTGTCCTGGGTTCTATAGTCGTCGCGGAAGAAGCGAATATGTACGATCTTTCGATTTTTCAACTGACACTGACGCTCCTTTATATTCATCGCAGAATATTTCTCACGAGCGTGTCTTGTAATATTTATTTCGAAGTCGTACACCGTCGCTACTATTTACAGCGTTTCTGGGGGCGTTAATAAAATAATACCTGGTCGTTTTGTACCCAGCATCGTCCAAAATTTAGCGCACTTTGTGCATCCGCTTCTGACACGCGAAACATTTTATTCCTCCGAGTCAGGAAACCATAGTCACAGCTATTGCTTTGCAAGCTTTTCTCAAGAAAATTAGAAACGAAACATTATTTTCAAAGCATAAATAATAACAAGAGTGTCTCTTGCACGAACGGTGGGCGTGTTTTTATTTTAGACGTAAGTATGGAAGCGAGTTACCTGAACTTGATAAAGAGTAATGCGACGAACGTGACAAGCGCAAAAAAAGCAGTTTGACACATCTGTTCTCTCGTTTCTCGAAGAATTCTCCCCGGTTTTTCGGCTTAAGAAACTTCATTTCCTCGACTCGCGGTCGCGAACGGAACCGAACGCCGGAAATAAGCATGATAACCTGGGTCCGTCGTAAATTAGGAAAATTTCCCGCATTAAAAGTTCGCGCGGCGTTGTTCCCTATTTTTCCCCCCCAACCCCGTCCCCGGTCTGACGTTGTTTCGCAGAGGTCGTTCATGCCACGGTTGCCTCCTCTTCGAGGAGGTTAATCGCGCGTAACATTGCTTCTGTATATCACCGTTCCCCCAACCCCCATCCACCTTTTTTACTCTCTATTCTTTTTCAGGTTCTTTTCTTCCTTTCGTAGCACATTACGTCGACGAACAATGCCACATTGATTTTCTCCTTTTTGTTTTCGCTTCTCTCCATTGCACCTTGTGACGCTCTTAATGATACAGTCTCTCGTTGTTGATATCGCTTGAATAGTTTCTCGCGAAACTACGGTCTCCCGTGATCCGTATTTCAGCGACGGAAATTATTTTCTCGCGAATATTTATTGTATTATCGACGATACGCCTGTAACGAGCCATTAATTTCTTATTTCTCTAACGAATTCATCATATGGTAAATATTTCATTCTTATTCTATATTCGACCCGTGCGAACGAAAATATATTTCTTCCATTTAATATCTTATCTCAATTTAAGAACTGTTTCCGAATTTTTTGTTTCTGCCAGTGATTTTTGAATCAACGCTTTGATAATCTACTTTTGATTAAGAGTCTCGACATTCGAAACAGCGAATTTGGAGAGCACTGTTTAAAATTCTTTTATCGCAGTTTCCTTTGATCCGCGCTGTAATTCCATGCAAGCTATTTTGCCCGGTACATATATTTTCCTCGGTGCCCTCCATCTTGGTCGACCAACGGGAACGAGCACTTTCGTTTAACCTTCACCCTTAAATTTTCCGCCCTCACAATGGTGTCTGAACTTTGTAGAGGCGACAGGAGTTACGACATTTCGTTACACCCCCGCGAAATATATACACGACACACGGGAACGCCTTCTCGTGTAGCTTCTAAGCCATTTTCAACTTACGGTCACCATTCACGGCAGCTACCAAATCTCTTTACCAGCGCAGTTCCCTGGTTAACCCGGTTGTACGCTTAGTAGAAGTTACTGGAGCGTGCTAAAAATTTGACTGTACAATACCGTTTACAGACAACAGGGACGAGAAAGAAATTTCCATATAATTCATCCACAAATCACGAAGTTAATCAGTCTGTGCAATGATTTTACCAATTTTTTACTCGAATAGTTTGTTATTATATACGAGAAGAATGTTGTTGACCGTCGAATGTCACTTGAGAATTTAGAAGCTAAAAATTGAACATTCAAAGTTCATACACATGTTCATACAGTTTGTTATCTAGTTCAGAAATAAATTTGAAACAAACTAAGCAACTCTACAAGATGATCGTGACACTGAAAATAAGATTTTTAAACAAATTACTCGCCAGGTTTTTGATAAATCCGATTAAACGGACTCTCTCTCGTAGCCACGTCGTCATAGTCTCTGGCAAACCTTGCCAGTAATATCGTCAACAAAGGGGATCTAATCTCGACACTACTTAAACCGCCATTTTCGCGGCTCCGTCGCCACGCTTTGTAACCGCTCGAGCTTGTCTCTTCCATCCTTCTCGTATACACACAATGAAAACACATTTCCACAGGTCGTTAATAACAAATATTGTGAAGTAAAAGCTTTCCTGATAACGAGAAGAAATAACATCGTGATTTCTTTCTTGATTATATGCTACTTTAAACGTCAAATGTTTCCTCGAAATACTGTATATACAATACAAATTTTAAAATATTATCCTCTTACTGAAAAATTACGGGAGGCAAAACATAACAATCAATAGTACTATTCAAGCGTGGAAAATTCATATTGAAACCAAATTCCTAATAAATTTTTTACTCTTTAATTTTCGTCTCAGTTTGTCGCGTCGTATCGCCCCTCAAAGTTTCTGACACCTGTTGCCAACCCCGTATATAACAGCACAATTTCCTTTAACAAAATTTATAAAACTCGATCGAAAAGGTTGGTTTAGCAACGAATTAATGGCACAGCTTTAATCTGTTTTTCACGGTTCGACTTTTTCATTCGTAAACATTCTTTTTCCTTCCCCTATCTCTCCCTCTCGTCTCGTTCTCGCCTCTCTGGTGGCTGGGTAGAATTCTAGCCAGCTTCTCGAGAAATCCTTCTTGACCGGATCCAGACAAGATACTAGTACGGATCCCAGCAAGAACTAGGCACGCCTTGCAGTACCAGACTTCCGGTGTTACAAGCAAAATGCCGTGGTTCGGCAATTTGTCCGAGGGGTGATTAATTAGTGCCGGTGTTTGCCGTGTTTCAAGGCCCGCGGAGGCACTCCGGCTTGAAATTTACGCAGAGAGTTACGAATGAATATTTTACTTGCGCGGTGCGTTAATATTGCAGCGACGGAGGGCCGCTGTAATCTCAATGTCGTGATAAACGACCGGCTCGTTTGTCAACGGGCTTTCCACTTTTCGTTCGTTTTTATCGCGCCGTTTACCGTGTTTCGCCTCGCTAAGTTGATCGTCGCTGATACGAGTCCGATTCTTACGAGGCAATTAATCGTAGAACGAAAATACCCGAAGAACAGAGAGATAGATTTGTCCAAATTTTCTTCTGACGATTCCAAAGCAAAAATAAGCAATATTTAAAGGCACATTTAATTGTTGGCTGAGTTTCAACATTGTAACAAGTGCTTGGACGTTTTGGTATTTTTATTCTGTAATTGTTTACTTTGAGGGAGGAGTGTTTCCTCGAGGCTGTTAATAGACACTTGTAACAGATATTTCGAGGCAATGCCACGTATCCTGAAAGTTCTCGTTTAGGCAGCGTGGAACGAGTGAAGGAGACGTTGCTCTCTGGAAGTATATTAAGTCGATGAGACAACCCACCTCGTGAAGTTTCGCAGGCAACCGTTGCAGCACGTTCCGAAGAAATAAAGTGAGATTTGTTGGGCTATTTTAAGGTCCACTATGCCACATAAAGCCTTTATAGCGTGCTCAAATAGCACGGAAAAGAATACATCGAGCTGCGAAATTGACGCTCGTATGCGTTCGTTTCTACCCTAGCTATTCTCACCTTCGAAAATTGAGGATCGAGCTTTGTCGCGCTGTTTTTCTAAAAATGACTTCATTCAATGATTCGTTACGTATCGAAGGAATCATACTTATCCTCGACACTGAGATCAAAAGGAGAAAAAGAAACTTTAATTAATACAAAAATAAAAAACGCAATATTCAAGCGACCATAACTCCTACACTAGTGAATGTATTTCATTGAACTTTATTTCTGAAGTAGAGATCATGGATACCTACGAAACAATATTAGACAACATTTGCATAGGCCGTCATACAAATTTATTAAAAATCAAAAACGAATATTGAAGAAAAATCGACAGGGATTCCTAAATTTTTTGACGAAAAATTTCAAATCGTTCTGGAAAAATTATTTTCAGTTGCGGGGGTCAGTTACAATCATTTTTGGTCAATAGACATACCCCCGAAATCCTACGCAGTTTCGAGAAAAAAATTCCTTACCGAAAATGTAATGTCTGACCATACCGTTGATATGTTTCACTGAAATTTCATGCTTATGTTTAAAACATTATAACTTCTGAACGGATTGGACGATTTTAATGTTTAAAAAAGCAATCAACGCGTATTTTAGTAAAGAATATGTAGAAATTCTAAAAATATTGGAAAAGTTGCTCCTTGACCCCGTAAAATGTGAAAAACCCCATAAAAGTGGTTCAATTTTCAAACAGCCATAACTCCTACAATAGTGAATATATTTCATTGAAATTTTGGGAGGAAGTAGAGTTCATAGATACCTATAAAAAAGTATTAAACAACTTTTCCGTACAGCGTCAAACAAATTCATTAAAAATGAAAAACGAATTTTAATGAAAAATCGACAGGGGATAGGTGCCTGAATTTTTCGACGAAAAAGAAAAATTTTAAATCGTTCTGAAAAAATTATTTACGCTTGCAGGGGTCAATTAGAATCATGTTTGATGAATACACATGCCTCCGAAATCCTACGCATTTTCGAGAAAAAAATATAATGTGTGTCTAAAAGTTACTTTGCCTATGCATTTTATTTTATTTCAATGATTCGTTACTTATCGAGGAAATCATATTTGCCCTCGACGCTTGCAGGAGCGAAAGAAGAAAAAGAAATTTTGATCAATAACAAAATGAGCCATTTTTTAGAGACACGAATGTCCTGGACGTCTGTTTTCTGTCCCCGGAAGTTTGTCACTGACGCAAAGATTGTAGAAACGTTCAGAAGTTCCATTACACGACGGCAGACACGGTGCCATTTGTTCAATGCTGGTGAACGGGGATGCATTTGGGCGATATCCATGTGTACATAGTTTCCCTTGACTCGCGTAATTCCCAAGCAAGGCGTTCCGCCTTGCACGTTGCACCGGGCCCTACTCCAGACGGAACTTACGTCACCTATACGCGAGAGAACGGCGGTTTCATCCGACTTGATGGATGTGGCGTGCACTGTGAGGTCGCGGCTGGATGCTATCTAGAACCAGCCGTTTCGTGGCTGACAGAGAATAGAAACGCCTGAGGAATCGGCCAAGCGAAAATTCACGGAACCGAAGCCGAACCGGTGCTTCTTGTTGATATTAAACGATGTTCCACTGTGCGAGTTACGTTCGAGCACGATAATCCGACATCTTCTCGTGGAATGTGTTCCATTTGGACATTGACGCTCGATAAATTCGCAATTTCGCTTCCAGAATACTTGCTCAAAAATTACTAATAGCAAACCGGGGCATTACCAAATCAACTATACTACAGTAAACATATTTTAAATAATTAAATTTTCTAAGGCACGAAGCTTCTATCTTTTGCAGACAAAGAATTCTTAAGATATTAGTAATTGGTCAGATCGAGTATTGGATCCCTGAAATGACCCAGTTCTCAATAACAAATGGATCGAAGTGAAATAAAAGGAAGCATTCGAGATAAAATTTACAGGTTTCTCGTTCGTCAATAATTCTCTAACCGTTCGTCACCGTATCCAGATGATCGAGGAATTATTTTTTCCCCCGGTAAGCTTGACGTTCGAGCAACGCTTGGTAATTCTGTTGTCGTAGCAATTAGTGCGCAATTGTCAATAATCGGATATCAACGTTTTGCTGGATTACGAGACCGGAAGTAATTCGTGTCGAGCAACCGGCGACAATAACAATCAGCGAATCAAAATCACGCGATGTATTTGAGAGGGGGTGGGAGAACGGTCGCGACAGCGGTGAGAACGTAATTATTATTATACGGTTCTATCAATTCCGTTATCATCGTGCCGCCGTCTGTGTACTCAGCGTTGATGGATAGATTGGTAGAATTCGGGATACGATTCGGTCGCGATGGATAGAACTCGTCCGCCGGTTCCATTCCGCCACTGTGCAAATATTGACCGTATAGGCAACATGATTGCGTCGAACCTATTGGCTCGTTCATGGAGAGTCTATGCCGTGGACGATGTAATTATCTGCGTTTGATTACGGTAATCGACTACATTGTCGTCGTGCCGCGCTACGGCCGCGAAAGTTTCCTCGCGGGAGGACTCGAGACTTTTATTTTCATTCCTCGAACGGTATTTTTCGTTTGTGAATAATTACCGTATCGGTTCTAGAGGTCCAGAGAGTTTCCCGTGGAATTTGTTTACTTTGTCTTGTAACTTTTGTGAAAATACTTTTGGAAAAATGTTTCGATCGTTTGCCGTACTCAACGAAACCGTCTGGTCGGGAGTTTTATCAGCCTAAATGCTGCTTTCGTGAAGTTTTTCGATTCGATGGATAAACAGCATTCACAAATTCAGTGGTTAACTCGGTTACGTTTCTGTGTAAATGTTGACGGTGCAGGCGATGTGATTGAACTCACCTTGCCGGAGATACCCGCGCGCTATCGGTGAATCCAAATCCGTGACACGGAATACGGACCGCATAATTAACGTGCGGTGTCTGACAATCAAGATTTGTTGTTTCTTCGTATAATCACTGTTAACGATACAATGAATCCCGCGTGCAACTCACGGATATTAGAATTTTGATTCTTTCGAAACATTCGGAGAAAATTTAATTATACCGGTTCTGAATTTATTCGATAAACGATTAAGAAAACACTCGAACGGATATGCAATTTCACGCGAATTTATCCGTAGTTTCATAAGTGTATTTTTCAAATTTATTCATAATTTAATCCCGACGTAGCGCAGGACCATCAGTTTTTAACGGTTCGTCGAATGTTTTCATGTTTTCGTTCGCGACCGGAGACCAACGATATTAATTCACAGTCACGTGACTTTGTCTGCCATCGTCCTCCTTTTTCAGAATTGAAAACACGAATCGATTGGACAAACGGCTGGAAAACCCAATGGTCCGGGTGCCTCCGTTTACATTGCAAACAATAAACGTTCTTTCATATTACATCGATCCGTGGACGAAGTAATCGCGATAATGAATTCCTTTTGTCTCGCGCTCACGATCGAGCGAAATTACTTATGCGGTGGAAAGGTATGCAGATTGGAAATGTCAGGCATGTGAGAAGCCTGGCCGGGAAGACGGGAGAACAGTGAAACTCAAATGGTGATTCCATTTCACTTATGCGCCAATATTGACACGATTTCGTTTGCTCTATAGGAATCCGGTGAACGTATCCGTTGTTACTCAAATGGCAAACTCTCGGAATAGATTTTCGGTTCAGTTAGTCTCGTACGGTTTGAAATAACGACAGAAACTTCTCCATTCACCGTGGACATCGGTAATCTTATCTTTTACCTTTCGCTGCTCTGAATCATACATTTAATAATTCGACATTAAGTAAAAACAAAAGTTATATTCCATTCGATGCAAGCAACTTATATTGTGAATTTTATCCCAATTTAATTTCAACTTCAATTTTACTGGGTAGGTTAGTACAAATATAGTGTTTCCCCTTTTACCTTTAAATAATATAACTGATATTGCAATGTAATTAGCTCTGTGTTTTCACACTTCTATAATTATTGGGAAAAATATCGTTGACCGTCGAATGTCACTTGAGAATTTAGAAGCTAAAAATTGAACATTCAAAGTTCATACACGCGTAGCTGACGTTACAATCTAATATTAGACCTATGTTTTCATCATTCGTAATATTTCTAAAGATAATAAAAAGTCCCCTGAATAAATTACGCTGATCTTGTTGCAATCGTGAAAAATGCTCTTAGAAACCTTTCGTCGTAGAAAAGATCGGTCCCGGGTATCGAGGCGGTGTAAATTTCGAAAATGCCTGGCGGCAGGACAAGCAAGGACGACGTACGACGTTCCACATGAAAAATAGTGGCTCTCGAAAGGGGCACCGGGTCTCTTAACGTCAGCTGCAGCTTCTCAGAGTGCAGGGACGAGGGTCGTAACTTTCCTTTGTCGGTCCGCGATGCAGCTCGAGTTTGAGCGTCCACGAGGAAAAGACAAAACGCGTGATGTATAAGTAATAGCCGGCTCATTTCCGGTCGAGTCGTCTGCGCGACTATCTTCGCTCTGGGTCCTTTGAAAGGGTGTTTACGGTGTAAACGTTTACAGGGCGGACGGAAATAGGGACGGAGAAAGAGAGAGAGAGTCGTCGCAGTGCGCTCTTTGCAGCATCGCCGTCGAGACACACTTAATTGGAGGGATTGAATTTCGATTTTACAATGCGTTTACGTCGCTACAATAACGGACAATATGTTATTACCGGATGAATGTTATCCCGTGCTGGCCTTTGTCAATACGCAGCGATGTTGTAGGTCGGTTGAACAATAATTGTTACTCCAGAGAGCTCGGCTTGTAACGCAGCAGAAGCTAGGCAATTAGTACTATTGTTCGAAGTAATTTGCAAGCATCGTTTAATGTTTGTTATCCCCAATTATTTCGATATTTTTACCGTGCAAGGCAGTTCGAAATTCTAGGCACAAAACGAGAAATAAATATTTCTTAGAAATATTCAATATTTTTATTCTGAAGAATGTTGTACTTTAACGAGCAAGTAACATAGACTGGAGAGATCCACGATTTATGGCGTAGTGTTGTGAGAAAGGGAATTTAGAATTTAACAGTCCAGGAAATGAAAAATTTTACGTTAAAAGACTGTTCTTATCAGGGAGTAGGAAAAATCCTGAAGAGTACAACCTCGAGTAGCTTTCGTTGGGTTATCTTTCGCGATGTTACGGCACTGTTTTACGGTTACATTCTACATAACCGAAGGGTCAGCTTACGCAAACTCGTGTAGCTGGATTGCATAAATTATCCAGCTGCAAAAAAAACACTCGCCGTCAAAAGGACCGAGAGAGAAAAAAAAACCGAGTAAAGGTTTATCTTCAATCTCGCGCGCGTTTCACAGCACTTTCGTTTGATAGTCTGGTTAAGAGCGTCGGCAAACACTGTTCAGCTGGAACGCAAGAGAGATTCTTATCTTATCGAATCATCTCGGTTCCTAAACCAGGAAATTGGACACGAGCGCGTAAAGTCGGGTTTCCCCTCCGCTTGGCGCGTTTGCGTTTAGAAATTTAGCGAAGAGCCCTTCTAAACGCTCCGCGATATTTTCGCGTTATCGACCCTGTTGCAAACACCGAAAAACTGGCCAGAATTCAAATTTATTTCTACCAAAAGTAAACGAGACGTACGAGTTCGCGGATGAACGAAAATTAAACCGTAAGTTTGCTCGTTCGTAAAATTCTGTTGAAACCAAAAGAGGTTTATGGAATCCATTATCTCGAGCATTGAAATACTACGAAGGTTTAATATATAATTCAATCTAAATAATAAGTGCAAGCACATAATGAAGAAAATGATCGATTAGAAAGAAGTTATAGCTTGCCCTAGATTCTGTAATCACTATAAATACACACTGTTCGTCCAGGTAATAAAACGTTGGAGTAGAGGAGCACTCAGATAGTCTAATCTAGAAGTCTAAAGATAGTCTAGAAAAGTCTAGATATTCTAGAAAAAGTATTCAATTATTTTGTAAAAAAATGGAAACGTTCCAAAAAATGTTAGGTTTTCGAAATTTCCGAGCAGTGTGTCTAGCTTTTCCTTTTATCAGAAGGTTCGCTCAGCTCCATTAGTTAGTTTGCTTTACCAGCGTACGTGGTAGCTTCCACCGGCGTCAGATAATTCACTTATCGCAACATTCGGCCGAGCCAAGGGTTCTCCGACCTTATTCTTGGCGTTCCCCCGGAGATTTTCACTTCCATTTCGAATCAATATAAATCGTATCACAGATCTCAGTCTACGAGGTTCGCTCGCTCGCTAGGATAAAAGAGGAGAGCCCGTGAAATTAAGGAAACGAAGATAACAGGGTCCCCGACGAAAACCAGTCGAAATGGAATAATCAACGTTATTTTATCGCTCGCGATTAAACAAACGTTGTACCGCTTTAATTATCGAAACGAACATTTTTAGTTTGCATATCGACTCGTGACTGAAACGAACCAAGACTCTCCAGATGAATTTTCATTCGTGTTTAATATAAAGGGTGTTCGGCCATCCCTGGGAAAAATTTAAATGGGGGATTCTAGAGGCCAAAATAAGACGAAAATCAAGAATACCAATTTGTTGATGAAGGCTTTGTTAAACAGTTATTAACGTTTAAAGTTCCGACCGTACTGAATTTTTTTCTCGAAAATGCGCAAGATTTCGAGGATATGTCTAATGACTAAAAATGATTGTAATTGGCCCCAGAACCTAGAAATAATTTTTTTAGAACGATTTGAAAAATTTCTTTTTCGTCGAAAAATTTCAGCACCTACCCGATTTTTTTTCTCGAAACTGGTTAGGATTTTGGGGGTATGTCTATTCACCAAAAATGATTGTAATTGACCCCCGGAACCAAAAATAATTTTTTCCGAACGATTTAAAATTTTTTAATTTCGCCGGAAAATTTCAGCACCTACCCTGTCGATTTTTCTTAAAAATTCCTTTTTCATTTTTAGTAATTTTGTTTGACGCCCCACAGAAAAGTTGTTTAATACTTTTTTGTAGGTACTCATGAGCTCTACTTCAGAAAAAAGTTTCATTGAAATATATTCACAATTGTAGGAGTTATGGCTGTTTGAAAATTGGACCATTTTTCTGGGGTTTTCCTCAATTTGCGGGCTCAAGGATCAATTTTTCGAATATTTTTGCGATTTGTACATATTCTCCACCAAAATACGCGTAGTTTGCTTTTTTAAACATTAAAATCGTCCAATCCGTTCAGAAGTTATGATGTTTTAAACATAAGCATGTAATTTCAGTGAAACATATCAGCGGTATGGTCAGACATTACATTTTCGGTAAGGAATTTTTTTCTCAAAACTGAGTAGGATTTCGGGGGTATATCTGTTGACCAAAAATGCTTGTAATTGACCCCTGCAACTAAAAATAATTTTTCCAAGACGATTCGAAAGTCTTTTTTTTCACCCAAAACTTTCGGCACTTACTCGAATTTTTTTCTCAAAAGTGGATAGGATTTCGGGGGTATGTGTATTCACCAAAAATGATTGTAATTGATCCCCACAACCGAAAATAATTTTTCCAGAACGATTTGAAATTTTTGAATTTAATTGTTAATAACTCTTTAACGAAGCCTCCATCAACAAATTGGTATTCTTGATTTTCGTCTTATTTTGGCCTCTAGAATCCTCTATTAAAATTTTTCCCAGGGGTGGCCGATCACCCTGTATATTTGTCGGAGGTTCGACGTTAGAATTTTTCATTTAAACTCTATGTTTGGAAATTCACGGTTTACTCTCGCGTCAGTTTCTTAAGTAATTGCTTGGATGATTTATAGGAAGTCTATATTGACGTTGTACGTCGCGAGTAATTTATGCATGATTGTGCACTTCTACGGTTTGTTCGAATAAACAGAGAGTTCGTGAACAAACGATTCTCTAACAAATGGGTAGATTGCGCAAGGACCTATTGTCTGACCTGCTCGTTCTTCAGGCTTAAATACAGTGCATTGTTAGCTCTAGGGCCATTTGAAAACAAAAGTTCATTCAACACCCTCTGCCAGTGTCGAAATACTTCGTGGAAGTATACAACGAACCTGCCAACGAATAGTAATACTTAGGGACCCCGTCACGCGATGTATGCAGGCTTGCATTTGGTCGAAAGGTGGCTATTTCGTGCACTGCCTCAAAAGACAGCTGTACGGGAATACGAAAATGACTCTGGAACAAGCAACAAATAGGACACATTCATACGAACGTTTTTCATGATTTCTATTTCCCTAATTTCAACCTGAAGTGCACATGTTACACTATATACAGCGGCAACAGGTGTCTGGAAACATCGAAGTGTAATTTTGTATACCAAAATAAGACGAGAATGTAGAAGCTATTCTATTCAATAGTTCTATTTTACAGAAGACCGTGTTTAAGGACCCCTGATCACGTTATGTATGTAAATAAATATTCAATTACAGTGGTGATGAAATGATTACATATTTTACAAGGTGGATTAAATTTGAAAATTACAATCGAGCATTTTACGACAGGTGAATCGCTATTGACGACGAAAGTAGTTCAAATGGAATAATCAATTTCATTTTATCGCCATGCTTAAACAAAAGCCGTTCCATTTTAATTACCGAAATGAGAATTTTTCGTTTGCATATCGACTCGCGTCCGTAGCGAACCGAGACGTTTCCGTTGAATTTTTATCCTCCTACCGCGTTTTAATACGCGTTTAAAATATTCCCGACCGGGCGTTCAACGTCGGACTTTTTCACCGACCAGTTGCCCGCGGATGCAAATTCTCGGTAGGAGCCCGTAAATTGCAAATTAGAAACAGTTGGCCGTCGGAGGTGTAACTCATACATAAGGCTAGACGTCCATTGAAACGCAGCTTCCGCCACCGTTCCAAATACCAAACAGATTTTATAAACCCTTGATACGTTCTAAAGAAGCCTTAAAGAAGACTGACGTCTTTGACCTACGTTTTCTTCGAATATAAATAAAAGAATGAAATGGAAACGCCCTCTACTAGGCAAAATAAATTTTTTTCTTCTTCACTATAGACATTTCAATAAAAAGAGAAATTTTAAAGGACTTAAATTTGAATAGGATTCGTAAATTCTAGTTACGTAGTTTGCAATCTAAAAGTTTCGGTTTTGCAAAGAGTCAACGATCAGTGCTTGTACAAATAATTATATGACAATAAGGTAAAATTTAATGGATCCTCGTGTTCGATGTCTTGAATGGGAAACGAGAAAAGGAAAACGCAATGAAAGTTTTGGAAAGTTTCGTCTCCGTCGGAGCAATAGGCCGCGGAGTGGCGGAGAAATTATTTTTACGAGGAAGTTTGCTTTATCGAGAGTTACTCTGCCCTCGTCTTTCTTTCCCTCTTGGTCCCTGTTCCACGTCGAGTCTTCCAACCCGGGGGATTCATTAGAACGCGAGCAACCTCCGTTCGTTACCCGGAATCTCCTTCCCGTTGTGTTTCGTGCTTTCTTTTCGCCTCTCTGTTTGGCTCGTCTTTTTTTTTTTTTTACCCTCTCCAGGCGTCCGCCCTCGTCGTCGGAGCTCGCGCAAGATAAACTGATATCTCGGTACCAGTTGGCCGGCTCGAAAACGGAGCCGTGGATCGTTTTATTCGTTCATTGGTGGGGGGGCAGTCGAAGAGAAAAGGCGCGGCTGCAATTAAGCGGCGAATAAAATCCCGAGGGAATAATAATTATTTCTCTCGAGCAGAAATCCGGTTCTGCGTTCGCCGCCGATGGCATTGTTATCGAGGAATTGTTCTCCCGATAAACCGGGCGCGATGATGATTTAATCGAGTCGAAAATGGACTGGGGGGCTGTCGCGAGATATCTCCAAGACTTTTCGTTGGAACGTTAATGTTTATTTGACGCTAGATTCACTTAGAAACTCGTATTTACGAATTATATTTCTTCGTTATTGTATCACGGACAGAGCTGGATTTATTTTTTGCTTGAAATTTGTTAGGAAGAATGAAAGATAAGTCATCGAAAGTTCTATAACTGAGCAAAGATTAATCGACACTGTCTAGATTTTCTTTATTACTGGTAGAATTATTATTTCTTTCTTTCTACAATACGTAGTATTCTTTGCTGTATTAACTCTTAAAAACACACGGTTTTTATATATTTCGTTTTGGAAATGGTCTTCAAATACGAGCAATATTTTCAGATGGTAGAAATGAATATGATAAAACCATCCACGAACAAGCTACAAGCGTATTGTCGTCAGAATGATTAATAATTAAGTTACAAAAGTTTCGAAGAGAATAAATTCTGCGGAATGATATTACACGACATCGAAACAACCTCGCAATAAGGTAAACGGCGAAACTTCCGTAACTTAATTTTACAATAAAATTGTCTCGATGCCATATAATATCGTTTCACAAAATTAATCAACGACGAAACTTTCATAACTTTATTTTTAATCGACACTGCAACGACATTATGCTTCTACCAAATCGTTCACAGGTACATATCGACTCATTTTACGGTCAAAAAAAATTTTAACGGGTCTTAATTTTCCATCTTTTGTTTATCCCCGCGTCGTCGAGCTTTCATTTTATAACAATGGCCGTAGACGGTCGAGTCGTCGAGAATTGCAACTGATGTACGACCGGTTATGGCCTGAATAGAATTGCATTATTTAACGCCGCGTCGTTGCGTCGTGATCTCGCATAAATATGCATTAATTGTTCTGAACCGATATGCCTAAAAGGACCGACGGAATCCAATTTATTCCTCGCCATGGAATTTCTCGATTCGATGACGACGCGCTCGACCAGAATTTTTTTCGACTAAAAATGTTTCGTTTAATTCGAGTTCGTTTCAACTAAAATTTGTTATCGACCAACACCGTTCAAACTAATTATTATTTTAAAATAATACTGCCGGAATATTTGAAAGTCTGTCGATGCTTGCCAGCGAAATTTCACGAGACGACGAGAGAGTCTCGCACGCGATCGGTTCGATAACGCCCAACGACCCGTTTTCAGAATTTTTATTCAACGTGACGAACTTTCTTCGAGTATCACGGTTCACCGGCGATGGATCCTGGATTTACCGGTATATTTAAATTTCCTCGATTCTTCGGGAACTTCTTCCGCCTGCTCGCCCTTCCACCCACGTTCCCCCTTTCACCCACCGTACCGAAAAGAGCTGATATCGCGTAGAGCCGAGACGTAATTTAATCGTGGAGGGCCGAGACAGAACCTCCCCGAGGTCCTACGTAGAGAAACTCGAATCGGGTCAAAAGTTGTTCGCTTTTAGAAACGTGAATCGTGGTCGAGCCTCGTAACCGCGCTTCGTTCGACTTCCATTCGGATCGGGAACGGGCCGATTATTACTGAATTTGAGATTCCCGTTAATTGTTCGCGATCCCGAAGTGCTCGAGCGCTCGAGAGCAACGAGCTCGAATCAGCCAGGCAGATTTTAAATTCAGACCAGTGACTCCGCGGCTAGAAAAGTTCCCTCGATCGTTGAAAAATCGCAAAATTTTCAACGCGAGCACGGGGCGGCGTTGCTTCGTTCCCGTTGGCGTTAAAGATCCTGCTAACGATTATCGATAACTTATTAATAATATCGTTAAAACGCGAGCAAGGTAACCGGGAGCAATTGCTGTAAAATAAATTTTTACTCGAACGAAAAGCACGAACTTTTGAGTATAATATTGTTTTATCACGAAGAATTTTACTCGTTTGGAAAAATAATATTTCACGTAGTATATTATAACGGGTGATCCTGTAAGCTCAGGAAACTACACCGAGTTATGCGATATTCAGTGACATCGGTGTTTACAATCTGGGCATGAATTTTTAAGAATGGGATCGTAAAAACGCACGTGTGACGTTTCGTCGATTCCGGGCATTCGTTGAATCAACACGGCCCGTCGCGATTGGAAATTTACAGCCGAAATGAATTTATCGATAAAATTTATCTCGCTGCCAAGATGGAAATCCGATGAAAAATTGATCATCTCGGATGTATTTTTATCCAAGTCACGATATATTATCGGTGCTTATGAGCGTACGCGTATTCGTGTCGCTGGTCCGTAAATTAAAAGCGACGGGAATGGCGCCGTTTCGACTATCGAGCGTGTTACGTTCGTGATCTATTAGCGTTCAAAACGCGAAACCTTAATATTCGACAATTGATCGTTTACCGATGATAATCCAAGCACTTTTTTTTTCGTCGAACTTGAAAAACTATCGCGCTTCAGGACGCGTCTAACCTGGTGAATCGCGTGTTCGCGAAACTCGATTCTCGATTATTTTATTATACCTCCCCATCGGTATGAAATTGGATTTTTGTATAATATACGGATCCTGGCTGGTTTTTATTCCCGTCTGTTTCACAGATACGAGTAATTATAAAATACTAAACGTGCGGTACGCGGTTGAAATCATTGCACGTCCGGTAAAAAATGTTGGAGAATAAAAGCCCATTACTTGTGACGTTGTAGCTGAATTTTATTTTCTGTATTAAAACGAGGTAACGCGTTCCCATTTGCATCCGAGCGTTATTCCCGGCTTTAAAAACATGAAGTTGCAAATGCGAGTGTAATACATCGACTTTTGTCCGCGAGGGAAAAGGCTGGCTACGAAATTGGATTTCGCGGATTACTTACTGCCGGGACACTTCTGCCGTGAATATTTATGAATCCGCTCATGCTCAAAGTCGATACGCGAGATCATAACGACAAAATGGTTTCCATTAATTCTTGGATGAGCATAAATTTCCATGAAACTGCACGAGACATACGAATACTACTACGATATCAAATAACCACGCTCTTTAAAGAACCGTCGATAAATATTGAATTCTCGAAAGATTCCGTCCCCAGACGATATCGAGACATTTTGTGCGCTTCGAAAACATTTATAAAATAATGTAATGAATTGGAATATTCACTTTAGAAACCGTCGATCTATTTTAATCTAATTTTTGAAATCTGACAATGCTCTAATGAGAAATAAATTTTTTCGAAGACCACTGTCGTTGAAGATTTTGTTAACGAGACGAGGCCTTCGCACAATAGGTCCGTTAGATACAACGACGTCCATTTTACTCGTACAAATCGAGCAGACAGGCACGTCGGGTTTTTCCTCTCGATTTTTCATATCACCTCGACCGAAGCCTCCCTTTCGTTTCGACCTTCTTCTTTATCAGCGCATTCTTGTTCGTCTTTCCATTCATTTCTACAGCACAACATGCCTGGACACGTAGGCGGGAGCGTATAGGACAAAAAGGTCGGGGATCAGGAACGAAAATTTCATATACTCGACGATATAACGCATTGTCAGCGTTTTATAGAGTGAACGACGACATTTCATCGCGCGATGTTCATTCTAAAATTCCACGCCATTCTACCGGTGAGACACGCGAAATGCTGTCCTCCTTCGCAGTGGATTCGCTCAATCTGCTAATCTCTGGCAGGAATATTTTCCTTTTGCACGAAATATTTGTCAAAAATCGTATAAAATAGTACTGTTGATAAATCATAGAAACTTTCAGAGTGGCGTTGAATATATTGTTTGACATTCGTTTCCATGCAACTATACAATTAATTATGGTTCATTTTCGTATATTTTTTTTATTAATTTTTAATTCCCACCGCCATTATATACACGTAATTCTTCCAAGTCGGCAAGGAACCGTTTCTTAAACGAACTGGAAAGCGTTTCTCTGGCATCCCTCGGTAAGCAGTTTCTGAGACACCGAGTCCCTTAGGTATTTCACGAAAATGCGTCCGTTGTCTGAATCATAGATCCTCGGACCTCTGGTTATTGATCCATGAATGCAGGGTGGATTTAGGTCTGCCGTAGTGGGTAATTAGTCCACTCGAGCCGTCACCCTCGTGGTTCCAGAGGGCTTAAACGCACAACAGGCTGCTTAAATCTTGCACAGTATTCGCCGCGTTGTCGGGTCATCCATCAGTAACTAAACGTTAGTTCCATCAACATGAAAAGCTTACGGTGAGCAGTGAAATCCCGTCAAATTATCGACACGGTTCCCTATAAGTTCATCGTCCCTCTCGTACTTAAAAAAATTTTTTGAAGCAGCTCGAACTCCTTCGTTCGTCGCTAACTTGCTTTGCGTTTCGGTGAAACTTGCAGCTGTGCTCGCGTTGCATCTCGTCGACGCGCGAAAATCCAACGCTGCTTTTCAGCCTTGGAGTTCCATCGAATTGGCCGAGTTTCCGAAACATCGTAATCCTCTAAACGAAGCACGTTTCCATGCTGCAAAGTAACGCCGCCTAACTCGCGGGCAATTCGATTCGAACCGTGCCGCATAATCGCCAGCTCGTTGTCCGGCCGAACGAACATCCGCTGACTCGGTGACGTATAATTTTCTGATAAATTTTCCTCGAGTCGCCTTCGACCGTCGCGCGATATTCCCAGCGAGCGAAACTGTGGACAGAAGTTCTCTTAGAAAATAGAGAGAAATCTGAACCGTTTCCAGTAACTCTAGCCCATTTAGTTTCTATCCCAGCGAAGTCTTATCTCGAGACAATATTGTTACGGAACACGAACAACGAACGTGTTGTATTTTAACAATTATTAGGTGTACTTTATCAAGAAGTTTGAACAATAGAGAATTATGAACGGATCGAATACGATGCTATTTCGAGCGTCTCGATCAGATACAGGACCACTTATCTGTACGGACATTAAGCTAGTTGGCTCGTTTGATCACGGTCTTATTCTACTTGCCGATTCAGCCACTTTCCCATTCCACTTGCCCGACCCAGCACGCTTAATTCTACTAGCTCGGCCTTGCAGTGCCCCATTCTGCGTGTCCGACCCCATACATCCCATTCTACTTGTCGAGCGACGCGATGCGCCATTTATCTTTGTTCGGTCGAGCACTGTCTCGATCTATTTGACAGAGAACGCGTGGTCTCCATTCCATTGTTTGCTATCGACGTTTACTGGTCTGCTCAACACTTTAACGATCGGTAATTAATCGGCTTTTTGCCGCTTAATCGGTTGCCAAGAAAATAATGAATTTTCTTAGATTCAATATTATCATCTTAGTTAAGATATTTACTAAAAATTCTCCAATAAAATTGATTGTAAATTAAAAAAACAACCCTGTAATAACAGAAAGTTAACAATACAGTGAACACTTTTAAAAATTCAGGCCCTATTCAGAATATTTCCAAACACTATCGGTAATTAATCAGGTTTTTGCCTTTTGCCAAGATAATAATAAACTTTCTTAGATTTAATATTATTATCGTAGTCAAGATATTTACTAAAAATTCTCTAATAAGATAGATTGTAAATTTAAAAAATGACCCTATAATAACAGAAAGTGAACAATATACTGAATACTTTTAAAAAACCTGGAACCATTCAGAATATTTCCAAGCACAATCGCGGAAAGTTACGACGCTAATATTCAGTAAAAACGATACGAACTTTAAATCCTGCAGTATTTTGCCTCGCGAAATTTGTTCCCCATTCATCGAGTAACCGACTACGGACGATACGAGTTTCGCGAGTGTCACCGCGTCCGATGTTGCGTCGTAAAAAAAAGATATCGAGTTTTTTGCCTAAATTATTCCCGAATAAAACGTATCCCGAAATACCTGTAGCCGAGCCATCCATTTCGCTATGATAAATCCAGATTTTACAATCCAGCGGCATAGTCGCGTCGGTCATATTTCAGTGTCTTCCCTGCGACCGTTGCCGACAGAAATATTTGGCAGCGCGGCAACCTGCAATGGACGCCAGATATGCGTGGTTTAATCCGACCCCGGAGTCGTTTCGATGTTCGTTCATCGATTTCGTTTCGATATACGCGTTGCGTTACATCGACGGCTGCGACCAGCCACCGTTGCACCGCTGCGTCGTTGCGCCGAAAACTCCGACGCATCCGTCGCACACGTCGATTAAACGCGTTAGATCCACGAATTCGGATCGAACGAGCCAGCAGGTTAACCGATTTCTAATTACGGCGGCGATTTTTGTCGCCGAAGTAACGAAAAATGTATTGAATACAACGCGCTCGGAACCATGGTTGAGAATGACGCGATATTTAATTATTTAACGACAATCGACGGTCCAAAATCAATGAAACATTAATATACAACAGTTATGTAAATAAACTCTGTTAAACACAGTCGAATTAACATCGTTATTCGTAGAAATTCATTTCGAGGAAATATTGAAATCTCTGTATAATATAAAAACGTATTATTTGGTTAGCGTTATTATGCGTTCCGAGCGTAAAGGTCAGTAATTTTATGCGGTCGAAAATATACTGGACGTTATTTGCATTTTTCTCAGCGACCAAAGGGAACAGCATTGTCGCGAATTTTCCGAATTGAAGTGTCACTTCATTTATTATTCGCGAGTCTCTTTAGAATTCAACGTCACCTATGAATTCGCGGATTTACATTCGTTAATTTTCTTCATTTCGATTCCTGGCGGAGCTGGATCTATGCAAAATTTTTATGCAGTTTCTAACGAAAACGCAAACTATGGAAACATTGCTAAATTATACCGACAAAGGCGTAAGTTGTAACCGTGTCTACTGTTCAACGACTTAACGAATTCTCTTAGCGCGGGTCGAGCAACAGAATTGTTTCGATAAAGTTCTTTCACATCTATTAACCGGTGAAACTTCTAACGCCGTCGTAGATGGTCGACGGTTCTGTACACAGTAAGCTAGCAACACGTACTGAAACCCTGCCCTGGTAAGCGTAGAATGTTACATCGTGCTTTGAGATACTGCACCATAGTAGATCAATGGATGGCGCAGTGTACGACGACAAACAGAGAGAGGGGATTAAACGGACAAAGAAAAGAAGCCAAACGAAAAGAGGTTACCACGCGAGATAAAGGAAAACAAAAGGGACAGGACAACGTGCACACGGGGAGAGGCACGTAATTGGAACCGCTTGGATAAATCCGTAAATATTGATACTGGCGAAACTTGGTCCAGACAAATATTGCACGGTGCAAAGTGATCTTACAGAAAGCGAATCCGTGGGAAACGTAATTCGACCAGCGAAGGCGGGTGAGCTTTACTTCCTGGGCGATTCTCAAGATTGCAGATGATGGCTTAAGTAGATTTGTAAGAATTCTAAAAATTTACTTAAAACAGTTTAAGTTAAGATTGTCTATTTCTGCTCATAGATTTTTATACATTTCTCTGTTCTATTTTACTGTCAAAGGTTTTTGAGGGACGGGGAATAATTTATATTGTTAACGTTTGTCCGTAAGTGTGCGTTCTCTAAAGGAAACTATAGAAAAAGAGAGAAATTGTGAAGCACAAAGGGACGTAGAAAAGCAGAAGGCGAGCCAGACGGTAAAGGGTGGAACGTTCGGAATGCACTCGCAGCGACCTCTTCGTTATATCCGGTCACGTGTCGGTGCGTGACTTCCTTTCATCGGTTTACAAAGGGTACAGAGCGTCGGTCGTACCTGTACACACGCTTGTCCCGTGAACCCGTGACAACGACTTCGACCCCGACCCGTTATATTGCGTCCGAACGTTGGCTGGCCTCAATCTCGAGCCTATATCGCTGGCCCCTGCATCGATCGATGAACCCATAAACCTGTCCTGTTCCCGTTGCCACTCCAGAAGAATATATGTTGTGATCGTTATGCTGGATATTCACGAGCACTCGACGCAACTCTGAATTTTAAATGTCCCCGCGCGTATCGTAAGACGATCCTCTTTGCGTGCTATCGACCTACGACACTTGCACCTAATGCCCCCTAAAGAGTTTTGATCTCGAAAACATAGAAATACTTCTGAGTTCACGCAATCATCACGAAATTTTTCAGACCAACACTCTAGATACTTATTCGCGATTAAAATTTATTTGCCTGTAACTCTCACTAATTTTGACCAAACTAGATGTTTGTTCGGTTGCCTTTCGGGAAAATATTAAATAAAGATTGTCTCGAATCGACTTAGAAACCTGTTAAGTCCGTCGGAGTTCGCTCGTAAAGTTACTTTCGACGAAGCATCGAGAATGATTATAGATAGATTATTCGTAACGACGCGAGATTGCCGAGGAAGCTCACAGTTAGTTCATCGACAATCGTAATTTAGATCGATGCTCCCCGTATTATGGAAACCGACGTTCCAGGAATTAATTACGCCCTCCTGCCGAGAGTTAGTTACCAGGGGACCGGTTAACTTTTCTCCCGGCGAATCCTTCGAGCACGGAATCAAATTCGCGTTGAATTTTCCGGTTACGCGCCGCGAAAAGCGAAACTTTCGTGGACGACAATGGGAACGGAACGAAGAAAGACCTAAACCAGCGAAAATTGTATCCAAACGTCGACTTTCCACTGTATCGTATTAAGAATTAAGGAGTAACCTGTGCCTATCGATTAATGATAATTTTATGGTCTTAATGGTGACGCGATAACAAAGCGGAAGACCTTGGAAATTCGCGAGAAGGTTGGGTTCAGTAAGCGCGTCGTGCTTAATAAAAGCATGCATAAATATCCAAGAGCTAATACCGCCGTAGAACAACCAGCTGGTGGTTGATAATGAGGTCGTTATTCTACGGCGTAGAGTAAGCGCGTGTGGGTGGTGCAGCGTTTCAGCGTGCCTATACTTTCCGCCCTTCCAGGTTTTCTCTCTTAAGTCGCGGTAATAACTTACCGAGACGATGGAGTGCGTCTCGTTCCACGCCTCTCTGCCTCGCTCTTGATATTATTTTCCGTCTCCTAGATATAATTACTACGCCTTGTGCATGCGCGTACGCTCGAAGAAACGCTGGATCGCGATCATTCCGACACAGCGATGCACATTACAAAAATTTACACACTTATTAATCGAAATACTCGCGAAGAAATGGAATTTTTATCTCGTTACCATTTTGTAAAATTATAAGCTCCACGATCACTCGAAATTCTGTTCTCGTTGGAAAGAGTACAATCTCAACCTCGAAACAAAATTAATTATATAATAGTGAAACGTTTAGAAAAAGTTAAATAATATATTTCTAACATGCAAATGTTCCCACTGTGTGACGCCTAAAAAGTTTTCCAATTCGAAGCACCGAGCTTTTTAAAACCCCCTGAATTTAATGCGCGTCAGTCGCGGAAGATTAAGTCGACGCGTAAGTTATTGCAATTTGTGCAACAATCTTTTTTTCCTCCCCGGTGACCTCAAGAGGTAACGTCAGCGGTTTTAAAAACCCTCTTCCGTGAAACGCCCCCGCGAGACGGTGTTTCGTTCCATCGAGTTCACGGGAACTGCACTCTTTCATCTCGCGATAAAAGTGTTACGTTCTTGGTGGCATCGAATGACCCCTGAAGCTATCCAACGAAATTAGTTTCAGGACAATATCCGTGGTGGCCGGTACCCTATAAAGCCGTGTGCACCACTAGCGGGATTATCGACGTGTCGCTTTGCGAAGAGTGTCGTCGTTCGATACGCAAGTTACGCTCCCTCTACGGGGTGAACAGGGTGTATATTAACATTAAAAGCGTGCACGGTGGATTCACCTGCCGCCAGAGAGTCCTTTCATCGAGAATAAATGGCTCCACGAGCATTATTTAACCGAAGTTCATGGTTAATCTCTCCCGTTTTAATCCTAAACACGTACAGTGCGCATTTAAACAATTCACAGATAGGAGATTTGAACATTTTTATTTTATTCCGAAAATATATTCGTCGCTTTGGAATTCAAATAGTTGCACAACAGCAAAGTGCTCCGTAAATATATAACGAGACGAGAGAGGTTTGGAAATCGATGCGCCGTGCAACTCGTAAAATAACCATAAATGAACGAATATTGAAATATAGTTAAATAAAAAGTGTGTTGTTCATTAAAGGAACAGGCAACACTCCTTGTAAATGGTTTCTGTGTTGTTTTGGTCCAACGGAGTCTCTCAGAATGAAAGTGGAAACGTCCGAGTACGCGTCTGACCATATACTGTTGGTTTCCACTTGTCCGGTCAGATACTTTCGCATGCCACTTTTCTGACCGAATCTCGCCCCATTCTACGTATTTGACCCAACGTGTTTCAGAACCGCTAGTCTGATAATACAGAGCCATGCTCTGAAAACTAGAAACCGCATTCCCAGCTTACAGAAAAGCGAACGAAAGAAACAACGTAAGAAACAAACGCAATTACAAAAGTTTTCCCGGGAGCCTCGGTAATGGAATTTTAATCGAAGTTTCGATTAAAGAGAAATTTGTAAAACCTTTTAGAGAAGCACGGGGTATACTTTCGTAGAGAAATCAGAGTAAATGTATCAGATTCCGCGATAACGATAGTCGGACTTTGAATGCGACGTCGCGGCGGACAATCCGAGGATAGGAAAATTATCGAGGCGAAAAGCGATACAAAGGAATCTCATTTTCGGACGACTGAATGCAGCTACGAAAAAAGGAATATTAAGGGATACGTATGATCCTTCTGCAACGCATAAAGCGACGTAAAGGTAGTGGCCGCTCGTAAAGGAACCGAATTCACCGACGAAACCTTTCCAATTCGCCTCGCGCTTTGAATCGAGGAATATAGAAGAAGTAAACCCCCTCATTTTATTCTTACAGTAACGATGGAGAACCTTCGATAACGAAATACCCCGGAAATCTCAGCGGAAGCCACGTTGAAAGCGATACGTTTTCGGCCAATCGGGAATACGTGCAATTTATGTCGAAAATAATTGTGAAACACGTCTTCTTAGGGAATTTAAAATACATCTACGATGCAAACAATTTTCTCAGGAACCTTAAATTAAATTAAATATTTAAGTAACGTACAGAGCCTTTCGAACTAATATAGTAATTGGTAATGCAACAGTAATCGAACGCTACGGAAGGAAACGAAACGATGGACCAGCAATCGCGAAGGTATTTGAAGCTCGGTCAGCGTTTTCGAAAACTTAGTCTCTCCTATTCAATAGCGATTGATCCTGGCTTCGTATTGAACACTGGGCGCGTACTGAAACGCATCTATAATGGATTCAGGTTCCTTTTAGAATGCTTTGGCACGACCTTTTCCAGGCTTGACCTCTCAAAGCGGCAGTTCCAAGCAAGACATGTGCAGTGCATTAGAGACTGGCCAGGAATCCTAAATTCAAACTGTTCGACGATTCGTGTCCACGGCTACGATTGCAACCCCCAAAGGTTGCCATAAAGCGAACTCAGAAATAGAATTTACACGAGCAGAAACAGTGCTCGGACAAATTGAATAGTCACGAGAGCCTTTAGCTTTTAATTCGATTTATTATTATTTGGTTTAATCAGCGCTAAATATTCGAGCAATAAGATTGCAATTTCCGTCGGTAGAACCGCGCGTTATCGATGCATTTTATCAGGAGCCACGTCGAGACATTAATTATGCACCGGGGTGATACATCCGGTAGAATTGGTTGGTCCCTGGCCAAACAGCAATCGCAGAATCAGCAAATGCAATTTGCCAATAGTTGAACGGATGTTATGGTTTGCCTCGATTTATAATCCACCGTTGCAACCGTGCGACGATATAAAATGAAAAAACTCGCTATCACAGAATCGGTTCACGTCGGTCAATGAATAACAAACGAAGAAACGGGGCCAATAAACGACGTCTTCGCTGTTGCTGACAAGACGAACGGCGAGGCTCTCGGAAACCGTCGAGTTTCCAACTTATTCAACCAAATAAGAGAGCCAATAACCAATGGGAAGTATATTGGACGTTATTAGGGGACAAAGTATTTACTTAGGCATATCTATTCGGCTCGTCGAGACTCTCCAGAGAGCATCCATCCTCTTAGGAGAATCGTTTCCATTATAAAGTCGAGCGATGAATTTCGTCGTCGTCTCGAAACAAATGAAATCTGAGAGAACCTTTCACAAAACCAAGTCTCCCCATTTCCGCCCTGGGTTCGTTCTACGTTTTGAGTCAATTCCTTTTCTCTAATAAAAATTTTAATGACATTTGAATGAGATTTCCTGGAGCAGCAAAAGGGACAAAGCTATGGCCCACTTTTGAAGCTACTATCTTAAGCAGATCGTCCGTTATAAAATTGCAAACGTGTCCTAGCTCGTCCGTGCTCGAATCGAAATAACCTCTTAAGATCTCTGTGTGCTATCGACAGTTTGGATAGCTGATCCTCCGGCAACAGCCTCAGTAACCACTGTCGGTCAATACGAGGGAAACAAATAAACAGCAAATATACCTCCGAGTGCATAAGTCTTGGGGATGGTCGAGGGTGGAGTTCTCGAGTTATCGAACTGGATATACGTGTTCATCGCCCCGGGAGATGGAAGGACGTGCCTCGAAGCCGCGATGCACGAGCCGGAAGTATCCATTCCCGCTGCGAAAAGTCTGCCGCGAGGATTCGTGGCGCTACGAGAAACCCCACGGAGGGGTGCGTCGGTAAATCGAAAGGGTTGCTGGCATCCATCGAGAAGCAAAATCGCTTTACGGGTACCGCGGATCCGCGTATTCGATCATCGTCCCTGAGAATCGTCGGGAACGTCTTTTCAGAAGCACTCACCGATTCACTGGGAGATTTTATTACGACGCTTCTCGTTGCGTCGAAGTTTCGACAACGATCGGTTCTCGTTTGCTATTATCCAGGTTTCTTCGAACGAAAGAATTTATGGCGTCGTGCGAGAAATCGACGATGAGGTGACGGAGAATCTCGCGGAAATAAAATCTCTGAATCGTTAGATTCGCGGTGGATGCGTGGGAAGATTATTAACTTTGCAAGATATTTGATTAAAGTTAGATGTGTCTTGATACCAGTTAAATAATATTCTTAAAATCTGTATTGTTTTACGGAAGCTCGATGAAATCAAAGTTGGGCGATTGAGATGTTTCCCTTGTCAGTCAAACTAGAGTTACGAAATTTCAGGCTTGGATATCTAATCCTTCCTGTCGAAGGACGAGTAATTTGAGAATGTGGCGGATTAATGGAAGGTTTAATAGATTTCAAGAATTATTTAATATTCTAGTAACAACTCGCAGTACACTACCGGTAAATCTATAAAGTGATTTACTTCTGACGATGACGGGATTTTGGGATGCTTAATGGCGGTTTTGTTTAGGATCATTTTTCATCTGTCTCCTTTTGAAAAATGGATAGCTAACGCAGGAACCATTAAGTTTTTCTTGTAATTTAGCTGCTTGCAAGGAAATCGTATGCTTTCGTGACACGAAATCACAATATACAATCAATTTGCTCCAAGGTTTCGATAGCTCTAGCAATTTGAAGTTCAGTTACCAAACTATCAATAGTATTTCGAGTTTCTTCTAATAAATGAGTAAACGTGGAATCTATAGGAGAAGTTTGGACGTAAATTTTCGACCGGATAGAAGTGAAACGTGTCTTCTGCTGTCGCGTTTCGTTATTTTGGCGGAGCAACAAGCCCGAGAAGACGAAGCGTTTCGAAGGTAGCACGATCGATCTGTAGTACGTCTGGCGGTCAAAGTTTTCGCCACTTCCGTCACACGGAGACTTCCTATTTACGCGGAAGCCTTCGGTACCCGTCTTCCATCTCCAGTTTCCGACAAATTTCCAGCACGGGGGAGCGATTAGAGAGACTCGTGGCGACGCAAAATCAAGAACCGTGGATTATTGGGAACGCCTAACTTCTACGGGTACCATCCACTTCTAGGAACGTGTGTGTGAACCTTCTACGTGTGCGGCGCTAGTCGCCGGATACTGACGCTTTGTGGTCAGACCGAGGTGACTAGACGAACGCCAGCTGTCAGTAGTTAAGGTTAAACTGCCATCAGACGGGAATATCGTGCCAGTAACCATGCATCGGTCGAAAGTTCCGCGATAATATCATCGAAATTCGTCTCTGAACTCGCCTGCAATATAAACATTAACTTCTAACGCACGTTTCGTCCGTTTCAACGTCCTCAGTTCTTCGAATATATTCTATCGCGGAACGTACGTGATATCTAATCGAGGACGATCGATTGAACCCGGAAGAAAACTTTTTATTCGTGGTCGATTTTAATAATTCGATATCTTAAGAATTTTTCTATCGCCTCAATAATTTTCTGAAAGAGAACGAAATAATGGACTATGTTCAAAATAGCAAAAATTCCTCGATTCAAACGGTGCATATTAACCATTGATACAATAACTAACACTACATTAGAGTGATATAACGCGTCAAGTGGTAGAGCCACTCGTCACTTGGCGAGCAACTACATGTATATTCATCGACATAGGTAAATATCCACTGTTCGACGATTCTCAAATGTTTGCCGTTTGGAGTCGGTAATTATATAACTGTGAATATTTTGGTATGTTGACTCGGAGCAACGATAATCAAGAATTTCGAAATTGCGTTTGCTTTCTGCCTGAGTTATTAATTATTAAAAATACTCGGAAGATATCGAAAGAAAATTTGCCTGGTAAACGCGTATAGAATGTGCTTAAATTGGACCGAGAATAATAGTAACGTTTCAAGGAAACGAACGCGATCGGCGACGATATCTGAGATTAATTTGCATTCGCGCTCCAAAGGGAAACAAACGAAGCTGTGCTCGGGGACAGCTTGAATTTCGTTGGAAGTGGAGAGTGGGGGGGACAAGCGTATTGTTTTCTACGCGAGCTCGCTCCGAAATTTATCTTCGTGAAACTTTCCTGGCCTTCGTCTCAATGCGTCCGAGGAGTTTCCGCGTTTCTCTCGAGATTTCAAACACAGAGGAGCACGTAGCGCGGAACGTTTACCGAAGACTCGAGGCTCCATCTCATCTTTGGATAAACGAACTCGACGCACAAGTGGGTTTCGAATCCGTCTGTTCTGGCAGACTCTATATACGGGATCACACGTGCCTTTCTTCGAACTCGAAAAAGGAACGGCTGGGAAGCATCTCGCCCGAAAATAATCAGTCGAAGCTGTCCTCGCGTCACGAATAGCAACGTTGCGTGGAAACTGTTTTAATGAAGCCGTTCTCCAAGTCCCTGCACTCAATCTTAAATACACGGTATCTTGAAACCTAGCAAAGCGTGTCGAAATTTAATTAAAAAAAAAAGCAAAGTAGTAAAACAGCTTATAACTTTGTGCAGCTATATATTATTAAAATTCACGGTGAATCTATTACTATGGATTGAACGATTAATATATGATATACTCGAAAATACGGAGAAATAATATTACCTCTGACTTTTTAATAATTCGAGAATGAAAAGGTTAATGTTTGCGCAAAAATGTACGAACTCGTATATTGTCGTTTTAGCGGGATACGCCGAATCGATAAACGATGAAAAGTGGTTATGATTATTCACAACGACCATTAAATATCAATCAGCGTCAATTCGTGGCGCAGTTTTGCGTTTTAATTATCGCGGATCGCGAGCGTAGAACGAATTCTTCATCCTTCGATCCTAAATTCCAGTTGTCGCGTAATCAGCCGGACGCGAAATTCATATATTTCATAAAACGCAAACAAATTCGCCGGAACTGTGGGAGTCGTTTCAGCGCAGTATTTTCTTTCAATTTGCACGCATAGCTAAGCACGATTCGAATATATTGCTGTCTGCTTCGCGGCCGCGAGCGTAAAATCAAAATATGTCAGGGGAGAAGGATCATGGCGCCATACGTTTCCGGCCAGGGATTCTCAACTTCAGCTATTTTTTTCAGAAATCTTGAAAACTCTTAAATCTCGATAATTCTCTTGAAATAGAAATCATGGACGAGTATATTCTCATCTAATAGGTGTTACGAAGAGACTAGGAAAGAACTAATCATGTTTTAACTAATTGTGAGAAACAAATAATACTCGCGTGTGAACAAATCTTGGGTTCGAAAGTAGAAAACGAGTCAAAAGAAGGTTGAGTAACACTGACATAAGCGATCCTACAAGCTAAACCGGGGCTGGTGCTTGTCAAACACGTACCCGCGTTATTCTCAGCCAAGTTTAGCAGTTTTCCTCGAACGTCAGTCCCGAGAAAAGTGGTCTTTCGTTTACATTTCCGTTCACCGCGATAAATTGATCCTTAACCTTCTATTTCCACGACGATCCTTTCTTATCGGTCGCTGCCAGGAGCGAAAATCTCGTGGTCTGCTTGCCTTGGCAGAGACTTGGGATAAAATTTGATTCCAGTGGACAGTTGCGTGTCCATACCAAAACAATTAATATTGTATTATCATCGTAGCATAGTAGCTAACGCGTCAGTGCCAAGAGGCATTTTAATTCGCAACAGCTTCTTCTTCACGCATCGTATCTCGAGAAGTTGCTATCTGCTGGCATCTACTCGACTGTATCTTGCAAACCGTACTTCACGCTTTGCGAAATACTGAAGTACCTAAATGTACGGGACCGAGTAGTCCTAGCAGAGTTGAAGTACACATTTTAAAACTTCTACAAGTTTATTGCCTTCTGTACTAAGTATGCTTGTCAGCGCCATCAAAGAAGACCACGCAAAGAGGTACTCGGGGTTAACTAACGACGAAGATTAAACGCTGAAACTTTGCACAAAGTGTACACGTAGAAACGAAATCTGCAAGGGAAGCTGTAATCTGATTATTCTATAAGCCAATCTTTATGGATTCAAATTTATTTTGGTCCGATATGGGGCATCGACAAATTTACAAAATAATTAAAAATTCTTGGAAATATTTTTTACTATTGAAAAAACAGGGGTCGATGTGATCATCTTAGAGCGAACGATAATTTTAACGGACTCTGAGGACTTTTTTTAATAAAAATAAAGGGGTTCTGTAAATCCAAAATTTTCTACGTCATCCTGTACGATAGAAACTGTCAGACGAAAAAAAATAACGCGATCAAATGGCGGGCGTCGTGTTTCCCTCGACGATGCAGTGACGCGAGAAAGAATAAATTCTTCGCGTAACGCGATACAACGACGATAGCGCATATTTAACACTAAACCTACAGGCACTTCATGTATACCTATTCCTACCATGACTGATCAAATGAGCAATCTTTCTTTTTCTCTTTTACGAGGCAACGAACTTTTAATTTTTGCATTATATGGATAGAAAGTTGTGTTTTGAAGTTTATTCGTAAGATATCCTTCTCTTTAATGTCGCATATTTTTTCTCAAAGCATTGCATTCCAAGAACCTGCACAAAAATATTCAATACTTTTACTCTAAACGTGCATTAGTACTTTAATAGTCTTGGTAAACTAGTAATTTTCATCGGATAGAAGATAAAACGCTCTTGAAAACAAATTTTCTTTCAAGTAGATACCGTAGTTAATTCCAGAGGAAACAATTATTTACGAAAAAATGGTATAGTAATTATGCAAACACTCTATATACAAATTTAAATTCATTTTCAATTAAATGAACAATTTATGGTCCAGTTTTATCGCACACCAGTCGTATTATCAATAGGAAGTGCTGAAACTACTTTGGGTGAAACTGCACCTTCGAAATCCTACCCACTTTCTAGAAAAAAATTCGAGAAGGAGTGAAATTTTTCGACAAAATTAAAAAATTTCAAATCGTTTTGGAAAAATTATTTTCGGTTGCGGGGGTCAATTACAATCATTTTTTGTGGATACACATACTTCCGAAATCCTACCCATTTTCGAGAAAAAAATTCCTTAACAAAAATGCCCTGTCTGACCATACCATTGATATCTTTCACTGAAATTTCAAAAACTTTTTTAAATCGTCTTGGAAAAATTATTTTTGGTTGCGGGGGTCAATTACAATCATTTTTGGTCAATAGATATACCCCCAAAATCCTATCCACTTTCTAGAAAAAAATTCGAAAACATGTGAAATTTTTCGTCAAAATTAAAAAATGTCAAATCATATTAAAAAAATTATATTTAGTTACAGGGGTCAATTATGATCATTTTTGGTGAATAGACCTACCCCCGAAATCCTACCCACTTTCTAGAAAAAAATTCGAGAAGGTGTGAAATTTTTCGATAAAATTAAAAAACTTCAAATCGTTCTGGAAAAATTATTTTCAATTGTGGGGGTCAATTACAATCATTTTTGGTCATCAGACATATCCTCGAAATCCTACCCACTTTCGAGAAAAAAATTCATGATGGTGTGAAATTTTTAGACAAAATTAAAAAATTTCAAATCATATTAAAAAAATTATATTTAGTTACAGGGGTCAATTACAATCATTTTTTGTCAATACACATACCCTCGAAATCCTACGCATTTTCGAGAAAAAAATTCCTTACCGAAAATCTAATTTGAGGCCGGAAATGGTTCCCCAAAATTTCATGCGAATTTTTAAAACGTCATAACTCCTGAACGGATTGGACGATTTTAATGTTTAAAAAAGCAAATTACGCGTATTTTAGTGTAGAATATGTACAAATCATAAAAATATTCGAAAAGTTGGACCTTGACCCCGCAAAATGAGAAAAACCCCATAATAATGGTCCAATTTTCAAACAGCCATAACTCCTACAATAGTGAATATATTTCAATGAAACTTTTTTCTGAAGTAGAGCTCATGGGTACCTACAAAAAAGTATTAGACAATTTTTCTGTAGGGCGTCAAACAAAAATACTAAGAATGAAAAACAAATTTTCAAGAAAAATCGACAGGGGGTGCCTAATTTTTTCGACGAAAAAAAAATTTTTCAAATCGTTCTAAAAAAATTATTTCTAGGTTCTGGGGTCAATTACAATCATTTTTGGTGAATAGACCTGCCCTCGAAATCGTACCCACTTTCTAGAAAAAAATTCAGTATGTACGGAACTTTAAACGTTAATAACTTTTTAACGAAGCCTCCATCAACAAATTAGTATTCTTGATTTTCGTCTTATATTGGCTTCTTGAATCTCTCATTAAAATTTTTCCTAGGGGTAGTCGAACACCCTGTGTATTAAAAGAAGTTGTTCATTGACAGAAGTAACTATAATGTCATCTACATTTGTTAATTAACATTAAAATGTATGGAATTATGTTCCCTCCCCCGAGAGGGAGAACTATGTTGGTTATATGCCAACGATAATATATGTTACACAAAACAGACGAAAATATGTTGCTCATTATGCAAAACGACGTATATTCGATACACGAGAGACTCCGTGAACAAGGTTGCGGTAATGTAAATTACTTCGTTGTAATTTATTTACTTATTTAAATGGGCGGTAACCCTCCTATTATAAACATTGTAATAAACCGAGCAGCAAACGGTACAAGTATTATTATAGTTACGTATCGACGCATGATTTATCCGAAATAGCAATAAATATAACAAGTGGCGGTAGTTGGAAATTGCATGATTAAACAAAGTTAGGAAGCGATAGCCCCCCTATGGATACATAGTTTGAATAAATTAACTGGACCATGGAATAAATCAACCGAAATAGAGAGGATATTAGCATAATTATGTAATCTATTGTAGTACCAGGATCGATACAAGGGGGCGCCACTAATCGGAATGTCGCGAGTGAGAAAAGTGAGTGAATGTGCGTCGAGACAAGCCTCGAGATATTTTTGCGTGATTTATGGTAATATTTTAATAAGAAACGCAGAACTTAACGGGAGCACTTACCGTTTCGTTGACAACAGAACGAGAATGATTTCAGATCGTATGATTATTGCAGGGTGGTCCAGCTTTTCCGGTGAACCAGACTCTGTCGAACATTTATGGCCGCAGGTCGGCCAGTCCCGATGTTCCAGATCACGTAGACGAAGCTCAGGTTCGTAAATCCACAAAAATAATGTCGTGTGTGAATTGATACCCACCACTATTGTCGCTAAACACTTTGTTATAATTTCTGTTCACTCGCCACGTGTCTTTCCTAACCTGTCTACCACACTTTCCACTTCTGATCGCTTAAAATCACACTGAACCACGTTCTGCCACCAATTGTTGTAGATGGTTAGGAACACTAATAATAATCAAATATTATTTCACATAAACAAAAGAGAAACATAAACATATCATCGCACTACACAACGATTGTAAAATACGCGCATTTCCATCTCTTGCGTTCGCGCGGTACATGCGGCGTGCGTCAGCCATGTTCTTTTTTTTACCGCCAACCGGCGTGCAGTCAGTGCTGCCAACGCACCATTGCAGCCAACATATATCTCTAACACTCTATATCAGTGTGACCAGATCGGGTATAATTGAGTGCATCGAAATCGACAGTAGTGACGACGAATTTCCTTAGCGTCTAACAGAGTGATGGCGATAGCAGGCACATGCTACCGCACGAGTTGTCTCTACGCGAGCTTGTCATTTCGCACAATTTCGGGAAAACGTTAAAGAACGCTAGTGTGAGCCTTTCCTTCTTGCTCTTGTGAAAGAGAAACAGCTGAAGTACGACCTCGCGATAATCGGCATAGGATTCCAAGTCTCGACTGCCCAGCATTTTTACTTTCCAACCTATGTAAGGTATGTTACCATAATGAAAAAACAATTTCGAACATTTTTTTTAGCGGAAATACACGTTTTAGGACCTCCTGATCATATTGTGATTATTAAAAAAAAAGAAATTTTTTTTTGTTTCTGATTCTCTTTGGCATATTTTCTATTAACTTTTTATAATAATCTTGTAAACAACAAGAATTCAAAACACTGTTCTTGAATTCTGTTATGCAAATTTGTGATTGTGATTATGGCATCTTATACCTATAGGTGATTCGTGCGGTAGTATATGCCTGCTATCCCCACCACTCTGTTAGACGCTAAGGAAGTTCGTCGTCACTATTGTCGATTTCGATGCACTCAATTATGCCCGATCTGACCACACTGCTTTATATCGATATCTTTAACAAATCGAAATACTAACAATACGTTTGTGTTTCTATGTGAACTAATTTTATATAATGATAATTTAACAATCGAAACGTGATAAAACTTCGAGTGGAATCTTTGATGAATCAATGAGAATCAAAACTAACTCAGTGAGGAAGCTCTACATTTATGATGACCTACGCATATTTAGTTTTTAATTAATAATTACATTACCCAGCTAAGAGTGATGTGATTATTAATTAAACGCTAAATAATATTACCCAGTCTCACCAAAGATCTTCTGTGACTAACGATCGTTTCCTGTAAACAACAAAATTTTCAACGTAGGTTGGATTTGATCGATCGTCCATAACTTTCTACCGACAGAACAGGCACCTGTCAGGTTCCTGTACGCCTCCACATTCCTACCATTGATTCCTGCCTTGCCGACGAGTTTCTCCGTCTAATTTCTATTGGGTTCAAACGTTCGCCGGTAGTTTATCACCCGTCGATATCATCGTATTAACCGAGTGCATCGATTTTTTTTGCCTCGACTCAGGAAACGCCGTAGCGTTAATAAAAAAGATCGTAAATAGAAGAACTCTCGGTAAATTTAACGAGATCTCGCGGTCGGCGTTATTAAAAAAACGTTCCCTTAACGACGCGAACAAAGGCACCATCTTCGAGACGACAAAAACAGAAATTAATCTGTTCCGCGTCAAGGATAAATTATAATTTTCCGGGGGCCTGGCTTTCCTTTCCATCTCTTTACGTTTTCTTCTCATTTCCGTGGCGAGCGGAGCGGAAAAGAGGAGAGGTGCTTTATCTCGGCTCGGAATACAACTCGCCGTTCCTGTTATCTTTCGTTTGCTTCGTTCTTCGCGGAATTCCGCAGTGTCTCGGAAATGCGCGGAACGGAATCCATCGCGCAACGATCGGCGACAGGGCTCGTTTCCGCAGAATCGATACCCTTCCCAGAGGATTTTTCTTCGCGGAACAGCCCTTGAAACGCGTTGGCTTATCGCAGGGAACGCAGGGAAAATCGAATCGACATTTTCGCTCGACGTTCGAGCTTTCATTTCATCGAACACAGTTCTTTCTATTTTGCTTCTCTGCAAATGTTCGACGATAAAACCAGTGTAAATTTTCGCAAAGTCAACGGAGACACGACCGCGATAGTATTGTCCGCGGCCAGGCAATTTGTAAATTATACCCGAAATCAGCGTGCCAGCATCATCAATGCCGTTTCGTGGCTTTCGTGTTTGCGTACCAAGTGCAGAAACTGCGGTCTCGCCGGCTGTAATGCATTCCATTTGATAACGTCGATCTGATGAGCCGCGTTGTTTGGCGTTTAATCTGTCCAAATAATTCCTGAAAGATCTGTAAATTATTTGCTCGTAACGAAAATGTTAAATATACTACGGGCAGAAAACCAGCCTCTTAATTTCCAATTTTCTTTATTTACGACGACTGCAATTATTCGAGTCGCGCTCTTTCGTCATTTTCCATCGCGTGAACAATGAATTTCACGTCCCCCGCAGACGCTGGTTCGTTCCCAAAACACCTCACCGCCAGATTTCAGCGAAAAGTTGCTAACAATTGCGAAGCACGTCGTTTTAAACAATCGCGTCGGCGATAATGACACCCAACGCTTTCCTACAGAAATTACATTCGACGAAGGCTGTTAATGAAATAATACTAAACGTTTTCAACGCGCGGATTATAAATAACTCCCGATATAACGTCGACGGAATTGTATACCACTGAACCACTCAGCCGCCGTTCTCGCAGCACGAAGTTTAATTAAGCGGCCATTTAATCAGACCGTTACGTAAATTTTCGGTTAAATTTCCCGGGCAAAGACAGTTCACCCAAAACATCGATCTTCAGCAGTGAAACGTCTCCCTTGTCTCGGAATATTAATAACATTCAGATTATATATTATCCATACATTAAGAAAACAGGCTAGCTTCGTATTATTTGTAAAACTGTACCAATTTTTATTTAAAAAAAAAATAATGCAACAGAAAATTTGTCAGTAAGTCTGCGCGTTAGTTTCTTTTTTGCATTTTTATAAATGCGAGCTTATTTGACGAAAAAAAATTCCGTCGCTCGGAGCGTGCCTCTGAATAAATTTGCCCCGGTTGGAAGCATGATTAATGTTCTTATCGCTACAACACCTGAACACGTGTGAAAATATGCTTGTTTACGAGTTCGCGACGATCGTTCGAACGCCGCGCGTAGCTCGTGCTTCGGGACGGGAAGAAGCGTGTCGGAATTAGACCACGACGCCTTGGTAGGAGCGTCGGGACGCGCGACCACCAACGTCGAGACGTTCTTACGACAGTACCGACGCCGACGTCCATCCCTTCGAGGTAGAAGCTCGACCTCTCCTCGAAACTTCCTCGTGACTCGGTGTATTTCTACGCACGCGTGTTCCTGTTAAGCAATCTGTCGCGAGTGCTTTTTTCGTAGCTTCGCGTTTCCCGTCCCGAAACGTCGTGGAAAATAGTTTTCAATGAGTTGGCGGCAGCGCGGAACGTGCTCCTATTCGCCGCGACCAAAGGAAACGCTGCAACTTTGAAAAATGGAAACGTCGGCTATCGTCGAACGTGCGGGGACCACAGTGACGCGTGATATTCAAAGTTCGATTCGCAGTGCGTGCGAGGGAAAGGTTTCCACGGTTCGAAAGCAGGAAGTTTCTGCTCTTTGGATTCGTTTCTAGTGTCGAGGAGGATCAATGAAACGGGAACACGTGGATCGCGGTGCTGGGGGATGAAAAATGAGATCCGTCAGTTGACACGAATAGTCGACCTTGCCAAACCTTCTCTTGTTCTCGGGAGAGTGTCGTCAAATCGGGTGCTTGAGAAGCTCTAGATACAAGGAACAAGAGCGAAACGAGGTTTCTGAAACCGTGGATCGCGAGAATAATGTAGCAAATGATGCTGTATGAGGTCAACGTACTCTTTATTCGAAACGTTTCTTTTTCAAGTACCTTTAGTTAAATTATTTTTCATTGTAATCTGAATAATTTATTGTATCGGTTTAACGTTGATTTGTACACATGGAGCTCGTTTTTACGATCAATGTTTATAAGCTGATTACATTTATTCAAATTATTATTGAGGAGCAATGAGGTACTGGAATTGCCTATTTCTCCGTTTTGTAGCGTGTCAAGAATGATAAATGTATGGCAGGTAACAACGCAAGCTTGTATTTCATCATTCTTAACGCCCTGCATAATGGGAAAATAGGCAAATGGAATACCTATTAGTTTCCAATAAAAATTTCAATAAATCACATTGAAATGCGATTGTAAAATTAATTTGGAACGTCAGCATGTTCTACAAGTTCTGAAATTTATATCATCAGCGTAAAAAATAAAGGATGCAGCTGGTGTAATATTACGAATCTGAACTAAATTCGATGGATTTGGAATTCACGTTCCACTAACGTTGGAATTGGATTGAAATTGAATTTAAATCACGATGCTGCATTGGGTTCTAAGGACGTTAGGGGAGCAACGAAGGAGATGGAGCAATGCAAAATTTAGAATAATACAGTTGCAAGGAATGAATATTCCACGAGGCTTCGAGCAAGCAAAAAATGAAATTTATTGACTGAATTACAGAATACAAATACAATGTTGATGCGAGATAAATAACAAAATTTCCTGTATTTTATATTAGTGGATGTTATAATTAACACCTGCGTCAAACTAATAATATTCTATAGACTTTGAAACAGCAGCCTCGATGTTGGGAAGAATTTCCCGCTGAAAATAAGCCCAAACGCGACCTTCTTCTGCCTATTTTTAATAATGTTAACCCTGTGCACTCCACTGGCGCCGCTACGGTGATATAATAATAAGCACCACTACTCGATTCAAATTTTATTTACCACGCAAACTAAGTTAGCAAAGTGAATTGTAAGAATTTATTTTCTCTTCTAAAGTCTCTCCCTGAACTCGACGATGTGACTTTTATCGATGGGTCTCTTTACTTTCTGGGCGATCATATTTCATATAATGAGACTTTGTTTACAAAATTGGTCGAATAGGTATTCGATGGTCACTGAAATTGAAAAAATATAAAAAGTAATGAAACTATGTTATGTACGAGTTTTGTAACATCATTACACAATATTGTAAAATTTATTCTTGCAGACAATCTTTACAGTTCGATGCATCATCGGATCACGCCGAAAGTTACGAATCGAACTTAGGCACCTGTTTCGTGGCGAAATATTCAATTAGGTCCGGTACACCTCGATCGTGCCGTGATTTTAACGGAAGGCCTTTCAGAAGCGGAAACAAAGGGAATACGGTAATAGTGTTCCAACGTGTAATGCGTTCGCAGTCCTATCTTGTCCTCGCGTCCATGGCTCGCAGGTAAACAATTTCACAGAGCTGTTTGATATTCTTGGAGATGCATAAACGTTTCAGCCGCTTTGAAGTTTTCCTTCTTCCGAGCCAGTGGCACGTGCGGAACCCCATTAAACAGCGCGCCGAACATTGTCTTCTCTTCGGCGATGTTAAAGATAGCATCGCGCTGGAAACACAGAAGGACCAATTTTCCCGCGGAACGAGGAAACTCAGCGCGAAGGGCGTAACGCGTCGTTGAATTTACCCCATCTTTGCCGAATAGGAAACATTTTTCTTCCATTAGTGTCAACCTTACGACGTTCACTTCCGCCCCTGTCCTCGAATTTCATTTCTCACGTCTTTATCTCGCGAGAAACATTCCGCGGGATCGTTAAAGGAATTGCCAGCGTTGTTCAAAGAGAGAACCTCCTTCTTACGGTTACTCTTTTATTATCCACCCCCTCCCGCCGACATTTATCGGGGTTTGTCATCGATTGGCTCAGGGTCTTTGTGACGCTCTGTCTTCTTTGCGATCTCCCGTGCGACGCAGTTTTTTTAAGCAACATTGAAACTTATTACAGAAATTTGTTCGATAAGAGGAAGCAAACGGGAAGCGATAGACACTCTCGATAGACTCCACGTTCTTTCGCCCCTGTGTTTTGATAGTTCGACCCTGGAAATATCGCGCCACGAGGCCAGATTAAACGCTAAAATACTTTCTTGTATTATAATTTTAGTAGAAATTTAACACGCCATTTATTTCATTGATATTACCTGAATTTTATTTTTTTTTTAAATTATACATGGTACGTGGAGTTTTGCAATTTATTAAAATGCGAAGCAAATATTATTTATTTGTCAAAGGATTTCGCGAGAACTCGATTTGGTTAAAAGCTTCGCTTAAATAAAATACCATTGATAAAAGGCAGTGCAAACAACTCCATTGTAAAATAATTAAAGTAAATTTCTCTCTGTTTCATTACGCGTATAAAATAAAATGTATGATAACAAAAGAGAATACCAACATCGTTTTCGAGGAAAATTTATCAGTTTATGAATAACGTGTAGAACGTTGACGAATGATTTCATAGAATAGAAAAAAGAATTAACTCAATACTAGTCGAAGTATCCATGTGTACGAATCATGTTGCTGAAATAATGACTTGTAAATGTTGATGTAGTTTATTCGTTAAAAGGATTGGTATTACTGTCCACCCTTTGACGAACAAGCTTCTTATAGCCACTTTTTTTGTGTCACGTATCCCAACGACGAGGGGTCACTACTCCAATTTCTTGACGTCGATCGGGATTCACTGTCATTGGCTTGGTGTCCGTTCATTCGACCCTCAGCACTGTAAAGTAATGGTGGAACGTTGAAATTGCTTGCAGAAATCCGCGAGATAAGAATAAACGGAAGACGAGTGACGGACACCGGGAATTTTAATTCATTATTAAGGAACGTAAAAACAGTGGATGAATCGAATGGAGAGAACGACAATTTTGGAGGTTTTTTCGAACAATTCACCGTGAACGATCGAAATGTTTCCGGACGTGAAACAGTGACTGGAAGAAAATCGCGAGACCCGATGATTTATTTTGTATCGGAGAAACGATTTCGCCAAGTTCGAAAGTCACGCCTGAATATATATTCCGAGCAGTTCTCGGGGGTGTGTAAACAGTGAAATAAAAAGTAGGGAGTCGGGAATTGATGCGTATTTGTGCGAAAGAGAAATGCGTTTGGCGGTTCTGAGCAAGGAAATCCGAAGATTCGAAACGAATTTTTCAACAGGAAATAAAGTGGCTGAAAATCGATAGAAGTAAATAATCGAACTGGACGTGGAGATGTAAATCTACAAAGTTGCACGAAATTTGAATTTCTACAAAAGCCAGATTAATGAGATTCCAGGAAGGTTGGAAACCACGTTTGAATATATATTCTGCACCGGTTCTCGAAATATCGTAAATAGTTAAGTAAAAAGTGGAAACGAATTGACGAAATGCATTTGGTGTTTCGAAAGATTCGAATTGGATCGCAATTTTAACAAAAATAAAAATCCTCTGTAAAAGTACAGTCACGAAGTTGGATTTAATTTGAGTTTCTGCGCAAGTTGAATTAATGAAAATGTGAATCCTTTTTGCGAAATATCGCGTGAAAGGGTGTATTTAGATGGCAAACTGGATACTTGTGTGAAACTTGCAGTAATTTCGTGAATTTAAAAGCTACGTCTGATGTATAATATGTCTCTGGCAGATCTCATGGGCATGTAAATGGCGAAGTAAAAAAGTGGGAAGCAGAAATGGATGCACATTTATGAGAAGAAGAAATGCATTTGGAGTTCCTGTACTTGGAGGATGCGATCGTTTGAGCTCTATTATAATTTTGAGAAAAATAAAAATAAGTCTGCAGTGAAGTGGCTGGAAAAAAAACTTTTAACAAGGACCTAACATTTCTGCAAAAGAAAACCTAAACATTTGGTCTAAAATTGAGTAGATTTAATAGAAATAAATTTCCTGTACAAAAATGTTTAAACCATTACAAAAACTACATTAGACTAACAAGTGCAATTAAGAGCCCTTTCGCGAGTATACATCGATCCTAAATTTTGAATAAAATTGGAATTTCACCGATAATAGGAAATTTTATGGACCAGTTGCCACGATGGTGGTCGACAAAGGGAGGTATTGCGAGATGACACGATATTAAAATGCAAAAAGTACGGCGCGAAGTCTCGTTAAAAGCACTCACGCACACCGGATCAAAGTGAACGACAAACGCGGTTCGACGGAACGAAACAATGATCGACTGGGTGTCTATCGTGCGTCATTCGAGGCGTCGTTTCAGCGACTATATGTACGGGGTGCCCATGAAAGTGCGCAGACGAAGAACAAAGAGACCCTGTCAGTCCATACAGCGCGGCAATCGTAACGTTCGCTCGGTGGATTCGAAATGTTGGAACGATGTTTGCGGATGTTGCTGGAATCACGTGAGTTCCAATAGACTTGCCAATAAACGTAATTACTTGGCGCGTTTATTCCATAGCGGCGCTAATTCAAAGGGCGGGTAAACGAACGCGCGACAAAATATCGTTTCGAAAACCGTCGAAACGACACCGCGAAACGCGATAGCGAATAATTTATAGAAACGCGGAATGGTCAACGTTAATAGGGTTTCCCGTATTTTTAAGCAGAATCCAGTCGTCGTTTTCGATGCTCGCGCGTTTAAAACTCTCTGGAAATTCGGCGCGGAGCTTTTAGCTAAATTCGTTTGAAAAGCAGGAAGCCGATGTTTATTTATACGAGCTGGCTGCCGAACGTAGATCAACGTGTAGTTCATTTACCGACACGATCGCGTTAAAGCGCTGGAAAATTGACTAGTCGGAAAATTGAGTTCGAAGTGCCATCGATTTATTTCATTCGATCGCGTCGTTTAGCCGCGGGAAAAATACAGGGAATATGTCCCTGCGCTACGGAGGGTTTAAAGAACGCTGTACTTTATCGAAAGATTGATCATTTTTCTCGAAGACAGTTGATATCTTTGCGAGTAGAAACATTAACAAATCTATCTATGAGTATATTAGAATCTTAAGAATACTACTTATCGTTAGTGCTCGTACTGGACTCCTATAATGATTAAATTTTATCATTATGAAAGAATGCTTGAATAAAAAATGGTGATCTTAGTGTACTTTAATAGTAAACTGAACATAGACATGTATGAGAAAATAAATAGAAAATGGAAGAGGCGATTAAAATTTTATAATCGAAGACCAGAAGTTCGTGAAAGGTATAAATTCTTTCTTGAGTGAAATTCAGGTCCTTTTACGTGGACAGAAAGGGCACGAGTGCAAATGTGAAACTATTGAATCACAGTGCCCTGAATTTCCAAGTTAACACTGTGAAATACGAGTTGTAATTTGTGCTTTCATTGGTCAGTGAGCAGTTTTATTCTTTCGCGTAGCTGTACGAGAAGAAATACAGCGTGGTCGAATCTGGAATTGTGGGTGGTCATTCCGCAACGTTCAGCCTAAGGACGTAATACAAAAATCTAAAATTAGATCTCCGTTATGAATAGTACAATACAAATCGATGTAGAAACCTGGTCTACTTCAACGAATTCTGCCTACGAGAAGAATTAAATTACACAGAACCTACAGTGGAATATTCGTGGAAACGTATAAACGTTTTGAATGTCTGATATCATGTATGTCTGAAACAGTAGGGAAATAGTAGTAAATCTTCTAGGATGACTAAGTTAGTAACCTTCAAACACTATAATATGGTACTACAATAGTGAGTGTATTTCATTGAAATTTATTTATGAAGTAGAGCTCATGGATACCTGCAAGAAAGTATTAAACAACATTTTCGTACAGCGTCAAACAAATTCATTAAAAATCAAAAACGAGTTTTTAAGAAAACAGGGTGTTGAAATTTTTAGGTAAAAAAAAAATTTCAAATTGTTCTAAAAAAATTATTTTTGGCTGCAGGGATCAATTACAATAATTTTTGGTGAATAGACATATACCCGAATTCCTACACATTTTCGAGAAAAAAAATTCTTTACCAAATATACAATGTTTGATCATGAATGAATGATTCCCCTGACTTTTCATGCGTATGTTTAAAAAATCATAACTCCAGAACAAATTGAAGGATTTTAATGTTTCGAAATGCAAACGACGCATATTTTAGTGGAGAATACGTAGAAATTCTAAGAATGTTGGCCCAGAAAAATGGGCCGAAAAAATGCTTTGAATGTAAGGTACTCGTATGCTCGTCGTAGTTTTAGTGAGCGTTCACTGCGATCATCGACGCAGCAAAGCCCCCCTACAGCACGCGTCGTATCCTGAAGCCCCGCTGGGCCGCGATAATGAAATGAAATCCGGGATTCTGGGAGATTAGCCGATGAAAGTCGAAGCGTCGCCGATATCGAAACCTGATGCGACGAGTGCGTCAGTCGGAGCCGAGGCCAGCCAGTCGAAACAGCGTCGGAACGCTGGTTTATTTACATTCCCCTCTCATCGATTTTGTTTTGGTTCGTCGACTACTACGTAGCAATGATCTTCTTGAACGTTCCCAAAGTCGGTCCTTGCGAGGTATGCCTGTTGAGGCAGCGAACAGACGCGGACGGCCAGAAACGCGTCGACTATCACGTTAAACGCAAAGCCAAATGGACGAGGGTACATATTAAAATTTTAGTGACGAACACGGTGATAAAATTGAGAATAATTCGGGTTAGATATCCTTAACAGTGAATTCATTCGGTATTGAAACTCGACTCGAATTGCAGAAGACGCGATACACCGGCAGAGGCGTGGAGGAGCAGTTGCCACCCCCTCCGTCGCCACCCCAGCTGAAGGAGGCCGGACAGTTGGATGGAGTTCCTAGACCAAATTCAGTCGATCGTATCCTTCATCCCGATGGTAGCCAACACATTCTGACAAGTCATGAAACCCTCAATAAGGTAGGATTTTATTTTTTCCAAGATTATTATTAACCCTTTCCTTCTGAAATTGTCAGTCACAGAGAGAAATATCTGTATTATCGTGCACAGCAGACGACAAATGATCTATTCTTGAGAATAATTCGACACTTTGAATACTTTCCAAGATTTTCTATGTGTATTAACTTGCCCTTGATTTTCAAGCTTGTGATTTATTTATTGCAATATTTATTACCATACTGTAACATTTAAACTGATGATAATCGTCAATATATAATGTTCAATAATTCTAAATATGTAGTTCTGTGACTGGAATAGGAACGAAAGTGTTACTATTTATTGCTTCAAACCGTACAAAAAGGCCAGATTATCTTCTTACGAAAAAGACACAAACGAAGTCATATCTAAACAAATCTTCGAATCGAATCTTCCCGCATGGATTTGTTGATACATAGACACCTAACCACATGTATGTCGACGCATGCTCTCCAGGTCTCTGAGCGTTCGCCATCTGTTCCATTCCTCTCCAAACGCCACGAAAATCAATGCGAAACACAGAAAGGGTTCTCCTTCTTGCTACCCTTACCGACTGCCTCAAATAAAAATCGAAACCATTACCCTCGATTACATGCTCATAGTGAAATTAAACTTCGTTTAAACCGTACAATATACAAACCAAAGTATGTTTAGAATATTTTTGATAGATTGTAAATACAGCTTCAACCCTAAGACAATATCAAACATAGTCAAACGTAATCAAACTCCAATCAAATTACTCGAATATACCAAAGAACTTAGAACTCCTCTGCTTCGACTTCCATCGATTTCAACCCTTGAACGTGAGTCGCAACCACCCCCAGCTAGATGGCGTGCAAAGAGCGCTCGATTTCCAGGAACGACGAACAGATGGTGCAACGCTCGCGTTACTGATAAGGGTGCATGCTGTGTTATCGCGTGGGCGTACCGCGAAGCACGTGGACGATGCAGTCCTGTCGCGGCTACCGGACTCGTCGACACCGCGCCGGAAGTTGCACCGTGTGAGTGCTCGATTGAACCGCGAGTGCGTCGATTCGAAGAATGTCCACTAAGAAACGAGCTCCACGGGACCGTCTTTCGTTAATGAGGCGCGAGAGACGGCCTTGGTACGACGTGACAAATTGAAACACATTATTGATCCTTCCTCGAGACGGCCGACTTGGCGCGAATAGTGCAAACGCGATGGTTTTTCGTCGCGCGTGATCAATGACGCGTCCGAGAAGCTCCAGAGACGCGGATAAACGCTTTTGATTTATTGTCGAGCCCATTGTTCGTTTCAACGACACCCTTTCCGTAACACTTTTTACCCGCACACACGTCGAAAACGCTGTCTCCCGTCGCCGTTCGAACGATAAATTTGGCCGATCACGGATCGGAAAGAGGTCAGTTTTCATTTAAACACGATACAGAGGACAGCGTTTGACATTCAGGGGTGACTCAGTCGTCGGGGATTGTCGTTGTGAATCATGAATGGATATTTTCGCGATCGTAACGCGGCAATCGAGATTTCGCGCGGTTTGTTTTTCTAGTGGGTGGTACGATCGATTGAACCGGAGCGAGAGAGCGCGTTGATGTTTACTTCTTCGACTTGTAAATTACCCCTCAGCGTGGGTTTCGAACCATATGCAATATCGTGAAATCAGATGTACAAGAATAATAGCTCGTACTATTTTCAATTTTTATTTGGTCGATTGTCAATCTCTTATTTTTTAAATAGCATGTGTTATTCTTATTGAATTTCATCGATTTCATATCCCATTTACTAAATTTTAAAAATTATTTTTCTTAGAGTTAATATTAGTGGATGATCAATGTCTGTACAAAAAAATCAGTCTCAAGCGAAGGAGTATGTGATCAGCAAATATAACGTGGACATCGTCGAGTAATATTTACTTAGTCACGGACCTCAGACAGGCTGACTATAACGTCTGACCCAATACGACTCGTAATTCCTTCCAAGAACGATGTTTCTATTTCCTTGGAATAAAGCTTAGAAACGTCGATTCCTAGTCGAACTGGAGTAAAAGGGCAGACAGCGTGTTTTTGTTTACTTCTTCGACCACCTCGTAACGTTTCAGCCGGTTCCAATATCGCGAAGCATCCAGCGCCGATCGAATACGAATTAGAATTTGAATTACAGATATATATTCATGGTATATTTAACTCTATTCGACGGCTGCTCGAATAAAGTGTTGCCCGACTCGGAAAGCAGAAACGTCCATTTCAACGACTGCATTACGTACGAGGCAAAACGCATTATCGCGCTCGCTACACATTGTTCGCTTTCGTCGTTCAAGTATTACACCGCGGTCGGAATACCAACGACGATACGTTTCCCGCCATATTATAATAATTTTCCCACTGTGACACCGGGCGTATTTCTCGCGGCGGATATATTCTCCTTCTGGTCAACTTCACCGTTTCTTCCGCCCGTTTCTCCCCGGTGATTTATTACAGCGTTTTTACCTTTCTACGTGGAATCAGCCCACGGCTGCGTCGGGGCTGTGTCAACCTCCGGGAGCTTTAGTGCCGATCTACGGCGAGAAAAATTGCGAAAATTCGTCGCCACATCCGACAAAGATGTCTGCTTCTCAATTGTTCCTTTCGTAAATTTAATTAGAATTTCTTTGGGCTTGATTGGCTCACATATTTTTGTTAATAACAATCTGAAGCTCGTAAACACGGCGTTACCCTCGCTGTTCCTCCGTTTGACCCACTTGTTAAATCAGAATGTAATTCGCTCGATAACCCTCAAATGGATTCTGTTATCAATACTTCTGAGTGCAGCCCTAGGCAGGTTGCGCCTAGTTTCAGCTGTCTAGAGTCCTTTAAGTTTTGGGCCGCGAAATCGAGGCGAAGCTCTCGAGCACGGGCTACCCTGAGATCGTCGACAACTCATTCCACCGACACTGTGTTCATCGACACGATTTGACCGACATTAACTTTCGTGGACAGTATGTTTTCATGTTTCCACGATCTGATAGCTGTTATTATACTTCCAAATTTGTGATGCTCATATATGCCAGACTGACACTGTCAGTACGTTTTCTGCTTTGCTAACCCAGACCTATTATTATTTTTTCGATTCCATATTCTAGATTTAGATAATGGCCTAAAAATATACAAAAATATGACAATCCCCTTTTTCACGACAGACCACCGAGCGTAGACAGTATGTTCCAAGTTGAACTCTTAATTTCCCGGTAGTGGAGGATTACACCCTGCTTAAACATTTTTTAAGCCAAGACTTATATCATTTGAAATACAACGGATTATACCAGTGAAACGAATGAACTTAACCCGGTCGCTAAATACGGACAGTCGACGAAAACATTTGTTGACGATTTGACCGTGTGAATGAAAACATAGTGCCGGTCAAACCTTGTAGATGAACACAGTGTGAAATGTGTTGTCGACGATCTCAGGGTAACCTCTCGAGCACAGCTGATGAAATGAACTTAGAAAGATTCAGGTGGAAAGGGATCCGGTCCAATCGAACAGACTTCAGGCACTCTCCATTTCTCCTCCGCGATTCGGCTAGGCGTGTGCTCTTTAAGGTGACCCAGATCGAGTCTAGTGCTATTTTATTTCCTACAGTATCTCGTTCTATGCGATCCTATTGTTAGCGAGCGCGAGAATAGTCCGAGGAGCATTGTTTTTCGACGTAAGCACACCGACGTTGAATTTTCTATTAATTTACTCGTTCGTCCTGTTCTCGCGTCAATCGTCCTACATTTTCTTTCACGTACGAAGGTACAGTTTCATCCGTCGTAATATTTACACCGTCGTAACTTCGGTTTATATTAGGATACGGTCCTTAAAATGGCCGCTTCCATTACGTTTACTGCCCCGCGTGATCACCATTCGCCGGAGGACTTCTGCCAACGACGAGTTTCTTGATGTCGACATGAAAGGATTGAACAGTTTATCGTCTCGATTATAGTCTGACAGTTTTTTATGTCTCTCGTATTCGAAACCTTGGAAAGGAAACTTTATCCGTCGTACAATTCGATCAATAAAAAGATATTGAGTCAGTTTTAACAACGTCTTCGTGAATATCTGTTTAACGTCAAAAGGGATTTTTGGTCCTTCGTGCAATTTTATCGCGAAGTCGAATAGAAATTGAGCGCACGGTCCTATTGTAATGCACGGTGTAATAAATAAACCGTTCAGGAAGTGTCTAATTAACGATAAATCTTCGTTGTTATCACCGGGCAATTAGCGAAATTACACGCGAGCTCGTGCAGCCTGGTTTCGTCTATAAAATATTATAATTGAAGAGGCCGATTCCCTGCACGCGAGACTGGCTTGCGTGGATTCGGTTGGACCGTTTAATCGGCTCCTGATAAACCGTGTCGCGTATCTGATGACAGCTCAGCGTTTATTACGTCCTTTGCCCAGAATTCCGCCCACGCGGTCCGAATTTCCGCGCCCGTGCATTGTGAAATCAACGAATCATAATTCGAATATTAAACTCGATAGTCGACGACGCATCCGCCATAGATCGTTATATGGTACAACTTAAACAAGATCAATATCTCAAAAGTTCATGTCATACGATGTTTTATAACTTTGTTTTGCTAATTACAAGCCACGTTCTAAGCTATCGTGCCAGAAACACTTTGCAGAAACGACTCTAAGTAATGTGGTGGTTCTAGAACAGATAGTATCTTACGAAGTAGTGTGTTTCGCGTAGAATGTAGTGCTCTACACGCATCACGCGTCAAGTTAATACTGCGTGACCGGTCAAGAAGGTTTATTGACTACGCAGATAATGTACAAATTAAATTATTTTCAATAAAATAAGAGAGCCTTGTGAAACAATGTAAAGTGTTTGGATAGATGAGATTAGTCAGGGGATTATTATTTAGAAAATACTAGGAAGGAGTTACGACAAGGTAGAGAAGTTACGAAAAAGAAGTGCAACGAAAAGCAGACTAGGTTACAGGGTAGTTAAAAGCGGTGCTTTCTAATTTATGGCCTCTTAGGCCCGTCGACTGGGCGTAAGGACACTGTCGAATATGAAGAGTCGCGAGAAACGTAGTCCTTTCGTTCTTAAGAACACGTTTTCTTAAGTGTTGCCAAATGTGCCCGACCTACTACTTGCGACGAAACAAAATTAACAACCTTAAGTAACTTTAAATAGGGTAAAGTTTATGTCTCTTCATGCAATAGTCACAGTTTTAACGCGACAAAAATACTAAAACTTTAGACACTTGTAGTTCCGAAACTACTATTGTTTTATCCAAATTTGAGGCACTGTTAGAGGCGGTAAAGCTTCCCCTTTAAACTGGTTTTTGGTTTTTGACGATCCGACTTTCTGTTTTTGAGATATCGTAATTTATGTAAAAGGTCATTTTTTTAATTCGACTATCTCTGTCTCCATCTGACGCGTCGCGCCGGACCTCTCTTTCTCGTACGTGATTCGTGACCAACTGACCCACTTACTACGATCACGTGCGGTCAATGACCTTACCAGGCCGTAGTGGAGTTCATTGATCTCGCGACGTAAACAAACGCCTCGGATCCTTATATTTTTGTAACTAGCCACCACATCGACTCGAAACTAAAATCGCTATATCTCCGGAACTAATAAAGCTATCGACTCTCACAAACGCTCATTTTAAAGAGCATTTCATCCCCTATCTAATGACTATACCAACTACTATAATTTCTGCTGTCTTCTATGTTTATTTTCACTTTTTCTTTGACGCTACACACCCAAAAGTGTTTCAGCAATTCCTATTAATTCTACAACCGGTATACGATTAACACTGTATTATAAATTGTTTATTTAATTGAAAATGAATTTAAATTTGTACAAAAGTATGCAAATGGTATACGAATGAATATACATAAAGTGTCAGTAGGTTTAATATTAATCAACATAGCACTTAAACGAGAATTTATCTGCTCGATAAAGTAAAAATTTGAGGCATACAGCCTTTTTATAGTTGCCTGCCAATTATTCAAATTTCCCTGCTTAAACTCGTTTCACGTTGCTGAAAAGGGTAATTTTCACAATTGCTTCCTCTTTCGTAAGATGTAGCTTCCTTTTAACTGCTCGTAAACTTGTCCACGTTTGATCGATGGCATGTTTCAATAGACTCACGTTCGAAACAATGTAATTCCTATGTACTATGAATATAAAAATAAGTTTACTTTGGAAAGATCTCGCGATAATTCTGAAACGTTCGTAGTTTGTTGCGCTCTCTGTTCTTCCGTGGTGCACGCGAGCACTTATTCCGTTATTGCACTTATTACAGACGAGCACACGCTTCTCGTTCGGTCTCTGTCATCGATGGTAAATATCCTGCACGCGCCCCCGTCGAGCTGCATAAATTACACGTTCCTACGCGCAACGGTGCTGCGAATGCATTTAATGCGCACGAGTGGAAGACGCGCGTAGTCGCAGAGATCGTAAAACGTGAATCGCTGTTTAATGCACCTGATGCGTATCGTCGACACAGCCCCGTTGAATTCTAGTCCAACGAACTGTGTACGCGGGCGCGTTCAAGCTCGATCAAGCGATATTCTTCTAATTGTCGAGCTTCGAAGGTGTCGGACGTCGATATCGTGAGGCCACGAGTGCACGTTGTGGTCCACAAAGCTTAATACGTTTCCCTTTCCCCTGTCGCACTATCAATTATTGGAGGATCGAGATATTGGGACGATTGCTTCCTTGTACAGAAAAAAGTTCCGAATTTTTCGCGTTAAAATCGTTACGTCGCGAATCCCTCTAGCAATCATCGCGTAATCGAGGTTCCCCAGTCGTTGTAACGCCTCTGTAGTATCGTATCAAATATTCAGATATCGAGTAATAGTTCCCTGTTGCGGAGATACGCAGTGTTCCTGAAGTTGCCGATCGATGCAACCTTCACAAATAATTGTCGTCGATTGAGTTTAATGCGATACGCTTTTACTACTCTGTCGGGTTCCTAAAGATCGCCGTTGATAGGCCATTTTCCGCTGTAATTACTTTCATATAGTTTTCGATAGATATCAAGCTTCAAACGTAGTATTGTAATCGTCACTCGACTGTTTTTGCACGGAGCTTAATATGTCTCCTGTTTTTTCTATAGCTTTATCAGTTCCTCGAAGACTGTTCGCAATTATCTCATGTTGCAAGTAAACTTTCTCGTAGCTCTCAACGATTCGCTAACTTGAGCGTTACAGTCGTTAACTGTGACCCACAAAGCGTATAGTCTCGTTTTTTCCTGCTTTCGTATCAATTATTCTTATATCCCGGATTGGAATTGTTCTCCGTTTCGGGGAAGAGTAATTTTCTTATAGGAGTCGATCGATCGCTTGGGAAACATTCGGTATTGTAGTCGTGGACCCACTTTGAATGGGCCTCAGTGTTTATTATCGTTGAATATTTCAAAAGGTTGCAGTTTAAAAAATAAGAACTTGCTTTGTACAATTAATAAAATTACATTTTCGGGGTTCAGAGTATCTTCTCTTTTAATTATTAGTGTCTGGTGATGCATTCGCGGGCATTCGTACGAAAGAATCGTCGCGCGGGGATGACAATCGAGACAGCACGCGTCAATTTTCGGTCGCAGGAAACGTTTTCGTGATTCGATCGCGTTTTCATCAGTGGATGCACCGTTTCGAGCGTTTCGTTTTATCGAAGGAATCGAGTAGCAATCCGCGCTTTAATTGGCGAGCGTGACTCGCAGCGTTTCGACTTCTAATCTAATCACGATTTGCTCGGTTCACGAATTACCATTGCACACCGGCAACAAGCCGCGAGTTGGCTTCCTGCATGAAATCTACTACGCAGACGTGACTATGAGCACAGTCAGGGCTACCTTCTAAAGCTTCTGTTTCGTCTATAGACGTCGTTGATCAATCGGGATTCTGTGGGTCTTCCAAGTTCTGCTCCTCCTACTTTATCCGTTTACATGAACGATCGGTTGCGTCTCTATTAGCTTGGGAATAGACGTTATCGTCGAAACCACATAATTATATTATAAATACTTTCAACAGTATCCACACTTTTATTTGTTCGAATATAGAAATGCGAATAATACATTTAGATATCGTTTCGACTCGGTTTAAAGGTCGAAGTTGGTTTCCATGTTCATGACGCAGAGGAATCAATCGAGAATTCGTGAGGTCCCGCAGTCAGGTGGCTCGCGACACGCGTGATTCGTGCACGAAGAACCAGGAAGTCGATGTACCGGTCCGATATCGTGATACGAACGCGTCCGCCGCATTATTTTGTGCCTTACAAGTGACTTTCTGGCGTGACTCGTAAGGAACGACCTTTCTCGTGTCCCCTCTCGCAAGAACTTTGCCCTGTTCGGTGAAACATCACGCGAGGAACTTTCCTCCCGGCGGAAAATATACCGCTCGCGGGACTTCTGACGTCGCGAATTCGTTGCACGCTTACCGATAACGATTTTCGCGATAGTTTACCCTGGAAATTCCCATTTTAAATTTGCATTCGCTGAGAAAACAGCCAATATCTCTTTCGTCCCATATCAGTAAAATAAACGGATAATTATTTCTCAAAGTCAAATTAATGTCAGGAAGATTGAGGAGAGTTCATTGAGAATTCTTCGTTCTCCTCTCAGAAATTACGCAATTTCTGTCTGACTCTGGTCGTCCGTAACTACTGCGGAATTAACCGTGCAACCATCGTTCTTCTTCAGCGACGCAAGTTATCTGGAAAACGTTTGAACGAGACTCCGTTTAACAAATTTCTCGCTCGTTACGTCTCCCGTTGCTTAACGCGGCTCGCAAGAAAACGACCAAAGTCCGCGGGTAAACTTTTATCGCGCTCGTATTGTTGCGGCGGACATCTTTCACGCGAACGCGGGTTTTTTTCGACGTTCGTTTTCGCGAAGGATTCGCAACGAGCGCCCGCGGAAACTTTTCCCTTTCATTTCCCGGGGAAAGCTTCTTACCGCGACCGTAGAATTTCTCGCTCGTTACGCTTCCCGTTCGACGGTGCATTACCGTAATGCGCGGGAAAAACGTCGAAACGCAAAGATTCCGTAAACTGCTGCCGTTCCATTGACTGGCTGTTCTGAAACTCGAGACGAGACTGGAACTACCCTCTGAAAAATTTTGCCCGGACTGCCTCTTAGCGAATTGAAAATACCGATTTACGGTGAACGTAATAGGCCGACTGTGAGGTTCCTTGTGAATTTCGAGCACTCCATTCTTCGGCTTGGAAAGGGAAACCATTGTCTCTTTAGTTTCCACGAGTACGACGTATTGTTTATTGAAGTAGAAATGCCGCCGCTTTGTTCTCGTCGAATTAAATGCAGGTTTTATAATTGGGAGTCTGGAGATTACAATTCTATTTTAAAAAATAACATTTTTCGTTGGAAGATGAATTTCGGGAATAGAAAAGGTTGGTATTCTTATTTTCTATTTATTTTTTCACGCGGGATTCGCATGAAGATCGTGTGCCAAGTGCGTGGGCGTATGCGAAGGCTGATCGAAGTCGACTCGAGGAAGGACACTGTGAAAATGATCGTTTTATAGGAAGAACCGTTAAAGAGATCTCGAGGCCAACTCTGTGCCTTAAAATGAAGTATCCTATTTTTTACCCCGCGGTTTTTACGGTCGCTTTTATGACAAAATTAACGACTTGTAGCGAAACGTCATTCGAGGATACGAATGCGTGGGAACGGGATCTTAAAGATACACAACTCGTCAGGTTTAAAGTCGCTCGGACATTTATCGCGAAACCACTTTGGATAATTAGAGTCTACAAACATTTAATTATAGCCTTATAACCATAAATTGTCCGTATCGATTAGAAATAATTGATACAAACGTAAAGTCGTAACTACAATATTGATATTAATTATTAATTGTAATATAGATTACAATATAACGCGATATTAATAACAATATTAATTCCGTAATTACACGTATGTGTTTCAATTATTTCTACCGATAAAGATACACGATCGAAAATTATAATAAAATTGTACGTACGCTTGATTAATTATCCCGCGTGGTTCAATTACAGTACTGTTCCAATTTTAATTTATAGTGGAAAATAACAATATGAAAATGAGGCTGTTTCCATGTGTGTTTGTAATCTTGCACGACATTGCGTAATAGATTGCTTTCGTCAGGCAACCGCAGTCTTTCGACATATATCGAACATTTTTCTACGTATCTCGGAAGTCCCCAATTTAATAAAACTTCGACTCAACCCATGTTAGGTTCAAAAATCTAATAAATTGGCCCTACTGCAAATAATTAATTCTTTTTCTGAAATCTCTGCGAATCTCTCGTTTATGAGCTTCTCAGACGCAATCGTACCGAGCAGATTAATCGTCGATCGCGACGATTCGCGTTCAAACGACAACGTCAGCGAACAGGAACGTGCGAGACTTCGGTGACAGGTTGAAAGAACGGAGGGGATTTCCACCCCTATCGTTTGATAATAGATAAACTACCTTGATACTCGATCGAGGGTATGTCTGAGGGTATTCGAGTGTGGATGGTTAGGACACGATCGGATCGCAAAACGACGCGGTGGCTTTGGCTCGAAGAGTTCCCCGGGCGATAACGTACGACACGGGCGAACGGACGATTTTATTCGCGTAGAATTCCCTTTCGCGCGAAGAAATATCGACTGAAAACCACGCGTTCCGACTGGAAGGTATTAAATACTGCGCGATAGAACCGGCTGCATTGTTCGTGACCCGTTCCCGCGGAGATGCTTTTAATTAAACCTCCCGCGCCTCTTTTTTTATTTACAGCTTTCGAAAGTGCCGCAGACGCTGCGTCAGGGTCCAGTTATCGATTCGAATGCGCGACGGATACAATTTCTTTTTTTTTTTTTCAACCCCCATTTTACCACGGTCGGAATAACCGTCGATGCCTCTTCCCGTTGAAAACGACAGAGCATTGTCTTGCCTTATCGATCGGACGCATTCATCTGCTCGACGAAGACTTTTAAGTGATTGTTTATCGTCTGGTCGTCGTCCATTGCTATTATCCGCATTGCATACACAAGAAATCTTGGCGTTACTCTATCTCTGCCGTTGGAAGGATTATTCCGACGTTCTGGAATATATTTTGCATTGTTTGGTACTTGAAACGATGTTTCAAATAGAAATCGTATCTGAAAGGATTTAATAATAATTAATTTTTTATTATTTTACGTACTTCGTTCAGGAACAGAGAAAATATTTCGACATCCGAATTATGATTAACAGCAGTGGTAGCACGTTTCCCACAGATTTCTGCCGTTTGCGTTGCATATTGCAGCTCCCTCAACCTTTTACCGAGCTTTAGAAATGTTTGATTTCGGATACTTCTCCGCATACAAACGTTTTCCGCTCAGAATTTTAATCATGCCATAGAAAGGGATCTCGCTTTTCACCGTTACCGAATTTCGCATTCACCACGTTCACGGTGAAGCTAATATTAGTTCACGTGGCAATAACTTCGGCTCGGTTTATAAATACTTCGATCGTGGGACTCCGCCATTATCATAGAAATTACAGCAGTTTGGCAAAGATGAATCTTTCATGAATGTTTCGAGAAGTAATTACAAAAGTAAAGAATATTTTAGAGAATATTATAGAGAATTTTATCGAGGATACGTGTACGAAATTTCAGTAAATTCGGTCGAACAGTTCTTGAGTTATCACGCGCATCAGTACATAAGCGTTAGGATAATAATTTTCTTCGTTATGAATGGACATAGACATTTAGAAAAAATTGTTTTCATAAGTTCAAGATATGCTTCAAGCATGATATACAGATCATTTCGATTAAATGCACACATGTTCTGTAAAAAACTGATGAAAATATCGTTCGTTCAGGGGCCGTTTACAAAAAACGTATTATTTTATTATGTGCTGTTTGCTAGACATTTGCAATGTAATGTACAGGGTGTTCGGCCACCCCTGGGAAAAATTTTAATGGGAGATTCTAAAGGCCAAAATAAGACGAAAATCAAGAATACTAATTTGTTGATGGAGATTTCATTAAAAAGGTATTAACGTTTAAAGTTCCGTCCGTATTGAATTTTTTTCTAGAAAGTGGGTAGGATTTCGGGGGTAGGTCTATTCATCAAAAATTATTGTAATTGACCCCTGCAACCAAAAATAATTTTTCCAAAACGATTTAAAAAATTTTTTGAAATTTCAGTGAAAGATATCAATGGTATGGTCAGACATGAAATTTTCGGTAATGAATTTTTTTCTTGTAACTGCGTAGGATTTCGAGGGTATGTATAATGACTAAAAATGATTGTAATTGACCCCAGAACCTAGAAATAATTTTTTTAGAACGATTTGAAAAATTTTTTTTTCGTCGAAAAAATGAGGCACCCTCTGTCGATTTTTCTTGAAAATTCGTTTTTCATTTTTAGTATTTTTGTTTGACGACCTACAGAAAAATTCTCTAATACTTTTCTGTAGGTACCCATGAGCTCTACTTCAAAAAAAAGTTTCATTGAAATATATTCACTATTGTAGGAGTTATGGCTGTTTGAAAATTGGACCACTTTTATGGGGTTTTTCTCATTTTGCGGGGTCAAGGACCAACTTTTCGAATATTTTTGCGATATGTACACATTCTCCACCAAAATACGCGTAGTTTGCTTTTTTAAACATTAAAATCGTCCAATCCGTTCAGAAGTTATGACGTTTTAAAGATTCGCATGAAAATTCGGGCAGTCATTTCTGGCCAGAAATAATATTTTCGGTAAGGAATTTTTTTCTCGAAACTGATTAGGATTTCGGGGGTATGTGTAATGACCAAAAATGATTGTAACTGATCCCCGTAACCGAAAATAATTTTTTTAGAACGATTTGAAAAATTTTTTTTCGCCGAAAAATTTCAGCACCTACCCGATTTTTTTTCTCGAAAGTGGATAGGATTTCGGGGGTATGTGTATTCATAAAAAATGATTGTAATTGACCCTCGCAACCGAAAATAATTTTTCCAGAACGATTTGAAATTTTTGAATTTAATTGTTAACTTTTTAACGAAGCCTCCATCAACAAATTGGTATTCTTGATTTCGTCTTATTTTGACCTCTAGAATTCCCCATTAAAATGTTTCCCAGGAGTGGCTGAACACTCTGTATGTTGTTACAAATATTTGTAGGTGTCACCAGACTCTCACGAGCAGTCAAGAAAAATGATACGTCTCCCAATTAATTAATTCCCCCGTAATTATTTTCTACGCGACCGTAGTGGCGATATTCCAGACACGAATCTGTCTTTCTAGCAAAGTGCACCCTTTGGTCGCCATGAACCCCGGAGATGCTCTCTGATCCCAAGTGTCGTCTGAGCCAGAAACGATACACCGGATACGCGGCGATTTCGCCCTCGTCTCGAGTACCCGAGGCGGTAGGGGGTGGACGTGCGGGGGCGTAAGAATTCGAAGTGGGTAACGGGCGCGCGTAGCAGCCGCATAGGGGTTGGTCGAAGGATCCCGCGCGGCAGGGTGAATGCAATTTTCACGAGGTGGCGGTGCAGTTCACCCCGGTATCGCGCGACCGGCTAACACGGTCGCGCGCACGGTTGCATCTGGAAGGGAGAGAGAGAGAGAGAGGGGTACGGTAGAGAGGTAGAGAGAGCCAGTCACGCACACGGAAGCACACCTACGTGCACGACACGACCGGCGCTCTCAGTAGTGTGCCAAGTGCGCCCAGTGACGTAGGTCAGTGCTCGCGACTACGACGCTCCCGCGAGCTTACGCCGACTCCTCGAGCTCCCGTTTATCCGCAAACCTCCGTGACCCGTGTCACGGGTGCCCGTGTCCGTGACACAGCGATGATTCCCATTGACGAGGGTTCGCGCGGTGCATCGGACAACCGTGTGTCGTGCGTCTCGGCCCTACGTGGCCGGTCACCTTGACACGCGCCCCTGCAGAGAAGCTCGCGGAAGGCTAGGTACTCGCGCACCTGCAAGCTGCCGCACGAAAGCTCGTGTGTTTTGGAGCAGCTCGTCGTCGATGCATCCGGCGGTACAGTGCGACGCGTACGACGTTAGATCGCGAGTTTAGGCCGTGACGAGTCCGAGGTAACGTAATTTCACGGGATTCTGGACGCAGCTTTCGCCGCGAAAAGCCTCCGAATCGCGCGCTCCCGTTTCCTCAGCCTCGTACGCTCGGGGGACACGAAATCCGCTCCGGAGTGTTCCGAAACGATCCCGCGGGACTGAGAATAATTTATTAGTTAAAGAGGTGTTTGGAGTTGGTTCTTTGCCCCTGGTGTTGCATCGCTGGTCGTTATGGTTATTGCTATCGTCGTCTGATATCCAGCTTCGATTGTTTACGTTGCGATGACGTGTTCGGGCGGATTACAATCGTGTTGACGTGCTCGACGCTCGAACGTGTCGTCGAACGGGGAAACTTTGGTTGGTTGCAACTTGGTTGCAAAGCTCTTGTGAATCCACTGTAGCAATTTCAGAGCAATGGGCGAATAGATGTTTTATTAATTAGTCTGGGAGAAATGGACGTTTATGGATTGGTGCAACTTCAATGACCGGGAAGCAGTTAATTTGAAAATGAAATGGTGACTTAGGTCCTGTGTGAAACTCAGGTATCATATATTTGAAAATATTGTAAGTCGACGGGAGGTCTTTGCTCAATTTTCTGATACAGAAACGAGGAAAAAGCACACATGGAAGGCAACTGAATCCTTTATTACGAATCACGTTGTGTAAATTTTTCCAATAGGAGCTTCGTTCCTTCTCTTGCGTTCTAAATTTACAAACACTGACCTTTTCACATATCGGTCATTGATATACAATCCTCTCGATCTTAGTTATTTTTAAACTTCTGGAACTTCTTGGAAAACTCAATTTATGATCTCCAAAGAAATTTCCACTATCAAGTCTTAGATTCTCAATTTATCTCCCACATATTCGATTACTTTTATACTCGAAAGGCTTTCGCAACGAAGAATTAGCAGCCTCGTAGACACAGAAGCATCGACTGTGATTTCTTGGGTGAATATCGTGGAGTATTTTACATATCGTTCATTGATATACAATCCTCTCGATCTTAATTATTTTTAAACTTCTGGAACTTGGAAAACTCAATTTATGATCTCCAAAGAAATTTCCACTATCAAGTCTTAGATTCTCAATTTATCTCCCACATATTCGATTACTTTTATACTCGAAAGGCTTTCGTAACGAAGAATTAGCAGCCTCGTAGACACAGAAGCATCGACTGTGATTTCTTCGATGAATGTCGGTGGAGTATTCGCAGTACAGTTTGAAGTAACGTATGCAATTTCGCAAGCTCGACGACGTACAATATTCCGGATAAAAGAGATCTTGCTACGGATTCGTCGTAAGCTCGAGAATTGTCTGGCCTGGTTTCCCAACGCCGCATGCGCTTCCGCGTAATCATCGCGCGGGCTTTGTTTTTTAATACTTGTTCCTCGCCGGAAGTTCTCGGCTCTTCTCTGTACGCGACGTGTTATTTTGTCGCCCGGAGGTTTTTCTCCATTCATCGCGGACAGTACGGTTGTAAATAATCGAATGGAACCGTTGACTCGCCTTATGTTCGAAGGCAGAACGCGTCGAGCATTCAGGAGCAAGCTGCAACTGTGCCAAGTACAAGCGTTGACGCAGGTCATTGCTCGCACGAGATCGCGAGTACTACTTTTCCATTATGCGCTGGAAATGCAGCGACGTTTCTTCGCGTTTTATAGGCCTATCGGAACAACCGCGAGCGCTGAAATCGCGGAGCTGTTGAAAACTGGTTCGATTTACGCTTTTCTCGGTTCCAAAATGACGATAAAGCGACAACACGTTTTCGAATTAATTCTTGTTCTAATCTTGTTCGAACGATATGCACAGGTTTATGTAACCTGTTGTCACTGATATTGCAGTCGTACGCAAAGTTTCGAACGTTTATCGAACCAGTTTCGCGCAACTGTGCGACTTTTCGCAGCTGCGACTGTTCGACGGAAGTTCAAGCGCATAGTGACGCAGTCGCGATAATGCACCACTGTACTGTTTATACTTATAATCCGTCGTTTGGCCTGCGTCGTGGCTGGTAAATCCGGTGCATGGGTGTTTATGCTTCACGAGGATGTTTATTAACACGAGCTCGAGCAACTTCCTGCAATCGTCGCCATGTTTTACTCTCGTTCGATGTAAAGTTCTGATTAGCCAAACGATCGTTCGGATTAAACGTTATTCTGAATTTTACATCCTTTAGATTTTCTCTTCTAGTAAAGAAATAATTATTATTTTCTATTGAAATAGTATCGCAGGAAATATATACGACGCATTGGCGTTAATTTCGTATGCAACGACAGATTCGAAATATTGCACAGACTCGCGTCGTTTAAATTTCCCTGGCCACCAGCGTTGCCATCATGCTAATTCCGCCCGATGACAGCAAAATCGACGAATTTCATTGGCACTTATTCGCTTGCCAAAACTTTTTAGCGTCACTGTACCTGCAGTTGAACCATAAACGTGACCAAACTCGTGATCAGCATGTGTCGCTAACGAGACTTCTTCGCTAAGATTATTGCACCTGCGCCCCGGGTTATCAAAGTCCTCGACTTCGCCTTGATAATTTCTCTACGAACTCTTCGAGAATCCTGCCGATCGTGAATTTTTAATAGCCACTCGAAACACGAACGAAGTCTTCGAAAGCAGCTATTCAAAACAAAATTCTCCATACTCGACATCTTTTCATTTTACTCATCAAGAAATTCAATTAAATATATAAATTAGAGTCAATCGATTATCCAGTATACAAGAAAATAGACATTGATAATAAGTTGAAGATAACACTTGGTACTTTCATAGAGTATCTGAATTTTTCATGAAATGTTGGGACTTTTGTCTATCTTCCACTTTAATTATACGAATGCATAACTCATCAACGAGTTGTCATTCAAGAAATTCAATTAAATATACGAATCAATCGATCATCCAGTATACAAGAAAATAAACATTGATAATAAGTTGAACTTGGTGCCTGCGTAGAGTATCTGAATTTTTCATGAAATGTTGGGACTTTTGTCTATCTTCCACTTTAATTATACGAACGCATAACGCATCAACGAGCTGTCATTCGCAAGGAACAATGCTCGCGAACGTCACCCGCGATAAATTGATGCTACCCGAAAGTAGTCAAAGCGTTCAATTTCGAAACACTAGAGCGTGATAAATCCTGCGAAAGGATTTATTAATTTTATTGGTTCGTAGCAGAGCGGTGTTCCGGCTTTAGTTTGACAGATTGAACGCGCGGATATGCAAACATTGCATCCCGCCCATTAGAATGCATTTCCGCGGTTAGCATACCAGATGTGACGGGGGCTTCCCGCGAACAGCCATTGTACCGGATCGCGTGTAATGCAATTTTTATGTTCGCTTAAAAACCAGTTATCTTTGAACGTATCGTTTGCCGTCTGACGCTTTCCGTTTGGCACGAGTCGAAAGAAACGTGTATAATTTATGCGTTTCATCGATTCTTCCATAAGATATCAACGAGAAGGGTTGTTCTCATAACGCCAAAAATAAACACGAGTTCCTGAAAATTGTCAAAATTTCCTGAATTAATGAATCGAATATTTGACTCGAGAGAAATTTACTCGAGTAATTGATTTTAATGAATTTGAGAAAAATGTATGAAAATTATTATCAAGACCAACCGTGTTTAAATTATACGAAATATACGTTTTTTGCCCTGTCGAAACTGTAAGGCAATTAGCATTTCACAGAAAACTTTTCCAGTGGCTCGTATTTTCAGCAAAAATGAATACCTTTGTTTTGAACTCCCTCTGTTGAGCGTTAATAAATATTTTTTATTATTTTTCGCCAATTTTTGTCATTCCTCGTAACTTTTGTGTACTTGCATAGCCAACACATGTTCTGTGAGACAAGTTTTTTCAAATCATTTTTCTATTCAGCAACGTGCAATGTACAATTTATGGATGATAATCGTTTGAAATGTGTTCGAAAAGTGGGTCGTAATGCCGCGATTAGTGGAATGCTCGATTTACTGTAATGTCTCGATTATTTAAAATTACATTCCGCGCGGGATAAACGTCTCTCAGGAGCTCGACCGTTTTCTTGTTCGTTCCTTTGATGGACCAATCTCGTGATAAGGGTACTATCGCGCGAAAATTATGTCAATCGCGCTTCTAACGTTATTACGACGGGCTCACCGACGAGGCTTGTCGTTCCTGCAGATATCGATCGCGTTCCGCGGATTGTCGGGCTAAGCTGCGAGTCTGAGATTTCTACGTGTGGATGTGCGAATTTATCGACTGCCCCGGAATATACGCGATCCTGACATTTATCTCCGCGAGAGTGACGGTCCTCGATATCGCGTCGCGTTCGAACAGCCATAAATCTATTTTCGCGTACAGGGAATTGCCTTAAATTATTCAAAGCCAAAGAACGCGGCCTGTCGTGCGAAACAAAAGTAAATCTTCGTTCCCGGCCGCGATAATACTTTTGTTTTCTCGTTTTAACCACTCGTTTGTGGTCGCATCAGCCACTCGAACGGGTTATTAGCGACTCCCTGGGAAAAGCACTCAACCTGTCTCCGATTTTAACCTACTTTATTACGATGGTAAATTACATGCTCCTGTTACTATCTGTAAAACATTAGATGCGGTGGCTCGATAGTTTTAAACATACAAGCAATACGATCAACGTGCACCAAATATTTTCAAAGCGGCTCGTCTCGATAACGAAAGATCGCACAAAGGAATTTTGCATGAAAAATCACCCGCTCCCCAATTCCACCACGATCGATGGATTTGTTTTTAGAATTTATTTCTCCGACAGTACGTTCGATATGGAAAATATCGATCATCGTCTTCGAATCCACGTTTTAATATTTCCCGCTGACACGTTCGCGGTGAAAACGCGGGGCGCTCGTATCACTCGGAAAAACGCTGATCTCATTAACGCCCCTTGACTCGCAAATGAGTTCTTTTGTTCCGAACGCAGCACTTACGGACGATTCGAAGAATTTTACTTTGGTACGCTTGTTAAGCCGCGATAACGTTCAGGGTAATTGCAGGTAAATACCGCCATTTCTCGAATCCCTCTCGTCGGTTTTAATTGATTAATTAGCATAACGTCTTTGTTCATGACATTATTACCGGGTCACTTCGTCAGTCTGCGTTTTCTCGTATCAAAAGGATCTTTTCTAACAATTGTTTAGCTTATCCAACGTGTGTATAGTGTGTCCAGTTCGTTGAAATTTTTATTCATCAACGTGTTATTTCCACTTTGTAATAAATACTATTGCAGAGTTGGTGTTCACGATAGTATCTCATGCCATTTTTTTTTGTTTTCCTTAGTGAAAGAATTTTGTGGCAACTGTATAATTTCACATATACACAACTTTGTGATTAGAAAGTATAATAATGTCTTATATTAACGGAAAATGAATGTTTTATTTGATATTTCTAACTTGATTCAAGAACGAAAGACCCAATTTTTTAAATCGTATAGTGGGTGAAATTTCTTGTTTAATTATGCAGAACGATCGTCCCACTTTTTGCCACGGCTGATAATTCATAACGTTCACCAATTAACACGACGTTAATTTGTCAAACGCGTGGGGCTCCCCCGCGATGCACCAGATTTCGATCGTTGCTGCAGAACCACTCGAACGGAATCACGATAATGAATGATAACGGTGCATTCGAGCAGCCTTTCAGTTTTAATAGGCAGACTGCTGTTTAGCCACTCGCTTATGCTCTTCTCTAGGGCATTAACGCAACGTGATAATTAACGTTACAGCGCGAAATGACAGGATACGTTGCGCTTCCCGTTCCTGTTGAATGCTGCGGATATTTCTGCCGATACGAATACTTTTCTCGACCTTTCGCTCCGTGGATTTCATTGCATAAACGCGCCACTGGTCAGGCATGTACAATCGGTCAGAAAAGTGCATCTTATACTCCCTGCTGCAACGAACTTCTATTCAATCCTTCCCAAGTTAGCTTTATTTTTGTATCTGTGCTTAGAGTTGTACTATTATCTAACAAACAAATTCAATGAAAAATAGTACACTCATAGCATTATCGAGCATTCGAAGTCCTCTTATAAAAATATAATAAGAATTATTATTGAGATAATTCTAGGGTTCACTGGAATATTGATTTTCGGGATGCATGAAATTTTCTTTCGACATATGGTCTATGAATACTTTTTGTGTGAAGTCCAATTTTATTATACTGCTGCAATATATTTAAATAAAGAGAATCAATAAATTTTGAGAGCCCTATCAGCACTCGTGCAACCTATTTAGTATACTTCCACCATGTTTCACGATTCTATATAAATTTTTAAAATCCATTTGTGCTCTCTTTTGTCTCCATGTCCATGGAATTTAAAAATTCCAGATTTGCAGAATTTCAAAACTCCACCTTTGAAAGTATCCAGAGGGCACCATAAGCGTTTAAAGCAGCGAGCATAAATCCCTGGGAAACTTTTTTGCCCGAGTGTAGGTAGACGCGTTCCCTTTACATTTTGCGGATGAAAGCCAGATTGAATGAGGACTATTCGGACGCTTTTCAACTTTGAACTGTCTATAGAAGGTTAAAGAGAATGGTAAAAGAGTATTTGAAACGATGGCAGTCAATCGTGGGTCCTTCGTCTGGTTTAGTCGTGATTCATTCGCCCAGAAATTGCACGAAATATTACCTGCGGGAATTTAACGCTATTAAGCTTGGCCATCCAAAGGCCATTTTTGAATCTGCAAATTACGTGAATATCTTTTATACCTAGCACTGCTTTTACCCCGACTTACAAAATTGAAAAGTAAACGCTCGATGTTATAATAAATCGTCCGAAACTTCAAGCCATTTTCTGATTTACAAAATTAAAAACGCTCGATGTTATAATAAATCGTTCGAAACACGAAGCTTTCGGAATCAAACGTTCCGAATAATTCCATCGAGACAAGGCACTCGAAACAATTCACTGTATCCTCCTCGACGTCACGATCGTCGTTACCCTTCCACTTAATAACCATAAATTCCAGCACAAGTTTCGAAGCTGTTTCGTAACCGCGCGTCAAGTAATGAAAACCCCAGCGGTGCGGAGGTTTCGAAACGTTGTTGAAGAGGAATCAGAAGTTCCATGAAACACCCGTATCGAACGTTCCTCGCAGCAGACGGTCCTCCCGTCCTCCACGCGGCCGCAAGAACTTGAGTCGTTCTAACTTTTTTACTGGGTAACCTCGAGCTTGGAACGGCAATAACGCGAGATTCGAGGATGCTTCTTTACCCCGGGCAAAAGTCCCTTTCTTCTGCCTATTAGACGCGACTGTTTATGCCCCGGTGTTATCTGTCTTGCCACGTCGTCCGCGTAATTAAAATTCGAGCAAATTTAGGACGCTATCGGCCGCGAAGTTTCGAAACTTCTGCAACGAGCCTGAACCAGAACTTGATACGCAAACGGATTGGCAAACTCTGCTCGAGCAAACGTCTCGTTTGGAATTTAGTATTCGTGTATATATCAGTACAGCGTTCGGTGGTGCTGATTGCGAGGTTACACATTTGTCATGGGCATTAAAACATTCAAGAGACTTGCAAATATACAGGGCGTTCGACCACCCCTGGGAAAAATTTTAACGGGAGATTCTAGGAGCCAAAATAAGACGAAAATCGAGAATAGCAATTTGTTGATCGAGGCTTCGTTAAGAAGTTATTAACGTTTAAAGTTTCGCTTGTAGGACGGCAATCTGCCGTGTATGTGTTGATATTTTGTGAGGATAGAAAAATTTATATCCTGTCTACGGAGGGCATCGTTCCAAAATTGGCGTCGATTTCGATAACAGGCAACAGGTTAAGGGCGGGTCAAAGTGTCCCTGCGTTCGTTGGGTCAGGATTAATTGCATAATGAAATCATTCAGAAATGTAAATAACGAGCTTGTTGAGAGCGATATTTTCAAACGAAATATAAAACGCGGAAGGTAATTACAACGGTTTGTTATAAAATCAATAATATTTGCCCGTAGGCAGAACCCATTTGGAATTACCAAATCTCTCGAACAACTGCGCCACTCGAGATTCCGCGTTAATTCATTCGTCCCACGCAAGTTTGCTTTAACGTGGGGGCGAAAACGATCGTCAGGTAGCACCGTTTCGGTAAAGTTTTTGTATTCGTTAGGCAGGATCCGCGCAACTATTCCAATTTCCGCGAGCCAGGAGAAACAGTAGTGTCATGGGAGATACCGTGTGTCGCGTCATGGTTCTCGAAGCAATTGAAACAGCCGTGACGATTAGTTTGCCGTGGCTTAAATACCGTCGCTCGTTCGTCCGTCGTCGCTTTTCACATTTCGGGAACGGTCGCTGGCCAGTTTCCACTCCGCGAACTGTAAACAGAAGGCGCGTTTCCAAGTGCAATCGCCACGCCGACGTCGACCAATTCGTTTCCTTTCACAGCGGATCCCTCTACATTTTTCCGGAGCTTCCAAGCGAGGATTAAAACCTTCGTTCGGGTCCTTTGATCTCCTGGGTCGCCTCCGGTATTACAATGCGAACGTTTGACGTAAGAAGTCGATGATTACGTTTCCTCGCGTCCTCCTTTCATCAAAACGCTCCAGAAAGGAATTAAGAAGAAACATCCGCGGACTCGTTTTCCCTTTGACATCGATAGACAGTAATTGGAACGCTCGTTCCCGTTGTTTTTTTTTTTTGCACCGATTCGAGAAACTTTCTTTTGGATTTAAAGCTGCATCGGCTTACGAGCCATTAACGAACGCTGGAAGCTCCGTTTTTAACGTTTAGTATAGATTCGTATAGATGGGATTTTAGTTTCTAACTATTTTTGAAGTTAAGCGCGATCTGTATTATTTACGTAATAATATTGCGTCTGCTTTTACTGTAATTGGACAAAGAAGCAAAAAACGTTATTCTTTGGGAAAGTTTTTTAAAGATACCGTTGGATTGTTCGATAGAAAATTTGCTTCGTTTCCGTTGGAAGTTTCACTCGTGCAGCTTTGTGAGCTATGAAGATGGAAACGTCGGCCTTTGTGCCAATCTTCCGACTGATGTACTTGATACTTGATTGCATTCGATCAAAGATTTTCGATAACTAGTCGACTGTTAAATTAAAGCTATACGTCTGGCCCTTTCTTCCTGCATCAGTTACCGAACCAGCTATCGGGAACCTTTCTCATAAAATCGTAAACATTGTTGCGACGTGGAAACTTTACCTCCGCTTCGCTGATTAAATCCAAAGAAATCGCGATCGACAGCAGACTCTGTAGACTGAAAAATTCCTCGTGGAACGATACAAATGTGATTTTTTAATACGAGCCTTCGTTTCCACCGAAAATCGATTTCGACAATTCAGTGGAAACACGCACGTTTACGATTTGAGTGACGCGTCTGACCATTACTCGCTGTTTCTACTTATGGCGATGTTTATGGACGTTGATGGTTTCGCGATATCATCTGTTTCCCGTCGATCAGATAATATTATTCCACCGTCGATGTTTAGTATTAACGAGGAATAGACTGTCACGTCGTTTGCCATCGGTTTCCTCGAAAATTAATTTCATTTTTTACACGCTCCTCTTGGAAATAGCCATTCCCAGAATTTGTCGATATCCACGTAGATACAAATTTGTTATTTCGTTCCTCCAATTCTAGTAACCATGAAATACAAATTTCCAAAACATACACAAGTTTTCCTAGATAGTTTCTTGAATTAAATGAAGATTTACACCCCTCAAATAGAAATCATTGCAAGAAGAAAAAAATATATAAACATAAAAATCAGAGTGTAACGTTTAACGTCTGGAGGACGTATCCAAGTGTCGAGAACAATTAAAACTTGGAGTTTGCTTGTTTCTCTTTCTTCGCCAGGTGGAAAGTATCAATTAGGAAAAATTGGTCGTTTCGAGTCGTCGTTTTCCAGTCTGCTTGTAAACAAAAAATCGGATGTAGACGATAACGAGTCTCCTTCTGGCGACAATAGTTTACAACCAGTCCCCATAACAATGAACCAATTGGCCCCCTTGTCTCCAAGTTAGCGCTGCTTATGCCCTCGCTGCTAATTAAGGACGGCACGCGGCTGGTGGCTCTCGCCGCTGCAGCTTAATGGAAATTAGTCGTGCCTCGCGATTTCCAACGTCGCGCATCGGTCCTAGCAGTCTCGTTAGTTCGTTCGAGCACACGGCGAGATTCGACTCGCTGCAGCTGCACTCGCGAATAATTCGATCGCACCAGTCTCGCGGAATATCGGACGCTTTCTCGAGCTTGCACGCGGTCCCACCGTGCCCCGAAAGCGGACAAATTACACCGAATTACGCCCGTCTTCGTCGAAACATTATTACGCTCCGTGAAATTTTTAATAAAATGCAGGTGCACTTCGGAGATCGTTCGTGTTCTTGAGTGGAATCGATCGGTATTGATCCTGAGGAAACGTAGAAATTTAGACACTGTCTTTGACAGAATCATGGAAGGAACGAATGCGACGAAAATAATTCTGTTGGGAGTTCTGAGGAAGCTCCGAAAATTGTTTAGAGGTGCAATGCTTTGTTTAATATTTTCCTCGGTAGCGAGAAGCTCTATAGATTTAGTTCTTGGTTGAATAGAATAATTTGAAAGTGTTTTGTCTTGTCTGAGTTATTTTGGAAACAACGAGAAGGTATTATAATTCGTTTTCTTTGAGTTGTATATATGAAACTTCCCTTGCATCAGTATTCATTATGCTAAGACGATAATAAGATTGAAGTTTCAGCAGACGTTGATATTCTTCCGAATTATATTAAGAATAGATGAAAGATGGTCGAGTTATATATACGTTAGTTATAACGATGTCGAAATTCTTTAAAAAAATAGTTCACCTTCAAGTCGAGTTATTAAATTAGTTTCTCTTTGGAGTTTCAGTCCAGAGATTTTTCGGTTGTTTTAGAGACGCTGGAAAAAATGGTCCATCCTTCCCAGTTAATAAGAAGCGCTCCTTCCGTTCTATTTATAACTCTCTAGCACGGGCTTTGGAATATTTATTCAACGTTCTGTACTTACGTGCTCAAAGTTTGGCGCACATATGTGTCATCCTCTGCCTGTATCGATTTCGCGGGTAAAATGTGGCGGGTAGCAACGAAAAACGTCGAAGTAGCGGGATCCCAGGCGAAGTTTACCAGTAAATGGACAGTAATTAACGAAAACAGCGATTATTCGACCGACGTAAATTAAGATCGATGCTCGCCAGGGGATAGACGAACGACTATACTGTAATTTGCTTTCGCGAGGGGAACGAATTTGCAATTTTACCTCCCGCGAACGGGAAAGTTCCTTTTCCGGGTGGTTCGAAGTTGCACCGATGGGGATTGTTTCGTTGCTCGTTAACGGGTATTGATTTCGGCGTGGGTTCGAATGATAAGGGAACTATACGAGAGGTCTGGTCGATTTCTGTTCATGGTACTGCAGTTTCGCGAACTTGATGCACTTTGCACCGACCGTCGCGAATTTCTGCGTTACCGACTTATGCAGCTGGTGCATTCTGCACCGAAGAGAGGTCGTTCGTTTGCTTGTTTCGTTGCCGCAACGATTTCTCCTCGGTGCACTTCAATTATAAATTTTTGAAAATATATGGAGAACACTCTGGTAACGAGTGGTGCATTCGATGAATAAATATTTGTGCGTCCAAAGCTGAATAGAATGTTTTTTTTTGAAAATTCTATGCACTCGTAACGAAACACTTTGTACAACAACATTTTTGGATCAATGAATCGACGTTACATTTACAAATGACTTTGTATCGAGTGGTGTATTAGAAAATCTATCTTCTAACAGAAGTAGGAACGATAATCCCACGGAGGTGCATTAACTTATTAGTCACGAACAGTGTCCACGTTTTGCGTTATCCAAATCCAGGTCACGGAAAGGAGAACGCATCGGGATAATTAAATTGCGTATTCCCGTATCGCCATAAACACGCCGTTGACAAACGATCGAGTGAAAAGGAACTTCTAACGCGCGAACGGACTACCAAACGCAACACCAACGACCGACAATAAGACGAATCACTGCCTGCAAGTTCATTTACAAACTTGGTTATTGTTACGACACGGAGACGAACACGCACGGTGCACCGATTTTTTTACCCATCGACCAGAAACTTTACACTACCAAAGGGGAACAAAAGAGAAACAGTGAGATATATGTATACACGTAGGACCAGACTTTGTTAATCTTTTACGTGGTTTCGATCGCGGTGTCGTACGGTCGAGCAGTGTTCGAATTATCGGATGGAAGTGTGACGGGTGAACAAAAAATTGTGGCAAAAACCGTAAGAAGGATCGTGAATATTCGTCGAATATGCCCCCGACGACACCCACGGACTCAGCCATGTGCTCGCTCTGTCCGCGCTCGAAGAAACCTCATCACCCGAAGAAGCTCGTTCGATTCGACTCCATCGTCGACACCTTCTCCATCTCCGACTCGAACGCGTTCACCAATCAGAGGGTAAGAGCACTAATATGCAGTAAATCTCGCTGACGTGGATTTTCTTGTACTCGGACCCCGAATTTCGTGTTCCGGTTAAGTCGAGCTGTCAGCTGCTTCCTTGAATATCGCTGTAATTTCATTTATACGTTTTGAAAGGTAATTCTGTGGGTCGAAATTGAAGCAAATTTAAGAATGATGTATCCACATCCATGTGTAATTCTGTGGGTTAAAATAGAAGGAAATTTAATAATGATATGACCACGATTTAATAGACGAGACTTGTCCATTTTCATTAGTCAGAATTTCATGTTCCAGTTAAGTCGAGTTTGTCAACTGCTCGCTTGAATATTTTTATAATTTGTTTTACTCGTTTTGAAAGGTGATTCTGTGAGTAAAAATAGAAACCTTAAGAATGATGTGACCACGATTTAATAGTCGAAACTTATCCATTTTCATTAGTCAGAATTTCATGTTCAAGTTAAGTCGAGCAATCAACTGTTCGCTTGAATATTCCTATAATTTGATTTATAAATTTTAAAAGGTCTGTGCGTCAAGATAGGAACAAATTTAAGAATGACGTGTCCACGATTTAATAGACGATCCATTTTCATAAATCAAAAGCTTTCCAAATTTCTTTCGGATATTCCATTGTTTTGTGTAGATTGAAAAGATTGCAATGGAATTTGAATCGAACCGGTTTGAAGCATTCCGACGGCGATTGAAATTTGTGGTTTTGAAAGCCGCGTAAATCATCGCGTAAAAAATTCACCTAACCCGAGGGTGACGTTCTCTATGCACAAAGTGCTATAAACGTTTCGGTGAACGAGCGTTATCGTAATGCCTCGAAGGCTGGTCCGGTTGCGTTGCAAAAGGGTCCGTGGCTGGTACTATCTTTACGGCTTTTCTATCGGCTGTGACGCGAATGCGGGACACGTTATACATGCTCGGGGAATAAACGACGACCGCAAAATTGACCGTTCGTTCTCCGGTTGGAAAAAGTTTCTCTTTCCAGTCCTTAGAAAGTTGCAACTAACAAAGAAATCTGACCACAAAGTATTAGGAACGTTCATCTGAGAATGGTGGATCCTATCGTCGATCGACTTGAATTTTATAAAATAACAGTTCGACGTTGCTGACGTATTCGATATTCAAGTTTCCTGTCGGAATCGGTGAAACGGATAAAAAGATAGGCGTGGTTCCAAGTCTGGTCGTCGTCAGAGAAACAGCAGGTGGCCGATAATGTCCTCCGGGAAAGCTAAACCAACCACCATTCTTTTATGATAATACGTCCGTGCTCAGCCTGATGTCCCCGAAATGTAAATCAGCTGGCTTGCTCGCCCGATGCTGCACACGTCGATATCCCTGCCATCTACAGTCGGTCACGAAAATATTTGGACGCTAATATAGTTGTAATCTTTCTGTTTGCTATTCATCATAAATATATATTGAACAAAGAAAACGGTACGCGGCATCGTAACAGATGCTCGTGGATATGATACCGTGCTACGTTTCAGCTGTAAAAATAACAATTTTCGAAATTTTTAAAAACTCTACCAGACGCGTTGAAATATCATTAACTGCACCATCCCAGTTTGAACGAAATCTGAAACATGCCTCTGAAAAGTGTCCGATTTCACGCACCGTGACTCCTCGTTACTTTTTCAAGCGAAACTTTAACGATTTCGTTACGATTTCCACAGAGATTTTCACGTTTAGGAAAACGTCTTTGATTTCCATCGATACGCGAATGAATAGATGGAGACATCGAGCTGAGTACATTGCTTCGTAAACATTGATTTCCATCTATCCAGCGCTTTCCATCTGTCAATCATACATTTATGCAAGACAAACACGAAACAGTAGCCAATTGCGAATAAAATCGTTGCTATAACTTGGCCAGTGAGATCATTCGATGTTAATCTTACAGAAAATTAGTCGATAGAAAATTGCAATTCGGGCATCTTGGAAGTTTAAAGAGTATTAAAAATAGTTAAAATTTAGACGCGTGCAGTTCCGAAACTATTAGTGTTTTATTAATTATTGAGGCATTGTTAGAAGCGGCAAAGCCTCCCCTTTAAAATGGCTTTTGGTTTTTGACGATCTGACTTTCCGTTTTCGAGATATCGTAATTTATGTAAAAGATAATTTTTTCAATTCCGCTGTCTCTCGCTATTAATGCATATTAAAAATAGTTAAACTTTAGGCGCGTGCAGTTCCGAAACTATTAGTGTTTTATTAATTATTGAGGCATTGTTAGAAGCGGCAAAGCCTCCCCTTTAAAATGGCTTTTGGTTTTTGACGATCCGACTTTCCGTTTCGGAGATATCGTAATTTATATAAAAGGTAATTTTTTAAATTCCGCTGTCTCTCGCTATTAATGCGTATTAAAAATTCTAAAAGTTTAGGCGTGTGTAGTTTAGAAACTATTAGTGTTTTATTAATTATTGAGGCATTGTTAGAAGCGGCAAAGCCTCCCCTTTAATATGGTTTTTGGATTTTGTCGATCGGACTTTCCGTTTCGGAGATATCGTAATTTATGTAAATGTTAATTTTTCTAATTCGACTATCTCTGTCTTTGTCTTGCGGAGTCGGACCTCCTTGTCGCACGTGCGTAGTGCTGACCTACCCCGCGTACGTGACTGTCGTGACCCAGTTTGGCGTAGTATTTCCAAGAATTTACTACGCACTCTTTACTATCTACGCGCGCGAGATGAATGAACTCGCGCGCGCGCATCAAAAACGTAAACAAACTCTATCTCCGAAACTAGCCACCGCATCGACTTGAAACTAAAAATGCTATATCTCCGGAACTAATTACGCTATCGACTCGTACAAACGCTCATTTTAAAGGGGTTTTCATCCTCTATCCGATGACTATACCAACTACTATAATTTATGCTATCTTCCGTGTTTATTTTGACATTTACTTTGACGCTCGACTTGAAACAAAAATTTTCATATCTCCGGAACTAATTGAGCTATCGACTCGTACAAACGCTCATTTTAAAGGGCATTTTATCCCCTATCTAATGACTATACCAACTACTATAATTTATGCTGTCTTCTAGGTTTATTTTCACATTTACTTTGATGCTACATACTCAAACAAGTTTCAGCAATTCCCATTGATTATACGGTGTTCGATGTAACTGGATTATATATTGTTCATTTAATTAAAAATGAATTTAAATTTGTACACGGGTATACAAATGGTATACGAATGAAAATACATGAAGGTAGGTTTATTATTAAAGTGGCAAAGTAGGTTTATTGATAAAGATGAGAACTGGATTGGTGTCCAAATATTTTCGCAATCGACTGTATATTTTCCGCGCCCACTTTCTCTGCTCCCGTTTATTAGAAGGCACTGCTTTATCTGTGTATCTAGGCTACTCCGCTTGCCCTGTTTCTGGATAAATTCAAGTATCCCTGGCACACGAGATGTTCTTTTTATCAGACTCCACGGACCGTTGTTCTGATTTTCCCAAGGGTTCTAGTATTTTCTTAAGTAACCTCGAAGATTTGAAAGTCCAATGTCGAAGACTTGTGCTTCTCGTGTTTAAATTCGCCCCTTGGACGGAAAGAGGTGTCGTCTGGTGCCTGTAATTTTCGCAACACGGAATATTCCTGATAAAATTTCTTTAATCGATTGGTAAAACAATTTGGTCTTGTAAATTCCATCGTCTTGTTATTGGGGAATTATTCACAGTAGAATCTCCGTTATTCAAAGTATTTTTCTAACAATGATTCCACTTATGAAACTGCGTGAACTAATACCTTATTCAAACAATAAAACATTCGAGTGGTACAATGTTGGCTTGGTTAATCGTATGTATAACGAAGATTTGTGTAATGGAAGTTCCACTATAATTTCAAGTACTTGACTTAAAGCACGAGTTTGTTAAAAGTGACCTCGGTTTAACGACCTGCAGTGTGTGGGGAAGCAGAAGTGAAAATGAACGAAAAGGAGTTTTGCGTTTTATGCTGAATTTATTAAGTCGGTGCAAAATGAATTAACGACTCAAGTCCACTGAAGGTCCATCCCCACCGTGCTATTTGGCTGCCGTGGCACTTTATCTTTCGTCCCTTCGTATATAAGTAGAGATTCTGTCTGATGAGATTTACAGCACGCAAAGTAGCCACGTGGAACCAGTTGATTCCGTTCTGACTATAGTTAGACTTGAAGGTTACCTAGAAAAATCTGTTTTAAACTGGATTCCCACGCACAGAAAGCGTGATTTCTTTCTAAGTAAATTCAAAATATCTGGTACCTTTCTAAGCTATAATATATTTCTTTCTGGACTCGAGAAGTATTGATTTATGAGGGAAGAAAATTTCTTATGTGCAAAAATACTACATTGGAGGAAACTTTGTATTGATCAAAGTCCAGCGGAAATCCGGCTGTTGTCAATCAGTTCCTGCATACGAAGGATGTTGTCGTAGCTCGAGCAGACCCAGGATCAAACACGCCCCTCCTCCCATCTTCGATCACTTCCCTTTAACCTCCCATCGAACGCCCAAGGCTGATAGATAGTCACTAGTGTCAGAGACAAGACCAGAATCGATCGTTCGCGGTCAATCCGTCGGAGACGATTGATGTTTCGCCACTGTCACTTCCGGTTGAGTAACGATAATTCGTTGGATAGGCTTCTATTTCCCTTTAGAAATAGGGCTTCTCTGAAATCAGCTTAAGCAACAGCTTCGAGGTGACTCCGACGATGGAGAAGATCGCGATGCACTTGTACGATCTCTCAATAAATGTAAAAACACATCCATAAATCTTCACATTTCAAACTATATTTAATTCCAGTTTAATAAACGAAGCTTCCAAAATACGGAATAATTCCTCAAACATCCCAATATTAAATTTTGGACCTCCTAAAGTAAACACGATATTCTCTACAGTAATTCGAAATAGAAAATTGCAATTTGCGTTTTTGTTTTTTGAACGAACGTCTTAGGATCGATCGAAAGTTGTATATTTCTCGACTTACGGGGAACTTAATTCTGCGATCGCTGTGAACGGGTTCCTAGCAGAAATATCGAGTGAATTGCAACCCCTCGGAGGGAATCAGGTGTAATCCTCTTGACACGAGATCAGCCGGCACATATAGCGGTTCGTGGAACTCTCGAATAACAAAGAGTCTGGCGACTGACGCTGGTGGAAGGGATACCCTTCAATCTCGAGGCCCCTTGATTATTCCACCCGTCCCTTCGAAGCTCGATGATTTTCTTCTGGCTCGGTGCAATCATTCATTGCGATAATTCGATCGAAGATCAACTTCATCGATCACTTCTCGCCCGTTTCCCCTTAATTTCCCAACGATTCGAACGACACTTCATCGACTAATCGCATTCCAATCACTCTTGGAGCCTAAATTATTCAAAAACATTCGAGTATAAGGGCTGAGTTTATTCTCATATTATAATGAAACTTTTTAAAATTTTGCACATTATTATAGGAATGCATATACAGGGTGTTTGGCCATTCTTGGGTCAAATTTTAATGGGAGATTCTAGAGGCCAAAATAAGACGAAAATAAAAAAATTATTTTTAGCTAGGGGGGTCAATTACAATCATTTTTGGTTAATAGACATACCCTCGAAATCCTACCCAGTTTCGAGAAAAAAATTCAATAAGTGGACAAATTTTTCGACGAAATTAAAAAATTTTAAATCGTTCTAAAAAAATTATTGTTAGTTCCAGGGATCAATTACAATCATTTTTGGTGAATAGACATACCCCCGAAATCCTACGTACTTTTGAGAAAAAAATTCTTTACCGACAATATATTGTGTGGCCGGAAATGTTTCTATAACTTTTTAACGAGGCCTCAATGAAGAAATTAGTATCCCTGATTTTGGTCTTATTTTGGCCTCTAGAATCTCCCATTAAAATTTTTACCAGGGATAATCGAATACTCTGTATAGTGAAACGACGTTCGATATAGTAACGAGAAGCATTGATGATGCGGTAAAATAAATTCAAATTCCAAGAGTATTTATTGACCGCGTTATCCCATTTAGGTTAATGTAACAGGCTGCTGTACAATGTGTAGGCGATTAATTCTGATAAAACGGTATCGCGATGTTGAAATTACTGCTCTGTCTGATACATTGGCCGTGGAATTTCGCGAAAAAAGAAATTGATGGACGTTATCTAACCGTAGTTCTATACCCAAATATTTTACCCGCTGTATCGAAATGGACGATCGTGAACTTTCGATGCATTTACTTTCTGCTTATTGCGTGACTTCGAGGATGAAAAACACAATGAACAGTGCGCATCTATTGTGTTTTAGCAACGTTCGTACGTACGTTTGATCGTCCCTGCTGGAAATAGATGGAATCCTTGACAAACGCTTCCTGCACATTTTGACCTAGTTTTTTCCCCTTATTTTCACCCGCCGAAGGAGACTTTCATTTCCTCTGGCGATATTTTTGCGATAAAGTGGTCGATTCGCGGAGCTGTTTGCGATATTAACGTGTTTTTGTCGCCCCCGGCGAAGTATCCAACACGATTCCAGCTGCAACGTCTCGACTCACATACTAATTATTTTCTCGTCTTTTTCTGTTGCAGGTAAGTTCGCCTACGACACGCAGCCGTGGCCAAATTCATGTAAGTAATTCGTTTGCCGTGCTCGGCGGAAACATTTCGCTTTAGTTTCTATATAAGGATTATAACGAATCCCCAGGCCGCGAAAGATCCTTTGTCGCGAGCTCTTAGCTTTTTAAAAAATCATAAGCACGGATCAAACGAACAACGGGGGTACAAAGCGCTCGTTGAAATTAGCTCGAAAAGACGTGTGTCGTGTCTACGCAAAAAAAAAAGAACGAAATTAGTTCTCTGCCGCTGAAGGGAAAATGGCGCGGGATAGTCGACATCAAAGGCGGGTTAATGCTGTTTGTTAAAATACTGGGGAAAAATCCTAATACCGAGACATGCAGTCGGTTACAAAAATACGCTAACGAGCCTTCATTTCGGAATCGTGTCAAACGCACGGGAGCTAGATTAAAGTTTTTTTAAACGCTGCATTACAGCTTTGCTTCCACGGGCATTTTTATTTCTCGAAAGTCTGGTGTTCAAATAATAATTGGAGTATTAACTTGTGCGTAGAAGTTTAATTAAAACAATGTAGTCTCTAACGAGCAAAGTACGAAACGTTCTCGGCTAATTTTCCGAGTCCTCTTCGGAGTATCTACAAAGTTAACGAAACAATGGAAATATGTACGACGTAAAAATCTCTGATTCGGTCTGGGAACGAAGAAGGTAGGATAAAAGCTATTTAAAATGTTAGCTTGATTCTTTTCATTATTTACACAATTCTTTTAAATTCTTACAATTTTATAACACCCTCGAATGTCACCCCTCGAGCATCAGCTTAAATAAAATTAGCTAAAGGGGTCAACGAGCAACAGTTTTATGCTTTAATTTACTCGTAACAGTTTCAGCTTTTAACGAAGTTTCGGAACTTTAAAGTTCGACAAGTTTTCAGCAGCATTCGAGCGACGCGATTAATCTCTCCATTAGCGCATTTACGAAAGTAATAACCTCTTTTCGGGCGCGAGAACATAATAAATCTGCGACGAATTCTGTCGATCGGGGCTCGTAGGAACGCTCGTTTGGGCAATGTCGATGCAAGTGCTAACACATTCGTCGAGACGATTTCTTCCACGCGATCCCGAGTCGCGTTTCGAAGGATAAATGAAAAAGTCGAACGGGCGCCGGATAACTGCAAACACTCGGCGCGTTTCTTATCGGCGGCGACCTAAATTACGACGTCCGTTTCTTCTTTCGATTTCTGGCCACCCTCCACGAGCCTCCTCTCGGTTCTTTATAATCAGTTTGACGCGGTTAGGATTTTAAGACCAGCCGTACGCGCCGTATCGAGAGTTGAAACGTGCCTGGCACGGGTCGGCTCGGCTTATCTCGCATCGAAACACGCGTTCACACTCGATATAAACGGCATTAACGAGCAACTTTCCCAAATCGGCTCCGAGTCGATAAACTATTCGCGATGCCAGCGCGAGCTGGATTTACCGATGCCCTCGTATTTAATCCAATTCGCTGAAAGTCACTCGTTTCACCCCCGCCAACGGTCTCGATGCGCTCCCTATTTGACATTTTACGAAAGCGATCACTCAGACAAATATCAAAATTTATTTCAACGAAACGTTCAACTTGTAGAAGCGTCAATTTTTACAGACACATTTACTGACTTATCGGAGTATTGTACGAATTTTTTTAATTTACCAGGGTAAGGAACACATGATTTAAGTACCAGAATTTATTTCAACAAAAAATCTAACGCATAGAAGTATCAATTTTTGCAAACATATTTACAAACTTATCATTATATTGTATGAATTTTTTTAATTTGCCAGGATAATTTAATAATTAGAATTTATTTCAACGAAACGTCCAATTCGTAGATGCACTCATTTTTGCAAACAGATTTACAGCCTTAGAGTATTAAATAAATTTTTTTTAATTTACCAGTCTAATAAAAAATATTTAACAAGACCATTTTATAAAATCTATATCATCACAATTTTTGTTTGCACAAAACAGAATATTTGAATCAACTTATATCTGTGGAGTGAAATATGCTAATCGATAATGAAAAGTTCGTTGATGTTCTCTGTGGGGGTTCGCCTAAGTTCTTGAGAATATAGGGGTCTCCAGGGGACCAAAAAGTTTCGGAATCGCTGCTCCGTAGTATCGTACTATTATTAGATCAAAATCAATTGAACGCTCACGGCCATTATCGTCCCGCTATAATGTTTCGCTGCTACGCCACTTTGTATCTTGTCTCTTCGTGGGAATCCGAACGTACAGTCTTTGGCTTTCAAACAGACAAACAAGCTGGCACATCGTAAATGTAGGAGAGTTATGTAACGCGATTCACACTCGTGGAAGTTGCCTTGAGCTGCCAATTACATTCAATCCGACTATAGTACTCGGCGAACAATACCAGAAGAAGCTTTAGCAATTGTTTTCGTCTCTAATACTCCGTTTCCCTCGTTACATTATTAAAACGTTTCGAATTAGCCGGTGAAACCTTCGTTCGTAACGACGTACAAAGAATAGCGTTTCGTCTTTAAAACTTGTTAAATTATTCAAAGTAATTTCCAAGAAATTTCATCGAGATTTGAACGCATGTAATATTCAAAAATTTTTATGTCGACACTCGATAAAATTGTTCTTAATGAATAGTGTGGCGAGTAAAAGAAACAAGGAGAAATAAACTTTACGCTTGTGTAGATTATTTAATTCGAAAATTGTAACCCGTGTAGCATAAGGTGGCGACTGTTCTGAATTCTTGCAGCCTGTCGACACACTTTGAAGGCTCCTGCCTCCCCCTATTCGCTGTTAGTTTGCACAGCGGAAATGTTGACACGTCCTTCCACCCACCCCCTCTATACGTGTGCCACAAATATTTGCCGGTATCTGTGCATGGAAGTTTACGAGACTGGAGAATCGCTTCCAAGACCTTGATCTAAATTAGTCTATCGGCTGGCGAGTGTCCATTTCGTCGACAAAATACGCATAAATCTCGGTCCTACGCTCCCGTTTCCCCTATCAGATCTTACATTAAATTCATATTTGGTCTCCAGCTTCGCTGCTACCAGTAACTCGGAAAGTTTCGCGCTGGAAATTTGACGAGACTCTTTCGAAACGATCGAGCTTCAACTTCGCTGCAAACTTCGTGTACCGAGCCTGGGAACCTTCAGGCACGAATTATTTTGTTCGAAACATTTATTTATTTCGTTTATAAACTCAAACAACTTGTTACAATTAATGTACACAATTGTAGTTTAATTAAACGAACGAAACCGAGGAAAAGCCCACGTTTTACTGTTTGCTGGATCGCAGAATCTGCTAACGAGCTTTGTTTCGAGCAAAAATTACACGGACTAATCAACTGTTTTGCATTAGTTTTAAAAGAGTGATTTAACTTCCAGCAAGTAACTGAAGAGTTTGTAAAAAAAGTATCTCAGGTAATGAATTAACAAAGAACGAAGAAAAATCATAGATTATTCAGGACCGAACGGATCTTCATTTGTCAGCGCCGTATCGATCGAAATTTAATTTGTAATAAGCACGGTTACAGCGGCAGAGATCGCGGATTCGGAAGTGCGTATTCAATTCGCGAGGTTCGCGGGCTTATTTAATTCAATTTACTAGGAAAACAGCGGAATATTGCTTTATGAAAACGCTTCGTCGTTACGTCGGTCGTTTGGCGTTGGTAAACCGTCGAATTGATAACCGATTGTTCGCGAAACGTACGCGTTAGTTGCTCGAACGGTATCCCCTCGTCGCTGTTTCGGCTGATTTTTACTCATTAATCGGATCCGCGGGATTAAGTAAATTCGCGATATCGCGCGGGATTATGATCCCTTTTGTTGTTGCACACGCGGCACTTTGTGTCCCAACAGAACGCGCGGCATAGGCCAGTCGATTACTGGCAGATAAATCCATTATCTGTCGGTGGCTTCGTTCGAAAATATTGATTTATCCGCCCGCGCGCGCGGACTTAATGATCACAAATCAGTGTTTTGCACCTCAGCGTGGAACGGTTGCGGTATCGCGGCTGCCAGATATTCCTGCTTCAGAATTAGCCAACCGAGAGGAATATTTCGACCCAGTTAACGATTTTCCAAACCCACGGATCGATTACGTTCGACGGAATATTTTTCGAAACGCGTACGAGTATTTTTGAAACCTCCAAAGTAATTGAAAAGCACTGTCTAATGCTACTACTTATCACTGAATGATATTTATGATGACCACTTTTAAACAAAGTACTTGTTTAAAACGTCACGAAAGACGACACGGACTATTTTGTAATCGATAACGCGAGTCGACAAACATTGTTCCACCCACGGATAACTTTCTGATAACTTTAGTCTGCTTCAGTATTCTGGAAGTAGATTCTATAGCGAGTTGTAAGTTTTCCAGTTCTACAGTATTCAAGGACTTTGCGTAGAATTTATGTTTGCAAATGCAATTGTGAATTTAAACGCATTCATGGGAGCACAAGTGAATTATTACACTTCTACTTTCTATTAGTTACTAATTTGTCGATGATGTAGTATATTTGTAAGAGAATACAATTTACGAACGTGGTTTACAATATTGTGTAAAACAAAAATATGTAAAACAACGTATAGCGATTTAATTACTAATTTATATTTGATTTCTTGAAATTTTCATTTGAGTAAGAATGTTTCCCATTTCTACTTGAGTTACGACGTCTTTGTAACGTTTCAAATTAAAATTTCACGTGCCAAAAAATTTCGAAATGCCAGATTTTAATAAGTAGCTAACCGCTGAACCAGAGGAATGTGTCTGCTTTTTCCAGATTAAATTCGTTTGAAATATTTCTATATCATAAATTCTTATTACGTGCTTGGAAGCTTTGGGAATAAAATTGGATGACGACTTTTGCAACGTCCTCAATTTTAATGAAATTGTTTGCACGGCGGTCGTAAAGAGAAATTCTTTCTAACTGCGGTGACTCCAGTTTGGGGGATGAAACTACCCTACTTAGTATTATCTTGAAGAGTATCAAAGATACTCAGAAACGTGTCATTATTCTGAAACGATACAATAAACTATTTTATATTTAAAATTCACAATTAGCCTGGAATATTTCTATTTTGGAATATATTTAATTTTTGAGCTTCTCTACAAATTTGCAGAGTTTCACGAAAATCGAGGGCGCGAGATATTTCGCGGATGTACCTTGTTAATATTAGATCAACTTTAGAATCGGAATAATTAGAACTTTGGCATTAGACGAACTCATCGAATTTTCATACCGCGAACTCGCATTGAGCTCCCGTGGCTGCTCCCGCGTTGAACTAAATTTCCTTTGAATTAGTCGAATTTGTTAATCGCGGAAATTCGGATCTCGTCAGTAACATCTTAGACTATATCTCTAAAATAGACACGTGAAACTCATTTTGGGGACTAATTACAGTAGTCACAAATATTTCAAAGGCATATTAGAGCCAACTATCTATTTATAAAATAAATTTTTTTCTTTAATAGTACAATTTTCAACAGATCAAATAAAAATATGTTCAACTGAGTGAGCTTTTCGAACCACCCTCGTAATTCCTGGGCTGCTCTAGGTACTTTCAGTATTCTAAATTTGAAAACTTGTCTTCCTCGAAGGCGACTGATGTTTATATACCGATCGAGTGTTCTCTGTATGCAAGGTCTTTGCACTTGGGGGTCCCATGATCTTACGTCGACCCTTTTATTTCGTCGGTGGCAGAAGCTTTGATCTCGTCGGAGTGCACTCGAATCGTTCGTCGGTGCCATGGGGATTTTTCGTTTCCTCCCCCCTCCAGGCTAGCCTCATTGGCGTTCCGTTTCGCGCGAGCTGAGTCGCCCCGGTAATGCACAATGCATTTTCCAGATGGCAAACCGTCGCGTTTCTTCGTGCAGTCATCAAGGCCGACCAAAGGTTCTCGAGACGCGCGAAGTTAAAGGACCCCGTCTGAAAGAAACGTCAGTCGATGAAAGGGTTTCGGTGTTAACAGCTTCGAGGGAATAAGAGACGATGAAGGGAGAGAGGTGGGGACTGGAAAAGAAAGAATCTCTGGTTTTGCCAGAGTTGTTTGGTCGATGATAATTTATGAACACTGTTCGGTATCGAAAGATTATCCAACCCCTCTCCCTCAAATTTTCTCACTGATTTTATTTTCAATATAGCAAGCCAGAAATTACCCTTTGCCACACTTGGACGTTATTTTACATTTCTTTTGTAATTTATTTTGATTCATATTTCTCTTTCCATCTCCCATTATCATACAAGAACATAGTTGTTCTTCTGAACCAAATTATTACAGAAACGTCTCACAGGTGAAAGATATAATTTTTTCTGAAATTCATGCGATTGCTTACTTTGCACTTAAAGTCTCTCCAGTTGAAAACTTCGACAAAGGAAAATGTCTGAACGATTTCACGAATTCCGCTGATTCACTCTCGCGGTTGATTTCGAGTCATTCAGATTGATATTTACCCGTGCTCGAGAGAACCGCGGAAGCTGTTGGCAGTTGCGGAGTATTTGTATAAGGTATTTCGCGCACTACATCACCGTTAATGCCCGGGCAGAGAGTAACGAAGAGTCCTTAAGGGAAGGAAGACTGAAAAGCTGGGCGGGTTAAAGTTGGATCTTTTGACGCGGGGGGCAACCTAAGTTACTGCGTGCTTTTACCAAGAATTTCACCTGTCTTCTAAACTTCCGCTTGTCGCGATTCTGCTTTTCTCGTTGGTAGTTCGGAACTCTCATCGCCGGAGTCTAGACGGTGTTCGCCGGTCGCGTACCTTCACGGAGAAGAATCGGTGAAGTTCGATACGAATCTCGTCAAAAATTCACGCGATCGCTTCACGAGACCCTGTGAAATCGATACAAGGTCAATCGAAAGTGGAAAAATGATGGATTTCCACTTTCGAAAAGACAGTGAGGAACGACGATGGAAACTGTTTCCATTTTCGAGCAGAAATTCCCTGACTCCTGAATTTTCCTTCCTTTAAATATCGAAATCGAGGTGTCTTGAACGTTTTTAAATATTTGCCTATAAAGTACACGTTTCGAATGATTTTGAGTCGTCCAATTTCGAGCACGACAGCGTCTGATTTTTCACAATTTCCAGAATAATCACTCCGTGGCTTTTTTCTCCTATAAACCGCGCCAAAGGGATTCTCATGCCAGGACGGGCAAAGCGCGATTCTTTTCGCTTCGTTTTTCGACGACGGTAAATAACCGAGCAGGAGGAAGTCAGAGGGGGCTAAAGACGCGAGTACGGATCTAGAATTTATTTACTAAGCATCTGGGCATGTGCTTTTACGCGAATTTGCTTCTCTAGAAATTATTTAACCGTTTAATCATTTTTGTCGATTCTCGTGGTAAGTGCACTTCGAGTTCTTCGTAAATCCATGGACAGTTGTTCCGTTTGAACGTCGAATTATTCGACTAACGATCTACCAATACAAATTAAAATATTAGATATTGTGGAACATGGAAGTCCCTTCAATTACGAATGGTAAATATTTAACGACGCTGGTAAAAATTCGTGAAATATCAAGAATTACGCTGAAAATAAAGGAGGAGGAGCACGGCGATATCATCCCCATAATATACCGAAGCTCCTTCTGCTTTGACATATTCAGTAGAGCGTTTTCCACGCTCGGCCAGGCAAAGCCAACGGATTATTTTTCCGTTTTTCTCGACAGCGCGCCGCTCAGAAATGGGAAGATGAGCCGAGAAGTTGTTTGGACACGCGTCCTCCGCCCTTTTCGCTTTTTCCCGCCTTATTTTTGCAGAAGGATTACTTCGGGCAAGCTTGATCACGGTAAGAGCTATTGACCCTCGGTACCTGAGCGTCCCTTTGAGAATAAACGCGCGAGAGGGAATTAGATATCAGTCGTCTGTTCAATGCTAACAGCACGATTCCACTACTGATTCTGTTTCTTTTGAAATATAATTGAAACCGCGGCGCAATCTTTCATTGTTTATCGTCCCCGCCGATGCCTGCATGGAATATGGATCGACCGCGTTTCGTATTCTTACAGCCACGCGGACTATTATTTTTCATGAATTTTGAAAATTAAATCCGGCGTGTCTCGCTGGTCAAAGTCGCCGTACGAATTTTAGCGTTATTCTCCGATGAAACGGAATCTTTTATGCTACGGGCGCGCGTCTCGGGAAAAGACCTTTCAGCTCACGGTGTTTTGTTATGCACTGTGCGACAGGGAAATAATGGATCTGAGAAAAATATGAAAATACTGGGCGACGCGATTGCACGGGTAAAGCAATTAATAACGCACGGTAAATCGGTCGAAGAGAATTCTATCCCGCGGAGGAAAAATATCATCGTTATTTTAAAATATTGAAATTCAACGCTCGATCCACGATTTGCAATCCTATGCGTGTAACGAGTAGATACAACGAATTGTATCGTTTTTATTAACTCGTGGACTACCTTGTGTGTCTTTTTTTTTTTAGTATAACTATATTTCTCCCGTGTTTGAATAAATGGTAATCCGCGGAAGTTAAGCTTGAACAATGTGGAGGACGAAGTACGCACTCCACGTCAAATTTATTTACCTATTGCTTATTTTTCTTTGCAATATTACGCTACCGCAGGGAAAAACGACACTGCATTTATTGACCCTATTGCACTTGTCATTTACACTCAGCCCTATATCACGTGGCTGAGTACGAATGACAAGTATTTGAGACAGTACGCTACGGAATACAGGCGCAAATTAATGTTCGCGATTAGGCGTTGTAAGGGAAGATTTACGAGAAAAGGATTCTTGAAATGCAGAGTTATCAGATTTAAGGTTTTGGTTATTTACACGCTCATGAATTATTCTGGAATTGTTTTTATCGGCAATATTACGCAATGGAGAATAAAAGAGCTTCTCCGGGCTCGAATCTGCTGATACTAAACGCTTACATTATTCATTTCAGCATCCCCAATTTCCTCCGAACACGACTACCCTTGATTTACACAACAATACATACATTTCAAACAAAGATCTCTTCCAGCGAAACAATGCCTCCTTTATTTCCAGAACAAATTACATCTGACAACTCTTTGAATTATATTTAGGATATTTAGGAATTTAACGAGTGATTTGCAAAACACGGATCCAAGTTACGGAATACAGTCTGTCAAACATGTGTTTAAATCTATATTTGAAACGCTCTGCCTTCGTTCTTTTTCAATTTGTTATTCTATTAGTTCGATTATATTTTTTAAATAAACCAGGCCATATATTTTTTCCATACGTGTTATAACATTGACAGCTTTAGTTCTTTGTTGTATTCTGTATTGTTGAATATTAAACAACTCGAAAACAAATATTTGTACTATCCATAGCTTTATTTCATTGCAAATATAAATCAAACGTGAAACATAACTTATCCGTGCATTTTGTTATACAATATTGGCCGCAATTCTCTAATTAGGTTAGAGAAAAACTGTGTTGTAAAAGTACAAGGATTACTACAATTTAATCGAAATACCATATGAGGGAGGATTTCACAAGAAAAATATATAAAACTTCCGAAAATAAGAATTTGATTTTTCTTGGATAGTCCATTTTCTATATTTTCCAGAGAAAAATAGAATCGATTGCTTAAATCCGATCATTCCCAGAGTGGTCCAATTTTGGGAAATGTACCAAACAAGTGCAATAAGAAAATATTCAGAAAATAAAAGAAACAGTTTTCCCTTAGTATTTTCTAAGGTATGTCTAACCCTGATGAATTATATAATCACTCGACATTCAAAATTCAAAATCCCCCGCATTGCACGTGCAATAAGAAAATATTCAAACAATAAAACAGTTTTCCTCTGGTATTTACTATCGTACATCCAACCGTGGTAAATTACGCAATAACTGAACTTTCAAAATTCAAAATACTCGCGTTACACTTCAGTTTGAATTTCCTGAAATATTCGTAGGGGCTCATAATATCCGGTTCGCCAGGTCTCCAGCGGGCTGGTCGGTCGGCATGTCGCTCCGTTGTGAGCCAAAGTCGAGGGGGATGATTTTTCCCATAGCGGGCATCAAGTTGTTTGGAAGGGGGGGGGGAGGGATGCTGGAAGAGGGTCGGTTCGCGTCGGAGATACATACGTCTGGCTGGCGGGTTGGCGAGGGTAGTCGAGGGGGTGGACGCCCGTGGATCGCGTGTGGGGGTAGATCTTGCGCCGTCCAACCCAGCTGGCAGCATCCCTCGGCACCCCATGGCCCGCCGAACGAAAGCACTGGCAGTCATTCGCGCGGATCCAAACCCGCGGGATCTGTTCCTGTCTTCCGGGAGCCTTGGTCCGCGTTATTCGTGGTCCCATCGGGCGCCACGTTATTTCTTCCGCGCGAACCACCCCCGCGAATCCAGTGTCCTTGCTCGCGCCACCGTCTCCCGGGGGATGAGCCTCCGCAACGCTTCGTTGTCGCGGAAGTGAATCGAACAAACCAAGGTTGTTCGACGATTAACACGTTCGCTGCCATTCGAAGCTAAGAAAAATTCATCCCTGTAAATAACATCGTCTTACGACGGTTTAACGATTATAGCCTCGCGTGGGGAACTTCGAAACGTTTCGTTTGGGGGTTTAAATTTTATTTAAATGAGAATGGAGGCGTTCGATAATCTTGTAAAGTTTTTAATTTCTCGAATGTAAAGATTTTTCATTTGGAATGTAGAAGTTACATATTCTGGTTCATATTTGTAACGTTTAATCCTTTCGCTGGCACTGTACACGCTGTTCGATCGTGCGGGTCGTGCCATGTGCGCGAGCAATAATATTTCATTACTTGGAATTTGCAATTATTATTCTCAAAGCGACTTCTTAAACGATATATTATACAACGTCGTTTGATGAATGCTCGGTGTAACGATTCTCGTGCACGTGCGCGCGATATTTCACGAACCAGAGATGGGGGAAAAAGTCTCGTCCAGATACAAAACTCGAAAAAGGAATCGAAGATAGAAAAAGCTCTCCCATGCGTTATTCATTCGGCGAGAGTTACGATCGGAATTATAAGTTTCGCGTTGGACGAATAACAGCTTATCCGAACGAAATTCCATCGCGAATAGTTTTTAATTTGAAAGTGAAGAATAGTTTCGTGCACGGTGTTCTTTATTTTCATCGAAATTTATTGGCGTATTAATATTATTAATACGATGAAATACAGTGCTCGAAGTGGTTGCTGTTTTCGAATCAAACTTGGAATGTATTTAATTTACGTAAATATGTAACGCAGTGAACGTGTTAATCGACGCTAAATCGCGTGGAGTCCGATTCGACGGAATCGAAAACAATGTACTCTTTCGCTCGAGCGTCTTCGAGCGTCGTGAATAATGCACCCTGCTGTCCGGGGCTTCTACCGTGGATTCTGGTTCTCACGTTTGTCGCGGGAAATCGGGAAGTAGATGGAAACAGGCAGCAGTCGTCGAATTTCCGCGACTGCTTCGAGTGTTTCTTGGCAATCGTTGATCCTCGAGCCCCGAATGGTTTATGGTCCGGAGACACTGTGACCGTGAAAATTCCGACGGTGTTTCCGGAGATCCGGAATTTAGTTTAGTTTCAAAGGGAAGGAAAGATCAGTCTCAGCTTAACTATTACTACACACAAAATTAAAAGCTTTCTTTTCCTCGCAAAAAGATACCTGTAAGCTATCGTGGATAGAACGAAACCCCAAATAGTATACAAATATCAGAAAAATATGTGGTATTTTTCTCTTGTTCTAGAAAATAGCATTTTGTAATATATTTTTAAAAATTGGTAATGTGTTAATCTATGATGCTAGGAGGGATCGAAGAGAAGTGTGACCAGTATCGAATAATTTCGGTAATTCCAATAAAGACTGGATCTTTCTGGTTCCCTATAATGCGTCACGATTATGCAGTCGGGTCTTGCACAATGCTCGTTGCACATTGAATCGCGATCCCAAGGTCACAAATCTGCCTAACGATCGCTTCGCGGAAGTCACGTGGCACCATCTGCGCGTTTTCAACAGTTTTCCGCTAGAATCCAAGTTCACTCGTTAATCTCCCGTCACGAAATCCCTAAAAAAATTGGAGAACCAGACTACCGTCTGTAGAGTTCACGAGCGAAGGTAGTGAATTAAAATCACCGATAATGTTTGTATATTCGACAGTGCCGGGATCGAGAGTGCGTGGAAAAGAGCAACGAGGTGTCCGCGGGGGTTCGTGTGATATCCCAAGAGTGAAAAGCATCGTTTGAACTCGCCGGGGGGTAGGAAAGTGGGGCTATCGTTCGGTCGAGGGATCTCTGTTGGATGGACTGGTGTGTTGTCGTACTGGAAAATAATCGGTTAGCAACCTGGAGTGCCAATGCGGATCACGTGTGACGCCCGTCTTCATGGGGATGGGCTTTAACGATAAGAAGCTGAGGAGATTACGAAGATTGCGGCTCTTTGGCCGCGCCAAAGTCTACCTCACGGTCCGCTGGCCGCAGCTGGTGGGTGCTTATAGCAATCGCATGTACATTTTCCACGCCGTCTCGTTTTCCGATAATTGAGGCGCGTAAGATGCGCGACGAGTCTACCTTTTCACGGAGGGAATGTATTTTCTCGCGAGAAACGATCCAAAAGCCGAAAACTTTCGGCTACGACACCCTTAGAATTTAATTTATTTCCGCGAGAGACCTTGAATGCAAACTTATACAGGGTGTTGGACCACTCCTGGGAAAAATTTCAATGGGAGATTCTGGAGGCCAAAATAAGACGAAAATCAAGAATATCAATTTCTTGACTGAAGCTTCATTAAAAGGTTATTAAAAAATAAAATTAAAAAATGTCAAATCATTCTGAAAAAATTATATTTAGTTACAAGGGTCAATTACAATTATTTTTGGTCAATACACATACCCTCGAAATCCTACGCACTTTCGAGAAAAAAATTCAATAAGTGGACAAATTTTTCGACAAAAATAAAAAATTTAAAATCGTTCTGAAAAAATTATTTTTAGCTAGGAGGGTCAATTACAATAATTTTTGGTGAATAAACATACCCCCGAAATCCTACCCAGTTTCGAGAAAAAAATTCATTACCGAAAATTTCATGTCTGACCATACCATTGATATCTTTCACTGAAATTTCATGTGAATCTTTAAAACGTCATAACTCCTGAACGGATTGGACGATTTTAATGTTTAAAAAAGCAAATTACGCGTATTTTAGTGTAGAATATATAGAGATTTTAAAAATATTCGAAAAGTTGTTCCTTTACCCCCTAAAATGAGAAAAACCCCATAAAAATGGTCCAATTTTCAAATAGCCATAACTCCTACGATAGTGAATATATTTCAATGAAACTTTTTTCTGAAGTAGAGCTCATGAGTGCCTTTAAAAAAGTATTACACAACTTTTCTGTAGGGCTTCAAACAAAATTATTAAAAATGAAAAACGAATTTTTAAGAAAAATCGACAGGGGGTAGGTGCCTAAATTTTTCGACGAAAAAAAAATTTTTCAAATCGTTCTAAAAAAATTATTTTTAGGTTCTGGGGTCAATTACAATCATTTTTAGTCATTAGACGTACCCTCGAAATCTTGCGCATTTTCGAGAAAAAAATTCAGTACGATCGGAACTTTAAACGTTAATAACTGTTTAACAAAGCCTTCATCAGCAAATTGGTATTCTTGATTTTCGTCTTATTTTGGCTCCTAGAATCTGCCATTAAAATTTTTCCCAGGGGTGGCTGAACACCCTGTATAGATAATCTTTTAACGAGTGCACTCGAGCATATAAAGTTTTGTATTTTAATGTTTTAGTTGATCGAGTTAAAAAGAATACTTTTGTAGGCAATTTTGTAAGATTTTATATTTCTTTTTTGATTTTATTAACACACTTTTAACGTGGTTGCTTTATTATTGAACAATGTTGCATGGTGATGAACTCTGTTATTTTAGTATTTGAGTTATCCTCTTATGTATTGTTCCAGTTGCAGTTTTTCTTTTTTATGGAACAATCTGAATTTTTGCATAAATCGATTTCGAGGGTATTCTGCATACAAAAGGTATGCTAAATCATCAAAAACTGAATAGTTTAGGAGTTCCTAAAAAATAGAGTCAAATTTGTCAACTTTTGATAACGAACGTACAAGGAAATATTTACAATTCATTTGTATCCTTCCTTTAATATTCTAGAAAACTGGAATATGTATCGTGTTTTCGTTGACTTTGTTCGATTACCTTTTCATACATGAAATAACCAAAAGAAGATTACATGGTTGGAAGAAACCAGTTGTATTATTCTGTGGAATACTTTTCTAAGCCATGTAAAAATTTTCTCGTTTCAAAAGAGAACTGTAACCCAGACCGAGTTGCTAGAATTGCCCTGTGAAGTAAAATTTGCGAATGTCGTTCCAGAATATCTTGCAAACTAAAACAAACAAATCGCTCGAAATAGTCGGTAGGCAATCTAATTCCTCAACGGTTTGCAAGAAAAAAGTAAATGGGTTCGCATTGTCGCGCGCGAAATTAAAGAAACCGAGTCCAAGGGAATAACCTTAAGTATGCCTGGCGATTATTAGGGAATGAAGCTGCAAATGGGGTAAACGATCATAGCGTTCAACACGCGGATCACGTAGAATGTGTAAATTCGCCGCGGAATAAGCATTCGGAATAATAGTCCGCGAAAACCGAGATAATGGTAACCTCTTGACCTTAGGAAAGCTTACGTCGGTTACAGCGTTCCTTTTGTTAATAACAATTTTCGAGCGAGGCCGGAATGGCGGCCACTTTAAGGTAACGTATTTTTATACGCGCCGCGAAAGTCGACGGTACGCGGTTGGGAAATATTAATCGCGGCCCAGCTTATTTTTATCCAACTATCTCGGTGAATTATGGCGTTGAAGTTCGAGGAATGGCACGTTTTCGATTCAGACTGGGCCATTCTTATCAAGACGGTTTTATTAATGACCGCAATTACGATTCTGCGAGCGCGGTAACAGACGCGGTTGATTTTTCATTTTCCTCTTTCACCCCCTCGAGTGTTGCGTGCTACGAAATTACCATCGGTGGCCATTTCGATCTTAACGTCGGTAGATATTATTTCTAAAGACTGGTCTTGAATAACAGAGACGGGGAAATTTGATTACCGAGGGTGGAATATAAATTTCAAATCCATTTGTGAATTTGTTCCTAAATTAGAATACTTGAACGCACGTTTTCGAACCGAGAGACAAACGAGGCTGGGAGCATAAGGTTTACGAACGAATCTAAAATTTATATACGGTGGTTGGAAACGTAATTTAGCCAATTCTGTTAGATAGAATTGCAAGTCGTATCGAGTTAGACGTTTCAATCAGCCGTCGCGAGGTCTGCGGCTGAGCAAAGCCTCGACATTGTTCGCATTCTACTTGCTCATGATAACGTATTCACCCTTAACCCGGAAGTGATCTTTCTCTTTCTCCCGACGATACATCGATCCCCGATGTTCGACAATTTTTCATCCCGTCGCCCGTTCCGCGGTTCTCAAAGAATCCAATTTCAATTTTATATATTTTTATTTTGCATTTTTCCTGCCGTCAAAGGACGTCGCCTGTCGCAACGTTTGACGTCTCGATGGTTACTTTCGACCAGATATTTCCATTAATGGGCGCAATTAAAATTCCCTTCGCGTCCAGACAATTTCCCGGCCGAGGAAAATCTTGAACCGCCGTTTCGCTTATTTTTATTACGCGGAGGGACTGCTCGGTAAATACGTTCCGGAATACTTCCGAGTTTTTAGAGATTTTCCCCCTTGAGGATTCTGAATAAAACGTGGGTGTATTCCTAATTTCTGTCACTAAGTCACTAATTTCTGTTGTTTACCGTGACTCGTACGAATTTAAACAGAACTTAAAATCTGTTTAAAGTCTCCGAGGGATGGACAATGATCCTCGAATTACTAAATACGCTACGAAATCATAGTCATACGCGGAAAGTCAGTCGATCCTTGTGGTCGCGGGTAGGTCAACATCGGGACGAGAATGCTAAGTGTTCGTGTCGCGTGCATCTCTAGCTGCATCTTGTCGAGTATTCCATCCTGACTGGATGTCAGGGATGTACGGAGTTCTTGCACGACGACGCACCACCTTCGAATAACCCTCCAATAATCGCCAGATTGCTTAAATATGTGCGAGCCTGCAGTATTCGACAACGATGAAATATGCATTTCAAGAATTTAGAGACCTACAGTACTCAGGGAAAGAAGTAAAAAATGTCCAATTAACATAAACTTTAGACGCGTACAGTTCCGTAGATACTAGCGTTTTATTAATAATTGAGCCACTGTTAGAAGTGGTAAAGCTTCCCCTTTAAAATGGCTTTTGAATTTTGTTGATTCGACTATCCGTTTTGGAAATATCATAATTTATATGAAGGGGCAATTTTTAAAATTCCAGTCTCCGTCTTAGAAAAGCTTATTAAAAGTACGGAAACTTTAGATGCATGTAGTTCCGATACTACTAGTGTTTTATTAATTATTAAGGCATTGTCAGAGGCGGTGAAGCCTCCCCTTTAAAATGGTGTTTGGATTTTGACGATCCGACTTTCCGTTTTCGAGATATAGTAATTTATGTAAAAGGTAGTTCTTTTTATCTCTGTCTTCGACCTTGCAAGGCCGTAGTAAGTTCATTCACCTCGCGAGCGCGTAACGAAACGTAAACAAACGTTTATCTCCGAAACTAGCCACCGCATCGACTTGAAACTAAAATTGTCATATCTCCGGAACCAACCGAGCTATCGACTCGTACAAACGCTCATTTTAAAGGGCATTTCATCTCCTATTTAATGACTATACCAACTACTATAATTTATGTTATCTTCTATGTTTATTTTCACATTTACTTTGAAGCTACACACCCAAAAATGTTTCAACAATTCCTATTAATTCCTGTAGGCGTCAATTGTTTCGTAGCAACGTGAAACATATACCAAGTATCAGGTTAAGTGATAAATAAATATATGGTTTCCAGGTAAAAAAGAAGTTAAAAATATTACGGTCGTTTGCAGTATTTCTCGGGCACATAAATATGCTTTCAAAAGCCCTTACGCGGATTTCGGAATCATAAATATGTCTTGAAACCCTTTTACCTTTCGTCCCGCGTGTAAAGCAGAATCTGCCGGACAAATCCTTACTGATAAGTTTAACGAGTAAATCCGGGGCGAAATATAATACAAAGGATTTCGAGGCACGTTTGTGTTTCTAAAATACGGAGAAATGTTTTTGGGGAAGGTCGTTCGTGTTCTCGGTAAGTGCTTCCTTTGTTTCTCGTTAGCTTGTTCGCCGAAAGCACCTAAAATTACTAATAGAGTGTTAACGTGTAGGAAGGTTCAATGAGTGTATCACGAGATGAGATCAAATACATCTTATTCGGGAAGTTCTGAACAATTTTCGTCTGCTTAATTAACCGTCATCTAGCGGGACGGTACACACACGCGTTGTATAAATAGCTGAATGGGGTCAATTTAACTCCTTCGAAAAGTAACGAGAAGTAATGCATACTTTGTCTGAGAAAATATATTATTATACTTACATTAACTTTAGACTGACTTCGAACTTAATTAAAATCAAACTAAGACATCCTAATGTATAATAAATTCAAGAAATTCAAACAAGATTTCAGATAGATGCAATAACAAATTATATAGGATGATTTCAAAAAGTATATATTAAGTTTCATCGAAATGTTTTCAGGATAATGCTTTTATTTTATACTGTATTATTCGTAGAGTAAAAGGATGAAAACAAAGCTATTATATCCTCCATTGAATATTGAATTAGATCCAGTCCTGATTCCGATAGGCAATTATTGTTCAACTGCAGCGCAGGATTTGAAAATCGTTCGAAACGCTCAGCCCAATAATACGAGTCCCCTAAATCAATTTCCTAATGGAGAGGAAAATGAAAAATTCAACGTTTCATTTCGCGTAGCACGCGAATATACCCAGTAACAAGCTATAGCACCAGGGTCGTTTTAGATTCGAAATATGCGAGGATTCCCAGCTGCACTTCGAATTTATTCAACGCAACGATACCGTAACGACTGCACGTAGACCCTACAAATTCCGGGACGTAACGTTTATTCTTTTACGCGGATCTCCGGGGCACCGAGTCCCCCATTTTCTGATTTCGTGGCTAACCGAACTTCCCGCGTTAAAATATCTCCGCGCTTCGAGTTTTCTTGCTTTATCATCGAAATTTCTTCGGCGATACGCCAGTCTGGACCGTGACATTCTATAAAATGTCTCGCATAAAACAGTGCTACTTTTAATCTAATTAAGCCACCGTAATTTATGGACGACGCCATGGAACGCGGGGAATTTCATTAAGGTGCATCGGCAGATCTTCCGACACACGCTGAACGAACGTTTAATCCTTGACAGAATTGAGCCGAAATTATGAGGCTCGCGGATGAACTAGGACTTGTTTCACGACGACGAGACTCAGAATCAAATAAGCCTAGGAACGTCGACTTTCGATGTAGCAAAACTCTCAGTAAACCAAATTTTATTCACAAATAAGTGATAAAAATTTCAGATCTATTTGCAGACTATCTTTCCTGAATTCACGTTCTTCGTTTACTAATTTTCATTTGATTTTGCGCCTGAAAATACTGTAGACAATTTTTCCTATTATTTACTCATGCGAACAAGTCATATTTAGCGACTAAAGTGTGACCAACTGCATCAAATGAAGATAGTAAATACATGTGGATCATTTTCAGAAATTCAAAATTCAGGAATTAATATTATCGTCGTTTTACGAGTTAAGATACCAGTTAAGAGTCGAGTATCTCTGCTCAAGGTCTCATTATAACGATCGCGAGTCTGTGCAACGTTTTCGATTCCTGCACGACCGAACTATTTAGTCGAAACGAAATCCTGGCGCACGACACGACTAAACACTTTAGTCGACGGAAAATCGATAGTAGACGCGCGCCCTAATCCAAACGGGAAATCGTTCCCAGCCCCCTTTTTCATTTCCCGGTATTCGCATGGAAAATCGCGTATTCCGCGAAGACGTTCGAATATTTCTTGATGTATTTCCGGCTCGATAAACCACAATCAGGCGGGGAGATTCCTTTCCTTCTCCGCGAGGGATATGAAATGTCTTTCCAACTTGACGGCTGAGCCGTAAAAATTTCCGCGCGAGACTTACTTTCCCCCTTTTTCTATTAAAAAATAAAAGGAGAAGGTAGACGATAAAAGTTTCGGTTCGCGCGCAGGGGACGCGATAGAAAAATTCGAGTTTTATTACGCGACTCTCCGCGATCAACTTTTTCACATTCCGCGGGAAAAAATAACGTTTGCCTTCGTGTCCAGCGAAAATTGCACTTTTCCGCTCGGATTAGACGAATTTTTTTTAAATCGAAAGTGCCGTAACCGCGCGGCTTGTTTGCCCAGGAAACTTTTCGCGCGGTTTCGCGACGAACTTTAATTCGTTCGAACCTTTCAGCGAATTCGTCCTTGGATAGAAGATAAACCACGACCGCGGCATTACTAAAAACGCTTTTCCAAGATTATACAGTGCACATTTCTGATATACAAGTGGGTCACCTTTTTATCGAGTTAATTATTTCTCCTACAAAACTCGAGATTCTACTTAGAAAAATCGTAAATAAAAGTCACGACTGCGCCTTGTTTCTCGTGTAACGATAAAGAAAGAGTTACAGAAGTCAGGACTCGCGAATAATTGCACACGGAAGAGGCGGCGGTCTTATCTTCTCGAATAGTTATTCGTGTTTAGCGACGGTTACCAATTAAAAGTTTATCTCGTTAATCGTTCGCTGTTATGACTGATTTCTTTAATCGACGATTAAGACGCGGCTGACGAGATGGCTCGTTCCGTGGACGTTGAAAGAGGGTGCGGATAGGGGGAGTCCGCTAGACAAACGAATAGATACTTCCCTTACGGGCAACAGCTTACCTCGTTATAATGGATCTCATTACTTTTATCGCCGGGACATACATCTACCCCCAACTCGAAATTGCCTTCCACTTCTTCCGTTGCTTCTTTCGCTTCTCTCGCGAGCCGGAGTTAGCTACCAATCTACATGCAAAAATTCTGGATGACTCGCGCCATCCCTTGACGCCATCTGGACCCTCTATTTTTTCTCAAAAATTGCACCAAACGAGATAAATATCTCCATAGCGAGCAGGAACCTCGCAGTCAATACGATTGACTTTTTTATTTTGCAGTCATTTGAAAATCAGAGTAATATCGACAGTGGAGGCTTTTCAGTTAAAAATTGTCTGTGACACGGGTTACAAAAATCTGACACTCTCTGTAATCCAGCGTCACTCTAAAATCACGTGCCCATTATCTACGTTTTTTATATTTAACAAAATTTTGCAATGTCTGTGTCGCGTTTCAATGAATTTCTTCGTATTAGAAAATGCTTGGGCCAAGCAGCCAAGCTTGTTATTGTTTTATCGGGACAGTCTAAAACCCAAAAGCTCTCGGTACACATAAACGACGGACGATTTCGTGTACATAATCCCCGCGTATAACTGGACTAGAATTCCCCCGATGCGACGATAGTGCAAACAGGCCGTTGAATGCGCGCAACACGCAATCACGGGCGCTTGCGCGTGCACGCGCTCTTTCAAGTGCACGATGCGCAAATATGTAATTCCGCAACACGGAGCCGCGATGAATATCGAGCCGGGCAGACAAATATAATTTTACGATTCCGCAATCGGGCCATTATACGGGCCACTGAATATTTCAGGTACATCCACATTCGTCGTTCGGCGGTCGGGTGTACTTGGCGACGCGTAAAAATTTCACGATTGCATTAACGCTCATCAATAATCGTTTGTTTTATGCGGCATTGCGACATCGATGATCCGCGGAACTCGACGCGAGGACCCACGGTGTCCACGCGTGCTCTCAATTAATAAAAAGAATCGTTCGTTTCGTAAAAAGGCACGTGTGTCAAAAGTGGTGTAAGTGAACGAATTTAAAAGAGTGACCACCACTTTTGAGTATTTGATCTGATCGAAGGAATGAAACAAAACAATGAAGGTTATTATTTTTCATTATGTATTTTTTGGTGAAAAGAAAAAATTTCAAATCGTTCTGGAAAAATTATTTTCGTTTGTGGGAGTCAATTACAATCATTTTTGGTGAACATATATACCCCCGAAATCCTACTCACTTTCGAGAAAAAAATTCATTACTGAAAATGTAATGTCTGACCACAACTGTCTGGTTACCCTGAAAAGAAAGAATTTCAAATCGTTCTGAAAAAATTATTTTTAGTTGCAGGGGTCAATTACAATCATTTTAGGTCATTACATATATCCCCGAAATCCTACGCATTTTCGAGAAAAAAATTCCTTAACAAAAATATAATTTCTGGCCAGAAATGTCAGCCAAAAATTTCATGTGTATCTTTAAAACACCATAACTCCTGAACGGATTGGACGATTTCAATGTTTAAAAAAGCAAACAACGCGTATTTTGATGTAGAATATGTAGAAATTCTAACAATAATGAAAAAGTTGTTCTTTGACCCTGTAAAATAAGAAAAACAACATAAAAATGGTCCAATTTTCAAACAGGCAATACTCCTACAATAGTGAATAGATTTCAATGAAACTTTTTTCTGAAGTAGAGCTCATGGGTACCTACAAAAAAGTATTAGTCAAAATTTCTGTAGCGCGTCGAACAAATTTATTAAAAATCAAAAACGTGTTTTCAAGAAAAATCGACAGGGGGTAGGTGCCCAAATTTTTCGGGGGAAAAAAAAATTTCAAATCGTTCTGGAAAAATTATTTTCGATTGCGGGGGTCAATTACAATCATTTTTAGTGAATAGACATACCCCCGAAATCTTACATACTTTCGAGAAAAAAATTCTTTACCGAAAATATACTGTCTGGCCGGAAATGTTTCCATAACTTTTTAACGAAGCCTCAATCAACAAATTAGTATCCTTGATTTTCGTCTTATTTTGGCCTCCAGAATCTCCTATTAGAATTTTTTCCCAGGGTTCTAAAAAATAAATGTGGTGCAAGTAAACAAATTTAGAAGATTAACCACCAATTTTTATCATCTGATCAAAGAGATGAAATAAGATACTGAAGTTTATTATTTTTCATTATATACGAACATTTGACCTAAGAATAGTATCTCATAGAAAAATATTGCCAAGCAGAAAAAGGGGAAATGCATCGGTGCATGGGGAAGATCAGGTTCCTCTGAATTCAGATCTAACCGCGATGGTAATAATTCGGAGACGCGAGTTTTGAAAAAGCTGTCCGTCACGTTCGTTCGGGAGCCACGCACGGTGAACACGGAAGACGTTCAGGACCATTTCTAAGCCTCGTTATAGGTACTTTAACCTACAGGCGTGCTCGATATACTATGCTTACAGATCCGTGCACGAAACGAGGAGGCTCCGCGGGAACAACGTTTAACTCGAGAGATACGATCGAAGTTTATCCAGGTCGGTACCCAGACGGTTCGACGTGGTGCCATTAAGGACCAATGAAGTGGTCTCGTCGTTTCGATACCCCGAGATTATTATTTCCCGATATCTAATCCGAATTATCAGTCGGGGAACGCGGTTGTTCGTAAATATTCTTTGTCACGTCAGAACGATAGCGTCGCCTCGCGTCTGATAAAATAATTTAGCGGGATTTTTGGCGGGGTTGGTAACGTCGTCGCGAGGAGCGTAACGTAACGCAATGTTGTATGCAAATCTGCATCGTGTACGTCCATTTGTAGAACAGAAACCGGAGACAATGCTCGACGATCGATTTAGCAATGAACCTCGCGAAGAATCGTGTAAAAACGTGGTTCACTTTCCGCATGGAAAACATGAATATTGTATTGTTCTATCGTGCAACAGAGTGTATCCATTATGTTGAATAATCGCGTAGTTTGGCGTGGGAGGGTGATTGTGTCGACGATATGTTGTTCGCTGTTAGGTTGAAATTGATTGATCGATTGTTTTTGCAAGCTCACGTTTCAAGACCATGTTTTTGTAAATGGATCTGTATGTCCTTAAGTTTCCACAGTTCAGATTAACTTGTGGAAATATAATTGTGTAAGAGTTTGATTTTATTCCGAGAAAATAATAGAAGGGTTTAATATTGATTTCCGTAAAATAAATTTGTCAAACCCTGTATTAGAGTATTGATATATTTCGGTAGAAACTATTTCAAAGTTGTTAGTTAAAGCAGATAAATCGTGGTGCAACCAGATACTGCAAGGAAGATATCAAGATACGAGGCGAGTTCCTTTAACAATCATGTTAGCGTAATAAATGCCTAGCAATTTTTCTCCTGGCTATAATACCAACGGACGTTACGCAGATCCGGACACCTGACCGGATGTTGATTAATCGCAAAGTCGTATTCCACGAAGCGGATTATCGTGCTCGCCCTCTGTAGTCGATAGTTCATTTTCGACGCCTTCGTCGATCTGCTGTGAATAATTTATCGAAAATGAATGTTCCTTCCTTCGCGGATCGTTTTTCGTACCAAGAAGAAAGGTACCAAAGACAAGATGGAGCTTCTCGCGAGCGCGACTCGGTCTTTTCTCTATGAATAAAACAGAAAAGCTTCCGACAAAGTCAGATGTACAGTTAAAATTATTTACAAATGGGAAGTATTATTAAAAATGAGTTGCAACGGAGGAATACTCTTATTTTACATTGATCAAAATATTCCATTATTCAAATTTTAATCGCTCCAAGTAATTCTTTTATCTCACAAATGTCGAAGAATCAAACTTTAATATTTCTATTTATAATTTCTGAGGGTGGAATTCTCGAGTCTTCGAAATCTCGAATTTTTAGTTAAACTCCCTTTGAACTCTCCTAGATCCCTGGCTTCAATCGCGATTAATATTTTCGCGAGCCCATTCCAAGTAGATATCCACCTGCTTTTCTTGAGAGCAATGCTTTCATCTTTGAACTGCACCCTGCGACATCATACTTTTTCAATCAGTGTCCCATTGTCATAGTTCCGAATATTGTTTGCTAAATAGGGCAGCTTTTACTCAGATCCTAACGCAATTAAGTGTCCTAACATTTCCATAACAAATAAAAGATAAAGTAATCGTTCACTTATTTATTTCCAAACGCGTCATTAAATTATTAATTTATAATTGCAGATTACAAATGTTGTTCCTGCTCAATATCTGCAATGAATACATGATTGATGATTACGATTATCATAATTGCATTTTATAATGAATTTCAAAATTAATTACCATGTAATTAATAACTATTCGTCCCCTCTGCGTGGTCGTTTACTCGTCCTCCTTTTTGAAAGAAAGAAAAATGCTTCGTTCTTTTAGTATTATAAATAGAAATTAATTTTCATTAGATAGAATGCCTGATTAAATGTTATCGAACGATCTTGTATATAGGCGTGTCGAAGTAATTAATTCTATTTATTTTCTGTGGTTCTGATCTAACTAAATATTGATACTTGACCTGGCCTTTTTATTCAGCGATACTCTGCCAAATTCACAGAGAAGAACAAACTAACAAACTAATAATCACACAGTTTATTTAAGGCGATAAAATTCTGTCGATCTTGCATTCTCTCTCGGTGAAGTAAATGGAAATCCTTGGTATAAATGTTGAACAGGAATACGGTGAAGACGGTGTCGTGACGTCGCGTATGAATAAACAATTCGCAACAAATCGGGTATCGATCCTATCCCCCTGGTCGGTGCAGCTGAAAATTTTATTATCGCTTTTAGCTGGGCGATATCGCCATTGTTTTAACATTCGACGCAAAGTTCGCTCGTATTTGCCGCGTGACGGCTCGCGAGCGCAAATAAATAATGCAATAAATCGCGCGCGAATTTCTATTCCCCCTCTGGATTAAAGTTTCGAGCGCACAATGAATTCAATCGTTAACCGAATATTGTCGCGGAACGAAGATTGGCACGTAATTAACTTTTCCCGCGTGTGATCGATACAATTCTCCTCATTTACGATACGTCATACGAGAACTGCACTGTGTTTACAAAATACGATACATCGCGCGAAGGATCATGCAATCTTTAAACGAATCTCCACAAATCAAACCGAGGGAAGATCTTCTCAAAGGGAGAAACCATCCCTTAACACTTTGATTAGTGAATATTAGCGAGGATAAATATTTTAGTACGTTTTCTAAGTACTGTATAGCAGTAGAAAAAATTTTTTGAAGATAGGGAACAAATACTTTTGTAATATCCTTGGAAGCACCTATCTTTATAATTATACTCGATGCAATGTTTCTACGATCTCTGTTGCTTCATTTAGCAGTCTAAACCAGAGCTGGGTGAATTTTATTCACGGACAAAGAATACAAATTTTAATTTACTGACTCAGAATTGAAATGAATTTACAAAGTAATAGTTTGGTGATTGTAGAGTTTGGAATTGTGGAGTTATTCGAACCGCGAGAAATGGTTTGGATTACAATTTTGTTCGAGGCTGTTACAGGGGTAAACTAGGTTGTCGAAGATGCCCGGCGAATATCGAGTGCTCGCGAAAGGAAACTCCGCGGCGGCGTGGCAAATGTAGATAACGTCGGTCGATTAATTCGAATAATGAAAATTTTAATGCGCCTCCCGCGACACCGACTGAGTTTCATAATTTATACGTTACGTCACGCGCCGCGGTGCAGACGAAATCCATTGAATCATTAAGCGCGATGACGCTTCGGGCGGAATGAATTTCAAGCACGGACGATCCCGCTCGAAGAGTCCGCACGCGCTCCAACGCTGGATAATTGAAAATCTATACAAACGCAGCTCGTACCGTCGATGTTTAGAGTTTCATCCCCCGTGAACGTAAACGCGTCTCGATGTCGTCAAATTAGCCGCCAAAACGCAACGAACGACTCGCGATCCACATATCCATGGTCTGACAGAATAGAAATTACGTACATATTTATTTACGAAAGTTGAGAAAACATGATAATACAATCATTATTTTTGTGTCTCCGGTATTTCGTTTCTTCTCCAAATCGTTTTATCATATTCTTGGAGGCTAAACGAATATATAAGGTAGATTTAAATACAGCAAATTACGTTTGTAACGAGGGAATTTTGTCGAGAAAGTTCGACCGTGCATGGTTAAAATATAAATACATTTTTCATTTCATTCATTCAGAACTAATTTCGTACGCATTCAGGTCGATCTATACGTTACAAATCCATTGCTTTGTTTTATTTGACGATCGTTAACTTTGTAGATATCGAAGAGGGCTGCACAGAATTAATCGATCGACGTTCTATATAGAGCTTGCTAGAAACTAAATTGATTAATATTACATATTTACGTAAAACTTCTCATAAATGGGGCGGTCGCGTAATTGGGTCAAATTGTTCCGGTCTCGATGCGTCCCAATTAACCGAAATCGACTGCACTTCGAAAAATGTGCTCGAACTTGTGACCCGATAACCTCTTTCCGAATTCATTTTTTCGGGGTTATACGATTCGCGACGGAGGAACGTGTAAACGAGAGCACACATTTCAACGGACAAAGATGATGATCACGGGGACAGTTCGTTAGCAGTACTTGTTTTTGCTGAGTAGAGCAAACGGTTCTTCCGTTTTGCACGCCACGCATCCGAAAGACCAGTTTCAACTACGTACTCGATTCGTCGTTGCGTAACCTGCATCGCGACCACCGATTCGCGTAACCTCAATGTATAGCCTTTATTCGTAACTTCGCTACTGTGTGCTCCAAAGGCGCGAGAGTTACGCAATAGCGTGTTTGCAAACGCAGTAATGCGTTTGAAAACGTTCCAAGTGTCGCTAGATAAAATAGTACGGTCACAAAATTATTTGAGAACACAACAATCGAGATCTTTGTCTGAGTTATCGTTAAATTTGCTGGAAATTTCTGTCTCGTTTAGGCCCACAAAATCATCCCTTAACACTTTGACTGCCATATAATCGGTATATGGATTTAGAAAAATTAATTCTCGAGTCGAGATGTCGAGATGTCGAATTTGGATAGGATTTTAGCAATGTTGTAAAAATAAGTACTCGAACAGATTTTAGATTATTCAGTTCACATTGGTCTGGAATTAAAATTTCGGTCTTGCAGAGTACGGTTTTGATCTGGCAGTGAATGTGTTGAAACGTTCACTATTAATACGCGTATTCGAGAATTCACAATTGGGCGTCATTATGCAATAATAGAGCGGACAATGGATTTGTCAGTTGTAGTTGAGAGAATTTGTTCCACTTGCCAGGAGGAATCTTCGCAATCTAGAAAACGAGACAACGGAAAAGGTTCGTCGGGATGAGTGAAATGTATTCAATTACGTAATCCTCGGTTTGCATTTCGGTCGCGCCCGGAATGAGTGCATCCAGCGAGCATACTGCGTGTAAATGCAATAACGTTTGTTCGTCAAAACGTTCACCGTCAACGTAACGCGACGTATTTACCACGCGTTCTTATTAAAGTCCGTTAACGCCGCGGAAACAAGCAGTCTGTCCTTCCGGTTGCAACGAGCGGACACTTGGAACGCTTAAAATGGAACAGAATCAAGCTACGCTCACGAACATGTGCGCACGATGTTTTACGCGGTTGATGGAAACCCCTTGAGGATATAATGCAGATAACCAGGTACTTCTGCGAGTTGATAACGTTGTTTCTCGCGTTACGGACGACCTCGATGCTGCAAGACACGGTGTAGGCGATTACAAACTTGCACAACACGGTGCACGTGACTTTGGAACAGCGTTTCTCAACCCAGGAGTAGCTTTAAATTGCTAATGAGGCCTCGAAACTATCTCAAACAGCTGGAAACAATCGAAACATTGGCTTATCTTCAGTTTTGTGTAGTCATATTCGATGTTATGGTATATTTTAATTTAAGTATCTGTCTTTTGAGTTTCATCTTCTTCCGAGTGTTTAATAATGAGGGAACAGAGCAATTTAATGAAAGAGAAAGGAAGTTGTGAAGAAACTAATTCAGATAAACTCAAGCTTGTAGTAAAAAGAGCAAAACAAGGCAAGGCCAAATTTCATTACATCTTCTAAGAATAATCGATTAATTTTGTTAAAACATTCAAGGTCTATACACTCTTAAATCTTACAAATCTTTAGACAGTACAGTTTTCTCTTACATCTTAAGAAACAATTCTAAATTCGCAGCCATTAGCTCGGTGTTACCCACGAAAAAGAACTTTTCATCATGGGTAACACCCATTACCAGGTCTCACCACGAGGAGGTTGCTGCGAGCGGAGACCCGAAGAGAGATAGATGGAATCAAAGTTCCATCGATCTCCCTTTTATATTCTTACAAGCTAGATTATGCCAAGCAATCATTTTGTTTAAAAAGGGGTGAAGCTAATTATGAGAGACGCGACGCGACGCGATGCTGAACCGTGCAGCGGATCTTCGGATCGAACCTACTGCTCTTGCTAACTCGATCTCAATAGGAAAACGGATGCTGCAACCTTGAATCGAGGTCTCCATTTCTCCAACGCAACCCGCCGGGAGCCCGAAGGACCCGACTTAGGTTGTCTGACAAAGAGAGAGTACCTGAGACAAGGCCGACTTCCGCTGGAAGGTATGCGTTTCCGCAGAATACGGAAACTCCACACCTTCCAGCGAAGACCCATTCTCCCTCGATCCAGCTACCAAGGGAAGGCGATTCAATCTTTCGGACCAACTACACGGCCGATCACATGTTCCGTTCAATGGAAGAGCGGTGATCGAAGCTAGAAACGAGAGAACGAGTCGAGGGAAGCTAGTTGATGAACAATTGCTTGGCACATACGTAGTCGCGTACAATGGTCGTCGACGCTTAAGTCTAGGTTAATGTACCAAGCAATGATTTTGTTTAAAAAGGGGTGAAGCTAATTATGAGAGACGCGACGCGACGCGATGCTGAACCGTGCAGCGGATCTTCGGATCGAACCTACTGCTCTTGCTAACTCGATCTCAATAGGAAAACGGATGCTGCAACCTTGAATCGAGGTCTCCATTTCTCCAACGCAACCCGCCGGGAGCCCGAAGGACCCGACTTAGGTTGTCTGACAAAGAGAGAGTACCTGAGACAAGGCCGACTTCCGCTGGAAGGTATGCGTTTCCGCAGAATACGGAAACTCCACACCTTCCAGCGAAGACCCATTTTCCCTCGATCCAGCTACCAAGGGAAGGCGATTCGATCTTTCGGACCAACTACACGGCCGATCACATGTTCCATTCAATGGAAGAGCGGTGATCGAAGCTAGAAACGAGAGAACGAGTCGAGGGAAGCTAGTTGATGAACAATTGCTTGGCACATACGTAGTCGCGTACAATGGTCGTCGACGCTTAAGTCTAGGTTAATGTACCAAGCAATCATTTTGTTTAAAAAGGGGTGAAGCTAATTATGAGAGACGCGACGCGACGCGATGCTGAACCGTGCAGCGGATCTTCGGATCGAACCTACTGCTCTTGCTAACTCGATCTCAATAGGAAAACGGATGCTGCAACCTTGAATCGAGGTCTCCATTTCTCCAACGCAACCCGCCGGGAGCCCGAAGGACCCGACTTAGGTTGTCTGACAAAGAGAGAGTACCTGAGACAAGGCCGACTTCCGCTGGAAGGTATGCGTTTCCGCGGAATACGGAAACTCCACACCTTCCAGCGAAGACCCATTCTCCCTCGATCCAGCTACCAAGGGAAGGCGATTCGATCTTTCGGACCAACTACACGGCCGATCACATGTTCCATTCAATGGAAGAGCGGTGATCGAAGCAAGAAACGAGAGAACGAGTCGAGGGAAGCTAGTTGATGAACAATTGCTTGGCACATACGTAGTCGCGTACAATGGTCGTCGACGCTTAAGTCTAGTTTAATAGTACCAAGCAATCATTTTGTTTAAAAAGGGTTGAAGCTAAATTATGGGAAACGCGACGCGATGCTGAACCGTGCAGCAGATCTTCGAATCGAATCAACACTACCCTTGGTAAATGGATTTCTATTTCTAGAAATCGATCTATCATTGGCAGGCGATTAGATCTTTCGGACGAACTGGACGGCCGATCACATGTTCCATTCAATGGAAGAGCGGTGATCGAAGCGAGAAACGAGAGATCGAGTTAAGAGAAGCTACTTGTTTAATAATTGCTTGGTAATATTTGGGGTCTTAAAATTAATGTCGAAGCTTACGTTTAATCGATGGCTGTACCTCGGCGGACGAATCGCTCGGCTGTTGTGACGTCTTCCTTCTATGTACTGGCGATTGATCTGAGTTTAAGCTGAAATCAGAACTGATATCTATATTAGTAACATATGAAAAGAAATATAATGAACACTTCTAAGTATGTGGAGTGTAGGGGAGTAGATGAGAATCTATAAGACGGACAAGCTAAGAAATTTAGAAATATTCGTACATAGAATACAATTAGAATGAAACGAGAAAGCCGGCACCTTAGCCAATGAAGCAACAACAGATCGAACAAACAAATTCAATGTCCCAACCCACATCAAGATCTACTAATTTCAGTTGTTAAATCCGAAAGAGAATGACCATAAACTTCGAATTGGTCATTCCAGAATCACCCATGAATATTTTAACCGAACCACATCAAGATTTACTAATTTCAGTTGTTAAATCCGAAAGAGAATGACCATAAACTTCGAATTGGTCATTCCAGAATCACCCATGAATATTTTAACCAAAATAGATCCACCTTATTGTAACTACAACAACCAACAAATCACCATTCAACATCCACATGAATGCAGAAAATACCAACAAAATAAGAATTGTAATTAATAAACAGACGATGATAATATACATATGTTGAAATAGCAAGAAGGAAAGCAATATTTGATCATGCTTCTTGCAACATCAGTTCTTGTGGAAGACCGATACGAGTTCAAGAAACAATTAAATGAAGATTTCATTCAAAATGATGTATACTTGAGGTAACAGAAGGATTGTCAGAATAATAGAGAAATAAACCTAGCTAACTAATCACGTGATTATTATGTTATATGTGAATCCTTTTTCGTTGAAACATTGCCTATCTAGAAGGGGAAGAAACATCCATGGCAATGACACAAAAACGGGTAAATCAAACAAAATCAATTTTTCGTCGAACGGTGGTCAGAAGTAACCGAACAAACACGAATCAAATAAGAGAAGGGGTAAATTTAGACACAACATACCACTGGTCAGCAACTGGTCATCATTGGTACCAAATGCTCACCATTGGTCAGTACTGGTCAGTAGTGGTCAGTAGTGGTCCACCTGGTCCCCCTGGTCAGCAAAGGATGAGCCCAGTACGTCCACGTAGTCAGGAGGTCCACCTTCCCCGAAGTCCGTCACAAGACTGAGAAATTTTGGTCAAGGCAGTTCCACATATGCCTCCACTAAGATGGCGGAAGAGTGGGGAGAGCAGTGTCACTAACCTCAGCCGTCCGCACGATCTAAGTATTTCGCGAAAAATTAATATTCATGCAAACTCATAGGCCCCTTCATTATTCATATGTCACATATTGTTAAGAATTGTTTAAACTATTGTGTCGTGATGTTAAACAATGCTAAGTTTTATTTATAATTGTTTAATTCTCACCATCGTCGAGTAGAGATCTCATGATGAGAAGCCTGTTCAATCAAGGTAGTGGCGATTTAATAAATCTCACATTGAATCTTTATTAATTCATTTATTATCTAATATCGTGTGAACAATTAATAATAATACATAGAAAGTTCTTAAATATGGAAATGTATGCTACGATCATTTGTATAAAATCAAGACGTCTTCACGATGATCTATTTTTTCTCTGTTTTCTAATTTCTTGCATATCTCACTCGTACTTTTCAGTGTCATTCAGTAACAGTCATTTCGCCATACAAATTGCCCTACTCGTACCAGGGTAGAAATGCCTTCGAAGTAGCGAAGGAAACGCCGGTATCCGTCGTGATCTGAAATTCATCCTCGAGTCTCGGATGTCCCCTCTCGAAAAACTAGAATTTCGACGAGGACTCGCGTGATCGTTGACGTAACACGCCGGACGAGCGGAAATTCTCGGTCCCTCCACGGTTGGGCACGGCTCATCGGCGTCGAGGACTCGTCGTGTTTCCAAAGCTCCGGGAAAACATACGGATTCGCTCGTAGCGTCGATAAACGCGCTTAATCGGCCGGGGCCACGGGCTCGTCGAGTCTCACAAAGCGGGCCGAAACTAATTAAATAGGCCGCAAAGCGGTGGTAATCTAACGCGTTACGAGTCCGTCGACGAGGACGCGTCGCAATGATGTTAGCGACACGCGAGTTGTCCTTCGTTGAATGCCTACCGCCGGGACAATGGAATGGCCCGACCACTTGAATACCGGTATATTTGATCGTCGAGCACGGCCAAACGGCGAGTCGTCGCGTCAGCGATTGAATTACGTTAACCGTGACAGCGAAATATTCTCGAATCGAGGATCCGCGCCGATGTTGTTTGACAGCGAGGATCCTCCTGTCGTTTATCGCGTCGAAATATTCGAAATATTGCTAATTTCCGTCGCCATTCAGTTTTATCCGGACGTTCGTTAATTTCTGTGGGGGATCATTTCGATACAATTGCGTCGGATCGATATGCAACAATGGCGGAATCTTTCTACATTGTTCTGCCTTTGTCTTAACGAAAAATTTCCCCAGGAAATGCAGCATTAATATACACGATTTTTAATCAAAATTGTGTAAATTTACTCGACTGGATTCTTGCAAAATTACCGTGGTTCTCCATTGCATCACTCATTTCTTCGAGTATCTATCTTCGGTACAAATAAATACACCCTAATGGCGTTAATCTCATCGCTGACGATTCGTGAGAATGATATTTCCATATTGTACGCCCAGGAGAGGTCGAAAGTTTGCGTGGTGGAATCGTAGGCTGACAAAATGGTCTACGACAGCGGAACGGAGGAGAATCAGAATCGAAGTAGCTGACGCGGCCTTCGGTAACCCCGCGGGGGCGAAGATCAAAGATAATCAGGGACTATGACGTTCTCGAAAATCGTCCTTGCCGCGACAGCAGAAGAGTCTATTTGCCTTTCGTCTCGCCTCCGAACGAGAGGCCGAAAAAGAGACGAGCAAGAGAGAAGAGGGTGGAAAAGATTGAGAGACGAGAGAGGGTCGCCCGCCTGCCAAGTTTCCGAGTACACCACTTGTGACGGTCCCCCGCTTCAATGGCGAATTTATCGTTCCCGGGGACGTCGGGTACGTCTACGCACTGCAGATTCTTATTGAATCAGGAACACAGAGGGCCCGTAATAGCGAGATCTCGAGAGGGACAGCTGACAGGGATCCTCGCGACAATCGTCCTCGAACAAACTTTCGTGAGGAGAACACGACGGAGAATTGAAACGGGGTGAAAGCTGTGAGATATGAATTTGTAAACTGGGAAATTCTTAATCTAATGTAGCAGTTAAATCCAGTCGAAACTGACATCCTCAGGTTACATTAGACACACGTAAAATTAGAAACAATGCGTAAGAAATTTAAAATTGAACGGGAAGGGGAAACAAAACCAACGCGAAGTTTGAAACGTTTGCTGGTAGCGTGATACACTCATCATCCCCACAGGTTCAGCCACCAATTTTCGCCGCGTAATTAGATCAATTCGATCTCGAGACCGTTGCAATCGTTCTTGACCCAATTGGAACGAAATTCAAGGCTACGAGGGGTGGACTACGGTCCCACGCACACGCCTTTCATCCCACCCCCGGTACGTTCCCCGTTCGTCTGGCTTCTTTCCCGCCAGCTCGATGGAGCGGCGATTGAAAATCCAGCGAGTCGGCCGGAAATACCGCATTGCGTCCGAAAACGACCGCCGGAATACCGTCCCCGAGAGTTTTCCTTGTGTTTGGTACCGCGGAACGATCGTTTGATCGATAGTCGCCGAGGCGGGATCGTCACGGTGGCCTGGCTCGTTGCGTTTGCGTGTGCCACAGAGTCGTTTTCAAGAGGGTGGACGGGGGCCAAACACGCATGAACGCCCGTCGCGTTTCCGCTTCGAGCGGCGTGCAAAAATTCCCGTTCGATCGTCTCTGTTCGATCGCCGGTGTTCCTTGTTTCGCGCGGACGTTCGTTTCGTTTCACGCTTTTCTGCGAGCTGAATCGCGTTTCGCGGCGCCGATATCGATTTTCGTTTTTAAATCTATTCAGGGGAACACGGTACAGCGCCTTCTGTCTTCTAATTTGTACAATTCTAAATAAATATCTGCATCGTTCTCGCGAGTGAATATATCTTGCGTATTGATCGAATTTTTATTCACACACATACCCGGTTAAACACGTCATTAGATTATTCGAAGTACGACAGATTCTATTGCCAAATTTGTAGAATTCTAAACAAATATCTGCATTGTTCTCGCGAGTGAATATATCTTGCATATTGATCGAATTTTTATTCACACTCGTACACGGTTAAACACGTCATTAGATTATTCGAAATACGACAGATTCTATTGCCAACTTTGTAGTTATTGATCCTCTGGAACAAGAGATTCGTATTCAGTGACTTATTTGCCTACTATTCGATTGTCGAGTTCTGTGACGAGATATTTTAGAGTTATTTGATCTAAGTTCCGATTCAACCAGGGTGAAAAATATTCCACGGTCTAGAGACTCGCGTCTTCTCTGTCTGGAGCCCCATCGCGCTTTATATTTTATTTCCACCGTTCGTGCCAGTTGATTTATACGGACGTTAGTATCTTTTAACCGTTAATTATTGCTCTTATCGAGTGTCCCGTTAATTTCCTGCCCGTTTTACAGTATTCACGCGAAACTGTCGAGCCATTAAACAGTTTTTAATCTGCAGGGAGGAAAAGGGGAAAGAAATTTCTGTGCTTAAGATGAATCACACGTTTGAAATGATAATGGAAAGAAATATTTCATGAAACAAGGCTTCTACCGAATGAAAGCAAACTTAGTCTTCGTTAGATGACCCGTGATCCTTGTGTTACAATGGCAATGTATTGATTAAGACACTTATTGCGTTTATTGTAGCTTCCAGCATGTAGAATCGTCGAATTCTCAAAGGGTTGCTAAAAGCCTTCACAGAGAGCGTGTTACCCATCCAGCCTTATTCATTCCCACTTGATGTTCGAACAGACAGCTTCTTTTGTGTTCCTGTGAAAGAAACGTACCGTACACGAGCGGACCAAATGAATTTTTCCTGAAAACAGGCTGTTAATTTAACGAGCTCTCTTTGATCGTTCCTCGAGCCTGTTTTTATCCTCTCGATGGCCCTCCCAGCGGAGAAAGAGTCTCTCGACCAGCGAGACCGAATCTAATCTTTTGTCGATACTCCCCTAATCTCCGTACATTCTTTTCGCGTCGTCCGTTTCATTTACGGAAAAGCGTTCGTAAACATTTACGCGGTACGAAAATTCTGGTAATTCCGCGAACATCGGTGATCGTTGCTGCTTTAATTAACGAATAAAAAAATCGTAATGGTTCGTAGAAACATCGTAATTCATCGGAAACGTGACTACGTTTCCAGAATTTTCGCGCCAGAAGTGCAATCGTGCCCTCGATAAATTTGAATAATAATGAGATTCAGCTTTGGGACATGGAAATAAATTGTTACAAAAATTAAATGGCATTTCGTCGAGGTTTCGACGATGTCATTATTATTAAAATTTATCGAAGGCACGATTGTGCTTTCGATGCGAAAATTTCGAAGAGGCGATCGTGTTTTTGATGGATTATAGTGCTTGTATAAACCAGTACTTCTCAACCTATAGGTCGCGACCTAAAAATGGGTCGCAGAACCATCTGTACTGGGTCACTCTATCAATAGAGTTCTAAATGTAAATGGAAATAACCATTAGTTAGATTTCATATTTTCCCCAGTTTGTTCATTTTTCAAAACTCAAAGTTAAGGTGAAATGTAATGTAAATGGAAACGTACCATGGTAATTATTTTTGTAAATATCAAATTATTATTGCTTTCTGCCCTCGTATGTTACTAATTAAGTTTAATATTTAGATTGATTGGGTGTTATTCTTGTTCCTTTCATCTCCGCGAACTGCCCCTGCGAGCTCTATATGCTAAACTCGCCACGATTTTTACGCGTTGAAACAACCTTTCGGCTCGCTGGATTTATTTTGGAAATATTCGAATCGCCCGTACGCGAGAATTTTCACACCCCACAAACTGATTCGCGCGTTTAATTGTATTTCCCTTGCTTTTGCGAATTACGGAGTAGATTAATCCACTGTTGGCCTTTTTACACGGGTCTCTTTGGAACTGGGAAATGCTTTTAATCTGGTGCCGTAAATATTAGCAGAAAAAGCGACGGAGAGTATAAATAAATACGTATTTTCAGCATCAACCTCGTTCGTCAAGAAAATAATGTTTACGTTCGACCACTCGTTACCCGCGAAGGGGGTTTATTCAAGAAATTCTCACCGCGTTTGCGGCGAAGTAAACTCGTTATTTGCGAGCGTTTTTGCCACGAAAAATATTTATCGTCGCGGTACCCCTTTTATTTATTTCGACACTGCAGTAGACGCTATTTGAGAGTCTCTAAAACACAGGTATCGATTAGAAGCTCAGAAATATGTCGATTAGAACTAGTTCTTTATATTCGAAATGACAGCGTTAAAAATTCATTAGATACGCACACGATTCAGTGACTTGTCCAGCGCGTCTGATCAATATCCCTTATTTCTACTTAAAAACATTGGGCATTTAAATAAATTAATGTTTGGACAGTGTTATTATTTGCAACTGGTTCTAACTAATTTAGAGACGATAAAATAAACAGAATACAGATATCGTAGTCCCACGATTAGTATCTGAAAATATTAAAGCAAGTAGAAATAACGAATAATGGTCAGACGCATTCGTAGGGCATTGAAAAGGATTTTTAAATTCCCTGCCTGGTTCAATGACTATTTCAATTCAGTCCACGTATTAAAACACTGCATAATAAACATATTTTAAATGATTTTAAAGCCGCATCCCCGGATTGTGCTCGTAGAAAATCGTATCGAAAAAGAGAGTCGCGATTATTCGAACTTCGTGAAAAGTAATTAGCTGAAATTGGGGGTGGCAATTAGTAACGACGGCGTAGGAAGAGGGAATCAGACGATGAGAATGGCAGAGGAGGGGGAAACGGAATGGTACCTCGATCGAAAGAGTTCGAAGTCTTCAATTAATGCGATAAACTCCGGGTAAACTCGTTTCTGCGAGGATCGCTCGTTACTCGCGTCTCGGATTCTGCGTTCTTTAAATTCCAAGTCGCGTCTTAGCGATCATATGCAATCTCAATTTACCTCTGATTCGTGCAACGTGTTTTAAAATTACGATGATTCGGAAGGTGAAAGATTTCGTAAATTATCACCGTAATTGTCGTTCGTACAGCTCCTTACCGTAGTTAAAAACCTGCGACGCCGTACAATGTTGACACACGTCAACGTGACGTGATGAACGAGCACAGAGGCCCATCTTTACATATGCAGATACGCGTACAACGGTACGCGCGACAGAGGTAGCGTTGCACGATCTAAATTATCCGGAAATGCATCGAGGAGAGGAAGCCGTTTAACCGGACATCTCAAAGCAAGAACCCTTTGACGCAGCCACTAATCTGCACGTCATCTGCATCAGAAGCTACTGCACGTCCGACGTGTGTATACGAGCGGTAGATTCGTGTGTCAGATGTAGAGTGGTGGCTCGTTGAAGTCGTCCATTCGGACAAATCAGATTGAAAATGGTTTCTGATCGAAGATATTGCCGCTATTAGAATCCCTGAAACCGTTCGTCGTACCATCCAGCATTCCTCGAATTACATTTTTGCAAATAATACGAGGTTGTAACTTAGAGTTAGTATTTATGGTCTATAAAAAAAAAATGCATATTCCCGGAAACAAGCGTGTTTGTTAAGCTGCAGAATCTACGGGGGAGCGTAACTCGTTAATTACTTTCCCCGGGATTGGTAAGCTCACGTGCGCGTAAACGCGTTTGCACGCTTCGATCGAGCACGCGGAATTCGAAATATCCGTATAAATCGAACCACACGTAGCAAGTAGAATACCAATTAACGCGAAGATCATAAGCGGCTTTCCGCGTGAACACCGGAATCATCTTAGTTTCGGAACGTTTCGTTTATACGCGCCATCGTGAGCGCCATAAAGTAGCCCATCCAACCAATCTTGTTCATGCTACGTTTCAAGACTCTTTAAACAGTTTTTACAAGTCTCGTAATAAAAAGCAACGTTTCGTCCCCGAACCGTGCTCGTATATTCCCGATAACGCCGCTGAAAGTTTAACTACGGTCTCCCAGTTTCCTTTAAAACGTTATGTATTTCGAACGGCTTGCGCAATTAAAATTTATGCGATCACGTAGCCGGATTTTTTATGCTTCATCGAGGATCATTGTCAAGATTCCGTTCTTATTCGCCGATGGCCGTCTCGATCGCGTTTGAGTCGTTTTTCTTCGGTTCTGTCGGCGTGTTGGATACTTGTATACAAAATGAATACGCGTCTAGTGCGACGTGTCGCGTTCATAGGGGCACGTTTCAGCCTCGTCGGAGTCCCCCGTGTCGCTTTGTAATCAAACTTGCCCGCCAGTTAGAGATCCGATCCGGGAGCGGAAACGAGAATCCCGTCAAGTGGCTGTGCATAGGTGGCACAATTTCGATTCGATTCGACATTCTACGCTGCGGTAATGTCATCACGGTTTCCCGGTGGTCCGGCGTATCTACGTGTGCGGTCCTTTGACGCGGAATCCACCTACGAGCCTCCCATATGCGAGTTGTTGATCGGAGGAAGCAAATTGGTTAGGAATTTCGGCGTCAAACGTCGGGGCTGGCAATGTTCCAGTATCGTGGATATCGGGGCTACTAATTTCAACTCGAAATTTTGACAAACATCGCTTAATACAAAGCGCAACGTTAGCGTCATAACGCACGGTCCACGAAAACCGTCAGATTTGAATTTTGGAACTATCTTAACACTGAAACCACCCACAATTATAATGCATTTATCTGCAGAAATTGAAACGATATACACGAAATAAATGTTTATTCATTTTCTTCAGTAATCCAGTCGAATAAGTCTTTTACAATTTTTATTGGAGACTACGAATGGGTCGTTTTGATCACTTCGGTAGCTCTTGTGTTAATCCTGACCTCAGTTCACAGGTTCTGATTCTTTAATTTATAGAAAACATTGGCAAAAACATTGTCTGAGAGAAAAGAAAGTAGTTTTGAGTACCGCGAGGGTTTTTATTTTCATCCCTTATTTCCGGAAGTGTCAACCGCCGGTACATAGTCAACTACCGGGGGGTACTTTTGCCTTAATACTTTCTTCCGGGGACGGAAGCTCGGGAGGAAGAACGGGAGTTAGTGGCGCTCTCTTTATCCGCGCGGCGATAAAGTTTCTTGGAATTAAAGTAAAATACGAAATATCACGGAAACTCGAGGAATGCATGCAGCGCGCCGTGGATGTATCCATTCCCGCGGAGCCATGCGTTTTCTTGAGGAAATTCGTTTCTCCGTTTTCCACCTGCAAACCGGAATCCACGGCCGTCCGACTACGGGAAAACGGGGGAGAAAAAAGAGAAATGGCCGGGAGGGCGGTCGACGGGAGAACGGAGGAAACGACTCACGCAGAGCCTCTTTTAGTGGCTCGTAATTCAACAAGAGCTTTTCTCGAATTCCCCGCAGATACAAATTTTGCACGCACATTCCCCTAAAAACCGTCATTATGGCGGCGGACGTTGCTGGCATCTGCTGTTGGCCAAAGGATCGTGAAATTGGAATTTGGAAAATTTTTGTCGAGGAATGAGCTGGAAAATTGAACTGTTTCTGTCGTTGAATTGTTGATTTTCATATTTTCGTATCCTGTTGTATGCAGAGAATGTTCGATTTTAATATACGAGAATCTTTCAGTTAATAAATTGAAATTAAAGTGCATTCGTTCGGGAATCGTACCAAATTGTTAGTTCGAAAGTGATTAGGCTTTTGTTATTGAATTTGTGCCAGTGCGTAGGTTTTTATTCGGCGATATTTTAGACGCTTCCTTTTACGACGCTATCGGATAGCAACTTCGTATCCGCGCGTACGAATGCATCAGAAAATGCAAAGCGCTTTCGATAAATGGCATACGGTTTGAATACATAAAAAATTCAACTTCAGAACCGTATAATGGATCGAACATATCGAAATTTAAATTGACAGGCATGTCAAACGTAAACTGAATTTTAAACCGGGAACCCAGAACGACGAAAGACATTCTGTTTATAAATAATTCATAGAAATTAGACTCTGTATTCAGTCTTGTCGCAAACTGGGGAAATTAAATTTAAAATTTAAATCCAATTCGAACGCTTCGACTCAACTTTCGAGTCACCTACTGCCTAACGAAATAACAGTCGAATAATTCTTCGAAAAATTATTAGGATACTGTTACTCTGGGTGCACAAAGTTTCCATGGGGATATAGCGTGTACAATGATAGTCGCGTTTGCTCAAGTGTTTGATTCAGGAAAATTTGCACGGTCAACAGTGTGTTTAACGACCAAACGACGGTCCCGTAATGTTAAATCCCACCGCAGTGCAAAATACTATTAGCTTCGTTTTCGTCCAACCGGATTTAGTCGGTGTATAAACATTGTTGGCGAAATTGCGATAACCACAATCGCATAATTTTACGCGCGCCATTGCGTAGGCAGATTTCGCGTCCACGGGGAAGTGGATTCCGTCGGAAGCAGCGACAGTTACATAGCACGCCAGAATACGTAGCAAGTTTCGAAGTTTCCATTCGGACAAGTCGAAACACACTTGGAGAATTCACGTACCCCGACATTGTTCGCGATGTCTTGTTCGAGTATCAATGTCCGCCTTGTAGACAATGAACTCCCGTCGTTAATAGAACGCCATCGATCCGCTGGACACTCGTGTGTTTCGATATGAAGTTCGATCGAGAAAACCAGGTAACAGTAGGCATCACCGAACCTATCCAGGGTAATTGAATTATTCAAGTACTCGGCTCGATTCGAATGTTTGCTTTTCCTGGGCATTCAACCGGAGCACAGTCTTTTCCCTGCGAACTTTCGACCCGATTCTGATATTACGCGACTGAAAACTGTTATTTTTTACACGGCGTTTCGTACGTTCGAAGAGTCTTTGAAGAAGAACGTCGGGAACAATAGGAAGTTTTAATAGAAAGTTGGGTCTCTATCTCCAGAATTAAGAAAGTCCATCGAAGTCGCCCGGAAGTTACGAACGATCTGGATGGAAAACAAGTACACAAGTTGGAACCGTGAATAATTTTTAATGTATCTGATTATACCGTACACCTGACTGAGAAACTTTCCCCGCCTCTTTAACTTCGAAATCTTCGGTCCGCGGAAAAGTTCGTCGATCGAAGTTTCGCGTCTGTTTTCTCGATAATCGTTCGAGCGTGTGTAACCGTTGGCGACGCGTGAAACATCATTTTGCATCTTGAAGACGCGAACGCCAGCGAAATCGAATATACAGGGTGTTCGGACACACCTGGGAAAAATTTTAATGGGGGATTCTAGAGGCCAAAATAACACGAAAATCAAGAATACCAATGGAGGCTTCGTTACAAAGTTATTAACGTTTAAAGTTCCGCCCGTACTGAATTTTTTTCTCGAAAATGCGCAAGATTTCGGGGGTATGTCTATTCACCAAGAATGATTGCAATTGACCCCCGTAACCAAAAATAATTTTTCCAAAACGATTGGAAATTTTTTTTCCCCGCCGAACACCCTGTATACAACGTCGAATAACGTCGAAAGAAAAAGCGAATGGGAAATTTGTTTTCCACGTTCGGAAAACTTCCGTCGTGTTTAGAGAAACTACTTTCAAAGGGAAAGGAGCGCGGGATACTTGATATTAACGCTGGGCCCTTCGGACTTTCTTGCATCAACATTGTGAGAAACTTTCGCAATCAATAGCCCCGCGTTGTTCAGAATTTTAAAGCAACATGGCAAACAGACGATGGGAATAAATTTACGACGAATTCGAGGTTGAAGGTGTTTTGCATAAAAAGGAACGGGACGATTATGTTCTTGGGGAAAACAACTAAACAACAATTTATTCGACGTGGGAATTTCTTTATGGTTCTTTACAACTCGTTCAAATTCTCTTGACAGTCTAGAGCAAGTAAGTTACGTAATTATTATTTCAGTTTTGGAATATCCCGAACGACCTAATAAATCTAACTCATTTTTAACTTTACTCTTCTTCGCCATATAGTTCAACCTTTTCTCAAGAATCTTGGTAGTTTATTTTCTTCCTTTTCGTGTCCTTTATCAACCCCATTCAAAAACCCGTGCTTTTCCAATCTTTGATGGTTCCCTCACTCGATTATTTCGACGTAGTTTATCGTCCTGCTTTCCGTCTCGACTATCCAGTCTTCCTCAGCGTATCCAAAACTCGTCTGTTTTTCTTACGGAGCTTGCAAATTCAATTGTGTTACCCCTTTGTGCCAACGTTCCGACTATGCAACAAACGGAGTCTTCGTCCCCGCTGCCTTGTTTACAGGGTCTTTGTCCCAGAGACTTCCGTCTATTTGTTTAATTTACTCCTCTTCAATTTATCTTTGAATACCGAGAGTGGTCCAATCACTGTGTCCTGTTCAAACCTTTTTGTGCTCGCTGCAGTACTAAATTTCAAGTCCCTCTCACTGTTTCTCCCCCTCTGAATAAAAATTTCGTCGAGTGTTCGATCACCTAGACTTTACGTATTATATATTTATAATCCACCTGTTGCCTCGAGGGATGAAAAAAATTTCGCCGTTTTCCGATTCCCTTGATTGTAACCCTGGTCTCTATTAGGTCTGATAATGAAGGATATTTAAATTTATATTTCCTTCTTTCTCATTGTAGAAAATGGAGATACTCGATGAAATAGAAATTGTTAATTAAAATTTCACGTTTTCAGAGGGATTAAAAATTTCAGTGGTAATTTGCATTTCTTTTTAACCACTTTGTAGTAATGTACGAGCTTATGAAAGTTGCATAATGGCGGTTCATAGCTGCGCGGCGACCCTCGATGTTACACCCTCGCTCGGTTTCCTGCTGTCGCGCTTAGGGTTCGAGGTATATTTATTCATGAGACTGACGTTCGTTCCTATAACTTCCGCTTGCTCGTTTGAAGGTTGTGTACGACTGGTGAAATCATGAGAAAAGTTGCCAGGGATATGTATATCGGCTAACAGTGGCGAACCGTGGAAACTAAAGTACGTTGATGCGGAAGAAGCTCTCCCTCGACGAGTTCAACGAGGGTGTTTTGCATATATAGGGTTCGACGAACAGATTGTACAAAGTGTCTCGAGCGAGTGTCGCATGAAATGCCCGTTAAACGGTAAAAAACACGAGGAAACGCCACGGAATTTTTCTTCGTCGTTTTTACTTCGCCACTGTTATTAAATCTAATCGACTGGTATCACCAACCCTTTCGATACATTATTAAATTTACAATTTTAAGGAAAACGTTATATGTATTCTGTTAGAAGTTCAGCTCTTTTACTGTTAGCGAAAGGAAAATGGTTCTCGTACTCTCTGTCATCGCAAAGTTGCTTTGTAGTTTTTAAATTGTCGTTTTAGCATCCATGAAAGCACTAAAGAAACAAATTTCCAAGGTACGCACACTGGCCTTGAAGACATTCAATGTCTCGCGGAAACAAAAGTTATTTGAACAAACGAGAAGTGCAAACTTCTAACGTGTCTTGTAAGCACCTTGGTTCTCGTCTGTTTGAGTAACTCGTGCTTCTTCACAGCCTGAGGTCTTTGAAGGCCATTGTATGTGGACTCTGTGTTTGCTTTTTTCAGTCTCGTAACGCTATTAAAGTAGGTGAGTTTTCAGGGACCTTGAAAAGTAGAATAATTTTTCCTCCGCTGGCATTCTCTCTTAAATAAATTATCACGGAAAATAAAATCAACTTTTGTTATCTTCTGCATCTAACCTATATTTAGTTGCAATTACGAGCTAATTTAAATTAGTTCAAACATTTGAACGCATCGGAACTTAAATTCAGAGACCCTTCAGGTGTAAACGTTTGAACGCATCAAAGTTTAAATTGATAAACCTGTATTCAATCACGGTCAAAAGCAACTCCAGATAGCTGCAAACTTTTGAACGTATCAAAATTCAAATTGACAGACCTATATTCAGCCACGATACATGTAAGCTATAACGTAACAGGTCGCGTGAGTCTCTGTGAAAATGACGATTCTGTCGATAGAAAGTCTCCGCGGGGTTGGCGTGGCGCCAACTCGTCCAGTATGTTATAAAGAAACATAGACGAACGAATAATGTAATAATGAAATTGAAGAGCGTACTGTAACAACTCCAGCGCACCCACTATGGTATAGAACAAACGTATACAAACATATAATATATCACAATGTTTCTCAATTTATGTGTCGCGAAAAGAAATTAATTAAAAATGTAAATTGAATTTAAACCAATTAGAAATTATTCGTCGACTTATATTTCTGTAAACTAAACACAATTTAAGATATTTAAAAAATTTACGTTTAATCGTAAGACGATTTAATTCGCCAAAACGTTGAAGTAATGATTTTACAGAACAGAAATTCTCTCTCTTCTGTATATTGATATTAATTGTAACAGAACGAATTTGTTGATCGTGCAAATCGATCGAGCGGGAGGGAATGTGTGTTGTTCGGAATAGAATCAAGAATCGACGCGTTTTACGAGAAACTAAACGTACGGTTTCCATTCGTATGCCCGAGCAGAAGTAATTCCACGGTTGAATAACTTGCCATGCAAAATACCATGACCAGATTACATTTAAATAATTAAAGCGTCGCGATTCAGAAGAAGACTGCGTCGAAGCTTGATACATTGCTTTACTTCGAGCGTTCCCATGCAGTGGATACTTCCCAAGCAAGAAAACGCAATACTAAACGAGACTGGACGTCTACTAGTTCTCAATTATTCAGTTTCCATCCGATGCTGCACCTACTTTCATACTTCGTTTCTATACATCTGCATTCTACTGCGATTCCTTCCGAAACACACAACTCTCTAACTTGTACTTTGTTTAAACGCGCCAAAGTTTCCATTTTACTGCACTTTTCTTAACGTTTCAATCTCGTCTCCGTTTTATAGCATCTCTATTTCCCATTACTGCTTTATTATATATGTATCCTTGCAAACAACATTTGCACTTTTTGAACAGTATAAAGGAGTTTTGGTCAACTTTGATGCACATCATCCACCACTCCACTATTTCGAATTGTTAAATAGCTCCCATACTTCCATTTAAGATACTATTCAGTGAGAATCTCGTATTTTCCTAAACAATAGCAGACCGCCAATTATAGTAAAATTTCGATTATCCGGCATACTCGAGACTGGGGTTACAGAATTTTTTTCTCGAAGATGGGTAGGAAATCAGGGGTATGTGTATTCACCAAAAATGATTGAAATTGACCCTTCTCGCTAAAAATAATTTTTTCAGAACGATTTGAAATTTTTTTCTTTCGCCGAAAAATTTAGGCACCTACCCTGTCAATTATTCTTAAAAATTCGTTTTCGAGTTTTACTAATTTTGTTTGAAGCCTTACAGAAAAGTTGTGTAATACTTTTTTGTAGGTACTCATGAGCTCTACTTCAAAAAAAAGTTTCATTGAAATATATTCACTATCGTAGGAGTTATGGCTGTTTAAAAATTGGACCATTTGTATAGGGTTTTTTTCATTTTAGGGGGTAAAGGAACAACTTTTCGAATATTTTTATAATTCCTATATATTCTACACTAAAATACGCGTCGTTTGCTTTTTTAAACATTAAAATCGTCCAATCCGTTCGGGAGTTATGACGTTTTAAAGATTCACATGAAATTTCAGTGAAAGATATCAATGGTATGGTCAGACATGAAATTTTCGGTAATGAATTTTTTTCTCGAAAGTGAGTAGGATTTCGGGGGTATGTGTATTGACTAAAAATGATTGTAATCGACCCCTGCAACTGAAAATAATTTTTTTAGAACGATTTGAAATTTTTTTTTCGCCGAAAAATTTAGGCACCTACCCCCTGTCGATTTTCCTTAAAAATTGCTTTTTCATTTTTAGTAATTTTGTTTGACGCCCTACAGAAATTTTTCCTAATACCTTTTTGTAGGTATCCATGAGCACTACTTCAGAAAAAAGTTTCATTAAAATATATTCACTATCGTAGGAGTTATGGCTGTTTGAAGATTGAACGATTTTTATGGGGTTTTTCTAACTTTACAGGTTTAAGGAGCAACTTTTCGAATATTTTTGGAATTTCTACATATTCTCCATTAAATTACGCGTTGTTTGCTTTTTTAAACATTAAAATCGTCCAATCCGCTCAGAAGTTATGACGTTTTAAAGATTCGCATAAAAATTCGGGCAGACATTTATGGCAAGAAATTATATTTTCGGTAAGGAATTTTTTTCTCGAAACTGAGTAGGATTTCGGGGGTATGTGTAATGACCAAAAATGATTGTAATCGACCCCTGCAACTAAAAATAATTTTTTCGGAACGATTTGAAATTTTTTAATTTCGCCGAAAAATTTCGCACCTACTGGAATTTTTTTCTCGAAAGTTGTTGGATTTCGGGGGAATGTCTATTCACCAAATATTATTGTAATTGAACGCCCTAGCTAAAAATAATTTTTCCAGAACGATTAGAAATTTTGTAATTTCGTCGAATTTCTCCACCTACGCGACACGCTCGGAGTTTCGAGAAACCGTGCGTCGATTCTCGGGAAGCGAACCTTCCGAAATAAATTCGAGCGAGATAAACGTTTCGATGTCGGCATCGACAGGAATTTCCCGCAACATTTCTACGGATAGATTCCAATCAACTGCGATACAACGTTTCGCACGGTTGACAGACGTCCGCGCGACATTGACTCCTCTCTGTCGTGCGTTCCCCCCTTCCCGGGAAACAGGACAGCGCAATCTCAGCCTGGCAGGTAATACTCCGTGATAACGAACCTTTGTGCACCGCGTTACATACGTAGTTTTGAGCATTCAGCGCGGAAATTCGATCGAGCGCGGTGACCCTTCATCTTCGCCCCTTTGCGCCACCCTTGTGCGTCCGAAACTCGATTTACATCGGAGGCCCCGTGTACGTGCGCTGCGAATTGTCCGCCGTGAGATTGTTGCAAACTGCATGCATCGTAAATGCGCATCCTGATTGTATGGGCACGGGGTGTCCACCGTGGCCGCGGAGTCCCTTTGTCGAAACGCGTTTGATTGGCCACCGAGATTAAACTCGAATTGAGTTCGGGGATTTGTCGAGCGACCTAGAGACAATTACCTCTGTCCGTGTCTCCTGCTCTTCGAGAGATCAAAGTACACCCTCGTATTGTCCCGCACGAAGAAAAAAACCTGCAGGCGTCAAAGACGTTCAATTTTTGAAACGCTGAGGTATCAAATCCAGTCAGAATTTTTTATTTTCGTAGTTTGAGCGTCGAAATTTTGTTTGCTTTTAATCCTTTTGAACCTGGACACTATGTATACGTAATATGCACGCTTGCGTCGGGAAAGGTTCGAATCTGGAAGCTTCCGCGAGCGTTTCACGCATGAATATTTATTGACAATTAAGGTCGAAAGTACCGAGGAAAGGAGGGACGTCGATTTTGTCCGGTCGACAGCAGCGAGAATTCGTGAAACGCTAACAATGAATTCAGCTTCGAGTTCGTGCTCGTTACTCCGGTTCGACGGGCATTGCTAATCGAAGACAAATCGATTTTGTCTTTTAATTTTGTTCCCCCCGTCGAAATCAATTCGAATTCAATTTCGTTCCTCGTGCCGGTTAACGACTTGCCACGCCATCTCCGTGTCCGCTCGTTGTTTTTACCGATAATTGTCACGAACGTGTGTCTCGCCGACCGAGAGCGGACACTGGCTGTTACTGCCCAAAAAATTTTTACATCCACCATAGTTGTCGACAGATTTTTCACCCCGGGGCGTGCGGATGCGTCGTTCGCAAAACTGGTACCTAAATAAACAGGATGCGATATGAAAACTGGAACCGTCCAAACAGTATCTCTGTTGCTGTCCGGTACGACAGAAATTTGCATGGGAACGCAAATCTAATTCCCAGCAACCTTTGTTACGTGGCATAATTTATGGTTGACACGGCATTCTACTCCGGTAAAAATTTCCAGATGGACGGATAGAAATGTGTTTGATTTATCTCGCTTACCTATCGAAAATTTAAATGGGATGAGAAATACTCTAGGTTGTCTACTCCACGACATTCTAGACGGATTGAAATACATACTGATTTATTTCAATAACCATCGATAAAATCAAAAAATTGTATAGGTGCAAAAATTTTCCAAATTTAATTTGCTACAACTTTTATTCCACACGTTTTTGTTGTAGCATCGATACAACGCGAAATATCATGCATACTATTGGACAATCTCGATAAGAGTTTTCAGGTAGCAAGAAATCTCATTTATCTCGCTTACTATGGATCCTATCGAAAATTTTAATGGAATAAAAAGTACTCCAAGTTCAATTTTCTACAACTTTCGTTCCATACATTTTTTATGTAAAAGCAACGGTACGCGAGATATCGTACATAGAGTGGTAGGCTCCTCGACTTTCTAGACGGATTGAAATACATACTGATTTATTTCAATTACCATCGATTAAATCAAAAAATTGTATAGATACAAAAATTTTCCAAATTTAATTTGCTACAACTTTTATCCCACACGTTTTTGGTGTAGCATCGATACAACGCGAAATATCATGCATACTATTGGACGATTTCGATAAGAGTTTTCAGGTAGCAAGAAATCTCATTTATCTCGCTTACTATGGATCCTATCGAAAATTTCTATACGTAATAAAAGTTTGCAAATTTAATTACCCGCAACTTTTGTTACACATATTTTTACTGTACAAGCAACGGTTTCGTCATAATTGTTGCAACGGATAGACTTTTATTTATTTACATGTGCTCGTAGAAACGTACTGTCGCTAGTATTCGCGGTGCATCGGGCGTAAATTGCGCAAAGTGCCGCGCCTCGATGGTGTACATCAGCGCGGAATTTTTTCGGAGAATTTCATTAAAACGCAACGCGTGGAGGCGCTGGCAACAGAGGGGAAAAACAGGTTGACCGTGCGTACTGTTTCGAGAGAATTAAATGCTATCGTTTCCCGATTTGCGATGCACCGGCGTCCGCGGTGCATACATTCCGTACGTCCCCGCCCGAAGCACGACAGAACCGAGATCTTTATTGCGTTTCGAAGTACCGGGACGGGGCAAACAAAGCGGTAATCTGTCGTGCAGGTTGTTCCGCCGGCGCGGCACGAAATTGCATTCCGTAGCGAACGGGCGAAAATGGCGAAGGCTGTATGTCGGCCGTGACGGTGCTGGCCAAGCCCGGATGTTTCCAGCGTACACTGTAAACATTCGTGTTCAGTTACACGGGCATATCCGCCCCCCTAGCCAGACAGAGAAAGTCACGCGCCGTCAGGACGCTAATATTTTTTGCAATATCTCTGCCAGAGGATAAAGAAGCTTTAAGCTTCCGGGTTGGTAATTTCGCGGTACGAGTGGCGAACCGTAATGCCTGCTAATAGAGGGCGGAGATCTTTTTTCCTCCGCCCTCTGTTTCGCGATAAAAATTTTTTTACGCGTCGGAGGTGCTCCCGATATGCATATATATATATTTTTTAATAAACTCGATCGTTAAAATGTTGCGACCCGTCGCGCGGAAGCTCGTGAAAAAAATTCTTTATCTGCTTTAATTTTCAGCGTGCCCGGGGATAATTAAGTGTAAACTGTTTCGCGAAAAATGTGCATTTCTATTTGGGGAAATACCGTGGAGAATCGAGCTGGTTCAATTCGATTAATTATTTTATATTCTTTAATCTTCGTCAGAATCTGCTCAGTTCTCATCGATAATGTATACGTTTCAAAATTTCGTTTAGAATTTCTAACACACTATGTTATTTTAGCACCGTTTAACTTTACGACTTTTCTTATAGGATACATACAATGAATTGTACAATATTCACTTCTATTCTTATTGTTTTTTTCCCCCGAGAAAAATATGTAATCTGTCTTGCCTACCACGACCGATCATCTGACAGGTTGATTTATATTTGAACTAGACAAAATTTGGTACCAAATTCTGGTTAACTTCCAATGTATCAGTTTCCACTGTCTTAGAACAGACTGACAACGCGTATTAAAAATAGTTAAACTTTACGCGCGTGCAGTTCCGAAACTATTAGTGTTTCATTAATTATTGAGGCATTGTTAGAAGCGGCAAAGCCACCCCTTTAAAATGGCTTTTGGTTTTTGTCGATCGGACTTTCCGTTTTCGAGATATCGTAATTTATGTAAAAGGTAATTTTTTAAATTCCGCTGTCTCTCGTTATTAATGCGTATTAAAAATACTAAAAGTTTAGGCGCATGCAGCTCCAAAACTATTAGTGTTTTATTAATTATTGAGGCATTGTTAGAAGCGGCAAAGCCTCCCCTTTAAAATGGCTTTTGGTTTTTGTCGATCTGACTTTCCGTTTTCGAGATATCGTAATTTATATAAAAGGTAATTTTTTAAATTCCGCTGTCCCTCGCTATTAATGCGTATTAAAACTACTAAAAGTTTAGGCGCGTGCAGCTCCAAAACTATTAGTGTTTTATTAATTATTGAGGCATTGTTAGAAGCGGCAAAGCCTCCCCTTTAAAATGGCTTTTGGTTTTTGTCGATCCGACTTTCCGTTTTCGAGATATCGTAATTTATATAAAAGGTAATTTTTTAAATTCCGCTGTCCCTCGCTATTAATGCGTATTAAAACTACTAAAAGTTTAGGCGCGTGCAGCTCCAAAACTATTAGTGTTTTATTAATTATTGAGGCATTGTTAGAAGCGGCAAAGCCTCCCCTTTAAAATGGCTTTTGGTTTTTGTCGATCGGACTTTCCGTTTCGGAGATATCGTAATTTATGTAAATGTTAATTTTTCTAATTCGACTATCTCTGTCTTCGTCTTGCGGAGTCGGACCTCCTTGTCGCACGTGCGTGGTGCTGACCTACCCCGCGTACGTGACTGTCGTGACCTAGTTCTGGGGCGTAGTATTTCCAAGAATTTACTACGCATTGATCAATGAACTCGCGAGCGCAACAGTGAAACGTAAACAAACTTCGAACCCTTATATCTCCGTAACTAGCCACCGCATCGACTTGAAACTAAAATCGCTATATCTTTGGAACTAGTAAAGCTATCGACTCGTACAAACGCTCATTTTAAAGGGCATTTCATCCTCTATCTGATGAGTATACCTACTACTATAATTTATGCTATCTTCCATGTTTATTTTGACATTTACTTTAACACTCGACATAAAATAAAAATTGTCATATCTCCGGAAGTAATTACGCTATCGACTTGAAACAAATTTCATTTTAAAGGGCTTTTCATCCCCTATCCTGTGAACGTAACAACTACTATAATTTATGCTGTCTTCCATGTTTATTTTGATATTTACTTTGACTTTATATGTTTAAAGAAGTTTAAGAAATTCCTATTGATCATACGATTGATGTGGGATAAAACTTTATTATAAATTGTTTATTTAATTGAAAATGAATTTAAATACAGGATGTCTGCGTAATTACTAGCCAGCACTTGTTTTCCCTAGAACTAACTACAGTATCGATTTGGAACAAAATTCATTTTCAAGGGTGTTTTATCTTCTATTCGATGAAAATTAAAAAATTTTTTAACATAAAAGAGAAGGATATCTTACGAGTAAACATCAGAAACGCAACTTTCTATACATATAATGCTACAATTAGAAGTATGTTGCCTCGTAAAAGAGAAAAAGAAAGTCGTTTGACCGGTCATGGTAGGAATTGAGTATACATGAAGTGCCGGTAGGTTTAGTGTTAAATTTTTATCGTTTCTCGCGACTCCTGAGTCCCGATACGTGTAAACATAAAATGACACTTTCCCGCCAGTGATTTCAATTGGAACCGATTTTTCGTGATTCGTTCCGCTCGTCGACGCTCACACTTTATTATCCGGGAGACGTTAACGAGCGCAGCGAAGTCCCGCCGATTGGATTAAGCGACCAACGGATCCCGGTCTCTGCATTTTACTTCGGCGTTAACGATAAAAGAAAGCTTTACGGCCCTCCAGGAGCGAACATCGCCCTCGAGCAGTAATTAAGATGAAATCTTCCGACGAATGATCGGTGGATTTTTTCGTTAATCGACGGAGTCAGCGGTCTACCCTTAAGCCTCGACTTTAAAATGCCCCGGCGTCGAGATCTCGCTGCATCTTCTGACGGCGATTAAAACGCGACCGTATTTAAATTGGAATTATTTAAATCGCGGACAAACGACAGGGAATTTAAATACGAGGAACGAAACTTGTAAATTGTGTTAGCCGGGCGGGGGAAAAAATATTTCTTTCTCCATTATCGCCTGCCTTCGATCCTACGAAGACGGAGTTTGAAAGGGTAACATATTTTAAAAATGTTTCGACGAGCTCCTTAGTCTTTCCAGGGTTAAATGACGCGGATACCGTAGAGTTTCGTTCGAACTCGATTCTCCAACCGGTAACACAACGAAGCCAATAAAGCAACAGTGAAAAACTGACAATGGCGACAACGGAATATCGGGCTCCGGCGCTGCCTAGCCTTCCTCATTGTTCCATTCGCGGACTCCCTCGATTCTTTTCCGTTTTTCTTGCCCCGTCGATGCTTTCGACGGCAGTATATTTCCCCGCGTTGTTTAGAAAACGATCTGACATTTCTCACGGATCGCATCATTGCGTACAGAGAACAATACGGCGAACACGAGGCTCGGTATTTTTTGGTATATTGTCAGTCGATTTCAATGGGGAGTGAAATAAATTGCGGACGCGGAGCAAATAGTACACAGAAAATATGCGACGTTCCTCTTCCTCCTCTCGACTTCGATCTTTCTTAGAAGGTCTGACGGTGAGAAATTTTCAGGTGTCGCGCCAGGTGTTTCGATAAATTTATTCTCGCAAGAATCTTACTTTTTTAATTATTCTCTGTTGTAATTTGTAAAAAGAAACGTCGAATACCCTGTTCCTAGTAATCTCGCGCGTGCGAGTCGAATTATGTAAATCTGGGAGTACAAAGGACCCAGGCACGACGTAAAGAACGAAGTAACGAAGATGTCCCCGTCGTCGGTACACGAGAAAGAATTAACGAGCGTGACGAGTGTTGCTCGGCTCGTACGTGCCACCTAGAAAGGTTCGACGTCCTGGTAACGAGATTTTTACGTCCCGTTTCATAACTACACTTCTCCATAATCGTAAAGAAAGCCTGGGTCGGCCAGATCCGTGGACTCGTTCAACTGATAACGAGTGACGAGCTAACGATGACACCGGATCTGCTTTTTATTGGGCTCGCAACGCGAAACTCTCCCTTGGTGTTTCGCTGACCGTGTCTCGCGTGCCATAAATTCGCATTTGCCGGGGAGAAGCTCGTAAATTTCTGTTTTCCCGGGTCGAAGTGTTATTGGTGGTTCGCTTAACGTTTTCTCTTCGTCACGGTACGTCCGCCTTTTTATAATTGGCATCAATGCACTTACAGAAAACATCAGAAATTCCAGACTGATATCTTACGTTTGAAACAATTCATTAATTGTGTTTAATTTTCGAAGTAACAATTAATTTTGATATGTGTTTAATACCACGAGTGCTTATCAAGATTAATAAACATATTACTGTATTTGTTCCGCCATTAAATTCCCATTATCGCGAAACACGTTTATCGTGGCTCGCCAGGGAAATATTTATATTTTCTTTTTCCTTTGCCATATTGCGATCGTAAAGGTTTCCAGCAAAAATGGAAACGCTTTTTGACTGGAAGCCAAAATTTCTGCACGATTTGCCAGGGAATATTTTCCTGCGCGCGTTTTTCGACTCTGAATTTCGAACGTCATGCATTATTGGGTCGACGTTAGCCATCCAGCCGACGTTTAATATTCGGCGTTATAATTTTTATTGAGTGATTTTCGTCGCACAGAATTTTCCACGGACATACACCTCTCCCTATTGCCCGCTCGTTTACGATAAATCATTCTTTTTTTCTCCCCCCGTCGATGAAATTCGGAACGCGTGCACCGCAATTTCGATATTCAGATATTTTCCAAGTAATTCCGTCGCTCCGGGTTACAAACAAGCTCTTATTTTTTTCACGTCGAGTTTAGTCAGTCGCAGAATGCATCCGCGTTATTCGCAACATCCTGTGTTTCGATTAAATTTATTCGCGCGGAAAACGTTCGAAGGAAACGTACTTTTTACGGTGTAGAAATTAGAAACTTTTCGCGCGAGTCGCGAATCCTGGCCAGGAGCGTTGGACGACCTTATGACGGATAACCAAACTTATAAAAGTGGTTACGACCCCATGGGGTGGAAAATATTCCAGCAGAAATGGCAAAGTTCATTTCGGTACCTTTTGAAGCCCTTCGCCTAAAAGAACAGTCATTATAAAACACAAACTCTTCGTACAAAGAGGAATAATATAGGCAATATTGGGCTTTCCTCTACAGTGTGACATAAACTGAGAAGGGCTTGAAATGATTATATTAACCACTTAAATTGATAAATGAATTTTATTTCGTTCAACTAATTTTCATGCCTTCAAAAAATGAGAATAAAACCGACGCGGTTACTTATGAAACGATCCAATAATTACAAGATTATCCGTACTCCCGCGAGAGCGAAGTGTATTTTCGGTTTTCCAGCTGTGCTCGTCCAAACAATGTCCATCGTTAGCCGCTTCCCTTTAATCGAAAAAGCTCTCGGTGAAAATCGCGCATCCGGTCGCTGTACGCCGCAAGGCAATCCATTCGAAATTATTCTTCGTGTATCTCGATTCTGATGAATGGATCTGTTTTTGTTGTCGTTCTTCTCTCTTTTTTCCACTCCCCCTCCCCGCCAACCGGCGAGCGCGTTCTTTCCATTTGTTCCTTCCTGTAACGAAACTGCGCGTTCGTTGGACCGAGTGCGTCGTAAAATTCCATGAGATAGAGCTTTTCGAACAATGTTTCGCGCGGCGCTCGCAAATCGAAAATGGAAAAAAGAAGGGAATGAAAAAAAAAAAAAATAGAACAGCACGAAGAAAGAATAAAAACCGCGCGCGTAAAAATGGACGAGTAAAATGGAGGAACGCACGACGATAAAATTATATGGATACCGAGGTAACGAACCGAAAGAAAAAATACGCCGTTTTGTATACAGCGAGATGATCTTCTCTTCGATATTTTCGAAATTGGAACCACAGAAAGTTTATTTACCGCTGATAAATGACTTTTAAACACATTTTTACGTTTTATGCGAGCTATTCTTTTTACGAACCGCGATATATAATAACGGAACATATTTTCGACGAAGGGTCCGGCGAATTCATCAAAACTAGATCGAAAATTTTTCGTCGAGTCAGCAATGGATTATTTCTCCAATCGGAAATGGACATATAATTCATTGGTCGGGGCATAATTCTGAACCGACGTTCGGTTGGTCGGCGAACGGGCTTTTTTATCGAAGCGAATCGCAAACCCCGGAAGACCGTGTATGGAAAGTTTCTTTCGATTGTTTTCGGTCCAAACTTCGACAGAGGAATAATCCTTTTATACTTTATCTTCTATAAAGAATATTTATATCAACTCGACGAGTTTTTTTACAGATTTTTTATTAATTCCACTTCGTTGCTTGATTTTGATATCTCGTCAAGATCGCACCGAGGATGACCCTAATTAATATTCTTTCGATCGCTAACGAAACCACCCTTTGTTCCTCGTAGGTGAGAAGAAATTCTAGCAAACTGCTTGACATATTTTTTTCCTATTGTTTACGCTGAGACTTGATAAACTATGACCCCATTCGTTTGTTTACTAATAAACTATGAAGTACTTTAGCAAAACAAAGTGGGCTATTTCGTGGTATACTTAAATATTTATTAATTTATTAATACTTAAATGTTTCTTTTATTCGTTGTTCGAAATTTTGATTTAGATAGGAATCTTGGTAGTCAGACACGGCACTTTAGCGCTCTTTAATTAGAACGTCAAAGCGGATCCAGGTCGCCAAAGCATCCTAGCGACGACTTGTATAATTAAGAAGCGAAAGGACAAGAAAAGAGATCGAGACGAGATGAGATCGTTAATAATTTCGAGGAAGAGGTGTCAAGCTTAGCGGTCTTGCGACCTCTAGGAACAATCGAGTGTTTGCGCGGCAAGCTGCTGCAGCCTCTATTAATTATTGTCGCGGACGCGTGTTCATAATTACGTGGTCGTATAGTGAGCCAACCTGGCACAATAAGGATCACGCAAGATCCTTGATGGACGGAAACATCGCGGGAGTCCTTGTCCAACTGTTCCTAAAAGTTATTTCCTTCAATTTAAAAAACATTTTATTTCTCACGAATCTTTACAATATAAATTAAAACACTTAAACATGGTTAAATAAATTCTGCCAAATAGTAATCGTACTGAAATCTTTCTGGTTTGCATTTTCTAATTTATCTTCCTCACCGTGGCATTAAAGATGACTCAAATTACGCGTTGAGACGTTTAAATTATAGCTCGCGAGCAAATCGAGAATAGTTTTTTGCGCATAATTAACTGCGATCGCGCGATTAGACGCAACGTACGGCGCATAAATATCGCTCGTTCCATATTAATGAAACACATACGGCAGATAAAGCGTTAAATCGACGAATAAATGAAAGAAAACAAATAGAAACTGGATTTACGGGATCTTGGGAATTCCAGGACACGTCTCGCGTTTCTAGTCCGCTTCTTGTCCGCCTCGAGAAACTTCGCGAGCAGAAATTCATTTTTTTTTTTCGTCTCCGCGGAATTCCCCAGGTCGTTTTGCAGCCGCGACAACTACTGTCGGAGTTGCGGTTATAACGGTTTGCTTTCGCGGACCGGTGCAAGTTCAGTTGTTTTAATTGCTTTGCTACCCCTACAGTTAGATTGTTGGCTGGCGTTTAACCAAAGTAAAATCTATGCAGCCCCTCCTCCCCTCGGGCTTGTTAGGAACGCTCCCGTCGATGCTGTTGATTTTCGAACGGGGGCGTGTTTCGCGTGGTGAATTGTGGGAATTTCAATACGGAACGAAACAATCGGACCCTCGTTCTTTGCTCGATAAACTTCTCTTTTGTTTGCGAGGCGATCGCGGCACAATAAATAAGACTATAAACCACTGGCTGTCCCGATGATCGAACTATTGGTAGTCTTCTTCTTAATTCCAAGAAAACATTACTAATGATTATGTCTAAAATCCTAATAACGCTGGAATAAAAATTTCGTGTCACGTACCGTCCCATTAGAGACGAAAGAGATTAACGTAGACGCCAAAAATTCCGGATACACGAGGGAACGTTCCGTTTTAATATGTCGAGGACTCCAAGACGCTGGAGAATAGTTGGGCTGCCATGGGATACCATGTAAGTCTGGCTTTACGAGATAAGGCAGAATTCCCGAATGCTAAGAGACTATCCTACGCGAACTCCTTATTTGTTACGACCAGTGTAGGGTACATCCACCGGGATGAAACGGTCTCAGATCAAGTCGGCAACTTTGTCCCTGGGCTTGGAAGCTAGATGGTATTTAATGGCGCGACAAAATTTATGCCCCGTCGTAAGCTCGATGTACCGCGGGGGCCGAGACGCCTTCGAAATTATTGCGTCGCCGTGTAAATAACCGGATTAGTGAATTGAAAATAACCCTGGGAACGTAACAGGAAACGAACGAGAAATAATTAACACGATCTCACGCCTTAGATAATTATTAGGGACTAGCTTTTCAAAATTTAAACAATTCTCGTGTCACAGGTGTTAATAGAGATCTATCAAAGACGATATCTATTGCTCAACACCAGATACGTGTGGGATAATAAATATGGATCCTTGTAAAAAATATTTAATCTTGTATTTGCTCCATAAATTAACAAAGTGCTCGACTCTCGGTGACGATAAGGACGTCTGTTTTTATGTAACGCTGATTTTCGGACTCTCACGGGATTGACGGTTGTGAATAGTAATAGAAACAACCCTCCGTCGGTCGATTTAATACGCTGGCCCTTTGGCGGCTCGTACGTCGTCGATCTAATCCCCTTAACCGTTAAATTGTGGTCTTAGAACTTAGCGAAGTGCCTCGTAAGTTTAGCTACCTTGGGAAACGCATATCCTCTCCCATCCCTTAGTGAATTTCATCCCTTTCCTTGTGCTTCGTATTCTGTCCTACGGGCATAGTCATCGTTCGTTTTATCGGCGATAAATCTTCTCGATTTTTCTCGACGACGAACCTCGCGCGTAATGTGATTTCTCCATTACAAAATCTTTATAGGCACAGTCAGAGGTGGACAGAATTTTATACCAACCATAGATCGTTCAGAATAATCGAGAAAATAAAAGAATGGAAATTTGTTCGCGACGTTTACTCGGTCGAACTCACGCTGGAATTGAAATTTTTATTTAACGAAACAATACCTTTTATTTGTCTAAATTTTTATCTCGATACGAATCTATCTTTATTGTTATTTCACGAAACATTCCACTTTGGAAGACTCCGATATGCATTATTACCTCCTTTCTCACTCTCTCCATTTTCCATTTCCATTTAATCTAACTATTCGTACTTCCTATCTTAGCTACCCAACCTGTTCTTACTCCACTCCTTCCTCTGCTGCAACTTCTTACATTTTCCTCTTCCCTCCTCTTACGAACAATGTTAGTTGAAATGGTTCTAACACTTCGTACATACGAGATCATAAGCTCGAAATTAAAACAGTGAACAGCGTGGCATGGGACGGGTCGCGAATAAAATGTAAAAAGGGAAGTCGTTAGGAAGTAAGTGCTTTTTTTATAACTTCCAACGACGACGCTTCGTATCCGCTACCTCCACTTGAAATCGTTATATGTTCCATAAAGAAGATGGGAAGTCGTACCTTCGATAATGAAAAATGGGCATCCACGGTCTGTCTATTCTTTTACTGCCCCGGATAAGCATCGAATCCTTGCAATGTTACACTCCAATTTAAGATCTGACACTCTTTTATCCCCAAACATTAGTTAAATCAAAGTCGAGAACTTTTAATCTAGAACATAAAGATCATATTATGCTCCACTGATATTTCAAACCTTAAGAATTCCATTAACTAGAAATAACAAAGTAACATTGTGTTTTAGTCTCAGCAAATAAAGGCACGTTTACTTTGTGTAATAATTCGTACATACAGGGTGTTCGGCCACACCTGAGAAAAATTTTAATGGGGGATTCTAGAGGCCAGAATAAAACGAAAATCAAGAATACCAATTTGTTGATGGAGGCTTCGTCAAAAAGTTATTAGCAATTAAATTCAAAAATTTCAAATCGTTCTGGAAAAATTATTTTTAGTTGCAAGAGTCGATTACAATCATTTTTTATCATTACACATACCCCCGATATCCTACGCATTTTCGAGAAAAAAATTCCTTACCGAAAATATAATTTCTGGCCAGAAATGTCTGCCCGAATTTTCATGGGAATCTTTAAAACGTCATAACTTCTGAACGGATTGGACGATTTTAATGTTTAAAAAAGCAAACGACGCGTATTTTAGTGTAGAATATGTAGAGATTCTACAAATATTCGAAAAGTACTTCCTTTACCCCCTAAAATGAGAAAACCCCCATAAAAATGGTCCAATTTTCAAACAGCCATAACTCCTACGATAGTGAATATATTTCAATGAAACTTTTTTCTGAAGTAGAGCTCATGGGTACCTACAAAAAAGTATTACACAACTTTTCTGTAGGGCGTCAAATAAAATTATTAAAAATCGAAAACGAATTTTTAAGAAAAATCGACAGGGGGTAGGTGCCTAAATTTTCACCGAAAAAAAAAAATTTCAAATCGTTCTAAAAAAATTATTTTCAGTTGCAGGGGTCGATTACAATCATTTTTGGTGAATAGACATACCCCCGAAATCCTATCCAGTTTGGAGAAAAAAATTCAATACAGGCGGAACTTTAAACTTTAATAACTTTTTAACGAAATCTCCATCAACGAGTTAGTATTCTTAATTTTCGTCTTATTTTGGCCTCTAGAATCTCCCATTAAAATTTTTCCCAGGGGTGGCCGAACACACTGTATAATTCTAGTCCAAAATTTCGTGTACTTTTCGAAAAAAAAAGATATTGGTAATGTTTCGATTAGTCCTTAATCGGAATAAATTCAACGGAAGCAGTAAAATTCGGCGCTTCCGGACCACGTAGCCGCGGACACGGATAAAGCACAATGTAAATGAGATCTTTGCAATTAAAGTAAAACACTCTGTGGGCAAAGTTGATCGCAAACGAGAAAAGTTCCGAGTGTTGTTGGTTTAGGTATCATCCCCGTGGCTGTCGAAAGTTACGAATGTACCAATTTGCTCGGGCAGAAACTTTGCAATTAAGTTCAGTCGGAGAGGGTCGCCTTTGTAAACCCATCCGCTGAAAACACAATGATTAAAAACATATTCAAAGAAGCGCCGGTTAACGTCGCGGGCTTGTTTTCCGATTACTCGACGCTGAAGTTTATTAATCACATTAAACCTTATCGCGGAGCAACTTCGCCGTATAAATGTATCGTCGTAAGTTTTACGTTTGTTTTTTTTATGCAGAAACGCGGTTATCGCGAGGGGGAAAGGTAAACGTTGCTTTTGCAAATCAGCGGAGAAACGCTCGCGACAACGTAAACGAACGGTAGTAAAGCGGCGAACCGATGTTTCGTTAAACGTTCCCGGCTTGCAATGTCTGCAAACAATAATACCATGATACCCGAGGTTTCATTTTCTACCTCGTCTCCGTCTGCCTGCACTTTGGCCTTTTACTCGACTTTTACGCGGTGTTTAACTTCATTAAACGATTAAATCTTCCTTTGCCAGACCCGCGCTACCAACAGCGCCGCAATTTTCTTCCCTTTTGTCCCAGCTTTATTCGGTTTTGCAATTTGAAACGGATTCCAGTTCCGCGATTTAACTGCAACAGGGAAAATTATACAACGTACGGTCGACGCAAGTATCAAAATATCAGTGATTTTAATTAATCTGGAAAATAAAAAAGATTCTTTTTATGTACTGTGTTTAACTGTTGAACGTGAATGTTAAACTTATATTAGCGTGGAAATAATTTTGTGGCCAACTATGGATAACGAAGGGGATGGGTTAGGGGTCTGTTAACGATCATCGTGTTCACTTTTATCAGGGAGGTTCGCCTAACTCTACCAGTTCCATATCTGGAGAAAACACGGACGAGTTTATACGACGTCTGTTTTGCCTCTGCGACGTGAAATTGATATCGGTATTATCCGACTGCTCCATCGAATTCGCTCGAGGCACTGCTTCCGCCTCGTAATGGGAATTTGATAGTAACTGGTCGAGAGGTATCAGCCCTCATCATGGGAATAATTTCCTCGTCGTATCTGTACTGCTGCTCGCTACACCCTCCATGTTAAGATGCGATACGCTATCGTCAGCTTACACGCTATGAGCTTTGCTTCCGTTCTTCTTGATGCAAATTGGCACGGCGAGAAAATTCCGGATTGCACAGTTTATCTGGCCTGAACGTTTCTGAGGCAACATTATTCAAAGTACACTTTCGAATTATATTCGAAATAATTAAATGACCAAACGCTGCTGAAAATGGTCGTTTCTAACGACTGACCTCCGATAAAATGGATCGTGGTCTTCGGGTAAATTGACTGGAAACGCAGAATTTGTATCGAACGAAGGCTTGCAAAAGAAACCGAGGAACGCCACTTTCGTTTCTCGCGGATATTGAATGTGCGTTGTGACGAATGTTACGTGGAATCAGCTTGCAGCGGCCGGGTGCAAAGCGCAACGTGCTCCGTGACACCTATATTGCTGCCATAAATCTAGCAAGGCGGTTGAACATTAACCCAGCGACCGCCGCCTATACTTCCGACACTGGTCTACCTCTGCGCCCGATAAAACGGTTGTCTATACAGTCCGTGATATTATTTACACCGATTTAATGAACCGTAACGGAGTTACGACCTTCCGGGCGAAGTCACGCGTTTATCTGAAAAAGAGGAGTGGCCCGTTATCATGCGGATAATTCAAGTAACAGAGCCGTTAAAGCTGTTTACAATCTCGTAGTGATCTTTCGAGCCGCTAATAAGTTCCTTCGACATATTATTAATGGATCTACGACGTGCCGTTGCTTTTTTTAACGTATAAATCACTTGTACGGGGGTCGTTCGCGCTATTAATTCCCAGTGTTTTTTTTTTTTTTACAGTCGATAAATTTACATTTTTAAACGATATAATTAACGGGAAAGTAACGATCGCTTTAAGACTCTCGCTATCTGAGCCCGAAAGCGTAATCCTAAATGTCCCAAATAATCCTCGAAGATCGAAGCACGGTCCGATTGAATTTATTCCACAGTTTCGACGGCCACAATTTATTTTCGCGGAATAACAATAGCGCGATGGCTTCCGATCGAAATTTACTCGTCGACGATACCGCGTCCCATTTTTCACGGTTTTTCATAGGCGCAGTCACGCCAAATGGTCATAGACGAAATTTCGAGGTATAAATCTCGGCGTTGCGTAGACGAGATAGTAGAGTGGAAAATTGGATGACGATATGGTCGTTTCGCAGGTAGGTTCACCGGTTCTTTGTCCGGCTGCAAATAAAATACGCTTCGGAACATTTGTTTGACAGATCGGTGAACTTTGACCCCAAAGATTTATGAAAGCCCATTATCCGGATTATGAGATAACGAGATCTCAAAGTACAAGTGTAAATTCGAGCGTGCTTGTGCATTTTTCAAGCAAGACAATTACCCGATGAACCCCTGCCTCCGGTACAAAGAGCAAGAAACTCCGCTACGTTTTTAAACGCGAATGGAGGCAGAGACTAATTACTCCGATGAATTTTTTAATACCTACTTTCATATTGTTCTTCGCCCGGCTCTCGTAGCTTGTTCTCACATTGTTTTCCCTGTTGCAGAGTCACGACAGCTGGCAAGGACACGACGGTGACCAGGTGAGCATTCACAGCTTAAGTTTGCTGACATTGCTTTGCTTTCGTTCTAAGCACGATTACTTTGTTCTTTCCTCTTTTCCGACATCATGCGCTTTAATTACATCACTCCGCCCCGTTACGGCATCAATCTTACGTCTGTCATGTCCTTGTCTCAATTTGTCTAATGATTTATCGCTACATCATTGTTAACGCGTGGAATGCTTCTCGTGTCTTTCGAGCACTGTCTTGACGAAGACATGAAGATAATTGATGAGCCTTTTCAAATGTTATTATTACGAAAATATACAAGGCGTTTATTGACATTCGTAAATATATTCTACGGGAATTGTATGCAATCATCTATGACCACTACAGTATTCGACGTGTTAACAATATTATGTATTAAATTTTAACTTGGAGTTTCAACGTTGCTTGTAATGTTGCATGTATGTGTATTTTTGTAACTGTACGTATCTCTATAATTTCTAATAATTTCCGTTGGAATTGCACAAATCGTTGAGGAACGAGAGGCGAGTCGAAAATGCATTTTCGACGAAGGGAATTGTTCCCGCCGTATCGCGAATCGTTCCCGACGGTATTGGCACGAGTTACATAGAAATGATCAAACCAGAGGAACTTATGGCGGAAGTGAAAGAGTGCGCGGGGGAGCAAAAGCAATTTGCGCGACAGTGATGCATGCGATTCGAGTTCTTACCATCTGGTTACGCGGTTACAACGCGCTCTGTATCTCTTCGTTATTAAGGGCGTTGCGGTTTAATGACGCGATGGCTGCAACGACCGGTGCATCAAGGTTGCAACGTTCCTCGTTAAGCACTAGCGATTAGTCGGCGCTGCACCAACGCCTGTGAAAATATTTACCAGTCCGCGGAGTCTGCCTCGTAATGCCTCTTACGCATTAATCGATGCGCCCTCCTGTCCCTGGAATTCACGACGAATTTACATCTGCTTTTTCATTCCGTAACGCGTCGATGCCACGGTGAATTAACCCTCCTATTTGCACAGAGTGCTCGGCTACCGAAAGTAATCCTTCCTGGAGGCGATTTTATAAGACGAAAACGTGCAGATTGAAATCTTACGGGGGCAGGAAATTGAAAAAACGTTGAATAATAATTCAATAATACAGAGTTTCCTGGTGGAAGAACGTCTACTAATTGAACCAATTTCTATTCAGGCATCGTCAATTGTTACATTCGAGATCGTGCACTCCAATTTTCTTCGCTGAAAATCATGGATTAATCGTGAGTTTGTCGTCGCTTCGCAGCGGGACGAAGCGGGCCATAAAAATTTTGTCGAACAGGCAAAACTACAAGGACGTTTCCGCGGGACGAAGTATCGCTTGGTAATTCAGAAAGCTCGTGGAACGCTTTTTACGAGGAACGAAAGACGGTGGAGGCACTTAACAATGAAGGCTGGTTGAATGAGATTTAGTGTACCGTCTAATCGGGTTTACTCTCGCCTTAGGGCTCTGTCCCACGCTGATACGCCAATACAGACTCGGTCCACGAGAGTGGAGAGACGATGGTGTGGGTGAAGAGCAAGAGGAAGGAAACTGAAGAAAACTGCGAGACCAAGTGGTTAGGGAACGCGCGCCGTGAATTTAAAAAGATTCGTTAAACCTTGATACCGCTATAGACTCCCTATCCGTGGAAGTCTTTGTTAAGAAGTTCGACCAGCCCCCCATTTTCGCAATGTTTCGCCGAGTTTTATCTCGGAAAGAAGACTCGAGCGTCTCAGAATGCTGGAGCGAACAGACGACTAAACGGTTCGCTCGTTACGAATTCCTGGCGATCGAATAATTAATCGTTGCGATACATTTATCTGTGCCACTGCTATGGTCGACGTTGGCGCTAATTCAGCTAAAATTAATCGATTTGTTAAAAGTTTTATACAAGCTGAAACACTGGATACACTCTTCTTTACTTATTAATGTGTATTTAGCCAAGTGTATGTTTGGTTCGTGATCGTACGAAGTATTGATTCGCTTTTATTTTATCTAGAGAAACTATTTTTTTACGCGAAGAAGTTTAAAGGTGATTCGATAAAGGTGTATATTCTCAGGGATGACGCCCTACGAATTTCAATATTCGAGGTCTTCATATCGTTCGAGGGCGTCTCGAAGAATCGGGTTTCGGTCGATGGTGCTTGCCATAGACACTCGAACTATAGCGTTTCCCAATAGTGTCCTCCCTGGAGAGGTTCTGTTTCATGTTCCATCTTCTTGTTTCGAATATCCACAATACGTCACCCACCGCGCCATCCTTTCGAAGGTTTTGTTCCCTTTGTAGCGATACGAGGCAGATCGCTCTTCCCCTTTCTTTGTTCACGGCGAACAATTTTGCGTCGAGATTCTTTCTTCTCGCGAAAACTCTCTTAAATCAAACCCTTCAGTCAAGCATCCTTTTTGCTACCTTCTTTCTTGCGTATCTCCAGCTCTATTAGGGCGAACATATCTTTTACGAAATTCATGATATTCCGCCGCGGAGCGAAAAAGGAGCATCGGGCACGGAATATTTCGTAAAATCTGAACATGTGTCAAGGACAAATTCTGCATACGGAAAAAGCAGAATAAAAATATTCTGTGAATTATTCGACTTTCTTGTTTTGATAGCGGTGTACGACAGTACGTGACAAAAATGTCTGATTAACTTTTTGCGAGCTGGCCGGAGAAACAAGATCGCGCACGGATGTTTATTTGATATTTTTTGTATCCTTTTTGGATGTTTGCAATTCACGGAATATTCTGTATATTTTAAATGCGCGTGCGGTTTAATCAGAAGTTATGCTCCGTTAAAATACACTACAGGTTCGCCTGCGTAAATGATAATTTAGTAATTTTATAAAAATATACGCGTTTCAGTTTTCTCGATCGCGAAACTAATCCTGCGATTGTTCGGACCGATATACTCCGTTATATTATTCGCTGAAAAGGGGAAATTGAATCGAATTCGTTGTGTTATGCTGATATTTCCTGCAGCCTGCGTCCGTGCTCTCGCGAAACTCTTTCGGGAAATCTCGCCACGTGGATCTCTAATAATTTCCTTGTCCAACGGAAGGAGTCCGTCGACGGCTTGCTGCTGGCAAAATACAGGGGCCAAACGAAATCTCGCCCGTGATTTGCGGACGTGTGCTCCCGCGGGAATTGTCGATCGCGCGTGCAGATCGGATTGCTGCGTTGCGCTTCGCCGAATTCAGATGAAATCGCCTTCGCGAAGATTTATGCGCTGCACCGTGGACGAATTCGAACGCGTCGTCCGAGACGTCAAACATTTCCATAATAACGGACTCGAGAAATACGCAAATTGTGACGTTTTATTGGGAAAGATTGCCTTATCTAAACAGCATCGACGAATAGCAGGAAATAAAACAATAAAGTAATTTATCGCACGGGATGCTCGCTACGATATTTCATATTTCGAAGCGCAGAACGTTCTGCGCGCACACGGGAACGCAGGGTCTGGTATTTTAATTAAGTTGATAAAATCCAGCGTTCGACTTCATTTTATTTCCCTTTGTGCCATGCAAAAGAATTTTCTCTGTACGCTTGAATTTTTCAGTCTTGGGGGAAATGCTTATCCGGGGTCGTGCTTATTTGAGAGTGCTCCAAACATCACAGGGAGTAAATTAACTACCAAATAGTCTCCTGAAATGAACAGTTTGCCGAGCGATCGCGGCGTGCACTGTTGTAACAAGGTTTGCAGCCCATCAGGCGTTATGCTGGCTTTCATTATGCCAGTACGCTTCTCGAATTCAACACTTTAATATATTTAATGTTAATCGTGTACTGAGTACAGTTTTGGAACGGCTGTCGAGGGATAGTAATAGAGGGAATAATAATTTCAAATTTTCTTTCTCAATAAAGTATTTGTTAAACTCGTTTACATCGTTCGTTTCAATTTGACAAACAGTACGTATTATTTGCCTATCGTTCGAAACCGTGCTGGTTTTTAAGAAGTATATAGAAATCGATGCATCGAATAAAGCCATTTGTCGAAGCGGGGCTTTTCTGCTTCGATGCGGATCGGTAGATTTACTTGTAAATACGTTCTGGCTACGGCTTTGTTACTCTTGAAAAGGTGGTCCGTCCGTTTTCAGGGTATTAAAAAAAACTCGGAAATCCTCTTCACGCGCAATGTTTCGCAGTAACTAACACGGGAAACAGGGCTCGGTGCCAATTACCTTAACTCAACCCCCTTTACAGCTTTATCACCGCTTTCATTCTTTCCCTCTCATTTTCTGCCTGTCCTCCTCTCGTACGCGCATTGCTCTACACTTGTCCCTTATTTTTTCAGTCTCTTTTCTCCTCGATGAGCATTCGCGACTCTCGCCGCAAATGAGCCACTCCAGTTATGAGAGATTAGCCTAGGGTGTTCGGCAGCTAACTTCCTGTCCTCCACTGTGTGTGTGTGTGTGTTTTTTTTTTTTTTTGTCTCTCATTACTAGGGTCGTACGGAAGGCAGGGACTGCTGAGATCCAACCGCGGGCAAACGAATTCTGAAAAAAATGCGAGACAGAAATGGAACAGCTCGTGACGTTCGGTCCCTCGACACGCACTAATTAAGCTCCAGCATCCTCCTCGGCATTCTCCTCGACATTCCGTTGTGTTCGATGCAATAAACCACGATACCAATTGTTTTTGAGTTGCTATTATTTTCTTTTGTTCACACGTACCCTGTACCTGCCTCCTGTTTTCCGTGTTTGACGTATTACCTCGTTCCAGGGCGAAAAATCGGATCCGTGACTCGCCTTGAATGGAGGGTAAAGAAACGAATTTCATTTCGAGGCGTGATCCAATCACGGGTGAACTGTTCGACGAGGAAAACGAACGAAACACACAATATTATATTAAGGATTCTAACCGGAACCTGAGGTTAACAGTTTTTATTAATATCGATTCATAAGTTTGATGTGCTTATTACTCGTGACCAACTATAATTGTATTTGTAATTGTCAATATTTCATTAGAGAACATTTTGCCCAATATTGGTTTCAACGAAATCCTATAAATTAGGTTAATCGGGTTGCTGTGTATCATTTTGTCCGGGTAACCCAGTTACATGGGTTACTGTACGTATAGTACTAAGGGGTGAAACCACATTTGGGTTACGGTTAGAATTCCTATACTACATGCGTTCGGTAAATGTGGTAATCATTAACTCAATATATACATTTTTATATTTTTTATTATATTTTTTTTAAGAGTATTATTAATGAATATGTATTCAAACAGAGACGAATATTCTACTAATAACGATGATACTGAGAAGTATTCATGATCGCGAACAAGCGGTTTATCGACAGAGTTTACTGTACAGATACTGCAATACATAGGTGTCACTTATAGTTCCAGCTCTAGCCTCGCTCCAGAACAATTAATTAGATTCTGGTTGTCGTCGACGTTCCCTGCAATTTCACACGATAAACATTTCAAGTAATGCAGTACACAATTTCGAAACAATGCAATACGAACAGCAACAGAAATTCGATACATATAGAAACTACTAATTGTTGGTTGCACGATATAAAAGAAAATCAATCACCATCGATCAGGTAATGGATACACTCGAATGATTTTCTAGTGGAAATGTATTTCAGACACTGAATATATGTATCTAGTGCTTAGAACAGATGACGAATAGCCTAGAATTATATTCTGCGCTGATCAAATACTCCTGCAATTAGCGAGGGATTTTTAAATTCCGTTTCACCGGCAATTTTCATTATAATACTTAGCTACAAAATATTGGCTTTAGAGAAAGCATTCATATTAATGGAAACGGAAACAACACTTTAAAAAACTAGTTTATTTGCATGAAAATACCAGAAATTTGCATACTTGTATGCATAAAATTAATTTCTATAATTATTCATAGCACGATATATTTGAAAACAGTCCCCAGTGTGTAACAATGGATCCCCGGTAGATAATAAATAATACCGTTTGTTTACGTCCGGCTTCAATTTTCCTGTCAGAACATATTCGACGATCGTTTTTTATTCCTAGGCTACTTTCGCTTGAAATTCTATTAAATATGAAATGCTAATAAATTCGGTGTACGCGAAATAAGCAAATACGACACACCTGTGTATTCCGTACTTGACGATAAAGCCGAATAAAAACTATACTTTTAAGGATTCGTCCACAATCGGAATACAAATTAATAAGCTTTCGTTTTTTAAATACTTTTCGCTCGATTACCCGTATCGAATTTTGTATTCTGTCCTATTTCGCGAATCGGGTCGGGGAAAATTTCATTTAATCTTCGGAAGAGAAAAAAAGTAGAGAAAGCATCCTCGTGATTGACCAATCAATTTCCGGGCAACTGGTTTTCGGGACACGAGTGCCAGTCGGTCGACGCAATTTCCGGTTAGTATAGGGAAATTTGGCCGGAAATCGGCTCAAAGGGCCGCACAAAGGAGCGTTACGCAAACGTTAGGCGGGCTACGATGCATCGTACGCGATTTCGGCGGGCCCCGCTCACGAAGGCGGGGAAGCCCGTTAGAGAAATGCAAATTGTGCCCAGCCAGACAGCATTAAACGTTGCCATTGTTCCACGACGTACTCCGTCGGTGGTGGCACGGTTGCATACGGTAACACGCGAAATGCACCGCCAGCGAAATTGCCTCCCCGGAAATTCTAAAGGTTTCGTTTAAGTTTCCAGGTCATATGGCTCGAAGCGTTAGGAAGAAAAGTACGGTCAGGCATTGAATGCGCTGGGTTGACCGCTTTTGGCTCTGAGCGTATTTATTTTTCGAGAGCAATCAGAAGGAGTTCAAACGGTCGGTTCCGCTACAAACAAAAAAAAAAAGAGAACGAGGAGGCTTCCGTATTCTTTTTGCAGAGTCGCGGTTGAACGTCTTAACCCAGGGTCGAATTTGAATGCGAAAAAAGATTCGTTCCGTTCGAATCGCGAGTATTTAGTTCTTTCTGCTCGTTGTTCGTTAAAAAAGTATCGAAGGAATCTCGTTTCGCGCGAGACTTTTCCGCCGAAAAGGAATTCCTTGGCTCCATTCGATGAGCGTTCGAACAGGGAGCACGTTTTTTAGAAGATTAGATTGGAACGAGTTTCCCGATTCGCAAGCGCGGTACGAAACCTTCCGAGCTGTTCGAATCCGTAGATTTCTCGGTGGCGAAAGGTTGCATTTAAATTCCATCGGATGCAACGCGAGCGTAATAGCGAAGTCGGAAATTTTTGCCCATTCCGGGACCAGTTGAGAGGGAAAGGAACGTTTCTGCGAATTTAGACGCAGCTGCATTCTCGCTACTGACATTAGGCGCAGGAAACAATCGGTTTCTCTGCCATTTTACGATAGTTTACTTGGACTCCACAATTAGAATGTTTATTCCGGTACCAGATTTCATCGGTAAGCCAGAGAAGGTATTCTTTGGGAACTTTTTGCAATGAAAGCGTGAGCGCAAACATTTTCAGATTTTAGTGGAAACTTGTGAAGCATATTTCCTGCACTTTGACAGTTTTTAATATCGAAGATACGAACACAGTTTGTTTACAAGACATGTTGAAATATGGGCTGCTGAAAAAACACACCGTCTACCCGCGGAATAAAAATCTCCCGTCTACCTTGCTGGAAATAACAATTCCAAATAAATTTTTATTTCATGGAATTCGGGGAATTCTGGTGCTGGAACAAATATTGTACAATCATGAGAATTACTCTGAGATTAGTTAGATATAATTTGTTAAAAGTGAATCTAAACACAGTAATATGCAGGTAGCTTCCGAAATTCGTGTAAACTGTCTATCATTACGAATCTGCCCGAAGCGATATCTTCGTATCTATCTCAAGTTCCCCCACCAGAGTGCAAAGCCGCACGACCTCGCACGATCGGCCTGGCACGAAACTGGCGTCGTGGTGGAAACGAATGTCTTCTGTACGGTTAGTACGGCCCTGACGGGACTAAGTGAAACACGCGAAAGAGCGAGAGGGAAAACGAGAGGCACGCGGTAGAGAACGCGAGTGCTTTCGTGTAGAGTTGGTCACTTTTTGTTGGGAATAACGGATAAAAAATTACGGTGTCGTGAACTCGCGGAGAAGCAATAACTCGTTGGGCGTTACGTGAAAAATAAGTTACCACGGTTCGAGTTTACTGTTCCAAGAAATGCTCCGTTGCATTGTTTGCGAGCAAAAGTTTGTGCTACCGCGGTTAGAAAGTAAGTTCGAACGTTAACGCGCAAATGATATACAATTACGATTTCATAAACGATAGTAGATCATTGGATAGATCATCGGTCGAGCGAAATTAGAGATCGACGATTAAAAAATGTCAGATTTTACCGGTAACTGGCTATGTTGTACGATTTTTTATTTAAAAAATGTTTCGTTTATATATTGCGGTTAAATGCACGTCGAGGGCAGGAAAAAAATCTGCTTTCGAGGACCGAAACAATAATCGGAGTAAAAGTTTATTTGGATAACGCCCAGCACTGTCTCGGCGAGGACGATCGTGCAGGTTCGTGTAAGTCCGGTGAGACTCGGCTCGGCACTCCGTGCGTGCAGCGAGGTTCATGCCGGCCGCCGAGCGATGACGTCAGCAGGCAAAGAGGCCCGTCCACGGCCAGCTCGGTAAAGCTTACGAGAGCTCTTGACGTTTCGCCTCTCTGCGTGCACGCTCGTATTATTTTCGGCCGCTCGTTCGATCCCTGGCCGTCCGTTCGATCGGTATCGCGAGTAACTAGTGCTCACCGTGTGGCGGGAAAAACGTTTCGTTCCCGAACGTCGCGCGTTCCTTCTGCGAGTGCAATCGTGACCGAGGAGCGAGAGAGAAAGCGGCACAGAGGCGGAGGAGGAGGCGTCCGTGGCGACCTAACCTCCCAACCGGTGCGTCGGTGATTTTAATCGGCGTTATAGCAGTGCCGTGTAACCGTGTCACGCGACCTGTGCCAACTGTCGCGAAAATCAGCTCGTCCGCGAAACGTCAGATCGTACGGCGTTGGTCGTTCGACAACGCGTCCACGGATTTTCGTCGCCCGTGAGTTTCTAACCTATGTTCGCGCGACCGGTGCGCGTCTCCTCGACGCGAGCTGTACACGGACGTGAACGGAATGGAGTCGGTAAATAAAGAGTAGAGGTGGGAACGAAGGCAGATGTGCATAGAGGAGTGCAATCTGTTTATGTGACTGGGAAAGTGTCGCGTACATATTGACATTCGCGCTCGCGCTCGTCCTTTGTTTCTTTTCGTGCCTGCGTGTCGGCTCGTGAAAACATCGTGGCCCGATTGGCGGTAGAAATTCGTTCTCGAGCGAGACGGACGGACGAGAGAGGAGCAACCTGTTTCTCGACTGTGTGCGCGCGTCCGTGTCTCTGGTGGAATGCAGGAATCGTGCGTGCAGCGGCGTCCTGATACACGGGTGATTTCCAACTGACGCCGGATAAGAGTGCAGTGTCGGTGTAGGCAAATGCGTCTCTCCATTATCATCTAAATGTGCGATATGTAAGTGATACTGCTCGAAAAGGTAAAGTGACGTTTACGTTGAGTCCGTTCGCCACTCCATTTTCTTTTTTGGCGCCCAGTGCGGAAGGAACACGTGGCAATCGGTAAATTAGGGAATTCGTTACGTTTAACGGGCATTGTTCTTCGCGTAGCGGTACAATCAGACTATTCTCGGAACTAATTAACCGAAAGCCGTCGTAACGTTTCGTATCATTACGTGCCGCGGAAGCGATACGAACGAAGGACATTAGATACAACACGCTTTATTATGTTTCGCTAGAATATACATATATACCTTATCATTTACAATCGTTCTTCGATCGTAAATAGAATATTTCCGTTGCGATATTCTCCGCGTGTCAGACTCTCGGTTGTTAAAGAGATCGCGGCGTTTGAAGTGTGTGTATGTCCACGTGGAAATCGAAGCCTCGCGATCGTGAGTTTCCTTATCCGCGTCGTCATTCGTCGCGGTACGCTTCACAGGAGTACGCTTCGCGCGCACTAGAGTGAGACGGACGGACAACCTGTTTACGATATATACGTACTCGTGTGCACACGTACAACACACCGTGCGCGACGAAGGTAGCGTACACACAGTTTTCGTGGGAGCGTAGAATCGGTTTTTGCTCCGTCCTCTTGTAAAAATACGTACACGTACGTATATGTACGTGTATCGACGGATATCAAGTCGGACGCGGTTCGTGTGCCACTTTAGGCTCCGTACTTTCACTGATCAATCGCCCAGGGCGTGTAGTTCTCGGACCAAAGAGTGCATTCTCTTTGCAGAGGATCTACTAACCTTTACTTCGTACTTTTCGATAGCGTGACTCTTGGCGTCGAGGCACTTGCCTCAATTCGAGCGGAACCGTTCGCGTCGCGTCTTTCGCGGGCACCGAGAATCGATTTCAATCGATTTCGAAATAGGTGGCGGTAACGGTCAACGAACGTTACGCGTACGAGTCAGACCAGCCATTGGAAACTAACTTTTTAGATGATTTAACTCTTTGCGGCACAGGATTTCAGATAATAAGACCCATGTTGCACAGAAATTTTATTGCGTTTTAAATTAAACAAAATTGGTACATTTTTATTAATGAAGGTATCACATAATGTAAAAACATAAAAAAATAGTAATAGTTTAATTAAATTTATTGCAATAAACCTACCAACACAAGTAAATACATTTGTAACATTTGTTGAAGATATTACCAACTGCTTTACGTAAATAAGACGAAATATAAACCTTTGCACATGCAGCTATTGCAATATTTCGAGGTGGGACTGAAAATGTCCCACCATGCATTACGGTGCACCAAAAAGGCGGGACACTTTTAACTCCAGCGTGCTCCAAAGAGTTAAACGCGCTATTCCGCCCGTAGTGTCTTTACTTCTCTTCGAATATTTAAAATATAATTGTTTGACTATTTAGAAAATAAAATTGTTTTTGTTTCATTTACGTACTCGGATAAAAGGGTTCGTAAAATTACACGCTTCACGTGCTCCGACTACGCTCGCGACTTATCGACACTACCGATTAGGCATTACATAATCATCGGCTATAGCATGTGACGCTGTCCGCGGAGGAATAATTTTCTACGTTATTTGCCTAGGCAATTTGGGTTAACCGATCTACGGTTGATGGCAAAAGCATCCGGCCATTGGGTGTATTAAATAAATTTAATTAAAAACTTGCGTTTACAAATATTTACGTTTACGATTCGTTGCATTATTTTAATGAATTTTTATATAGAGATCCTAAAAAGCATTTTTTTTAAATAGGTATTACGAATTGGATGTAAATCGAGGAAATTTCTTAGCTGTATGTAGGACGGTTCGGTGTCCCTGGCTTTTATCAATTGGGTTGCACTTGCGTGAGATATAAATGCGGCACGGGCCCGTAGGAAATAGGCCGCTGGGGGAGCATAATACGGCTCCGTGTCACCGTAATCGCGACACAGAATCTATGATGTATTTTACGCATATAAAATTACCGGTCTACGCAACGGTCTCGTGTTTCCTTTAGATTGAGTTTTCAACCGGCCGCGGCACTTTCACGTTGCAATCGTACGTTAAACTCGCGCGAAACCTTTGGAGAAGGGACCGAATATTATCGATATCCGATCGTTTCTAATTACAGATCGTGTTTTACACTTATGATTATCCGCGAGTTACAGTTCGAGACCGACCATTCGTCCAGACAATGGTTCTGAATTTTCGTTCGTTAAAAGTTCGACTCGTGTCCCGGTCGTATTTTAATTGGCCTATTTACATACCGTTCGTTTCAACGAACACCGATGTTTGAGAGATGGCAGAATGTAAGAGAGTTTTACTGAAATTTATTCCCACGATTCCTTCCGCACGAGTGGATTCACGTTGATCTTTTAACGCGAACGTATCTCTGCCTTTTCTTTCGGTGAAGTGCGGTTCCGTGAATTTCGTGAGAAAATTATGTGGCACGGTGTTCTCTGAGCGTGCGGATTAATTGGATTAATTTACATCGAGCGTCGATCGATCCAAGTAGAGGAGGATGACCACCAGGCGAAAGAAGAAGTCGCAGGACGGGTTCCTGAAGAAGGTGTCGAGCCTGTTCAATCTAGATACGGTGAGTCACTCGCAAAACGGAACGTGGTGTCACGAATTTCGTGTCACATCGGGCTATTCTATTTCGAATACATCTTTTAGCGTTACGGTGGCTTTGTCGCCGTTCTACGCCATTGTTCCGTCTACCGGTTGAAAGCATTTTAGCGTAGGAAGTCGGAAAAAGAAGTATCAGGAAGTTGGGTCTGTTTGAAACGCGTCGACCCGTTCGCTTAAACTCTTTCGATGCTTCCGCGTCGCTTATAATAAATATTTAAGCAAATATTTTGAATTAAAACTCCATTTGTTTATCTAGAAAGGATAGGAGTTAACTGAAAAATTCTAAACTTAATAATCATAGGAACATTTACATTTAATTAAATAACGAATACATATTTACATCGTATTTACAGAAATTCACCTTTTAAATTTCATCCCATTATTCAAGTAAATATTTTGAATTAAAACTCCATTTGTTTATCTAGGAAAGATAGGAGTTTACTGACAAATTCAAAACTTAATAGACGTAGGAACATTTATGTTTAATTAAATAACGAATACATATTTATATCGTGTTTACAGAAATTCATGTTTTAAATTATATCCCATTATCAATGCCCTATTGTATAATTTTGATCAAGTGACTCGTTACGGATGCAAGTAACGTTATTGATCTCTGAAGCAAAGGATGCCCGAGCATTTATGCCAATGGCATTTTAAATATTCGTCTCTGTAACGCTACTGTAAAGTAATTGCAGTACGTAACATTATGCGGTCTTTAAGCGGAACAAATACGACATTAATCTTCAATAAGCACCAGGTACGCGTAATAGCAAAGTTTTTGAATAAAAACAGACGAGACCTTGATAACCGTAGACGAGCGATTGTCGGATCGTGGAACACTTTATTAAACTGAACATTTCGTTCTGCGTAATGCATTTATTCAGGTGCATAGATCTTGCCGCGTAAGAACCGAGGAAGGCTAAACGATGTACCGACGAGTTTACAGAGTAATATCGCATCCCACCTGGATGAAACGGATTACAAATGTTTCTGTTTTTCTTGCTCGCCTGGGTAGCTCGTTCGACTGCGAGCCATTTTGCAGAACGAGCGGAACGAACGAAAAAGGGATTTGCATTGTTGTTAAATTGAGCCATATTTTGCTTTCTGCTCTCTCGGTGCGCTTCGTTTTCCCTCTTTCCTTCTCGACGCATCGAACGAGCAAATAGCGAAATCTGGGCGTATGAAAGTGGACAAAAATTGAAATGAACACGGACAGTGAACAGCGATTAGATTTTATTAACAAATACCCTAGTTTTTTTTGATCGAAGAGGCATCAGTTTAGCTTTGCCTTGCCCTAAAGCCTGCATTGGCAACAACGATGAATTATTTGCCGCGAACCAACGTAACAAGTCCAAAGTAACTTGTGCAAGCGTGAACTGATTTAGTATTCGTCGCAATCTATCATTAAATAGTATACCGTGGCACGAAGTGCTATAAACGTAGTGTACACACGGAGCACACGCACGAAAGTTCGTAATCGTCTAATTCATAACGTTGCAACTGCGAGGAAAGTCGATTTCCCCCGTACGCGGCGTTATTAACTTCTGAAAGGTGCTAGTTTTCCGCGACTCGAGCAATATCGTTATCGTCCGATAGCGGCCATCGCGTTCTGAAAACACGACCCTCTCCATTGTCGGTCGTATCTGCTCTTTTCACGGTAGAAAACGAACCGTCGTGCCTCCGGGAGAACGAAAGGAAAATGAGACGGCCGTGAAAGTGGAAAAAAGAGATCGCGCGAGAGGCAACCTCACCGTACGCGGAGGGAAAAATGTTGCGAAGTTCGAGAAGTGTGAGAGAATTGCCGTTGAAAACCGTTCGACCATTTTTCTCCTTGATTTCTCGAACGTTTCGCGCGATAAGGAAACGTGGAATAACTCGGAGAGGTTCCGTAGACTCTCGGATAAAGAAGGAAGAAACGAGGAAGTAAAGGAGAACCCGGAACGTAAACAACGTCGTTGCGCAGCTTCAGTCGGCACACAACGAGTTTTGCAGACAAACTGCAATACAATCGCGATGTTTCTTTCGTTCAATTGTGTTTACAAATGTTACTATCAAATTCTTCGATACGGAGAGCTTGTTGCAGGAGTATCGGTGATATTGCCTTCCTTCGGAAGCTAAATTCGGTTCGGTGCTCAGGGCTGAGAGTTATGAGTCTTTCTAGTTTGGGGGCACAAACAGACGATTCTGTCTCTAGTACCTTAAAGTTTCGAGTTTTCAAAATTGCTACGTTACAGGACTTTAATTTGGACTCTCGTATCGAATCTTTAAGGCAGAGTACTTTGACGAGAACACTATGCAGTTGCTTTGTAAAACTGAGAACTATCGAGTACTTTTCCACGAGTGTAGGAAGATTCATTTCACTCGATGTGTTTACTGATAGGTACATGTTCCTCGGTAGATAACGGAGTTGAGTCTCGTAACTTTTGATAAATAGTTTAGTAGAGCCGAGCGTGTGTCTATAAATTTTGATCGTTCGTAAATGAGCGAGTCCTATTAAAATTCTGCGCGGTCGACGTTTGTTTTCCTTCGCGAAATCAACGTGTTGGTAAGCTTCATCGAGCGTCGTAAGCGCCCAGTTTACATTGGCACCTGATTTCGACACGTCCAAGCCGCTTCGTCGGTCCTAAGTCAACCTGGACACCGTGGCTTGGCGTAAGCTTCCCCAACTGTACACAGTTTGCGAACCAGCGAATGCCGAAATAATTTTGCGGTGGAATTTCCCATTGAAACGCGGAGCAATGTCGTAATACTTATATCCTCGCGTTCGTCGAATCAAAGAAATCCTTCTATTCTTCAGTTTTCCTAAAACAGCGTGGTAGATTTACTTTTTCCTTAAGACTCTCGCGATTTCGTCACGTAACATCGTTGTGCCACTTACAGGCACGCGTGCCCGGTTATGGACTCTCCGTGTGTCTTTTGTCCTCGATATTCGGTCCTCTCTTTCTACGATAACTTCTCGCCAGAACTTTCTAAAATACAATTGTTGTAATCCATCGTTTGTAATTTCTGAAATTTCGGTTCGTTCTCGAGTTTCCTTTTTCCCCGAGTTACGCCTACGCTCGATGATAAAAACGAGACACTTGGATAACATTCTCAAGGCCAACCTGACCTGGTTGACACGTTGTCGCGCACATGGTTAACAGGCTCGTGCGTTACGAAATCACGGTAAACAGGTCGGTGATAATTGACATGGATTAACAGTCAATTGAGAATCGAAGTGGCTCCTGCCGCGTCCGGAGCTGCATATGCATTTCCTCTTCTTGGCTCGTAACGCGTTCCTCAATGCGTGAGACCACGGATGGTCTTATGCAAGACCTCCTGGCGTATGCGTTCGTCGTACGAGCGCATCGTGCACGTGCACACACGCACTCGTAATTGGATATCGGCGCGACCTTCGCGCGAAATGCGCGATTTCAGGCTTGAAAACGAGGATTGGACTTCTAATCCTTCGCAAACGAGCTGCGAAAGAAACTTGTCTTCGGATCTGGAGCCTGAAGCATCGCGAAATAAAGAATAAAAGTAAAAAATAATGAAACGGTCGAGCGTTGGTTTAAAGGCTGAATTGCGTCGCGTTGCAATAAACTCGCTGTCACCGTAAGCAAGTCGAATGTCACGGAGGATAATTGGAGAGGAAGTGATGACAGTGTCATTCGATTGGACTTCTTGTCGTTCGTAGGAGAATTTGATTTTGTATGAGAGACTGATAAAGTTTCTCCAATCGCGAGAAAGTTTGTTTCCTCGTCGCCAGGTTCTTTTTGTTTACAGAATAATTTTAACTGGAATCCTTAGCACCCTTGTCGTCGAAGGATTAATGGCGCCCCGTACCGCGAAAGGAAAGATCATTTTTGTCGTGGTTGCGGATTATTTGTCCTTGTTCGTAGCACGCAGTACTCGCTGTCGACTTTTTCGTTGAGAACCTCTGACTTTGACGCCTCTCTTATTCCCGTCAGACGCAGACCTCCCTCGGTCGACCTTCCGGAGGTGGTTGGAAGTGGAGGTTGGCCCGCAAACCTCGGCGAGCTGTGCACCGAATGTTGAATCGTATAACTTGCACATGCTTCCCCCGTGCCCGTAAGAACCTTCCACCCACCCCCAGGTGTGGACCAAACGCCATTGAATGGAGTGTTTCACGGCAGGCTGCCGGCTCCATACGTTTCGTGCCAGACACGACGATCTCCCTCTTATTTCCTTTCTGCTCTCGCTTCCGCGCGATCTGCGTTCTCGCTTTGTCTTTTTGCGCGCCCCGGTCTCTCGCATTCTTCGCGGGAGACTCTCTCCCAGGGTACACCTCAATCTGCAATCGCCTAAATTCTTTCCCAGAGCGCATACCTGGCCGTGTTATTGCGCATTGAATTCCTAGCCAACGAACACCGAGAGATCGCGTCGAGAAATGTACAGCCGAGATTTAAGTTGCCCGGATCGCGATGAATTTTACAGCAGCTTGAGAAATAAGGTCCATCGATCCTCGAACATCCGCCATTTCGGTACGATCTCAACCCTTTCTTTCCTGTGACGAACTATCAAATTACAACGTGTCTTCTAACAGCGTAATAATATGATTACAATCGTGGAACAGTAGCTGTTACTTCCCAGGTACTTATCGAAAATATATTTTCACGAAACGCGTAAAAGACCAGTCGCTATGAATAATGCATACGACACCGTTATGTCTTATTTTCCGATTGGTTCGCAAAGTATTTCCATAAACCTCTCTACTCGAATCCTAACGCCATTGTGCATCCCTTCTTTGTTCGTCCAGGTTGCAATTGTTGTTGAATAATAATGTACATATTTCTCATTATTTTCTGAAACACTTCTCCTTCGTTCAATTCAATAGTACAAGGTCCAAATAGGGTTCAGTTAGAGCAAAGTTTTTCGCCAATTTTCCATCCAGAATTTCTGCTGGAATTTCTGAGATCTTTATTTTCTTGTACGCGGTGCCGGAACAGGAAGTTGGAATCGAATTATGAGGGACGGAATCGTTTCGAGATTCTAGGTAGCATTTACGATTCCCGTTGCTTTTCACGTGGGACATCCAGCGGTATTCCATGGGTCGTTGTTAGCGTTCGCAGTCCAAAGTGACGGGACGATTCTCAGGGCCGTACATTTCCCAGGCACGCTTCGAGAGTTCGAAGTAGCAAAGAGAGGACAAAAAAAGGGGAAAAAGTCACTTTGCGCTAAGGTAAGGTCTCTGAGGGAGAACGATCCAATTTATCGTGCACCCAAAAGCTTTGTATCACTGTCTCCACATTGTTCACGACGATTCTCTACCTAACTTCATTCCTGCTAAGCTTCGAGTTACATTATCGGATTAAGTCCCGTCGCATCATGCAACCTGGGAATTACAAACTGTTTCGTTCATTCTTTGCGAGTAATAGGATTAGTTTCTATAAATAATTTTCCTGGTTTTAAAATTACACGTACCTCTGGGCATAAAACATTGATATCAGAATCGTATTCAACTGAAATTTTCAGGCTATTAGGTGTTCCCACAAGTTTCACAAAAGATTATTAGCAAATTTCACAGGTACTGTTTTCATTTGTTTCTCGATAGGTCGCATTATGCGATGGAGGGATACGTGTGAGAAAAATTCAGACACGAGCACAAGTATTGTATGCATAGAAGTGTCTTAATCGACATTCGAGGTAACATTTTTAAGTCTACTCATTTGCTATTAGATTGAAGGGTTAATAAGTGCAGCTTATGAATATTCAACTTTAATTGCTCGTAAAGCACGTTATCTTGAAACTGAAAACGGTGTTGTAAGTCAAGGTGCTAATTTACTGTGAGTCATCCTTTATATCGTGCTACTGTAATATCTCTCATTATAATTCTAAATGCATTTCTTTTTTTCTATGACATGATAATGCTGGTAGCATTAGTACCTCGGTATGAAAGATAAACAACCCTTCATAATAAGTCGAATTCGAAGTAGACGTCGAAAATAAATTGCTGTATTATATTTTCCGGTTGATTATCGTTCGAATGAAATGTTATCAGTTTCTGTGTCGTTGGTCCAAGCTGACTTTTATCTCCTCGAAGCTTCGAAAACTCGGAATTTGGGGGATAGTATCGAAAGCACGCTCGAACAAGTTTGACGCGTCTTTTTCCTCCGATACTGGCAAAAGTTATTCTTCTACCGTCGCGTGGACAAGGCAGCGCGCGAATGCAAGGAGCTTTAAGTCCTGAGAAATGGCCAGGATGAGGGGAACGGCCACTAAGCCACCACGGTTGTTGGACCTTCCGTCTGGCATCGAAAGCTTCCCTTATACCGCCCCTCTCCCCAGGCCGTCCATTTTCAGTCTGCGAGTTCTACCCTTAACATATTACCCACCCTAGTTTACGCGGGCTATTTTTCGTATAAGAACGAAAATACGTTTCCCGTTAGCGGGGGAGCAAACTGAGCGCTCTTTGATCTCCTACAACTTTACTTGACAATTTCTGTCTCGAGCAGACACTCTCAGACGACGATTTATAAATTACTTTCACTTCCAATACGCGTTCACGCATTTCACACAATAGTTTTTCTATTTAATGTCGAGCATCGTAACTCCAAAATTGTCACTAGGTAAAGTTCGACATAAATTTTCCCTTTCGTCAAAATTGTACATTCGTGAAAAAGGTTTCGTAATAGTATAATAAACCGAGTTGAATGAAAAATTTTCCCCTACCGCTTTTTCCAATTTCGTCTGGAACAGAGTGCCAGTTATTCGAGGGAAAAAGACGCTGGCAATGGCCAGTCAGGACGTTGACGAATCCTTTTCTATCCAATCCGCGTACCATCCAGGAGGGTGCAATCGGGGGGGAAAATTTGGTCCGTCGTCGTGTTAAACGGCAAGTTTTGCGTAACATTGCCCGAGGCAGGGGTGGAAAGACGATCGCCAAGGCGGAAGTTGGAGCAGTTCGCAAAGCTTCGGCTATCGACAAGGGTTAAATCCGTACGAATGGATTCGTAGGTGTGCATGGCAGCCATTCTCGTTAAATTGGGCCGGCTGAGAAATGGAGAGCAGCCAGTTCGGGGGTAGTACGAAGCAGAGGGAAGGCGCTGCCACGGTGGCCAACGTCGGGGGTGGGTTAGGGAGACACGGACAGCCGACAAATGGACGGCCGTTCGTATTCGCGGACGTATTTCACCGGACGGACACTGACCAGTCTGCTGCCTCGAAAGCCAATACCAGCGAGGCTTTGACCTTTTCTGACCGTCCTTCCGCATTCATTGTTCTGTAGCCATCCACTTGTAACCTGGCGACTTATCTCTCGCGGCTGCTTGTCGGACCATGAGTCGTTTTCACCGGGTGTACCGGATATTTGTCAGTGTTCGTTGCACGGCCCAGGAATTCGCGCAATTACGTTTTCGTCCAAGTGTACGGGCCGCTCCCTTTGTCCTAATATCGCTGGTTTACACGCGGGGAGGAATTTCGAATTATTTCGTTCGATTAATTTTAAGTCGACAGTGATCGTTCGATTCCATTATTCGCGCGAAATTACGCCACGGTATTGAGACGGTTTACGCGGTCCGACGTGCACCGATAATTAGCTCGCTTTTTGTTTATAGCTCGTTGCGATCGAACGAGTAACATTGTCCCGCGAGAAGAATTAATCTATCGAACCCGGGGTTCACCGATACATTAACTAACCGGAGGTACGCGTTCAATTAATTCACCGATAGCAGATACTTCATCCCGTTTCGAAATTCATATTAAATAGATCGGACCGAATATCGGCTTTTCATTCATAAACATTTGTTACCGCATTCTAGGCAGAGTTAATTACTTTCGGCGATATTAATTAAAATTAAGCGACGATCGTGCTCGTTCGCTTTGTTTAAACAGAAAGGAGGCTTCCTATTTCCGGACTCGATCGCGGTTGGATTGTTATTGCTCAATAATAAAATGGCAATTAACGCGCTGTGTTCTGCTACGGGTCGATTAGGTAGTGAGAAGAATTATTATTAAATTAACCTTCTACTAAATTTTAATATCATAGACAATACGATGAATGGAGGATCACAAATTCAAAATGTAACTAATATTCTAGCAAATATATCGACGTCTTGATCGAGGTGATCCTGCTTACGAGCAACTATATTTGCCAGAGGAACGATGGAAATGAAGGCATCGTCGAAATAATTTCTCCCATCGACGATTTCCGACGTCGTTGATTGAAAGTAACACCGGTCGAGATGATTTCTTCGTCGATGGTTTCCGGTATCGCTGATTGAAAGCAACTTCCAATTACGGTGAGGCGTCTACCCCCGTCGGCTGGCTCCGATTCTAATCGATTTAACTCATCTCCCGTTTCTGCTAAGACACGGTACGTACGCCCGATAATTGACAACGATCGCGTTCGTTCTTGAACTCCGTGTTTCCACGATAGATTCTTCCAGTTTATTGCTGGCAGCGCCTCGCGATAAAGAAGGCACGATAAGACGCGACGTACGCGTTATCTACGGTCCCCGTCGCGTGATTACGAAACATTCCTATGCATCTGTAGAGATACACGATAAAGAAACCCTTTTGACTCGTTATCGAGCACTACTTTCATTGATACCGCTCGCTGCGATTAGGATTCGCGTAGTTACATTCACGCTCGTTACAGTTGATATTGTACAAGCAGAAATAGAATGGATCTAAGCGATTACAAATAATTAATTCGTGTAATTTAATTTAGAATCCTTAAATTAGTCGGTGTCGTCCGCGAAAATCGATTTCGAAATTGCGAAGCATTCGTGTAGGATAAAAATTCGACGATTCCCGTAAAGTACGAAATATTGGGTTTCAGATGAAACGTGGGGATTCGTAAATTTTCCAAACGAGCTTGCAAACAAACTCTCGAGCCTCCTGCGCGCAGCACCGGACTGAACCGTCGTCCACAAAGCTTTTGATCGGATTTGGGGGTTGAAACGTTCCCCCGTGCGCGCGACGGGAAAGCTAAAAAGTACATTAAAGATGAAAAACCGACGGCGCGAGACACATCACGAAGATGAATAGCGTGTTATTAAATTTCACAAAGAATCCTCGATTAACCCCTTTGATTATTCGTTGGAATTCGTCGCGTTGTTTTATTTCCCTTCGGACACGACGCGTAACATTTTGCGAACAGTTCGAGTAATTTTCCTAAATTCTGGAATAAAATTCGTTTTTTCCTTTTGTCCGACACGTGCGCGTTTTTCAATTTCAAGTTTGAATTTTCTGCGGCAGTGCATTTCTCAGCGATCCAGCATCTAAATTGTATTTTTCACGCAACTTGGGAAGTGCGGCGAAAGAATTGCACCAGCTTCTTCGGTTTCTTCGTACCTGAAAGTTTACGTGTCGGCGGAGCACGGAGGATGGGCCGCGAAGGAACGGAAGAATTATATCCGGACATTTTTCAAATCTGCAGCAAGGATTTACCTACGTGCCTTTTCTGGTACGGGAGGATGAATCATATTTTATTCCAACGCTCCCTCAAGTTGTTCCCGAGTTTTAAAGTTGCCTGGCACACACACTATCGGACGGAGATTTCGCGAAACCACCGACAATTTTATTTGCGTCTTTTTTGAACCGTGCATGTAAATACGAACGCGTATTTTCGAAGCTATCGTATCGCCATTCTTTCGGAAATTCGAATCCACCGAACACCGGATCAGCTGTTTTTTTGTCTTTATCGGTGCTACATTATTTCTATTACAAAACAATTTTTTCGATCGTTCGATTACACTCGTACGATTTTATTTGTTGTCAGAGATTTTTAAAAACTTCCTGTTTTTCACTGAGGAAACAAGAAAATGGAATTAAAAATTGATAATTTACTGGGTTCTCGAACTACATGCACGCGACCCCAGATTTTAATATTATCCGAAAATATTTAATAATCTCATTTTTTTCGAATATTCAGAAAGTCGGGATGCACGAGTATTCTAAAGTTGAAAGCTCTCGAGGTGCATCATTTTCTTGCTCTTGACGCAGTCGCCGGATAATGTTGAGTTTATTCAATTTTTTTGTTCTCGCGCGGTTGATCGAAATCCACGGTGCAATTCGACGACTTTGACACGATCTAGCCCTCGGTGAATCTGCCCGACGAATATATGAATACTTATGAATACCCCGTTTCGTCCCTTCGAGAGGCTCGAAATCGATATTCCATAAATGTGTAAATGTAACCGAATCCGAATCATTCCGTTTTCTAAGGAGACTACCTAGCAATGGCGTGGGCCATTGGGAGTGTATTAACGCCGATAGCGGGGCTAGGCCCTTCAGTTTTATTCGCATCTGCATCTGCAAATCGTCCCGTTACGATTTTTCGCTTTATTCATATTCATCGGGCGCGTAGGAATCCCGAGAAAATTAAACGAGCACGCAATTAACGCGTTTTACAATGAAGTTTCAATTTAAAAAATATTGCCAACTTCAGATAAAGAGGAAAATAGAAAATTGATCCGTGAGAAATCGTTTTCACTCATTCGAAAAAGTTCGTATTCTTGCAAGTGCGTTTCCAATCTCCGTTCGAACCGGTTTTTGTGCTTCTGTGAATATTTACACGCACGGAAGTCTCGAGATCCTCAATTGTGTTTATCTTTTACGTAATGTATGCGACACGAGGTAATACTCGGTGCATGCTAAGAGACCGAGATAAGATAAATACGTTTCGAAAACCGGGCGTTCCGTACTTTCGAAATTATTCGTGATCTTCCCACGAGAACTCGAAAATTGCAGGGTAGAAGCGAAGAGTTTGGTTGTTTTAACGAACGAGGAGCACACAAAAGTTTTTATTCGTTTAAAAATATCCGTCAGTTAACAGAACAAATCTGTTTCCAGCGAACAAAGTACCAAGGGATGGACAATTGTTTCTACGAATTTTATTACGGTTCGGTTCGTAATACCCGCGACTCTGCAAAAACGCAACAGCTTTAAGGGAATACCAAATGAAGGAAAGGTTTCTGCAAACGAAAACTTTTTAGAGATCTTTCCCTGGACTCGAACCAAGCTAATTTTCTGTCTGGGGAAGAACTTCTCTTCCGGCGAAAGATAACGAACAGCGTATTTTCGCGACAGTGCACGCGCAAGCTCTGCGTCAACATCGTTTGGAGGGGAAAACTACTAAAACTCAAATATGAATTACGCGGTGCATTCGTAAGAATCCGAACGAGAGATTGGCGCAATTACGAAAACAAAAATTTCTTTCGCGCGACGATGATTCGAATGTCCCGCGGGCGAGCAAAAAGTTTTCGAAAAACGCGGAAGAAGCTTGCGGGCAAAGCTTTTAATTCTCTGGAAGACCGGCCCGGAAGTGGGCTCGCGTAGAAGCTAATTGAATTTCATATTCCACCGCGCATCGCGAATCGAGAGCTTCCGGCGACGGAGTGCCTTGTAATTAATTACCATTCAGGCTTGCTACATCTTTTCTGCCGTCGCCTCTTCTGCTCACTTTTTTCTCGTCCACTTTTCTCAGCCGAACAAACGTGAAACGCGATGCTCGATTCGAAACTCCCCGAAGGGATGGATCGTCCAGGATCTTCCTGTTCGTCTTTAGGGCAAGCTAGCCAGAAGTGAATCAGACGTTAAATTAGTTTTTTAAAAAACATATCGATTGCACTCTCGTAATAACGGAAACGAGCGTCGTTCGCGCGGAAAATTAGATATTTGCGTGAAAAAAGAATGGTGTCAAAGTCCGGAAATTGGTATAAATAACTGTTCTTTTTGGGGTAGAAACGAAAAAAAAATGGACGTCGAGAATCGAACTGAGATTTCTCTCGTAAATGGGGAAAACTTGAATGCCTTAATTTCTTCCAATTAAAGAGTATAGTTAAAGTAATTGAAGGATCGTCTATACGAACGACTTGATCGTCCATTCGGATGGCTAATGCATTAAAACCTCGTTCGTGAATTACTCGAATGCCCTGTTATTCGATCATGACACGTTCTTCTAGAATACTTATCCTTCTGTAGTTTTCTGGGACACATTACAGAAACAGGACACGAAATAATTCATAAATTGGAAAGTACATTTTCCGTGGGATAAAATTCTATTCGTTCTTCCACCTTATTTATGTAATTCTCTAATTATCTAGTTCGAGCAGATCGTTATTGTTCCTGCACACGAATGTGAACAGTTCGCTCGAAGATCTTACGATACTTTCACGTATCAGTGAAAATACTGTTGCAAATTTATTCCGTACCATCTGATTATGAGACCGTTGAGTAATAAGACCATTATTAGTACTCGTTTCGCTGTTAGTACGTTTTATTTTTCAACCGTGCACGAGCTATCGTATTTCCTGGCTGGGAACGTCGCGCTTTTCCGCGTGAAAATCCGAAGATTAAATTTCACCGGGATACCCAGGGTTTGCGTAGAGAGACGAATATATATATTTATAACCCAAAACGGGTAAAATGTTTATTTAGGTAAAAATGTCGAACGACGTATGAAATTCAATCGTAAAATGAATCGTTTCTCTTTATAATCTACCTGTTGCTCCAAGGTGTAATTCTCAGCCTTATTATTCGTGCGATGAAAGGAATAAATTTATCTCGAATTTCAAATCATTCATCGTTGGAAGCGCGTGTTCTCTCCGAATATTAATATTTATAAATAGTGGTGTGTTATTGAATGAAAATAATTTTATCGTGCTTGCCTCGTATGCGCAGTTAGTTTAGCTCAACCGCGAACGCTTTGCCATGAATATGATGGAAGTAACGTGTGTTACACGGCGCGTGATTCGAGTGTATTCAGTTTCATCCGCGTACATGCGCGAGTGCCTTTGAATATTTCCTATATTCACGCACGTTCCTGCTGATGTGCGTTGGAGTGCGTCAATTCATATTTCGCGTGGCAGGTCTATGAATAACAAGAACGACGAGATTTCGTCGTAAAATACCCCGGTTATCGGCTTTCCTTTCCCCCGAAGAAATATATCTGTTGAACGTTACGTTCCCCTCGATACTTTTCCTTTCTCTCTTTCAGAATTGTTCTTCTAAGTGACTATTTTTCTCTTTTCGCGTCGACGCCTCTTTGCAGGAATTCCCACGAAAGAAAACGCGGTTCCGATATCGATAGTGATTTCTTTGATCTCTAAGAGAAGCACAATATGGGGATTAAAATTTTTATTCGAAACTCTCGCCTGGAAAAACAATTAAATTGCTTCCTAAACTTTCAATTTCTGTCTCTAACTTGCGAAATAAAATGCTCGTAAGTGACGTAAATTTGAACATCGTCGCTTCATGAATAACCAAAACCGTCGGGATTCCATCGTGAAGCAACCGTATTATCGTCTCCATCCCTCCGCCGGGGCGTACTTGTTGAATGAACCATCTTCCCGATTCTTTTCAAGATCAGCCACTTCGAACCGGCCGGCAGTCGTCTTGGTCTATTTTCAGAAATTATCCCCCGGTGGAATTGGAGAAGCCTTCCCCATCGTCTTTATCCGAACGAGATGAGAAAAAGGGGTGGTCGATGGCTGTAGGGGCGGCGGGAGTGATAGGCCACCTTTCTCCCATCACGTTGCGCCCGCCGCAAGACGTTTTTCATTGTTCTCGACGTACAAAGTAAGAAATACGGAGGAAATTACCTGTCTGCTATCTTTACTCTATTGTTATTTCGCGGTGCTCTTATTTATCGTCGTGATCGAGTTCCGGGATACGGCCGTTTGATGCCCGTGGAAATGCTCGAACCCATCGAAGGGGAACACGGATGATACGTAATCGACGCTCTGTACGATTCCAAGATGTTATACTTCATTGTGTTAATGAAATTTGAATGGTATATGGGAATCGAAACGAAACAAATCTCGTACTTCCGTGAGACAGAGATATTAGAATCTTACGATCGTACGCCAAAAGAACGGAACTTTTCGTGCATACTGATCGCCGAGGAAAGTTCATGTTGCATGAATTTTATTTTTTTAAAATAAATTATTATTTTCGCTTTCCTTTGTTCGAGCTTACATGAATGTTTCAGTAACACGAGATTGGAATTAGATACACTATACAGGTCGTTCAAATAGAAGAATTTAAAACCGTATAATACCTGTAAACGTAGACAATTAGTGTCCAGTTAACACAGGTATGTAAATCAAACTGTTAGAGTAATTTGCAGCTTTCGGTGCCTGTAAACAGAGTTTTCTTTATCCATGAAATATCTAGAATTCGATAGATAACAGATGAGTAAAATGAAAATAAATTTATTCCTGACGTTTGTTAATTAATTTTTGTATAAGAAATGACGGATTCAAAGTGGACGTTGAAATTTATTGCAACTCGAGGCGCCGAATTCATCTTTTCCTAGATCGTCCCGCATAAATGCCTACACGTCGTCCAGATCAGTCACATAAATATTTAATAGTGGGAGGTTCGAATTGGGTACTGTATACACAGACGCGGGGCCAGTAAATTTCCCTTTCGCGTAATGGTACCCAGCGGAATCGTAGGCGTTCGCACGTACGCAACGGGCGCACAAATCGATTCAAGTTTCAATAAATTTCGATTAGAATTGGCCCCGCGGAGAAACAGAGGGACGACGGGACGAGAACAGGGGTGGAAAACCGATGGAAATGAGGGGATGGTGATTCATTTCGATCATCCCGTCGAGTAGCTGCAAAACCGTGGTTTCTCCCTTTCTTTCTCGCGCCGTGATAACGAGCCGCATAAAGTTGTTTTATCTTTCGCCGTCCCAGCGACGGAAATCTTCCCTTCATTGTTACGATCACTCGTTTCCGAGTTAGGGAATGAAATATCCCAGGCGGGATGCCATTCATCAAAACAACCGCTCGACACCGGGAGCCACGATGAAAGAGCGAAAATTTCTTCCTGCTGATAGGCAAATAGCAAAATAAAACGTTTGTTCCTCGACGTTACATTTTTATATTTTTTAGACATTCGAAAAAAGCAACTCTAATTATCGTTGCAAGTTGGATCTCGATCGACGCGTTTCAACTGACCCGAAAATTCATTTTGCTGCACTTTTCGGCCGGCAATTTAACGAAACGTATCCCGATTAGCGACATTCCGGCCGCGAAGCTCAGTTAATCTTTCGTTAACGAGCAGAAACTGCACGCGGTTTGTATCAGCGTAACACTGTTGGGACCCATTAATTAAATGAAGAAAAATAGACGCGCGTGTGTTTGGGAACGAACCGATAACCGGGGTAAAATGTGTATCGTCTACCAAAATATACTAAAATAGACGCAGATAGTTTATAAAATAGATAATTTTAAACATCCATTTTGTCCATTTTCTCCAAGTATATTGTCTCGAGAATATATTAAATTATAAACACGTTGATCGCGTTGAAGTCTGTTCACTATAAAATATTTTACATTCATTTTAAGTACGTATTAAAATTATTAATTAGATCGATATTCACGGCAACCACGGAGTTGCTTGAATCGAGTACAATGAACTCGTGACTAACGTGTTCTTTACGCGCTTATCAAGTACGTTGACACGCACCTAGCTTTAACTTTCCTTTGAATCTACCATTTGGAATAGATTTACATAATTCGAGGAAAATTAAAAGTAAATTAGTTCTCGTTAAATCGTCCTCATCGTTTGAACTGTGAAAGAAACGATTTTTCGAAATAGCCGAACTCGAACCCGTTAAGTCGAAAGCTTACGGAACGTCAGTTTCCTAAACGATTTTAAAAAGTTCGCCTCGCGGCACGGGGACTTCGACCGGTTCAATCGCGAAGTTCAGTTAACGCGTTACAATTTCTTTGCCAGAAATTTCCAAAGCTTCGTTTCGCCCGTTAGCTCGGCGTCGCTCGAACTCAGCGACAGAAAAATAATTTCCAGGGGAAAGCTGTTTGGTATTCCGCGACGAAGCCCGTGGAACTTTCCCATTTTTTTCTGTTGTGGTCCACGGAGACCGTAGGCGTTCCTCGTCCAGAAAACTTATCGCGAGCGAAATCGTTTCGAGATCGTACGGTTCTCCGGAGACCAAGGAGCGCGTTCCACGCTCGCCTCTTTTCGAACTATCGAGATTCCTTTTATTCCGTCGCGACGAGGCGCGTTCGACGCCCCTTTTTAAACTCCGTTCCAATCCCTCTCGCAGGGCAAACGTCATTAAATTAAAATCCAGATTCGTCTCGCGTCACTTTCAATCGACCGAGATTCAATTAATCGATGTTCCGGTTTTTGAAAAACATCGACTACGGGACAGGTTCGTTCTCATCTGCAGTATTTTTCCAGCGAAGAATATTCTCCAAGTCTCTCCATTATTGAGCACAGAATAATCCGAATGAACTCATTACTCAGTCCGCCATTGTATCGCGACTCGCAGCTTTCGTGCCAGGTTTGAGCCCGTGGAAGGGAATGCCTCTTTGAAATTACATCTTGTTTCGTTTGAAAGGAAGTTTATAGTTGAGTCTGCGTTTGATCCGACTGCTGACCCCGTGGTAGTTGTTCTTTGCGCCCCTGCATGGCCCCTTTCCGACGCGTGTCATCGCATGACAGCATGATTACTCCCGAGGAATTTGTATCCTCGACGCGTCGAGCGACCCGGAGCCTTTGCCGAAGCATGAAGCTCTCTAGAAAGCAAAATAAAAAAAAAAACGAAATTCCGTGGGGATTCCTCGGTCTAATTTTCTGGGCACTCATTGTTGCAGGCACACACGCCCCTTCTTGCGGCTGACACGAGACACGTAAGTAGAAAGACGTCAACGCGAACGAGCGTGCACTCTTGCCTAAATTAAAACGGCTTTGACGGTCGAAAACGGTTGGCTTTTCCCCGTGCATCGTGGCTTTTTTTTTTTTGTTTTATTTTGTTACATCCTATTTTTCAGGCGAACGTTGCACCGCGCGTGTTCCGGTTCGCCGGAAAAATATTCGTTCCATTTGACGCGTTTTCCCCGTCGCGTTGTTCGCTAACGGTTCGAACAAATTCACGATTAAATATCGCTGGCAATCTCCAGCCCGGAGTCCCGGCGACACCCGTGCCATTAATTCCGCAATTAGCCGCGTTACACGCTGCACTCTAATTTCTGCAAATTGCCCTTTTCGCCGGGCCCAATATGTAAATACAAATAGGCGTTATATTTCAGTCTTTCGGTGGTCCGTTCTCAGACGATTTCTCTTCTTAAAATTACTGATTCTATAAAGAATTATTCGATCATCGCACAAATAAGCAAAGTGTACCAATTATAGACACATTTTTCAATAGAAATTTTCTTCTTTTATAGAGTTAACGTTTCAATAAAAAGTCACTTTCGTTACTTACGATTCGACTTAATATTGTATTGAACCGTGTTTGCACTATGTACCCATAGATAACAATTAAAATGTTAGCAGGAAAGTTGATGAATTTCTGCATTGACGCAAAAGCAGCGTTATCGTATCGATTTCGATCATTATCGCTGGTCGCTTAATACTCTGCTAGCAGATTCATCCGTTTCAGACAAATTTGTGTAGCCCAGGCATTAGAGGAATCGTTGGATTCTTAGAAGCTCGAACGATCATTAAGGGTTTTAATTGATTCGGGAACTCGCTTCGATACGCCGACGCTTTGAGTTTACCGTGGCATAATTAGAGTTTCCGCGTAGTCGGAGCATCGTCTTGCGAATTGCGCGTTCACGTGCAAGAAGACGCGACGGATAATTATTTGCACTCGAGACATTAGCGTTAATGATCGCCGTGCGTAGCGTTTTAAGCCGCAGACAAACGTCTTCGTACGATGTGCTCTTCTCCTAATGAGTTATTGATCTTCAGACTGTCGCGATTGTTGTCGTGCCACGTTTCGCGCCATTCCATCGTACAGAGTGTCGTTCGATTTAACCGATTTTTTATAAAGCGTGAAAATCAAAAGAATTCTTGGAGGAATTGTTTAACGAGAGATTACGCGAGCGCGGAGAACGTTTGGCGGGGATTTGCAAAATTAATTTCGCCGACTATGTAAGCAGCAGTAGAGAATTGCGTGGCGGAGAAAATGCAACAAAAGGAAAATTTAAATTTGTCGGGTTTCGGCTGAAAACCGGGATGCAAACAAACTTGCTTGCACAAGAAACGATATAGGAATGCAAGCCATGCTCTTCGCGTTACGCGGTAACGCGTTAGTAGTTTCCATATTTCTCCTGTAAATTAAAAACTAAAGTGAATTTCCCCCTCAACCCATTTCTGCGTTACGATCGATACATAGTCTGCCTTCAAAAAATATTCATAGAGTTCTTTTTCATGGAGAACGACTCTCTACCGCGTTTCTGCATGCAAGAAATTTTAAAGCAATCAGTATTGTTTACGTCTATCAAATTTATACAAAGGACTTTTATATCTGTGTACATGAAAATAATAAAAATGTTCTCTCTCAGTTGAGAAAAGGAACCTTATTAACGCCTTTATTTTTTGTTGGATAATTTTGTCCTTATCATAGGGTTGTTTATTCGCAAGCATCTCGGTTCACCGCCTCAAATTCGTTATGTTCGGATCATTCAAACGCGGAGCTAACACTCCCTTTTCACGAAACTCGACAGCCATCCTCCCCCGCTGCTTGAGCGGAAAGATTCATGGCGGGCTTCATTCGATTTGCAGGATCGTTTGAAATTCAACGAAGATGGTACATACTTTACCCGTAGATTGTAGCGGGTGAAATGAGGGAAAGGGGGATTAAAGAGGTTCGAGGGCAACGCGAGTGAATACCGAACTTGCCAAATCGAGTAAACTCGGCTCCCCTGGTCTTGTAACTTTCTGGGATAACCCCGACCGTCGACGATTATCTTTCTCGTTCCCAGACCTCGTTCCCTTCTCGGGGACTCTGGTCATTCATCCTCTTTTTCAACCCCTTTTAGCGTGCTTTAGATCCTGGGGAAATTGGATCAATTCGAAAGAAAATCCGAGTTCAGTTTATTAATCGTTCTTGGTAATTAGCTGTCAGATTTAGTCGCGGGGGTAACTCGAATCTTTCGAATATCCATGCATATATCAAGATGTTGAGAACATATTTTTTAATCCTTTATGTCCCAGAGAGTTAAGGGTTGCTTTGGTCATTTTGCTTTCCACGATTCTCTTTCTAATTTGATTGTCGGACCAACGCATTCGAGTTTTCGATTCAGATCGATAGTGGGTAATGGTCGTCAGCTTTTTCTGTCGGCGAATGTACTAGATTTCGCTTATTGGTGGTCCAGCAATGGCGCGCGTTAGAGTCCAGCGGCGGTAAGAGGTCATTGGCGAACCGCGCACAGTGGTTACCACGTGGTTGCTGCTCTTCATGTCACTTCCTGCGCTTCCAGCCCCTAGAATTGCATTATGGTCGACCGGCATTATAACGGGACGCGTCGTATAAATCACATAGAATGACGTGAGCGCGTCGGTGTCTGTGCGCGTCCCTCGGCGTCCACGCAAATTACCGAGATTAGTTGCTAACGACGGATCACGAATTGGCTTGCTGGACCCGCTAAGGGCACCTATCGGCCCTTTGGACACAGTTAAATTGAAGGAAACGAATGTCACTCCATCTCTCCCTCTGTATTTAATATCACATCACGCGCGATATCGTCTATTACTGTCTCTTTCGACAGAATATCAGTCGTAGATTTGTCTGATCTTTAGTATCAATGGATTATTGTCGAGAGAAATAGTCTTTTCTTTGTTAGAAATTAGAGTAAAAGGATTCATAGTTTGAACCATCTTCGTACACTCAACGCGAAACGTGACAGAAATTTTATAACAGCAATTGCGCCCCTTCGTTGGTAATCTGTACAAGCTGGATCGAAATTGCAACTATTAAGACCCTTTCTCCCAAAAATGAAAGCCATCGTTGCAACGAGCACTTTGCAGCGAGGATTTATCATTGTCTCAGTACTTTGGGCTTTAAAGCTGTAACAAAGTAAGATTCTTTGGTAACTAATGACCGCTCTTAGTTAATTGGTCGAGCGCTTAAGCGAACGCTAAAATTTGATATCGTCCTTTAAAGGGAAACAATGAAATGCTGCAGCCTTTTATGTATCGAAATGGATAGAAGATTAATCTTTATCGTTGGTAATATTTTTTTTCCCCCCCGATACAACTCGTTTTATTAATACGTGGTCTGTTATTTCTTATTTTTGCGCGTAGAGTACGTGGTTACGGTTACAGGACTCACGGAATGAATATTAATAGTCCACAACGTAGGTATTACGAATAATTACGTTTTTCCGTCCATTGGAATGTACGTCGCCGCGCGCAACACTCTCGTCCGAAGAGAAAATATCGGAACAATAAATATAGTACGTTTCTCTCTATCCACTTGCTCAAACTGTTAATAATAATACCGTTATTTTCAATTCCGTTATCGCGTACATGCGATATTAATTAACAACGACAAAATAATTTGATTCCTCTGCATAAACAAACAGACACGATGTTTATATGCGCGGATGTATTTATAAAAGTCATTATCGTAAATATGATTGCACGAGCTGTTTCCAAATTATTAACGAATAAGTTGCCGTGCCGTGTAGCGTGAAATAATGATAACAAATTTAGCGTTTGAAATTGTTGAACAATAGTCGGTGTCGACAGACGTGCGTTATTGCAACTTTGAATTGCATTTGTTTCGTCACAGTGCTCTTTTAAACGAGCAATCGGTTATCTGAAATTCTTTAGACGATTATTAAACCTGTTCGTCCGTTACTTGAGTTTTCGCGGCGCAATCTAATTACGAAATTGACGATTAATAGGAGACATTACGTAGCCCAATCGATCGGAAATATTTGCATTAGAATTAGACCGCCCGCAGCTTAAACCTCATGTGCACGAGCAAATAGCTGCCTCCCCGCAAGTACATCAACTTTGGCTAGCAAATAGTGCATCGATGCATCGGGAACGTTGCACTTTACGTGACGTTTCGGAGACTGCAAGAGAAATTTCAAATCTGCAATGGTTGTAAATTGTGGACAGTATAACGCGATGAAAAATAAAACACTTGTGTCTGCTGTATCAGTTTCGGATTACTTGTCACTCGATAAGAGGATGTTGACTTTATTTTATCGAAGCTCGATTAATACGCTTAATCCTCTCGAATTGTATGTAACTAATTGAGTAGGAATTCTTTGCCCAATCAGAGTCGTTCTATTTTATGGATTTTGAATGGAGCACGCAATAAATCATTTATTGGTTTTCATGTTCGAAGATTGATAGATGTATGCGTATCAATCATTTGAATATTAATTAGCAGCATGGATAAGTCCAAGCGTTAATAACTGCGATTGATAATTGGGACACATTCAAAACAAGCATTTAATTTATGTTTGGTTACTAAAATTATTTTGACTGTTATTAAAAAAAGAATGCATACAGTGTTCATAAATTATACATGCAAAGAATCATGTTTTAAAAAGGAAAGAGTACTGAAAGAATTGGTATCTTTTCCAGAACAGGGTAGAGACGTTGGAGAATAGTTCAAAGCGTAAACGAGTCTAAATGGCACGTGAAAGTGCACGCATTTTGTTTAGCTCCGTTTGGTTGTCCCCCTCTGTGTCTCAGTCATTCGGACTTTTAAAAAGCACCTAACAATTCCGGCCAATTTATCTTCGCGAATTCGCCCGGAAGACTAGGAAGACCTGTACGTACGGGTCATTCGAAGGAAAGATAAAGTCTAAAGAGACTTTGTTCCGCGTCACTTCGCCTTTTAAAGTTCTCGGTGGAATTTTTGTTCCTGTGAAAAATGAGACGATCCTCGCAACTTCCTCGCAGCTCTATGAGCGTTCATTTCCATTTTATTTGCACTGCTCGAGTGCCGCGTCGTGATTGATTTACGTGAGGGGACTTCAGGTTCGTTTGTTCCAAGTTTAACGATATCAACTTTTAATTTTCCCCGGGGACCGTGAACGAGATTGTATCTGGAGCTGATCGTGGGAAAGGGGATAGCACGAGAGAGTCCCGAAGGAGCCAATTTTCTTTATCTTCTCGTCGCGATGTCCAAACGGTTTTGTTGGTCCGTTCTCGTGTGTCGCGATTAGAGTCCGCGAATATCCACCAAGATCTCATGCACGCTTCGAGGCATTGTCTGCAGACGTATACCGAGAAATTTTATAGAGACATTTCGCAGACCCAGCGGTACGATCTTTCATCTGTTTTTTTGATTCAACTAAAAGTATCGAATTTAGCCAGGAGAACGTGTTCCGAATTTTCGTTCGGTTTATTTTGTTTGGGCGAAATATTGCCACGACTTCCAAGGGATTATTAATCAACCGAGGCTTTTATTTACTATAAAGAAACATAGTAGCTCGTTGCTGTAAGCGTTCCCGATAGCGTCGGGAGCCAAGAGGAACGCGCCATTATGGCCGCGTGGATCTCGGGATCGCGAGCATGAAGTAAGATCGTAAAGTCTCGGGTGTAAACCGTAAATGGTACGTGCCATGGCGGAATGAAGCTCGCCGTTGAATCGGAAGAGGAAGACCTCTCGTCGTTCACTTCGACGATCCTCTATAGAAAACAGGGATCAGAGGGAACGAGGGCGGTTTATTCCACCCCCGTAAAGCACGGAACGCGGCGCAGTAAACTTTCGTTGGGAATTACTGGCCGAAAATGTTTGGAATGCTGCACAATCAAGTAATTACATGCAGCATTTGATTGTTTCTCTAATATTAAAATAACAATTACACCAACCGGAATAATCAGGAATATTGCCTTACATTTTATCTTTGATAATATACATATTGGGCTCTACGTGAAATCCTGCGTGATCATTCGAGATTTGTCGATTCTTTTCTATTAGCTCGCGACGCGCGTGTTTGTTTACCGCGAAATTTTCAAACGATTCGAGAGTTCAGATTCGGATGCTTGAAACACCATAGCGTGAATTCCACCGTGCAACCCGCGTCCGACGAGTTTGAAGGTTTAATCCCCTGGATTTCCTAGATTCTGGAATACAGGGACGTAAAATCGATGACGAAGTCATTAAACGGATCCACCCTGTGTAAGCAGTGCTTTGACAGAAGGGGATTGGGAAACTTTTACGCGGCGATTTGGTAGGTCGACTGTTTACAGGCTGAAATACGGTTGGCTGAAAGATGGCCCGAGTAGTTTAACTTGCAATTAGATAAGTAGCAGGAAGGATGCAGTCTCAACGCATTTCCGTCGGGTATTTTTATTAAGACCACAGACGAGGTATACGAGTAAAACCTTGCATCTTATGGACTTTCGTGGCCCAATCTCATACCTACAAAATAGTATTAAACAACATTTCCGGAGAGCGTCAAATAAATTTATTAAAAATCAGAAACGAATTTTTTAAGAAAAATCGACAGAAATTTTTCGGTGAAAAAAAAAAATTTCAAATCAATCTGGAAAAATTATTTTTGGTTGCGGGGGTCGATTACAATCATTTTTGGTCAATAGGTATACCCCCGAAATCCTACGCATTTACGAGAAAAAAATTCTTTACCGAAAATACAATGTCTGACCATACCGTTGATTGCTTCTACTGAAATTTCATACAAATCTTTAAAACGTCATAACTCCTGAACGGATTGGACGATTTTAACGTTTAAAAAAGCAAACTACGCGTATTTTGGTGGAGAATATGTACAAATCGCAAAAATATTCGAAAAGTTTGTCATTGACCCCGCAAAATGAGAAAAACCCCATAAAAATGGTCCAATTTTCAAACTGCCATAACTACTATAATAGTGAATATATTTCAATGAAACTTTTTTCTGAAGTAGAGCCCATGTGTGCCTACAAAAAAGTATTAGACAACTTTTCTGTAGGGCGTCAAATAAAATTACTAAAAATCAAAAACGAATATTTAAGAAAAATCGACAGGGGGTAGGTGCCTAAATTTTTCGGCGAAATTGAAAAGTTTCAAATCATTCTAAAAAAATTATTTTCGGTTGCGGGGGTCAATTACAGTCATTTTTGGTCAATAGACATACCCCCGAAATCCTACGCATTTTCGAGAAAAAAATTCGAGTAGGTGGAATTTTTCGACGAAATTAAAAAATTTTAAATCGTTCTAAAAAAATTATTTTTGGTTATGGGGGTTAATTAGAATCATTTTTGGTTAATAGATATACCCCCGAAATTCTACTCAGTTTCGAGAAAAAAATTCCTTACCGAAAATATAATTTCTGACCATAAATGATACCCCCGAAATTGTTCGAGAAGTTGTTCCTTAATCCCGTAATTTGTAATTTTCAATCTCTTTATGTCCTCTTTTAAAAAGTACATAATTTAGAACAGAGTCATAAAATGAATTCTGTAGCACGGCAAATAATTCCACATTTAATTCGATCGAAATCTCGAGAGTAACTCTTAAACCAGATCGTTTGTTGGAATGACAATCAACCGCCCATTTCCATTTATTCATACAAAGAGGGGTACAATTCGGCAATAATTATATGCCATTCGTTTCATTCAAACATAATTATATAACATTCATTATAACCGAACATAATTATACGCCATTCATATTTAATGCTACTTTTAATTATATTACCATATTTATGATTTCGACTAGTGCACTCCTAATACAATTCACATTGCATGTTTCAGTACCCCGTGATTCGTATCGAATCAATCGAATAAATGCTCGTCCACCAAATCGTTTTCCGTTAGTTTCTATGTCGTACAAGTTGTATTCTATAAATATTTCGATAAATTTTCATAAGCCGCGTTCCGCGGAAGCTCGTATGCATGCATGGGAACGGCAAACAGTTTCGCAAAAATAGGAAAATGGTCAACGAGATAAGACAGGGGCGATATTAACGGTAACCCGACGCAAGGAATTGTAAATTTATTCCGAGATTGTAGTACACGTCAGCGTGCCATCGCTAAAGATTCCCCAGGTCCAGAAGAATTCGTGTCTGCATTATGCCGGTCACGTTCGCCTGGTTTTCTTTCGGATTTCTCCCTTCCTATCGCCCCCTATATCCACGTTCCTCGACGCTGAAAAAGGGGTTGTCAAACGCTGCCTGCAACCCTCTTTCGTGGACGAAATCTCCGAGCAGCTCGTTTATCGTACTGCACTAGACAACAAACGATTGACGATAATGGCGATTGTCGCAATCAAACTTTATCACGCGTAGAATAAAATTATCACCCTTTCACTTAAGCTTTCTTCTATAAAAGATCCTCCATAACGTTCCATATGAACTGCAAGTCTTCGATATCCCAAAATACTCGTACCTCGATAAATGATACTTTCAGTAAACGTTAAAGGACTCACTTAATCTTTCTTCTATAGAAAATTTCATCCCCCGTAACGTTCCATATGAACTGCAAGCCTTGCAGTCCTTCAATATCTCAAAATTAGTCCAAGGTAGTCGTTATAAAATACTCGTACTTGAATAAATGATACTTTCAGTAAACGTTAAACGACTCGAACGTCGGAAATTAGGACAAATGGGTCGGACAAACTTTCGGTAACGACTTTGTCCCCGACGTTGGATAGATACGTTAGGATCTGACTGGAAAGTCACACGGAGTTTCGAAGGATTAAATGGCATTCTCTTCTAGCAAATAATTATCCGAGTCGCGGAAACTCCGGGTGTAACGCCAGGATCCGTTGCAAAACGTTGCACATGAAATTACAGATGCTCGCGAGTTCGGCGACTTCGGATCCCCCAGATTTGGTAGTTTATCGCGCGCGATAGAAGTCCTGGCGTCCCGTGGATTAGCCCGTCAAAGTGCCTCCCAAGAAATTGTCTGCTCGCGTAATGCCCCCAGAGCAGTGATTTGGCGGTTATGTTCAACTTCGTTAACCGGAGAGGAAGTTGCTTGCGTTACTGTCTGCGAGTTAAGAAGTAACTGGCGGTGCATCTAACGACGACACAACCGTGCCGAAGTAACGAGAAATTTTGAAGGGGCATTACTCCCGTGATTAAATTCACCAACGCTGGCGTTAACGGCGACGACTGTTTTCTCGAAAAATGTTTAATCGTTAAAAATGATCGTCAGAGCTCCCTTCGAGTCGCGTTGCTCGAAAATTCCTTTTGACCGGGGGAATGGAGGTACGCGAGCACAGAATCGACGAGTATTCTACGTGCGATTTGAATTTATAAAATTATGTTTATGCGTGCTACTTTCGTACGGGGAATTTGCATAGCAAAATACGCGGACTTACGAAACGACCTAATATTTAGTAGCGTGTCGTATGAGTAATGTATCTTGTGTACGAGAGAGGAAGTCTGGGAAATTATGCGCGTCGCCAGGAATGATGTACAACTGCCAGAAATACTTGCGTCTGGTAAAAGGGAGACGCAAAGTTTAATTATGCTTAACGAATCGACGACAATATTAAGGGATCTCCCAGAAGCCACCTCTTCGCAATTCCATACCGCGATTAAGATGTTCGGGATCGTTCTACGCGGCTAGAATTTCGCGTCGTGTAATTAATTCACCGTAACATATTTCTTACATCGTGGAAAATTTTCGTTATGAACCGTTTCGTTGTCGTTGGAAGCCTTCTAGAAAACATACAGTGGGTTTTGAATTTATCGAGAACCAATTAACTTTAATTGAATCCTTAATAAAGCAGACAAACGCAGGAAAGATCGAGTTCCTTTCTCGTCGATACCAATTATTGGCTCTTTCGAACGACCTAATCCTATTTCGATTCGCTCGTGCTCGGATCATTTTTGAATCGCCAGGAAGTGTTATTCCTTTTCGAACGATATTAATGGTCGAACTAATGGAATATTCACGGTAAATTAAACGCTTCGATGGAAACTTCGAAAGAATCGAATAATTTTTTTAATCAGTTTATCAGTTAAATTACCGTTGACATTTTACCCCTTTCAAGGCGCGAAACCCGGACCGCGATTCTCTTATTTTCATTTTTGGTCTTTGTTTTGTCGCGTTAATGCAGCGTGCAGGAAACACTGTTAATGAATGTACCAATATCGCTATCGCGCGTGGCTTTTTTCTCCAACGACTTTATGCACGGTACCAAACGAAAATAAAAACAGAAGATAAGTAAAAGAAACTTTGCATTTTACAAAAGCAAGGTGAAACGGCGTGGTACAACATACTATTTAACTTTGGAATTTACGAGGAAACTATGGCCAGTTTGGAAGCTTTTGTTGCGGCAAAGCTCTCGAAAGTCTTAGTCTTTGCACGTAACATGCGGCCATCGATGTGTTTGGTTGAATTTTTCTGCGAAAGGGAACGGTAAAAGCTGGTAAAAGCTTCTCGCGGCAAAGAATCGTCAAATTAGAAGCACGGATTTTCATTAGTAGAATTCTAAACAATCGAAACTTTTCGCGTAGCGAGCTCGTTTGTTTTTGTTCCGTGTCTTATTTGTGGCCCGTTTGTTCCCTGTTCTTGGTTTTCCCTTGTAAAGGGATCAAAACGTGGACGATGGCAGTTCGAGGGACCAAAAGGTCGCGCCGAAAGTTCACGGAGGAAGTCTGAACGTCGATGCTAAAGTCATTAGGGCGAAATTATATCAGTCGATCGAGACGGTGTGCTCGAGTCTTCTTCTTGCGTTTCGGCTGAAGGGTACTCAAGTTTTCGCTTCTCGTTAGGTCGTCGCAATACAGGTGCTGCGTCGCGTGGAATTTGAACGATGGCGCACGCGACTACGGTAGAATTAAATCCTTTCTACCGAGACGAGCTTAGAAGCAATTTGTGCCGAACTTTCGTCCATTTGCAAACGACTAACGAGCATCGGGACGTCTCTAACAACGAGTCGATCGAAAATACCCATACGCGACAGTCGCGTGTATTTTAAGGGATTAAACTAAGCGAACTTTACGCAATTTAACACTAAAGTCAGCTACGCGATATCGAGACGAGTTGTAAACTCGGTTAGAAAGCGAAGAAAAATAAGTAAAAACCTGTCGGTGGCAGGAGTGGTGGCTGAATTCTTCGTTTTTAAAGCTTGTACGGCGGCGTTAAAATTATTATTCTTCCCGCCATTTCCTCCAGCGTTTTCAGGCTCTCAGCCATTTACGTACGTCGCCACGTTCGTCGAAAAACTTTTTGTCCCTTCCCGCTTAATTTGCCCCGTCTCCTCGCGTTTCTTAATTGATCTATGAATAAATTAGCCCCGGATCCGCGGGAGAGACCGTCGCCGCGACGTCGCGGGCTTAATCTTTATTTATGCATCGGGCAATGGGCTGCTCCGCGAAATTTCGTCTAATTTAAATTAATTAAAGCCCTTCGAGCCTCGAACCAGCCGACGACGGATTTCCTTCTTTTCCATCCACGAATCCCCGCGTTTTTTGCAGACGTTCGTTGTATCGCGGAACGGCCGTCACAATGCTCGCGCAACGAATTGAATTTTCAACTTGACCGTTGAATGGACGGGTCGATGGGACGTTTCAAGGCGGAAACGAACGGCGGGCTTAGTTTAGAATTTTCGCAGTGGAACAATTTACTAGGAATTAAGGGTGTTGGTAAAATTTTTCTACCCGGCATTCGAGAAAATTAGTCATTTTAAATAATGGAATAAACTTTATTCCGATTTTTTTCGATTCGTCAGAAATTGAGGAGCTGTTCTATGGATTTCGAAGGATCAATTTATGGGGAAAATATTTTTGATCGTTCGACCGAAAAAAAAAAAAACGACTATCCGTTCGAACGGTCCGCCATGTTTACGACGCAGCGACCCGGGTCTACAGGTGTGTTTAATTTGCGAAACTCGGCTAAACCGGAGATTTACTATTGGTCGCCGCGTTCTCTGAATCCAATGTTCCGGCGATCGTAAATTTTAACGATAGTTGAAACACGCGTGAAGCAGAGTCCATGATCCAGTAGACGTGGGGGTGATGCGTAAATAAAACCGAGCGTGTTTCAGTCGGTCTGGATTCTCTGCGAGAGCCGTTGAGTGGAATTCGGGGCGAGGAATACGTACGATGACACCCGGGATCAGTGACTGTTCTTTGATACGTCATCGTTTATTCGAGATTAGCTGTACACGTTTCTGAAGGTCGCAAAGTGCATTAATGAACTCGAGGTACAACTACCATGGAATTATTCAAGGTCTAGACTGTTATTTAATCCTTTTGAACGTCAAACAGACCTCACTGACAGGAGATAAACAAATAACTCGAGTCTCGATCGTTTACGTAACTCTGATTTATTTTTCTTCTTTTAAGATTCGCAGATCGACCGGAAAGAAATATTTATTTCTCCAACTTTTTTAGATCTCGAGTTTAGGGTGCTCGATTTCCGTGATGTGGACGTGGAATTGCTTTACAAATAACGACGCTTCGTTAATTGAAAGAGTATGCCTTTGATAGATTCTTGTCTACCGTCTGTATCTGGTGACCAGACCCTTTGTCCAGGGTCCTGCGGTTTTCCCATGCCGGGAAATTGGACCTTCCGGTGGGTAATACGATCAGGAATTAATTGATCGTCAAAACCCCTCGTCTGCTGGGACCAGCATTGCATGTAATAACGACCGGTTGATGAACACAGGCTCTGGCGGGCGGCCAAATCGTACCGTGATTTCGATTCGCGTAATAATTCAACGTTATTTTAAATCGTTGGAGCATCGGGGAAATATTTTGAATAACTCGATCACGACAGCCTGCCCGTGTAACGTTGCAACGTTTCAGCTCTAAACTACCGTACGCCGCGCCGAAAAGGAACAAAAAGGAATTATCGCGTTACGCTAGGCGAGACGCGAGCGGAATATTTAATTTTCTTTTTCAGCGTTAAGCTCACCGTGAAAAAAACGGTCTCCGGGTTAATGTTATTTGTGTTAATTCGCGGCTCGACATTAATAACGTCGCCTCATTTTATTTCGTAACGTTTCGGCCCGTTCGTACGTTTCCGGCATTAAAAATTCTTTCGATTATTTCGACGCCGTTCCCGGAATTTTTTCATTACTCGGAGTGCGCGTTACCGCCGTATTTGCGCGTTAAATTATTGGAATATCTTGAAATACAGTGCACGCGTAATATGAAAATATTTAAACGTTTTCGCGTCGCGGATGTTTAATATCGTTTGCGCGAACCGAAAATACGCTCGGTACGTTTACGATTTTTGCCCAACGTTTTTACGAACGCGACGCCGCAATGTAATCGCCCGACGCCCGCACGGATACCTTTAATTTTTCTAACGCGAAATGCTACGCGCTCCGAGAGGGGAATTCCTCGTTGATTACCTGAAGGATCCGCCGGAATAACCATTAGGATATTAATGCGGCTTTGCCCGTCCATCGTTTTGTTCGAGATACGGGCAGAGAAACGAACGGTTCACCGTTTGCCAAGCCGCGTGTAAACTTTTTGCAATTTCGCTCGGGTGTCTGCAACGCATCAGACTGATTGCGATCAGCGCACGCCAAGCCGCTGATAGCAATATGGTTTGTTACTACAAACTAAATACATCGTTAGCAGTCCATTGATCGAACGACGCTCCGTCGAAAATCATTCTTGCTTCTTATCGATGAAAAGTAAGTAGCATTAAATTCGACGGAGATTATTTAATGTTAAGATTACGCGAGTTAAAGTGTAGACCTAGTTATGAAATAAACATTCGTTACAAAAAAACTCTGCTCAGAATAGGTTTGTTAATTTCTTCCGGCCATCCAGGTGTGTTCATTCCTTGGTTATAGACAAACATTTTATAACTTTCCTAGAATCCCTATCAAGGATTTCTCCATGCACTTTACGTGCAATTGTGATTGTGTAGTAAATCCATTATTTTTGATCCGAGAAACGTGGTTAGAAGTTTTCTGGGGAGCTCGGTAAGCGGCTTGGGTGGCTCCATTATTAAGGTAGAAAAACAGACAGCGGCTGGACAACGTTTTTCTTTGGGATAACGCTGCAATTAGTCCGCGCAGTCGGTGCCAGCCGCCGCGATAGAAGCTTTCGGTATGGCCGGAGCGGGAGGTTCGAGGAACAACGAAACACAGCAGGGCATAAAGTCCAGTGGCGATTCGACGCCTCGTAGTTGGAGTTTCTCCAATTTTCCTAATGCGCTCGCGCCTCGTCGAGTGGCCACCGGCAGTAGTTTCGAGTTTCGAGAACTGCACTTGGGCCCCTCGTTTACCTCTCGCCTTGGATCGCGGAGCAACCAAGGCGGATCTCGCGGGCAAAACTCGAAAACTCTTTTCGTTTCCCCCTTAAAGACCGCCCCCTTCGACGAGCCTGGCACGCTGCCGGACGTCCGTGCACATTTTCGCGACCTTTCGCGGGACCGTGCTATTAATGGACCGAAATCGCTCTACCGAAATGGGAAAATGAATTTTTACCGTGGATTTCGAAACCGCTAATACGCGATCGACGCTAATTTTGGTGGCGGCGCGACAAACGACGACCTCGCCAAACGCTAAAAAAGAAATTAAACGTGAATTACTTGATCATTTTTTTTGTCAATGTAAGTCCACTGAAAAGGCTCGAGGTTTCTCTCACATTAATTGAAAAATATGGCGGAGCCCATCGGTTCGTTCGGTATACAAATTGGTTCGAAAAATCGATCTCTTAATACGACCCAGGAAAATCCGTTTTAATTCAATAATTCCACGATGGGTTTTATCTGACCATTCATGGCTATTACGAAAATGTGTAATGGCGTTTCTGATGAATCCTCGTTATTAACGAGCATAGGCGTAGGCATGTCCGAGTTTGCAGTGAATTTTATTTAAAATCATTGACGAAACAGATCTCTGGCGGGAGGATTAAGGGCTTTTAAATGTAATCGAACAGTCGCCGATGTAAAAGTAGATTTTACAACGAAAGGTTTGACTTTAGGACTTACGTTGATCCAACGCTTTTTACTCCTCCCTGTGAGCACTCTAAGCCTCTAAAGTCCTGGACCCTTTTTTTATCACTCTGTATATCAGGATCGTTCGAGCAGATGGAACGCCGTATTCCAGTCGGGCGTATCAGTCTTCTGTGTCTTCGTCAATTTTGACAATATTGATTTACGATTCTCGCAGAACATTGGCGATAGTCAGTTCGATACTACAGGAAAGATAAATCCAAGTTTGTCTATCTTCCTGAGCTCGCGAACTCAAAAGCTTCTGACTCGTTTGTTTTTTATTATAAACGAATCAAACATTTTTAAGAACCATTTTTGGCGAGCACAACTTAAAATGTAATTTGAAGAAAAATGATCCTTGCGCGTACGAATCGGTCTATAATCGAAAGCAATATAATTTACAACCACGTACAGTGGCGTAGGCTGTCCGAGTGCTGGAAGATGCACCACGACGATACGCTCTGCATACCCGTTTCCGGCCTCGCGACGAACGCAACGGGACACCGAACAGCCCAGCGTGAACCTCGTTGCACAAACGCGAGCGTCAAGAAACGGGGCCCTTATGTGGAAATCGAAAACCAAGGTTGCAACGCGCAAACAGGCTCGTTGCACGCGTTGCAGGAATCGTTGCGCAATCCGGGGAATAACAAATCCGTTGCGCAACTCTATCGACGAGCAACGTCGAGTCGAAACGGGAACAAGGAAAGATTATCTTCGAGGCTTTCCTAAATTCCACGCACACCAAGGTCCTCTATAACGCATACCAATCGCTAAACCATGTGATTTCATCCTACGCGATACGATCACTCCCAAATAACGAATACAAATTTTAAATCCATCGTTTGTTAGACTTTGCTTGCATCCAGTCCCTCAATAGATTCTAATTTGCAAATGAAACACGAACGAAAATTTGTTGGATTAGTCTAATTCTGCACCCATGTTAATGAACTGTTCTTGAGTTATATCTGAAGTAAAATTTGTGTCTGTTATTTGGAAATAAAATCTGTCCAACTGAAGAAAATGTTTCGTGGCTTCTTTCGATTATATTTTTATCGGTGGGTGCAACGATGCACTTGCAGTCTTTGTTATCGTCAGATTTTGAAACGAAACTCTCACCAAAACGTTGGTCAAACTATAAGGGGTACATCAAAACAATTTATCGAGAGTCGAAAGATCTCAATATTTAATTTTATATTTTTAATATCGAAGTGACGACGATCCGCGCGAACGAGAAGCTATTTCGAAACGAAACCGAAGATACGTTTGATTTGGAGGAGCGCAGAAAAAGTTGTAGCGGCTGGTCGTTATCGTGGACGATTGGAAGCATGAGCTACGCAAACATCGAAGACGATTATCCGAGGAATGCGATTCATGGGCCATAACCACTTGAACCACTTGATCTCGAGTCTCTCGCCGGGTGTCAAGTGCAGGGGCGATACTCCATTGCTTCATGGAGATGCGTGGCACAAATCTACGGTCAGCAGATGTTTAACGTTGATGCAACAATTGTTGTGTCACCCGGCACGTGACCGCGACGGCGTACGTTCCATTTACACGCACCGCAAATCGCGGACGCTGGTTCCCAGCGTTCATTCAATGCCTTCCCACTGCGATTTCTGACGCACTTTCCGTCGATCGTGTTTCGTTTAAACCCTCTGCAATCCCGTCTCCGATGACACACGACCGCGCGTTTCCAAGTCCGGTTTAATCCCATTATCGATACGTTTCGATCGCGGTAAAGCAACAGTTTACGATAATAATTTTACCACCGCTGACACCAGAGTTACGGTTTAAAGTTTGATCCCACTGTAAAGAACATCATTCAGGCGGAATGCCAATTTCGAGCGAACACAGTAGGAAACAACACTTTCGAAAGAAGCCTCGGCTCAAAATTAAAAAATTCTCCGGCTCGCGAAACTTTCGGCGGCGGAATTGTTTTGAACAATGAACGTTTTAATTAAAATATAAGAGCAACCCCCCGAGAAATTCAGAGTCGAGCAATAAAACGGTACGTGTTTCGCTATCGAAGCATTTTTCTGGTTCTTTTTGCGCGGAGACGAGCGTAATTGGGTTTTGGAGAGAATTCTTATCTGAATAGACAAATTTCTGATCCGTTATCGGTTCGATTCACGGCCTGAGATTATATTTTATGAACAAAGTCTTAGCTGATTAATTTTTAAAGTGGTTGCAACCCCTAGGAAGAAACTTCTCAAGTTTAGTACCTGTTGTAGCATATTTTCGAATGAAATTTTGTTTGCCCCTGGTTTTGGGGATGCCGGAACACCAGGAAACGATTCTTTCCGTTTTAATTTCCCAAGACAAAAGATGGCTACGCGTCTCGAGTTACCTCTCGCGTTAATTCCGTTTAAGGCGACTCGGTTTCTCGCCTTTTGCACGCACCTTACGTGCGCACTTACGTTACTTGCGTTACTTTAGGATGTAATATATATGCTCGGCTTGCCCAACCCAGCGTGGAGGAAGTATTAAGTTTAAAAGCAAATTTCTCGTCGCCCTGAATTTATTATGACGCGCGAAATTAATATTCCTCCTTGGTATCCGGAGCCTTCCGCGTTCGCGTTCTTCGTACTATAATAATCGGAGATACCACTCGCGGGTGTCGGTGAATAATTAATTTCTCCGAATTAAGGGCGGCTTTGTTGCGATATCTGCGTGCACCAAAAGACATTGTAAACTGTACTCTCACAAAATTCTTTGATTGATTCCTAGATGAAGTTTTAATTCCAAGAATTATTTTTTATGAGATACAATGGACAACTATCGTGCACCGAAGAACAGGTTCACCTGCACTCGAGTTAATTTCGAAATGGAAATGATTTATTAAAACGTTCTGCCTCCGAATTGTGAGGAAACGATTATGTTATTAAGATATTAAAAGATTCTTGGGTCTGGAAGCGAAGCATAGCTTAAACGGGTCGACGCGACGGGACTTTAGCGCGTCATCTCGGCCTTAATAACGCGCCTGCCAGTCTGCAACCCCTTTTTAGGAGAATCTGCTATTTATGGCTACGAGGGCGAAGACCAAGCATTCCTGTCGGATACACCCGGTAATTCCATTCGTCGTTAAACCGGTGGCTGCGTTGAATCGCTTCGAGCTCGCGCCGACGAGACGAAATTCGAACGAAAGGTGTCTATAAACTTTGGAAACCAAAGGGCAAAAATTTTATTATCCGCTACAATGGTCGTCAGAAATCACGGTAAATTGAATCCTTAAGCAAACGACTCGCACCTGTGCTTGAAATCGTACGTTTCTTATTATTTTAAAAACTCTGCATAAATTTGTAACATCGTGAGTTTCTTGTTATGAAATATTCGTACGGTGCATTAAGAACATATAACGAGTGGATAGTGCACTTTGAGTGGCTTTTAACCCCTTGGAAGGTACGAAAAGGTCAACCCACGGGTTTTTACTTGTTAGAATAACTTTCGTAATATTCAGCTACGGAAGCTGAAGTTATCTGCTTAAAAATTCAAAGAATACGAAGTGAAAAGCGCGGCCAAACTCGCTTTTAGGTAGGGGATAATTAAATTTCAGTATTAAACCAGTATTTTATTTGTCGTCTCGATGGTATTCTTTGGGTATAGAGAAAAATAACGGAAGTTCGAATTAATCTAAATTAAATCGTCTGAGTGGGGAGGGTAATTACTTTCAAGGTCGCCGCGGCCCGAAATCACGACTATTTGCCACGAAACGTGGCTATCTTTACCCGCGGTTGGGAGCCGCGTTCCTACAAAGGCCAACGAATATAGCCGACAGTTCCGAGTCGCGATGTTAATTCGAAACACGAACGGCACGGACTCGGCCCGTCGGAGTTTCCCGAGCCAAGATTCCGGGACCACCGTGTTGGTCTTTAACGCCACATCCACGCAGCACACGTGGATACCCATCCCTCGAACTTCCGCGAATTCTGCTAACGGAATTACTGGCGGTCGTCGGGTGCCCGAATTAATCTCAAGCTTATGGAAATTGGGGAAATCTTCGACGGTAAACACCGGTGCCAATCGAAATATCGATCCCATTAACGGGAAAATAAAATGTATCAATTTGCCCGAACGCTATTTTATTTTACGCAGTCTATTGTACGTTTGAAATCTCGAGCGTTGTTATTAAAACTATCAGACGAGGAATGGAAATACTCTAAAAATCGAGCTTCGACTCTGTGATTGCTGTCCTAACAATATTAATTTTAATGTCGTCTATGGAAAGAACGATTTGAAATGGTTAGACACAGCATCCGTTTAAAAGAAACCTATCATGTGGAAATGACTGTAATCTAGACGATAGGAAAACGTGTCATCGAGGGAACCATAAATCCGCGGGTCTCGGCGTTCGAGCCGTGTGACTGACCACGGACGGGCTTATTTCAGTACTCGTATCTTCGCCGTGCAGTACGCGTGCCGCTGGTATATTTTCACAGTCGGTTGGAAATAGTCGGCCACTGGTCTAATATTATAATAGCGATGACTGCCGCCGCGCGAGCGAGCGAGCACAGTCGAGAGTCGCGGTCGAAACGTCCGCCAGTTTCGAGCGTGTGACGCTCCGCGGGAAACGAGAACGCGACCGGATAACGTTACTTCTTGCTCGTCGTGACAGGGCTGTCGCAGTTTCGCGATTTCCAGCCTTCGAGGAAGGCTGACGGTTCCGTGTCCACTCTACGCGGAAGTCGGATTCCCGCTCGTTTGCGCGCGACGAACGCTCCTTCCGCCAGTTTCCCGTCGAGGACAGAAATTAATAGCGTTTTGTTCGAATAAAACGCGAGTGTTGTGTGTCACGGGGAATAGCGTGGCTGTAACGGAGAGGAAGTTCGAGAATTTTCGGATACGAGAGGTACCCTCGACCTTTACCGCGTTTCGCGCGAGGTGGCCGCATAAATTTATGCGAACGTCAGCGGCGTATTAATCTCCGTCCTCAGCGTGAATTTTCCGCGGTGTTACGCAACGCTCCGATACTGATTATACACTTGATAGTACGTTACCGGGCCGCGTCGTAAATAATCCACGTGATTTGTGCGTTACTTTCCCCCGGCGAAAAAGCTGATATTTCCTCGCGCCTGGAACGTTACCTCGAAAGATGCTCGCGGTCGTTGGGTGATTTTTTAAAGTTTCTATGCGTGGAATCGACCTACCGTTCGACAAGATGAGTCCAGTAATGCACATTAAATTTTTCATCGCGAAAATAGATCCAAATGCAATAATCGGAGTGCGCCAAACACTGGGGAATTAAAAATAGTTCGAACTCGTTTCCATCTGTTAAGCCTCGCCAATCTTCCGATATAAGAAACATTGGAAAATCGCAGAAAAATATAATTGACAATCGAATTCAACTTGGTTGAAAGGTATAGCGATTCGTTGGCTTTAAGATTCGAGCATCTTTCGAGGCAGTGCGTCGATCCGCTGGCGAATGAAATTTTTCCGCGCGGTGGGTGCATTAGCGCGATAAAAATAATGGCACCCGAGCGTCTTCAAATGTGATCTCGATATTCGATGGACCCCGGTGCAAGTGAACTCGGTGAATGTGAACGAAGAGTTTGAATTATACGACTCTCGCTTGGATCTGTCGGCCGGAGGCGCCGTTAATGTCGTTATCGACGATTTAAAATGTTGTTAACGACGTCGGGACAGCACGCACGATGACAGCCACCATGGTTAACGGGCCGCATAAAATGGTAAATCGTCGTCTTACATTATGCTCCTTGAATCGGTCATTGATCCACGTGTACACGATTTTCGAGGACTCTGCCTTAATTAATTTCAGCTACGAATAATAGGAAGTTTAATAATTTCTCTATCAATTTACTCGTGGAAACGTCCATAAATGCTCGAGTTAAATTTTTGACGATCGTATGAAATTTGGAGAGTAATGACCGTAGGAGAATTATACATTGAAACGGTAACAGTCTCGTTCTCATTGCTGGACGAGATACAGGACAACGATGTTTATATTATCTCTCGATGGAAGCTATATTTACTCTTTCGAAACGACTCGTTGCGATCGCAAATTGTACACTTTGGTAACAGTTTACTTTCAGTTACATTTTGGCTGGCGAATAAACGGTTCGCGATCTTAAAAATTGCCAGAAGCATTTTCAGACGAAGAATACGTGGACTTCGTTTGTGATTTCTGTGCGTGGAGTGCCCCGCTCTATCGTCGGCGTAACTTTTTAATGAATCGTTTATAGTTTTACGACCGTGCGTAATTTTCGTCTTATTTTTAGCTGCGAACCGTTTAGACATCGTATAATGTCAGTAAAACCATCTTACAAAAATTATGCAATAGAGATACGTATCCAGAAAGCGAAATGATTCAAAGAAAATAAACAGAGGAAACTTCATAATATTTTTTTATATCGAGAACAACTCGTCGACAGGTTTTGCAAATATACAATCCGAAATTTCGATGTTTGCATTCGTTACAACGCGTCGACGAATGGAAGGAATAATTCAGCAACAAGTGTCGTGTCTTTCGTTCGACACGAAAGCAGATTAAGAGACCAACCATTATACGAGAGGTCAATCTATATACTGTAGATAGGGATATATTGTGTAACCGGGGCTTTTAATGGATGGGTTATTCCGATAATTGCGCAAATCTCGATACTTGTTTAGCCCCGTTTTCCAGCAACCATCGAAATTCCACCGTTCCGTTTATCAACGCCATTACATTGGAATATCGATATCGATAATCATAATTGTAATAATACAGTTGTACACTGACCATAAAGCACAATTCATTTACTTTATCTGAGAACCCTCCGTGTAATTTTCTTCGTATCACGAGGTCACGTTTTTAGCAGAATGTTACGTACACAGGAAAATTTGTCGTTATCACGATTCTTGCGTCTTTCTCGGTAGAAACCACGATAACAGCTGTCCTCGCGGCTATCGTGTTCAGCTTAACAACTTGCCAACAATTTTACTACAAGTGTGCTCTTGGAAAAAACGCTATCTGGCAAATATCAATCGTCTTTCGCTATGAAAATGAATTTCGTGCTTCGTACAATGGAAAAGATTAACCACGTAGAGGAAAAGGAACAATTTTTTACTGATATTATTAATTAATATCATAGAATAGGGTTCAAGAGAGATTAGCTGGAAATGTTATTCTGCTCGTCGAAAGACTAGACGTAATTAATATAGAAACTGCTCACTCGATTGACTATTGCTAGCACCATTTGTGTCAACGATGGATGACGATATTTCGCTCTTCCCGGATGACCAGACGGTCTCTCTCGCGCGCGAACCGGTTCTTCTCGGGGCGGAAACGTAGCCTGATTAATGAACGATTCCATTCATCGTGGTGCAGTCGCTAATCGTCGATTAACCGACCGACCAGTTGCCCGCCATAATTGCATCGTAATGTCAACGTCGCGCCTGCATCGGGGGCCGTTAGCAGCGTAACAGGGACCTCCAGCTACGACCCTTACAGCGTTCCATCTGTCCTTGCTGGGTCCATAGAATGGTAATTCGGGACGATTAATTCGCGATTCCGCAGGCAATATGCGCTGATGTAGCCGCGTGTGTCAAATCTGTCGTGGACGCGCGTGATTGCGCGCACCGGGTCATCGCGATACGCGAAACGCGTTTAGAAACAACCCCCTTAAATCGCAACCCCCGAGGCAGTACTCCCCCAGGGGTGGTATCTTTGAATCCAAAGAGGGTGCAGAAGTGACGAGTGTTCAAAGATCGAATATCAATATTTTCTCACAAAATTTTCATCGTTCCCGCGATAACTACCATAACTGACTACCATCGATCCAAGCCTCTCCGCGACCTAATCTACTCCTCTGCGGGTCTCAAAATCAATTAACCAGTTAACTCCTTCGCTCTGCGGGACACCTAGTCCCTTATGTAATTAGGAACTGACCCGTACCGGGTTGCCAGTGTAATCTGTGCTTTCTGTTGCACCAAGCCGCATTATTCGCTCTGGTTTGCGGGACCCTTTCATTTTTTCTGACCCTCGTTAATTTTAATACGTTTCACTTCGACCTAGAATCAACGTGAAATAGATAGAAGGTATTAAAATCGTCGCGTCTTCGCAATTCCTAAATTGTATGGCTGGTGCTTGGAATATTTCCAGTAATACGATTATGTTAATAATCTTTGGTCAGGTAGTTTACGAACGCCAGAGTAATTCTATACAATTCTCAAACCCGTTGACGCAGTTACTAAGTACCGTACTTATGCAAACACGACTTGCACTCTTTAAGTAGCTTAACCTTTGTGGGCTTTGATCATTTCTAAAGCGCGTTCCGATGCGCGGGAATTAAATCGTATTACAACGTCGCGGTATGATATTTAAACTAATTGGAACGAAGTTGCACGCGCGATAGTAAAAAAAGGCTAACGCGTGGTTCGAATTTAACGAGAAAATTCGTTGTTTCAGGTAAACGGTGACGATGATTGGGAATACGAGGAGATCGTCCTCGAGAGGGGTGGGGCGGGGCTTGGGTTTAGCATCGCCGGGGGTACGGATAATCCTCATTTCGGCACCGACACTGCCATTTACATCACGAAACTTATACCTGGCGGAGCTGCATCCGCGGACGGCCGTCTGCGTGTCAACGATACGATACTTCAGGTGAACGACGTGTCCGTTGTCGACGTACCCCATGCAGCAGCCGTCGACGCCCTCAAACGAGCAGGCAACACCGTCAAACTAGTAAGTTTTTCACATCTCAGAAATATCAATTTCACTCGGGCTAGTATAAATTTAACCATGTACTTTTCACATTTTTAATTATCAATTTTATCATTTCCAAATTGCGTTCTCAATTGGATCGAAAGTCAAAGTAGATAAAATCTTTATATTGCACAGGTAATTGATTAGTTTGCTTTTATTTATCTGGTTGATAAGCCCAAAGTAAAAAAATGTTGGGTTAAATTTGAAAGAAGATAAATGGACAGTCGCGGAATTATCCTCGTGAAAATTGTGATGAACGAGTAAATAGAGTATTCCGACTAGCTGGAATATTTCACCCTATATATTATCAGTTATATATCAGTATTATTTTGGCACATTTCCACCAGATACGTGTGAAATAATTAAGAGCTTGCCTAAATAGTGCAAGCTTTAATTCGGTGGTCAGAATTACCGCAACAAATCAAATCAAAAGTAAATAATTTTTATGACAAATTTTTCTGTTGCTAATTACGATTAAAAATATTGCCATTACATTTGATACAGTGGGCAATAAGGGATGATTAATTGTATCTGAGGTATTGATATTTTGATCTCTGATGAATTTTAAATTTATTTTTGAACTTTGCGTCTGCTAAAATCGACCACCTTTCTCTCGGGAAATTAAATTAACCCACATTCCGGAAACGCGTAACAAACTACTCTTCAGAAACTGTGCCCGCAACCCTAACGACTTACGACCGACGTCGCCTGAGCGATTGTCTCATTGGGATTTCTCTGACGACGTTAGGATCTACTTTACGGGTTAATGCAACCTCAACTTGTTCCATTCTCAATTTTTATGTCCATCTACGAACAGAATCTTCTTCCTCTACCCTTTCGATCTCAATAAATCTAATTGCTTTCATAATATTTCTATGAATCTTAATAATTATCCTTGGTCTATAGAATTTAAAAAATCAACGTATCCTTTCACGAATCTCTAGCTTTGAGATCTCAGACGATAGAAGAAATTTTCTTTTCCGTTTCACAATCGTAGTACTATTAAAAAGAGTTTCTGTTCGTAATAGTCGCAAGAAGAAGATCCGCTCGGTAAATTCTCCTACTTGCTTTCATCCTGCAAAAAAATATTCGATCCGAATCTCAATAATTCTCAATAAATTTAATTGCTTTCATAATATTTCTATGGATTTTAATAATTATCCTTGGTCTATAGAATTTAAAAAATCAACGAATCCTTTCACGAATCTCTAGCTTTGAGATCTCAGACGATAGAAGAAATTTTCTTTCCCGTTTCACAATCGTAGTACTATTAAAAAGAGTTTCTGTTCGTAATAGTCGCAAGAAGAAGATCCGCTCGGTAAATTCTCCTACTTGCTTTCATCCTGCAAAAAAATATTCGATCCGACAAAGTCGTATAATCTCGTTGAGAAGAACAAATAAACGGCGCGAGATTTAAAACGTATTTTCGAACGGCGAGGACTGACTCAGCTGGTAAGAATCCGTTTCAGACGGTCCAATTATTATCTGCTGGTCCGACACGAGATAATCGCGAACGACGACAATGCTGGGAGCTGTATATCTTGCGGAAAACCGAGATTTCAGCTCTTCTTCGCGAAATAATGCCCGTCGTTCGAGTTTCTTTAGCTCCGACGATACCTCATAACGCAACAACCGACGCTCAAATAAGAAAAATAAATTCTCGTTTGATGAATACATTCTAAAGAGACAATAGAAGATTCAGGTCCATAATTTTCCGATAAATCGCGCGGAAAGAAATTTCTACGCAGAGCCAAACGTAAAAATTTCCAACGTCGGATACGGGTAACGTTAAATTGATTAAACGTTTGGAAAATGGGATTCTTTTTATTTGATTTCCACCGCGCGAAGATATTAATACCGTAATGGCGTCACGAGGTGCTCGCGATAGATTTAAAATGCCTCGCCACGGCGCAACGGAGTTAGCATTTGAATAGGCGAGTTCAGTTCGCGAACGCTTCGGGCAACTTGCGCGAAACGCGACCCGAATAAATTTTCGAGTGCACGCGATGGCTCGATGTTTAACGCGGTCGTTTCAAACTGAAAATATTGTGTTCCGAAGGCGGTGGGATTTTTTGATATACCCTCCGGTCGTGTTCGTGTCAGCCGTTGCGTTATTAACCTTTTTGGAGTGGCTAGAAAACATGGACGAGGCAAGCGTAAAACCGTTTACGAGCCGGATATTATTATTTCGCCGCGTACCTAGGCTCGTTGCAATATCTTCGAAGCATGGAACCCTCGAGGACTCGTTACTCGAAACTTACGAAGCGATTAGCGGTCGGAGAACGGCTTTAATTAAATTTATTTCGGTATGCCCCTCGAAGATTGACAAAATTTTATTTAACAATGAGTAAAAATTGTAAACTAAAATTGCTTTCGCCGGTGACTGAGAAAGACTACGATCTCGAGGGTGGATCTAGCTTATAAATCACTCGAGCGAACGAGACGAAATACTCGAGGGGAGAAGAGGGTATCTTCTACGTTGGATCGACATTTAATTAGGTGGATTCATTGTTGCGCCACGCGCACGAGAGCCCCATCGCGTCGACCGTGAGAGGGTGCGATTTATTCCGGAATACGAAACTACCCCCATGAAAACGTAAATTCTGTCCACTTAAATTCGATTCGGTCGAGTGTGGGCGAAGTGGCGATCGCAATTTTCCATTTAATTTCAGGAAGTGCTCGACTTCGTTGATCATCTAATTATGAAATGATCGATTCCCGATTAATTTGCGCGATTGAAAGCTATTGTGTTCAATGATTTATAAAATGTATACGAACTGTATAGATACTGGTCGTTCAGAACGTCGTGTTTAATTTTCGAGCCTTTAATTTGGTTTTCTGTTCCGTTTTATTTAGTTCTTCAACCGTGGCAATCTTCGTAAAAGAAATCGAATCGTCGAACATTTTTCCTATGAAAATATAATTGTGTATTTCTTGGTTGGCTTAATGGATGCGTCTAAGAACGTTTCTCGATTAATTTTCAGTACGTACGCCGACGGAGATGCACGCAGCTGATCGAAATCGAGCTAATTAAGGGTAACAAGGGCCTCGGTTTCAGTATCGCCGGTGGTATTGGCAATCAGCATATACCCGGTGACAATGGAATCTACGTGACGAAAATTATGGAGGGCGGCGCCGCGCAAGTGGACGGCCGTCTTGTAGTTGGAGACAAATTGGTAGCCGTCAGAAATGCTCTGGTGAGTTGAAGCAAAATTATATTCCATCCGACCGGTTTTTATCCCCCCGCGTCGCTTCTATCATCGCCATAAATTACCGTCCAACCATAATTCCACTATTTCAAATATCGTAAAAGAAAGTTACCCCGTTCGAAGTATTTTAACTGCCCCATCAATTATTTTCCATCCTTTTTAAACGCCCAAGTTGGAGTCTATTTCCAATACTCCTCGATAGGAAATATAATTCGACCGAAAGCGTACTCGGAAGATCGAGTTTAGCGATTTCTACGTTTCCACGGGTGATTGATGATTCTCGATTTTTATGGACGTACGTCTAAGAGATGCGCGTTCTTGATTAGACGAGTTCTCATGCAGAACAGCCTCCGCGTAAGGAGCAGATTCATTTTTCATCCGGTGAAAAAGCGACAGCCCGTACGCATGTGGTCGCGATTAGGGCACTCTTGGTCTCCGCAAATGGAGCACTCGATACGGTTAAATCGATGAGCATTCGATGGGTCTTCTTAACAACGAAAAACGAAACTCATAAAATTTTCGTGAATCGCAAAAATTATGAAATTAAATATTTCGCGAATAAATTGCTGTAAGTCAACGTTATTGATTGCACAGGGTGTTTGGCCGCCTCTAGGAAAAATTTTCATGGGAGATTCTAGGATAAAATCAAGGATACTAATTTGTTGATTGAGGCTTCGTTAAAAAGTTATTAAAAAATTTCAAATCATTCTGGAAAAATTATTGTCGTTTGCGGGGGGCAATTACAATCTTTTTTGGTGAATAGACATACCCTCGAAATCCTACCCACTTTCGAGAAAAAAATTCATTACTGAAAATATAATGTCTGACCATAACTGTCTGGTTACCCTGAAAAAAAAAAATTTCTAATCGTTCTGGAAAAATTATTTTCGGTTGGAGGGGTTAATTGCAATCATTTTTGGTGAATAGACATACCCCCGAAATCCTACCCACTTTCGAGAAAAAAATTCATTACTGGAAATGCACTGTGTGGCCGGAAATGTTTCTATAACTTTTTAACGAAGCCTCAATCAACAAATTAGTATCTTTGATTTTCGTCTTATTTTGTCCTGTGGAACCTTCCACTGAAATTTTAATCGCAACGAATGGCGATTTTCATCGTGTATTTCGAAAAATCCTGGATCCGTGCAGTCGGGGGATGCGAAAAATAGTTGAGAGTGGTTTTTGATGGCGACGAGTAATTGATAGCTCTTCCGTCAGCGATGTTACGGCTCGTTGCTGTGGTTGCAGGTGCGAGCCTCGTCGTTTCGCAGCTCCCGTGATTTTTCGCCTTGTCGGTCGCCCTTTTCTTCTCGCTCGTCCTCTCCTGAGACACGGGACCGAAAAAAGTCGCGATTAAAACCGGGTACATCGATCCTGTTGATTTATAACCCGCGGCAGCCGCGATTTAAAACGCGCGAACACCGTGACTCAGAGGTCTCGCCGCGATGACTTCAAAGTTGCGAAAATTCGCGTAATACTTTTTCCCCAGAAATTCAGCTCGCGGATTTATGGTACAATTCGCGCGATACCGCCTTATTTTTGCTCGTGTCACAAAACGAAGTATCTTAACTCGTATTCTGCAACGAGTCACAAATTAAATCAATTTATTTTAACGATAAAATAAAAGAATCTTAATTTTACGACGATTGGGATGACTTGGTTTTATTAAACAATCGACAGGAGTTGCAATAAATTGGCGCCCGGATGTCGCGATCGATGGGGGTTCTTTGGACGTTTCGGGGCGAACGATTTGTTTAAAAGTTTCCGGAGTCGCGCTAGGCAGATCGCAAGTCGATTTAACTTTCCGCGCTATTGCGTGTCGGCGTGTACTTGAGAACAACGAACGCTGCAGGAAGTTCGTCAGTTGTTTATGACGCCCGGAAATTTCCTCGATGTTGAGTTTTTTTTCGGGATGTCAGTCGACGTTGGATAATTACCATACACACGAGACACGGTGTTGGTCCCCTCTTCGGGGCTGCGCTTCGTTTTTCACGCGCGGCCTGCGCATCGTTGGACGAATAACTGTGAACTGGGAGGAGGAAAAAAGTAGAAAAAACTGAAATACAGCGCACCGGAAGATTTATTCTCGTTGTTTGTACAGCTGCAGAGGATATTCATCCTCTTGTTTATCGCGACCTAAAAATCTACTGTCAATTAAAATTTTAGTTTTCTCTGCGATCACTCTTCGTCGTATTATCAAAGCAAAATGCAAAATAATATACAGATATCGAATATTTCAAATATCTGAAAGAGAAAGGAATCAAATGTTAAAAGAAACGAAGAACATCGTTGTAGAAATTTAGAATTAATATTAATTTCGTATGTTACGATTTGATATTTCATTCATCGGTGAAACAGAGGTTTCATTTCGCGGGAAAAGGTTTCTTTTGCAAGTAAGATGCATTGCACACTGTGTGGCGTACGCTTCTCACGTTTGAATATAAATGTTTGGAGTAGTAAGAGCGACAGACAAACTTGAAACGCGGAGTCTCGCAATATTTATTCAGTAATCCATCTCGGAGTGGTCTACGAGAGGCAAAGGATAGAAGATGATTGATAGTGGAAATTGAACGGAAGAAATCAATTACCAAGCCCCGCTAAATCTTGATCGATACTCGGGACCGGTTTACATTTTCCTGGCGAACTCTTCTTTCGTACCTTTTTCACGCCTTTTCTCGGCGAAAAATAAAACACCGAAGTCGGGACCACGCTGAAAGGGAATAAGGTTAAGAAATTAAGATGAATGAACAGTGATATGAATGAAGAGAAATACTTTACGCAAAGGAAGAACGATGATAGAAGCGATCTAGACGGGCTCGAAATCCTCCGTGTTATTAACTGTGTTTCGTTGCTACGATTTTAACGAGATACAAGCAATAGAACAACGATGTTGTATTTACTTGGAAAATTGAACTCTCCAGAGATTTTTTACATTCAAATTTGAATATTTAATTCTTGCTTATTTATCAAATTAGAGTTACTCCTCGGGTGCATTTCTTATTTTGAAAACTGTAGAGAAAAAATTGCTGTTTGAACCATCGAAATTGCATATATAGCAGGAGTGAAAAATTATATAGAAAATATATACTCCTTTGTCGTGTTTGGAGCAACAATGTTGTATTGGAAAATTGAACTCTGAATGACCAGGGATTTTTTAAATTCAAATTTGAAACAGAGTGAGGAATAGACACACGAGTAAAATTTAGTTGAGTATTTAATTCTTGTTTATTTATCAAATTAAAGTTACTCCTCCGGTGCATTTCTTATTTTGAAAAATTTAGAGAAAAGATTGCTCTTTGAACCATCGAAATTGCGTATATAGCAGGAGTGAAAAATTATATAGAAAATATATGCTGCTTTATCGTGTGGTGTTTGGGTCGTGCAAATCAAAGATAAAAAAGAGGATCCCTTTAATTCCAGCAGGGCGACAAAAACCTGGAAAACGTAACGCACGAAGAAGCCGTGGCGACGCTGAAGGCCACCCAGGACCGCGTGGTTCTTCTGGTGGCGAAACCGGAAACCGGAATCGTGCCCCCGCCACCACCCCCGATGGCCTCGGACAATTCACTCTCGCCCCAACCACGTAAGCCACTGTCCTTTTTCTATTCACATACATTATTCGCTTTCGTGTACGTTCGGTCCCCGCGACTCTTCCTCCTCGTCGTTTCGGGACGTTTTCACGATCTTTTCTTCTCGAATTTTCATGACGCCGCCTTCCGAAACGATAAATATTTCACGCGCCGCGGAAAACCGTCGGGCGTTACTTTTGTTCGTGACGCTGGACACTGGAGGAAACTCTTTTCTACTCCAGCTTTGAAATTCGAAACGGAACCGTCTCGCGCTTTGGGATTTCGCTGTTTCATCGTTTAACGGTCTCGCTGTCGCGTAAATTAAATATGCACCGTGCAGAATCGTCGCGAGCTCGCAACCAACGCGATTCTACTCGAATTCGATCGCCGAGGGTCCCTCGAAAAATTTTTGTATCATTTTTCTCCGTGTTCGATTTGTATTCATAATTGAAAAATATATTTTAAATGTTCTACGTAAATTTCACATTGTAATGACAGAACAGAGTGAAATATTTCGCTATAGATATTTGAGAAGTACATTAAATCGTCCACTTGAATTTGATAATTTTGAAATTTTATTTCGTTGATCGCAAGTATCGTGGAAATACAGGCGTTATTTGATGTTGCATGGTCGATCAATTGCTCGTTCGGCAACGTTCCGTCGAAGTTTAACTGCGTCGTAATTCTTTCAATTCCCGCATCTCCCACAGTGATCATAAACACGGGATCTCCATTCCCAACGTAGAAATGAATTTTTGATCCCACTGACTTCTCTACGATTCCCCGTTTTCCTGTCCGCTCTGACGATCAAGCGTAACTTATTCATCACGCTCATAAAGTCGTGCTCGTAAATTCTTCCCCGGTTCTCGGCAGCGACCGGATCGCGACCCATTTCCCGACCGCCGCTGGGCGGTCGTCATCGTCGCGAAACGCTTTGGAACCGAGAAAACCAGCCGGTTTTATCTTCCTATGTTCAAATTACGCTTTAAAGAGTTGATCCGTCGGAAATTGCGGATGGATGTGTGTCTTTGGGGCGTTTCAATTTTCTTGAATAAATTTGTTTAGATTTTAAATTAAATTCATCGTTATACACGGCGCTGATTTCCTTGGAAATCTAACAAGGTTTCGAGACGCAGATACAGAGACTTGAATGCAAAGTTTTATCGAAAATTAGCGTCGAGTTTTTAAATTAAAATAATTGAATTTCCCGCGTCAACGTCTGTTTATTTCTTTTCCAAGCGGTTGAAGCATTCCTTTCGAAACGAGACTCCCTCAGATTTCCATTTCATTATTCTTGAAAGCGTAGCAATAATCCACTTCTAAAGACACGAACGGAAAGCACTTAATTAAAAGCTCCATTCGATTCAAACAGCTTTACGGAACCCATTCCCACTCGATTCCTGGCAATAAATCCCATTTGCGCGTTTGTTCACAATAGGGCATCGAACACGCTATCTGGCCGCGAATATAACAAAAGTTCTTATTTCGTTATTCATTCGATGAAAATTACGATTTCCATTATGAAATGAAATCATAAAAAAAACCATACAATAGTATTTTATATGTTAAGAACTGTAATATTTAACAGAGTTAATTCTCTTCTAGGACAGCACAGGTTTATTTTATTATTGTATATGCAGGGTGTTCGGCCACCCCTGAGAAAAATTTTAATGGAGGATTCTAGAGGCCAAAATAAGACGAAAATCAAGAATACCTATTTGCTGATGGAGGCTTCGTTACAAAATTATTAACATTTAAATTTAAACATTTTAAATCGTTCTGGAAAAATTATTTTCGGTTGCGAGGGTCATTTACAATCATTTTTTATGAATACACATGTCTCCAAAATCCTATCCACTTTCGAGAAAAAAAAATCAGATAGGTGCTGAAATTTTTCGAGGAAAAAAAAATTTTTCAAATCGTTCTAAAAAAAATATTTTCAGTTGCGGGGGTCAATTACAATAATTTTTGGTCAACAGACATACCCCCGAAATCCTACTCAGTTTCGAGAAAAAAATTCATTACCGAAAATATAATTTCTGGCCAGAAGTGTCAGCCCAAAATTTCATGCGAATTTTTAAAACGTCATAACTTCTGAACGGATTGGACGATTTTAATGTTTAAAAAAGCAAACTACGCGTATTTTAATGTAGAATATGTAGAAATTCTAAAAATATTCGAAAAGTTGGTTCTTGACCTCGCAAAATGAGAAAAACCCCATAAAAATGGTCCAATTTTCAAACAGCCATAACTCCTATAATAGTGAATATATTTCAATAAAACTTTTTTCTGAAATAGAGCTCTTGGGTACCTACAAAAAAGTATTAGACAACTTTTCTGTAGGTCGTAAAACAAAATTACTAAAAATGAAAAAGGAATTTTTAAGAAAAATCGACAGGGGGTAGGTGCCTAAATTTTTCGGCGAAAAAAAAATTTCAAATCGTCCTAAAAAAATTATTTTCAGTTGCAGGGGTCGATTACAATCATTTTTGGTCAATACACATACCCCCGAAATCCTACTCACTGTCGAGAAAAAAATTCATTACCGAAAATTTCATGTCTGACCATACCATTGATATCTTTCACTGAAATTTCATGCAAATCTTTAAAACGTCATAACTCCTGAAGGGATTGGACGATTTTAATGTTTAAAAAAGCAAACGACGCGTATTTTAGTGTAAAATATGTAGGAATTCTAAAAATATTCGAAAAGTTGTTCCTTTACCCCCTAAAATGAAAAAAAACCCTATACAAATGGTCCAATTTTTAAACAGCCATAACCCCTACGATAGTGAATATATTTCAATGAAACTTTTTTTTGAAGTAGAGCTCATGGGTACCTACAAAAAAGTATTACACAACTTTTCTGTAAGGCTTCAAACAAAATTATTAAAAATCGAAAACGAATTTTTAAGAATAATCGACAGGGGGTAAGTGCCTAAATTTTTCGGCGAAAAAAAAAAATTTCAAATCGTTCTGGAAAAATTATTTTCGGTTGCGGGGGTCAATTACAATCATTTTTGGTGAACAGACATACCCCCGAAATCCTACCCATTTTTGAGAAAAAAATTCAGTGCGAGCGAAACTCTAAACGTTAATAACTTTTTAACGAAGCCTCCATCAACAAATTGGTATTCTTGTACAGTCGAGTTGAAACTAATAAAAGCAAATGGTATTATATTATATTTAAATGATAATCTATCTAATTAACAAGACATTAATTACAAATAAATCGATGATAAAAATTAGCGTTCCCAAGGGTTAATATATCGTTTCTTGTGTAACTAAATTGCTCGTTTTCTTTCTGTTTGTTCCCACCTTCGCAGGAAAACAAAATGGCTCTGTGTCGGCGCTGGAGAACAACTCGACCCTGCCGTACTCGCAAGAATCACGTCACGCGTCTTCTCTCGCGCTTCACGGCGCAACCACGCCACGAGCTGTTTCTCAGGAGGACGTATCACGGTGAGTTCTTTCGAAGTATGCTTTCCCCTCTTTACGACGAAACTACCGAGTAGCTGTTCCCTACCGTGCTCTTTTGAAGTCTCTTTTACCTTTTCTCTTATTCTTCGAGCGCAAACTGTTCTGTTCGCCCTCTCCATCTTCCCTCTTTCGATCTCTTCCCTCGCGGGAAACTCGTTCCCTCGATTCTCCTGCAAAATAAGGATCGAAAATATGTCACGTATGCTCCTTTTAAAACGAATCGCCCAAATATCTCTGCAAAAATTGATTTAAAAACTCTGAGAACTCTAAAGGAATTGTAAGCTTAATTTTAGAAAACCCAGATACTCATAAAAATTGTCGAGCAATACAAAATGGTCCCCCGCGATTTTGTTCCACCGTCGATAGGAACACGTTACAGTTACCAAGCTCAGTCTGTGTGTATATCGAAAATTGGTGCAACGCGTCCATTCACGAAAAGAAAGTTTCCAAGCCATAAACTGGTCATGGGGTGTCTTTCGTTATTGTCGGAATCGTTGGTCCGTGAATATCGCGAGCGAGTTGGAACCGCATTCCGTGCATAAACACACACGAGCCGCCGGTGGTTAATTATACAGTCACAGGGACTGTTGAATTAGCTGGCGGGAAAGAGGAGGACAACAGAGGCTGACCACTCGAGGAGCCAGACAGAGACAACGGTCATTTAGGGGGTGGGCCGCAGGTTTAGGAAGCGGAGCGAGCGAAGGGGTTGCGGTGGGCTACTGTACGGACTAATTGCCGATGGATTAAGAGCTTATCGAATCGGTCCGCCTGCCAGAGACAGGATTGGTTTGGACACATTATGTACCCCCTACGAGCCTCCGGTGCGCCAGACCAGCTTCCACTCGTTCCTCCGGGTACTCACGGGTACAACGCGGGTTAAGGTCAGTCGACCATCGCGCGAATTTCGGGGTTTCGTTACCATTTACGACCCCCCTCCCCATCCTCCGTCGATCGAAACACGCTGGGAGACTTTGGTTCGAGACGGTTCTGTTTTAATGCTTCGCAGGACCCGTAATTTGCGTGTTTAATTAGCATCTATGGCACTCCAGATGCGAGTCCAGATGGACCATTACGTATGCAACGGATACCAGCATGTTCCTGTCCTCGACATCGATAGGTCGTAAACCTCTTGGATAACACTCTGGGTTATCATCGTAGTAGATGTCCGAAATCTACCACTCGCGTAGATTGCCTCGAAATTCTCGTGTTACTTTCGAAAGGGTACTTTGGTGATAGGAAGAAAAAGTGTACGTAATTCCTCATAGATTAACAGTCGAGGCACTTCCGAACGTTTTCTTGTTTCGTCCATAGGTTCGAACGTGAAGTGTGCTAGAAAATTTAATGATAATTTTTTAGTGACGAGTTATATTATTAACTGTTCGATATATTCGAGTTTGATGAAGAAGTTCAACTTTTCCTTTTCGTGAGATTCTATTGTATCGTAGTACAATGTCGTGAGATGCATTAGCTTTGACATCGTGCGTTTCCATGCCACGGGGATCTCATAAGCTCGTAGATAGTCTGTAGCAATCCTTGTAGAATGATCTGCAAAGCTGTTTAGGTACTCGCCATAAACTCGGATTAGGAACGGAAGTACCGACCACCTTCGCCTACTGTATGTATTAATGTTTGAACATGAGTCGTGTATCGGAGAATATTAATTCTGTATTAACAATATTAATAGAATGCTGTAGAACGTATTAATCCATTAAAAAACGTTCTAAATTCTTCCAGAAAGGGTACACCAAAATTGAAACTAATACTCTTGCAACGATGTTTTCTTATTCGACTATTTATTCGCAATTTTATGTGTCCATCTTACAATCTTGGTGAATAGGTAGTTATACATTGTTTTACAAATCAAGATTGAAAATTATTTATTAATTTTCTTCGTTGCTCATTGATTTATAAAACTGAAAATTCTTACAAAAATTTCCATTGCTATAAAGATTTTAAATTACTGAACTTTCAAATACATAGTGACGTATTAATATACTAAGAAAGGATTAAGGAGGAAATTATTTATATTTGACTTTTCAATAGCTCAACATAAACTGAGAAAGAAGGCAATATTTAGGTTTCAGGTTCTCCAAGTATATCCCTCTAATTTTACAAGTTATATTTTCAAATGTAGATTTTCCAGCAACAGTGTAACAGGTTCCAAAGCGACCAGACAGACCTAAACACCGTGGCTCCGTCAGATAAGGTATAACAATGTCTGCATACAATGCTCTTAAGTCACACAAGAGCATGTGTTGGCACAGTACGAAGCCACGCAAAGGCCAAAGATCCAAGGCAACCGAAAGCACATGTGCTTGGATCTCGCGTACGCCAACATCCTGTACAGGTTAGGTTAGAAATAGCACCTTAGCTCTGTGTCTCTTTTGCACGGTTATCAGTAGTTCCCAAACTTTGGTTTATGCTTGTCGTTGAATTCACGGACGTTGGGAAGACACGTTTGGGTACATCCTAGTAAATCCTCGGTATTTCATACTCGAACGACTCGTAGACGAACAAGACACCGAAGTTTCTTGGTTCGTTGGAAATTCTTCCCGTCTGACGGATAATTGAGGGAGATGGAGCGAATATCGAGAGCATCCTCGCGGACGCTGGAGGCGAAGTACACCTCACGTTGCCCGCAAGGTGCGCGGAAACTTTCGCGTAGCCTTACTTAATGAAATATTCCATTCATGGCAATATTTAACGGCGGGTTCTCGGCGCGGTTCTTCGGAGTAGTCAAAACTGCAATTAGTTCTTCCTTCGTTCCACTCTTTCTCCAGAACCCAGGGCGTGTTTCATCCGCCTCCACCGTCCGTGCCTCGCTCCTTCCCGGTTAAAGTTTCAAGCCCCATTCCCCTACCCCCGTGTGGTCGAAGAATCGGATTTCGCCCACGGGGATTTCGCGTGTCTCGAGCCTCGGAAAAGAGAAGCCGGAAGATAGACTCTCGCGTGGGTAAAGAGGATGCAAGGAAAGAATGGAACGGCCAGGGGAATATGGAAGAGACGAGTTATTACGGTACCTCGGCCATCGGCGCAAATGTACGCGAAAAACTTTAATTTCTCCCACCCCCCCGTCCTCGTAAATTAGCTGGGAACCATTATGCAGCGGCAGTAATTTATCCACGGGTTGCAAACAACCCTCGCGTTCGGCCAGTTCGGACTTTCTGAATTGGGATAATCATTTAGTCGTCGAGTGACATTTTCCTCGATTTTTTCCTGGACCTATGACGTATCGTCGAAAGTGTTTTTAAAAACATACGGTGTTTTTCTTCCAAATGGATCGGGACTAATAATAGTGGCTACGTGATTTTGAAAAAACACCAGGAATCGTCGTCTGTGAGACGAGTAAATATCAGTCCTTGATTTCTCTCTTTTCTTCGATTGATTCTCCCGCGTTTCCACTTGTTTTCCTCGCGGGAACGTCTTGCGTTCGCCTTACCTCGCATTACCGAAAAACAATCGAGAACGTCGATCGACGAGAGTGAAATACCACCCTGGGAATAGAAACAAACCACATTTTTCAGCGCGTCAATTCTAGCTTTTAGCCTCTGTTACATGCACTTCCATTTATTAGAAACTAATCGAAAGTTGCATCGAACGTCTCCAAATGCAGTTCGAAACACAGATTTCTGGAATATGCTTGAGGTGAAATAGTATTTTCGATATCAACTTGTTGAATCTTCCATTCACGCCTAGTATTTGGTCCACTCGACTTCCATTGTACTAACGTTTTGGGCTAATTGTTGAGCAAATATTTTTCTTCCTGCTCTCGACTTAATTTCACTCGGTCCAGAGTCAATTACGCCAGTCAGAACGGGCGCTGGGGTTATTAGGCTTATGCACGACTCGTTGGCAAATCCCTTCTGTAAATAACTGGCGTTTAATCATCGGGAATTATGGTTTTCTAATCCTTTGCAATATCCGTGAAGGGTCTGACGCATTCTGGCTCGTAAAACGCGTTCGTAAATCCTGGATGCACCTGGATGCAACTTTAATACCAACCTCTGGCTTCTTCGTCGGTTTATACTTTATTGCAATATTTACATAATTCTTCTTAACGTATATTAATAAGTCACGATGTGTCCGAAACTCCAGTAATTTTCTATCTTCGTAGCAATGCCAATTTTTGTAAAAATCAATGTCCAACTCTGTTTGCAAAGATACACGTTACGAACACGTGTTCAACAGTGTTCCCATCCTCTGTTGAATAGTTTACGCGACCTTGCATGACCTTGATTACGAACAAAGGCTCTTAACTATTCCGAGATTTAGCAACTTTAATCCGCGACATTTTTGGATACCACGCTCTGAAACTGAAACGAAACTTCTCGCGTTCCGTGGAAACCGGAAGCTGCAAAGTTTCTGGCGCGTGTCGGTGGTTATAACGTGTCCACAGGTTTGCATGGTAGTCGAGAAAGCACCGACGCTCCCCTCTGAGGTCAGCTTCACCCTCTCTGCAAGGGTAGAGGGCAAGGGAGAGGCGAATTCTTGGCACGGCTGCAACGGCTCGGCCACCAGCAACGATCTATACACTCGCGCGCTCGCAAACACACCAACACGGACGCTCGACTTGCGCACGTAAACTCGGAAAAGCTCGAACGTGTTTGCCTTTCGGCGTACAGGTGCTTTCAAAAGTGATTCATCGCGAATCCGTGCAAATAATTCGCGGTGAACTTGTTCGGAAAAATTCAAAGCGGGCGCGGGTCAATATTTACTTCTGTAATTGGATTACTCAAATTAGGACGCGTCAACATTTAAGAACGTCGAGACTCCCCCTAGAGAAGAATATTATTCCTCGATCTACGATTTTTCTTTTGGACCAGAGATGCAAGGATGTTATGGTCAGCTTCCTTATTCTACTTAATTCTTACCAGGTTCCCCTTAAATCTGGACTGTTCACTCTTTCTACGTTATTTGTATTCTCCGTTTATGGATCATGTATTTTAAGACGAGTATTTAATCAATCTAGATAGAGATGGAAACAATTGGTACTCTTTATTTTACATTTAATTGTGTGCAATTGTCAAGTGCAATCTTTGTTCCAACAACAATAAGAAACGTTACAACCAATTGTTTCTGATCCTCAGAGATCCTCTAAGAATTTCTTGAAATTGAAACGTCATTCTTTTTTTTTTAAATAAAGATTGCACTGAATGTAATTTTATAAGCAGCTCTACTATGCATCATAAAATGATTAGCGTTGAAATATCATTACGATAGGTTCGAAAGGGTTAATTTTAAATTGCTCGGTAATAATGAACATGTTTTGGAGTTCGATTTGAGCGATCCCGAGTTTTGAAGAACGCAGTAGCCTGCCTTTTTTGGCAAAGTGCATGCTCGCACACGCGAATCTTCCCTGGTGTGCGGCAGCCACGCGCAGCGGGTGCATTCGTGTAGGTGCATCTGTAGCTGCAGTCTTGAATGCAGGCCAAGGTCAAAGCTGGCCCGGGTCACGAGCTCGCTAGCTGGCTTTCGACAGTTTCGCTTACGTAATACGCGGTATCTCTCGTATCGATTTGGTACACCCAAAGATGTGTTTGGTCGCGTCTGGTTGCATCTTCGAGGAAGATAACACCGAATACGGACGAATGTCGCCTTCCGCGTCACCGATTTCAGCTGCAAGCTGATTCATTCTGCGGAGGTTATCGTTTAAACGAGCTACGATGCGTCAGAGTAATTTATCGCAACTTTATTAAATTCCTCGATTAATAGAGTCATCGATAAAGAGAATAAATAAATTAGTATTAGGAGTATGAATCTTTTTGGACAAAGAAAATTCGTTACTCTTGAGAGTCTCGATGAAGCTGCGTACGATCAAGGCTAGATAAATTCCTCTGTTAAACTATCGCTTGATTATATGAGAAATGAAAGTCAGGAATGAAAAAGAAATTGACAGAGAATTGCAAATTGAGATTGCAAGCTCGTACAAATTTTGTCGTGCATTAAATTTATCGTAGCTTTTTATTAAATTCCTCGATTAATAGAGTCATCATCGATAAAGAGAATAAATAAATTAGTATTAGGAGTATGAATCTTTTTGGACAAAGAAAATTCGTTAGTCTTGAGAGCCTGGATAAATTCCTCTGTTAAACTATCGTTCGATTACATAAGAAATTAAAGTCAGGGATAAAAAAGAAATTGACAGAGAATTGCAAATTGAGATTGCAAGCCCATAGAAATTTTGCAAACTATTTACAAACGGTTGCTTGGAAGTTGAATCTATCAAAGTCTTCTGCGAGTTGTCCATTGTTCCAATCAGATTGTAGCCAAGTTTACCATCTAGTACCATCAGACTTCCTTGAAAGTGTCGCGTTCGAACCGCGATTCGGTGATTAGCGAGCGTCGCGAAGAAACGTCGTAGACGCGAGACGATTGTCCGGGGACAAAGGTGTCCCGAGAGATCAGAAAATGAAACATCCTTCCTGTCGTCCGTACGAGGGTGGCTGGGACGCTGCTTCGCCGACAACCGTGGCCGCTACAGGGCCAAAGAGAAATGGCGAATGAAACCTCACAGGAACTAGAGAGTCGCGGGAACAATGGGACCGATCCGGGTGTCGCGTTTAGAAAGAAGGGAACGCCGGATAAAAATTCGCGGAGCTTTTCTCCGTGAGAAGCCTGCGGAAAATCCTGGCCCGTTCAACCCGTCCGGATAATGGAGGATCATCTCGTGCCGGGGAATCCATTATTCTTCGATGCAAAGTACCCTTTGCGCCGTGGAAATTGTTCGGTGTGAAACCGCCCTTAGTCCGGGGCTACACATGCTCTCGTCTGGCTATTATTTCTGGTGACTTTAATGGAAAAATGCTTGTCTCCGAGACGGACGTCATTTTTGCGAGTCCTTTTCCATCGTCCCTTCTTTGGTAGCCCCGGAAACCCCGGGCGGCGCGCCGATGGTTTTCAAGCCGCGGCCGCTGTGGTTGACGCAACCCTTGAATATTCACGACCGGGGTGCTTTGTTAAATATTTTCAGAAATCTTATGAAGCTTTTGATCCCCGACGGAGTTGCGGTTCGCGGGATATTCTTTGCACGGTAGCTGTAAAATTAGGAAAAATACCGCTTCTGAATAATGTACGCGAAAAACGTTGCAGTTTAGCTATTTTTCCTCGACGCGGTTGCTTTTTCATTATGAATTCTTTTCTCTCGCGCCGGTCGTCCCGAACGATATACATCTGCTAACTCGTTCTTGCCCTCGCCTCTTTTGTTTCCCCCCCTTTTTTTTAGAATCTTCCTTGAATTCGTATAGCCTTATTCCGTGTTGGATCATTCTCCCGTGAATTTCTGCTTCGCTAACCTTTCCACTACTTAACTCCTCGGGCATGACGCGACTTTCAATCTCCAGCGAGACAATACAAAGTTTCAGTGATTTTTAAAGATGCTACAAGACACGTTGGAAAAATGGGTGATACGTATTATGTTTCTTTTTCGTTATTAAATACGTCGTATTCAATAATAAGCGTGGTAGTGCTGAGTTTCCGTCTGTTCGATCCTCGTGTAATGGCTCGAGGATACGCAGGTGTCTCGGATGGAGTAGGCTTTAGCTGAATTTACGAGATCGTCTCGAACATTTACGACGCCAGACCCGGCGTTTTAAAAACGCTGCCCGAGGGTCGAAACCAATCGCGAAGGATCCGCATATTCGTTCGACGAAATGAGGCATCGTGCTGATTCTGCATCCTCGAAACACCGCTGACACCGTCGGTATTCGAAATCTGCCGTTTGCAAAGCGACCGTAAGCAATGCACCGCAATCACGATTGCTGATCGGCGCGCGGGGATTTTCTTTCAATGAGACAACGTCGGCGTCTCGACGTCTTCGACCACGAAATTGCTGAGCCAGTAATGTCCTCCCAGACAGCGTTCTGTTCCAATGAACGATTTATTGGTCGGGACGCCATCCACCAAAAAGACCAACCGCGTTTATCGCGGGCGATTAAATTGCTTTAAAATTGTATAAATTGTATCATTCGTTGTGAAACCACAATCTAACACAAAATATTATCCAATTATTGCAAGAGTGGAAAGTAACTTCAGAATTTTTACTCAAAAAGCATATTTAACTTTATACCAAAGCAACCAACATTTGAATCTGGTTTTGTCCTAATCTAGTCATAATATTATAGTTTCTCTGGCCACGAAGCATACTAAAATTAACTTAATAATTAGAAAAGCGTACAGAAACTAATAACACGTGCACTCGAAGTTCCAAAAGCAATTCTAAAATATCAGTGGCCAGAACAGTAACCATCTGTCGATCTCTGTTTATATATGCAGTTGAAACATTAACAAATGCAAACATTATTTTCCCCCCCAACATCCAAGGGTTTCTTTCGAGGCACATATTTGCGTACAATGCCCAGCGACAGGGTCAAAGTTCGCGGTTATCGTTGCGGCAAGTGCTCGGGGGGGCTTCATTAATTAGCTGGAAGTTATGCCAAGAACGTGACACAAAGGGCAACAGAGAGAAGAGGGTGGATAGTTCCTGTCAGGCTGTTCACGGTGTTTGCTATACTCCCAATTGTTTCTGAAAAACTAAAATATCATTAATATTCATATGGAACGTTTTAAATATACTTAAATACTCTCGAGAAACCATGACTAAAAAATATTGCATAGATTTCTCGAATATTCTAACGAGTTGCATATGCATCGAGAAGAGAATTCTGTGCCATTTTCTGATCTCTGTCTGCTCTCGTGCATTCGTTAATATCAAGATGTAATATTTAAAACTCAACGTGCTCAATAATTCTGCAAGTTTTCATTCGAAGCTTTAAATTTCTGTAAGATTCGATCGATTTCCTTTCGTTTATTCTTCTTTCCAATCTCGCTGTCCTTAGATTTTAGAACTGGATAAAAGATTTTTCTAAAATACAATAGAAGAAAGGAGAATCGTACACGTAGTTGCAATATTTCGTAAGTTTCATTCGAGCTTGGTAAATTTACGTAAAGTTAATTAGTTTGACGAGCTAGTGGGTAGTATTTCGCCGTTCCGTGTACGTTTGTTTCCCGAAAAGATCAACGTTCCCGTTTCAATTCACGTCACCTGGCGTGCGCCGCGACAGCAGCAATCTGCAGATATTGATTTATAGCGAGAAACAAAAGGATCCAGGCTGTCAATGGCGCAGAAGGCGAGCGCAGACAGCACCTGCGGCCCTTTTGATACCCGCGAAATGAGAACTTTGCCACGGACAGGTCTCTTTCTCCGTTCCTCCAACCCCGGTCGCCCGTGTCGCCGCCCTTCCTCGCCCACCCCCGTTCGTACGCCTCGCGCCACCGTCTCCCTTTTTCTCCATAAACACGCCTGTTAAGCGTTATTCTGGTTTTGTCACGTGAAAGGATCCGGTTTCGTCTGAAGCGTTCTCGCCGCGGTATAATTTGAAAAGCGGACGAGAACCGGGCCCGCGACTTCAAAGGATGGTCATTTTCTTTCTTTTCGCCCAACCCCCGCCCACCGCCACCGTCCAGTTTTTTACGCGCGTCGACAGGCGTAATGAGCTATGAAAATTTCTCGTCCGACGCTTGATACGTTCCCGCTCCTCCCTGTTGCTCTTCCTGTTTGCCCATTTAAATAAGTTTGCGCCGTTTCCCCAGCGAAATTTCACCCGAGCTTTACCCGCGCGATCGCGTCGTCTGACGTGCCCTGGTTTGCTCGCTTTTTTCTAACATTTGTTTCCTTCTTGCGGGTGGTACGCTCGACTTTGCGCAATAAGTCTTGGCTGCTTCCTTTTAATTGGATTCAAACATATTCGGCGAGAAAAACTATCGTCGAAATGAAAAAGTCACCACCGTTAGTCTCTGGTATTCGTCAAAATTAATAAAGATAGTTGGTTTAATAACTTTGGATAATTAATTCACAGGCAAAGAGTTTGATTAATCAACTTTCTGGTAGCTCAAGATTTCCAATTGCCAATAAACATTGATTTAGCCATAATTGAGTCATTGTTAGAAGGTTCAAAGCTTTTCCTTTTAAAATGGTTTTTATTTTTTGTTGATTCGACTTTCCGTTTGCAGATATAGTCGTGTAAAGTAAAGGGTAATTTTTTAAATACCACAATCTCTCTCTGTCAATGCATATTAAAAATACTAAAACTTTAGACACGTGCAGTTCCGAAACTACTAGCGTTTTGTGAATTATCGAGCCACTGTTAGAAACGGTAAACCTTCCCCTTTAAAGTGGTTTTTGGTTTTTGGCGATTCGACTTTCCGTTTTCAAGATATCGTAATTTATATGAAGGGGTAATTTTTAATATTCCAGCCTCCGTTGTACAAAAGCGTATTAACGCGTATTAAAAATACTAAAACTTTAGACGCGTGTAGTTCCAAAAGTACTAGTGTTTTTTTAATAATTGCACCACTGTGGGCGGCGGTGAAGCTTTCCCTTTAAAATGGTTTTTGGTTTTTGGCGATCCGACTTTCCGTTTTCGAGATATCGTAATTTATGTAAAGGGGTAATTTTTCTAATTCGACTATTTCTGTCTTCGTCTGACGCGTCGCGCCGGACCTCTTTGTCTCGTACGTGACTCGTGACCGAGTGACCTAGTTACTACGAGCACGTGCCGGTCAACGACCTTGCAAGGCCGTAGTAAGAAAGTTCATTGATCTCGCGACGTAAAAAAGTGCTTCGGTCTCATCCGATCGACTTGAAACTAAAATCCTCATATCTCCGGAACCAATTGAGCTATCGACTTGTTCGAGCGCTCATTTTAAAGGGCATTTCATCCTCTATCCAATGACTACACTCACTACTATAATTTATGCTATCTTCCATGTTTATTTTCACATTTACTTTGACACGATCGACTTGAAACGAAAATCGCTATATCTCGGAAACTAATTACGCTATCGGCTTGTACAAACGCTCATTTTAAAGGGCATTTCATCCTCTATCCGATGACTACACTCACTACTATAATTTATGCTATCTTCTATGTTTATTTTCACATTTACTTTGATGCTGTATATCCAAAAATGTTTCATCAATTCCTAAGGAGTACATTATCGTATCGTACGATGTTTAGTCGACGCACGACCCAAAGAAGCTTAAGTTTAATTCGAATCGTGCAAAATGTATTGATGTATTGAGTATTCTGGTTGGATTCGCGTAGCATAGACTCGTTCCAGTGGAGTTCGTTTTAACGCTGCGTTTACGTTCTGTTGAACGACAAGGAGAAAATGCATGACGACGAGAGCCCTCAGTGGCCACGGGGGAATGGGATCGTCAGCAGTAAAAGGATACCCACGTGCCCTTTATTTCAGTCCGAGTGACTTTACGGGTCCGCGGTTACGTGCGAGACGTACGAAACACCGTAAGACCTTAATAAACATGTAATCCCGCGGCAATTCCAATTTTTACAGCGTGTGTCGGTTTAGAACCGCGCGTAACAGCAACGCGCTCGACAGAATTATTCCTATTTCCCTTAATCGCGCGGTCGTCGCGGAATGTTTAAATCGCACTCTCGTTACGCGACACCTCTATCTCGGCAAAGTCCATTTCATGGGGCTCTGAGTTACGTGTAGAAAGTACAAAGCGTTACTTTACTCGGTCGACGAGCGCGAAGACTGTTCCGCAGATTTTACGACCGTTATGTTTTCTGAAAGTCGATAACGTCGGCGAGCCGGTTCAATATTTTATTTCGCAACGTTGGGAAACTTCTTTTTCTACCCCCCGCCCCCGACTCGTTGAAAATATAAAGAGTCAGGTTTCTTTTCTTGCCTTTCTTGTACTTCCACGGAAATTGAATGCACGCGAAGTTCTTACGATGGAGGATCACTTGTTCTATTAACCGGTTACGTATTATTCTGGTCAGGGAAAGAATAGAAATTCAACGACTCTTTCAGTCGTTCGATTATTCGGGTCATCGCAAATTACTGTAGTATACGATTCGATGAGCTCGACACATTTTTGTATTTAACGCTGAATTTCAAGCAACGCGTGCATCGAGTAAAAAATAAAACGTATGTGAATATACATACTGAAATTCATTTTTAATCCTAAATACGGTTATTTTGTTATATAATTATTTGAATTTTGTATCGACTTTGTATTGATATGTTCGTCTTACGCGGAAGCTTATTAACCCCTTCTCGTACTTTAACGAGTCTGACTCGTGATGAAGATTTTAGCCCAAACATCAATATCACTTTCATTGAGTTTTAGTTCCTATCAGTACGCCACAAGAGTTGGTCACGATTCTTATAATCTCTGTTAGAAAGCAGTTTAGCATCAGTTGGGTCTGTTTACCGCGCGTTGACGCCTACGTTAACCCGAATACGACGAGATAACCGTTTCACCTTTCGTTTGAACTCTCCGTCCACCCGATACCCGGGCTGTTCTGAAATTATATTAGATAAGTTTGTCGCAGTTGCGAGGGACACGCGGTGAAACATCGTGCGCCGCCGCAAGGTTGTGACACAGGGTGAAAAGATCCATTCGGCGACTATGATTCGCGAAGTTAGCGAAATCTCGTTGCCCGGCAATTCTGTGTGAATGCTGACTCGCCGGGGTTGCCGACGATTTGCCAGACCGTGGACAGACACTCCTTGTTCGTTCATTAAACAAGTTTACCCGTGGAGAAGTTCGTCTATTCCTCTTGAGAGCAGAACTCCGGGAACACGTTGGACAATGCGGTAGACAACCGCCAGTCTGTCCCTCTATTAAAGTTTATCAATAGAAAGATGTCTGTGGATTACCATTAACCAGATACCTAACAAACCGGATACCAAAAAATTATATAAAACATTTACGTTAAAATCGAGGCACAAAATCAACACGACGTGCTCATAATTTAATTTATCTTTATTGGCATAGCGTACAAATAAATAACAGGATTCAAATGAAACCCTCGTGTTTCGACTCCAGTCCATTTTAATATTCCTCGTATGTTCCCATTGGGAAAGGGCTCGATACATCGACCTTGATTGACGATACTGTTTTCAGTGAAAACAAAATTGCCGAATTTTACGAATTCGTAAGGTCTTTCATAGATTTTCCCCTCTGTAACATTATCGTTCCACTGGCGAATTAAATGGTCGTTTGGTATAATTTACACGGGCGGACCCTTTGACATCCACGTTCATTGACGTTTAAATGAAACGATTGATTGGTATTTTGCGCCCATCGCGAGACTCGTCGTGTTTGTCGTTCGTGGCGGATGAAAAAGTCCCCGTCGAATAAAATCGTCCCCCGGGTATCGCAAAAACCGTACCGTTTGCACGCCCGTTCGTGATCCCCCGCCAGTAAACAGGCTGCAATTATCTCGACGCAGCCAGAAGGACGTTAAAATTTTCGTTGAACGGCGTCGTCGTTGGTTGGTCGCACCTAGACGGTCGTTCATCTCCGTGACAACGACCCTGGTGGACAAACACTTGGCGGATAACGAAATTAACCCTCGTCGAGCGAGGAGATCCTGATTTGGCTCGAGCATAACTGCGCCCCGACAGCTTGTTCAGCGAACCGGATGAGGCTGTTGTTGGGAAACAACCCCTTCGTCGATCCGACGAAACTTTGTTACGGGGCAAGAAAACTTGACGACCGAGGAACAACCATTCCCAGGCTGTCATGTTGCTCGCTGAAACTTTTTAATTTGAACTAATTCTTTTATCCGATTAAACTATTCTATGAAAATTCGCTTCGTGCCGGGGGAGGGGAACTATTAAACTTGCTCGCGTTGAAGCGTGGTGTGTCTGCATTCTCAAAAGTCAACTTCCAGACATTGGAATTTACCTGAATATCCTCCACCTCTAATTAAACCAAAATCAAAATTGTTCTTTGTCGCTAACTAGAATGTTTCAGTATTATGCAGATCATATCTCGTCCTAACAGATGTAAATTGAAAAATCTATAGCACAGTTGTGCATACAAAACTGGCACAAATTTTCTGCACGATCTAACACAATTTCGAAGTGTTATTCGATCGATCACTGAAGCGATCCCTCCGTAACTCGTGTCGTTCCAAACACAATGGACGCGAGTACAACATTCAGATCGTGTAACGCGCGAAGTCGATGGTATTCTTTGGAATACCGTGTACCCAAGTTGCGCATCGTTCACACTTTCGTTCCGTAGGCTAAAAAAAGACAAAAGACCATTATATATCGTCGATGGCACCCGGAGAAGATAGACGCGCGCGTGCAATTCACAGACACAATGGGAAGAGCCGGTTGCGCAACGAACTGTTATGCGATTAATGTGCAGCATTGTGGCAAACTGTGTCACGAAACGCATACAGAGCCGTGCACGATGTTTCTGGCGCGCAGATGATACCTTCGAATGAGCTGTCCCAGAGAGGAACAATAAGATTCGCGTTACGTTCCGATCGCGACCTTCTATCTGCTTCTAATTTTAATTCGCGGAGGTTCGAAATCGAGGATCGTACAAAGAATTCTTATGAATGGATATTTTAATTGCTCGCGCTGAAAAAGCGACTCCGTTCGAAAAGCAGATTCACGGTTTCCAGCTTCCACTTGTTCGCTCGTTGCTTTCTATTTTATCGTTACAGTGTTTTAAATTTTTATTAATATTATCGTGTCTGTTTAATTGATAGCACGGGTAGTAAAATATTCAAATAATTGGTGTTCAGATACCGTGAATTCGAATCTTTGAAATTGTAAATAACAGCCAACAAAATTTATATAACTGACAATTATTATAGACAATTTATATACACGGTGTTCGGTCACCCCTGGGAAAAATTTTAATGGGAGATTCTAGAGGCAAAAATTCAATATGAGTGGAACTTTAAACGTTAATAACTTTTTAACGAAGCCTCCATCATCAAATTGGCATTCTTGATTTTCGTCTTATTTTGGCCTCTAGAATCGACTATTAAAATTTACCAGGGGTGGTCGAACATCCTGTAACTGTTACTAATAATCTTTCCATCCTTGGAATCCAGTAAATTTTTATTCGTCCCCGAGTCTTTGTATTCTCGATTAGTAAAAGTCGTTTAGATCGCGAGTTAAGTACTTGTACAGTCTTTTGAACTCCGAGTCCAATGATCCAATCGTACGATTACTTTTCTGCCTACATAATTCTCCGCGGTTAAGCATTGTTGTCTGATCAGCGTTTTAATGAGCCGACTTCTGCGACGAGCGATCGCCGAGGAAATCCTGGTATTCGCCTCTCAATGAATCATTCCGCGCGTTCGCGCATTCGCGCGTTTACATAAAAAGATAAAAAGAGGATCGCGGGGGAGGGGGAGGGAATACGCGACGTCGATGGAAGGGAAATGGCGTGGCCATTGGCTACGTGTCTTCGTTACGTGATTCAAAGGACGCGTCGGAATGTTTATCATCTGGCTTTGCACACTTAGCCGACCGTCGCTTGTATTTCGTATTTGACCGCCGTCGCGGTTGTCGACTTCCTGCTATTCTTACAGTATCGATAGACGTAGAAATATAAGCGATCACGACGCCTGCTCGTTGCAGTCGTTATACCGTTATTATAACGGAGAGATAGAAAGTTTTCGATCATGGTGTTCGGGGCTGCCTTCCACTGTCGCGCGTCCGTGCTTGATTTACGACTGTTTCTCAATTACGCTAGGATAACCAGTGACACTTCTCCATTTTCATCTTCATACCACCTCCAGGTCCTTGTCTTAGTTCATTTTTACAGGAAACGTGGGGAAAAATTTTATTTTTACTCTCTTTGAGGTGATCCTTAGAGAATTGAATGATCATAAGATTTGTAGATATTGTGGGTTAAACTATAAGTGAAAGCAAAATAATTCGTTCCTGAGGTTAACAGGTATCAAACGATTCATCATTTTAACCCCATTCTGGGTAATTTTTGCTGTACAGAATATAAATGGTTCGTGGGACAAAATTACATTTACTAGGGCATTTGATACTTCTTGCTCTCTTCCGTTATCAATCATAGTCGTAGTCGTATGGGCGTAAGTAGGTCTACGGTTATGAATGTTTTATTTGAAGGTAAGAATGGCTGTTATTAATCGCCCAGGTGCCCAACCCATATCCAATTACTATCTTCGAGTCGGCTCATTTAAGTAACTGAGTTAAGGGGACCTGTAATTATACAATTATATATTGCAAGAAATCGTTAGGGTAAACTGATTCGTGCATATAAATCTGTTTCGCGTTAGTTAGATTGGAAGAAGTTCTGACAGTAGTAGCAGATCGTTCAGGGTCAGACATATTATTCAATTTCTTTTTCTTGCTGCACCTCGATATTCTTAATTTTTTACTGTTATGGTGTATTTATAGAATTCAATTTATTAGAAAATCATTGGAGAATATGAACAATGTTAAGTGTATTGGAAGAAATTCTGACAGTAGCTGTAGATCGTTCGGGATCAGACATTTTATTTTCTTTTTCTTGCTGTACCACGATATTCTTAATTTTCTACTGTCATGATGTATTTATAGAATTCCATTTATTAGATAATCATCGGAGAATATGAACAATGTTAGTCGAGAATTAAAAGATTCGAAATAATTCGGTGCACTTGTGACAAGAATGGGAATGATTCGTATGGGGTTAACGGAAACGCTCCCTGAGATTTCCATTTACATACGACTATTTCAGTCGCATGAATGGAACCCTTATCCGCCATGCCGGCTCGTTGCGTCGTTGATACTTTCACCCACCGCGTCTGTCAACTAGTCAATGAACTTTCCATTTACGCCGTCTACGATTAATAATAAAAAGGCAGCGCAAAAGGGAGAATATTTTTATTATATACAACACATTATCAGGGTAATTTAGCATCAACGTTCCCTATTAACGTTCACATAAGCGTACGATCAATTTCTTCTTTCCTCTCGATTCTAGTTTCTTAATATTCATACGTTCAACACTAGATTGACGAGTGTTAGTTTCCATAATTAAAGTTACAGAGCTCGTAAATACTATTCACTAGCAATTTATCTTAAATTTCATCGATGCAACGATACAACCTATATTTCAAATAAAAGAAAAATTATTTCAATCGAATCCTCAACGTGAAGGCTTTCGATAAAAATACGTGCAATTAATGTCCATAAATCTAATGTTAAAAATCGCAATATTTATTTTCTTCGATCCCTCCGCTAGAAACGAGTATAACCGGCGGTTCTGGTATCAAAGCATCGTCCCATTCAATACTAATAATAATAAAGCGTGGGTGGGCTCGACAAGTGCCCCCCCACTGCTCTCGTTGAATGGGACGGCTGGTGTGCTCGATGTTTCCAGAGTTAACCCAGATTGCGTGACGAAGACGGGTCTTCGATTGAATTTCCTGCAAAATGAGGAACGCCGGGATCCCAGGGAAAAAGGAGAAAAGGGACGTCGATCTAGGAGGGCGTCGCGCGCGGCACGCGAATTGCATTCGTAATCGTCGCTGGTCTACGTATTCCCTCTCTTCTCCCGGGTCTCTGTCTCCGTTAAGAGACGCGTCGGACTTGCGAGCGAGTCAGAAAACGACAACGACGAGGTGGAACGGAACGACCACCTCGTTCGCTTGAAATACGCGTCGCCTCGATACTTTTCGAGATTTCGTTTTCGCGTTACGCGTCGTCGAGCCCTTTCTCCCGTCTTTATCTTACCCTTTGCCTGTCCATCTTTCTCCCGTCATACGTGTTTCCGTCCCTTTTTCGGACCAGCTTGAATCGCTGGATCGCGCCCGTTCGTGCGAGAAACGCCGTGCACGAGTGCAATCGTCGATAACGTCGACCGGTAGCAGAGTGTGCTCGTGATAAGAGCAAATACTATTTATTAATACCTGCCACGCGAGCATCCCGTTCTCGCCTCTAGACACGTCTCCACGGTTATAACTGCTGGCGTTTTCCTTTTACGGACCGACCATTCGTGCCTCGTAAGAAATTCGACTCTCTTTATTCCTCGAACTCGAATTATCATGGCACGTAGCTTCTTCCTTGGGTCGTGCAGTTTTTACTTTCGAAATTTTACATCGCCATGTTGCAGATAATATTCGAAATGTAAAATGTAACAGTTTATATTTCTCGAAGCTGGATTACGAATCTAAATTTTGTATTCGTCATTCCGGAACAGCGTTCGCCCAAACTTTGGCTGAACTTCGCGTCGTTTTTGTGGATCTCTCGACTCGGTGTGTCTTGCGAGTGTTAATGCACGCTACTAATCGAAAGTTTGGATTGCACCGTGTCGCCTCTGAATACGAGATGAAACGTATTAAACTTCGTGCCTATTAAACTTCGAGTGCGCGAAGAATTCATTATGCAGGCTGTTATTGTGTTAGGACATCGACGATTTTTAACGACTGAACAACTTCTCCGATAATAAACCTAAGTGTGACTGTAAACAGACCACGTGTGCCCACGTTTTCGACCGGTAGACGCATTTGCATATCCGTTGGATACATTAATAAAGAGAAGCTGCGGGACGATACGTGCAAAAAGAAATAGAAAGTTTTTCAACGAGCATGATTAATGCAACGCACACGGCCAGAACATGATTTACCTTTCCGTACAGCGAAACTGGAACATAGCGCGAGTTCAATAAGAGTTTAATTTACTTCCTACGACGAAGAAGTTACCGGTTCCCTTCCTTTTGATTAATTACTACCGTCGACGGAGGAGACGATGCCAAGTATGCAAGTTAACTCTCCGCAACTTTAACGCAAATAAGGAAAATTGCAACACGGATTCATTAAATTTCGATTGGTCCAATTATCGTGAAAAATCATAGAATTACAATAGAGACGTTCGAAAACTTTGAAGAATCTTCCGAGAAACGAGTGATCGAAGAGAAAGTTTCTGAATTGCAGCTAATTGAGAAGAAACAATCTCCCAGACAAGTCCGTATTTGTTTTAACGAGAGACAAGTGGGAAGAAAGTATCTTTTTCAGGCAAAAGTCAAGCAGAGAGTCAAAGAATTTTTGTAGAGAAGTGGTAAGAGGAAAATCTTTTTGGACACAAGACCCGGTGGAACCTAATTTTTTCAAGCAGGAGACAACTGGAACGTGGAATAATTTGTTCAGAGGCAAGTGGAGCATTTTTTTTACACGAAGAGGCGCCCGAAAAGTCGAAGTAGTTTTTTCTGAACAAGACGAAGGTATGAAAAGCAAGATTTGTTAGACAAAGGCAGTCAAAGAATCTTTTTAAACGAGAGTGGAATAAAACAAAAATTCCTTCAAATAAAAACTGAGTGTGAAGAAACCATATTTTCGTGACAGAAGACGAGTAGAAATTCGAAGAATTTTTTCAGACAAATAATGATCCAGGAATGAAGAATCTTTTTCAAATGATATAGCAATAGAGGAAGAAACATATTTCTTTGGTCAATGAACAAATGGGTAATCTGAGAATTTTTTCAGATAAAATACAATCAAATAATCAAGAATTTTTCTAAATAAAATCCCATCAAATGATCAGGAATTTTTCCAAACAGAAAACAAATGGAGAAGTTATGAATTCGCCTGAACAAGAAACAATTAAGCAAGCAATAATTCAGGAATGAAGAATCTTTTTCAGATGCTATAGCAACAGAGGAAGAAACATATTTCTTTGGTCAATGAACAAATGAATAATCAGAGAATTTTTTTAGATAAAATACAATCAAATAATCAAGAATTTTTCCAAATAAAGAGCAAATGGAGAAGTTATGAATTCGCGTAAGCAAGTAAAGAGCAAAAGAATTCGTTTAAACAAGATGTAAGTGAAATATCAAATATTTTCCTAGCCAAGAAACGATCGAAGAGCCATCGAATTTTTGAGGAGGAAGAGCATTTGGAGGAATGGAAGAGTTTTTCTAAACAAACGTCAAAGTTGGATGGGAAGTCTGGGAAGGGGGGAAGTTGAAGGATCGTTGGAGGTATGCATCGAAACGCCGCCACCTTGGAGGTGTGCGTCTCATCGCGGTGGCACAGTGGCCGCACAGGAGAGGCGCATTTTCCCGCATAATATCCTCGGACGCGGCCACTCGAATATATCGGCGCACAGTTGCATCGCGGAGAGTCGGAGATACAATCGTGGCCGACGTAGACGCACGTGTGCACCTGCATCGACGGTGTCAATATTTGCGGAGGCCGAGCGGAAGTTGCCGGCGACACGGTGCTGCATTCGTTGCACGCGAGATGCACTCTTGAAAAGTCTACGACACGTATCGTCGTGTGTGTCGATCGTTCGCCGCGAACGGGAGGAAACCGTATCCCGTATTTCGTATTTCGCGAGTGCTCTCGAAACCGCGGTCAAACCGAGTGCAACGTGTTCCTAACGCGAAAGTGTACAGAGACGAAAGTATCGGTGCATCATACCTCGAGCAGCGATATTCGCGAAAGGAATTAGAATTCCGGATCGCGAATTTGTAATTTAAGGAAGGTCAGTTCAATTTTACTCGCGTACTCCTGACGCGTACACTGGAATGGCGTGATTTTTATGAAATTGCACTCTGCGTCAGCCGGGTGATTATGTGTTTCGTAAGTGACTTTGTCGAGGAATTGTCCCGTTCGTTGGATTTCGTCGAAATTGGTTTACTTCGTGGGATTCCCTTGTAATTTGAAATCGGTAGGTAGCGGAAGCAGATTCTGAGATTTGAATTTATTTGTTTGGAACCATATACCTGTTACCACAGACGTGATATACGAATAGAGCTCATGTTTCAGTTTCATTCAGTTTCGTGAAAAAGTTCATTAAGTGGACAAATTTTTGTTGAAATTAAAAAATTTTAAATCGTTCTAAAAAAATTATTGTTAGTTGCAGGGGTCAATTACAATCATTTTTGGTCAATAGACATACTCTCGAATTCCTACGCACTTTTGAGATAAAAATTCTTTACCGAAAATACAATGTCTGACCATACCGTTGATTTATTCCCCTGAAATTTCATGCAAATCTTTAGAACATCATAACTCCTGAACGGATGGAGCGATTTTAATTTTTAAAAAAGCAAACAACGTGTAATTTAATGGAGAATACGTAGAAATTCCAAGAATATTCGAAAAGTTGGTCCTCCACCCCACAAAGTGAGAAAACCCCCATAAAAGTTGTCCAATTTTCAAACGACCACAACTCCTACAATAGTGAATATATTTCAATGAAATTTTTTTCTGAACTAGAGCTCCTGGGCGCCTACAAAAAAGTATTAAACAAAATTTCCGTAGCGCGTCAAACAAATTTATTAAAAATCAAAAATTAGTTTTCAGGAAAAATCGACAGGGGGTAGTCGAAATTAAAAAGTTTGAAATCGTTCTGGAAAAATTATTTTTAACTAGAGGGGTTAATTTCAATCATTTTTGGTGAATACACGTACCCTCGAAATCCCACGCACTTTTGAGAAAAAAATTCTTTACCGATAATATTTTTCCAGCGGAAAATGTTTTCCAGCGGCGCGAAATGAATAACCAGTGGGCAACGGCAGAAAATCAGGAGTGCATTTAATTTGTCCGCAAACAAGACAACGGATACGCTCGAACGGTTCGTTAGCCATCGCGAAAAAGCCCTCGACGTTCGGGGAAAAATACGCGGTTCCCGCATCGACGACGCGATTTGTTCGCATGCTTCGAGTGGACGCATGCGACACGCACATTCGACATCATGATTTACATTATTGGCCATCCTCCAACATTGTCAGGACGACTGTAGCGTGCTCGTTGCCCGTCGTTTCTGCTTTTTCTTCGACCGGTGCGCCGTTTTCCTTTCGCAACGCGGAAAACAGCGTTCGAGAGTGACAATTTCTTGAGCAATTTTGGCGCCACTCCCTGCAACGTTGCAACACGCGAACCTAAATTACTCAGTCTCTTTTTTATTGTACAGAGTTATTATTACAGGTTCAATAATTATATGGTCTTATTTTTCCAAGAATATTTAATATCATTTATTATATTTACGACCTCTTCCAAAAGACATCGATATTTCGATTTATTCCGAAGACTACACGAAACGTTTGAGTTGGGGGGGTCACGATAAAAATAGCTTGTTTACGACTGGTAAATAATCGTTGTTTATCGCATCTAGAGACACTCTATTGTAAAACAGTTGTGCACCTGCAGCACGCGGCGACGGTGACAAAGCACGTTGCAAATAATTATAATTACATTGCAAATTGGCACTCGGGTCGAATTAGTTTGATAGGACTGATCTCAGACATTAGAGGACTCGTGTGAATCCTAATCAACGACAGCAGTGAAAAATTGCTAACTACTTTCAGGTCTAGCAGAGACTATTTAGCAAATGACTTGGCGTGGCTAGTAGCTCGTTCATGCTTGAATTCAGTCCGAGAATCAACCTCTGTTCTTCGTGATTTCTGTATTCAATCGTGAGTTATGTTCCGCGTGTTTCACAATTAGGTGGATCCGTCCTTCCCATGAGATGATTATGCGTTACTCTCGTGTGACCTATTCCGAGTCTTGCCAACATGGCGGTTCATTCTTTCCTGTGATAGGATGACGATGTTCTGTCCATTGAAAAATTCAATTGCGAATATTTTACAGAATTTTAACTCGATTTGTGTTAAACGAAGTTTTATCCCGAATTAATTTCGATGAAACGTAGTCTCGGGACGAAAGTTTCCCGCGTTTCCTTCGCGAGAAAAGTCGCGCCCGCCATTGGAGAATACGAGGACCATCAACCACGTCTTCCTCGTTCCCGAACATTTCTCACTATCGCGTTTTCTTATATCCTCTCGCCGTACGATCGTCGATGGGGGCTCGCTGATGAGAAATATTGAAAAGTAATGGCCATTCCGCGACGTGGTCTCCCATCAACATTTCTCACGATCCGTCACGCGGGAATGTCTCTGTCCCCTCTTTGGAGGCTCGACGAATTCATTTGTCACGAAACTCGATGCCCTCGTCGATCTTAGTCACTCTTATCGCGCTGTCATCATGCACCAACGGAGTCAGCCAACTTTCGAATCCACGAAAATTAGTCAGAATGGTTGCACCCGATCGACTGAACGATTAAAAGACACAGATCTCTCCATCGATGTTAGCAAGGTAAAACTTTCATTACTTTGTTACTTTTGTTTCGAGAGGAACGAAATAGTTCGCGGTTCGGATCCTTAAAAAGCGAGCGTTGACGTTTCGTGCAGAGGACGGGACACAGTTGGTCCGACGATAACAGTTGAGACGACGTTTCGATGCCAACGCGACGTCTCCTGGGGAATGAATCGCACGGCCGATGCTCTCGCTGGTTCCTGTGAATTCGCCTTTGTGTCCGCGAAACTGGCTCGCAATCTCTGCGGGCGCAGCTGCAGCTGCCCGGAGGGCTTGCGAAATATCGCGATATTTCGTCCTGATAATAGTAACCGCGGTGCTCGGGAGCCCCGGTCTGCAAGGGCGTCTCTGAAAGTACTCGAGGGTGGAACGGCAATCGTGACGAGAGGAGTCCGCTATCTCTGCGCGAGCATTAACGCCGCGATTACACCGATACTGATCCCATCGTCACCAGCGATAACTTTGCTCGTCGTTATTCCACTCGGTGCATACTCTACTCGTTTATTTTTTTATTTAATACGGTCTGGTTAATTGGAACGCGTCGGGACCAATTTAGCCCAATTAAGTTTCAAATAATTGGAAAGATACACGAAAATTTAAATCGCTGAAAGAATTCGAGTAAAATTCAGTCCTATGCTATGTTTTATTTTTATTTCCCAAATCGCTGTTTATTTGGTCAATTCTGCTCGAAGTCTGCCCTTTGGTAGTTTAAAAGACTTGGCAAGGATTCAGGGACGACTCGATTCCAGAGGTCTGGCGATCGAACGGAAAAGAAAACCAGCAAACGGAACAATTAATGATAGAACGAGCAGTGATTCAAACAGAAACAGCGCATCCATCGAACGGTCCCGTGGGCGTCTGGGTTCCACCAGCTATTCGAAACAAATGGGGGATCCAGTTGGCTGACTCGTACACTCGATTTAATTTCACGCGAATCGCGATATACCCAGCTATTGATACTGTTACCAGACTTTTCTACGTCTGTCGATTTCAATCGTCTGTGGACAGTATCAGTGTCTTCTTTGACGACATCTCTAAACATGTCGATACGATCGTAAAACTAGTCTGCTGATCTCATTGTTGGCTCCTGAACAAACAGACCTTCCAGCGTAGTAGCATTGAAAAGAATAATTGACACGAACGTTACGTACTACGTCGAAATGTTTCATAAAAAAATTAGATACGTTTATTATCCTACGTCTCGAGTGTCTCAAAAAGTTTCCAAACCACTGCTAGAAGGTTAAACAAACTTTGTCACGCGAGGCTAATGGACGGTGCGACCAGCAAGGCCGGTCTCCGTCCTAATATCGATGATTTTTCTTCCGGTGCACGGGCGTGCAACTTGTTCTCGAACGCACGGGAATGTCTGGCACATGATCCGTGGGTAAACACTCTTTCTCCGTCGAACATCGTGCAAATTTACATAAGTCGGTTGCATTTTCTCGACGATTGAAATTTCAGGATGCGAAGTTTACCCACGGAGGATCGTAAGGAGGTCCTTTCCATCCACTTTGGACTCGCTTGACTCGCAGAGTGCTTTCCGGGACGGAGAAAAAGAACGAAACGATGCCTAACGTCTCGCGTCTTAACATCAATCGAGTTTAATCGACGAAAAAGTAACGACGAATGAAAAGTTCGGATGGATGTACTTTGGAGTCGCTGGTTTTCAATCGCGCCTGGTTTCCAGGTCGAACAAATACCCCTGGAAAAGCGGTCCTCCGGCGAGAGTATCGATCGTCGTTTCCAGAACTAATAACTTCGTTGGACTCCTCGACAGCCTCCTCCTTTTTAGTTCCGGTTCCCGAGCCGCGCGGCCCTGGATTTATTTCCTATTTTTCGGCCCTGACCTTCGCCAGACGACCGTAAATCGGACGATTTTTCCCGCGGGCTGTCGAAAACTTTGCCAACAACTTCCTCGAGAACGCGACAGCGGTTGCACCGGCGAACTGGGTCGCAGAAATCTTCCCTAAAGCTGAAAATCCTTGCGAAAATAAGCGAATTTTATGACGTAAGTGCGTATGGATTGAGTCTAGAAATTGGGACGAACATAGATGCAAGAAATTTAATTTTATTATCACGCGAAACGATTGAAGAAACAGTTTTTCTTATAATCGTTCTTCGTTTCTGCTCGTGGATTAGCGTAATATTTTCCATTTCGTTGATTCATTTCCATGCAACGTCTAAATTACGACGTTTCCACGACACAATTAGCTATTAAAAGTCATTGCGTCCTTGCAAAACCATGATCGAGTGTCGATGATTCACTGGCAGTTGGACGCGTCGCGGCCAGACTCTGTTAATATCCTGTTGTGTAATTTGCCTGGGAATAAGTCTTAATTGAATCAGACGAAGGACACGCAGTCGCTAAACGATGATTTCCAAGATTCTTTTTCCTATCTCGTTTGCACTAAAGTTAAGAAATGGTTTTTAATTTCGCTTAAATCTATGGTCGTTAATGTATTTATTCGAACAGAATGTACGTCCAAGTGGTTTGCTAATTTTCAATATTTAGTTATTAGACGTAAATAGAATTTTGTCCAAGTTCTTCTCGATTACGATAGAATTCTTCCTCGTAGATGGGAAAAATTGGTAGCGGGTTAAATAAACGGGAATGTATTTCTGAAGAGAAAAAAGGAAAAGTTGAGCGACGGGTTATTTGGAAACCACTAAGATGTGTTATACGATACGTGTTCCCTGTTACAATATATCGACGGATCGTGACTCGATTCTTTTATGTCGATCGCGTAAAAACGAGCGTCCCTGATTGTGAACGCGAGTATTGTACGGTACTCCCGTTGATTCAGTCCCATTCCGATTCGATGGTCGATAATCGTAATACAGAAACGTCAAGGTATTTTCTGTTGGCCGCAGATTGGAACATACTTTGACGTTTCGTTACGATATCGAAAGAGCAAACGGCCGTGCACCTCTCTGGCTAAAATTTAAATCGTTCGTCTACTCAATTATCGATACTCGCGGAATATTCCATTCAACGTCAGATTTGCTATTAAATGCGAAATAAATTCCTTTCAATCGTGACAAATGAAGTTTCAACGAGGAAATTAATTAACCAGCAAGTTCTGCTACATTAAAGGAAAATAAAATATTTCCAGGGGGTTGGAAATTCTTATTACGTTCCACGGCAGTTGGATTATTAATACGGCCAAGATTTAGGTAGAAATTGCAGCCAAGGGTTTCGACCTTATATCATGATTCGTCGTTCTCGACAAACGGGATCAGTGTAATAACACTTTGCTAAGCTTCGTAACAGCAGCATCCACGATCAGGGCGATCCTGTCTCGTTAAGCCTTATACTCGATGTAACAAGGAATTAGCGAACAACACACAGCCCCCAGGATTCCCTGTAAGAGCAACGAGACGAAGACTCTAACTGAATTTTCTCAGCAGTTTTCCACGGGATGAAAGCTGTCGTTCCATGGCAAAGTTTCATCTTTATTTCGGATACCAATTATGGGGATAATCGTTCTGGACGAGGTCCACGGTCCTGAAAACTTGTTCCTCTAATTTTAGAATTTAGGAAACGGGTTTCGAGCACATTCATTATGCAAATTTCCAAGCAGTACTTAAATTAAACATTTTAAAAAGTCGAGAAAACGCAGTGGCAAGTTATGTAAAGGTGCTATTCACAGGTTTAATGAAAGGCTATTACTAAAGAATTCAGATTCAGTGATAAGAAACCGTGGAAAAGATTATTTCGCTATTGTCTAAGATTTCCTGTCACCGAGACTAATGATTAATAATAGAGACGAAGACGGATTTCTCTTTATATTTTTAGTTTGCAAGTAATATTTGTATACTGCAAGCTCAAACTTTTGAACGTGGTAAATGCTTAAAGAAGCATGAATATTTTCTATCTAGAGCGCTTAAGAAACATAACAAAAACTGTGAGCGTGCTGACGACGATCTCAAAAATGGAGTCATCCTTCTCGAACCTACGCGACGGCATACTAAATTAATCACTTCCGGTGGTCGATGTCAGGGATTTTGTTGAAAATTGAAATATGATGCAGTCTACGTAAAACCCATCTTAGGAATAACCTACTTCTCCGAAAGAAGCTTCAAGAATTACGCTCATATTCTTCGAGAACGACTAAAAAATTTCTAGAAATAAGAATCTGCTTATAATTTCTGCAGAAAATTTAATACGAAAGTCCATCTCGACGATAACAAACAAAATTTCAACACAATATGGTTGATAGTTACCAGAGATAATTCTTGAACAAATCTGAGGTTACCACCCCTAATTTCAAGCAAAAATAATTTTATTATCTTCCATAGATTATAATTATCGTTTCCATGATCGGTATTCGAAACAATCTCTAAAAAAAACCGGTATTTTATCGGTATTTGCAATAAGGATTCGATCCTCCGTGTCGATCGAGAACAGCGTCTCTGTAAAAATTTGCAAAGACACGAATACCAAGGTAATCGTCGATCTTCCATCGAAATATTTCCTCCGGAGGAAGACAAGAGGGGCTGGGAATTAGAACGGAATGGGATTCCCGTCGTTGGAGCGTCCGAGGAGCGTCGATCGCAGCGATCGAGGAAAACGGACAGGAGGTTGTAGGTGAATCGCGTCGAACGAATGCACGTAACGGCTCGGAGCGTCGCGGCGCTATTGAAACTAACAGCCGGAGGTGTTCGGCATTAACGAGGACTCACGAGGTCCGTTTTATGAAGCGTAGCTAACGACACGGGGCGCTCGCTGACGCGGTAACCTCGTGCATACGCGCTCGTTTACGAGGCCCGTTGTTTTCGTCCGTCGTTAACGGTAATAACACCGCCAGGGAAACTCCTCGATCTACGCGAGAATCGTCGAGGATCCCACCGGAGGATCGGTTACCAAAGATCGTAGTTGAAATTCCTTTCGACGTAACGACGTAACCCGGAAATTTCTGACGGCGCGCTGCGAACGTTCCTTTCGAATTTTCTGCGAGGCAGGATCGAGAAGATCCCGGACGTCGGGGCTCGCGAAGGACGAGATAGCGAAAAGAGATCAAGGACGGGTCGTGTATCGCGAGCCAGATTGGAAAATTCATGCGGCAAACAAGGACGTTCCTTGGATATTCCATCATCGGCGTAATGTCTATATCCTGAATAATGCCGCGGACAATCTCGCGCAGTAACGAACCGGAAGCCGTGCAAACAGGGCGGGGACTGCGCTGATATTTGCTCGAGGCTGCGGAAGTGGCAATCGCGGATCCCGCGATTGGAGCAGCCCGGCTGCCTTCGGGAAATTACAATTGTCCCGGACAGTTGACCCTCGAAGGGTTTCGGCGCCAGGTGCGATCTCCGTTTTGCGGTGACCACTGTGTTTGACGATATCGATAGTCGAACCGTTTCACCACCCTCCACCCTCCCTGTGGGTCGACGATTTTTTTAATCGCGTTGCTTGGCTTTTATCGTACCTATTTAAGACTCTAATCTCTTCGAGGGATGAACATCGATATGTGTATTCCATTTTTAGATTATTTTAAGTAAATTAAAAATATTATTGTTGGAATACATTCTTAAGATATCAGAGATGATGCTTGAATTTGTTCAGAATTTTTAGAACACTTCAACAGGGTGAAAACCTCGACTGGATTTTCTATTTGTATCATCTTTTCCAAAGGATTTGTCCTGATTTTTCTAGTATTCCATTTTTAAATTATTTTAAGTAAATTAAAAATATTATCGTTGGAATACATTCTTAAGATCTCAAAGTATCATCTTGTATCATCTTTTCCAAAAGATTTGTCCTGATTTTTCTAGTATTCCATTTTTAAATTATTTTAAGTAAATTAAAAATATTATCGTTGGAATACGTTCTTAAGATCTCAGAGATGATGCTTGAATTTGTTCAGAATTTTTAGAACACTTCAACAGGGTGAAAACCTCGTCTGGATTTTCTATTTGTATCATCTTTTCCAAAAGATTTGTCCTGATTTTTCTAGTATTCCATTTTTAGATTATTTTAAGTAAATTAAAAATATTATCGTTGGAATACATTCTTAAGATATCAGAGATGATGCTTGAATTTGTTCAGAATTTTTAGAAGACTTTAACAGGGTGAAAACCTCGACTGGATTTTCTATTTGTATCATCTTTTCCAAAAGATTTGTCCTGATTTTTCTAGTATTCCATTTTTAGATTATTTTAAGTAAATTAAAAATATTATCGTTGGAATACGTTCTTAAGATCTCAGAGATGATGCTTGAATTTGTTCAGAATTTTTAGAAGACTTTAACAGGGTGAAAACCTCGACTAGATTTTCTGTTTGTATCATCTTTTCCAAAAGATTTATTCTAATTTTGTTGGATTTTCCAAGAATGGTTTCCTCGATAAATGTTTAGACCCTTCTAACCATCGAGAATCTATCCTACACGTATGGAGCACTTACCAATATCATGTTTATTTTGCACGCAACATATTCTCACGCAAATTTGATCACCGAACCAGATTTTATTTGTGCAATTAAAGAGTATTGCGATCCGAAGGTCAATTTTTATTATATTTTTGTTGTAACTCGAATCATTTGTTTGACCATATTTCCACAAAGCTAACCGATCCAGTTGTTATCCCAATTTCAATTAAAACATATCCTCTATTTACTTTCATATGCCAGTTGTCTGGTTACGTATTTCTCTTGGTCATTTCCAAATATCAATTTCACGTCTCTTTAATTTTGCATGAAATATATTTAATTTAAATGTTAATTAAATACCGTAGAACTGGCGTTGAAGGGTGTTTAATTAAGTTTTCAGTTATATCTTCGGTTGGTTTGCTTTTCACCGTTCAAGAACGTCTATCATGGTCGTCAAATTCTCCAATTAATGAATGCGCACGTGAAATTTAATTACTTATTCCTCTTTCTTCGCTCTTATTTGCGTCAATCGTTTCGTTAAACATTTGATAAAACATTGGTTAACAAGGTGACGAGTACTTTCAAATACAAACTTGCAAACCTTCGCCCTGATATCGTAGAATATTCAGAGAAACAAATTTCAAAAGACATTTTACAAGTACACCGTTTCGTATAGAAAAGTCTTAAATTAAAACTTGAATATTTACATTAAATTATATACGTTTAAAGACCCCATTATTAGTCTCAATCGAGTTCGTATTATTCGTGTATATCAGACACGTTGTTTCGTGTAAATAGAGGGGAAAAGAGAGTAAGACGCGTTACGCAACCAACGACAGCTTACATTTTTCAATTAAACATTTCGCAGTATAGCGGCGCGGGATTAATTAACGCGTTTGACACGCTGTCCATGGCGGAGCGCTTCGAACATCAGAGACGCGTCGGACGGCGGCCATTTGATCATTGAATTAACTGTATCCGTGTCGATTTCCACTTTTAATTAAATTATTACTACAATTATTTCGGTCCCGCGGAAAAATTCGAATCGAACACATCGGTTCGCGAGTTTCGAAATTAACCTCGGGATCGCTTCGTCGTATTTCCAAATTTTTTCGACCGACGATCCTCGTTATCCAGATCGATCATGCGAAACACACGCGACTAGCAGTCTCTCTGGGAACGTCGCGTCGAAATTGGGCATCCGCGACGCGCCTATTTTATTTAATACCAACGAGAGCGCGCAATCATCGAACGAGCGTAATTAAAAATCGCCCAGGTAACTTTGGAACGCTCGATGCTACGCTTATTACCTTTCGACCTTTCGCCAGTTTTGTAATTTCCAATTTTAACTTCTACTTAACCCGATAATAAAACACGATTAAGGTATTTAATATCGCGTTATTGGAGTTTGCAAAAATTTGATGAAAATTTGTTTTCCCTCGCGGAGACCGACGCGGTAGAATTTTTTGGATATTTTTTTACCCTCCCGTGGGAGTTTCGGGATTAACACGAAGCCATCCTCTTGATATTAGAAACGTTTCGCGCGTTCCGTGTCGAAGAATGGCCGCCTTAGGATGGCCCGGGACTTCCGACATCGCTTTCATCGACTTTTTCATTCCCTTCTTACGACGTCGGGGGCGTCGAATATTTGCACGGTCGACGAAAACAGACCGCGGAGTCGTCGGGAGATTTCTATTCGCGATGCAGTCGAGTCTGTTTACCTTCCACCGCGACTTTTCCTCTCTTACCGTGGTTTACCCTCGACTTCGACGATGCTCGGGGTCCCCGGTTCTAGAGTTGCCCTCGGCACTTATGAAAATAAGCCGAGACTCTTTCGAGCCACGTCTTTTTTCCTTCTTTGGCTTCGCTGCGACATTCGTAACTCCCGAGTTTCGCTCGCATACGTTCGTTCCAGTCTTCGTACTTTAAAACATTAAAAAAACCAATTCCTAAGCGAACTTTCCATCGACGATGATTCAGATTTTGCATTTGGAGGACTCTTCGATTATTTAATTTAATAGGAACAGGGGTTGATCGCGTAATAGGGGTTGGGGGAAAATCGAGGGTTCTTTCTTCCACCTTGGGGGCAACAGGTAGGTTATAAATATATCGTAATTCCATTTTTAGTACGTAATATATACAGGCCAACCCTGGGAAAAATTTTAATGGGGAATTCAAGAGGACAAAATAAAAAAAAATTTCAAATCGTTCTGGAAAAATTATTTTCAGTTGCAGGGATCAATTACAATCATTTTTGGTCAATATACATACCCTCGAATTCCTACGCAGTTTTGAGAAAAAAATTCTTTACTGAAAATACAATGTCTGACCATATCATTGATTTATTCCCCTGAAATTTCATGCAAATCTTTAAAACGTCATAACTCCTGAACGGATCGGACGATTTTAATGTTTAAAAAAGCAAACGACGCGTATTTCAATGGAGAATATGTAGAAATTGCAAAAATATTCGAAAAGTTGCTCCTTTAACCTGTAAAATTAGAAAAACCCCATAAAAATCGTTCAATTTTCAAACAGCCATAACTCCTACAATTGTGAATATATTTCAATGAAACTTTTTTCTGAAGTAGAGCTCATGGGTGCCTACAAAAAAGTATTAGACAACTTTCCTGTAGAGTGTCAAACAAAATTACTAAAAATCGAAAACGAATTTTTAAGAAAAATCGACAGGGGGTAGGTGCCTTAATTTTTCGGCGGAAATAAAAATTTTAAATCGTTCTGAAAAAATTATTTTTAGCTAGGAGGGTCAATTTCAATCATTTTTTATGAATGAACATACCCCCGAAATCCTACGCAGTTTCGAGAAAAAAATTCAATAAGTGGACAAATTTTTCGACAAAATTAAAAAATTTTTAATCGTTCTAAAAAAATTATTTTCGATTCCGGGAGTCAATTACGATCATTTTTGATTATTATACATATCCCCGAAATCCTACCCACTTTCGAGAAAAAAATTCTTTATCAAAAATATGCTGTGTGGCCGGAAATGTTTCTATAACTTTTTAACGAAGTCTCAATCAACGAATTAGTATCCTTGATTTTCGTCTTATTTTGGCTTCTAGAATCTCTGTATATTATGCATTGGGTATCTTGGTGGTGAATATTTCAAAAGTGATTCTACAAACCAAGATTTATTTAAATTTTACTAATAGCTATTGTGAAATAGAGCAAATCAAAATTCTGTCTAGTTTCGAATCAGAGTACCAAAATCTCGATATACAATATGATATACAATTATCGTTGGCAGGATTGTTTGAACAATAATTACAAAATATGGGGGGTCGTTATATAATCTACTATGCGTGCATGCTGGATGACAGCTCGTAACGGTAGGATGCTGCTATATAACTATCGTTACCGTTTGACGTATGACTGACTGTACAATAAATCGTTATGTCTATGGCCCCTATTAGTCTCATTATTAACCATGTCCACTTCTGCTTGAAGCATACTTCGCTTGTACTTACAGTCTCTACTTTAGCTACACGTGACGTGTGTAAATATTCAGTGTGATTCAGCTAACACGAGGCACCTGCGAATTACTCAAATTTATGCGCGAAACTTGTCCCAATATTAAACATATCGAGTTTTCTTAGACGTGCAAAATGGCCAAAGAAATGTATTCATCCACCGTTGCAACGTTTAAAATGCCGACGATCGTTTCGCGTTCGATTTTCTTAACTTAAAGGGAAATCACTAGTATCGAGTGACTATGGTGAAACGATTGACCAACGCGAACAAACGATTCGCATTAACGTTTGTTTCTGTTTCCGTTTGAATAACAAAAATAGAGGGAATCGCGAGCAATTGGCTCGTTATGGAGGCGAACCTTTGAGATTCAATCGACGGGCGCGATTCTCTTCGCTCGACCCGTCGACACGGTTTACTGCACAGAGACGATTATAATTAAATTTCTCCCTAGTCGAAGCCAATTATCTTTCTTTTACGTTCACCCGACATCGGACACCCGCGGCCTGGCGCGGCCTCGGAATCCCAGCAAACGGACCTTCATAATTGTTTTAATTAGAGACACGATTCCGACCCCTAATCACGGTCTTCATGGCCGTCGAGGATGGGAATCGTACGACCAATGAGACAGACGACCGTCGGGGTCTTCGGGGTTAAGTAGCGTCTTTTTAACGTCGGGACGGTTTCGAATTCGAGGACGACCAAGACGGAGTTTCCGCGACGTTTTCCCGCGCGTCCGCCAACTTTTTAATTCCCCTTGTTTGTCCGTGTTGCTCTCTAAGCCCCCCTCTTTTCGCGAACGGGAACGTCCCAGGAACGAGCCAGTAATTGCAATAGTTTTAATTGTAAACACCACGCCACGCAGACATGGTGGTCCCTCAGGTGTAATCGAGAAACCTAGGTAAACCGTTTTCTTTCGATTATTGTCGTCGTTGTTTAATTAGTTGGTTCGAAAGTTTGGTATTATCAGGTCGTTGCAGTGACTTTTACTGGAAATAGTAAAAATTTATATTTGCATTATTTTAAATCGCTTATTTGGGGCGTACGGAGTTCCTTTGTTTCTCAAAGAAGCGTTCCTTCTCGTCAGAGAATTTCGTTCCCCCGCGCAGAACGAGTTTTCCCATCTCCTAATCCGAAATTGCGCGAGAATTTACATACGCGAGAATTGCATCGGATCCGGCGTAAATTTCGAAGGAGGCTCGCTACGTCCCCGCGAATTATGCATTTAAAGCGCGTGCAATAAAACACCGTGAACCAACGGGATTAACCAAATACCTGCAATCTCCATAAAACCAGCTTTTTAATTTCGCGAATTACAGTAAGCGTTTCTCGCGGCGCTCAAAGAGCCCGTGCATTCGACTGTCTCTGGAAAATCGTTCCTTTTACTCTCTCTATCGTCGCGTAAATTACTCAAGCTAGCACGTATCTACATTTTCCGCCGTTTGAAACGCGAATTCCCTCGTTTTTTCTCCCCTGGGAATTAATTCCGATCCATCTTTAACAAGTACGAAAGCAAATTGATAAACGTGTGTCTTAGCGGAGAATGTACTTTCGAAAATTAAATAATAATTTATTTAATCGTTAAAGAGTATATTATAGAAAATAGACGCAAAAGCTTGTGTACTGCTTTAAAAGTCTTAAATAAATTCCAACGATTAAAAATTTATTTCCATCCGCCGGATGCAGAATGTACTTTTTGCGAAACTTTCCGGAGCTTTTTTTAAGGCCAAAAATAGAGAAGTCGCGCTGACGGTGCTAATACGCAGAGATTCGCGCTGTGTATTTGCCATCAAGCACTCCGTTCGTGTCATAAATAAACAAGATGGACGGGCGCTGGGTGAAAAAAAAACGGTATGAATTCTTTAACCTTCGCGCGGGCAGATGTGGCGAGATATACCGTGACACGAATGTTAGATCGGATTTGCATGCGGAGGCCGAGTCAGAAACGAGACGAATGAAATTATTTCGTGCGAGGCTCGATGATTTAACCGTGTTTCGATATTAATTGCACGCCGAGGATCACAAGCACAACCTCGCTTCGCTTTATTCTTCCTTAAAAAGTCACTTTAAATTTACCATTTTAATTCCTACGACGAACGAAAGGTTCACAGTTGTAGTGAATAAGCAAAATCTGTAGCATATTGTTTTTTAATGTTCTTTATACGAAATTCAGAGAGTCGAACTCATAGAAGGGCTTAATAAAGATAATCCTCTGGACATTCACACCATTTGTAATCACTTTTGTAGACTTATATTCATGTATAGCTATACAGGGTGTTCGGCCATCTCTAGGAAAAATTGTAATGGGAGATTCTAGAGGCCAAAATAAGACGAAAATCAAGGATGCTAATTTGTTGATTGAGGCTTCGTTAAAAAGTTATTAAAAAATTTCAAATCGTTCTGGAAAAATTATTTTCGGTTGCGGGGATCAATTACAACCATTTTTTATTAATACACATACCCCCGAAATCTTGCTCACATTCGAGAAAAAAATTCATTACTGAAAATATAATGTCTGACCACAACTGTCTGGTTACCATGAAAAAAAAAATTTCAAATCGTTCTGAAAAAATTATATTTAGTTGCAGGGGTCAATTACAATCCTTTTTGGTCATTAGACATACCCCCGAAATCCTACCCAGTTTCGAGAAAAAAATTCAAGAAGGTGTGAAATTTTTCGATAAAATTAAAAAATTTCAAATCGTTCTGGAAAAATTATTTTCGTTTGCGGGAGTCAGTTACAATAATTTTTGGTGAATAGACATACCCCCGAAATCCTGTGCATTATCAAGAAAAAAAATTCAATACGAGTGGATCTTTAAACGTTAATAACTTTTTAACAAAGCCTCAATCAAGAAGTTGATATTCTTGATTTTTGTTTTATTTTGGCCTCCAGAATCTCCCATTAAAATTTCTCCCAGGAGTAGCCGAACACTCTCTATAACTCTCACGAAAGTTTCACGAAGCTAAACAATAAAAAAAAAAGTATTTAAATGACACCTTGCAAGCATATCGAACTTTCTTCCAACAAACTATCCCAAACTTCAAAATCATAGTTCCATTTCCCTGTTTCGTGTTTGCACTACGAGTTTCTCGAAAAAATATTCGCGACAATCGTTTTTTTCCTCCTTTGATGTCATCCGATCGAACGGTGCGCTCGCGAACAGACAACGATCGCGTTCCCTTTATTGTTTTAATTCCGCGGAATCGATGAATGCCATTGAACCGAAACCAGCGTCGAATTTCTATCCTTCTATCGTTTTCTCTAGTTTTGTTTTTGGCGCCGTGGAAACGGGAACACGCGCGAGACACGGATCGAGAACGGGTAGAAAGAGCGAGACGGCAGAGAAATTTTCAGCAATTTCAATTACCGTTCTCGAAAATCGCTCCCCTCTACGCGAGCGCGACACCTGCAACGGGACACGATATTTTTCGGAACCGAATATCCATTTATCGAAATTAATACGGACCACGCGACCCATCACGCTGGCTGCTCGCGACACGCGCGCGTCCACCGCTCGCTCGATCATTTCCCCATCGGTGATCACAGCCACCTGGAACAATCAAACGACTCGATGGCCTTTCTGCACGCGTGTCCGTCAAAGGGAACGCGCGATCCAACGACTATGATATTGTTAAAACAGATAACGCGGCCTTTCGGTAACGTGTCGCGTAACGATATTGCGCACAAATACGCTTCGAGTGTCTCTTGGCCTGTTCATTTCGGCTCCACGCCACTCGAAATCGTATTTAAATCTTTCGTGAACATCGTGTTTCACAATATTTCTTTTTTATCGTTTGCAATTTTAACGTCGACTGAGCATAAATTCAATTTTATTTGGAAACACAACTGTAGCCTGAAATTGTAAATAAGTAAACTGATGTCTGAACCTATACTTAATTTGCTTAATTTTTTGTTTGTTGCAGGTAAGTGCTAATCAGCCTCGAGATTTTGGTAATATTTAAACCCTCCTCCCTCGATCTTCCTTGGTAAGTTTTAACGAAAAGTCTACTTCTTTACTTTCTGAATATAATCTAATACAGTAAATAATACAGTGAATGAAATTTCTGTGAAATCGTATAAAATGTAGTAAATATAATTTTAATCGTGTTCTGTCACAAACGACACGTACAAAGGTTTGTCCTGGCAACGAATAAATAAATAATTGCCACGCCAGGGTAAAAATAAACGGTATCGATCGACGAATCGAAGTGAAATTGTCCACTGGACGTAGCAAAACACCGCAAACGATCCGTGGGTAAAGAATTCGCCCCTCCCCGGGGCGAGAATTTATTCTCCGCCACTTTGAAAGTAGAAACTCGAACTATTTTCAGCGCTACAGATGCACGCGCGTATTTTCGAATCGTCCCGTAGAATATTCCAGGAGGGATTTTCAGAAATCAGAAAATAAGCAATCCTCAGACCATTTCCCCAATCTCTCGTTTTCACCCCCAGTTTCTCCGTCGAAATTATTCCGAAAGTTTCTCACTGACCCACCTGGGGGATCGAAGTTTGTATCGTAGACGAATTTTAAAGTTCCACGGGACCTCCATTACATAATCGTTAGACGAATGTTCCGCTATTCGAGATTTAATCGTATCGATAAATAATTTAGCTTTTCTTCGAGCAGATTCCCCGATAACGATCGTAGAAAAATTCTCAATGACTTTTAAATCGAGTGAAATTTTATTTATTTAGCGCGATCGGGATCGATCGATCCGGAAAAAGGCAGGGAACGCTAAGAGTTGTAATTCCGGTTCGAAGCAATCTTGGCAATCGGGGGTTCGTGCAAATGACATCATAGCGGTTATCCGGGAGCATTTCTAACGACAGTTCGCTTCCTTCTTGTAATTAGACGCCTTGGCCATTAGCGGCAGATCTAGTTTAACTGCTTACACGTTTCCGCCGGCAAGAACGCAAACATACATCGAGACGTTTGAATTAACGTTCCCCCCCCTGGTAATCATAGTTCGGTTTTCTGGTTTTCTCTGATTTTCGCGCTACGATCCTCCGGCGACATTTCTCCCTCAGTTGATCACTGAGCTTTAGAAACAGATAACGTTTAATAACAATCATAATATTTATATTCTTTCAATTTCTAAACGAAACACGAACCTCGAATCGTAAAATATGAAACGTAATGAAATATCATAATGTATACGCATCAAAGTCACCGCCCATCGAAACCATTCGACTGTCGTTAATTTATTTGATTGGCAAACAGGAGTCGACATCAAAGGAATGGACTCGTAATAATAATTAGATTGTTCGATTGCAGGTAGTTACGAAGGTTTATTAAACGGTTTACGACCTATTATAGTAAGTATATTTCTTCGCTGGATTTTTCTCGTCTACTCTTTCTCCGTAATAGGTTCTGGATATCGGAGAATTTTTTCATTTGTTACTCTAGACGTTAACAGGTAGCGAAATTACGTAACAGCTCCAGTTTCAGTTATCTGAAAGCAGCCGCGTAAAACATTCCGCGCTACCCGGTACTCGTTACTTTCGAACATAATTCCGGCTGAGTACAAATAAGAACAAACACGGAGGTAGTTTTTAAATCCAATCGCGATCGACAAGCGGTTCATTCTCGCGCGATACTTGATAATTTTCTTTCGCGGAATGGTCGAAGCATTATTTAGAGGAATTTACAATATTTTTAATTTTCATTCCTTAAATTTTCTCAGACACCTGTGTTCGAACATTTTTTTATACCGGTTTATTTACGACGAAAAGTCTTACGGTAAATTCGCATTCCGGAAGATAACCAATCGGTTTGATAAAATTGAAGGAACGGTTGTAGTTAGCGTTGTCGATTAAAAAGGAAATAATTGTCGTGGACGGATAGTAAATTAAATCTTAGGAGGCTTAAAAATTTTACGTACCGTTAAGCACTTCTGCGAGACACCGGTGCTTCTGTCCTCGACAACCATTTGTCCTCGTTACACGCTCGTAAAATCGTTCGTCGTCGTCGTACTGGTCGGTTCATTCAGAGGTCCTCAGGAGCGTGTAACGAAAGAAATTATTATAATCCTATCTACGAGATTGGTAAAAGCGAGGCTCTCGAGTCGGTATCGCGGTATTCTTCGCGAAGCTCGTTTAAGAGTTACCAACGAGGCATTAAAAGCCCACCCACCGACGGAATTTCATTATTAAATTTCATCCTCGACTGACAGACGCGTCCAACTGACCCGGCCTAGTTGAACAGAGTTATGGACGCGAGGGAATCTTAAAAATACGTCATCGACTGTTTAAAATCTGAAACGAAATCTAATTTTTAATCAGAGAAGTTAGAAAACAAATATTTTCTAACGATAGTCACTGCGTTTCGAGAGACTTAACGAGGCACTTGACAGCAGCGTGTATCAACAAAGTGTTCAGTTATCGTTTTCCAAGAACCCATGACAATTGCCTCTTTAGAAATTTATATACAATGGAACATCCATTGCACAAACTTCTGTTATCTAAATGTTTAACCATCCGATCGCTCTATTATTCGAACGTCTCATTATTCGAACGGAGCATGTCCTCGGGGAGTACTCCTTTTCTTAATAAAACATTCCCCTACAATGGTGGAAATTAATTACTGCGAGAATCTAATGTGCATAATAATTGTGCGGGAACTATGCAACGATTGTACACGCGTAAAAGTAAAATTCGAAGAAATAAATATTTCTTCGCTAATGTATTCTTTTTGGAAATTTAAACGATCTTTAGCATATGGAAACCTATTTGATATAAGTTTGAAAATGACGAATGTTTCTTTTCGCTGTTTACAAATGGCTCGAATTAAAACGTGTCAAATTAAAAATAGGAAGGTCTCGGATCCCGGTTATTCGGCACGGTTGTTCGTTAACTGATTAGCTAATTACTTCTCTGGGAGTACCAGCGATCAGTTAACCTTGTTCGAGCAAAGACCACAAGTTTCACCGTGATAGCGAGGCGGCGCCTTAACGGAGTCGACGCGAAAACAAGGCCACGGCAATTTCTACACCCACGCAGTTTTTCTCAATTAACTGTCCCCGACGGCGCGAATAAACGATGACAGGATACTCCGTAAGGGCGGTGAAAGGGGTACGAATGATCGATCGGTCGGACAAAACCTTGATTCGTTTCTCCTCGCTTCCGTATCGGTGCGGACAATCGAAGAGGGGAACAGAAGTATCTCTTCTAATTAAACCACGCGCGATCTCGAAAGAGAAATAATTGTCGACACGCTGCTGGAACGTTGTTATTCCTTATAATTTACTTTTGAGAAAGTTCCTGTGGCTTCGATAAAGAAACAGTAATGCCAGTCGTTAATTTAATTACGAGAAGCTGTAGCAATACAGATATCGCGGAAGCGTGTTCAACTTTGCGCGAAGTTATAAAATCGCGAGTTAATGTCCTTTCGGGACTTCTGGGTACGATTTTCTGTCGAATTTATTCGCACGATCGATCATTTTTTAATCTTTTCGAAATCCGCCTATTTTTGTAAAATGATATCTCGTTTTAAAGAATTCAGGCTAACGTGACATCAGCTTGCAGCTAATATTATTTTTGTAGAAATGAAGAGTCAGATTTGTCATTACAGATGTAATTCAGCCTACTATAAAATAAGTTCATAGCTAGTATTTTTTTTGTAGAAAGGAAGAGAGCCAGATTCGTAATTAAAAATGTAATAATGTGAATCCAAGCGATAGTTTGTTCGATGGAATTTTTTTGACGTTCGAAACGTGGTTGGATTTTTGTCGGTTTCCGGTGGTCGTCGTCGAATAATTCGAGAGTTCTAATAGGCGTGAATTGGTACGGTGAATAATGACAGTGGCGAATATCGCTTGTAGGAAGGATCGTGGCCCCGGTTGAAAGCAACGCGGGAACGAAGCGTCAGGCTTCAATATAATTTTCTGTCACGCGAAACGGAAGGGGCGACGCCGAATCGCCGGACGTCGGATCTGCACGGGGCTCCGTTTAATTGACAGGGAACAGGCACGAGATAAATTCGTCGGTTCGCCATTGAGGGGACAGATTCGGGCCCGTCTCCCGGGGCAGCAGATTGATACACAAAGAAAAGCAACGATCCCGTTCGAAGCGTTTTTAAAAGCTGCCTGTCGCGTCCACCGTGAGAACGCAACGTCGAATCAAATCGACGCTCCTCGTCGGCAATTTCGCGCGTATCCTCCGCTGGACGAGCAGGGGATCGCTTTCCGCAAAACCGTCCCCCACCGTATTATTCCAACTATCTAATTCGAAAATAAAATGAAAATTCAAACGACGGATATTAAGGAAATTTCGATCGAAAATAAAACGGTGAATTTTCTTTAATCCTGTTTGTTTACATATGGAAAAGCACAGAGTTCCCTGGTAAAAGGGAGCTTCGAGAGCTAATTGGGGGGAGTTAATGACGCGTTAATCAGGAATATAATCGCGGGCCGCGCCGACCAACGGGCGTACATCAAATTAACGATCACCTGCAATTAATTAATGTCATTTCGTGTACCGTTACCGTTGCTCGCGATCGCGTTTTAAGTATCGCCGGCGGAATGATTCGGTTCGATATAACGACTCGACGGCTAGTAATGGTCGAGCAATTATCAAATGTCTCTATTATTAGCGAGATCATAAACGACGAACTAATTAGAGCGACAAGCTACCAAATTATCAATTAATTTACGGCCAGCGTTTATTCGCGAAATGCTGGGGAGGACGGGGGAACTGGACACGCCTCGACTTGCCGGTGGATTACGTGGCTAATCAGAAATAGAGGTAACCATTGTTGGGGATTGAAACTACCATCCGACTGGGCGAACGTAACGAACAATCGTCCACGCGTTACGCAGCCAACCTCTGCTCGCGATAGATCGATACGATTTTCCTGATTGCGTAACGCACCTGTAGGCGATTCCATCGGTTTGTTTCCCGAGTAATTTCCCTGCAACCAGTGTTTTTGGTGGAATAACTCTCAGTTTTCATCGTATATTGGCATTTCACAGATCCTTATTCCCGCTCAAATTCAACTAAATGTGATTATTTTCCCAGTAGAAGCCCAAAAATGCATCTTTTCGCGGGTATTTTTCAAGGCTAATAAACGTGCTCCTATTTTCTATTTATCACCTTTACTGTTCTTCCTGTAAAATTGGAAAGAAATAACAAGAGACACAGTTGAAAAAACCTAGCCTCTTCGAAAGACCAATAAAAATATTTTCCAATTTTTTCGAACGCCTAGTGTCAAATAATGATTTGAATTTATCATTTGAAATTTAATTTGATTCATTAAAATATAACAACCTTAAAATTGAGAAAACGTAAGACTGAGTTATAGAAGCTGACATTTCTAAAATGAATTATAAATTTTGAATAAAAATTCTTGAAATAATTTCTTTTAGAAATGTATCCAAAGTCTCGTTATTAAATTATCTCCTCGATTGAACGAAGTGCGACGAACCTGGCGTTTTCTGCGTCGCGTCAGAGACGGCGGGAAACCCTAGGAAAACGAGAAATGGAAACGGAAGGGTAGCGCGTTGCCGCTAGTCCCGGCGATACGTGTCGAAAATCGCGTTAGGTAGGCATACATAAACATGAATCAGGGGGGACGACGAACAACGGAACTAAGCTGCGAAACTAATAATTAAATTCCTCTAGCCGAGTGGACGGAGTCGGTTCACGCGAGCGGGCGAATTTTCGCGGTGGCGGAACTTCATGACTTCCCAACGAGGGATGCCTTCGATCCTTGCCGTAATTTCCGCGCCTCCGGATTGAAATTTATGCGGGAGCTGAAAAAGGATTAACGCAGCCTCGAATATCCCCTGTTCGTTCGTTCCGCGCGGAGGACGCGTTCACGAAATCTTCCTAGAGTCCCTTGGAGCACGACAGTGACGATAAAAACGCTCTCGATTTGTTAAATAAAATCAAATATCGGTGCACGCGTATCGGACGCAAATAAATATAAAATGCATACGGTGCTCGCGATTAATATTTATGGTACGTACGAAATTAATTGTGTTTCCGATTCGCGAATAATAACAGACGGTAGCACGTAGGATTTTTAACAATTTTTAGTTTCAACGTTGAAAAATCGCTCTCGCGCGTGGAACGTGGGATTTTGGTTTCGGTAGAACCGTTTTCGACCATTTGGAAACGTTCCTCAGCCCTTAAATTCGAGTCATCAATCTCGCCACTCTTAGCCAAGACCTTAAAACGCTTCTTATGCGAGTCTAAGTTAGTCTCTCATACGATCTGCTGGAACTGTGTACGAACCTCTGTATCATTTGTTAACGTCTAAAAGACAGACTTCTAGCGCAAAAACCACACGTAATAGTTCCGTTTTCTTGGACTATTGTAATTTAACCCTTGAACCTCGTTATTTCGACTCGTTGAATTAATATTGTTTTAAGAAGGGTTTCTTCTCCTTTCACGTACTGTGAATCCAAGAATCTTAATTAAAGTATAGTTTTTCGCTGCTCCAGGATCATCGATGCTTCAGCTTGGTACGAGCAACTCTCGTGGTGGCTACTGATAAAAGTGGAGCAGTGGTTTGCTCGTGAATACTCGAGTGGGTAAACTGCAGGGTGCACGGTTAATTGCACCCTTGGAGCCCCTCGCGATGGAAACGAGAACGAAGACGCGAGTAGATTGACACGCGAGCACGCGAATCGGGGAAACTGATCGGTATACTTTGCTGAAATTGGCTGTTCGAACAATTACGAATGGTCGTGTCACTCGTTTTCGACGTGGCTGACACAATTTCAGATTTTTTAAATCGACCATTGTGCATCACATGAGTCGCAGTTCTGTCACATATCTTCGACTTCCCAAGTAATCATCCTTGATATAATTTTTCGTAAAAACTCGCTAACATTATTAATTCTTTTAGGTATACTTCACTGAAATTGGCTGCTCGAACAATTACGAAAAATCGTTTCAGTGTCACTCGTTTTCTAACAATTTTAAATTTTTTAAATCGACCATTATGCATCACGTGAATTGTATAAGCAGTCATTCATATAATTTATCGTACAAATTCGTCAACATTATTAATTCTTTTGGGTATCGTCTAGTCTTATCTATTTAACCCTCTAGGGGTCCGTATAACTTTCAGATCACGTGCTAATACGTCGACATTTTACCAAATAATTTTAGTTTTTTCACAAGATATACGCCTTAATTATATAATGTCTTTGAGATAATCAATAATAATATTAATGACGGTTGGTAGTACCTTTGCAAGTTTATATTTTTAATAAACATCGAAAAATTGAGAGAGCAGAAAGTGTTCCATAATTGTTTGTTCGAAGTGGCGTGCAGCGAACAGTCGCGAAACGCCGTACCAATTATTAGTTGATAATAGCCGTTATTCCGTAGTTCCCCCCGAAAAGTTGTATCACATCGGTGGGCATACGAAATCGTTTTGTACCGAACAAGCGTCGGGGGAGCTTTCCACCCCTGCGGCGAGCATGCAAATGTCGGGCGGACTTAGCGCAAAATAATACAACCGTCTCTTCGGGGCGAAATAACGCGTCCGTCCCTAAAGTCTGATGGCTACTGTTAAATGTTGGTGGAAAACCGCGGGTAAACATAATACGGCGTGTACTTCGTTGAATTTATCTGCCAGCGTATTTCGCGGAACGATAGTTTGGCCGGAGACTCGCTTCGAGCGATATACGGCGCAAGTTCGTCCAACTGAATTCCAAAATTTCAATGTATCGGCCATTTGAATTGTAAATTGTCCGACGCTCGAGGCGCCGCGTCGAGCCACGACGCGTTTAAAAGCGTTTTAGGAAGTTTCGTCGTTTGGAAATTCGCGACGTAGCACTGGTCCGGACGACAAAGGGAGCGACTGCGAAAATAAAAATTTACAACCCGCTTTGACGATCGCTTCGACGAAAGCTGATTAGTATTGCAACGGGGGCTCTCGAGTCCCCCTGAAAAAACTACGATCCGGACTTGGTTCCTCCCTGGGTGCAAATTACGTACGGTGATCTTGAATAAACAACGATTGCAATAGTCTACGTTTGCACAACGGGGGAGTTTTATTCGAATAATCGATAACCGATAAAACCAACTGTGATTCACACAATTTGCACTGTTTTCCTGTTGAAATTGAAATCTTGTTGATAAACAATATTTCAATTTCAACAGAAATATTTTTCGTCTAAAAAAGGAGAGGAAGAAATAATAGTGATCAGGGTGTCTCGAAAAAAGGAGCAGTTTTTAATTTCTGACTGAACAATAATATTCTTAGTTAAAAAAAAAAGGAAGAAATAATACAATAATCACGTTTTCCTTTTGTTCGCTGTGAAAAATTTTACTCGAATTTTATAAGAAGGTATACTCGGAAGATTGAAGTAGAATTTAGTCGATTTCGAAGCAATAAATTGACTTGATTTATTATGTTTCATTTCAATGTTGCCATAACTGTGGCATGTTATATCCACAAGTGTACCAATGTTATAAGACACATCGTAGGAGTTTGGGTGAAACAAGCAGCTTAGCCAGACATAGTTGCAAAGGGTTCCAAATCCGTGATGCATATTCAAGACGCGACGGAACTAATGATGCGTGTACAGTTTCAGAGGTCTAAGAGCGTTGAACCCTTGCATTGCTGAATTAATCATTTCCGAGAGGGAAACTCCTTAATTAATTCTACAATTTATTCTTTACTAGTGTTTTCTTCTTTTTCGATATCGAAAATGGGATAATAATTTTTGTTCGGTACGCAAAAGGCGCGTAGATGAAAATTCATTAGTGATTTATGGGTGGGAGAAAAATTCCTGTCGAAGAGTGTGCGCGAAATTTTTTATTCGATGGCTCGAACGCGATGAAGTGTATTCATTTTCGTGTGAAACCCTACGATTAAAATTCCTGTTGTATTTTTAGCCCAGGTATGCACCACGTGCTCCTCGCTGCAAGGGTTCATTTCGCGCAAAACACGAGCTTCAATGCTGCTCGTTGGCCCGACACGCTTCCACGCTAGGTGTTTGGAACTCGCGTGCATAAGAAAAATTATGCGAAAAAGTTTCCGCGCTAGGCGCTGCAAACTTCCCCGTTACGTCGAATATTAATCCTATTAAACGTGTTTCCGCGAACTAAATTTCAGAGCACTCGATCGTACTCGATTCTTTATTGGTTCAGTTTTCTTAAATTTACACGAATCCATTCTCCCATCCGTTTATAAAAGTCTATGATCATTGAAAAGGTAATATTCTACAGGATATTTGATATTTCAGGACATTATGGCGGCAGGTGTCGGAACGTTCCATAAATGTTTTATTACTCGTCTCTTTACACTTTCCATTACATTTTTAAGTTATGTAAGCTCAATTTTTATGTGATCTATGGGAACTGAAGGCTGTGAATATTATCTTTTCAAAGCGTCTACAAAGAATCGTAAGGGGGACTTTGTTTTGGGAAATTATTTTTCTCGTTACTGGAAAATTACTGCAATTATCGAGGCTCCCCGAAATAATCAAGCCAGCCATTACAGTGAGAAGTACACTCAGCTACTTATGGCCCACGCGTAGCGTGTCCAACCTAATCGCTTAGCGACCATCCCCTCCACTTGTCGACATCGTGCTATAAACGGTACTCCCGTGCAATAACCGAGGTTTTATTGTACTGTCGCTAGTATTTTAAATCTCATCGTAGTTATAATAATATGAAATATCGTTCTATCTCTAATAATACGGTCCTCCAAAGGGATTCAACTTCATTTTTCGTATATCTTCCTTCAACAAAAAGGTACATTACAAATTCACAAAATTTATTTCCCCCATGTCATGTCGTTCCAAGTCGTCGTAACGAATGTAAATGTCAGCGAAGGGGTTGAATCTACCATTTGTCTCGACCGCAGAAAATTTTCTCCCCCATTTTTAGGAGGCTTTTCAGATAGTTTGGAAGCCACCGCTGCAAATCCTCGACGAAATTCGATATTCGGCGCGTCACGCAGGGAACAACGGGGAAGGGGGGGATGGAAAAAAGAAAGAAGAAGCGAAGTTGGATTCCAGTCCAATTAAACGGGCTGAAAATGATGTTGCGGAGGTCGCGAGACGGGCCTTGGGCGATCGTTTGGATCCTTTCTCGACGCGCCGCGGTGGCGCTAGGTCGTTCGCGCGGGTCGAGGAACGCGTCCTCTTCGTCGTCCGTGGTATTCCAGGGAACCAGTTGTACGGCTTTGTCCGCGGGCCTCCGTGTAACAATGTCTGGCATGCTATAGGAGTGCACGGAGAGCGCAGAAACGACGCGAGCGCGCGTAAACGTACACGCGAGACTCGCGTTTCGGTCCCACCGGTTCCCCGCGAACGACCATCAGGAGCAGATCTCAACGTGGGAATCGATCGAGATGGCGAACCGTTATCGCGAAATACTGTGGATGAATTTCGAGAATCTATTCAGAACTCGTAGCTTTCGCGTCCACGCGTTACCCGCCTCGTGTGTACACAATTTCGGATTAAAGTTGAGAAACAAGCTGTACAGGTACATATCCCGTAACCACTGCGTGAATAGTTTCCAGTGAATCGTTCGCATTATTTAAAATTAGATATACTGCTGAGAGTTTGGTATTAACATGAATAATGATGTATCAATTTTGAGCAGACGTTGAGGGACAAGTTGTGACTTTTTAATATAGTGACAGATATACGAGTTACGCTCGTGTTTCCAACCCTGAATGTACGAGTTAGATATTGCAGAAAATATAGTTCGTGTTGTAGACTATGATATAATAATAATGAAATAGTTATCATTGAGTGATACATTTTTTGTACGAGCAACCTCTGATGATTCTAAATGCGGTTATATTATCTATTATCAAATATCAAAGGCAAGAAAAATTTGGACATTTCGTGCGGTATTCCGATAGCGGCGATCGTAATAATTAGATTACGCTAAACTAATCAGCGTTCGTGTCGCGTTCGATATGAAACGCAATTAAAGGTTTTAGATGATATAACACTTCCGCCCCCTCCCTTTGCCAAAGCAGCCCTGATTTAATTCGCGAAATCGCTGATATTACAGAATCAAAATTCGTTGCGATCCAACGTATTTTATGGCGGTCGGTGATTTGTGCCTGAAACGTTGCAATAATAATGCCAATCGTATATGAATGCTAATGAAACACGGCGAGCAGCATACGCCGTAATTACAGTTTACAGGATAGTTGAAACTGGCCCCGAGATAGAGGATCGCTGTCTATTTTTCATTATCCTTCGGTGTTTCGATATCATCGTTCCCTAGGATCGAACGGCTCCACCGTAAACAATGTCGAATTATCAATTTGATCGCGATGGTCCACAATTAGTATCCAGAACGATATCTATTAAACTGTACCAAACATTCTCAGATTAAAGCAAAGTAGGCTGAATTTTCATTTTTATTTACAAAAATTTATTTAATTCATTTGCTATATTTGCAAATGCTTGTTGGTCAGACATTCCATTAATTATCGACTCTGACGTTGGTCCACAATTAGTATCCAGAACGATATCTATTAGACTGTATTAAACATTCACAGAGGAAAAGAAGGCTGAATTTTCATTTTTATTTGCAAAAATTTATTTAAATGTTTGCAAATGCTTGTTGGTCCACAATTAGTATCCAGAACAATGTCTATTAGACTGTACCAAACATTCACAGATTAAGGAAAAGAAGGCTGAATTTTCATTTTTATTTGTAAAAATTTATTTAAATGTTTGCAAATGCTTGTTGGTCAGACATTCCATTAATTATCGATTCAGACGCTGGTCCACGAGAGAGGTAGCGACGCGTTCGATTAAAAATGCCTGGTCCCGTGTCCCGTCAGATCGATTTTCCAAACCAATGACGAAAGCAGCTGGCAGAACCAGATAGGCGGTTCCTGTTTCCGTGAGATAAAAAAGGGCGACCGCGTCGCGACACCCTTCGTGGCTCCTCGAAGCGGAATTCATTCCACTTCTACAAGGTGGAGAAGGTCTCCCGTAACCGTTATGACTTCGTGGCGTTTTATACGTGACGCAAAGGTTAACGGCACACCGTGCTACGTGTACTTAGCATTTGAATGGCGGCGGTATTACACGTACCTACGATCCCAACCATCCGAATGATGGACGCTTCCGTTGCCGCTCGATCCCAAATTTTGATAATCCAAGCCACCTCGTTGACGGCGAGAAATTAGACGATACTTCCCAGCTAAATGCTCGAAATATCATTCGTTGCAATTTCAATATTGGAATTAAATTTTCACAAAATTTTAGAATATCTATTTTACTAGTTATGGCCTTGGATATATTTTGCACAGATGTTCTGTGAATCTGAAATCGAAACTACGAAAAGAAAGTGAAAATTCTATAGTTGTTTGAAGCCAAATTTTCCATCAATGCTCTAATATTAATTCGTTATTAAATCTACCAATGATCATTTCACAAAAGTTTTTATTTCACTCGCTCGTACGGTCCCTTCGAAGACTCTAATTTATATTCAGCCAAGTGTTTCGTAATGTTGGCAAAATTAACTGTACACCATATGTGTGCGGCCTTATAAGGCCGTGAACCGACTTGCGACATTCGAATGCCAAAATATCTCCCACCTCTTCGATTCAACCCAAGCCAAAATTATTATTTCTTCTCACTGACTCGATCTTTCTTTTCTGTTTCAGGTGAGTCACCAAAACAATCGAACTTACAGCTAATTGCCAAAGAAATTTTTCGTCTCAGGTATTTATCGTAATCACTCTCCTTAACAAGGAAGTATGAGTATGCAAAATTTTTTATCACATATTTAAGATGTGGATAAACAATCTTTTTTTCTCTTCTTAATTTATATTTAAAAAAAAAAAGAAAAAAGAAAACCCCCTCAGAGATTTGGGAATAAATCGATTCGTATCCTCCCCACCCCCCAAAAAATTCTCAAAAATCGTTATTTAATTTCTTATTAACGCAGTTTAGTGTCTAATTTATATACCGTACAAAATGTGACCTATTGCTCGACAATGGAGGTTGCGTCTCGGTCGAATATCGATGATGATCGTGGCAGGATCGTTCTATAGTGAGCGTTCGGTAACATTGATGCGTTAAAGCAAAACGAAGCCCGCAGAAGCAGCCAGCAGGTTTTGTGCTGGGACACAGGATCGTGAAAAGGTCGGGTCTGTCATAGGGCTGCCAGCACCGAGGGTGGAGCGAGTCACTCCAACAGGAGGGTTCACAATACTGAAACGAATATTCCCCCCCTCCCCGACTTTGCAAGAGGGGTGAAACCTACGGCGAGCCAACCCCTCCGTCGGTGCGTGCATTTTTCCAATGGTCGTGGTGCTTTAGTGCCGGCTGGCTCGTCGGTAACAATCGTACGAAACTTCGCTGGCGTGCTTTAGAAAACTCGTAGAAACTGTTTGGGATTGTTTGTTCGAAAAGTGAGTGCCATGAACGAACGCTGGTGCGAACTGCGTCGATCGATCGAGCGCGAGACGATCCAGAGATCGAATGAGAACAGTTTATTATTTAAAACTTACAAACTTGCGCTTTCTCTTTAAATAGGGAGAAACATCTTTGACGTGGAATTCTTGCAATAAAATTTTCATGGGAACAGCGATTTGTTTGGAGCTTGCGATGTGAGAAGATTTCTTATAATAGTTCCGACCCCTGAGTAGAATCGAATCATCGAGTGTTATTTGATAGTTAGTTTAGTGGTGAAATTCTTTTAATTCGGATAGTGTAGTCAAGTTGATAGGGGTTTTATTAATGTTTGGTAGGATGTGTACGTTAACTTCGTCTATGGTTTGACCGTTAAATTAATTGCCAGACTGCTCGTAATTGGCCATGGCGGACAAAGGGTTGTAGGGGAGTTATAATAATTCTACCAAGGATGACAAAAGAGATCAACGCCAATTAATTATCAGTCCCCGGTAGACTGTAGACATAATCGAACACAAAGCAGTGGTTTTCAAACTGTTCGAAAGATTTCTTCAACAGAAAAATATTTAAAAATATCACAGTTTTCTGTATTAAAAGTTTCCTTTTGCGCCGCCATTGGATTATAATACGGCCCCTACGGGAACACAGGATAGAGGGTAGAAGAGAAATCGATAAATTTGGGGGCATATGGTCGTTAAAATAGATCACATTTCAAGAACGAATTTATGCTTAAATCTTGTTTTAATAATGCGCGTATCACGTTCGTTTTCATCGTGATATTATTACATGGAGTGTATCGTGATTGTGAATTCTTTTTCGTTCTCCTAATCGTTGATATCCTGATTCTATGTCTACGCCAATGCATGCGTTCTATGCTCGCTTAGGGGAGGGGGGCTGAAACCCCTGCAGGCCCCTTCCCCTCGCTAAAAGAATCCATTATCTGAATTTGAATCGCTGCAAACCTTTAATACTTCTATCTCTATTTATAAATTTTAAGGGTGGGATCAAAATTTTTCAGTCCCTACATTCTTTTGAGCTCTTCTAAATCCACTGTTGGATCGACTTAGCCAATGATGAGACTAAAAATAAAAAGAATGAGACGATGGACGTTACTCACTGTGACTTTCGATACTCTCTAGACTGTATCACAGTTAGTATGAATCCCAGTAATTAATATATCAACGAAGCTAGCATATATAATTATCGATGAGATCCAAGAACGAACGCTGGAACAGTGCAGACTCAAAACACCGGTTTACTGTCGGTCGTAATCGCGTCGAGACTATCAACCACAGCCGTGGCCCGCCAAAGAAAATGATTTTCTACCGACACCGGGGAGATATCGTCCAGTTTATTACGAGGCGTGACCGCGGGATGCTTCGCGTTTAATACCGACCTCGTTTAAATAATAACTCACTCCTGATTACGCCTCCGCGGAGAAGAGCGCATAAATCTGCTCGCTCGCCCCACGCGTCGCGGTTTATTTAAGACGCTTTTTGCGGATCGCAATTACCCCGCGAGCAGAGGATCCCTCTGTCTGTATTTTTTATCCTCCTCCTCCTCTTTCTCCTTTCTTTTTTTTCTTTCAAAGCGAAACGAGAGCCCAGTAAGTCACTTTTCACAGCGTGCACTCGTCGAGTTTAATCGAGCCGCTTCTTCCGCGCGTCGGTCGATCGCAATTTGCTCGAAATTAGATTAACTTTTTGCCCCGGGTATCGAAACGGAAAGAGCTGGCCCCGGTGTATATAAAATCGTTGCCCTCGGTTTGCTCGGACCGTGTTTCACCGACGCTGTGCTTTTTTTTACCCTCCCGGCTAATTAACTTATTCGCGACCGCTCGAAACGAACTGCACGCTAAACAGACGACGCTCCTTCTTTGCAAATCATTTTTACTACGACCAGGTCTCGTCCGATATCCAAAGATTCGTGCAATAACTCGCGTATATGTCGATTTCCCTCCCTCATAGTCGAGATCTCGGTTTACTTGATCGTTGGCATCGACAGGATGATCATTTTTCCAGCGCAAATTGTTAGGTAGCCGCGACTGGAAGAATGCAATTTGTTGTAACGGACTCGCGTTCGACGCTGGAACAGTGGGAATTGTCCGATGCCCACTGTAGGCGTCAGCTGCAATTGCAACTGCACTTTCTCGACACACGCACGCGTACGGTATTCCTTCTCATGCCCGTTACGTTCCGTTCGAACGCAGTGGCTGCACACGATACCCAAGGTGGCTTCCGTCGCTTCGTTACGTCCGATTTTATCCCTCGAGTTCTCGAAACGACAAAAAAATAATTCATGCTGCATCGCGGGAATTTCTTTGCTCTCGGTGGCGATTAAATCAACCACTTTCCATTTTAAAGGATACCGCGTTCCACGGATTTTCTTTCGCGCTCCAGGAACTACGCGATTCTCATTTCACGCTCGATATATCCTGGCGACTTGTAAATATGAACGTAATTTTAAGGTCGGGTTTCAGCGATAAATAATGGTTTGATTTATCGCTCCTATTCCGGTTGCTTAAAAACTGGAAAGATAAGGCTGGAATTAAACTTATTATTCGCTTCCACGATGTTTCTGATGATATTCTTCGTTCAAAGAAAATGGAAGAAATAATAGAGTGAACAGGGTATCTTCAAAAAAGAAGCAGTTTTTAATTTTGTGATCGAATAACAATATTCTTCCCTTAAAAAAAAAGGAAGAAATAATAGAGTGAACAGGGTACCTCGAAAAAAGGAGCAATTTTTAATTTCTGACCCAACGAGAATATTTTTAGTTTTTAAAAAAATGGAGAAATAATAGGGAGAGTGATTAGGGTGTCTCCAGAAAGGGAGCAGTTTTTAATTTCTGACCAAACAATAATATTCTTCATCTAAAAAAAGGAAGAAATAATGGATTGAGTCAGGATGTCTCAAAAAAATGAAGCAGTTTTTAGTTTGATAATTTCTTTAATTCCAAGCTCGATGAGACATTATTATCCGATACAAATTTAATGAATATCGATATAAAATGTTTATTTTTGGGGCAAAATGTCGTTATATTCTTCGATCGTAGTCACAACACGGTGCTACCTTGCCCAATGACGAACGAGTGTCCCGACACCGCGAACGTTCGATCGCCTCGCAGGTAGAAAGTGCGATGGAACGAGACGAAGGCTATTTGTCGAGTGCTTGTACACGCAGTCTCGTCGTGGAAACAGAATCGAACGGTGTTACGGTCGACGACGGTGCTCCTTCGTGCCATTCGCGACGAAAATATAATTACAGTGTGCGTTTCGTATATTAATCGCGAGTGCAACGCTACCGACAACATGGCTGCGGTTAATCGAGCACGAAGGATTCGCTGGAGAACATCGTGGCCATAAAACATCGACATCTCGTTGCTTCTCGCATAAAAATGTGCTTCAAGAAGCTCCCTTGAGTTTCGCCGCGTCGATGCGATTATTTCGCCCGTTTGATCCATAGTGGATCGTTGTGCGCGAATATCCGTGTAGTTTCTTTGTTGGACGATGGATATCTCGAATCTTCATCGCGGAATGTTGAAATTTAATTTCCATCCGGTGGGTACACGGTTAATCGTCGTTTGAAAAGTGCATGATCCAATTGGAGGCTATTTTTCCCCACGAAAATGAGCGAAAACGCGGAATATTTTTGTTTTTCTTGCTGCTGGTATCGATGTCGAATATACCAGAGTTGTGCACGTGGTCTTTGAAAATTCTGGAAAACGAGTATTGAAAGGATCGATCGATTGTTCGTGCTGGATTACGTTTTGTGGAAGAATCTTTTATACTGAGAAAATTTAATAATTGTTTCCGTGGTTGGAATAGAAATTATGTGGGGGTTTGAGGAGATACTTTGGTCCTTGACCGTTTCGTTTTCGAGATATAGTATATTACACTCTACAGTATCTAAAAATGTAATAACGTGTAGGGTTTAGTGGCCCTTTTATTAGCTAATTGGGGCCCGATGACACAGCCTATGCGTCACGCAATAACTCGTGTACCTAAATGACGCAGCTTATGCGTCACACGATATCACACTCGTGATGATGCAGCACGTGGGTCAGAAAGAAAAAGCAAAAATAATGTGATAAAATGTCCATTTATATAAAGGTTAACCTACCAAATTACAACAGGAGAGCAGAATTCTTTAATAAAAGTTAAAACCGAGTCTGACATATTCAATATCTACACAAGAGTCACGATATTAGAAACGAAAAGAAATTTTTCTGTATGTACAGTCGTGTGGGAAGCCATGTCGACCATGATTCCAAGTTTACAGAAGACTTTATTAAAAATAAGAAAGATGGAGTCTTGCCAAGACATCTTTGTAAGATGTTCCTGCATTCGTGTCGTTTCTTATATTATGTAACGTTACGATCCGGAGACCATGGTCGATCACTATGGCTTGCAACACGTTCGTACCACACGCTGGTACGCGGAGAAAAGTTCCTTTTTATTTTTAACATTCTGACTGGTCTTTCTATATCGACTGTATTAACCGGAAACTTTAAATAATTATCTCGATGTTGTGTGTTACATAGTTTACATTTATCTCTGACCTGAATCTCATCACGAATGCAAAAATGTTCCCAGAAAATGCAATGCATCGTTTCACAAACAGAACCGTATATTTCTTTTTAGATTAACCGATTCGTAATAATAATAACGGCTTTACTACGGCCTATGAAAAATGCATGAACGAAGTTGTGTAAACGCTAGCCACGGCTGCTATTAAATCTAACCTGCATATTACAGAGTATTGTAAATAAAACGCGATCAGAATAAATCACAGCGGGATGGTTGGAGGCCAAAATTTCAATCCCTTCGTTAAATTCCGGAAAACATATCGAGGAGAGCTCTCATCCTTCAATAAAAATTCTAATATAGATCTGGGTTAGATTAAAAAAATAAGAAAATAAATAATAGCTTCGAGAGTTCCGGAGCCTCTAATTCACGAATACTGAATTGCAGTGAAAATTGATTGAAAAACGAATGAATTAATCGAAGCTCTTATCGTTCCAGCAAATGGAAAATAAAATATCGAGAATTGCAGTGGTTTTAATTAGCGAAGATAGAGTGATCGATGGTCGAAGAAGTTTCCCTACGAAAGAAAGAAATCGAAAAAAGCTAGCAAAAGTTAGCGGCGTGAAAAAAATAAGAAACGAATAGGCGAGACAGAGGTCTTATCCTTTCGCGCGTAAAAGTATCAAAGTAGGTCGTCGAGTGAATACTCTAGCAGACATTTGGAAGTAAAATATGTTCGTAGACACTCTCGTGAAGCACGCGGCCTTGCATTCGCAATAATTCCTGGCAACGCGATACACGGTGAACGAGATCTTGATGGATTTCTACTCTTCCCAGATTTCTCCGTCATAATTATGTGCTCTTCCTCGGTTTTGCCCGCCTAATGGTCTCGTTAGAGCGCGATTCGCGACGGCTGTAACCGCGCGGACGAACGGGTTTCGTACGCCATGGATTACACGCTGTTTGATATTCAAAATGACGTACGCGCCATACGTTTGCTCGCGAACCGTGACCAGTCTGACGTTTTATCAATCGTTACTCCCCCGGTTGTGCAATTTTTTTAGGATTTTCTGAATGGGAATTATTTCCTTCAATTAAACTACCGCCGAACGCGTTCGTCTTTACTAATTTCTCTTTTTATTTCGCGACTACGTAGGCGTGACTCTCCACATGAAACTAAAAAACAATTAACGAAGACTATATTACAGTAGAATTTATTGTAATGGAAATTTCATTCAGTGAACTTATTCGAAGGAAAAATCAACGGGATAATTAATTTAGGTAAATTATACATGCAAGGTCCAGTTGCATTGATTTTCGATAAAAGTTCCTGTTTAGTTAAAGTGATTTATAATGAAATGCTTTGTTACGGAAATGAAAATGGTCCTCGATATTCGAAATGACGCACGTGGTGTACGTCGCGAACCGCGACGGTTTATCAATTATTACACGCCAGCTAGAGATCGGCCAGTGAATTATTTATCGGCCTTCGAGCGTGGCGAAGCTTCTTCGGGATTGCTGTTTCTTTCTGTTACGCTTGCATACGCTTTCACTTTCATCGACAGCCGGGAACTTCGAGTTCGAAAGTTTCGCGTTTCGTGCCCAAAGCACGCTATCCCATCAATTTACTTTATATATTTTTGTTACAAGCTCCAAACTAATTTCACTTGTTCTGTTTTGTCAATCGATTTGTATTATCGAAACAGAAATTTATTTAGAAGTATCGTATAACTAAATTTATGTATACACAGTAGAAGAATGAAATCTTTTCGTTTGAGACTTTATTTTCGAGATAATTAAATTTGATTATTAATAGAATAATTTTAATTCCGTTTCATTTGTTGAATTCTAAATAATTGGAGGCATTCGAAGAATATTGCACGCGAATAAATGAATTCTAGACAAGGTTAAATATTGCACACGCGAAATACGATGCACTATTATGCAGTAAACATCTACACGTGTTCTTTGTGATGATTTCACAGCCACACGTGACACGTGCATTTTAACACGCGCCAGAGTATCGTAGGTTCCATTTGGAAAGACTTTGCTCAAGGAAATAGTCGTCTATTTTTGTCGTAGCGTTTCACAATTTTTTTTTTGCTGCATTTGCATTTGAAATCGTCGCTCGTGGATATGCTAATGCATTTAATTGCTCGAGAATTTGGTTTTTGCTCGTATGGCAAAATGTTTCTCTTTTTAGTGGCAAATGAATTCAAATCGATAGAAGTAGTCACAGTTCAGTCTATAATACGGAACATTGAACTCTGTTCTACAGTGTGTTTTTATATGGCGTTTGACGTAGTGCTCGAGATTCTGTAGATTGTATCTTTTTATTTTCCTCTTGGATTACAGCCTTTTAAGAAGCAACACGATAGTTAATTTTAACTTTGTCGCGAGTTTCATGGAAAATTGTTAAAAATTCGGATGCAACGACCCACTCGACGTGAATTAGTATTAATTTGCGGTGTGATCAGGAATTAAATGGGAAACGTTTATGCGTTAAAAAGGGTTATCGTCGTGTTCTATGGGGACGAGCAAGAAACATCGTACAAACTCGCGGCTATCCACGCAATTTTCCCGTATTAACGACCGCGACGAAGGTTATCCGCGAGGCGTACGCCCAACTGTTTAACGTGGGCAGAGATCGACGTAACACACCCGGCAACTTGGTTACAAATTTATGGAATTAGCTTCTCGTTCGTTATAGAGTCTGTGCGTTATAAAATAATTCGGCCCAAGTGCTCTCATTACGCCAAAGATAATAGCTTCGACGTCTACACAGCGTTTCTTCCTCGTCTATGAACCTCCGGTTGCAAGGTTATTAAACAGTGTTTTTAAACCCTAGAATAATTTAAAGTAATATATTAATCGTTAAAATTTGTTAGAATGTGTTTCTTCGTATGTCGATTTTATGCTTCACGAAATATCGTGTCTGTCGGGAAAATAAGTGTTACGTTTAATTAATTGCAGTGACCATAAGTTTCCCGTGGATAAACACAGGTACATGAATATTGCAAATGACGGTTGGATTTAATTGACGTTTCGAAACACACAATTAACCGACTGGCAACTGTATCGGAACCCTGTTAGGCACACCAGAGTCCCGGTTATCCGGTCCCGTTTTAACCGGTCACATTTTTCTCCAGATGGAAACAATTGACCAACGGAACAGTTATTGACGCATTTCGATATCATTCGCTTTCATTCCGCTAATTATAATTTCATTTGACCCGTAGAATCGCTTTCTATGACCAAATTAAATTCGAAAACGAGAACTTAATTTTTCAAAGTTAAGAAAGAGTAACTTAGACAATTACTACTCTCAGTGCCTATTCAATCTGATGCAAGAGTTCTCTTATAGGTACAAGAATATTGACCCCTGGTCTATAAGTAGAACGAAGTCATCGACTTCAATCTTTCCTTTTTCCCTATCGAGTTGTAAATAAAACTCACTTTCAATTGAAAAATCATAAAAAAAATAACACACGGTGAGAAAATAAATCCAAGACCTGTGATGTAATTTTCTCTTTTCGTAGAAGTTCATTTCCCAGAGAATCAGTTTCGGAAACGCGAAAGCTCCTCGAGCACAGATCTTGGAACCTTCGACTTCGTATATTTTTATCGCGTGTGTACGCAGACGCGCGAGATTCATTATAAGAAAACGGTGTATCAGGTTTTAATTCCCCCCTTCCAAACATTGTAGGCGTCTGCAGTGAGATGATATAATTACAGTATCTTAAAATTAATTTTTTCTATCGACCAAAATAGTCTCATCTAAATTTAAACCACTGCAAGCAACCTTCTTACTCGTTGACTGATCCATGCAAATTTTAACATTTCTATTTAGAGTTTCTCGAAATCTGAAACTTCTCCAAGACTTTCCATTCGAACCACTAAAATTTTCACAGAAATTCCTACACTAAATCCTCGTCTTTCTGCTTTCGATTCCTACAAAAAGCTCTGAGTTTTTAAAAATTTGTTTACACCGGTATCTCCCCGCGCAAAATTCTCGAGTTAGGCGTTCTCCGGGACCGGTTGACGTGGGTGGAGATCGGTGGCGGCCGTGTACCGGTGACGCATAGGAAAGTCGTTCGAGTAGAAGGAACGAACGCGCCGCGAGACATACTCGTCTCCTCTCTCGCGGTTGGAGCGGGAGCAGGGTGAGAAAGAGAGGATACACCCAGGCGTATCTGTCATTCGAAGAACGACCGACGAACCGCGAGGATCCCCCGTACGATACGACTTCGATACGAATTTACCTCCAGCGTTTTGCATCGATCGCTGGCTGTCACCGAGTTACGAAACGCCAGAAAATCGCGCTCGCCGAGTGTTGTGATAATTTGTGAAAGCGATCGCTCGTGCCTGGAGCGTTTCTTGCCCCGGAGACCTATGGGAATCGGTTCGAGGGACGGATTCGTTAATTGGTTTCGATGGTTTTTTGCGTCGCGCTCGATCGAGAGATCCGGCTGTCGATCTTGCGCGTGGGGGAGGCCGAAATAAGTGGTGCGCGGTAAATAAGTGGCTCTCTGCGATCGTTTCTGGTATCAGATCGACGAGTTTCGGAGCTTTCAGTAAATACTTTATTAGTGATAGACGTTCTGATTATAAATGACGTGTTCCCTGTTATCGTTGAGGTATTTGCACGTCTTCGATAACTCGAGTATCTTTTGGGTTTCATTAAAAGTCTGCGGTTAAATTCTATTTGCGTCCGCGCTGTCACCTTTGTTTCCATTTACAGCGTAGCATAACCGAGGCATTCACGTAATTAAGTCTTCTAATTATACCGTGCTTCTTAAAGCTTAATTAACTCCGAAGACCGCACACTGAAGTATGAAAGTTTCATTTAAGTATAATAGATGTGTATGGACGGTGAAAAATTTGTTGTTTAAAAATTTCTATTGTAGATGGGGAACCAACAGTGATGAAATACTAACGATAGTCTATCATTTCTCGAAGAAGAGGAAATTTATTATTCGATCTTTCAGATTTTTCCCTCTCGTTAGCTTGATCGATCAAACTGTCAGGATGTGTTAGAAACGAGCGTTAACCGTCGTTTCTAAAGTTGCTTGATCGTTTCGAGGAAACCGTCTGAGAACGTCTTCCTCTCTAACGAGAAAGTCGAATTTTTTTTCGACTCGATGACACTCCAGCCGCGTAAATGAAACGCGGAATCCTCGAGTGAAGCCGTGGCTCTTAATTAAGGCAGCAATTCCGTATTGTGAGACGAACATCGAGTGGTCTTTAGAATCTCCTTTTGAATGGCGGCACAATTGGATCGCAATGAAAATCATTATTTCTCTAAAACAATTTTCTCGTTGAAAAATTAAAAAATTCAATTCTCAAGTTTAGTAATTGTTTACAGTCGAGCTCTCTTTCCCTCGATTATCGAAAACGACTAATTTCCGCGAACGGCGGGTACACCGGCGTCGAATTTCGACGAATTTACCGCCACGGACGCATTTACTTTTCCAATTTGTTCGACGAGGACGTTGCTCGTTTTTTTCCTCCCCCCTCAGGACGCCAGAAGTATCGCCTTGGTCGCTTTGCAATTCGGATTTTCCTGCTTTTGCATTCTGTTTGCGCAGTGCCCCCATCGATTCGCCGCGGCAAAAGTGTTTCGATTTTGCTTGTCGTTGCCGCGGAAAAATTTACAATCCACGAGGCGCGTTTCGATCATTCGTATCCGTCGTTTTGATAGTTTATTTTCATCAAGAAATTTTGCGAGCGAGTTAAAAAATTGCGTTTGAAGCACAGGATGATCTATGATCGTGTAATTCTATTCCTCTTCCAATGCCATACTGGAAGCTCTTTGAACGCAAAAAATACTATGCATATCCACGTTCGATGTCGTCATCGGAAAAAAAGATTCAAAGTCTATACTGAGTTGAATTATAGAATTATTGGCTTGTCATAATGTGTATTTTGTTTCAATTCATATTTGGAGTAAATGAGAAAGCTTTCCAAAAATACAGGATATTTTAATCCGTTAATTTTACAAATTGTATTTTTATGAAATTGTTTTCTCGAATTGGGAATTGCAGAGTGAATTTTTTTCTTTGATGTTGGTCTATAAAAGTCGTCAAAAATGAACAAGTCTCGAGAAAGACAAAGTGCTGTGATAATTCAGGTTGTAGAGCTGCACACCGAGGGGCATCGAAGCTTTTAATTTATCCCTCAGATTTCAATCTTTCGCGCCCGTGCAACGTGTAATTTTCCTCTTTACGCCGGTCACTTGGAATTCCATTCCTTTTCGCGGTGCAATTTATCATCGTAACGGGATCGAGCGTTGCAAATCACTCGCCCAGTGGCGACGTGACAACAGACCTCGTCAACGTACGTTTTAATCTTCGTCGCGAAATTAGGTACCACAAAGAGTCAGATAATTTTAATTTACAACCTTTCTATCGATATTAACCACCATCTAGCACACAAAGATCGAACACTCTAGGTCCTCAGATATCAAAAAACCCCTCAGTGCGAAAATATCAACGGTTTGAAAGAATTCGATCAACGTTTTAATCTTCGTCGCGAAATTAGGTACCACAAAGAGTCAGATAATTTTAATTTACAGCCTCCCAGTCGATGTTAACCACCATCTAGCACACAAAGATCGAACATTCTAGATTCCCCCAGAAATAAAAGGATCCCTAAGCGCGAAACTATCAATTTAAAAGTGCAGTAAAAAGAATTCGATCTTCGACTTCCGGTTTCGAGGGACTGTACGGTGCATCGGAGGTCGACGTTTCGAGGAATATTTGTCGCTGTCGAAGTCTGGCGAGCCGACACGCGCGCGTGTTTTACGCGGTGTTGATCCCATAAACAGGATCGCGGCTGCCAACTAAAAATACCCGTTCCGGACGAACCAGTTCGCCGGAGGAAAAGAACGCCGAAAGCGCGACGAGGATCGAGCGTTCCTAAAAGAAGAGGAACGAAGAGAACCGACCGCCAGGAGGCCAAACGCGTCCAGGTCGAATAGAAAAATTCAACGGGACGGTTAAGGAGCGCTTAATGAAACGGCATAAATCGATCAATTAGACACAGGTCGCGCGTGTGCGACGCGATTAGTCGGACGGGAGATTTATATTCCCCGCGTGGACAGCGACTCCGCGCCTGGTCGGCTGAAAAGTTGAACGAATGGCCGCTAGAAAGCTGCCTGGCTGTAATTGGTTTCTTTAACCTACGATTGTTCCAGCGTATCGTTCGTGCGACCAATGACTCGCGTGCGCGTACGTTGAAACGCGAATTCGAAACGATGATCGACGTGCGAACCGTGTCGAGTGATTGGTGATCGACGAGAAAATATGACGAGGAACAGGCAACAGATCTTCCCGCTGCGTCCCTTCGCCACTCTGGGACGCAGGATCCTTAGGGACAAGCTCCACAGAAGGTACGTTTCGCTAAAAAAAAATTATTCACAGCTTTGAAGAATCAAAAATTAAAAAATTTAGAGGGCTGGAATATTTTCTTTTATTTCGGTGATAAATCTTTAACTGATCGAATTATTTGATAATAATTAATTCAAGATTGTGTTAGACAGCACCACAGAAGATACGTTTCGTTAAAAAAAAATTATTCACAGCTTTGAAGAATCAAAAATTAAAAAATTTAGAGGGCTGGAATATTTTCTTTTATTTCGGTGATAAATCTTTAACTGATCGAATTATTTGATAATAATTAATTCAAGATTGTGTTAGAAAGCCCCACAGAAGATACGTTTCCCTAAAAAAAAATTATTCACAGCTTTGAAGAATGGGAAATTAAAAAATTGAGAGGGCTGGAATATTTTTTTTTATTTCGGTGATAAGTTTTTAACTGGTCGAATTATGTGGTAATAATTAATTCAGGATTATGTTAGAAAGCATTGGATCGAGTTTCTCGAAAACATTCGGTATAAGGTAGCTGGCAAAATTATTTCCGCGAGGCAACCGCGGCCATTTTTCCGGGTCGCGTAATTGCTCGCGAAGCAACGTTTCTTTCGCTGCGATCGTTCAGCTATCCTACACGTGTCGCGATTTTTTTGCCTAGCAAATCGGTCTTCGTGGAAAGTCGCGACAAGTTGAGAGATTACGCGTGATTTCAGGGCGAATTCTAGGTCGACCTTCCGAGACGAGACGTCTTCCACGAGATCTTGTTCGATCATTGGAAACGCTATTTAAGTCCTGTCCACTTCCGAAATTCCTTCAATTATTTTCGACAGTCGTATTACACTATCAGATTCTTATATTACATTTTCTACAAAAAACTATATACTTTAACATCAGACCTAGTCAAAAACTGGAGGAAGAAATTAATTCTTTAACTGAAACGTCGAAGAAAATAAATCTGAACAAACTTGAAATGATTCTCTATGTTTGTTCTACTGTGGAACTAAAACAATTCATTCTGAAATTGAAATGGAAATGTTAAATAAATTTGAATAGGTCAAAATTTATCGAGGTTACGAGAATAAGTACCGAAAACAAATTTTAAGTTATGCAGTTTACAGTTGTCTAAAATCGATGTTTTGGTCACGTAAAAAATTGTACGGTTTTGGTGTGGCGATCAACGTGTTAAAGTAACAGCAGACTAAATAGGAGGCTCGTTGGGCAGAATGTTGGAAATCGAGCGAAACTGCCCCGTGAAAGGATCGAATGGATCGAACGTTTACGCGTGCAAGTCTCGAGGGGGACCGACGACGATCGTTCGATAAAATTTTGCTGCTAATAATCCTTCTCCTTTCACGAAGAATCGTTTAACCTAGATTCCGCCAGCAACGGCACTTTACGAAAGCAATCGACGCGTCTTAAAATTCTCATCACGTTTCGGATCATGCTCAGTCGCTGGTAAAAAACTAGACTGAGTAATTTAACAGCCCGCAATGGCTCGTCCCTCGATCTCTTTCGATCCTCGTTGATCTTGCCCGTCGAACGTTTAACGTTTATTGTTTCGCTGGACCCTTTGTGTTGTCTAATTACCTTGTCTTTCGTTTCATTGGAGCAATTGAGCGAGATTTTGTTTTATTCGCTTTGGAAAAGGAACAGACGATGTCAGTGATCGTTTAATTCCGATACTAATTATTTCGCGGAAAGATAATTTCATTTTACCATTGTGGAGATAAAAAATGATCTACCGTGTTGTACTCTCGATATTAATATCATTGTTAAACCCATCAGTGTTGGCAAAAGTTTTTAATGAAGAGAGAACTGCAGAGCCAATTTTAATAATATTCCAACTTTTCCAACCTTTTTAAAAAAGAATAACTCACTCTAGAACATAATATAATATGAAATCATAAAATCTCGTGATACGATACAATTGATATGAATTCCTAATTAAAAATTGTTCTGGGCCGCTAATTAATTCTAGCCCAAAATTATTCAGAATACTTATGGTATCTCCCTAAGTTTCTCAGTATCTGAAACGTCAGTGTGACGTACGCTTCTAAATATTTTTGTGACTCAGGGAAATTCTTGTCCCATCTAATCTCGATGTCCACGACTTAATGATGATGCATTGGACCAGTGTTTCCCAACTTTGCTGTACAACTCACTTGACCTTTAGTCTAACATGTCACGATTTAATACTAGTTGCCATTTGCCCAGTTCAAAAATTACAATTTACCAAAAAAAAACTCATCAACGATAGTTTTTAATCCCAGTCAAAGAATTAAAATCTGACTGAATAGGTGCTTGTTACAAGGCTGATCAATCTTCTTTATCATATACGCGAACATAAACATTACTCATCGTGGAGTAAAATTGCAGGGACATTAAAACCCGAAAAAAAAGGAAAAAATAGAAGAAGTATGGTACCTGTCACCGACGAAATGGCCACGTAATTGTGACTGACGATCGAGCACGTTCGGGAGAGAGATCGAAATTGAGCATGGTAGAAAATGAAGAGCGAGAATGGGAGAAAGAGCCGGAGAAAACGAAAGGATGCAATTTGCAGTGCACGCGGTCGACCGCGGCCATTAAACGCTGGCGCCAGGGCGACATTTCGCCTAATTCTGTTCTCCATGGTCGTGAAAATAGACGAATCGTCGCGGGGAAGTATGCAAAATCCACAAATTCCGGAGGAAACAGTGATTACTGAATAGGGATATATTTTTCGTGAGAAATTTATAAATCACATTCATAACAGACACGATATATGCTTCGATTATATTTATGAAAATACTGTCTGGGTGCAAATAATTATTATCGTTACTTAAAATAGTATCAAAGCGCGTCGATAGGTATTGTGATGTATTCGTCTCTGTTAATTAATAGGTACAAGCGGGTAAAACTCGTATGGTCGGTTTTGATTCTCGAAGTACTTGATGCTGCGTTGAGAAGTTATTTAGAAAGTTCTCTTCATAAAATTTAATTGATAGGAGACTGTGGATTTCCATTATTTATTCCAGTCGTCTCGTGGTTTCTTGTATTTGTATATGGGACAGACGGAGAGATTATTATTATTTTATTGCTAACTCTCTTGCGAGTGTATCTTTATTCAGACTGTTCGCGATTGGTATCTGTTGCGCGAACCGTACGAATCTAGGGATCGATTGACCTAGGTCAGACGCGAGGATTTGACCCTGGGTCGCGAGAGGGAGGAAGAATGTGGGAACCCGGTCCCCTAATCTCGTTTAAGGTCACGGTCGTGATTTTACGGGGCTCGAGACACCGTTCCGTAGTCGACAAACCCAGTACTCACGACATCGACGACCATGAAAGGGAGCCTTTTATTCCGGAATCCGTCGACTGGAAAATTCCTGTATTCACGATCTATAGTGCTCATAACATACTTCGTTTCGATACGAGGCTACATTCTTCGAACGAGGAAAAACGCGTTGTAAACTCTTGGAATCTCCATTGTCCAGATAATTGAAAGAAAAGCAGAAAATCCATCGAATAATAATGCACATTTCCTTGCATCAATTTTATTAAATATCAACTTCATTTACTGTTTTAATTTGTACAAATTTTAAACGAAAGAAAAACAGAAAATTCTTGGAATATTTCATTTATTATTTTAGTTTATACAAATTTTCTTGCTAAGTTCTAACAGTGTTTGCAACGAAGTGACTTCGATGAACGAGTCCACTTTCACATATTTTTTGTTGATAAAATACTAAATAACACCAAAGCTCAAAGTGACGGTCCGGTCATCTTAATCGAAGAAACGACTCGAATGTTGTGTAAAGCCTCGGATGAGGGTAGACAGTGGAGGATTTCGTGTCGGATTTTAGGAACGTTACTTCCATCAACGATCGAACGCGGATAAAAGCAGCTCGATTTATGTCCTGCCTTTCTTCTTCCCATATCTGCTCTTTCCACATTTTTGCCCGTTTTTCCGTATAAACCTTTCGCGTAAAATGGTCGCACGTTTGGCTATCTTCTTAACTCGCAGTTAAATATCGAGTTTGCAACACCTCGTAAGATCCTACCATTTATTTTTGTTTTTGCAACGCAATCACTATATTTCATAGTCGTATTTCTATAAACTACCAACGTACGATCAATTTATTTTCGTTCCACGTGTGCATAGCTTTTCTTCCCGTTCCCAATGGTTTTAATTAAATCTATCGCTGACGTCTGGCTATTTTTTCCGTTTATTTCGCTCGATATTTATTTTTTGTTCAACGCACACCATTTGTTGTATTCCATCGATGAAAGCTTCCACTTTGTTTCCTTGATTAATCACGAGCTAGGATCCAGCATGAATTTAATGGTATTTGGGAGGATATGATAAATAGAGCCATTTGAGCCTATCAACGACGCTTGGAACGATGCATCGATGTTGGTGGAAGATCTGTGTGGCGAATTACTGTGTGTACGTTTAGGATTTATCGTTGTTTTTTGTCGAACGAAATGACAAACAATTATATTGTACGAAATAACGTCAAACTCATGCTGGGTCGCAGTTTGTAATTCGTCGGGATTGATAAATTTGTTTTTCCAATTAAAAACAAATTTTATTTAGCCTAACGAAATTGCATTCTCTACATTCTCAAAAATCTTTCAAGCCGCTCGATATCACCATACTTTTACTATAAAATAAAATAGTTCCTTCTTACTTGTCATTTGTTTCGAATATTTTTTAAACCGAAGATCGAAGCAACACATAACATGAAAGGGCAATTTCTTTCTCGAAGTTTACCCGCGACGTCGAAGTTTTCAGAACCCCACGAGGCTTTTAATAGCAGGGCGAAATAATTTATGTATAAACGCGACCAATTTCCGTCGACAATCTTGGGGATAGCTATCGCCAAAGTATTTCGCTTTTGAACTTCGCGAGTAATCCTATTAAAGTCTTCAAACTGGCACCGAACTCGAATTTTCGGGTCTATTTCAAGCCTGTGCCTGGCAGACGCCTTTCACAGTTCGTCGCGCGATACGCAATTAAATTATTTTCGCGACTCGCAATAGCATCGAAAAATCACGTAACCGCTGTCGCGATCAGTTCGTCGACGTCCAATGATACCGATTTAACATTTTACGCTATGAAAACCAACGATTTGGTGTTTGAAATATTCAAAGCTATAACTTCGATTCGAAAGAATGAAAAAACCCTCGACATTGGCAGCGGTATGAGCTCAACTATTTTTGCACGATTAAACAATCGTTATTTTAAGATTCTCGGTGATATATTATAGAAAATATACACACATTGCACTCCTCGTATTTTTAAAAATTTATCTATACAACTAAAAGTTACTTTAGATTTTTTTTAAGGAACGATATTAGATTTGAAATATTTAAATAATATCGTATCTTTGCGTGAGTCGTTTAATTTTTTATTAAACTAGCAACCCTACCGATTTCACAATCTTGAACACATCGAGTTCGAAAGAGAGATCACCTGTTTCCGAGTAACTGGTGCCACGTGCGCGAGGAACAAGGTCAAGAGCCATCCGTAATTAACAAAGGATCCGCCGGAAATGGCCGACCGGTCACGTGTCGCTCTGTATGTGTTCCGGTGTGCAGGACTACGTGGCTTTCTCGTCGCCCTTAATCGATACGAACCGCAAGGCGAGTGCTATTCCGTGTTTGACGTGGAAAAGAGAAAGGAACGCGGTCGAGGAATCGGAAGTCGGAAGAGTAATGTCTCAGGACTGTTCGACGGAGGCTCAAGGACGTCGCGACGCCGGTAGTGATGGGATTCGTGGCGTCTCGAGGCGTCTCAGACCTTTCGTACGACTCCGTATATCTATTCGTGGGTGGATAGAAACTGTTCCGATATAATAACTCCGCAACTTTATAGTACAGTTGGGTTAAGGTATTTAGAAAATATCTGTGAGAATGGAAGTGGAGGAGAGTGAGTGTAATCGAGTTAAATTTAATGTCAAGTATTTCAGTAGTTTCACTCGAGGGCGATCGAATTTCACATACCTGTCCTTCGGACTGTTACGGCCAAGCCCTGATCGAGTGACACGAAGGACACTATAGTAATACCAAGTACTCATTACCGTGACTTGGTGGGCGATTTTTATGTGCAACAACTTTTGTTCCGTTCGAACGAGTGGCCTCCACAGCAGTGCTTCTGCATTGGAAAATAAAAAGAATGTTTTTTAAGTTGTAGTGATTTCTTTGGTACAAATGAATACACCATAATTGTCAGAAGTTCTAATGTTACCCAAAATTAAGAAATAATTTCCCCAAGCCATCCTAATGGCTTTTCCCCTTAAATTGCAGGCAGAATTCCTGAAAGTCCATTAATTTTTACTCTAATATTTTAACGACACTTTTCGGAAGACCCAACCATTAGAAGTTGAACCAAAAATTTAGAAATAATTTCCCCAAGTTATCCTAATGGCTTTCCCCCTTAAATTGCAGGCAGAATTCTTGAAAGTCCATCAATTTTTACTCTGATATTTTAAAGACACTTTTCCAAAGACCCAACCATTAGGAGAAGTTGAACCAAAAATTTACAAATAATTTCCCCAAGCCATCCTAATAACATTTCCCCCTTAAATTGCAAACAGAACTCTTGTAAATCCACTGATTTTTATAAATTTTACTCTAATATTTTAGACACTTTTCCAAAGACCCAACCATAAGAAGTTGAACCAAAAATTAAGAAATAATTTCCCCTTAAATTGCATGCAGGACGAAGGTTCGCCAGGACGAGGTCGTCCCCTGGAAATAGCAGGGTCGAACGTGGCACTCCTTGCTCGCGACGACCATGACTCCCGCCCGTTAGACCATCCTTTTTGGGTCAAGTCCAGCTTGATTAAAGTTCGTCAACTCGCGACGCTATCGGTCCCTGCCGCGTTTTAATTAAAGGGACACACAAACGGGCCGGTTTAACGCGGTCCCGGCGGACCGTGTTTGTAAAACAGCCCGTTTCATTTGCTTAATGAAATGACAAGTTTGTTTGCCGGTAATTTTCATTTGCAGACTGAAAGCCACGCGGACCTTCCAGCTGGCTCTTTCGTTGGTCGTTTTAATTTCGAGCCGATGAAAGCGTGGCCAACGGACGCCGGCTCCAGGTGCCTCTGATTCCGCGAATTTTCTGGTCGAATTAAAAGAGCCGGCTGAACGCGCGGCAGATTGAGAAATTCGAGGGAACAGAGGGAGCTCCGTTGAATTTCGCTGTGGGGAATCCGCGCGAGAGAGACGTTTACCAGGCGAATTGTAAGAGCTCTCCAACGCCGGTATCGGAGAACTTTTGTTTCGGAATTTTTACATGTTTTCCCCGAAATCGTTTGCAACCGACTTCCCTCGATTTTTACCTTCCTCGAGAATTTTATTCGGAAATCTCGACTTATTTTTCAGGCAGACATCGGAAATACTCCGTGCAATACACGTTAGATTTCACCAGTAAGTTACTGGAAAAGCTTCCTTTTTTTTAAATTAAATATTAGAAGATTCGGAAGGTGATTGTGAAAAGCCAAAGTTGCGTGAAATCTCCATTGTGAGAGTCGACTTGCTCCCGTATCAATATTGTGTATCTCAGCTTAGAAAAGAACTGTTTGACCCAGTTTCCGAAATAACCCAGAAGCTAACCAGTATTCGGTGAAAAAATTCTTAATATGGATATCTTAGCTGATATCGGAATTTGCTGATATTTCTGCTCGAGAGGATATTTAAAACGATCCAAGGGATGGAAGCAATTTTAACAGCTTACTTTATTTTCTTGTTCGAGAAACAAGATATCCGTTTCTTTTAGAAGCTATTTCCACGAGGAACGAAGTTTCTTCCTCCATCAGCGTGTTCCGCGTCTACGATTCCCTGGCGGAGGGAGATCAGGAACGTGATCACGTGGAATGTTCCGTGACCTTTATCACCGTGAACGTTCGAGTCTTTACCTGATATTACGTGCTTTCGTAGCTGACATTCTGATCTCGTCCGTCGTCGTTCCGATCGACATTAAACGCCGTTTCACCGTCGTCACTCGATAACGCGTCGACATTTTATGCGTTTTTACGTACGGTGATGCATTGCCTGACAGAAAGGTTTCATGGGATGGGCCAAGCAAAAGGTGCACAAAGTTGAAAAAATGCCTGGAAGCGAACAGGGAGAACGGGATCGCGGAAAAGCGCGGCGAACTCGTAGTTTATTTTAGAATTAATGCATTCATGGGCGCATTATACGCGGAACAATTAACGCGCTGAATACTGTATGAATTCGCGATTACACAGGATATTTGCCAGGGACAAACTGTTTCTTTGGTAAGCGAGGCATTTAATGCGAAATTGAAGCGAAAGGATGAATAAAGAATTTAGGTTAATTGATATACTCGATTACTACTGTAGAAATTTCTAATTCGTTCGTTGAGTTTTATCAATGCACTTGTAACCACAAGCACACGTGGGTATATAAACAAACACACATGGACAGAGATAGAAAGGGGAAAGTGTACGAGTACAAAAATTAAAATTTAATTTAAGAATTTTGATGATTCGTTGCAAAAGTTTACGTTTTCAGAAATCGTGATGAAAATATTTCGCGCGCAAAGGAGAGGTTCTGGGTGGCGTGGGCGGACAATGCAGTTTGAATTACGTGGACACAGGCAGGCTATACAGGGTGTTCGGCCACCCCTGGGAAAAATTTTAATGGGAGATTATTAAAAAATTTCAAATCATTCTAAAAAAATTATTGTTAGTTGCAGAGGTCAATTACAATCATTTTTGGTGAAGAGACATACCCTCGAAATCGTAACCAGTTTCGAGAAAAAAATTCTATAAGTGGATAAATTTTTTGACAAAATTAAAAATTTCAAATCTGTTCTAAAAAAATTATTTTCAGTTAGAGGGGTCAATTACAATCATTTTTGGTGAATAGATATACCCCCGAAATCCTATTCATTTTCGAGAAAAAAATTCCTTACCGAAAATACAATGTCTGACTATACCATTGATTTATTCCCCTGAAATTTCATGCAAATCTTTAAAACGTCATAACTTCTGAACGGATTGAACGATTTTAATGTTTAAAAAAGCAAACTACGCGCATTTTGGTGGAGAATATGTAGAAATCGCAAAAATATTCGAAAAGTTGGTCCTTGACACCGCAAAATGAGAAAAACCCCAGAAAAATGGTCCAATTTTCAAACAGCCATAACTCCTACAATTGTGAATATATTTCAATGAAACTTTTTTCTGAAGTAGAGCTCATGGGTACCTGCAGAAAAGTATTAGACAACTTTTCTGTAAGGCGTCAAACAAAATGATTAAAAATCAAAAACGAATTTTTAAGAAAAATCGACAGGGGGTAGGTGCCTAAATTTTTCGACGAAAAAAAGAAATTTCAAATCGTTCTAAAAAAATTATTTTTAGCTAGAAGGATTAATTACAGTCATTTTTGGTGAATAGACATACCCTCGAAATCCTACTCATTTTCGAGAAAAAAATTTGAGTGTGTGTGAAATTTTTCGACAAAATTAAAACATTTCAAATCGTTTTAAAAAAATTATTGTTGGTTGCAGGGGTCGATTACAATAATTTTTGGTAAATAGACCTATCCCCGAAATCCTACCCACTTTCTAAAAAAAAATTCAGTGCGGGCGGAAGTTTAAATAAATTGGTATTCTTGATTTTCATCCTATTATGGCCTCTGGAATCTCCCATTACAATTTTTCCCAGGGATGGCCGAATACCCTGTATAAACAAACACACAGGAACATAGAATGGAGAAAGTGTGCAAGTGTACAAATTGAAATTAAATTTAAGAATTTGGATGATTCGTTGCAAAATATTTCGCGCACAAAGGGGAGGTTCTGGGTGGCGTGGGCGGGCAGTGTGGTTGAAATACGTGGACAGAGGCTAGTGTGAGACCACCGTGGCCGTGTGTAAGTAGGTCAATCGAAGAAGCGATACGTTCGAGCGAAATTTCCATTCTCGCAAGGCTGGCTTCGATTACGCTTGCCGCTGCAATTAGCTGCGATCCACGCCTGTACAAATCCGATACACGTTCGGGCCGAAGTTCGCCATTAAAGCGGAAGGATACATGCTTTCACAAGGTTGTGTTTCGTCGGTATATCGACAGCGTGTTCCTATCTGATCAGATCGAGGCGTTGGAACCCATATCGGGGACGAATCGAAGACCGACTGCAAATGAGTCTTGACGTTGAGCACCAATCTTTTCTGATTTCAATTATCATCCTCTAATGAATCTCTCGATATTCTTAACTCTTTCTATCACGTGCTTACAAAATATCTCAGTGTCAACAATTGTGTGATTCACGGAGGAAATAAAAAAAGAGTATTTTCCATATTTAATTTTGATAGGTCTGTCGATCGTGGAATCGTTTTCATCGAATTCGAAACAGACTCTTTTCGCCAGTACGCCACCCATCAATGGTGACACTTGTTGCCCTCCATCATCGCGTCGTCAAGCATTTCGAGCGATAAAACTGAAATGGAAAACGAAATCGAAAGCGAAAGAGTTGCTGACAATTTCCAACGTCATGTTTCTCGGTTGTTTCGTAACAGTGACGAGTCGAAGAAGGGTTCAGAGAATTTCTTATTAATTTTGTAAATCACCGTATCTTGTGGATCGAATATTTCGTGCGATTCGAGCAACTTCGTGGTCGCACCATTAATTTACGAAAATGATATATAATAGAGAATGCTCGATAACGGACTCGCATAAGCATGTTCGAAGGCACGTAATTTAGCTGCTTGTTACAACCAGACAATCGATCTAGCTGGCCCTGGGCTATGGATGTTGAATATCGTGTGTGTTCGATAATCACGCTAGAAATGGTACTCGCTATACTGAAAAGCTGGTTTAACAGTTTCGCTTCTGGGCTGTCGTAACTCCGGTAGTCTGATCGCGAATCGAATATAATAATAATTGCATTGATATCGCGAATCGATAGCTCCGGAAAATCCAAACAATAATAAATTAGTTTCTAAATATAAAACGCGTGGTCTCGTTTGTCTCTTCTAAATTAATATTAAAACTTGTTAATTGTGAGAGCAATTTATTCAGAACATGGAAACTTAAGGAACAAATAATTATATAATTTGCTTTTATAACCAACAGCTGGTTTCATTTTTTTTTTTAACAGAGTTTTGTGAAATTTCCAGAAAATGAAGTCGATCGGTTGGCTTTCTGAGAAACTCGTGTGTTCGTCAGTGGGTCAATATTCTCGGAATGCTGAGTCGCAGGCTCAGCATTCCCGGGTTATGCAACATATTGCGGCCCTCGTTGCAAAACTCCAGTCGCTGCGTAACAATGGAGACGACACGGGGGAAAAGTGTTAACGCAGACGTTGGTTATCACTTTTTAAAACGAAGATGTCGAAAAATTCCGCTAAACGAACTAAATTGAGGAATGATTGATCGCCCTGGCATTTCCTTATTTGAATATCGAATAATAATAGCAGATATTCTGCCAAGTTTCACATGGATAACTCCGTTTCCGCGGATACTCGTCGAAGAGGGATGAATTCCAAAGCAGAGCGAAATTCTTATCTAGACAAAAATATCCAACATTGAATAAAATATAAAAATCAATACAGTATTCGTAAAATTACAATTGAAATGTGAATGTTTAATTTGAAACGAATTAGTATATGTGGATAATCTGTTCGAGTTGATACTATTAGTGAAATCAGGAGGAAGAGGGGTCAGTTTAGAACTTAGACATCGTCCTCCAGAGTTAGGGTAACAAAGGTCTGGGTTGGGTAAAAGACAAACAAATCCATAGTGAAAATGAACTCGAATCGAAAGTGACCAGTTGCTGGCAGCTCCTCTGCCAAGTTTCGGTTCTCTGACCCCATTTCTGTGATACTAAATACACGTAGAAACAGAAGAGAAATCTTCAATTTCTACTGAATTATTTTAAAAAAAAATTGCACATTTCCAAACCTGTAATTAGTAAAGATCAAACAACGAACATGATGTTCTACGGTCTACCATTATTTTGACAATTTACAAGGATACATTCTTCTGTGATAATCACAGAAAATGAAGTACAAAGTAAATTTGTATACTTTCGTAATCAGCTTAAGAACTTTCTAATAATATTTCGATACTTCAGTGGGAAGTAACTGAAGGAATATTTTAATACTAGAGAGAAGTCCACGAAGAAAAGGGGTTAATTTGGAACACCGTCATCAGCATCTAAACGAAGTAGTGAGAATTGTAATAACGGAAGAACAAATAGACGGAAACGAGCCTCAATCGAAAGTAACGGTCGCTGGCAGGTTCTTTGCCAAGTTTCAGCTGTTCGACCCAATTTCCGTGGCGATGGATACACGTGGAAAGAAAAGGGGTGAATTCAAAAGGTAGTCTAAAGAACCTGTACTAAAAACTCACCTAAAATGTGAAATAAGTAATAGATTCTTCCGTAAATTTCAGCTATTTATCGTATTAACCCCTTGTTGCATAATGCACATATTTACGAACCCCAATCCTGTTTCTATATTAATAGATAAATACAGAAGTTGATTTAAAATGACGTTTGAACGAAAGATAGCTGTGGACCAAACAAACTCGCGATGAAAACGAAACCAAATGTAAAATGACCGGTCGCTGGGCTGCTCCTTTGCCAAGTTTCGGCTGTTCGACCCCGTTTCCCGGTGAATATACGTTATAGCGAAGAGGGATGAATTCAAAAGATGGCACGGGCACGTGGTAACCTAGAAAAACTTGCGATGAAAGCTGTGCTGGAATCTAAAGCGAACGATTCTCCGCTAAATTTGGTCCAATTTCTACGTTAACCATCCTTCGCTAAATTTCTGCTGTGCAGTTCATATTTATAGCAAATTCAGAATGAAAGACATAGCGAAAATTGTGATACTGAGTTATGAAAACTCTTGAGTGACATTCATTTTACAGCTCACGGAATTTCTATAATTTTTGTCTGATGAATTATCTTCAAGGGAAGAGCAACAATTAATACGTGAATTTCCTAAGATAATTCCCTGCACAATTAGGGGTTGCAAAATACATTTTCATAATTTCAAGAGAAGAACGATAATTCGCTGCACAAACCTTAAAGATTGCAATATCGATGAGCCAGTATACCAATGATTTAAAAAAAAATCCCATCTTAAAATCTTGTAAACAATTGCATCTCGTACAATTCCATAGATCTTCTATCTCTCACAGGAGTTTAGTAGCCCAGAGTAAATGTACCCTGCAAGAAGAATTGCATATAAGGAACCACTGTTCCAACGTTCCACGCACCCCCAAAGTTTCTCGATCCTCCTATTCAGCTTCGTCTTGATCATAGACCGCAAACAAACGACGTAAACGAGGGAAAGTGGCCGTTCGTTAATAGCTCGTTGGGCAAGTTTCGGGTGTTCGCCCCCGTTTCCGTGGCGATGGATACACGTCGAAGGAGAAGGGTGAATCCAGAAGGTGGTTGGCGGTCCGGGTAGGGGTTGGCGAAGGTGGTGGAAGCGCGAGAGAGACTCAGCTTATTTCTATCGATCTGTGATAGCTCGCGGGAGGCCAACTCGGCGGCGCGAGGCGGCGCGGCGCATGGCGACACGGTGGCCACCTATGCGGCCTTTAATTCGTCGCGACGCCCCCGACGTCGGGACGCGTTCGAGACGTAGTCACCTTTCGCGCACCTCGCGGGATCTTACAGCGAGCCTCGCCGATCTTACAGATTTTTCTCTTTTCTCCTTTTCCATCGATCCTGTCCGTCGCGTCGTTTCCCTTCCGTTCGAGTTGGAATTCAAATCCGAATCCGTGGGGCTCCTCGGTGCCACTGTGCGTTGTTACGTCACTGCTGGTGAACAGGTGCGACGCGAGCACGCATCGACGCGTGGCGTGCGTCGCGTTGCGCGCAGAATTTTGAAAACCACGTCCCGAGGCGATCGATCGCCGATCGACCCGGATCAGCGACCAGTGATATTGTTTTGGAAAGTGATCGGAGGTGAGTGAGTTGGCCGATTTTCTGCATTTTCGAAGCGCGAATGCTCGTGTAACTCGATGGACCAGGTGCTGATCGTTGTGTTTGCGTCGCGTTTCCGTTGAAAGGACGCTGGAGTTCGTGTTCCGCGAGAGGACGATCTTCTAGTTGGGAGCGATCGATCGAGTTCGAGGTAAAATCGTGGCCAGTCGCACTGTCAAGTTGAAAGTTGTGCGATTCCCTTGACCCACTAACGTTCTCTGGGCCGAGTCCAGCCGCGCCGCGAGTGATTAATGGAAATTGGCCGCCCCGCGTGATTAACGGGCTAGTCCACTCGACGAAAAAATTGTCACGACTCCCGTGGACGAGATCACGAGAGAAAGCGGGGCTCGTGCATCGGGGATTTATCGCGGTGCACGTCGAGAGATCGATTCCCTATGTCGACCGAATTCGTCGTAGCTGGCTCCGAGATCGTCGCAGAGAGATCTTCCAGCGGTAGATGGGAGAAGATTCGTTTTTATTTCACAGGGAATCGAGCCCTCTTGACCCAGTGACATTTTCCTCCGAAACGTATTACGTCACTGCGGAACAGTAACGAACAGGTGCGTGAAACGTGCACGCATCGGCGCCTCGGGTTCCGAGCGCACTGCGCAGGTGAAATTGAATCAGCTGGAACTCGCGCGCCAAGACAGATTAAAAATATCTCAACAACTTTCGAGGATTTTCAAAGAATTTCCACTCCCGTTTCCGGTGGATGTAATCTTGAAACGTTTCGGGATCTGAAGAATCTTGGATAGGGTTTTTGTGAACAGTAGTACCTCGATTATTGCACGAGAAATTCATTCGTTGTATGACATCGAGTAGTTCGCGTTTGAGATTCGAAACTTTTCAGCTATCGCAGGTAGCCCTTTTCGAGATTTAACTTGTGAAATTAGAATCAAATCACAATTAGAAATACTGGTGAAATTTACAAACACTTTATAGTACAAGTAGTCTTCCTGGGAAAATAAATTTTGTCACTTTGTAAAACAAATTATTCACACAATGCAGTTTATGTTGAGGATGTGGAATAATTGTAATAAAATTCATGAATGAATAAAAATAATTAATATAATATAAAATATATATATCGAGTGATTCCAGTCACTGTAAGAATGTCACAAGGTTTAGATAACGTCAGTAAATGTTGAGCATCGACACCTTTGGCGGTTCCTTCGTCCAGCGTTCGTTTCATCGAACATGCTTTTTCAGCACTTCGTCGATGCAAGTCTTTTCATACCATTGAGGCCAGAACCACATCCATTGTGGCGGCTACCTTTTTCAGAGACAGCCGGTATATTACTGAAAGCGTACTCTAAAAGTGGGAAGTGCTCTTAACCCTTTCGAGACGGAAGATTCCGCCGCGCAGCTCCACTCGTAACCCACGTACCGGGTACACTCTGTTCAAACGATCCTGTCTGTACTCCGCGCGTAGGAGGAGGCCTTCCAATTGGTAGAAACGTGCTTTGCGCCTTATGTACGCCCGTGACGGTATGAATAGAATCGTTTGATGCAACTGCACTCCCGGAGCTGCGTTTCGTCGAATAAATAGATCTTAACAATTCGCGAGGAGACGTTCGAAAACTCGACAATAGAGGAAACTTCAAATCCTATAAAAATGACTTCAGCCACATTTTCCCTCGGTCGCATAATGGAATTTAAGGACAAAGTCCTCGAAACACATCTGTTTCTCGTGAAATATCTTTAGAATAGTTAGAGATATCGAGCAAGATTTTCTGTAATTATTTAGTCTTGGAATATTGAGTTGTTGAAAAGAAAAGCGTCTCTCTGCACGGATAGTCCACTTATTTTATCTTTTGATACCTCGTCGACTCGTTGGCCGTTCTTTTCGCACCTCCGGCGAGGTTCTCGTCAGGCTGCATTCCACAGGGACCGCGAGACGACGCGGTCATTTTGCTTCCAGGTACGACCTTTCGGATAGTTGAAACGTCGCCACTTAAAGCGGACGTTCCCCAAGATAGCCAGGCGTGGAACACGGGGCTAACCAAATGAAACCATTCATGAATTCGCCAGCGAGGTCCACCGGTCTCACGGCCAGTCAATTAACCGTGAAATCGTGTCTCCCGTTACCGTCGTTATAAATATTTCATGATCCTGATCGGTCGTTGGCTCCGCGACCGTGACTGCTATCGTCGGATTTATGTTGACTTCGAACGAAATCGCGCTAACAGGTTGCACTCCAATCGCGGAGGACGAACCAGATCCGATAAATCGATCGAACGCTGTATATTTAACCCCTCGATGACCCTGTAGAATCCTCGCGTTACGGTGGCTATGCATCTGTGTCTTCGACAGAGAAATTCTTGTCTATTTAAAAATTTTAAATAAAATCTTTCTAGCCTGGTTAGGAATCTTTAGATTGCTTAACGTGTAGTTTTCTTGTTTATTTCGCATTTTATCGAAGAAATACTGCAACGTTTTATGATGCAAAGTATCGACATTTCGTGCTTCTCGATAGTACTGGCTAAATATAGTCGCACTATTCAGTAGCAAGTGACACCGAGGCTCACAGGCTGCTTCTTTTTCATTCTATTTTTTTAATTGATCGCTGCCGGTCGATATGGAACTTCGTGTACACTGATTGAACTACTTATTTTAAGTGGGGCTCTTAGAAACGCGAGTAGAATGCCTCTTTTATTTTTCTTTTATTGGAAACTTTTTACTCGTCGATGGATAAATTGAAATATAATTTATTGCGATTATACGAGATTTGTAGAAATAGAGATTTAACTTGATGGCGAGCTAAGGGTTAAACTCGATCAATGAGAGTGCGTTGAAGCACGATGGATTCTCGAGAAAGAAGTTCTAAACCGACCTAAAACGATCAACGAACGGCCGCAAGCTTCTAAATTTACCGTAAATTCACCAACCCTGGAAACAGACCACCGACCCTCGGTTTATCAGCCGTGTGCATTGCGACGTGACCTTAATGGAGCCCTGGAAACGCAGCTGCACCGGCCGACCACTAATTTGAGGTCTTTGTTAACGCAAGCGAGAAGCCCGTGCGTTGAGAGTGGCTCCTCTGAATCGGAATGAAAATCGACCTTTCAGGGCTGGGAATTCTCCCCGAGGAAGAAGGGTGGTTGGCAGGAACGGGGTGAATCTAGGTTTCGATGGTTCAGCCGGTCGTGGATGCGGTCGAGCGACGCTCATGAGCGATGAACCGTCCTGAATGGGTTCAGAATTTTTCACGAGAATCTTAATTAGACGACCAACTTTTTCCACCCTCTACGCCGTCGTGCCCCTTGCTCTACCGTTTCGGCAAAAAATCCGCGGCTCGTTGAAGTTTCACGACGCCTTTTAATTAACGAGGCTGTCGTGTCAATGATATTTTGTGCATTTGTCGTTTTTTCAAAATTTTGTTATTTCGCGTGTCACCGGGAAATTATAAAATATTCTCGCATTGCACGAGTCGATTCGTGGAAACGAAATCACGAGCAGAAGTTTTATAAATTCAAAATATTTATTCGTTACGAGCAAATAAAATTTCTCTCTGCTTCCACATCCTTTTCGTTCCGTTTTATCAACTCTGAACTAGAAGTTTCTCAACCTTTCGGTAGTTTCGTTGCTCGATTATTGATATGGTTCGCGTATTCAACGTATCCTACATTCGTCTTAGTTTTTCCTGCTGGTCTCGTAAATTCGGTCGCATTATTTCTCTGTTCTAACTTCCGGCTGGTAGAATATGCGGCAGAGATGGATTTTTCACTCTCAAAGACTTCTATCAATAGAAAACGAATTTTGTTTTAAGTCGACACCGTAGTTAGTTCAAGGAAACATAATTATTTACGAAAAGATGTTCTGTATCCGAAATTAAGTTCATTATGAATTAAATAAATAATTTATAATGCAGTGTTAATCGTATACCGGTTGTATAATCAATAAGAATTACTAAAACTTCTTTGGGTATGTAACGTCAAAGTAAATGTGAAAATAAACATAGAAGACAGCATAAATTATGGTAGTTGTTATAGTCATTGGATAGAGGATGAAAAGCCCGTTAAAATGAGCGTTTGTGCGAGTCGATAGCTTTATTAGTTCCGGAGATATGACGATTTTAGTTTCAAGTCGACGCGGTGGCTAGTTTCGGAGATATAAGGGTCCGAAGCGTTTGTTTACTACGGCCTCGTCAAGGTCGTTGACCGGCACGTGCTCGTAGTAAGTAGTAAACGTGACGTCATTCAGTCACTCGGTCAGTGGGTCAACGTGCGAGAAGGAGGTCCGAGCGCATTAGACGGAGACAAAGATAGTCGAATTAAGAAAAATTACCTTTTACATAAATTGCGATATCTCGAAAACGGAAAGTCCGATCGACAAAAACCAAAAACCACTTTAAAGGGGGAGCTTCACCGCTGCCAACAATAGCTTAATAATTACTAAAACACTAGTACTTTCAGAACTGCACGCATCTAAAGTTTTATGATTTTTAATACGCGTTAATAGGCGCCGAGCGAGATCGTAGTCAAATTGAAAAAACTACCTTTTACATAAATTACGATATCTCGAAAACGGAAAGTCCGATCGACAAAAACCAAAAGCCATTTTAAAGGGGAGGCTTTGCCGCTGCCAACAGTGGTGTAATAATTAATAAAACACTAATAGTTTCGGAACTGCACGCGTCTAAAGTTTTATGATTTTTAATACGCGTTAATAAGCTTTTCTCAGACAGAGAGTGGAATTTTAAAAATTACCTTTTACATAAATTACGATATCTCGAAAACGGAAAGTCCGATCGACAAAAACCAAAAGCCATTTTAAAGGGGAAGCTTTACCGCTAGCAATAGTGGTTCAATTATCAATAAATCGCTAATAGTTTCAGAACTGCACGCGCCTAAAGTTTTATTATTTTTAATACGCGTTATTGCTGTTCTAAGACACTAGAAGCTGAAGATTCTCTCCCTTATATTTCCTATTTACTCGTCTCAAGCTCGTTCCAAATATTCTGCTGCTACCTCCCCCGCGGAGAAGACTAGAATCAGGTGCTAAATTTAAATAACGTCAATTGCATACGATTCTAATGGACCGTTCCATCATAAACGGGAAATTCCATCGAATGGCGTAATTTGTAATCGTTCCGAAACGGCTCGAGCCGTTTGGTTACACGGTTCTGACGTCGGTCGGAGTGGCACTGGAGCGTTCAAGAGGCCGCAAGGCGGTATTCATTTCCGCGTAACTCGTACCCGAAAGCAGTTGCTCGTCGGATCCGCGAAGTCGTTGGATTATGCGGCTCGTTGCGGCTGGAGATACTCGGGGCTCGCGTAGGCAATCTCGAGTGGTCGAATTTGAATGGAGACCTTAATTAACGCGGTAATCCTGGCTCGCGCCCATCGTGACGGCGCCTGGATGCGTTCCGTCGTGCACGAGGATGCGGGAATACGTCGAGTAATATTTGCGGAAGTTTCCTGCTGCCTCGGAGGAAGCTCGATGGCGTAATTTCGAGTCGCCTATCGTCGCGCGTTACCGGTTGATTGACGTAGCCTGCGAAAGCGTCGACGTACCTCGTCGAAATCGCTGCAGGTAACTCGCGAAATTTAGAGTTTAATCGACTCTGTAGGGTCCCCGACTCTGTTAATCGCTGAACCCGAAAGTGTTTCTGCAGCTTTCAGCGGAAACCGGGTCGCGATGTACTTTTCCTTGGAAATTGGAGGGCCACATCTTTTTATTTTAGATACTTTCAGTCATTCGTTCGCCATTATTGAGGGGCGACAAGGCATAAAACCTACAGACTTCAATCTAATTTTATTGTTATATAATACTCGCGTCTAAAGTAAAAATTTGAGATATCATTCGAGAGTTAAAATTTCAGTATTTGGACAAGTTTGATATTTTCCATGAATATTCTTGAATAGCAAAGCACGAATGGGTTAATTTATTAGTAAATGCATTCAGGGTAGTCTTTAATTTGATGTAAGACAGTATCAGCAGTTTTTAAGTATAGTTATGAATATAAAGGATACATGTATTATAAGATTTCATGGACAACGTGAAAATGTCAGAGGAAGAAATTTTACTGTATAGTTTTTAAGCAATGACTGTCTTTATGATGTATAAAGTACGTAATGGTACCTCCCTAATGGTCTGAGGTGACATCCTCCTCGTAAAAGTCATGGGGTATAAAATGGAACGTCGTATAAGATTTATATATTTCTGGATGTATCCTTTAACAGTAAATAACAATTTGAAACGTTTAAAAAAGGAACACTCTCCGGGACCTCGTATCGAAGATTATTTCTAGTCACGTTTCGTTAACAATGCAACATATGGGAAAATGTTTGCAATAAATGTCAGTTGTTCTCAAAGGAACTGGCTATAAATACAACAATATTACGTAAAAAAAAAAGGCAGAACCCTCGTTCCCAGGGGAGCTATCAGACAGCGGTATCACGTACGATGGCGTGCAACAGTTTCGAGACAGTTGCTAGATAGCTTTCTAGCTCTGCTTGCGTGGAAAGCTAAGATGGATCTCGGATGATACAGAATTAAAGTACCAGAAACATTTATTTTATTTATGAAGGGTATTTCCTCCCCTGCAATGAGATTAAGAAATAATAAATGAAACCCTAAAACACCAGATCTACTCTACACAGTAATAATATTTTCTCGAAATTAGATATATTATTTATCTCATTTATAAATTCTCGAAGAGAGCCAAGGAAACGTTGATGGATTAATGGAATCGAACAAATTATCACACCGATTTTTCCTCCAGCGCTTTATGTCGCTCATATTCTTGGACATTCCGTCGAGTTAGACGCGTAACCAATTTCATTCGTGAAATTACTTGTACCCCGAAAACACGCAACGCCGACGAAACGCGTTCCCCGCGTCAAAGTCGTTGAAATCACGCTGCCGTTGCGTACAATGGATCGAGCAGGGTGGGAAAACGAGGTTCCGTTCACAAATTATTTCGTGTTCACCGTCGACGCGGTGAATTGTATCTCGTGACAGAGTAATGCCCACGGGAACTCGATTCTGCTATTTCGTGATTAACTGCCATAGCCGGGGCCCGAGTTGAGCCAGGAAGGAATTCCGTGTTTCCACGTTCGACGGTACGATACGCTTTTCTCTAGATCGAGTGCACTCGTAACGGGAACGAATGGTTAAGCAAACGATCGCTGCATAGAGTAAAGCGTGTTCACGACCGCCTTGTCTCGCGATGGTACCCGATGACCTCGATGATTCTACTCGTTTTCGCTGTTTTTCTGCATGTATAAACAGCTCCTGCTTAGAGAAGTTCAGAAACGCCGATTTAAAAATTGGAAAACGCGAAAAATGTCGCCTGGAATCGAACTGGACTCGCGATACATTCAATGTTATCCAAAAACACTGATTTTCCAGTCTTCGTTGCCGTGGTTTTATTCTTCCAGGTTTTGAATCTCAATAGTAAACATAGAGGTTTGGAACTGTAAATTATATTTTTAGATTAAATCACATTTTTGACTACCAAATGATATTATTGGTGAACCCCACGGAGCTGCGTGGATTCAGGCAGGAAAATGTCACAATTAAATTTGTTATACTTCATAGAAAACGATGTCTATTTTAGAATTTTTTAAATCTCAAATTGAAAGCATCGTCTTTCGAATTTCGAGCGATCGAATTTTTCTCGGAGCAACGGTTCGTGAAAGGCTCTAAGGTTTAATCGACGACGCTTAAGATTGATTAGAAATATTTAATTACGAGCGGGTTCGAAGCGTCGTCTCGATCGGTGCCCTTTAAAGTTATTTTAGCGCGCGCGCCTTGTCTTTTCCGGTGCAGTGACTTTAATTAAAGCACCATGAGAAGTGGAGCAATTAATGACCGGCGACATAGTTCAAGAACTCGATACTACGTAAGTCCGTAATGAAAAAACTTTATCCCCTCGGGGAGGGAAGAGGAACAACGAACGGCTGGAATCACTTTGCGTCTTTCGTCCGCGATTAAGAAGAATCTTGTTCGTCTAATTGCGATTATGAGCCGCTTGAAAATTAACGGAGCTCATGAAACCTGGGCTTATTTTTACTATTCGATGCGTATCTCCCACGATTTGGTTCAAACGTAAAATAATCCATTGAGGTATCAATATTAAAAATTGGAAAAGTATTTTCTACGTACAAACTTTGACAAACTCCATCTTCGTATAATCCTCATTCGAAAAATGTCACGTCAAGTTGCAATCACTACATCGAATATTTTCAATTAAATTTCCTCCATTGAGGTATCAATATTAAATATTAAGTGATTGTTTTATTTGGGGAAGAATTCTGTACGTACAAACTTTGACTTATTCGAAAATCGTCACACATATTTTGATATACAAATAAGTTGCAATAACTACATTTCCTTAAAATTTGTAGGAGTGTGAAAGATTGAGAAGTCGACGTGTCTATGAATCTACTAGAATTGGCGACCCGGAGTTTGAATACAAATTAATGTGCATGGTTCCAAGTCGAGAATTTTAAGCCACGCTTCGTGGGAGCGTTTTAATAATCCAGTGGTTTTTCTGGCTTTTCCAGAGAGGTACGCACAGTCGTGCTCAACAAAGGCTCTTCCGGTCTGGGTTTCAACATCGTCGGCGGCGAAGATGGCGAGGGAATTTTCATTTCCTTCATCCTAGCCGGAGGCCCGGCCGACCTTAGCGGTGAATTGCGTCGCGGCGATCAAATACTCAGTGTGAATGGCATTAATCTTCGGACAGCCACTCATGAAGAGGCCGCCGCAGCCCTCAAGGTATTTTAAACCCGTCGCTTTTAATCTCGAGGTGTTCCTATCGCTCCTTGCCGTCTAAAATCCTTTCGAATTTAAATGGATCCGCATAAAATAAAATTAACTTGGCGATAGTTAAAACTGTTACACACGGCTTCGATATGTCTGTGCAGGGTACTGGCCAGACAGTGACGATCGTGGTACAGTACAAGCCCGAAGATTACAACAGATTCGAGGCTAAGATCCACGATCTTAAGCAACAGATCTCCCAGCAAAATATAATGACAGGCACCCTCATGAGGACCTCGCAGAAGAAATCACTTTACGTCAGGTAAATCAACTTTTCGTTCTAGTCTTTTCATCGACAATGAACAACAGGGTGGTCTTCAGATTTTTACCTTTAACTTTTATTTACTCAACCCCCTACTTTGTAAGAAAATAATCTGTATAAAATTTGACACCGAGAATATGTACTTTAAAGCCAGATTAGATAAACTTAAAGTTTACGAAATCATGTGGTAATTCTCCAATCACGCTCAGAAATATTCTCAAACTACCTGAGACTAGTCCAGAGTTAAAAACCACCTCATTGTGCAATATTGTGAAGCTTGAGGAATGTTTAATAGTCAGTGTTATGTTTTAATCAAAATGGAATGATGTGATAATTCTCCAGTCACCCTCAGAAATATTGTCAAACTATCTGAGACTAGTCCAGAGCTAAAAACCACCTCACTATGCAACGTTGTGGGGGTTGAAGAATTTTTAACAGTTAGTAGAGGGTGATTTATGTTTTGCTTCCCAGAGCGTTGTTCGATTACGATCCCAACAAGGACGACGGTCTGCCAAGCCGCGGTTTGGCATTCCGTTATGGTGAAATCCTACACGTGACGAACGCCAGCGACGATGAATGGTGGCAAGCCAGAAGAGTGAATCCTCAGGGGGAGGAGGAGGGCCTTGGGATAATACCCTCTCGCAGACGATGGGAACGGAAGCAACGGGCCAGGGATCGTTCCGTCAAGTTCCAAGGTCACATGCCAGTCATCCTCGACAAGGTAAGCATGACCAGGCGTCCACCATAACGGACATCTCGCGATTAGTATCGTGTGACACAGTTACTCGGCCATGGGAAACACAAGAAAGCTTGAAAGATAATCTGTAGTATCTTCAAGGTCACTGCAGGATCACCTTACCTTCTAAACTTAACTCCAGATTTTTTATTTCGTCCATTTCCCATATTATCGAAGCAAAATGGTTCATTTGTAAATTGCAAATGGTCTTGAAAACACTCGGAGAATCTTGTAGCAATAATTTACTTTTTAAGAGTATCTCTATCTAATGCATGAAGTTTATGGAATAGTTTTAGACAATATCTCTCAACAGAATGAACATTTCTCTCTTTACTAAGACGTGCACGTTTGTGATTTCTATGTAAGGCTCTTCCTGTTCTCTACAGTCTCTCATATAGTAATTGTTTATCTAACAGACGGTTGACCAATTACAGCAATCGACCCTGGACAGGAAAAAGAAGAACTTCTCGTTCAGCAGGAAGTTCCCCTTCATGAAGAGCAAGGATGACAAATCCGAGGATGGTTCGGACCAGGAACGTGAGTATCCCGTGAAATGGCCACTCGTATCCTGCACGTTCTGTGCATGTTCAGACCCATATATATCTATTGTGGTTTTTTACGTGGTATTTTTTTTTTTATTCTCGTCGTATCTCTCTCAGTCAATATACGTATATTTAGACCCGTGTGTTTGAACTTTGCAGTTAGAATATTTTCACGTGTGTACTGCAACCCACTTTTTTTAATCGATGATCGAAAATATCGTGGAACCGATTAAATCGTAGAGTAAGCGACCTAGCCGGAAATATACTTTATTAAATGTCATTGGTATCTTATAACCCTTAGCGGTCTGAATTATTTTCTTTGCTGTACCGTTGTCTTTACTTCCTGTTATCGATCGATGTTTTACGTAGAAACTTTGCCGGACACGGACGAAACAAACCCTGGGTAAGAGAATTACGTCCGCGTTGATAGTTGAGGCGTTAGGGTGGAGCAAAAATCAAATTTAAATTAAAAAAGAATCATCTAGAACCTTTATTTTTGAGCCCTATTAAATACCCCAGACTTCAGAAAATAGAAATATTTATGTTATTAAAATCTGTAAAGCTCGCTAGGGAGTTCGAATAATTATTAAAATTACGTAGAAATTGTTGCTCCACCCTAGCGTACGTTTTTCCAACGAAACATAAAAAATAATAGATGAAAGAAGGAACGACAGGTACGACGGTACGCCCAACTTCCGATTGAGCTTTTGTGTTTTTTATCATGTGAAAACGTGACATGTGTTTTGTTTTTGCCTGCTTGTGTAGGGTCGCCCACGACACCCGAGAATGAAAACGATCCTACACGTAAGTATACCAAGTTGGTCAACGAGACAAGATACGATCACACCGGACACACACGAATACACGTACACGCGAGCGCGCACATAGATCGATTTATCGTTAAAAATTAATTGAAAAAAAAAAAATCTAGAAGAATCGAAAGACCAAATAAAAACGGGAAATCCAGCGACCCTGTAAACGTCACGTCGAAAAGGTCTTTTTGTTTTTTGGTACCATTCTTTGCTTGAGCACGCTGCAGTTTCTCATCCTCGCACCGAGAGACACTCGCATCATGCGTTTGCCTGCATTTTGTAACCAGCACACGACGAACGAGCTGCGACACATTCACTCGACACGCTTTCTAACTGGCTAGAAAAAACCTTTCTTTGTGGATTCGTCGTAGAAGTAGAGCTTTCCTCGAACGCTTGTAGCGATATCCTCTTTGCACGTGTACATAGTCACGGTGGACGAAAGTTTTCGATGTTTTCCCACCCCTTTTAACGTTACTTACAGTTCTAGCTAGACGGATCCCCCGTACGAAAAGTTGCGACCGTTTATCGTACACTCCGCCCGCTTGGACAGTTTTGTTGCGATTCGTACTCGAAAGTTTCCTCTTTGCTTAATGCCGTGTTAAAGAGTCCGATGTCAAGCTACGCCCCGTATATGGCAAGTCCATTTGCAAGGAAAGACAAAGTACGGAAGTTGCTCTTAGCACCATTACCCCTGAAACGCCATCGTTCGACGATAGCGAACCGCGTAGACGCGACAATTAACGCGTCGACTGTCTCTGGCGAAATTTTCATTATACACGGATAAAATTTCGCGAAACATTTCGTTCGTTCGTGTTAAAACTTTATTCGTGAAATTCTAGAGCGCGTGAAGCAAGTGGACAAAATTATATTCTCAATTTATCGATATCTATCGATACCACGGAACCCAGATTTGGATCTCAAAAATCCTGTGCAAGCTACATTTGGAATTAGTCTCCTCCTCCTAAAAATAAATAGAATTTTAATTCCTAAATAGAGCATAGAAATCTCGAACGCGTGAAACAAGTGGACAAAATTATATTCTCAGTGTATCAATATTTATCAGATTTTAAATCTCAAAAATGCTGTGCAAGCTAAATTTAATAAAACTTCAATTCCTAAATAGGGTAAATAATCACCATAGAAATCTGGAATCTAAAATGAAAACGAGTAGGACGAAGTGCATATTCAATTAATTTACGGACAAAAAATTATTTATCTTTGATTAGAATTCGATTTCCATTAAAAATTCCTCGAATTATGAACGATCTCCGCGACAGTCGGCGCGTTAAATTATATTTTCGGGGAAAAATAACGTATGAACGTGGAACGAGACTCGCGAAACAGATGGGCTTTCGAGCTATCACGGATCCTCGAGTCGGTTTCGAAAATAATCGAGTTAAACTCGACGGTAGGAGATGTTCGTGCTTAAAGCTTTAATTAATCCTAGCAATTATTAACGGTCGCTTATTAGTAGGCAACGTATACTGAAATATTGAACTTGTTATGTTTTAGCATTCATGCTGTGCTACACCCAGGACGACACTAACACCGAAGGTAATCACGTCTCTCTCTCTCTCTCTCTCTCTTCACATTTTCACTTTCTGTTTTTCTTTCCCCAGAATCTCTTTATTTGTACCTTTCTTGTCTGTCTGTGCCTTTCGTTCCCAGTCTCCATTATACGTTTCCTCCTCCAACTACGTTTCATCTCGGTCGCATCAATTAACAAACCACACGTTCATTACCGCGATATAACGATCCATCCATAGGACGAGTCCATTGTCAGGTCCCGCGGCCTTTTGTCAGGATCCGTTGTCATTTTTTAATAACGCTTTCGACGATTAACGAACCCAGAAACTTCGAGGACAATCGAACCAGCGACTCGATCGATCTCTCGCGTGCCAGATTTTTCTCCTTTCAATTTGCAATCGTCCATGGTCGCAAAATATTCGACGTACCAGCCAGAATGGCGAACCATTTCTCCACGGAAGTGTTTGCGTAGGACAACGAACGGGTAAATAAATTATCGATCCTTTCGTATTCGATGGAGCTTCCCAGAAAATCGGATAGAGAAATATAAAAACGCGAACTACTGTTCTACTGTTGTATATCACGGAAGCATTACGAAGATATTTAAATTTGTAGATGAAGAATAAGAGTCCTTAATAATCGTAGAAGTTGTCAATTTTTAAATCTACAAAAACAATACTGGGATAAGGAATAATTACACAGCTTTGTATCGTGAAATAATTCCAACAAAAAGACTCTTTGTCTTTCGTTTCTCAAATTTTAGATAAAATCAGGGAAGAATTACGAATATATTTAAATTCGAAGATGAAGAATAAGAGTCTTTAATAATGTATGAATAAAAGTTGGTCAACAGCGCGTTTCACGATTCGAATAAAAATCGTCCAGCTTTCATAAAACTTCACATCGTCTTCGGGAACTAATACAGATTGTCACGAAACGATTTCACCCACGATTTCAGCGCGTTCATTCTCGAAACTCTCATTCACGCGCGCTTCTTTCATCCGTTCTCCAACTCACAACAAGTGATTTGTCTTGCGTCGCAGGGAGTAGAGAAATTTTGTATCGTGTTGAACTGCCTTATATGGAGGAACTGACGTTAGTTTATCTGGAAAAGGAGGATGATGAGAATGATGACGAGCTTAGTAAGTGAAACAAAAAAAAAAAAAAAAGGAGTCAGTGTGTGAACCGGAGTGAGCAACAGACATACCAACTAGGACCTCCACTAACTAAATCGAACGTGGTTTCGATCGATACCCTCTAATCGTCGTTTTTTTTTTTTTTAATTTTATAACATTATTTTTTGTTACTTTCTTCACCTCCAGATCCCCGATCTACGAGCATTAACAAAACGCAGAAAACGCTTCGCGCAGTTGTGACAGTCGCGACACGTGCTTTGTCTGTCTGTTTGATGTTTGGTTTTTCTGTATACTAATCAACACCCTCGTGTAGAGTTCTGCGAACAGTCCTAGGTCTGCGTAGATTGATAGATTATAAGTAATTACGTCGCTTCTTGTCGCTGAGAGCATATAGATTTAGATAGCAAACGTCAGAATATTGAACTACCCTAAATTCAATTTCAGTGAACTGCTATTCCATTTGTGTCACGTTTATTTCTAGTCCACCTTTCGAGTTTTAAGGAATCGAGTCTCTGAGGCATTGCAATTAATAATACTTAATCGTCGAGCAGTATTTCCTGTATATACGAAACGTTTGTCGTTAGTTCGAGGCTATAGCAATGAGAATCGATGACCAGGAAACGGTAGTAAAGTAATTTTGCCACGCAGAGGCGTCGAGTATCGATTACGAAAGCCAACCCTTCCGGCTCTAAGTATTAGCATAGTCGCCACATACTAACGCCACATCGACCTTGATACTATTCGATCGCTTAACTTCTAGACTCTAGGGAGCTTAGCCCTTCTTCCCTCCCCCGCTTCGATCTCCTAAATGCTAAAGCATGGATCATGGCTACGGTCGAATCGAACGAGAACTTTAACAATACGGTCGCGTTTACTGCGCAGCTCTTAACCAAAATACCACTGTTCGTTCGAATCGAGTACCGTTTTGAGATTGATCGCTGCTCGACCCATTCTCTGTCGACGATAATACAATTATGGCTCGAACGAGACACTCGGTGACATGCCAGTCACTAAACAAATCCAGCTATTACGAAGTGGCCACGAGTGTCTCGTTCGAAATACCTCTTGGTTGTCCAGTCCTCGGAGATTTTAGAAATGCAATAATTAAACGCTTCATTGTATCATGAATCTTGCAAAAAAAAAAACTTGAACGTAATAGAATAATATGGATTTTCTTTTCTGCTTATTGTCATGTTTGGTATTTAAATCTGAATTTAATAAAATAAGAACGTAATAAAATAATATGAAATTCCTTTTTTACTTATTATCGTGTTTGGAATATACAGAATGTTCGGCCACCCCTGGGAAAAATTGTAATAGGAGATTCTAGAGGCCAAAATAAAACGAAAATCAAGAATACTAATTTGTTGAGGGAGGCTTCGTTAAAAAGTTATTAACGTTTAAAGTTCCACCCATATTGAATTTTTTTGTAGAAAATGGGTAGGATTTCGGGAGTATGTCTATTCACCAAAAATGATTGTAATCAACCCATTTAACTGAAAATAATTTTCTTAGAATGATTTGAAATTTTTTTTTTCACCGAAAATTTAGGCACCTAACCCCTGTCGATTTTTTTTAATAATTCGTTTTTTATTTTTAGTAATTTTGTTTGATGCCCTATAGAAAAGTTGTCAAATACTTTGTTGTAGATATCCATGAACTCTATTGCCTCGCAAAATTTCAATGAGTTATATTCACTATTGTAGGATTTATGGCTGTTTGAAATTTGGACCATTTTTATGGGTTTTTTCTCATTTTGCATGGTCAAGGACCAACTTTTTGAATATTTTTGGGATTTGTACATATTCTCTACCAAAATACGCGTAGTTTGCTTTTTTAAACGTTAAAATCGTCCAATCCGTTCAGAAGTTATGACGTTTTAAAGATTTGCATGAAATTTCAGGGGAATAAATCAATGGTATGGTCAGACATTGTATTTTCGGTAAAGAATTTTTTTCTCGAAAACGCGTAGGATTTCGAGGGTATGTGTATTGACCAAAAATGCTTGTAATTGACCCCTGCAACTAAATATAATTTTTTTAGTATGATTTGAAATTTTTTAATTTCGTCGAAAAATTTCAGTACCTACTCGAATTTTTTTCTCGAAAGTGGGTAGGAAATCAGGGGTATGTGTATTCACCAAAAATGATTGTAATCGATCCTCACAACCAAAAGTAATTTTTCCAGAATAATTTGAAAATTTTGAATTTAATTTTTTAATAACTCTTTAATGAAGAAATTGATATTCTTGTTTTTTGTCTTATTTTGGCCTCCAGAATCTCCCATTGAAATTTTTCCCAGGGGCCGCCGAACACCCTGTATAGCTCCATAGTATAACATTTAGAAGATTGTGTACAGAAAAGCTTGAAATTAAAAAACAGACGAGCTGGTTTAAGAATTATTGCATTTTTATTTTTCGTCCATGGATTGGGCTAGAGAGTCGTAATATCGAGAGAAGCGTTTGTTCCCGTGTTTGATAGAGTGTAAACGTTCTAACCGTGGATAGACATGTCTCGTCGCGTTGTCGCGGGACCAGGGTTGTACTCATACCAAAAATTACAGGCAGCGAAGAAAACGTGCTGTCGTACGAGGCAGTCCAGCAGCTCACCATACAGTACACTCGACCTGTCATTATCCTTGGACCTCTCAAGGATCGTATCAATGACGACCTCATCTCGGAGTTCCCCGACAAATTCGGCAGCTGTGTGCCACGTGAGTGAAACCATTTAATCCCGTCGTTCGACTTAACGACGTGTCGCTCGACGCGTTTACGGACGGATCGCGAGATTGCCTGGAAGCAATGCACGCGATATCTGGTTTCACTAGGTTTCTTACCTCGCATCCTCCTCGTTAACAGCCTTAATACTGTCAAATTAAAATTAATCGCCTACTGTAACAGCGAGGATCGATGTAGATTCGACTTAGTCGAAGAAATCGTAAAGTCGGAATATTGTACGAGAATCCAATCTTCGTTTGATATTACCATTCATTAATAATATAAAAATCACAAATTAAATAAGAAGATAACAGATACAAAAATAATAATAAAGGCATTTACCCTTCCACATTTTGGCCTAAACTGAAAACTTTTTTCAGGATGTTTATAGAATCGCGTAGAAACGGAAATAAATATTTTATCAACAATCGAGAGGTGCTCGATGCTTTCCAAACATTCACAATTTATTAATCGCGCGTGTAAACAGAATTCTCGAACAGTGCATACGATTGTTTTAAATTTCAGACACAATACTAACTGAGTGCATCAAATCGCATGTTTGCCTTCGCGAGTATTACCGGATTCTAGATAAATAATACATGAACGTTAATTTGCTTCACATTCGCGGGCGCGAGACTCGATCTCATCAGCAATTATGAACGGCAAATATTCTAGAAACGAGTCGTTATTGGGTAACCAAACACATCCGGAAAATTCAAGCGTCCGTAACGCGTTAATTGGGAGTACGAAATATTTTAAATTAACGGAAGGACGTTCCTTCGGGAATTCTAAGGATTTGAATCGAGAATGGGGCTCGTTTTTGTAGATACAACGAGGAGTAGAAGGGAATACGAAGTGGACGGGCGCGATTATCATTTCGTGGCGTCGAGGGAGCAGATGGAGAGGGATATTCAGAACCATTTGTTCATCGAGGCTGGACAGTACAATGACAATCTTTATGGAACCTCCGTGGCGTCCGTTCGAGAAGTCGCCGAAAAGGTAATAGAGAAAATTCGAGCAAAAATAAATCGAAAACATGCGCGTATAATTTTCTAAAATAAATGTAAAGAATTTCTCCCGTGTCTCGAGTCGAAACATGAGCATAAAAAGAATCCAATCGGGTATCGGAAAGTGAGGAAAGTACTCTTGTGCTTTCAGGGAAAACACTGTATTCTTGACGTGAGCGGAAACGCCATCAAGAGGTTACAAGTGGCGCAGCTGTATCCCGTCGCCATTTTCATCAAACCGAAATCCGTGGAGTCGGTCATGTAAGTAGAGACTTTCCGTTAACGAAAGCCCCAGCACGATTCCCTAACTAACGAGCTGCTTTTTTATGTTTCCAGGGAAATGAACAAGAGAATGACAGAGGAGCAAGCGAAAAAGACGTACGAACGAGCATTGAAGATGGAGCAAGAATTTGGAGAGTACTTCACCGGTAAGATATTTCCAATAGCTTCAAAGTTAAACGAAAAACAGTCGTACAATTATCGTAATCAATCGTGGGCGTTTATTTTTATTGGATAGAAACTCGAATGGTTATGCCAAACGTGGCTCTTAAGTTATGGCAACTTGTCTCTGGGGTTTGAAAATCAGTGTCTTTCCTTATTAATCCCTGTCGATTTTTTTTTTAAATTTGTTTTTGATTTTTAGTAATTTTGTTTGATGCTCTATAGAAAAGTTGTGTAATAATTTTTTGTAGGTATTCATGAACTCTACTTCCTCCCAAAATTTCAATGAAATATGTATACTAGTCTAGAAGTTTCAGTCGTTTGAAAATTGAACCACCCCTATGGGGGTTTTCTCGTTTTATGCGTTGAAAGATCAACTTTTCGAACAATGTTAGAATTTCTATATATTCTCCAACAAAATACGCGTAGTTTGCCTTTCGAAACATTAAAATTGTCTAATCCATTCGGAAGTTATGATTTTTTAAACATGTACATGAAACTTCAGAGGAATCATTCATTCGTGATCAGATATTGTATTTTCAGTAAGGAATTTTTTTCTCGAAAGTGGATAGGATTTCGAGGGTATGTCTGTTCACCAAAAATAATTGTAATTGACCTCTGCAACTAACAATAATTTTTTTAGAACGATTTGAATATTTTTAATTTCGTCGAAAAATTTGACCACGTACTCGAATTTTTTTCTCAAAAACGCGTAGGAATTCGCAAATATGTCTTATCACCAAAAATGATTGTAATTGACCCCTCTAACTGAAAATAATTTTTTTAAAACGATTTGAAATGTTTTAATTTTGTCCAAAAATTTATCCACTTATAGAATTTTTTTCTCGAAACTAGTTAGGATTTCGAGGGTAAGTCTGTTAACTAAAAATGATTGTAATTAACCCCCGCATCTAAAAATATTTTTTTTAGAACGATTTGAAAAAATTTTTTTTCGTCGAAAAATTTAGGCACCTACCCCCTGTCGATTTTTCTTAAAAATTCCTTTTTCATTTTTAGTAATTTTGTTTGACGCCCTACAGAAAAATTGTCTAATACTTTTCTGTAGGTACCCATGAGCTCTACTTCAGAAAAAAGTTTCATTGAAATATATTCACTATTGTAAGAGTTATGGCTGTTTGAAAATTGAACCATTTTTATGGGGTTTTTCTCATTTTGCGGGTTCAAGGGCCAACTTTTCGAATAATTTTGTGATTTGTACATATTCTACACTAAAATACGCGTAGTTTGCTTTTTTAAACATTAAAATCGTCCAATCCGTTCAGGAGTTATGACGTTTTAAAGATCTGCATGAAATTTCGGGCAAACATTTCTGACCAGAGTTAGATTTTCGGTAAGGAATTTTTTTCTCGAAACTGAGTAGGATTTCGGGGGTATGTCTATTCACCAAAAATGATTGTAATTGATCCCTCTAACTGAAAATAATTTTTTTAGAACGATTTGAAATGTTTTAATTTTGTCAAAAAATTTATCCACTTATCGAATTTTTTTCTTGAAACTGGTTAGGATTTCGGGGGTATATGTATTCACCAAAAGTTATTGTAATTGACTCCTAAAACCGATGGTAATTTTTTTAGAATGATTTGAAATGTTTTAATTTTGTCAAAAAATTTATCCACTTATCGAATTTTTTTCTTGAAACTGGTTAGGATTTCGGGGGTATATGTATTCACCAAAAGTTATTGTAATTGACTCCTAAAACCGATGGTAATTTTTTTAGAATGATTTGAAATGTTTTAATTTTGTCAAAAAATTTATCCACTTATAGAATTTTTTTCTCGAAACTGATTAAGATTTCGAAGGTATATGTATTCACCAAAAGTTATTGTAATTGACTCCTAAAACCGATGGTAATTTTTTTAGAATGATTTGAAATGTTTTAATTTTGTCAAAAAATTTATCCACTTATAGAATTTTTTTCTCGAAACTGATTAAGATTTCGAAGGTATGTCTGTTCACCAAAAATGATTATAATCGACCCCCGCAACCAAAAATAATTTTTTTATAATGATTCGAAATTTTCTAATTTCGGCTCCTACCTCCTGTCGATCTTTTTTTCAAATTCGTTTTTCTTTTTTAATACATTTCTATGACACGTGCATAAACATCACTAAATGAGATATATTTAAGTGTTAATGACGTGGTCACCTTGTCGACGCGAAACATTTTCTCTGATTACAGCCGTCGTGCAAGGGGACACGCCCGAGGAGATCTACGTGAAAGTGAAGGAAGTGATCGCCGAGCAGTCCGGTCCGAACATTTGGGTACCATGCAGGGACCAGCAACTGTGACGTCCTGCCCCCCACGCTCAGCCCGGCCCGAACGCCTGGACTCTACCTCCGAGGCGTCAAGCTTAATTACTCTTAATAAAATAATCAAGCAACCACTCTGAATGCCTTCCCCGTTCCCGTCCCGATGCCGTTCCCACCCACACCAACACGAACACGACACAATGGTCCCACGTTTAAAGGCGTTAACCGTGCGCGAACCTCGACGAGGAATGGCTCTCGTCCAGAGGAACGTAGCCTCGAGAATTCAGCGAACGTTGGTCCCGCGAGGTAGCAAACGGGTTAACGAGAAATTACACGGCGAGTATGCGATGTTCCTCAAGCGTGTTCAGTCTCCTACGCGACTTGTTGCCCCGGGTGAAGATACTCGCGCGACACGGAGAACAAGAAGAGATAGTTTGACGACGAGAAACGATCGAAGCGTCTCTCCCAGCGACGCGGAGATCGGTTCGTTTCGACGCGAAAGGGTTTTAAAACGTTGATGCGTGTTATAGTGTTACTACCAGAAAGTGTTTCGTTGTACCACGATGTTTTTCATGTATCTAATCGGATTTGTTGATCGAGATCAAGGGGACACTGTCGCGTGCGTTGATTTTATTACGAGAATTTAAGGAAACGATACGAATACACGCGGCGATCGTAACACCCCTCCCCCAACCCCAACAACGAACAAAATCGACGAACGTTTATTCGTGCTTCGTAATTTATAACGCACGCCATCCCCCCCCTTAAAACCACCCACCCACCCACCCAGAGAGCCACGTTTTCATTGTACTCCGTCGTGTATTCGTCTCGAGAACGATTTTAACGCGTATATCGACGACTCGATCGAGGTATATATGTTTTATGGAACAATGGACTCGCGTCGCGATCGATCGATCAGCGACGCGTGCGAAATTACAGACACGATTTCTCGCCGCGATCGTTCGCAAACGATGCGCACAGCACCGCTAGACGCTTGATAAAAAAAAAATAAAAAATTACAGATTCTCCGCCAGTAATCGCGGCGATAGAGGTAAAACGAGTAAACGTAACAGGGATCGAACGATTCGCGGCAAAAAAAAAAAAAATAATAAAAAGTTGAAAATGATTAAAAATGATAAAAACTTGGCTTCGTCGATCACTATATATACATATAGCTTGTCCGGTTAATTCTGAGCGAAGTAGCAAGGTATTTTTTAATGTACTTAATCGCAATAAGAGGCGAGCGAAGAGCGAATCGGTGAGATTCGAGTTTGTCAGACCGACGGGCGGTTCGCAGGGGATGCCAGCACGTGGCATCGCGCGAGCCTCACGATTCATCAAACCACACAGGACAAATCTCTAGATGCTAGAATAGCGATATATAATGTTTTGTACAGCTAGATTACTAAGCCAGTACTGGGTTATGTGCAACATTATATATATATACATATATATATATATATATACATAAAAAAAAAAAAAAATATATATATATAGAGAGAGAGGAAGAGACAGAAGAGTAGGCGACGAGCTGCGACGGGTGAAAGAATGAAACTCTATTGTAATTTAAATACCACTACTAAATTATTATTACGATAGTAGGTATGTATTATTGTAAATACCTGTACCCGGGTAAATCGAGATGGAAATTGCGGGCGCTGGTTGCGCGAGCGTGTAACCGAGGAACAGCGAAAGAGTTCGCCGGGCGAGGGATAAACGCGCGACGCGTCGTTTATATTTTTCGAGTTCGAGCGGGGCGTTTAATTTTCGAGTATTCGTTTTCTACGATTGGCCAACGGCCAATCCCATAGAAAGCTGGGATCACGGGCAGCGTGGTGTTAGGAGGAAACAGAATTTAGCTCGACAAGCTTCGGACCCTCTCTAACCCGAATTATTTTCTCCGAGATCGTCGATAATCAGGGCGTGAGGTAGATTCCATCTCTCGGTGTGAGAAATTGTACCTAAATGAGTTGTCACGCGATTATCAGAGACACTGACGAAAGAGCGAGAGTCAGAGCCGCGTAGGGTTACAGAGGGTTGACAAAAAGCCCAAAATTTACGGTCTGACCGAGTTCGATACAGGTGGTTCGTCTCGCTTGTTGAGCTATGCTTCGCTCGAATCAGACGAAGCGCCTCGTAATTATTTCACACGGGTGGATCGAGGGTTCCCGAAACCTCGAAACTTGTTCAACGCGAACGAAGACCAGAGCATGAAACAATCAGTACTTACGAGCGAGATGGGGAATGCGATTTACTTGGCGGAGCAAATACGACGGTCGCGCGAAAGTTGCGGTGGTGTCAGGGTTTTTGGGGGTCGGCCATTTTGGAGAAATTTATTTGGGGCCGTGACGCGCGAGCTCCTTCGATACATTTACAAATTAAACGTTATAATTAGAAACGCTACGAAAAGTACACACCCATCGAGCTGTTAAATATTTCTGGTTTTCGCCCAAGTAATTCGATCGACGCGTTGAAGGGATAAACGTGCCACCGTAGATCTCGATGATTCGCTTTCGACCCTGATTCTACCAGACGATGGAGCGTATACTAAATTTAAGAAACTGTCTACGAATAAATTTTACGTAGTCGTATGTTACGAAATATATAAAATGGCATTATATACGAATCTACCCTACGGTGACCTAAAGTTAGGGAGTCGCGAACCATCGAGATTTCCTCTTATGCGGCCACGTATCTGATTTCTGAAATGACTCGATGCAAGGATCGATGTGTTTGCTCCGTCATTTTACGTTTATCGAGGAGGCACTGATGGAGATTTCTACCGTGCTGAAATTTAGCTGAGAGTCGAACGGACGATTTGATCGTGGCGACCGTTTTGTTCGCAGTCGCGTCATCCGCGGTGACGTCGATCCGATCGAACCTGCGATTGCTTCACCTTTAGTTAGACGAGCGGTAGGGGCCGATTTGGGTTTCTGTTCGTTCCGTAGGATGCCCCGGGAGCGAACGGCGCCGATCGATCGGGTATAATTAGCATGGGTACGCTTTCTACGAGCTATTTTTCCTACGACAGAATCCTGTGTTTAGAATCGTTAACGCCAACAGCCGTCGCACCGTATCACACGATGAAACGAAAGGAGCGTAGGTGTTCTTTTTCTTTTTTTTTTTTGACGCCGAGAACTGGCGAGCAGCGTCGCCGTGATCCGCACATGTCGTGCCTGAAGACAGAGAGCTAGGCTTCGCCAAGTTAAAGAGTAAAAAGAAAAAAGATTTAATGGAAAAAATCGTATAAAAAAAAAGAAAAAAAAAAAGAATAAGATATGATGCAGAAAGAACGACGTCTGTCTCGATGTAAAGGAACGTATAAAGAGAATAATTACTACAAACACTTATTATACACCTCTATAGTCTATTTAATAATATTACTTATTGAATTGTCAATCTCATGTTCACCTTGTTTCATCGTTTTTAAATAGTTAATAAACGTTTTACCAATTTTAATGGCGACCTACTCGGACAGTTTCCCTATCCCTTGTCTCCGAATCGTGATCAGAGATGCCAGACGGAGCCCTAAGTGTACCGGAGGGGGTGTCTCATTCCAGTTTCTCACACTTTGTCAGATCACGCGTACGTGAGCTCGTAGAGTTCCGAAGAGTCGACAAAGGCAAACACACGTGCCCTCTTTTTCGATTCTCCGAAGATGCACGAAGTAATTTTGGACCGTCTCGTGGAGGTCGAAAGAGGAAAGCTCACATTTGCCTTCTGAACAATTGAAATCCGACTTCACGTCAACGACATACGATTTGAAATCTTGACTGCTCAGGTAATTTTACTTTTCGATCTATGTAGGTTCATATAAGCAAAGTACCATGATGAAGAAAAAATTTTTGTGAAATTTTTTTACGGAAATACACGTTTCAAAACCCCCTGATCATATTTCAATTATTAAGAAAATAGAAATTATTTTTGCATTATTCCTATATATGAGCGTACGTATGTATATTATTAATACGATTTTTCAAAATCAAAATATTTTAAAAATTCATTTCTAAATCTTTATTTTGTATCAGCGAGTGATAATTTCAAAGAATTCTTTCTTTTCCTCTCCCCATTATTCCCTTAGCTGTAAGATACATGCTACCCCTTTGCAAGGCCGCCAGCATTTTGGAAATGTTCCGGGTACTTTGGAAATCCGGATGGTAAAACGCCCAAGTTTGTCGAGAAGTCCATCTAGTGATCACACCAGTGTTACAAGAAATTAAAAAATCTCATTGAGCCCTAAAAACAAATATTTTCAATCATAAAAGGACCATAAAAACATATTACTTATCGATTACACTTATTTATAAAACGTGCTGTCAAGATTTTGAGGCACGTTTTTATTTAATAAAGTCAGAAATGTGTAAAACATTCCTTATGTGTATATCAATAAAGAATAAAAATTATAATACATATTTTCCATGCTTTTTGTTTACGTTTCCCTCCAACCTTTCCCAATAATTTCCTAATTTTTATAAATTCTAAAATATTTTATAACTGGTCCAAATATTATTCGACTCTAATTAATATTTTATCAAACTCTATATATTTCTCCAATTAATTAATTATAAACGATTACTGGAAGCGATAGTTATAGCTATATTTACGGTAAAAAGCGCCAAAGTATAGTATCGCCATTTAATATCAGGGGTTCGTACTATCCAGAGTACAGATCCCCTCTCGCCCCCCACGATTTGTAGACGACGTATAGTATCGCCATCTAAGAACGGGATTCGTACTATCCGGAGTACAGATCCCCTCTCGCCCCCCAAGGTTTGGTGCAAACGTATAGTATCGCCATCTAAGAACGGGTTTCGAACTAACAACGGAGTACAGCTACCCCCACTCCTCCTAATCCTGATACACACTACTTACTTTTTGATTATTCATTAATAACTCATTTCCTGGGATTAAAATATGAACTTTTAGAATCGAATAATATAGTATAGACCCTTGGCAAGATTCAAGGAAAGTTTTCAGAACCATTCCGCCAGTAATTAAGACGTTATTAATAAATATCGGAAGTCGTAACATTTACGTCTGTACTATTGTCTGCTTAAATCGATGAATTATCAACTTTTCAACAATAACACGCACATTTTGGCTATTAGAGAACCAAGTAGACATCCCTGGGAACATTCAAGGACCAATTTTGCAACGCTCCTTCCTCTAATTAATTAGTTATTAGCGATAGATCCCTAAGGTGTCGCGTTGAAAGGTTAATAACGCATGGCATGGTTAAAACAGGTATCCTTGAATCTTGCCAATGGTCTATACTATATTCTTAAACTCTAAAAGTTCATATATTAATCCCAGGGAAGGCGTAATTTGTAAATTAAGGAGCAGTGATTTGAAAGCGGTGATATGTATTGTAGCGCGGAATAGTTCGTTACCTTCAACGCTAGATGGCACTTATTTACCGACCTCAAACCCCCTGGTGCTAAAACGCCCAAGTTTGTCGAGAAATTTATCTAGCGTTGAAGGTAACGAACTATCCCACTACAAACTTGGGCATTTTAGCTCCACGAGGCTTGAGGTCAGTAAATAAGCGTCATTTAGCGTTTAAGGTAACGAACTATTCCACAACAAACTTGGACGTTTTAGCACCAGGCTTGAGGTCGGTAAATAATCGCCATCTAGCGTTGAAAGAACGAACTATTCCGCGCCACAATACATACCACCGCTTTCAAATCACTGCTGCTTAATTTACTAGTTACGTCTTTCCTGGGATTAATATATGAGCTTTTAGAGTTTAAGAATATAGTATAGACCATTGACAACTTGTCAAGAAATTCATCTAGCGTTGAAGGTAACGAACTATCCCACTACAAACTTGGGCGTTTTAGCACCAGGGGGTTTGAGGTCGGTAAATAAGCGTCATCTAGCGTTGGAAAAAACGAACTATCCTACGACGTAGCTTGAGAGACTTGGAGAGCAGTCAGTTTGCCTTCGTCGACTTTCCGATACAATACGAGCTCACGTACGCGTGATCTGTCATCTGTGGTATAAACCAGTGATTCCAGACAGAGCGCCGGGTGGACCGTAAACACGTCTCATGGGAGTTAAGAGAGACAGGCTCACATTTGCCTTCTTGCTCTTGAACAACTGAAATCCAACCTCACGTCTACGGCATACGATTTGTAGTCTCTGAGACTCTTGAAGGAGAGCAGTCAGTTTACCTTCGTCGACTTTCCGATACAGTACGAACTCACGTACGCGTGATCTGTCATCTCTGGTATAAACCAGTGATTCCAGACAGAGCGCCGGGTGGACCGTGGACACGTCGCATGGGAGTTAAGAGAGGCAGGCTCACATTTGCCTTCTCGCTCTTGAACAACTGAAATTCAACCTCACGTCAACAGCATACGATTCGGAATCTCGACTGCCCAGGTATTTTTACTTTCCTTTCCTAGAGTTCATTACTGAACTCTACAAATTACTCCTGGTTTCTATTTGCCTCTGATAACCTCTCATGACCAGTGCTGACAAAAGTACAGAACTCCCGACAACTTTTGACACCAAACTGCGACTGTTACTGACTGCTCTTGATTACTGCTTGCCTCTGCTGGACTCTGCTGACCATCGCTTATATTTCTGACAACCTATAACGATTACTACTGACTTCTGCTAACCTCTTTTGGTCTTTGCTGATCTCTGTCAGCGTGTGCTTGTCTCTGCTAACCTTTCCTGGCCTCTGCCGAATGCTACTGCATGCCCCTACAAGTCTCTGCTTGTCTTTGCAGGTTTCTGCTTGTCTGCGCATGCCTTTGCTGGTCTCTGCTGACCATTGCTGACCACCCCTCATGCTTCTGACAACATATAACGCTTACTATTTGCTACTATTCGCCCCTGGTGATCTCTGCTTGCCATCGCTGGCCTTTGCTGACCACCGTATATATTTCTGGCAATGTACAACGATTACTACGACTCCTGCCTTCCTCTGTTGACCTCTGCCAGCGTCTCCTGGCCTAAGCTGGTCTCTGCCAACATCTCCCGACGTCAGTTGAGCATTGCTGATCACAGCTGATCGTTGCTGACAACTTGTGATATGTTATAATATAATATAATATGTTTATATGTATCAAAGTTTTGTATAATGTAAATCTATGACAATAAATGATATAATTTCAAAGAATGCTATGTGTTCTCATCATTTCTACCTTTTCTTTCCTCTCGAAACCATTCCCTTAGTTATAAGATACCTGCCACCTCTTTCCCTACTATCCCCTCCTGATAACAAAGTCTAAAATGGACATAAAACCGTCAGCGCCTGACCTATGGTCAATTAGAGATACTTATTCATTCATTCAGTAAACGTCAGCTCCCGTACTAGCTGCCAGAGATAAAAATTTTTAAGTCTAAAATGGACCTGAAACCGTCAGCGCCATAGCTACGGTCGATAGGCAATCGCCAGCTCCGCGTACTAGCTGCCAGAGGCAAAAATTTTCTAAGTTCCCCGGAAAGATTTCAAATATTGCGCCGCTTGCCAGAGGCAAAAATTTTCAAAGTCCCGCGGAAAGATTTCGAATTTGCCGCCGCCTGGGCTTTCTCACAAGTGCTCGCTCGGGCCTTCGTTTCTATATATACACTCGTTAACCCAACTCTAAATGGGCCATTTCATGACATGCCTTCCTAGCAGCAACATCTCCAGCAGCAGCAGCGGAGCCGGCAGGAGCTGGTCCTCCCCTGGAGGGGGGGTGGGGGTCCGGCCAGGTCTGGCTCTGGCGGTCTCCCACCCAGTGGGAGGGGGAGGGGGGGGGGTGTCGCTGCAAAATTTTCGGGATGTTCCTTCCCGAAAAATTTCTAAGTTCCACAGCCCAGCAGGAGACAACAACAATGGGCGGAGAGCGGAGAAGGCGCCAGCGACGATCTTCCAGAAAAATTTCAAAGTCCCACGGCTGACAGGAGGACAAACAAACACTTGGAGGAAAAATTTCAAAGTCCCACAGCTAACACGAGGCACTGGCGGTTGACGGCTGGCAGGAGAGATGAAAGCCGGGCTGCCGGATGGGTTCTTCCAGAGAAATGTCAAAGTGCCCGGGAAAGATTTCAGGGGGGGGCTTTTTAAAATTTTTGCCGAAAAATTCAGGCCGGAGCTGCTGCCTGAAACTTCTTGGAAATTTCAGGGATTCCGAGAAATTTCAGGGATTCCAAGAATTTTCAGGGTTTCCGAGAAATTTCAGGGCTCCCGTAAAGTTTCAGGGATTTCTGATCTGTTTCAGGGATTCCGAGAAATTTCAGGAATTCCTAGAAATGACGTCATTTCCAGGAATTCGCAGAAATTTTCTGGCGGCGGGAGATTTGAAATCTTTCCGAAGAACTTAGAAAATTTTTAAAGATACCGAGTGTCGATCGAGTCTTATAACTAAGGGAATGATTTGGACAGGGAAAGAACGGTAAAAAATGATGAGAACAGATAGAAATCTTTTAAATTATATCATTTATTGACATAAATTTACATTATACAAAACTTTAATACATATAAACATATTATATTATATTATACCATGTCACAAGTTGCCAGCAACGGTCAGCAGTGGTCAGCAATGGTCAGCTGACGTCGGGAGATGTTGGTAGAGGCCAGCTGACCTCGGGAGATGTTGGCAGAGGCCAGCTTAGGCCAGGAGATGCTGGCAGAGGTCAGCGGAGGCTCGCAGTAGCCAGTAGTAATCGTTGTACGTTGTTAGAAATATCAGGAGTGGTCAGCAGCGGTCAGCAGAGGTCAGCGGAGGCTGGCAGAAGTCAGTAGTAATTGTTGTATGTTGCCAGAAATATATGCGGCGATCAGCAGAGGCCAGCAGGGGCAAGCAGAGACCTGTAAAGGCAAGCAGAGACTTGAAGGGGCAAGCACTAGCAAGTATTAATCGTTATACATTGTCAGAAATACTAGCATTGGTCAGCACTAGTCAGTAGAGGCCAGCAGAGGCATGCAAAGGAGAGCAGTAATCACGTGAAACCATTAACAATCACTGTATGGTGTCAGAAGTTTTCTACTTTCGTCAGCACTGCTCATCGGAGACCAGCGGAGGCAAATAGAAACTAGGAGTAGTTTGCAGGGTGCAGTAATTGCAGTGGTCGATTCTGATCACAGTTGCTTTCATGCATCTGTAGTTAAATTCATTCAGTTATTTATCTATACTGAATTGTATTAACGCCAAAGGTCCAAACTTGTCTAGAAACAGATCTATTCCTGTCAGAACACACTCCTAACCTAAATTTGACACTGCAACACATATTCCTAGTTTCTACGATTCTTTGAGCAAATACACAGTTTCACATCCCGTCAAACGTAATACACATTAACTTGAGACTATATGTACATCAGTCTAATTAATAAACACTGTCTAATTATTTCTAAAGACACCGATAACCTCTGCTTGACACTGCAACACGTATTACTCTATATAGGAAATACACGGTTTCACAACACATCAGTAATTAATAAACAATGTCTAAAGCTTATTATTATTATAATAACTACAGTACTGTCTACGTAAAGTGACTGCATTCTTACCCACTTATGAATCCGTTTAGTCTATTCGTGATGCTCCCTGTGACTAAGTGAAAGAAAGTGTGACCCATCGGTGGTACATTATTTGCACAGCCATCTACGGCAAAACGCCCAAGTTTGTCGTGAAATAGTTCGTTACCTTCAACGCTAGATGGCGCTTATTTACCGACCTCAAGCCCTCTGGTGCTAAAACGTCCAAGCTTGTCGAGAAATCCATCTAGCGTGGACGATACAAACTATTCCACGACAAACTTGGGCGTTTTAGCACCAGGGGGCTTAAGGTCGGTAAATAAGCCGCATCTAGCATTGAAGGTAACGAACTATTTCACGACAAACTTGGGCGTTTTAGCACCAGAGGGTTTGAGGTCGGTAACGAACTATTCTGCGCACAATACAAATCACCGCTTTCAAATCACTGCTACTTAATTTACTAATTACGCCTTCCCTGGGATTAATATATGAACTTTTAGAGTTTAAGAATATAGTATAGTCCATTGACAAGATTCAAGGATATCTGTTTTAACCATGCCATGCGTTATTAACCTTTCAATGCGACACCTTAGGGATCTATCGCTAATAACTAATTAATTAGAGGAAGGAGCGTTGCAAAATTGGTCCTTGAATGTTCCCAGGGATGTCTACTTGGTTCTCTAATAGCCAAAATGTGCGTGTTATTGTTGAAAAGTTGATAATTCATCGATTTAAGCAGACAATAGTACAGACGTAAATGTTACGACTTCCGATATTTATTAATAACGTCTTAATTACTGGCGGAATGGTTCTGAAAACTATCCTTGAATCTTGCCAAGGGTCTATACTATATTATTCGATTCTAAAAGTTCATATTTTAATCCCAGGAAATGAGTTATTAATGAATATTCAAAAAGTAAGTAGTGTGTATCAGGAGTAGGAGGAGTGGGGGTAGCTGTACTCCGTTGTTAGTTCGAAACCCGTTCTTAGATGGCGATACTATACGTTTGCACCAAACCTTGGGGGGCGAGAGGGGTTCTGTACTCCGGATAGTACGAATCCCGTTCTTAGATGGCGATACTATACGTCGTCTACAAATCGTGGGGGGCGAGAGGGGATCTGTACTCTGGATAGTACGAATCCCTGATATTAAATGGCGATACTATACTTTGACGCTTTTTACCGTAAATATAGCTATAACTATCGCTTTCAGTAATCGTTTATAATTAATTAATTGGAAAAATATATAGAGTTTGATAAAATATTAATTAGAGTCGAATAATATTTGGACCAGTTATAAAATATTTTAGAATTTATAAAAATTAGGAAATTATTGGGAAAGGTTGGAGGGAAACGTAAACAAAAAGCATGGAAAATATGTATTATAATTTTGATTCCTTATTGATATGCACATAAGGAATGTTTTACACATTTCTGACTCTATTAAATAAAAACGAGCCTCAAAATCTCGAATTACTTAATATTACGTAACGTTACGTAATTTCTGTCGAAAAATTTCGGCCGGAGAAATTTTAAAGAGCTATTGCGTAATATTACGGAAATACACGCTTTAAAACTCCCTGATCATATTTAAATTATTGAAAAAAAAGAAATTTCTTTTTTTTTATTATTCCTATGTATGACCGTACATATGTATATTATTTCAGATATCACTTCTGATATATCTGGCAACGTATGACCATTACTACTGACTACTGCCAGCCTCTCTCAGCTACTGAGTCAGTAGTCAGTAGTAATCGTTGTAGGTTGCCAGAAATATAAGGGGTGGTCAGCAGAGGAGAGCAGAAGTTGGGGAGGCTGGCAGTAGCAAGTAGTAATCGTCATACGTTGTCAGAAGTATCAGGAGTGGTCAGCAGCGGTCAGCAAAGGCGAGCGGAGGCCTGTAGGAAAATTCAAAAGTAGATGTAGTCGTATAGTGTACCTCGAACTTTTTACCTTATACCTCAGGTAAAAAGGAGTATAACTGGGTAAAACAGTTTTATGACATTACCTGCTAACTCAAGTTAGCCACAGTAGAGACATGTAGAGACCAGCAGCGGTCAGCAGATGCCATTGGAGGCCAGCGAAGACAAGTAGAGACATCAAGGTGGACAAGGTAGGTGTCAAGAATGAGACAGCGGTGATTTCGGTAAAAATACTTGTTTTTATTACATCGATAGGATAACTCGTTACTGTTATTAGCGAAAAGAAAAAATCACGAGTCGAGTTCGTTACGAAAAAATCGAGTGTTGTCGGTCCATTGTGACTTGTTCGATAACCTGACGGTACAGAGCAATGATAATGAGACGATGACAATAATAATACTAATCAATTAATAATCATAACTCTTCATTATTATTTTTTTTTTTTCCATTTAATCATCATTTCCTTAGTTCCATTTCTTTAGACGAATCACAGAGAGAGAATTTAATTTGTATCTTCCTCGCGTTAACATTATATATTCATTAAACTAAACTTCTGAAATAAAATATATATATGTACGTATATATACATATATATTTATTTTATATATATATATATATATAATATATTTGTTCTTTTTTTCACATATAATCCTTCTTTTCTCGTAAAGCAGCAGCAGTTTAACACATTTAGAAGTATCTCGAATATATATAAATTACAAGGGCGGGGGAGGCACGGGGACCGGTGAGGGGATAGAGAAAGGGGGGGGGGGGGGTTGGAGGGGGAGACGTTACAGCTAAGAAAATGTACATTCATAGTTCGCTATTATGTATATATCGTACAATAAAAAAAGCGGATAATCGTGACAGTAGTGGTAATAGTGGTAGGTGGCGATAGTAATAGTAATTTTAGCGGTAGGTTGTAGTAGTCGCGCAGTAACCGTGTCGGTAGTGGTAAATAGTAATAATATAATAATAATAATTAGTAGCTGTAGTAATTGCGATAGCCCCTATATTGCGAGTAGTATGTACATACGCGGCAGCGTATCCGTTCGGTTTTAATGAAATTACAAGTTCCCTTCGAGTCCTTCTAACGCCTTGCACAATCACGCGCACGGGCGCGCGTTCGTCTATGCACGTGTGTTTCTTTTTTACGCTAATATGAACAAGTGTCGCCGTGTGTGTGTGTGTTCTCTGGCTGCTACTTACATCGTTTATGCTCGCGCGTACGTTCCACTTTACGCTCGAGAACGTACAATTTACCCACCGCGGTACGTACGATCGCCTCGTCCGTTCCACCCCACAACCTGGCTCGACGATCTTTCTCTGCAACAGCAACTGTTTCTCGTCCGATCTCGCGAAGAGAACCGAGGCGGAGACGCGCACGTTCCGGATATCGTTTCATTCGAAAGTAGGTAGTATGTACACGTGTAAACTGCACTGTCCGCGCGAATATATTCCTTTAAATCGTCAGACAAGAAAAAAAAAAAAAAAAATTAATATTAAAGATCAGAGACCGCGGCCAGCCAACGCGCCGATTCGTCTACTGTACAAACTTCCGCATCGACGAATTAAATTAACCATCCGAACCTTCTCCGATCGACGACGTGGATCGTCTGTTGCCTGGCCGGGTCCCTGGTCCAATTCGTACAACGCACAGAACATCGAGAATACGCATAGAGATATTTCCCTGAGACTGATTAGAACGATCGAAATCTGTATACCGGAATCAAAATGAAACGCGCAAGTCTGACTTTTGCTGAACAACTGGTGTCGAACGTTTTTATTTCAGGAGCCTTCTGCGCCCTATCGATCACACGTAGAATCACCTCGTAATCATAGTCCAATTGTTGATCAATTTTTTAAAATCACCGTCAAAAGATCAAAGCTCGAGTCTGCGTTTCCAGTTACTCGATTTGCACGATCAACGATTGGCAGACATTTTCTACGTCTCTTGTAGAGCAGGGACCACGAAAGAAAAGCCCTGGCAGGGATTTTTCGTACTGGGTTGGGGCGTCTCAATTAGCTTCATTTGATGTGTACAACTGAGAAAAAAATGACGTATTCGTACTTCCTTTGTACCATATTCTTCTCAAGGCTTTTCTTCTCTGCTCCCTGCTATACATTCCCAGAATCGTTGTAGTAACAACGACGTGGCCGATAGGTCCTGCAACGCGTTCACTGCTGATCTTAGCTTCTGCACTCTATCGATCACATACAAAGTCTCAACAACGTAGTCACCTCGTCAGCGATCGATCCTTTAAAACTTAGAGATTACTTACCAAATATGAACTAACGATAGACATCGACAATTTTCTAGAATTCATTCTTATCTGCAGATTTCGAAAAAATTTCATTTATTTTCAATCCTGTCGTTAAAAAGTTGCCCGACCCCCAATTAAAAGTCACTCCGATCGACCATCGACGAGGCGACGACCGCGACTCCAGACCAACGAAACCGATAATGCAAACAATCAGGAGGGCGACAACAAAATTCGCTAAGTCGATACGAAACTCGACGATCGGCGCTCCCAGCAGCACCGACGACTCCTCGGAGACGAGAAACTTCGAAGACAAACGGAACCGGGCAACAGTGAACGCGTCGATCGTTTCTCCTCGGTTTCGACGCGGACGAGGATCGTTATTGCACATCCTTTCATTCGTCGTCCGCGAAATTGCACATCCCAAATAAGAAACAAAAAAAAAAAAAAAACAGAAAACGTAAATGCGCCCATCCTTTCGACGACTAATCAACGGTTACTTAAAATCTAAACGGTAAATGGTTCGATCGACTCGCTTGACTCGCTGCTAGTACAAAAGAAGGAAGTTTCGAGGAGGGGAGAGAGGGTAAAGAAACGAAAATAAAACTAACGAGTGGTAACGTGAAAGCCTGGCTGTTCTCCTCCCAACGAACGAGTCGAGCTTGCGATTAAAAAATATTTTCTAGACCCACGTGCGTGTTCTCCATTTCTGCTAGCGACCGCCCCTCCCCCCGAGAGAACGTCCGTGATTCATTCCGCGAGGACTGCGTCGGGACTCCCTTCGAATCGAGGATTAAACGTTTAAATATGCATCAGGAAGTATCCGGGTACGATTCTTCGGACAGGAACGGTTATTGATCGTGCTGCTTCTCTATCGTCGCTTTCAACGACGATTATCTAGAAGCGTTTACAATTAGAGGCTCGATCGCTCGGCCGATTCTGCGGTATATCGATAGAATATCACTGTTCTGCGATTAGACACGAATGGGGGACGTGGATCCCCCAATAAATACTGCTAATATAATCGCGTCTGCCTAAAAATCACTGCACCCACGCACCTCGCGTCGACTGAACGTTCGGTTCCCGCGAGCCTGTCGTGCGAGAAAGGAGACGCGCGTGAATTAAACATTCGATCTCTGCAACGCTGTTTTGTCCAGACGTTCAATCCGCGGCTGACTTGTTACCCTGTCGCGTTCTGGCCTGCCTGTCGCGCTTAGGCGACGGGTTCTTCTCCTTTCTCGGCGCGTCCCTCGCGGAGGACGTCGACGGCGTGACCTGGGGTGACGGTTGCCCCAGCCGCGCCTCCTGTCACCTGAGGTTGATCAGGACCCTCTCCACGCTCAGCAGGGACCTCACTTTCTCGTTGTACTTGATCAGGGTGACCTTCGAGCCGCGCACGTTGATCCTCTCGCCGCCGCTCAGCAAGTGACAGCAACGAGACTGCTCCAGAAAATCGTGGAGCTTTAGCTCGCGCATCACGTCGCGATGAGCGATGGCTGGTGGACCAGCGTGCGCCTTCGGGTTCACTTGACGCAGCAACGCGTCCCTGCTCTTCACCCTGAGGGCCGCCATCAGGTCCTGCAGGAGCACCCACTTGTCAGGGTCGTTGGTCAGGGTGAACAGAACCGGCAGGTTCACGTCGCTCACTTCCATCTCGACCTCGTCCAAGTCTGGCTCCGGATTCTCCAACGGTGGATTGTCCAGGGGATTGTGGCCAGTTTCTTCCAAGTCTGCAAAGATCGACCGATTCGTATTGCGTTTGGAATGTAGTCGCGAAGCTCGAAGGAAGAATCGACTTGATTTTTAATAAATTTGTCCGACGCTGTACAGAAATGTTGTCTAATACTTTTTTGTAGGTACCCACGAACTCTACCTCCTCCCCAAATTCCAATGAAATATATTCACTATTGTAGAAGTTATGGCTGTTTCAAAATTGAACCATTTCTATGGGGATTTCCTTACTTTATGGGGTTAAGGAATAACTTTTCGAATATGTTTGGAATTTCTACATATTCTTCGCCAAAATACGCCTTGATTGGCTTTTGGAAAATTAAAATCTTCCTATCGGTTCAGGAGTTATGATTTTTTAAACATACGCATGAAATTTCAGGGGAATAAATCAACGTATGGTCAGACATTGTATTTTCGGTAAGGAATTTTTTTCTCGAAACTGAGTAGGATTTCGGGGGTATGTCTGTTGACCAAAAATGCTTGCAATTGACCCCTGCAACTAGAAATAATTTTTTCAAGACGATTCGAAAGTCTTTTTCCTCACCTAAAACTTTCAGCACTTATCGAATTTTTTTCTCGAAAGTGGGTAGGATTTCGGAAGTATGTATATTCACCAAAAATGATTGCAATTGACTCCCAGAACCGAAAATAATTTTTTTAGAATTAATTAAAAATTTTTTTCTTCGTCGAAAAATTTAGGCACCTACCCCCGTCGATTTTTCTTAAGAATTCGTTTTTCATTTTTAGTAATTTTGTTTGACGCCCGACAGAAAAGTTGTCTAATACTTTTTGGTAGGTACTCATGAGCTCTACTTCAGAAAAAAGTTTCATTGAAATATATTCACTATTGTAGGAGTTATGGCTGTTTGAAAATTGGACCATTTTTATGGGGTTTTTCTCATTTTGCGGGGTCAAGGACCAACTTTTCGTGTATTTTTACGATTTGTACGCATTCTCCACCAAAATACGCGTAGTTTGCTTTTTTAAACATTAAAATCGTCCAATCCGTTCAGAAGTTATGACGTTTTAAAGATTCGCATGAAATTTCAGAGAAGCATTTCTGGCCTCACATTATATTTTCAGTTAGGAATTTTTTTCTCGAAAATGGTTAGGATTTCGAGGGTATGTCTAATCACAAAAAATGATTGTAACCGACCCCTGTAACTAAGAATAATTTTTTTAGAACGATTTGAAATATTTTAATTTTGTCAAAAAATTTGTCCACCTACTCGAATTTTTTTTTCGAAACTGGGTAGGATTTCGAGGGTATGTCTGTTGACCAAAAATGATTATAATTGACCCCCGCAGCTAAAAATAATTTTTCCAGAATGATTTTCCAAAAATTTGTTTTTGATTTTTAATAAATTTGTTGGACATACACTCGTATTGCATAAACTCGTATTGATCGTGTGCGTATATAAATTTCGTAACAACATCGTCGCGAATTTAATTATGTATATTTATTTACAATTCCAGTAATTACTTTTAATGTAATTAGAATATTGTAAAATTAAATGTACGCGTTTAATTGAGGTATAAACGAATACGTTGAGAGGCTATCGATTAAGAAAATGTAATTCTAGCGACATATTTGATTTTCAGCAGTAATTTTTTGATAAAAGTATTTGTCGTTTCCGGGACATTCTGTTTGTATATGCGAGCCCCATCAAAATGCAATACAGCGAACAATAGTGTTGTGATCGATCCAAATTCAACTGGCGGCTCAAGGCCATGAATGGCCGCCCCCACCGTTCAGCCATGTCGCTGCTCTATCTCCCCTTTCTTCGTTGCGACCCATTGTTTGTTTTAAAGACAGAAAGTGCAAACGCGCAGGCAAAAGCTCTTTGTTTCCCAAATATGCAGGCAAACTGCCGTAATTTTATCTGTACAGAAATAGTAACACAATAGGAGGGAAGCGTAAGAAAGAAACAGTGATATCGGGTTAGCGAGATGTACATCCCCCGGGGTACAAACTCAGAGAGCAAACACGACCGTGAAAGGGAAAGACAAATAGGTTTGAACGATACAGAAGGGATCACGCTTAGATAGACATTTTTGTAAGTACAAACGCGTCGTGATAGGATGCCTGTGACATTATACGCGATTGAAAAACTTATCTTCACCATTGAATTGAATTTTGTTTTACTATAAAACCGAAATCAAACACATCCAAAACTGATGAGACAAAATTTAATGCATGTTACAATCGATTTGTGACGAATGACAATGAGATTAATTAGATACTTTATGGGGTAAAAGTAGAATTTCAATGAACTTGCAGACATGTTTGAACAATTGTTACCTATCCAAGTCGAGTTTTCCTTCAACCCTGATGATAGTGGGAGTTTCGTATATGAAGGATAATTACCAAAAATTGAAGAGGGGCCGCCAAAGGACCACGGCGTGCTAGTCCGACCTTGGATGTCGTCCAAGTGTTGCTCCAAAATCGAGTAGGCTTCCGTGTCAGCAGCCAACATCAATGGAGTCTGCCCGGAATACGTGGCTAACAGGGGATCAGCCCCGTAGGAGAGCAATAGGCGCACGAGTTCGGTAGCACCGTTTTCTGCCGCCTCGTGAAGCGGCCTGTAACGAGATAGCACACATATTTTAATAACTTTCACCATGCATTCGCAACATTTGACCCCGAGACGCCAACATGACAAAAGCGAGCGATATACAAAGGTTGTTTTACCTAACCGGAGTAAACGTTATAGCGTTGAATCGTTGGAAGATAGAAGGAAATTTCATTAGAATAAATTAAGGTCATCTTCGTTTCTTTAAACGTGAAATATTGGCGTTTTAGGGTTAACAGAACAGCTTCTAACGGGTCAAAGTAATTACCGTATTCCTCCGTTAGCACTCTCGCTGGCGCTTGCTCCGTAGGCGAGCAACAATTTCGCTATTTCTAGATGGCCTTTCGAACATGCTTCGTGGAGCGGCGTGTACCCTGCGTTGTCCTTAGGACTCGGTGCGCTGTTCAGCTTCTCCAAGCAGTACGCCGTGACATCCTGCGAATACGGAAATTCAATTTTTATTTAACACGTTCACTGTCCATGATTCGTATATGGATCATATCACCGCGCTATTGGATACTCCGCTGAGAAACCGGACATTGAACGCGTTGAAAATCGAGTATATATCTAGAATAGGTGTAGAATTAATTGCTTATTGCAATAATTCCCAAAATTTTTGGAAGACAACAGCATACAAAGAATATCTCTTTTAAAATTATAATTATACTAGTACAATTTGTGATTAGAGAGATTAACAAATTGTACTTATTGAATTCAAACTAACAAGAAGAGAAATGAGTCAGACACTTTAATCCAGTCTTCGTAAGATTTCTATCGAAGCAAAAATCGTTTCTTCTTGTAAAACGTGCTTAAATAATAAATATCTTACCGTGTAACCGAGTCTGGCAGCCCGATGCAGCATTGTTTCGCCAACCCCTTTCTTGATCACCCAAGTCCTGATCTCCGATTGGATGTCAGCGACGCATTCCGGGCTGGGCCTCGCTAACACTTGCTGAAAGGTGAATCGTCCCGTGAAACTAAACCCTCTAAACGCTATGGTAGTACACCGATTATACCAAGCAATCAAAACCTACCCTCTTTCTCTCTTTAGGCAACGTTTCGTCCTTCTTAAGCGGTTTCTTCTTCTTCCGGATGTAGTCGAATCCCGATCGAAACTTTCGTCGACTGGTGCGTAGTTTCAGTTTCTTTTTATTGGGGATCTCCGACTCGTTAGCCTCGTCGTCTAGCTCGTTGTTCTCCGCTTCCTGAGTGTCCTGAACCACGTCCCGAACCACCTCATCCTCCGCCTCAGTCTTCAGGCGTTGCAGCTTCTTCTCAGCGAGGGACTTGAGCAAATCTTTCCGTCTCTTCGCGATCAGCAGGTGACGCTTCGAGTTGAGGATAGCTTTGTGGCTCCTCAGGATACCAGCGTTCTTCAAACGCGACACCACCTTCTGCTTGAGCGACCTCACCTTCCCCAGGGTGTTCTGTGGCGTTTCGTTTTGGGAATCGTCGTCCTGAGAAGTGTCGTCGTGGTTCTGCATGGGTGGTGCAGAGGCTGGCCTGTCTTCTCCAAAAACTTCCCTGATGGTGGCCTGCTTCTTCAGAACCCTCGTCTCCGTCCTGGTCCTGCTCTTCAGGACCAGAGTGGAGAACTCGTTGGGCAGAGCGTGGTTGTTCTTGAACGTGTCGCGGAAGTTGTTGACAGTCTCTTTGCGGAAGTACCCGAGGAGGAACGAGTCGGTCACTTTGATGGGTTTCATCGATTTGTTGTCCTTTATCGGTGACTTGCCCTTGGGTAGCTTGGACGTGTCCAGCAGAGGCGTGAGACTGGGCGTTGGGAGCAGCTCTGGCTCGTTGCTGCCCTTCTGGAGCAGCTTGCCTCCCTTGTCCTTGTCCTTCTGCTTCCTCTTCTGCTCCCTCTTGCTGGTCCCCACCTTCTGAGCTAACACGTCCACGATGGAGCTGCTCTCCGACTTGGGGTGCTTGACAGGCTTCGGTGGGCAGGAGATGGTCGTGGACGAGGTGGCCTCCTCGTCGTCGATCTTACTCCCAGATAAACTATAGCTGGACTCAGCGTCGCTGTCCACGAGCTTCTTCCTGCTCAGGCACAGGTCGGAGCTGTCCATCGACACGGACAGGGCTGGAGAACCAGGGTCCAGGTCTGGCAACGAGGTGGACAGCCTGTGAAACCTCGTGGGTTTGGACACCGTGATCAGTCTAGGTGGCATCCTCAGGGACTTCTTGTACACGTACACCTCTTCCTCCCAGCCAGGCCTGAAGTCGCTCCCATCGCCGAACAGAGGCTTGGGCTTGCCTTTCTGGGACGCTGCGTTCTTCGAACTAGAGCCTTTGGAGTCCTTGTCTTTGGACTTGTGCGGCGTCGTGTCCCTAGATCGTAGTTTCATTCCTTCACCCTCTGTACCGTTATTGCTGGTACGTTTCCTAGCTCTTAACCTGTCTGCTACCGAGGAACCAGGACCAAACTCCGCGCTACCTTCGCTTTCCTCGCTGGAGGACTCGCTGCCGCTGGACGACTGCAGCTTGATCCTGCTTCCGCGACGCACCCTTCTTTTCCTACAGACGATCTCCTCCTCGCAGTCGCTCTCCTCTTTCTTTATCTTCTTCTTCGCCCGCCTGATCAACGGTACCTCGTCGGAATCGTCGCTGGTGGCCTTCTCATTGGCCTTGGGCGCGTCAGGTGGTTCAGCTTCAGGCTCAGCTTTCACCTCCACCTTGATATTATCCTTCGTCTCCAAACTCTCTTCCTCTTTGCTAGTTTCTGGCAACTCCTCCTTGACGTCCAACGACTCAATGTCCTCCAGCTCCTTCTTGATGTCCTCTGGCTTGATCTGCGACGCGTTGGCGTCCGACTCTTTGTCGCTGTCGCCGCCCGTCTCGTCCAGCTTCGACGTCACCGTGCAGCTGGTCTTCTTCTTGCGACCGCGTCTCTTCATCACCTCCCCGGTGCGCAACTGCTCCATAAACCTGTCGCACGTGGTGGACCAGAACGTGTCTACCTCGGTGATCTTGTCGTTTTCCTGAAGACAATCGTACAGAATGTTTTCTACAGAACTTTGTTTACTCGGTAGTCGTATGTCATCGTACTCTAAGTGTGTTTTTCTACCGTCCCCCTAAGGTGATCTACTTGCCTCTAGTGTGTCTAGCGATATTCTACTCTCTCTCTCTGTTCCGTCTTTGACCAAAAATTTACTTTCCTCCGTCGACTGGCTACTGTAACCTCTGGCTACGTCGACGGGTCCTGACCGAGGTTGACCTTACCTTTAGTTCTATTTTCACGAGATCCGACGACGAGGTCATACCCATGCACATTGCATCGTTCAGTGGAACGGGCGGCTGCACTTTGGACAGCTGTTTTCTGTCCCGCCTCATCTCTTCGAGGGTCTGACGCTCTAACACCGGCATCTCGCCCTCGGAGTCGCTTTCTCTGAAGTCGAACACCGACGTCTCCGAGGAGCTTCTGAATCCGCTGGCGCGAGCTGGCACGGTGGACGCGATCGCGGGCGCTGGAGCTGGCACGGGGACCGTCGCGGCCACGGACATGTTCTCCTCTTCCGTCCTCGAGAACAGTCGCCTTCTAGGCGGTAGGCAAGCCACCTTCTCGCGAGTTAACTTAGGAGGGCTACCCGCCGACGAGCCCGACTGTGGCGTGGACGTCGAAGCGCTATCTAACTCTGCGAATCAGAATTTTTAACTACTATTAAAACGGATTGTTCGCCAACGAAACGTCTATGAGATACCCAGGCACAACTGAACGGACTCTGTTGCGTCCAGAGTTACTTGGAATGTAATTCTCTCGATGTTATTTTTCTGGATGCTTCATCTATTTCTTTCTTTGAAACTGACGTATTTTAGGAATACTTTAACGTGTGACAAAATAGAAATAGTTAGCCTAGGTTAGGTTTGTGTTAGGTTTGTGGGTTAGTTTACTTCATTTATTTTTTTCTTTAAACCTGGCGTGTATCTTACGCGCATATAAATGTTACGTTTTTTGGGAGTATAATATTTCACAGAATAGAAGCAGTTAAGTGCCCAGGTTAGTTGCAACAATGAAAAAAACTGTGTGAGCTACCTTTTGGCGTCGAGGAGGGATCCAGAGAGGGCAGAGTAGTTGGCTTCATTACGAATTGGCCGGTTCCCACCTTGAAGAAAGAGAAAAGGATTGTCACGGTATAGTAGTCCGTTTTCCGAGTATCGAGCCAGAGCGACAGGACGCAACTGTCTCTTCATTCACCTGTTTCAGTTCCGCCTTGGTTCTGATTTTCGCGGCTAATATGGCGGCGAGGCCGTCATCTTTGTCACGGTGAATCTGATTCTCGGCTCCCCGAGGTCCCAGGAGTGCTTCCTTGCCAGGTAGCGTGGCGGATGAATTTACTCTCGAGCCGTACAAGCTGCGGGGGGCCTCCTGAGTGATCGAGTCTACCGCTCGCGGCACATGGAACTTGTAATGGGGCGGCGTGTTGCTATTCCGTTCCAGCAAACTCGCTGCCGTGAATGGTGACAGGTTGTGTCTTCCGATATTTGTTTTCGGCTCGACCGGTGCAACAACCTTCCGGGAATACAGAACACGGCCGTTTACTTAATACCACTTGACTATTCTAACTCCTAATTTAACGCAGTAACGTTCTCGTCTCTCACGATATCATTTCCAATTAACCCTTTGCACTCGAAGACTTTCTTACGAAATAGATATTAAATATCCAAGTAAACGTATCTTTTTTTACATTCTGGATGTCCCTTCAGAGGGGACATTCGAGCTCGAAGGGTTAAATAAACTCAATCTGCGCTTCATAATCCTACCATTAAACTCCAATATATAAAAAAATAACTCTTCAAAATTTGCATACTTTCATGAACAAAATTATTTCATCATTAATGTTCCCAAACGCAAGATTTTTATAGTCGTTTCAAAATTCCAATAGTTTTATTTCAAAGCTTCTTCGCGCGTTACTATTCCACGCGATCGATCAACGTCCAAGGGGCAAAAGAAGTCCATAATATCGCGAGAAGAAACATAGAGATGTACCTTATTCTGGAAACTCTGTTGACTGTGGTTGGCCAGTATAGGTTGCTGACTGTTCATCTGTTCCTCCCTCTGCTGCTTGTTCTCCAAGCTGTTTCTCAGCAGGCTGAGAACCCTTTTGTCGGCGCCTGTGTTACTCGGCGGTTCCGTAGGTTGTCCCGCGGGGGTGGGGCCGGGCGGTGCACCGACCTTCTGGCTTTGCCGATAATTCGAGTAAGCCGTCTGGCCGGGGTTGAGCTGTTGCGGCAGAGAGTGGACGTTGCTCGGTTTGGCGACCGCGGGATGATTGTACGGGGGCGAGCTATGGGTAACCTTGGGCTCCGCGTAGCTCCTCTTATCACAGTAAGCTTGCTGGTACCTCGAGGACTCGGAAGAGGAGTAACCACTGTCCGATCTCTGCTCGTAGGTGTTCGGTGCGACGAGGGTTCCGTTAGGCAGAGGGACGGGGAGGTTCATCTCCTGCCTCTTTTGTTGCTCGTAGAGCGCCTTGGCGGTGGACAGTCTCTGTTGTATCCATGTGTCGAGTCTGGGTTGCTTGTGGGGTACTCCAGTTCCGTAGATCGCGTCCCCTGGCCTTTTGGACGTCGCTCGATCCCTCTGAGGCGAAGGCTGACCGAACTTGCTTCTGCTGTCCATGTAGTACTTCGACTCTGTCGGGTAGTCCTGGAGAGGCAGTCCGCTGTGGGTGATCCTAGTAGGGTCGACCATGGGCGGAGGGTACCTGGACGATCTGGACGCCGCGGAATCGTTGGCTGACAGGTAAGAGGAGGACGGGGCTGGCGGGGGTGGCGCTGGCACAGTGACGGCGTCGTACACCTGCGCCGTGGGCAGTGATGTCTTTTTAAACGTGGACATGTGGGGCAGTGGAGCGGTATTATTAGGATGCTGGGAGGAAAGGGACTGCGGGGGCGGAGCGTACAGCTGCTGCGTCGAGCTCCTTCGCTGTAGAGTATTCTCGTGCGGTTGACCGTGGTGGTGACGCAGCGGCGCGGAGTTGAAGTCCGGCAAGAAGTCGACCTTCGGAGCACAGACGGTTTGCGGCGTCGAGGCGCGGACGCCGGTGCTCTGGTGGGACCTGCTACTCCCCAATCGGTTGTCGTAGCCAGGGTACGGTTGAGGGGGCGGTTGCACCGGGGGTAGCATCGTCCTGGATCCGTTGCTTCTCGAAGACATCACGGTGGAGCTGCTGACGACGTGCTTCTCCGTCGTGATCATCTCGATGTCGTCCTGAGCGGTGGAGTCCGCCGAGGTCTTCACGGTCTTCACGGACAGGTCCAGGGGGGACTCCCTCTTCCGGATGCCGTTGGTCTGCTGCAGGGGGGTGGCCACGGTGGGAGCGGCCGTGGATTGTACCGTGGACGCGGAGGAATTCGGATAGAAGTACTCTTTGTATCCGTAATCATCCGTAGCTCGAGCTGGCGGCTGATAGTGGTAGGATGATCCCGTACGCGTCGCGTCCGTGGACTGGTAAGCGTGCATGGTGGTGAGGGGGGCGGAAGATCTGGCCGTGACACCGATGGAGGTGACCGTGGTGCTGCTGGAGGAGTTGCTGCCCTGATGGCTGGGCGCCATCGTGGTCGCGTAGGTTGGGTAGCCCGGCTGACCCGGGTACCTGCTGTACGAGGAACTGGTGACCGTGGTCGTCCTTCCGTTTACGGGCATCGCGTGGTTCGCCGGATACTCAGCGACCCTCTGGGGCGCTGGCATCGAGGATGGCGGCGTCCCGACGACCTTGCTGGCCGCGGTGGCCGAGTAGGCGCGCTGTCTGTGCATCGGCTGAGCCTTGCTCGCGGGCTCTCGCCTATTGGAATGATAGGACGATAGAGCAGCGATGGGCGGAAGGTTGTGCGTGTTGGCGATCCGCTGGACGGTGGTCAGCGGGGACCGATAGGCGCCATAGGGCGCCTCCATCGAGCTCCTCTTCGAATCGACGCCGTTGTACGTGACCGGTTTGTTGCTCTGCTGGTAGCCAGGACCGTTGGTGCTACCCGTTCCCGAGCAGATCGACTGCGCGGGGGCTGGCATCTGCATCTGCTGCGCGTAGGGCTGGCTCTGAGATCGGGGCTGGGTATAGTAGTTGGGTTGCGTGTGCGGCGGCTGGGGACTCTTTTGGAAGGAATGATACGAAGACTGTGGCGGGAGCGCGTACGGGTTCGCGGCGTAATCGGTGGTCGGCTGGTAGTGCTGCGACGTGATCGGAAGGCTGTACGAGTGCGGGGTGGAGGTGGCGGGTGGCGGGGGTGGGTAGGTCGGCGAGTGAGGCTGGAAGCTTGAGTGAGGCGAGGGGGCGTGATGAGGGGAGGCGTGAGGATTGTGAAGGGCGGACACGTGAGGAGATTGTCTGTGCGGCGAGGGAGCGGCGTGATGAGGAGCGTCGTGGGGGGAGGCAACGGGATGATAGCCGGTCAGCGCCGGGGGCGGTGGCATCTGATTAGAGGACGAGGGGGACGCGGTCGGTGTCCCGTGGACGACCAAACGACCGCTGTACGAGGGAGCGGCGTTTATTCGACTAGATAGCTGTTGCTGCTGATGCTGCATCTGACCGGGTTGCTGCTGCTGCTGCGACCGTACCACGGGAATGTGCGCCGGAAGATTCTGCGACGACGACGAAGACGAAGGAATGTGACTCAGGCTGCCGTGACGCGCCGACGAGCAGGACGGAGACGAGGAGACGCGCGACGAGTGCGACCTGTCCGCCACGGGGTTGTTGCTCGAGGAGCCCAGTCGACTGGGGGGCTGGTGCTGCAACGCCCGGTAGCTCTGAGGCGACGGGGATCCATAGATCGACGGCACGCTTGTCGGTGGAGGCGCGTTGGAGTAGGAACTCGGTACCCTTTGCTCCTGAGCGAGTCCTTCGGAGGAGACAACGTTGGGCTGTTCTACGGGGGTGGACCTTGTCACCGGCTGGACGTTCCCCGACGGCGCCGCCACCACGTTCGCCGACTGGTACACCGAGTTCTGTGCGAACGGGGCTGAAGCGCTCTTCGTGATGTCGGGATGATGGTAACGGGGGTAGTACTGGTTCCTCTGCGCCACCACCGACGGGTTCGATTGCGGCGGCTGGTCCGTGGCAGTTTGGTAAGTCGTCTGGTGCGACGAGGCGAGTATTTCCGCGGTGGAGAAGGACGTTCTGGAGACGGTGTTCAGCTGCTGGTACACCGGGCCAGGAGATACCGGCGGTTGTTGGGGCGGTTGCATCTGGTGCAAGTGGGAGCTTGCTTCGGAGACCGTCGTCGTGGGTTGAGAGCGATGCTGATGGTCGTTGGACGACTGCTTCTGCGAGGATCGACCGCTCGATGGCTGCATCTCCGTCAGCGTGATGGTGTTCGAGGACGACGAGCTCGCGGTGAGCTCTATGGAGGAGGCTTCGTCGGGCCTCGTGTCCGGGACCTCGACTCTGGTCGGTTGAGGAGGATATGGTTCGACGGACGGGCTCCAGTAGCTGGAACCCGCGACGCCGTTGTCCACCGAGGACGGCCTGACGTCGCCAGGGTAGCGATTCGATTCCTCGTTGCTGCTGCTGCTCGGAGCCGATTGCGGCGGTAACGATAATGACGATGGTGCTGACGGTGCTGACGGTGCTGGTGACGAAGGAGCCACGGATGAAGCGAAGCCATGGTCGTGAGACGCCGATGTCGACGAGGCGGAACTCGTGGATGTCGCGAGATTGTGATCCGCTGACACGGTTGCACCACCTGTACTCGGCACGGGCAGTCCCTGGAAGTACTGGCGAGCCCCCTCTAATACGTTCGTGAAGCTCACATCCATATCACGCCGACTGCTGATCTGAAATAAAAAAAAAACACGTTCGTTATACGAGGGTGTTTTAAGGGGGCAGTGAACGTTGCAAAATTTAATCATCTTTATTAATTTTATTTAAGTAAATGTTTATCTAACGATGTAATTCATTTTCACAGTTTACTTAACTATCCTTTGGGAATACAAAATAAGTTTTTTAATAATTATTATTGGAAAAGGAGAAGAAGGAGAGGTCCGAAAATTCGGTTCACACGGTGCCGTCGGCTACCGAGGACGATCGTGGAACCAGGTCGAGGCATTAATCTTCATTGTCTTATATTTGTCTGTTGCGAGGCGGTCGGAGGCTGGCTCCCCTGTGCTTTTATTGGCCCTATTTTCTCCGGGCAAGCGACTCGAACTGCGAGGCGGACCGATCTCGCGTTATTAATCTCTTTGGGGCCACGTTGCACCGTGGACGATAAGATCATCGCGAGGAGCAGCGGAACAACCTGCCGTGGGGAACAAAGCGAGATTATTGTTCGGCGAGCGCGACGACGTCCAGTTACGGGGGCCCTAAATAGCCGAGATTGATAGAGAAGCCTCTCGCCGTGGCTCAATTAAACGCAACTGCTGCGAGCACGCTCGAGGTGCACGGAGCTGAGATACGATCGCCGATTACTACCGACCACGAATTAAAACTGCTGCAATGACGATGGGAAAAACGAAACGACCGGGAACGTTGCGTCAATCGTTGTTAAATCGAAGGGCGAGCGTTTCGAAATGGAATGATGGAGGGAGCTAATGACCGGTAGGTTGGGCAATTGTCGAAGAACCGTGGAAAACGTAGTGTCAAAATTGAAAACACATTTTTGTAATTGAAACGGAAATGGAGAGTTTATATTCTGGGGCAGACACTTGGTGTTGTGTCTCTATAAATAGTGACAAAATGATTTTGTAATTTTGGGAGTTGTTTAACATGTAAATTATTACATCATCCACATATGAGTAATATAATTTCTTTAGCTTCTCAGTGAAAAATCAATTTAAGAAAATAAACGTAGATAGGACTCTTGAATTTTAAGGGGGCTGTAAAAGTAAGTTCCATGACAGATTGTGGGTAGTAATTTTGCTCTCGAATTTTAAGACCGTGTAAATAATTCCAACGACAGATTGTGACTATTTCCCCCAATTGTCTAAAATCAAAGCTTTCGTGTACAATTTGACAATTTTGGTGCAGAATTCCCAACTGCAAGGAACGAATCGAGACGTCGTTGCAGTAAGGGGATGAAATTGATTTACCGTTTCGAAACAGTCGGTACCGCGATTCGTCGGCGCAAACATCGATTCAATGGCAGCGATTTATACGAATCCTCGAGAAGCCAACGACTCGCGCAGTCATCGTGATTCACCTTTTCTCGCGGTAAGATGCCTGCGGAACGACGGGGGAATCCTATCAAGTATTGCTCGATCGTCCGGCTATCCTCGATATCGAAGGGCGCGCGGAGATCTTTATCCCGTCGGAACAGCCACTCCACCGTCGATCGTTATCGATTATCAGGGATAAGGAGACCGGAGAGACAGCGACGGCTCGATCGTGTCGTGGCTCATTGAGACGTGCTACGTGCCCACCGTCTGCGTGAACGGGAGAAGCATAGCGCGAGAGACAACCCACCCACCGACCATCGTCGGCGTACAGGTAGGTGGCAGAACGTCGGTGGAAAGCGGTAGGCGAGAATCAATATCGCGCACCCTTGCAGACCGAGCAACCTGAGGGGTTGGTTTGGTCCCCTTCGTGCGCCAGTCAAAGGCCCTTCTCGAACCGTCATCCACCCCCTTTGGATCCTCTCTCTCCTCCTTCGACGACTTCCTTCTTGCCTCTTCGTTTCGTTACAGTCCGTTTTACCCCAAGTCCGTTTCTGTCCAAGCTCAGTGTACCCTGACACCCCACCTCCGGTCGAGGACGCGAAAACAATGAAAAAAGTTCGTACAAACGCGTGCCCTGTTTCACCTTGTTCCCCAGTTATAGCCATCGCTGTACTCTCTCGTAATGTGCAGCTGCTCGCGTTCACAGGAACCGCTCGAAACGGACACTTTTGGCCTCGATGCTTACCTCCGGTCGACGTGGCGTTCAGCTACTTCTTTACAATATTTTAGGTGCTTTATTGAAACTCTCACTGGGTTGTTTTGTAAATCAGTTTCATATAGCGTTGCAATAAATTTGGGAATATGTGATTTTCAGTGGCTTCAAAAGTAGAACTCTGATAACCCTTTGCACTAGGAAACTTTTCTTCGACCACTCACTCAAACTTTTTTAGGAAATAGTAAATACTCCAAGCAAACATATCTGTTTTTTTAATTTTCTGCTCATGCAGTTTGTCCTTTATAATCTCTTTGAAAAAAGTAATCTCGTTGTGTTCAGAGGGAACAGCTGAGTGCAAAGGGCTAACTACAAATGGAAATGAGACAGAGTGTACCATTGCACATAAATCACATGCTACGTGCATCACGTAATGGGACGCCAATAATTCATGCAATCGATTACTCAAGAAATTGGCGTACGTTTGATCTGTTAATTTCGTATCGAGGAAAACAGGTTTGATTACATTATCGCCAATTATCTCCCCTCAAACATTTACACTGATGTAAGTGTTGTCGATGACTCGATTCGAAAAATATTCTCGATCGATCTTGTATTGTTTGATAGTGGATCGATCGAACCAGCAATGGTTCCAGTAATTTTTGAAACGTTTTATTATCGGGCAGAGGCCCGCAGAGGAAAGGATTTGCATGCAGACCTCTGCGACTGAATTACATTCGGCGAGTTCAAACATTAACTGCGTGTCTGCTACTTCCTGGTTTGCATACCTATTCATTATCGCTTCTAACACACAACAAGTTAGAGTAACATTAAGTGCTTGTAGTAAGAGAACGGACCAGACTGATTTATAGAACAGAATAGTCAACAAGGTTGAGAGATATCAAGGGGTTGTCAAGCGTTCTACACAAACAGTTTAGGAGAATCAGTTATACTAACTCAGTTTGTGATTAACCATTTCACACGCCCAACCTATATCCGCGCTCGAGAACGTTCTAAATTTAACACATTGCAGTATAAAAATTTACCAGGGGAAGAATTTCGAATTTAGGTGCACAGAAAAAATCATACTTATTCGATGAACTATGTAGATTTTAGTGAACGTGAGGTTTTAATTTTTATTTCGTAGATAAGTCGGGGGGAAAATTAAGAAATGTTTTTATGTTTGGAAACATACGGTTTTAATTTGTGAAACACTTGACGCTCGAGTGTGGAAGAGTTAAAAATTATCAGGAGTTCAGAGTTGGCTGCAACTTGAAAACAGGGTCAAGCAGAACACGAGTTTCAACTTTTTCTATGGTTTCTGCGTCCTCCATCGATCAGTGGGTTCTACATGTTAGGGCACCCCCTGTGTATGCTCAAACACTTACATGGGATGGTCCAGAAATAGATAGCCAAATATAAAGTCTACTTTCTAGTCGATGCAAGAGAGAGGAAACTTAGATGACTAGAACTTGAAACAATTTATATTTTCAGTTATAAAAATGCTTGGCAAATTTATGTTAGCTTAGAATTAATGGATTTCTATTTGTAGGAGCAGCTTGAGACTCCAAAATAAGCTTCTGAAACGTGGTCGTCTATTTCTGAAACACCGGGTATAGGCTCTATCGTCTGCAGAATCATGGTGTAGCAGTTGCATCAGGTAGGTTAACTGGAATTCCCACGATTTTGGATATAGGAGGCCATTCGATAACGCTCTACGAGCAATAAATATCCGAGCCAAAGCAGTGGCCGATGTGTTTCGTGAAACAAGGGGTTGGAGGGATCAAGGTGGACAGAATCGAGGGTAAGGACGCTTTACGGGCTGGATCCGGTCGAAATGCGAGTAGGTAACGCGATAAGATTCACGATAAATGCCTCTGTTTTATTGGGAGCCATTGGCCAGCGAAGTTTGATTCGTTTGCTCGACCTTCTTCGTAAGGGAAGATGGATTCCTCAAGGGGGTAGAACAAAAGCTTCATTTTTAAATACATTCCTCCATTATATTCTTATTTACAAAGAAAATCTCAAGTTATTTTATTTCCCTCGTGTATTTCCACAAGAAACAAAACGTCGTATTGTCAATGGGAAAATATTATTGTACCTTCAGTTTCAAAAATAACTATTTCATTTGTAATTTTGCTTCGTAACTCCAACGCATGGTTTGTAAATTTATTTATATGATTTTTACGGCATCGTTTCGAAGATTCTCGCGATACTGGGTGATTTATCGGATATGTTTTGCGATCTCTGGCGAAAAAAAGGTAGAGTGCGTTAATTGGATAAGCCCACGGACGATCGTAGAATGAAACGGATAGCCAAAAAGTAAGGAAAGCACCCTCTTGATTCTTGGACGGTCGATCCGATTCCCCCCTATTGGCGAGCAGGTCCCCAGAGAAATCAGACCTTCCGGGAATTCTCGCTTGTTGAATTCGATAAAGGGTCTCTGGAAATCCATCGCCCCTGCGATATACCTATTCAGTCGGACTATCGAAAGAGAGTCTCCGTGATTTCAGTATAATCTCTCTGCCACAAGCGTTCCGATCTAACTGGGTCATCTAGTTTCTGTTTTCGCTCGTGCATCCGTTCCAGGAACGCGACAACAGTTGCAGACCCATTAGCAAGTTTGCAAAGTTGTTACGCAAATTATACGAATCTCCAAACTAGTAAAGTTCACTAGCAATTTTTCCACCCTCCCGGAAAAATTACAAGTAACTATAAGTAAAGAATCTAAGTACGAGACATAGATTCCCAAAGTTAATTTCGACTCGTCGAAGATCACTGTTTACGAAAATGGGCAACGCTCTCTTCGATTCAAAGTGTAAGTGAAATTTAAAGCAGCAAGGATCTTCGAAAATCTCGGTAGAGTTCTCGAAGTTCCGAGAATTTCAAGGATATCGCGAGGATCGAAACTTCCAGGTGAGTTCGAAATCTCTGAAACTGGGAAGTTGCAGAAACCAAATGGTCCGGATGTTCCAAGTTCACGGCGAGAAGTTAAGCACGCGACCCATTCTCTGGATCTTCGGCGAACTTCGCGTAGACCTCGCGAGAAGATCTGAGAAATCCGAGAAACGCCCTTTTTGGGGTAAAATAAAAATGATTTTCACGATCGAATCGAGTTGGACGAGCACCGGCTCGCGAGTCTCGAATGGAAGACGCTTTCTGGGTAAAAGATCGTTGTTTCTGGCGGAATCGGGGTTCGAACATCGAATACAAACGACTCCGTAGTTTGGGATTGCAGCCGAAGATTGCGAATCGGGATAATCCGGCTCGATTAAAAGCCGCGGCGCAACGGTCAGGGCAACGGAACGTGGCGGAAGTACGAGAGGGAGCCGAGCAACGCTTTAAGCCGGGTTAAGCCGTGGCTTAAATGGCCGCCACGCGGCGAGAACTGGTTCCTCCGGGGCCGCTAGACGCTGAACGCGCGAGTAACATACGTCTTCGCCAACTTTTTGCCCCGACTACATGCTCCGAATCCGATGAACAAGGAAGTCGAACCGAAATACATTCCCTTCGCCTCGTAATTCTCCTCTCCGAGGCATTCCGACTCCATTTCGAGACCGTGGAACCTTAAACGACTCGAACAGGGTAGAAACAGATAACAGAAATTAACTATTTCTTTAGAAAGCATAAAGGAAACATGTTTCATATACTTCAAGAAGCTCCGCATCAAAGTCAAGGAGCTCCATCTTATAATATAATGCACTCCTGAAGAAACAAGACGTTTCTCCTCAGTCAAGGATCCCCGTTCGATCCTAATTTTATCCGATTTGGGAAAAATACCCGAGTTTACGTCGAGTAGATAAATCTCGCAGCATACATGGGATTCCCGATACAGGATCAGCGTTAGCTCGATAGAGCCCGTTTGGCAGTCCACCAATCAAAGCACTTCGCCAGCCAAAACTCCGGTGTCAAAGGGACTGGAGGAATCGCGGCCAAAGAAGCCCCACAGAATCTTTGATCATCCTAACAACGCTTTTTCAGACTATTCAAACCCTCACCCCCGTCGCGAGCAATAAAACTAATGCGGGCGCGCGGACCTGTATGCACAGAGTGTGTGTGTGAGGGTGCAGACGGGGGCTGAAGCTGTCGAAGGGGGTGGAGGAGAACAGAGACACAGCGAGGGACAAGGGCGGAGGGAGCAGCTCGACTGACCCACTCCATCCTCCTCGTGTGGTATCCACTCTCATCCGTTCTCGCAACAAACGCATCCGTACCTCAAACAAGCCCCTACCACGACCGACCGACACCCTACGCCACTTCACGGTCGTTCGCACCGCACCACCGTCTCTTACACCTTCCATCCACCCCCCTCAACCTTCGCCCACCCTCCCAACGTTGCACGATTCCCAGTGTCCCGATCCTACGCTCTCGTGGAACCGCCGACAACCCTCGTCGGCGAAACGTTAATCCTCCGACTGTCTTCGAGCTCGTTCACCACGCTTTCGCTACCATTTTCTGTACTTCCGTCTTCGTCACAGCCTTATTACGATTCGAAGTGTAGATCGGAAGTGTATGGTAACCTTTAAGTGCTGATAAAACAGCAAAAAAACTGGAGAAATCTGCATAGTTGTACTACTTGATAGAATAGGATTTTCGATCGTTATTTCAGCATCCATTGGGCTTCTTTCTCTATACGATCTTAATCCCAAATGTCTCGCTATCATTTGAAACAAGAAATCTCTTCATTTATGTGATATTTAGCTCTGGGAGGTACTTTCGTCTTCGTTACAGGCTTATTACAATACAAAATTTCGATCACAAGTGGAAACCTTTAAACGCTGACAAAGGAGCAAAACACTGGAGGATTCGATGCCATTTCAGTTATCCGGGGATTACCCTTTCAGTTACCCGGGGGTTTGCATAGTCGTACCACCTGATAAAACAGGATTTCCGATCGTTATTTCAGCATCCATCGGACTTCTTTCCCCCATACGATCTTAATCCCGATTCGTATAATGGCCGACCAGCGACACGTAGGGTGTGAAACTCTCTCCCACGCGCAATAAATTTCAGAAATAACCGTCGGCGAAGGATTCGAGGAAAATACGCGAAGAATTACGATCCGAAGATCGTATCTCCGAGAAACATAATCTCGTACAAACTATCGGGCGGTGCAAATGCGTAAGATGGACGTAAATCCTGCAAATTCGCAGCTTTCGAACCGTGGAGTTTATTCCGCTGGCTTTTCCTACGGACGGTCTTAACCTTTCAAGCCCCGTCCAGTGATTTATCAAATCGAGTGCCCCGGAGAGGAATCGGTTCTCGATTTTTGGGGAAACCTTTCCTTTCGTTCGTTCGCGCCACCATTGCGGCTTCGCTACGCAAACTTCTCGATCGATCCTTGGCCTCCTGTTCTTTGTTACCGCCACGTGTACCCTCGCAAGTTAACCCATTATTAACTTATTACTTTCAAACTTTAGCGATGATACTTTAAATGCGACGGAAAAATATAGTCCGCTTTCGTTTTATTTATAGACTATCGATACTGTGCCATATGTGCATAGTAAAATTTGCTTGTCTCAATAAAAAAAAATAGTAGGAATCCTAGCTAAAAAAATATCAGAAACCACTTTTTCATTTAAACGATTTCTTCCCCCGCAGCATTTATAAATCCTCTTTATTATACAGCTTACGAAATAAATCTGTTCCGGCTCGGGGGACACAGCGCAATTAAAATTGCCAGTTTTGCAAGTGCTGGAAAGGTTAAGACAAATGAGACCTCAACACGTTTCAAACAAGCGTAATCATTTAACCGCGGCGTCCGAGTTAATTAGTCATACTCGCTATAATTTTTAAAAAACAAGTAGAGATAAATAACTCGAACCTGAGACTCGAATTTGTAACTTTCGTCTTCCCTGTTCCTTCAAGGGCCCCCGTTGCTTTTTACCGTATTATTATTATTAAATTCATCGAAGAAGATAGTTGTTAGTTGATGGATTAAGTGTCGAGGCTACTGACAAATTCTCCTTGTCCCGGGATCGCAAGATGATCGCCACCCACGCGATACAGCTCGTCTTCCGCGATTAACAGGCCGAAGATCCTCGGTGAAATCGTACGTTGAAACGCGAACTGGCCAGCTCGGTGTTCGCAATCATTATTCAAGATCACCCGTTGTAAATTAAACCCCGGCCGAGGGTTGTTTCGTAATGGGCTTTCGTAACGACTTTCCTAGATACGACAACGGTAATATTTCATAATACGCCCAGTCGCGAACAATTTCCCCGGGGGCAGTAAAAATAAGGCGCAAGCGAGCAGATAGATGGATAGATATCGCCGCGACTGTTCAACCGGCAAGCCGGAATAAGGTCAGGGAAGCCAAACGCGAGAAAAAAGCCGATGATCAAAGCGAACCAACCACTGGGAACATTGCAATCTGGAGAAGAAGCGAACAGAATCTCGGTAAATGAAGTTTAACGAACAGTGACATAGTGCAAGCGCGGAAAGCTCCTTTCGAGTGTTAACAAGGGAAGATCCCCGAGTGACGATCGACGATCTTTTGTGAAACTTTACCACCCACGGTACTTTTTACTAAACTATTCCATCGGCGACTTACCTCCATCGCGTTCGTATCGAAGGGATGCAAACTGGTCTCGAAATTGGCGGGGTAAATTCATTTAACGAGATGTCTTGGAGTCTTTGAAAACAAGTTGCTCGAATGATTGATACTATGATTATACGACTTTCGTGCAGTCCCCTTGCATAATGGTGCATACAAGATTTTATTAGATTATATTGAATGTTCTTGTTAAGAAATAATTTTAATCTCTGTCCAGTTTTTCCAGTTTCGAGGAGAACAATTCTTGGTATTTAGAAATAATATTTTCGTTCATTAATCCCCAGCTTTACAATTTGTATCAATCTATTTTCGTCCACGTGGATTCTATAGATTATGGTTAAAATTTGATTAGATCTTGTTAATCTGGTAGAACAGTGCAACGCAAATAAGATGAAATTGAATATTCTTGTTAAGAAATAATTTTAATCGAACACATTTTTAACGTTTCCAATTTTTCCAATATCGAGGAGTATAATTCTTGGTATTTAAGAATAATATTTTCGTTCATTAATCCCTAGCTTTACAATTTGTATCAATCTATTTTCCTCCACGTGGATTATATAGATTATGGTTAAAATTTGATTAGATCTTGTTAATCTGGTAGAACAGTGCAACGCAAATATGATGAAATTGAATATTCTTGTTGAGAAATAATTTTAATCTCTTTTGGAACATTTCCAATTTTGTTACCAAATCCTTTGGATTCTTTCACAACTCCTAGTATTCAGAAATAATATTTTCGTTAATTGATCCCTCGGTTTAGAATTTGTACCAATCTATTTTCCCCGCATGGATGATATTAAAATCAACTTTCTTCCATTACCCTGATGGAGAGCCGCCATCGTGGTTATCGGAAAATACCTTCTGCAATAATTACCCGCGTAGCTGGCGAGCGTTGAATGTCGACTCGTTTTCTAAACCATTCGATCGTGACTAATCGAGCACCGACTAATTTACGCGTACGCGCGTAGGAAGCCTTTATCGGTAGCCAGTATCATGGGAATCGACGCGTAGGCAGCAAGCTGGAAACAGGAATCCGTTAAATGGATTACTTTGTCAGACCTGGAGCGACGTTACAAGGGAGATACGATGCATACGGTTCGACGAGACGATCGCAAGACGAACGCAACAATGGAAAATTCAGTTTTGCGTAGACGACGTGTGTGGGTGCTTTCGACAGTTTCGGCGTTATCGTGTCTCGTTCGAACTGGTTTCGTATTGATCGAGGACAGTGATTCCGCGCAGATAAACGGACGATCTTTCACGGGAACGCTCGATAACGTCGATTAATATTCGACGCGACGCACCGCCACATGGCTCGAATGCTAATTGATTCTTCTAATTCGAAACTTAGCGTGATACTGAGTGATACAGAAAAAAGATTGCTTATGGAAGATGGTATCTTGATATCTTAATAAGTAAATGAATATTCTCAAGTGAAACTGGATAAAAATTGTACGATAGTTAGAAACCTTCTTACGCTATCAATTTTATAAAATTATCCACACGAATGTTGTTTTCCTTCTTCCATAGCTAGAGCAAATTTCCGTCCAAGTGCTGCACAAAGCTTACGTACACCGAGTAATCGAAGGTTAAACACGACTCTAACGATGATCCCCTTCTAAGTTATAATACTTTGCGACGAACTAATATTACGTTAGCAAACAATACTGCACACACATTTGACGCGTCGTAATGACGTATCGTCCACGGCCCAGTTTGTACGTCGGTCGAAACAGCGAATTGGAAACTGCGGGTATCGTATCCCCGCGTGGAAATCTGCCAAAACGTTTATCCGTACAAACGAGAGAAAATCGAGAGTCTACAGTGTGACTTCTCCAATATACACTCCACTCTAATAACATCGAAAGAAGCTAACCGAGCTTTGTGCATTCAAAAGATTTAAAAAAGGAAAGATTAAATCGAGAGATCTCCTCTCGCCGGGGGATGGAATTTTTCCCCTCGTGTCAATTTCTCGTCGCTCGGCGGAGAAGCTGGAACGTCTTGTCCCAGTTTCGCGGAACCACCTTGTACAACCGAGATAGTTTGTCGCGAAGATTTCGCAAATCTCGTTGAACGAGACAAGGAAAGTTTCCCTAACGGGATTACCGTCCTCGCGAGTGCGAACGCGTCCCGGGAAATTCGTAGACGGTGGGCGAGAAGTCGTCGAAGGGTGTCGCAATCAAGATGGTCGACGTCGGGGGGGCAGCCCGGAGGCACCCGGTGATTCATCGACGCGTGAATTCGCAGCGTACGCGTCGAGACGCCCGGCACCGGCACGGCAAACTACGTCCAGTGACGTAACCGATCGAAAGAACCGCTGGGAACGCACAGTTCCGATCGATCGACTCGGAGAACGGATCTCCAAAGACCGCGGCGTGCCGTTGCTCCGAGCTATTTCGAATTTAGTACGTAGGCAGCCGGTTATTTTCGACCGGACGCATGAATCTGTCCGATAACCTGGACAGTTCAATTGCTAGACCGATCGATGCCCGTTTATTGTCATGGATACTGGCTATTATTGGTTGGGAATATTCATACTATTGCTGGTATCAATATTATCGTCGAGACCTTTCTTCCCCATTTCACGAAATGTATTAAGTTATTACTAGATTTGATCTATTTTTACTGTAGCAAGTTTCAATTTAATTGTATCGTAGCATGATCAGGTAGTTTATAGGAGCACGGTTGAGTAGAGTTATTTATATATTATTATTTATTTTAGTCGTCAAGACTGATAGGGGTGATGTAAGATAAAGATGTTCGTTTCACATATTATACTAGTAATTTGATAGCCATTACTCTATTTTTAGATATGATTTAAACTTTTTTACTGTATCAAGCTTGAATTAAATTGTATCGTAGCATGGGGTTGTTATTTAAACCATTTTTGGGTCGTCGATGGGTCAAGTTGTTTACAGGACCATAGTTGGCTAGACTTATTTATCTATTATTATTTATTTTAGTCTTCAAGACTAATAGGGTTGAGGTAAGATAAAGATAGGTGTTCGTTCCACCCATTATAACAGTAATCTGATATAGCAGATAGCAGTATTACATGATAGGGTTACGTCTATCTTAATCAAAGCTGATAAAGCAAGGCATGCGAGAACCGTGACGAGATAAGTAAATATTGTATTATTCTGTATCCTAGACAAGATCGCATACGATGTTTTTTCTATCAACAAAATCGTCATTTTGTCGACTTAATTCCCAAACCAATTCTTCTCTTCTATTTACCAAAATACGAAAAGAAAATATCTGTACATAACACAGCGTCACAAACACGAACTATACGATAACTATATATAATAATTACACTCATGATTCAGAAATACTTAAAGATACGAATTATTATATTCAGGAGACAACCCTCTATGAATCTCCCATTTAATTAATTCTATTAATGAAAACACGAATTTCCATAACAATTATCTATCGACAACATTATGAAACCCGTCTCTCCTTATGCTCGAAACATCGAATGGCCTCGTTGGTAGAGTCCATCGTGTTTTGTTGCATGTTTTGCCGGTCGAATGAAATTTTGCCCGCCTCTGGGAGTCGCGCTAATATGACGCATGGCGGCGAACGCGCCGGAAAATAAACGAATAAATAAATAAATTTGCTCGAGACAAAGTGGCACACAAACACAAAGGGGTTCCCAGATCATTTTTCAGTAAATATTCCTATAAAAATGCGACTCGGGGCCAAAATCGAGGTACGAGTCGCGAGGAGAGCGTCGCGATGGCACCCGTCAGCGACGAAATTCTCGTCTCCGTTCGCTGGCAATTGGGCTGGAAAGGGTTTACATGCAATTTACTGGCACGGAAGCACCTGCAGAAACGGCTTTAAACGGCGAACAAATGCGCGCGGTTCGCATAAAACTCCCTTTTATGGAGGTCACGCTCTCCCGGCGCACTCGCACGCTGGGTTCCGTACAAGGAGCTTTCTCGAGGGCTTTGTGAACGCCGGAATCAAACGGCAACACGCTCGAAGCTTTCCTGATGCTTTCGCGGGTGACTTTTAATTACGTACGAACGTTCCCCGATTTTTTGTTTTCTTTTTGTTTCCCTGTTTGCGTCTCGCTCGCCCGGAACGGAATAAAAGCTCTTTCAAGCGACTCGACGGAGCATTTTTTCGAACCGTTTCCGGAAAAATAGCGCACTGTTCACGGGAACGTGTCTACCTCGAAGGCACCACTTATGTCGAAACATTTTTGTTAATTTTATTCGCGCGACGATCGTGTCTCGCACAAATTAAATTCAAACAGATATTTCCAAGACTACTATTTTTCAAATTTCTATTCTTTTGTACGACCCTTTGATAACAGAATGCTGCTCGATACAAGGTTTCTTTATCCACTGTCTACTTCGAAGGCGCCACTTATGGAACATCGAAACATTTTTGTTAATTTTATTCGCGCGTCGATCGTGTCTCGTACAAATTACATTCGAACAGATTTCTTCAACGAGTCGAGACTTGTATTATTTTTCAAATTTCTATTCTTTTGTACGACCCTTTGATAACAGAACACTGCTTGATACAAGGTTCCTCTACCCAGCGGTCCGTGGGGAGCGCTTTCCAATCGGTTTGCAATTTTTCCAGCGATAAAACGACGCTCTCCATTGTTTTCCGAAACGAAGAGTACAGAATTTCCAGTGTAAAATTAAACGTTAATCCGTAAGTCCGTGGATCGTGATTAAAATTTGATCTTTGAAAAGTGTGCAACAAATTATTCTTCGATCTTTCTCCTCTCCGTTTCTTCGTAATTATCGTCCGCGTCGAGGAATCCAATTAGTCCGAGTGTCGTTGCCGACGATAATTGCTTCGACAATATTTTTAAACCGTCGGGAATATGAAAGTCTTCGGGAAAAGTTCTCGTCGTTTTTCGAAACGATGTCCGACACGCAAAAATACACCCGGGCGACCCTGACCCGGTTCGAAGCTCGAAGACTCGAAGGAGAAACAGCGTTCCAGTAGCGACGTTGGAACTCTTTTATCTACAATCCGCTTAGCTGTTTTCCAGCGATTTCGAAGATCGAGATGTAGGCCAAGCTTCGAGAGCGCATCCACGTTAATAAATCCTTCGAGCCAGTCAGCCGTTGCTACGCTCCCGTAATATTCATATCACGGTGAAAGCTGCGTCGTAAACGTTATTCTTATCTCCGTGGAAAATAGATTCCCGCGACGTTTCGTCGACGATAAAAATTTCGCGTAGAATTTTTGCCGAACTTGTCCCCGTGTGAAACTTTCCACGAACAATCGTCGTGTCGAATTTTCTTGCCCGCGTCGTCAGAATTTCACAAAAGCGATAACGCAGAGCCTGGCGCGGGACAGAAATACCGACTTTTCGTCGAACGATAAATTCGACGATTTATGCACTATTATTTTGAGTTGTGTAACGCTCGCGGCAATAAATCCCAACGTATAAAACAAGAAACAAATATTACATCATAAACTGTCCAACGAATGTTTCCTCGAGGGATCGGACCTACCACAAATTTACGACGTCCATGACCCACAATCGGTAGATAACGAGCGCGATAAATTCGAAATTATTCGAGCGACGACCGGTGCGGTTCCCAAGCGGGAACGTTTCCTTTAAACCGAGAATCATCCTGGAACAAACCTCGCGAAGGGTTCCGGGAACAAAGTAACAAAGAACGATAGAAAATACACGGTTTAACTGTAAATTCCCGATGAAAGAGGCTTTTAAGAAAATCCAATCCGTCTTCGGGCCGCAGCCAGCGGGACAGAACTTTCGCGGCGACCTCAATATTCATTCCTGTAATTGCCGTTATTGCGGCCATTAATAATGCCTTTATTGTCGTCGCTTTTTATTCGACGATCGTGAACTGCACAAGACCGGGTTCTCGAACAGAACCGGATGGACGGATCCCTTTGGTCCTTCGAGTATTTTGTGCACTGTTATGCGCGTTCAATTCTTTAATTTCGAATAGGAAAACATTTTGTTTATATCAATGTTCATTTTTAATATTATTCCAAATCAAATAGAATATGTTCGAGCTAATAAAATCAAGTGTTGTTTAAAAATGCCTTGAATCAGTCGTGTTTTTCTAATAGAATATCTGTTGTATTCAACGTATAAAGTATTGCAATATCGTTCGAATACTGTTGGACTTGGAAAAATATTTTACACGTCTAACAGAGGATCTGTTGTATTCATTGTATAAAGTATTGGAATATCGTTCCAATAGTGTTGGACCTGAGAAAATATTTTGTATGTCTAATAAAGAATCTGTTGTATTCAATGTATAAAATATTGGAATATCGTTCGAATAGTGCTGACTATACACCTCTAACCTAGACCAGGAAAGATACTTTACATCACTATCCACATCCAATCTCATTCCACGTCAAATAGAAAATGTTCAAACTAAGAAAATCAAGTGTTATATAAAAATGCCTCTAACCAGTTGTGTTTTTAATAGATCTGTTGTACTCTACGTATAAAGTATCGTATATCGTTCCAACAGTGTTAGACCTGGTCAGAGTCCGATTATTCCGGTCTCAGGGTTCTCGTAACGGTAAACCACGCCAACGACTCTGCTACGAGACGTCGAGGACCCCTTTCGTCCTTGTTCCTTGGGACGGTTCGTCGATCCCCGTGTGTTCCGCGACGAGAGTATCGCGAGACGCGACCTAGTCATCGGGCCCGGGGACAGATTTAATTATTCATCCGGGTCGCTCTCGTTGCTTACGAGACCCGTTCACGCTGGTCTTACCAGGCAAGATTAATTGGCTCGTTTCGCGTTGCTCGCGGCCAAGATTAACGACGCCGGTAATGAGAGCCGCGGGATTATTTCGAAGCTTGTCGCGTCACTGACCTTCGTCGATCCGCTTGTTCGCGAGCCCTGATCCGGCAACTCGAGCAACTTCCAGCATCGTCATTCCACGCCGAAGAACCACTTTGTTCCGTGACGCAAACAACCCAGAATCCCCCATCAGCGTTTTTAAATAATAACACAAACGCTCGAAGTTTAATCTGGAGGCTGAGATAAATCGAGGCCACAGGGGAAATAACTAAAAACGTATTCTTTTCTATTTTCGAGATTCGTTTTGTCATATAAAATAGTAGACTTTACATTCGATCGTTGATGAATGTTTCATTCTGTACACTTGCCAGACACTTGTCTTCTTTTTGGTGTTTTACGTTCTCGCAAAATTTAAATGCAACGCTATTCAATATCCACGAAGTTATCAAAGCGATAAGGATACGAGCAAGCAGGACTAGCGATTTTAATTTAGCATCGAGAAGTGACCACGATTACGGGGCGCTCGGTAAATAGTATACACGCCTGTAATTAAAGAGAGTATTAAGGGCGGACCAAGGAGATTTTAATTACATTGAATTTAATTTGCAGCGTAACAGGCGTGAGTCTAGATTATCTCGAACTCGTTGGCCAGATAAATTATTATAGCTTTAAGCTCGCCGCAAGTAGTCCCCCTCCGGACACTCGCAACGCGGAACAACTGTACGAAGAAACTACGAAAAAGCTGTTAACAAACGTCTCAGTTTCCTCGTAATAGGATCCAATCAATTCCGGAGTATCGTGTTTGTTAAAAGGGAAGACTCGACCACGATTATGGCACCCACGGAACAACGCACGCTCGGGGCTCCTAACTGCGGAGGATAACAGAGTCCACGGGGTTTAATCATTTTTAATTTAATTTGTAGCGAGACAGGTTCATTGGAGATTATCTCGAGTCCGTCGCCGTGATAAATCGTTTTGGAGGCGCGAGTTTTCCCCCCTCTCGTAAATCGTTTCGCCCGGTATCTGAGAACTTTTTCCACGTTCCTAATTACTTTTGTTTTCTTTCTAAGACTCTCTGTTTCTTGCCCGGAAATCCAGCTAAAAACGCGTAAAACTTGAAGCACCACTGCTGCTCATATCTTTCCCCCTCAACTGACACATTGTAACCGTAATCGTGAAAAACGATCGCTGCATTTCGAGATACACGAGACCCTTTGATTTTTAAAATAAATGAAAATTTTATTAGTGGGTTAATTTCAGGCAAAAGGTCCTGCTTCACCCTATCTCTTATGTTTTGGTCCATTGTGGAACAAACTCTTACATAGAATTGGATTTTCCGTAAAATAGTTAAGCACCTCGGAGGCAACCTTAACCTCGAACCTTTTCTTATATTCATACAGCTCCCCTAACCGTGCAATCTCAGACTTCCGAGATTATAATTCGCGCGCCTCGAAAGGTCAAACGAGACGACCAACCCCACGGTCTCGACGACTGACATTTCGCAATCGCACGCGGAAAGGGGTGGAATGTAGACGCGCAAGATGGAGAAGCTGGCGAACGAGGATGGGTACGTGGTAGGAGAAAACAGACGGAAAAAGTCGATAACTCGAACGACGTTCGCCGTGGATATTTTCGACGTTTTAATTACCGAGGGAGGGAAAACGAACGACGGGCACGGACGGTTCAAAGTGCACGGGGGTCTCGTTCCTTTTCTTCGTCGCCCGGATCCGTTTAGCTGTTGCCCCGTTGTCGTCTCGCGGGGACTTTATAAAATTTCAGCCGGCGAAATCCCGCGAAAGGGGCCACGGAGTCGTGGCCCGAAGGGGAAGGAAAAACGGGCAGAGCGACGGTTTATGAATGTCGACGGAGGTTAAAAGCTCAAATCCCTTTCTCAGGCTTTTTTTCGCCCAGCCAGCCGGCTTTATACGCGTAATTCTATGTATTCGAGCGGTCGACGCGCTGGAAATACCGAGGAATCCTACCACCCCCCCAGCGGGCGGATTTATACTCGACGATGGATGGACTCTGAATCGCGATTAATGAATTATGCCTCGAAACATCCAAGCGATTCGCTAACCATTTTCGAAAGCAGCCGCGAAAATCTGGGGGATGGAATTCTTTTAATCAAACAGGGAAGGTATAGCAAAGGTGAAAGGTGAGAATCTTCAGTACCCACTGTCCTTAGAATAGTCTAACAAAGCGTATTAATAATAATAAAACTTTAGACGCGTGCAGTTCCCGAAGCTAATAATGTTTTATTAATAATTGAGCCATTGTTAGAAACGGGAAGGCCTCCCCTTTAAAATGGTCCTCGGTTTATATCGATTTGACTTTCCGTTTTGCAGATATCGTAATTTAAATGAAGAAGTAATTTCTTAAAGTCCACTCTCTGTCTTAGAGAAGGCTATTAACGCGTATTAAAAGTATTAAAAACTTTAGACGCGTGCAGTTCCAAAACTACTAGTGCTTTATTAATTATTGAGCCACTGTTAGAAGCGGCAAAGCTTCCCCTTTAAAGTGGTTTTTGGTTTTTGACGATCCGACTTTCCGTTTTGGAGATATCATCGTGTAAAGACAATCGTAATTTTTAAAATTGCGCTACGTCTGACCCTCCGCCTTACGCAAGCCTATTAACGCGTATTAAAAATACTAAAAACTTTAGACGCGTGCAGTTCCGAAACTACTAGTGTTTTATTAATTATTGAGGCATTGTTAGAAGCGGCAAACCTTTCCCTTTAAAATGGTTTTTGGTTTTTGACGATCCGGCTTTCCGTTTTCGAGATATCGTAATTTATGTAAAGGGGTAATTTTTTTAATTCGACTATCTCTGTCTCCGTCTGACGCGTCGCGCCGGACCTCTTTGTCTCGCACGTGACGCGTGACCGAGTGACCCACTTACTACGAGCACGTGCGGTCAACGACCTTGCAAGGCCGTAGTAAGGAAGTTCATTGATCTCGCGGCGTAAACAAATTCTTCGGTCCCTCGTATTTCCGTAACTAGCCACCGCATCGATTTGAAATTAAAATCGCTATATCTCCGGAGCTAATAAAGCTATCGACTCGCACAAACGCTCATTTTAAAGGGCATTTCATCCTCTATCCGATAAGCATATCAACTAATAAAATTTTTGCAGTCTTCTATGTTTAATTTCACATTTACTTTGACGCTACATACGCAGAGAAGTTTTATCAATTCCTATGAATTATACAACCGGTACACGATTAACACTGGACTATAAATTGTTTATTTGATCAAAAACTAATCTAAATTTATATACAGTATACAAAATTCGTTTTCTTTGTTATCTTCTACCTGATTAATAAATTATTGGAATTTATGCTGTCTTCTATGGTTATTTTGAAGTCTACTTTGATGTTACACAACCAAAGCAATTGGGATGTGATAAAACTCCAAATCATTTACATTTTCTTTCCATCATCGTACAGAATGCACGATTACTAAAAGTGTTTCTACTATCCAAATATTCCCTCGCACGAAAGGGATACGAGGACAAGTAAATACGTGCTTGGAAATAAGCTAAAATGCCATTTACAGGATTTTTAAAGCACAGTGACGCAAAGATCCGTTTACACGCGTTTAGACGAGCCGACAAAGGTTCGCTCTCTCCGAGCGGTTCGAATAGTTTTTCCAACAGTTTTCCCTCCTTTCTTCTCGACACAAGCGAACGAGCGGCGAAAGGGAAGAGGGAAAATAGAAGCTCCGTCGATGTTCGTTCGATCTGCTTATAGAGCCAACAGACTCCTGGGTGGACGGAGGTCGGGATTTTTTTTTCCTTTTTATATTTTTTTTGTTTTTTCCTCCCCGAGGATATCTCGCGCGAGCACAGGACGTTTAAACGACGTCGAATTAATTTGGCGCGCCGAAACGAGAAACAGGGCGAAGGAAACGGGCGAACGAACGACCCTCCATCGATTCCGTTTTGCCGACGCTTCGACCGGGAAAATTGAAAGGGCGTAAAATAAAACGACGCTGGCGGAAAGTGGGGGGAGAGGTTCGATCTCGAGTCCTGGAAAAATAACCTGCCACTTGGGAAATTACAAATGTTAATCCGACGATGCGGTTCGACTGCGTCCACGGTGACGGTGAAAAAGCAAGTAACCGATGCAGAATTATCAACACCGTTACCTGGTAAAAAAGAATCAGAAACGCTACAAGCTCGTAGTTCCAGACGAGCCGTACAAAAAGAAACGAGCGTGACGGGATACTATTGTTACCATTACACGTCTTTATCGTACTAGTTGGCGCACACATTGTACACAGAAACGAGTAATATGCACGTAGGCGAAGGCACAGCCAGAGGCTGCTTTTCAACCTTACCTCCAAGTTATAATCCAAACAAACACGAACAATTAAGGTAAAACAAGCGAGCGAGCGTGAGAAAACAGCTCGAATAAAAGAACCTGGTAGCAAAGGAGGATCGGGAGATTACGAAATTCGAGGCGCAGGTAATTGCAAACGTCCAAAAGAAAAATGGCAAAACGAATCGAGAGATTTTCCTACAACGGGGAGTAATAAAATTTCCAAATTTTTTTCCTAATCAACTCGTCATTCGACCCTAACGAACGCCGTAATTTCATCCGGTTCCTCCTCGTCGAAACGCAACAAGCCGTAAATGGACGAGTCGCGTAAGCGAATGAATGAAGTTTGAACGCACAGGTGGCCGTACAAGCGGGTTTGTCAAACCCACAAATTTTCCGCGCCCGAACGCCTCTCCGTCGCGAAAAAGACGGCTGCCAGGCAGAGAGTGGTCCGCGAGACGGAAAGAGAGAAACGGAAACGTAGCGCGAGCGCGAGAAACGTCGAGACTAAATGGAATTAAAGTGGAACGGAGGAACATCGCCGCGTGCAAAACTTGGACGCTCCGGCTGAATAGAAACGTTCGCGGGGAAGCACGGGAGGCGAAATTACGTCGCGCTTCCGACCGCACGCGGATGATATCGTAATGAAAACTCCCCAACTACGGTAACTTCTTGGTTTTAAAGTTGCTACGGAACACCGAGCAAATCTTTCCGCGGGGTTACTTAATGCGACGCGACAACGGCAAGCAAACCGGGACGTCGACAAACGTAAGAATTTCCTTTGCATAATCTTTTTCGATATTATCTGGCATCGGAGATGGGGGATAGAATATTGGTATCCCAAAGAGAAGCATTGTTTACAGGAGAGTTCAGTCACTGAAAGAGAGTGTTTGAGGAATAACAAGAGACGTTTCGTAAATTATATTTTACAATTGTACTGCAAAAATTTAGTTCGATAGTACAGGCTATTTTTCGTTATTTAATTCACGCAAGGGATGAAGTCTAATAAAACGATGTTATGAATTACTTTGTGTATTAAAATAATTTCAACAGGTCAGATGGAAGATACACTGTTATAGAAAATTGTAATTATTATATAGATAGAATATTGATACGATATAGAGGATTATTTATATGACAGTACGATTCTATTGCAAAAATTTAGTTCGATAATGCAGACTATTTTTCGTTATTTAATTTAATTCACACAAGGGATGAAGTCTAATAAAACAATGTTATGAATTACTTTGTGTATTAGAATAATTTCAGCAGGTCAGGTGGAAGATCACTGCTACACAAAATTGTAATTATTATGCACAAAGAAAAGTCGAAAGAGACTGATTGTTGTTTTATGCTTTTTGGATACCCAGTCGTGAATCTGGTGGTTTCGAAGGCCAAGCAGAGCCGAGGTACGCGAGGCGGAAAAGTATTGCGACTTTCTCGTCGCTGGTTAAGTCGATAATAAATTCCGGAGCCCCGACGTACTATTACTTAAGAGCTTGCATTTCGCATGCTCGATTCGCACGGCCAGCGTCCGTTGCTGACTGCGCAAACCCCGCGAAGAGCAGCACCGTTATGGAGATCCCGGCCGGCTGCTCTCAAGAATAAGGGAGAATTTACGGTTATTACGAGCGGACAAATAAACGTAATCGCGCGAAGAATTACGGGCCGGCGTACGAAGATTTCGTAAAATTCGAATCGATCCCGACGTCCCGCCACGATCGGATCGGAAACGAGCAAATTTCTTATCTATCGAGTTCTTTAGAAGGTCCATAGGAATTTCCCAGAGTGCAATATCATCTATATTAATATTTATAGCGTGATAGGAAAAGGAAAGTCTCCTAGATGCTTGGATACTTTCGCGTAAACAAACTCTCATTATTCTGAAATCGTAAGGCAAGGGGAATTGACTTGAAATTCTGATAGTTTTATTATTGATATATTTAAATACAAATGGGTTGATTTGTTATCTGTGGTCGATTGCTACGATTACATGAAATGGATAATAAAATAAAATGTCTAATGAAACGACGTGGACGACGGTGGATCACTGCGAGAAAAAGCCTTGTCCTCCCGTTTTTCGCCATTCCGGGCTGTAAGACGGATTCATGAATACTTCATGAACCTCGGATTTACTTATTAAATGCGACAGAGTCGTTCTTACTTTACTATAATTTACCAGCGATTTTCTGAGAGCCCCCAAACTCCAACGAACGACTCGTTGGAGAGTCGTTCTATTTGAAAAGAGTAATGGAACATGCAAAAATCGCGGAATTGCAGAATATCGCGTATAAATTTTATCCCAATGTTCAGTTTTTGCTTGTTCTCGCTACGAATGTAAAATAGAGGCTCAGTTCCATTCTCATTTTAATTTTCTTAAATCACCTATCTATTTTCCCTATGTTTAGCCTAATACACTCCATTTTCCCCCAAAATTTATACACTTGGAATACCTTGCTTTCGTAAGTCAATTCACCGTTTCTTGAACACAGACTCGACTGTCAAAGTAATTTCGCTACAAATTGTCGTGCCTTTGTAAAACAATTAAAGAAAACAGATATTTCGTTCGACCTGCGTCGCGATGTTTGCGTCAAATTAAAAGCTTCCCGGTGCTTTGCAAAAGTTATGGAAGTATTAGTGTCCCACCCCCGGTCGCGGCCGAAGAGAAGAATTAATTCTAATTTAACCTTTTTGCGGACAATTGAAATGCTTAAGAAATTAATGCTACAAAAACGCTTTATTCAGTCACCGAGAAATTCGTGATAAATAATGAGGTTCCCGAGCCCCGTGTTGCGGGAACGATTCTCGAAGAACGCTTGATAAATGTCCCGTTTCTGAAAAGGGGGAATCTCATTGTAGCGACCCTGCTCGGGCTCGTTTATAACGGCGCGCAGAGCAGCTGACCGAGCACGAGTTGTCGTAAAACGTGAATCGTGGAACCGCGTGTAAATCGCATATAAAACGACGAGCGTCATCAACGTCGGTTGCACTTCTTACGGCTAGTTTTTAAGGCCGCGGAACGAAAATGTTGACGGCGACGAATCTAAAATCAAATTACCAGCGACTTCTGAAAGCAAAATTGTTCATCTGTCGCGGTGGGATTGTACCAAGAACGTTTCAACATCTAGAAATAAAACGTACAAGTGCAAAGATCGCGGAGAAACGATATAAAATAATTCAAAAAATACTTGGAGCTTATTATTTATTATAATTATAGGTCGAGTTCCTTGGAATTGCGTAGTAGCTCGCTTCAGATTCGAGTCACTCATGAAACTCGATATAGGCGATCTAGGGGCCCACGAGGCCCAAAACAACGATCTCAGACTAGTGGAAACTCGATACTAAAAATATCGGACTTCCAAGTCCAAAAGTAGAAGTATCCAGATTCTTGAAATCTAATGCAAACGTAGATGGGACTTTATAGGACCCAAAACTGACGATTTTGAGATCATGGGAGCCAACGTAGACGATTCTAAAACTGTGAGATACTATTTAAAAGACTACAGGACCGTGGAATGCGATATAGATCGAAGTAAAAACTCGTAGGTCCCGATATGAACAGACTCAGAGACTTGGTATCTGAATAAGTCGATCATAAGTTTATGAGATCTAATAAAAACTATCTTAAATTTTTAAGACATGGTAGTCGTGAATCTGAGGTCGTAGAATTTTTAGTGGCGGTCCCAGAGTGACACGATCTGGGTCTAAAGGCCCAGAGAGCCATGTCGAGATTTTAGAGAGCACCTTTTTTCAGACTACACAGGTTTTATGTTGCATCAGGATCCATGGGGTTTATATTGGGTTCGATGGGTCCCAGAATGTTTTCTTTAGGCTCCAGGTGTCCAGGGAGCTTTTATTACGGCCACGAGAAGTCCGATATAATTTATAATGGATCCCACGAGTCTCGGAATCCGTATTTTGGGACCAATCTGTCATCTGCATTCAAGTTCGATCGTATAGAATTCCACAAGATCGGGGTTCTGGTTATCGTAGCACATAGAAAGCAGCTCCTTTCCATTTTAAGCGTGACTAGTATATCTTTAGCATCGCTTATTACTATAAAGTGCATGCTAAAACCCTATTACACGCGTGAACACACTTGTTGCAGCCAGGTAAATGAACCTTAATAATCGTTACATTTTCCCAGTAAATATTTAGATATGCAATAACTCTGGTCTGAAATATCGTATCAGACGAAACCACCTTGTGGTAACCAACGAGCGGAGCAGATCTTACGATAAACAACGTGTTTCTAAGAGAACGATACATTTTATTCGACGAACTTTAATCACGAAATGGTTTCGATCTACTCTCGATCTGATTAGAGTACTTTCTACAGGTATTATTTGCAATTCTCAATATCTGTTAAACAAATCATCGATTGCGTTAAGTAGAGTACAGTTGGAAAAAAGCAATTTAACTCACAATACCAATTTCTACACAACAAAACGATTACAGTATCAGTTGATTGAAAGATGACTCGATTGCAAATTGCACAGATGACTCGATAGCCTGGCTACATCCCCTTTAACGCCACTGAAAGTAACGATTGACCCGATGAAAAGTCATCGAACGTCGTTCTGTTGTACGAACCCATTGAAAAACGTTAACGGCTCGATAACAACGCATAGCTCGGCGCTCGTTCAATTTCCTGCGATCCGTGGCCGACAACGTCGACTCCCACGCAAATACGAAGAGGCGACGCGCACGGAACAACAGGCATCGCGACACAGCGCGGTGCAAGAGCCGTTTCCATCGGAATAATTAGATTCAAGGCCGCGCAGGAACAATGCCTCGCCCACTTAACACAGCCACGAGTTTTGCCCCGTTGCACACGCTGTTTTACTTTACGCTTCGCCAACCTCGCGACCAGATGTTCCCCGGGCGCCATTGGTCCCTGTTTTTCCGCGGGAAAACGCTGACTAATCGGCCAAACCGTGCTTCCAATTTCCACCCCTCGTCTGCTTAGGTGGACCGTGGGAGGAAATTGCAATCTCCAGTTGTCGATCTCGACGATTCAGTGGGGCTCAAAAAATGGGTGTCTTTGATTTGATATTTCTCAATCATCATTGTGTTTCCAATTTCCACCCTTCGACTACTTAGTTAGACAACACCGTGAGAGGAGATTGCAATCTCCAGTTGTCGATCTCGACAGTTCAATAGGGTTCGAAAAATGGGTGTCTTGGATTTAATTCAGATTTGATATCTTCATGCACGAACTAGACTGATAAAATTAAAAATACACCATGAAACTTGAGGGAATCACCAGGCTTTATAAATATAGACGATATTTCATTTTTATGGAAATCGGAAGCCAGCAGAGGAACGAAGTAGATTCTTAGGTTTGAACGATTTCCTCAAAATCGATGTCTATGGCTGTAGTACAATGCGCGGTAGGCAGAAAACGTGTAGCGTTTCGAGTACCTATTTACCATTCGCTACTTAAAACAGTTTCTTCTTTACCCCCGTGTCTCGTTCCCCCTTGTTTCGTCTGTTCTTTGCCGCGACGACGCTGAATACGCGAAATTCCGGCTGACGGGCGAACACAATTGCAGCAAACAGCTCGAAACAGAGCCGTGCAAAAGGGATGAAGGCTCGCGGGGGAGGGGGAGGGGGGTTGGAGAGGAGAATCCGATCGCTCGAATCACCGACAAATATGAGTGCCTCGAGCGTTCCGGAGGGAGTCATCGACCGTCTAGGATTTCTCAACTTTCCTCCCCTTCCTACCTGGATTCGACTGCGTAATATCTCCCAGGACAAGTTTCAGAGGAATAATAGAAAACTATGAACTCTCCGGATCCCCGTTCCATGGCGACTAATTTCTAATCCTTCACGGAAACTTTTGCACTTTTCGTTCGCTAAGAACTTGACACACTGATCGTTCCGATTTCCAGAAATTATTTCGATACATTATCTCACGATAAGAGGACGCTGCGTCACGAAATATCCATTTAAACTCGAAAACGTCGGCGATAAGTCGCCGTAAGAGAAACAAAGGACATTCGTTGGAAGTTACGTTCGCGATAATGCGATGGTGAGCCGGTGTATCAATCACGCGGCCGGTCGATAAATAAAAATCGCCGATTGGCCGAGTATCGGGGAGCACCAACGACGAGCATTGCCCGTTTTATCGGCATTCGAAGATTGGAAAGTAACAAAGTGCAAAATGAGGAAAGGAAGCGAGCACAGAAATTGAAGGGAACGAAACGATACGCGCCGTAACGAGCAGGTATACGTGTACGTACACGGCACCGGGGGATCCCCGATACACACCTTTCAGAGGCAATTTCTGCCGGTTATCGAGGCATCTACGTGTTCCCGGGGCATTAGGAATATCGAGGCATTCGCGGCGCGAACGTGATATACGATCGAACTACAGTTTTCTCGTTGCAGGGAGACAAACGAGCCGCGCCGTGGAAGAAAGCCAGGAAGCTATGCAAATCGAGAAAACGACCGTGAGATGGATTAGCCAGACGTCGAGTGGACTAATGGATATTAGAATCCCTACCAGGGATTACCGGGAGGAACGTTCCTGCCTCCGGTCTGTCGGAAGTCGATCGGCGAACTTTGTAAAATATTATGTTATTCGGCGGTGATATTGATTTCCAATCGACCTTCGCTCCCCCCCCCCCCCAGTGGCCCTCTGTGCGCCAGTGAAATTTTATCGCGGACACTGGTTGAATACACAGCTTCCACGGATAAGTCGATATTCGGGAGAAACTTATTAGCGCCGATTCGGGGCTATAAATAAACAAATTTACTGTGCAAAAATATTCTGTATCAAATATCCGAGGAGGCTTTGATTTTTTTAAATTTGAAGACCCTGCTCGCGTGCATCGAATCTCTTTAATTATCAAAATAAACCCGATTGCCACACCTCGAACCGGTTCTTCTCCGTTAAGCACTCGACGGGACGCGTTAATCGACGAGCAAATACATTTTCGCGGATATTTTCCGTGTTTGCGTCGCTTATTGACACATCGAAACAATTACGCCCAGGCATCTTGGAAGTCTCGCGAGCCACTCGGAAACTTGGACGGATCGCGAGACGGGGGTCTGTCGTCGGGCAGAAAATTTTTCTCTTGTCCCACGACGCGCGTCAAACGCCGCTCCTTAAGCAATCTAACTTTCAAATTGCATGACTCACCCGAACGTCCACGCTGACGGAGTGATTTAAAAGCGACGATCTCTTCCTCGGACCTGCGAACTTCCTCGCGTACCGAGTACGCGACAACGATCCGCTCTGAAAAGTTCGAAGACGACCTCGTCCACGGACTGCATGGTTTTCGAGCCACGCCGGTGGATTCGAGAGCAAATTATACTCGATTCCAGCGGCGTTCTACATGCTCGAACCCTTTCGGAACGAGCTTCGACGACGGGGAAATTTCTACGTGGCCTCTCTTTGTCCCGAAACGCGGTCAACCGTTCAAGAAACACGAAGAACGAACAAAGAAATAACCGTGTGGGAGGAGGCAGAGGCTTTTAGAATATTAGGTTTTGAAAAGAGGATCGAGAAACCCTTTTCTTCTTCATTCATCGAAAAATCTTACTACTGATGTTTCAACCATCTTCGGGGTTGTATTTTATCGAGATAGTACGAGAAGAAGGGAAAAGTTTAAATTGGAATAATAGATTTACTTGTTCGAACTATATACAATAGACACTCTTTTTATTCTCTTTGCAACAAGAATGCCAAGAATTAGGACCGTATTCTTGTCACAATGTGCTGAAATGAGAACGTTCGTCGAACCGAAATTATTTCGGGAGTAAAATAAGCGAGCAAAATGTATTATGCAGGGCATTTTATTCGAGACTTTATTACCCGGTAAACCTCTGTAGATACCGAGTCTGAAGAAGCCCCGAAGAAGAGATTAAGAGGGTTGTTTACGCACCCCTCGTAGACTCAAAGTATGAACAAGGTATACGGGTAGACCTTACATGAGGAACAACTTTTCGAACATTCTTAGAATTTCTAACTATTCTACAACAAAATACGCGCTGTTTGCATTTTGAAACATTAAAATCCTCCAATCCGTTCAGGAGTTGTGATTTTTTATATATACGCATGGAAATATTTCTGACCACAGATTGTATTTTTGGTACGGAATTTTTTTCACGAAAATGATTAGGATTTCGGGGGTATGTGTATTCACCAAAAGTTATTGTAATTGACCCCTGCAAACGATAGTAATTTTTTTAGAACGATTTGAAATTTTTTAATTTTGTCGAAAAATTTATCCACTTATTGAATTTTTTTCTCGCAACTGCGTAGAATTTCGAGGGTATGTGTATTCACCAAAAATGGTTGTATTTGACCCCAGAACCTAGAAATAATTTTTTTAGAACGATTTGAAATTTTTTTTTTTCGCCGAAAAATTTTGCAACTATTCGAATTTTTTTCTCGAAAGTGAGTAGGATTTCAGGGGTATGTCTATTGACCGAAAATGATTGTAATTAACCCCCGCAACCGAAAATAATTTTTCCAGAATGATTTGAAACTTTTCAATTTCGTCGAAAATTTAGGCACCTATCCCCCGTCGATTTTCCTTAAAAAGTCGTTTTTGATTTTTAATTAATTTGTTTGACGTGGCACGGAAATTTTGTCTAATACTTTTTTGTAGCTACCCATGAGCTCTACTTCAGAAAATAGTTTCATTGAAATATATTCACTATTGTAGGAGTTCTGGCTATTTGAAAATTGGACCATTTTTATGGGGTTTTTCTCATTTTTCGGGGTCAAGGACCAACTTTTCGAATATTTTTGCGATTTGTACATATTCTCCATCAAAATACACGTAGTTTGCTTTTTCAAACGTTAAAATCACCCTATCTGTTCAGGAGTTATGACGTTTTAAAGATTTGCATGAAATTTCAGGGGAATACATCAATGGTATGGTCAGACATTGTATTTTCGGTAAAGAATTTTTATCTCAAAAATGCGTAGGAATTCGAGGGTATGTCTATTGACCAAAAATGATCGTAATTGGCCCTCGCAGCTAAAAATAATTTTTTCAGATTGATTTGAAATTTTTAAATTTCAGTCATTTTTCCCCCAAAAGTGCGTAGGAATTCGAGGGTATGTCTAGTGACCAAAAATGATTGTAAATGACCCTTGTAACTAAAAATAATTTTTTTAGATAAATTTGAAATTTTGTAATTTAATTAAAAATTTACGGAAGGCTTTGTCAAATTTTCGTACGGGAAGAAAAGCATCTTACGCGTAGGAGGAGGCTTCGTTACGCATTTTCGATTATTTCGCAAGCAGTCCAACGTCTGCATCGAGGCGCATCCACTTTCGCTGCGAGTCTCGAGAAGAAATTGCAACGATGCCTGTAAACTGCCACCAGCGGGCATGCGCGCTCGCTGGATTTAATTAAATATTTGCACTCGGTTTAATCTCGCCTCCATCGTTCCTTCTCTGTTCCGGCGTCTTCTCGTTTTGCCTCCCTTTCGTTCGCGACGGAGCTCCCTTTCAGGCACGATAAACAATTTCGAACAATTTGCATCGGAATAATCAGCGACGCGCCTTTCAACAACCCTACACTGAATCGAAACGAAAAAGATGACACGAAGTTTGCCAGATTCCAAGTTCAAGAACATGTGACGATTAATGCTTCTTCGTTAAGTTGAATTACGTATGAATTAATTTTATCAAACAGATAGAACTCAGACAACTGAACAAAAATAAAAAGTCTAACTAAATTAGCATCTGGAATCTGTCAAACTATTTCAGTACTTCACATAAATGGTTAATAATTCAAATTATTATTACACATTACCCAAGCTGATCCTGGATCGATTCATACCAAATCACAGTCCCCAGTGAATTTACCTGAAACATAAAAAGAAAATGCTCGGTTAGAATGTATGTAAAAATAGTTCACGTTACAATGTAATTTATTACTATCAGTGGTTTAGAATTCCATTATATTGGCGCGTTATAAATCGATTTGGAGCCCACCGTGGCTTTTCCTCGACGTGAACATCGATCGTTTCACGTAAAAATAAAGGAAAAGTAACGATCGATCGAGTCGATTCGTTCGACATTAGCGAGCCCCTGCGGTTCCTTCGTTCGCGATTTCACTGCAGTTCCTCTGAAAGATTTAACGTAATCCGTGCAACGGGCCTGGATACACAACTTTTCGCTAGATTAACTCGTATACACCGCCTTAATATAATCTATTATGACGGGATCATGGCGTATGAATGCGAATTACATGGATGTTCAGTTACGAGATACGAGATTCCCCGATATTGTTTCGCAACGGTCGATTGCTCCGGCGATGGAACGGCTTAAAAGACCGCGATTTAATAATCAGACCCATGGTAATTATAAGCGATTCACAATCGACAATGCCAACGAGTTCACGGTGAAACGTCCCGTTCGAATCCAGAGCAATTAATTCGTTCGTTTCGGTACTTCGTTGTTAAAATATTTCACGGCGAGTAATATGTTACGCAATAATAGGCACGCGAATTAATAAACGGATGTACAATTCTACTAATTAGTTAATATTCAGCCTCGATGGCGCCCACTCTTTGCGAACAAAGCGCAGAAACGAACGTAATTATTTCACGGCGGTTAATGGAAGTATGAATAGGCAAAACGAGTGCAGGCAAATATTTCGTGCGGTCGTACAATGTAATAATAAATAAATGGAACAGCTTGTATTTCTTTTATGATCGTTCGAATAATACCTGGTTGTGTTTATCAAATTTTTCACGCTTCTTGGATATTGGATTACTTTTTTACAAACTACAGACCCGTCAATTAGCTCTTTCATTTAATAAATATGTGTACTCTTGTTGTTTGACTCTCAATGCGTGAAACTGATAATACGAAATGGAATGTTTCGATTCGTTGGTATTTATAAATAATAATCTAATCGTAGTTATGGGCCGAAATTCCGTTAATAATCTTGCGTATCGTAGATAATTGAGATTATTCTTTAAAAGTGTGCGAGATTCGATGGAACGATTTCCGAGTCGATACCTCTCTGCACGCGGGTGGATGATGGTTTCGGAGTCAGGGCCGTGGACCATTGGCGTACGAGGAGGAAAGATGAGGTACAAAAGTATTGGGCCGATATCACTAGCGGAATAGAAATCACAGTTTATTTCGAGTGGTCCGATCAGCGGCGATACGACAACTGAGCTCAGTATCGAAGCGTTTCGGGTCGGTTCGATTCGAAACCGGGAGCAAAAAATTTGTCGCACGGTAAACACCGGTAACCGTCTCGCGCGTCGCGTCCGTTATTGTCTCAATAACGGCGAATCCGAAACAAAAAGACAAACCATATTCTGGAATATTACAAGGGGCTCGATGTTTGTAATTTTATATCCTAGAATGTGGTCTGTAATTTAATATTACCCGTAACAATAATAAATGTATTTGGGCAGAGAAACCTCGTTAATAAACACAATCATGGGAACCATAATTCCGATCGACCGCTGAATTTGTGTTCTCGAGGATCTCAAAACAATTCGTGGTTTTAACGTTTAGAAGAAAATAATTTCAAAGCGATACTCGTAGCTAGAATTATAGATTTTATTCTTAGTTTGCAGGAATATTTTCTGCAGCTATTGTGTATTCCACGCGGAGGCTGTTACATACGTTTATTTTCGCTAAAATGTCGTAAATAACGACTCGAAAGCACAACTAATGGCGCTAGTGGTAGACGTACTTTTGCCAAGAATAACCCGGCCTTCGACCACAAAAGGTTAACACATTCCGGTCGGTGCACTGCATGCATAAGCTACTTCCAGCTCGCATAAGAATTGTAACATGCGATTGATTCTTCTCCACGGCGCGTACGTTGCTCGTGTTTTCCCTTTTCATTGCACGCGGTCGCTAGGCGACAGTGCAGTCTGCTGAGCTGGATTCCCTCAAATCGCACGATCTAACAACGACATTTTAAAAACATTTCTATAAAACGACATCGATACCTTCAGCCTCCAAACAGTAATTCCCCCCATACTTTATTAGTACCGTTGCAGTTCGCTGACCCAGCAAGAGTGGGGATGTAAACACGTGCCTTCTTCTCGTGGAAGGACAATATAGGAAAAAGAAAAGCAATTTTCAGTGCCACGCCAAAGACTTTCAACTAAAAAAATCACTCAGGATGTTTTAACATATTCAAAGGTTCCAGAATGAATAGAAAAATTTTATTCACTCATGACGAACAAAAATTTTCGATCCTCTCATTAAATGGCTTTTACCTGCAACTTCGCTCGCCTGGCTTAACAAATCTGTTAATGGATTCCGAAGTAACGAGTTGCGAATGAAACTTGCCCAACTCGAGTTTTCAGAGTCCTGTACCTCGTTTGTGATGGTGTTAAGACGATAATAGAGAATCGGGAGCACCGAATTTAACGATCAACGACGTCCTCCGCGATTAAGGGTTGCGTCGGGACGCGAACGAAAACGATGAAACGTAATTTGGCACGACGAGGGTCGTCGTAATGAGAAACGGTCGCGGGTGTTTCGCGTGCCGTCAGCGTCGGCCGAAAAGCGAAAAAGATAACGACGTTGACATGCATGCAACATTGCGCCGCGAAACTCGTAAAAGAACACTCGACGAGCGACTGCGTCGTTGTCAGCGATAATTAGGACTACGGCCCGTTGCAATTTCAAGCTGCAAAAACGATACGTGAAACCGTTTATTCGCGGATGAACTGTCACCGATAGCGATGGGATCTATCCAACGTCAGGTGGACAATCAGAATCGAACACACTTCATTTTCGAAGAATTAAAATAGAAATGTTTTCATAAATTTCAGTTTCGATATTACTACAAATTGCAATGTATAACATTTCTATTTTAGTTATTAGTGTCAACTCCCAAGCATCAGAAAACAGGTACAGAAATGAGTTGTCATTGGGTGTTGTCGAAGCGACTCGTTGACATTTCTTTAAACATCGAGTTCCGCTGACAAGCTTGTTTGCTGAACCTCGTTCCTTCGCCTAAGTCGATGCAGTTCCTGTATCAACAGTTCAACAATGAGTAGGCTGTCAGCTAGCCATTGGTTCGTAGGTCGAAAAACTAGTTTGGAGTGCATTTAACGTTGACCTGGATTTACGTTTTTATTTCGCGAACGATATCGTTGAACGAAGAATTTTTAAAAATAACAATGGGGTACGTGTTTGATCTCTGACGTTAATGCACCTTTTACGATAAATTTGCAGAGCACGCGCGGCATAGAGGCGAAATCGAGCAAAATGTCGAGCTGCGTAACGGTGCAACGAGTCGCGAGCCCCAAGGAAATCTTCCGGGGCTCTAGCATCGACTTTAAAACCGCTTCTCGCGTGTTGGAAATAACGAACGATACGCCCGTTATGCCTGACGTCTAGGATAAACTTTGCACAGCAATTTAGCCCGCGCTGATGTTCCGTATTCCGTCGTTACTTTCAAACTGGAATTCCAGCGACAAAGACGAACGAAATTTCGAATAATCCAATTATAGAATTCCTTTTCCCAGGATTTGGTGATCGAAAACATTTAGTTTCCCCGGTAATATTTCAAAGTGAAACGAGAAATATGATTCCGTAAATTGAAATCCTTTTTAGACCGATAGCCAGGCGAAACAGCGAAATAGCAGGGGCTGGTTTGCTAATAAATATAAAATTTCGTTTCGTTATTTGCAAATAAAATTTGTCCAACTCCGGGTACTCCGTCGACCGCCGTCGTCGTAATTAGCCGAGTTTCGAAGTGAAAATTGGTTTCAAGGTGGCATTTTCTTTCAAAGTTTTTGTTCTTCGTGAACGTTGGAGTCCCTTCTTCGCGATCAAGCTCGAGATTTTTTTCTGGCGTCGGGGTTGCGCATCTGGGTCAGGGGGTTGAAAATCTGTGTGTCAGCTTGGCGTGGACTCGAGGCTGGAGCCGCAGTTTGTCGCAAGAAACAGCGTAGGTCGTACGAGAGTTCGCGAGATGAAAAGAATCGATCATTGGTCTTCTTAATGTTTAGTCAAAATTACACACGTACTATAATGAGTCAATTTGACGAATAGTGGAACAATGGGTGGCAATATCATCCCATAAGCTTGAACTTTAAATGACATTTCGTGAGATGGCAAACGTGATATGTCAAAAACTAATCGACTGATTTTGCACGCATGTCAAATAAACGTATTTATAGAATGCAGAAACAAGGCGTGACAGTTATTGGAATTTTACCGTAAACAAATAGCAGTGCGAAAATAATTTTTCAAGCTCGTCGAGATACAGAATAATAATCCGTTTGTACGTTTCGTTTCCAATTACTGGATGAAGCGCAATCGTGTTTTAATAAATGACATTTTCAGTTACAGCCCCGGGCCATTATTAATAACCCATTCGTTATCAGAGTAAATTGTACGAAAACATTCGTGTAATGTCCTCGTAAGTGTAGTAACACGATACGGTTTAGTTTAACATGTCCTTTGTTTCGAAAACATAGAATAAAATTTGTCTGGCGCGTCTGTCCATTACTCGCTATTTCCACTTATTCCGGGTGTCCAAATTCCCTACTCATTTTTCTACCAGAAAATTTCTATCTCGTCAAGGTGGTCCTCGAATATTGAAAAATTTAAATCAATGAAAAAATGCGTCGAAACCGCCCCGGCGAAGACCTCGTCGATAAAATGCTCGTGAATTCGAGTGGCTTGTTCTCTGACCACTCGAACTTTTCCGGTTCGCCCCCGGTACGTTCGCGAAAATTCAAAGGAGCGTCGTCGAGACGGATACCCCGGGGTCGTTTTCGCGCGCGGGTACGACGCCAGATCACGCAATGAAATTCAAAGGGACGGGTAAAAAGGAGAAGAGGCGCGGAAGAAGCGGTGTCGGGGCGCTCGTAAAACGAGGGTAGACGAAAGTGGGCGGCGCGAAACCGTAGGAACGAGCAGAAAAGCCTAAAGTGGAGGAACCAGGCAGAGATAGAGACGCCTGAAAATTTTCTCAGCCGTCTCGCGGATTTCGTACCTCGAGACCGGGTTCCCCGCGTCTCGAGAATCGTCGTAAAGCGGGTTTACTCGTTTCGCGAAGAGAAACGGGCAGAAGACGAGGCTGGGAACGGGTTCGTCGACGTTTTCACTCCCCCGCGCGGAACACCGGGTTTACACCCCTCCAGACAAGTCGACCCTTTCCCCTTGGCCCGTCCCGAGGATCGCAGGAGAATCGTCGACTCGAGGAAACGAGTATCGTGTTGACAGAGCTTTGGTCGATGTTCGGTCGGATTGTTTCGCGGGGTCTCGAGTGTCATCGGGGGAGCCAGCCAGTTCTAATTACTTTCCCGAAGAACACTGTACCTGAGTACCCTCCGAGAAATGCATATAATTAATTGGAGCCCCGGGTGACACGCCAACGATTCGATCGTTTACCCGGGGAATCTTCGCGCGATGTTTGTCTTTCGCGAGAAACGTAGACACTGGTCATTCTGAACAATCAGAACGTTAATTGAAGCTTGGTTTTATTGGTACTGCTTCAATTTTTACCGTAGGGGAAGCGATATAGGTGGTCGTGCATGTTTGATGGACTTAATAATATTGTTGGTCTTAGAGACTTTAAATCGAAATCAAACTGAATTTTAAAATGTTACTTCATCGACAAAAACTGGTGACAAATATTCAGAACTATATTCTCACTTAGGAATTCTTCAATAGTTTCTAAAATGATTGATGGAAACACCTGGAGGACCCCAAAATGACCATCCCAAACGAAACCAAACAAGTCTCTTTCTTCGAGACGCTAAATCTGGAATAGAGATTGATCAGAAAATTGTGTCTCTTTGTTTACGGAGTGGCTGGTCGTCGAATTTTGGTGGAAACTCGCGAGGCAGGATGGCGACGACGTCGATGAATATTCTGGGCAGCACGCCGACGAGCCGGAAAGGCGGGTTGGAAGATCGCAAGGTCGGTCACTGCACTCGACTCGCGTACGTGTGATTCGGTAGCTCGCTCGGATCGTGCAGAACACGTAGACGCGTGTCATTTTCTATCTATCGCGACCTCCATTCCGACGAAATATTTTTTGCCAGCCAACTGCGACTTTCTAATCGTCGTTATTAACGGTGCTGTTCTCGGACGTCGTCGATCAACTTGTTTGGAGCGTTCCTCCGTGGCCACTTTGATCCCAGTCCTCAGTTCTTATGGTTGATACTGACGCTTCCGGGTGTAAGTCTTCCTCGAGAAAAGCAACCTGACGTTTCGCTAGCATCGCTGATGTCAGTGTGTGTCGTGTGGTTTGATTCTAAGCCTGTTACCAATCAGAATTTTTTAATCCTCGAGTGGTTGCAAGAATCGTTTTCTTCTTGAAAAATATTTTAATTGCAAGTGGTAAATCGCCGTTGGTATCGGTGTGTCTCACGTGGTTTCATTCTGTTTAAATCTGTCACCAATCAGAATTTTTTATTCTTGAGCTACAGTTGTTGTGATAATTGTTTTCTTCTCGAAAAATATTCTAGATGCGAGTGTTAAAGTTAGCAGACGGTATTATTCATGTCTTATTAACGTTATATATTGTCACTGAAGATTATCTGATACCAAGATCGACAAATCTAATAACAATTTTATTTATTCTTTGTTAAGCCTCTTTCACACAACCCTAAAAAATATAGTGTCCTAACGAGCCCTACAACAAATTGAAATGCACGGTATCGCTATCGGGGAGCATCAATGAAATCCAGGCTCGTTTATTTCAGGGGGTTGGAGGCACGCGTGCACCGTGCGCGCAAGAGGGATGATAAACGGGTCCGGGGATGTTTAATCCCTGCATCCTCCGATTTCCGGGCTAGAGTCGTTAGTAACTTTGCTCCCTCTACCAGGAACTCTTACCCCTGCCCAGGTTTTTAACTCCGACGGGGGGTGGCTGGTCCACGGAAGAGTAACGTATCGTTCCAATTAATTGTACCGCGGGCCAAAGACTATCGAGTTAGAAATTTACGACGTTAAAATTCATAAGCTTCGACGGGGGATAATTAGCCCCGGTCGTCCCCCTCGCCGAGAAGATTTACTCAGCCCTTGGAGTTGCGCGGGGGTTTCGGTACGCACGCCGCCCCCGCGGCAAACTTTTGTCGGGGAAGTTGAAGGAACGATAAGTTGCCGGGCAAGTTTGTAGAAATCTGTGCCGCCAGATTCCCGTTGCTTCGTGGGCGTCTCGAGGTCTTGTTTGGTGTCTCGGTTAAGGGGATGATTTCCACTCTTTGATAGCTGTGCTGACGAGTCGCGGTATTAACGCTGTCGAAAATTCAAAGCAAACAACTCGTTTCTGAAAAATCTTATCTGACACCCGTTGGAAGGTAGTGTCTGTAGACGTGTATTAAAAATGTTACTGTAATCGATATGTATAAAGAAATGATGCGAAAGGGGAGACAGCTCAGAGAGGAGATCGATAACATTGCGGAAGTAAAAAGTTAAAAACTCTGTTCCAAGAGTCAGATTGCGACATTCGAGCCGGAAATAATTTCACGATGGTATCGACCAACCGGGGGGTCGTTTTACCACCGATCGCGAAAATTTCGCGCGTTCGAACGAAGAAAAAAAATTACTCCTTCGCGGAGGTGGCTCCTGGAGCGATCGAACGGGCTCGATGTCGAAACGGAAACGCGTATTCATCTCCGTCGGATCAGAGCCCAGAAATTTTCTCGCATTTCCTTCGAGTGGATCGATCGGAATTCCTGAATGGGCTTTCACGAGCGAGCGGAACGACCGCTTTCTCTCGCGCTGGCCGTCACGGGCCAGCGGCGTTACACCGTAAAGAAGAACAGTTCGAACGAGAAGAACGAGGGGACGATTAGTCGAGATCCGATTAAACGAGCAGCCGCCATTGGAAAATAATTAAGCGCGATAGGGTTGTTCGGGTTCCCTCTTCTTTCAACGGGCCCTCGACGCTTCCGCGCGACCACCGCCCGGAGGAACATTAAGGCGTACTCGAATTAAAGGCAATCTGTAGGTGCGGATTGCGATGATCGTTATAGATCCCACTGACAACGATAAATTTCATTGCTCCTCTTTCGTTCTCGATTGAGAGTCGTCCGCGGGACCTTTCTTCCACGTTTCCCTAGCAAATTAAACGTTGGTGATCGTACCACGCAAAACATGCTCGAAGTATCGATAAATTTCATGGACGATATTTTCGTTCAGAGTGGTGTCATTGTCAGCGATTTTCGTCGATGTTTATTTGTGTTGATGAGGTCAGAGTACGAGATAATGAACTCCAATACACTTAGCGAACAAATTAGAGATCAAATCAAATTATCAGATTTATCATTTGCAAAGTAACAACTTGCATCGATTCATTTTGAAAGTCACGAAAATCAGATAGGAATAAAGTTGTAAGGTGTCAATCTGTAATTATTTAATTCTCTAATATTTCACACAGGTTTCTTTTTTCGAATCTCGCGATAACGTCGTCGAATCAATGTCGCCCGCATCCACCCCCTATAAACATCCTCCAGGGCCGTGATATTGAATCCGGTGCCGGAAGAACTGGAAGTCGGCCAATAACGTAAACTATGCGCAAGAGAGCCAGATGCAGAGGGAATCTCTAGTTAGTTTTAACTACCTGCGAACTGCATTGTAGTCGGTTCAAGTGCTTCCAACTGCTTCCCCCAAGAGTTATCCCTTCCCTGGCGTTACTCGCGCGCGCGTGCACACACACACAGGCTCGATATGCTGAGCGATCCCTTAATCGCCATCGGCCGCAAATCCAGCCGATTATTTCGGCCTTTCCGTTCCACGCTTACAAACGCTATAGCGGTGGATCGTTCCACGCCAAATCAAGCACATTTTCCCAGTCGATGTCAAGGATTATTTTAAAAATTAAAATCCATTGTACTCTGCGTCAAATTAGGGAGGAATTCTCTCTGAAGATACATTACAACCTGGGAAAATGACAAATGATAACACAGAAAATGTAGCCGAGTAAAATATGCATGAACCCCCAGATCTGAACAAAAATATAGGACGTTGAATTTTACAATTTTTTATTATTCAATCTTTAGATTTTGTTCTTTAATCGCACTGGGATTGATCTTTAATCACAAGGATGTGTATCGAGTCGAAGAAACGTAAACAGTGGTGGGAGTGGACTCTGTTGCAAGCATCCCTAACGCAGATCTATGCATATAGCGAGGCAATACTGTATGCTATTTTTCTCGAGAAAGAAAAGTCGTACGGAAAAATTCATCCCCACATTTTCGATTCGTTTTCTCCCAAAGAATCGGTTGCACTACGATTACCTCGACGCAGCTTGTATTTTTCGGCAGGATAGTGGAAACGCCGCGCGGTCCAGGGGATATTTGGCCTCGTAAAATATGAAACGGTACCGTTCGCCGTGCAATATCGCCCCGGATAATAAAAATCGCGGCGAAAGTGAGCGGTTCCAAGGCTGACGTCGGGTATCCCTCGAAAATAGCCGGACTCGATAAACGCATGCACGTGGATCGTTAGGTCCAACGGACGATAATGCGGGATAACGGGTGTGGCGGATAATGCCGGAACGTATCACGAGGCTTATTTGCCAGGGTGGTGGCGTGTCCGTGGTGCACGCAAACACTTCACGCCCGATGTTCGAGGCCTCCGAACGCAGCCTTCGCCACCAGGCACAATGGAACGAGGCCGATAAACAGCCGGCCGAGATTTATCGTTCTCGGTCCTTTGCCAGGAAATCGCGCCGCGATGTAAATACATTTACAACCTCTGCCACGCTGCTTAGGGTTAACGTGACGGAGGCCTTCGAGAGTCGCGTATTTGGAAAATGCATAGGTTAAGATGGAGATTAGACTCGATTGACCGTGCAAGGTCGATTGGCCAACAGTGAATCACGATATCTACTTTCTTGATATGCCAAATTGGTATTTCAAGGGACTATCAGGTGCCTGAAGAGACGATATGTAGAGTAAGGGTGCAAACAAACAGCAATTGGAATGATTACATGACTTTGCGTGGCCAAGTGAGAGCTGGGGATCTGAGCAAGAAAGATCAGATTTTTCCATGAGAAGTTTGGTTCTCTATAAACTGTCACCCATCATGAATGTATCTGAGAAGACGATATATAGAGCAATGGTGCAAACAAACAGCAATTGAAATGATTACATGACTTTGCATGGCTATGAGTAACTAACTGAAAGCTGAGGATCTGAGCAAGAAAGATTTTTCCACGAAAAGTTTGGTTCTCGATTGATCCTGTCACCTGTCCTGCATGGGAAATATATTTTCACGTGACTTTTTGGTAGTGGAAAGGTGAGAGGTGATCACAACGAACGTCGATGAATTTGGAGCGAGCGTCTAGAGAGTTTTATGACGAGTTATATTTGACTGCAGCTTATTATTAGTGTTTTATATTAAACTCGAGCCTTTTATTATCCCGATGAATACGAAGGCGGCTAAAATTATCCTTCCACTGTAATACGATGAGCTCGCTCGGATCGGAAATTAACGAGAGGCATCTTGACGAGCCTTTCAGTTCCAGTTAAACGTTCCGACGATGTTCCGCCAGCAATCGTTAATCTTCCGCCCTGTCCTGTAACTTTCGGATAACGATTTGCATACTTGTGTCCCGGAGCTTCGCCTTTTCATATTTCCTAAGCGATTACGAACTGTCGTGAATATTATCTCTTTGCATTTTCCGTAGCTTTCTTTTTAATACTCGAGAACGGCCATCCGATCGCAAAGCTCAAATTGTTGATAATGACCAGTACCAATCAAAGTAAGTTTCAGTTTTATACTGTGCTTAATATCGAAGCTCATACTCTGTCGAGCAATATTTAAATTTTAACCCCTTGTCATACAATGACGAGTCTGACTCGTTACAAGTTACTCACTGATCACCAAATCTTATACATTAAAATCAACGCATTTTTACACTTTCTCGTGGCCATTCCCTGCACGGATAAATTTAAATAAAATTGCATACGTTCGAACAATTACATTAAATCGTACGTCAAGGGGTTAATATCGCAGTAATACGATCGAGCAAGCTAGGAACGTGGCTCGAACGAGAAATAAAACAACCGGTTCGATTCTTCCACAGACCTCCCCGAGATACCAGCGAAATAAAAGAGAAAATTTAACTAATTTAACCTGGTGACACAGAGCTCCAATTTCTCGGCGAAGCCATCCAAAGGCGACGATTTATCGTCCAGAGACATCTCCTCTATCCAGAAACGGAAATAACCGAAGTTGGTTCTCCGTGAGCGTGGGCTGCCAGTAAATCCCCCCAGTTCAAAGTAATCTAATTCGGAGTTATTCCTCCGTAGGAGTAGCGAACGCGGCCTGTATCGGTCCCGTATCCCATAATAGATAATACCGACGCGTATCGGGCAGGGCTTATTTACCGTCGCGTATCGCGTTCATAGTATTCACAGGCACGCCACAGTCCGAGAGGGGTCGCAGCGCCCGATGGGGTCGAAGGTTCGACCGTGGGTTTCGCGTTCGAGAGGCCACACACGAAACACAATGGAACGGGACCCGATAAACCGGCCGCTGGATTTATCGGCGCCATATTTAGCGAGGAAATCGCACCTACGTTGGAAATATACGACCGTACACTGGATGTGCCCAACCTGGGGCTGCTCGTGGACACGTAGAAAAGCGTGGATCGAGGGAAACCGTCCCACCGGCAGCTGACCACCGCGATTTCCCGATAAATCACCGCTACTTTACACGCTCGGCGAATTAAAACTCACGATCGACGAGGGCTTATTTCGTTACGATCCCGACCGGGATGAACGCGTTGTTATCTTCGAATTCGACGTCCCTCGTAATACGTTCGCGCTGTCTTTGCAGCGGAAACTAAATCCAAACTAGCAACCCACCTACGGTCGCGTGGAAAATTGTCGAACTCCATTTTCGAGCGGAGAGATTCAAATCTGGGGGAAAAGGTTACTCGATGCTGGATAAATCGTTCGAACTGATTATCGAAGAGGTAAATTAATCATTGAAGCTACACTTGTTTTATTCTAGCTTTAAAGATAGAATCACTATCAAAATCAAGTTCAACCCGCGAAGCAACCCTCAACCCCTTTAAATAACTCTAAAGATAGAATTAAGATGCATGAAAACTTCGACTGAATAGTTTCTTTGGTCAATTATTACGAATAATAAATATAATATTTACAAAGCTTTTACAGCGTGAGAAAGATGTATCCCTATTATATTTACCTCATAATCGCTTGGAGTTTTCAAGTTGAACCCGCGAAGCAAACCCTCAACCCCCTCGAAGTTCGTTCCCGTTTCGTCTCTCGATTAATTGTCGGAGCTGACGTTTCTTGGGCGCGATTATTCTCGTTCCCCCGGCTACAGCGAACAAACGAACGCCATGAATCTTAAATTTTATTCAAACGCCACGAGCCCGTCGAGGATAAATATCTCCAAGCCGCTAATCATCTTTCTATTGCACCCCGGATTCAGCTTTCGCCTGTTTCTTTTTTTTTTTTTGTTACCACCGTCGACTGTGTATCGGAATCGATTAATCCTGGACTCGCGTGGCGGTCGTTCGTTATCCTCGCGGGATACCCGAGGCGCCAAGGACGCGTCTCCACGAGGGAAATTCGCATTTCCCTCCCGGCTAGGCGTCCGTTCCTCGTCGCGGGCCATTTTCTTCCCGTTACTCGCGTCGTCCGCTCTGAAATAACTCGCCAAGACTGCCTCGGCATCGATCGAAGCTTAATAATAGCCGCGGCATCGTTCTACGCGACTATTTTTAGCATTACCCAGTCATCGCGACCCACAGCCAGCGATACCGGCAATTTTCAATGGCAATCGTTTAACGCTGAGCGTCGCGACGCAACGATACCATTTTTAGAATTTTTAAAGAAAGAAGTCCAAAGCTACAAAGTTGCTCGCTAAATCTAGCAACCAAAACACTCATGGTCGTTCAATAATCGAAGTATGGTAGCATATCAATATAATAATATTGATTTTACTTCCATACTTCCTTGCTGGACGTCTAAAAGAAATTTGCCTGATTTTTATATGACCCTGAAACTTTTTTTAGTACTTGAAGTGGATCGTTTACTAAAAACAATATCAAAAGAGTAATTCCAGTGTGCTTATGGGATCAGAAGATTTTTAAATTCAATTTTTTTTAACTTCAAATATGCAATCTGTAACCTTTAACCCCTTGTTATACCATGACGAGTCTGACTGGTGAGTTCTTCATGTCAAGTTTCACAATTACGAAGCTCACTCCTTATCGAGTCTTATAAATCGAAATCAACACATTTTTACATTTACATTAGGAATCTATTCTCTTTCATGATCAAAATTAAACACTATATGTTTGAAAAATTACATTAAAGGGGTTAAAATCGAAGTGTCATGCTACTTAAAATTGATTTTACGATTAATAAATAAATTAGTTGGGCAAGATAGCCGGTGTTCGCAGTATCGTAGGTGCTCCCAGAATAGCAGCTCGCGCAAGCTCGCGAGTTCAACGCTGGATGATCGATCGATCTTCCCGTCCCGGCCATTCGAAACGCGAACATCGAATAAAACTTACCACCTCGTTCTCGCCCGTAGCCCCGTGGATTATTTTCGGAGGGGGGGGGGCGAAAAATCGCGAAAGGGAGAGAAGCGGCGGCGAGACGATAAATAAAATCGAGCGGTGAATTATTTTTATATCGAGGGGAGATCCCGCGGCTACGAATTCCCGCCACGTCGAAACATTGGAACGAGCAAAACGACGCGTTCCGCGGGCGAACGTGCGACGCCACGGGGGGTTCCAGAACCCAGGCGGAAAGGAAAAACGAGCAACAGCGACGCGGATTCCGAAGGAACGCCAGGGATGCAGAAAGAAATCGACCGAGCTACACGGCTCTGTCTGACAAATAACCGGACGGGGAGTTTCTGTTATGCACGCTGTAATCTTCGATCTATCCACGCATACCGATAATGCTTCAATCGCCAGGTTTCGTCTAAATCTTCAACCCCTCCTCGTGCAACCAAATTTCAAGCTCTCTTCTTCTGCGAAGCTGTTCTCTATAACGGTGGTCCATACGTTCTTCGTTTCTTTGTGGAATTATTTTCGTACCACACTTTTAATAAATTTATTTGCATGGACGATGCGTTTCGGAGGAATTTCGTACTCTGTATTTTAATTAACAGTAGAACTAACGACAATTATAGTGTATTTATTCATTCTCTTATAGAAAATTACGATAAATTTTCCAAAATGCAGTTGAGTTTTATTAGGAATTATTTTTTATTAAAAATACTTTTGGCAATTCTTGTATTATACTTGCATTTTTTTTTAAATTGAAATATGATATGATAAATCTATTTATCACTGAAGAGTCCAAAATCTATTTTGGTAGAACGTTTAAATGAATGTATCTGTTTTCCAACGATCGAGATTGTTTTTTAAACTGAAAATGGAGCTTCGAGATTTATTTCTATACGATTACTATTGTTTTTATTTACACCGTCTCGTTTATTTCTCAGATAGCCAGCGTAAAAAGCTGGTGGTTGCATCGTAACCGACCAGTTTTCTCGGGAGATTCGCGAGCGTTAACAAGCGTTTCGGCGCGGGACGGTTAACCGCAGCACGCTCGCGTTTACCGCTTCCGGAAGCGTTCTCGAGCTTTCAGATTAATTCCTTACGAGTTTTTATCTCACCACGAAGGGAGTTCTGACTCTACCAGCGATCCGATCATTAGAAAATTTCTTTATTATTCTCGTTCGCAATATCGTTGGAAGCGAGAACAAAATGGAATTTTTTTCTTGGAAATTCTTATTAAAGGTTTCTTTTTTAATTCAGTTCGAATCTACGCTTTAAAAGTTCCAGTGAAAGCCTCGAAAAGAAAAGCGTATGAACCACTGGCTGTGCCACGTTTCCTGCAACGTAATTATCGAAGTCCATCGAACGACTTGGAGAAAGCATCGCCGTTAGAAAATAAACTCGGAACTCGTCGCGAGCCAAAGCGTCATAAAAAATGATTTATGAAGCTACTAAACGGTCGCGATTATTACGCCGCACGTCAGACACACCGTTTAGGCAATCTTTCACAGCCTAAACTGTGTTTGCGTGTTTCTTTCGCGGGCTGTTACTTTCCAATGAGTTTCAGGGATTGTATATCTAAACATACAGTGCGTTACGGATTTCGAAACTGAATTAGATCTAAAATACATGAGTGTACACGTACATTTTAGTGATTTAACACCTTGTGACAAATTTTTTTTAGTTTCGGTCTAGTAAAAACTATTTTAGACTGGCAATCAACATGTTAAATAACCCTTCTAGGTATTCACCCCTTGCTACTGTAAATGACTGATTACTAGTTCGGGGTTCGTGAAAATCCTGGTATAAATTCTGTTACTGAGATTCTCTATAATCGTAAACAACACTAAAAGCATTCGAAGTAAATATACTCTTCGCTTGGTGCAACACAAATCATCTCGATCGCGTCCTGTATTAAAAACAATCACGAGATAATCGATGTTCCACAATATTGCGACAAGATAAATGCAACGAGAGTTTAATGTCCAGCTGGGCCCATATAGGAATGAAATACGACGTCCTGGCTCGATATAGGATCGCGAATGGCTGAGAGTATCATCGAGCAAAATTGCTGCTAATTTTGAATCGTTCGGTTTCCCCGACAAAGCGGCAATCAACGCGCTTCCATCGACCTCTGATCGACTCCCACGCGCGCCAGGACTCCTTCCTTCCCGCCAAAGCAGTCAATGAACCTATCCGTCGGCAACAGACTCTCGCGAAGGGTCGGTGGTCTCCGAGAAACACGTCCACGTGCGTCTCGCGTAGGTCTCGACCGGGAAAGCGACGAGGATCGTTGACCCCCGACCTTTCCACGACGCCCAGCCGACCTTGAGATCCCCGACGAAGATTCCCGTTCCTTGGGCCGAACCTTCTGCCACGCGGTGGCGAGGACCGACCAATTACGAGGCGCGAGTAACGCGCGACTCGAGGCCTGCGCTCCGGTGCAACAGGCCAGAATGCACCGTGCACTCTCCTCGGGGACGTTGACCCCGTTCCGCGACGAGCACGGTCCCATCCCGCGGCTCTTCCTCCTTTTACGTCGATCCCACCGAGCCCGGGATCGATACGTGCAACGACTTCCTCGTGGCTAAAGGTTTAAGGGGTCTTCGGGACCAGGGATTCTCAACGGGGGTCGCGCTGACCATCCCTGGGGTGGTCTTGGAACACTTGTGGGCCAAAATTTACTCCCCAATCCATTGCACTCTTCGTTGGAAGCTTTATCCTAAATGTATTGTGGCAGCTTGCTATATGGAGGAAGAGAAAAAAGAGAAAAAATTTGTTTTGGGGACCTGACAGTGGGACTCATGGGAGTAGAGCAACTTTAGCAGACCCTTAGACACCTTGGACGCTGGAATATTCGATGGTGACACAGTACCACAAATATTTGTTAAAGGCACACACCTGTATGCATATCGGAGTTGTACGTGGAATTATAAATATTTTTGTACCTGTCAAATTTAATCTAGATCTAAGTGAAACCCTAGAAACTGACTCCTACGCAATTCTGTAATTTCTTGTCAATGCACACTTACAATTGAAACAAATCTCGACGGAAATTGCATTCAAATTCCAGGTCAGAAAGGGTCAAGAAGCTGATTTTAGAGGGCCCCAGTGTGCTCCGAGGTTGCCAAAAAATAGTGTCCGTGGTAATTTCAGGGTTCACTTTCGATTTCAAGTGAGGTCGTGCAGCAGCACTACGGAGGTTTCGCGAAGAATCAGGAATATTCCCGGGCAATATGAAAAATGAAACGATCCGCGAAGGAGGCAGAAACAACGGACAATAACGTCGCTGTAAATGTTGCGGCACGACAATCGCGTAACTGAGGGAAGAGAAAGGGCAGCGAAGAACTCCCGAGGACGATCCTCCCGCGCCGAGACAAAAGAGGAGAACGAGAGATAAGACAACGGGAAATCGCTACTAGCCAGCGAAATCTGTGTCACGGGTAACTCGAACGTAACACGAAGGTTCGCGCGAGAGGGAAGAACCCGACCAGCAGCCAACGGGGGTCGCATAATCGCTTTATCTGTTCCAGTGTTTCTCAACCTCGACCCGCGAGTCCCCCTTTAGGGCTCTGTTTATCTCTTACGATTGCTGTTCGATGATAAAAATAATAGTATACAGCCCTCTTGCATTAATTTGCGGTAGGTACACTTGCGATCACCAACCACCCCTGTATCGCGACTTTCCCTTCCGTGAGAATTGTACCGCCGTAGATAAACACATCGTAACATTTCTCTATAAATCACTCGTAACGAGACCACGTCCTGTATAGGCGCGTAGATAGAAAGAAAGGCTGATACCTCGACTACAGAGCGTTGTATTACTGGGATTTTTAATATTGTACACTGGTACTTACGGAATATCAACCCCCAAATTGGACTTTAGCATTGGTTAACCCTTTAACAAAATATCTGATCCATATGAAACCATTATTGACTCAAGCAAAACATTTGGTGCTGCTATGATGACGATCCAGAACAAAATCTACAAAATTATCTAGTGAAAATTACCCCAAATTTCATACTAAACGTAATTTTAACTTGAACTGATTCAAACAAAAAATTTGGTGGTATGATGTTAATGATTTAGAACAAAATCTACAAAATTATCTAGTGAAAGCTTCCCCTAATATTACGCTAAACTAAATTTTAATTCGCATATCTTTGCCTGTGATATTATGTCGTATGCTTTGTGTTATTTTTTTAGGCGACAGTGGTACCGAAAAATGAAGCGTGGACCAGCGGGGAGGGGGAAATAGGACCACCCGTTGAGAGACTCTGATCCATCCGTTCGTTTCGAGGAACGAGTGTCGTCGTTCCCGCGCCGTTCGTTGGAAAACGCCATCGGAAGCACGGTAACTGCGCTTCCGTGCAACACTTGGCGAGCACACCCTCATTACCCGCCCACTCGCAACAAGCACGTAAACGAAAGAAACACGGAAAGAAACGAGGAACACGAAGAGCTTCCTGGGGCTGAGAGATTGCCCCTCGAAGTCGAAGTTCGCGCCGGGACGCGTCGCATGGGAACGCCACCGGTTTCTTATCTCCGCGAGGGGATGGAACGTAAAATAAATATGCGAGAAGTTTGATGAGAAACGCGTGAATCGCGTGAGAATCGAAGAAAGAACAAACCCGAACGCTGGAGGAAATTTAAATCGACTCGAAACGTTGATCGTTGTTAAATAAATTTCTCGACCCTTTGCACGCTTCTCTTACCTCGAGACTTTTATTTCTCCCTACGATACATTGATTTCCATTTTCCCTTTGAGAGAAATTCAGCTACGGGGTGAAAAAATAGCTGACCTTCGACGCTCCAGAACCACGAACAACGAGGAAACATGATATAATAATTCCCTACGAACTGCACTATTTTTGTCTGTAACGATTTTCGATAAAACCAATACCGAGGGAATTATGTGAGCGAACCAATCCGCAGTTACGGTACAGCGAGAACGATACCTTCGCCTGTACAACTATTTCTATACCTGTGCGTTTCAATATTCGACGTTTCCAAAGATTTCTAATAATCCGATAATTTCTGTAACAGGAACTGTGTGATTCCACCTAATTTTCACTCGACCGCGAATTAACCAGCTCGCGTTCCTATCGCTTTCCATAATCAAGATTCCTCTTAATTCCGGGGGATTCGTACAAAACGCCACCGATCTCTACTCGTTTTACAACGCGAGGTCTATTAACGGTAATACACTATCGGCTGATTCAGAGCTTTGTCTCATTACTGTATGATTCACAAATCTATTAGACACCATTAACTTATGATTGGATGATTGCTCGAGTGAGCATTCTGCTAAACGTTTTAATTAAGGAAACTGTTCCGTTGACCTCTCAGGGAATGACACGCTTGATCCAAGACGAACGAGAATTTTAAATAGTTAGAAATTCTTCTGACCGAGTAATCACTCAATGGCACTATGAAAGAGATTTTATTTAATTCATTGTCTTGGATTTTGTTTGGGTATTACTATACTTTACATTTAATCTCTGCAATTTATTTGACGAAATTACAATGTTAAAAATCGCGAAATGTCAGAGAAGAGAGTACATCGTTCTTGTACTTCACAGTTAACGCTAAATAATGGTAACCAACGTGAACCAGAGTGGTCAACAAGATTCCTGGGAACCGTGGCGCGTACGTTGCGTATCAGACGTCTGTGTTTTCTCGTTTGAAAGTAAACGTGAGTAAATATTCGAGGAAGGGACGCGAGTTCTCGGGGCTGTAGTATCTCAGCTGTCAGGAAATCGTGCGGATGGAGGCACGGAAGGAATCACGGGTCCGATAGGGCGAAGGTTCGACGGGCGACAGCTCTGTGTGCGTGTGCGTACGCTCGAAGAAACGATAGGATAGGCCAAAAGGGGTTAGGTGGCGGCTCGCGTGGAACTGTATAATTAGATTAGGTACAAGTCGCATTAGCATGTCATGCATATTCTATGAGGCGCGGACTCGACGTCGAGGTGGGAATCATATTGCGTTCGGTAGTCTCTCGATGCAGTTCCCTCTGGTTTCTACGCCCCTCAGCCGTTCCTCTCGCTCTCTTTGCATTCGAGACCTAACACACCCCCTCGCTACCTCTTCTTCTCCTTTTGTTTTCGCGCTTTTCGTATCGCCACCAACCCCCCCTGGTTCCTCTTGTTATTCGTTCGTTAAGCCCCGCGAACCCGGCACCGAGGAACACGAATTACCACCTCCGAAAAAGAACCCGGGCAACCAAACGATAATCGATTCCCTGTCTGCTCGTCGCGTCGTTTCAGACACGGCTGACACTAGTCGAATAATTTAATACCGGAGTACTTTGTTGGCGTTTTGATAGTACGAATACACTTTCGAGTACTCGAGTATCGATATTCGAATAGTATTTGTCGAGTATCGTCGTTCGAATACGTCACTACTCTTGGAATATCGTGTAAGAAATACTTGAGTACTTAGGAATACCACTATTCCAACGCTTGAGGACTGGAGTATTACCACAGACGAGGTATACGAGTAGACCTTATGTATAATATATTTTTTGGTCCATTTTTCTGGGGACCTCCCAACGTTGTTAGAATTTCTAAATATTCTTTATTAAAATACGCGTTGATTGCATTTTGAAACATTGAAATCCTCCAATCCGTTCAGGAGTTATACGCATGAAAGATCGGGGGAATCATTCATTCATGGTCAGACATATTATTCTCGGTAAAGAATTTTTTTCTCAAAAGTGGGTAGGATTTCAAGGGTATGTCTATTGACCAAAAATGATTATGATTCACCCCTGCAACTGAAAATAATTTTTTTAGAACGATTTGAAATTTTTTAATTTCGTCGAAAAATTTCACACCTTCTCGAATTTTTTTCTCGAAAGTGGGTAGGATTTCGAGGGTACGTCTAATGATAAAAAATGGTTATAATTGACCCCTGCAAGCAAAAATAATTTTTCCAGAACGATTTGAAATTTTTTTTTTTCGTTGAAAATTTAGGCACCTACCCCCTGTCGATTTTTCTTAAAAATTCCTTTTTCATTTTTAGTAATTTTGTTTAACGCCCGACAGAAAAGTTGTCTAATACTTTTTGGTAGGTACTCAAGAGCTCTATTTCAGAAAAAAGTTTCATTGAAATATATTCACTATTGTAGGAGTTTTGGCTATTTGAAAATTTGACCATTTTTATGGGGTTTTCCTCATTTTGCGAGGTCAAGGATCAACTTTTCGATTATTTTTGCGATTTGTACATATTCTCCACCAAAATACGCGTAGTTTGTTTTTTTAAACGTTAAAATCGCCCTATCCGTTCAGGAGTTATGACGTTTTAAAGATTTGCATGAAATTTCAGGGGAATAAACCAACGGTATGGTCAGACATTGTATTTTTGGTAAAGAATTTTTATCTCAAAAGTGCGTAGGAATTCGAGGGTATGTCTGTTGACCAAAAATGATCGTAATTGACCCTCGCAGCTAAAAATAATTTTTTCAGAACGATTTGAAATTTTTTAATTTTGTCGAATTTGTTTCATGACGTTTTCGAGACTCCACAGAAATTGAAACAAGGAAGAACGAGGTGGCCAAGATATGGGGTTATAAACGCTCGATCACGATTCTCGATAGACTTCTCCAAATACCTCGTCACGAAGTATGACAGACCTCGTGAACTATTCATTTCTCGATAATCTACTTGGTATTTTTATACGCAGAACAGTGAGGAAGATCGATTCGTTGCATAAAATATGCGCAATTTCAGTTGGAACGAAGCGTGCGCACACTGAAATATATTGTTGCATTCGCGTTGGGAGTTATATTATGATTATTATTAGATCCAGTAATGATATTACTTATTAAAATACAGGAACATAATTTAACTAATTGCTTAACCTCACGAAACGGTATTGCTTTTTTAAAATCGTGAACATCAAGGGCGAAAATTCTCGTAACGCGATTATTTCGGAGTATTTGTAGAGTTAAGGAATTATATTAGTAACAATCGTTGTTAAGAAATATTATTTTACAGTAGCAAACTTTACAGGACGAAATAACGAGTCGATCGACGAACAGGATTCGACAGCTACGAAGCATTTTCACTCGGTTGCCCGAGCCGCGGAAAAATTCGCGTCGGAGACGATTGGAATCTGAAAGAATAGAAATGGACGAGGAACTGGAATCGGTATGGCGTGCTGTTGAAGCGTGAAATGAGAACGTGCTGGAGTGTCTGTAAAGGAGCGAGCTTTCAAAGCACGAGCAGTTACAATCAGGGCAAGGTCGTAACCGGCGTGCCGAAGGCGCTCCTTCTCTTTCCGCGAATCATTCCGCCGTGCAATCGTTGCATCGGAACATAAACAGAATTACGAATAGACCCGTGCCTTTGAATTCGCGATTGAAATTACCGTCTACGTGAAACGACTGACCAACCCAAATCCACAGATCACAAACGCATTCGCGATAAAACAAAGAATTAATTTCAACGACCAGAAAAAAATCAACCCTTAACGCGTCGACGTCGTTCGATCTGTGGGATTAATACGCGAGGAACGAAAGGTTTCAGAGAGCTCTGTCTCACGGTAGAATCACTCGGTAACAGTCCGTCCACGGAATACCAACGACGCAATATTTTACAACTAAATTGAACGACCAATACGCCGACAGACGTGAGTATGCAATATTCATAGACCAGTCGCGTCTCTTGTCTCGTTATGCAACCGATCGTGTTTTTCCCGCGTGCTCGCGGAGGCCTGTGTCTGACTTCTGCTTCCTAGAAAGACGTTTAACGGCGACAAACAGTGATTCATCGGTTCTACGTGTAACGAGGCGCAGACTGTTTGTCGGTGTCGAGAAAGGAACGACGATATTGAATGACATTAAACGCGTCAGGGTCGTTTGAATTCCAATAAAAATTAATTTTCGAAAAACCTTGCAGCAACGAAAAAGCTGCCAGACAATTTTACGTTTTATTTAGTCGCAAGATCCAGACATTACGGCCATTTCGTCCTGGATCTGCTAATGGACTCTTCAGCGAGGCTATTCCAGATACTGCCTTATAAATGCATCCATTAGTTTTTAACCCCCTATACGCCGAGCCATTAGATTAAACTCACGATTTTAAAAGAGCAAATAAATTTCCTTCGACCCTGATCTTATCCGAATATGACTTGCATACCGAGCTTAAGTTACTGCAGGGTCTATAAATAAATCTATACTTAATAAATTTACTTATGGAGTTACTTGAAACCTATGATTTAAGAATCTATCAATTCCACGAGTGTTAGACTTCATATTTAATGTTACATAAATATTATCTTTTTAATAAAACCAAGAATATGGCGAGTGTTTAGCGTTTATGGCGACCAGTGGAGGTTTCAGGTTTCTATATTTTTATAAGAAACACTGATCCGTGTTTCGCGTCTTTCCTTCGAGATTAGCAGTTCCAATTCCCTAATATTCGTAAACGTACGATCTCCGGAGGCGCGGAAAGTTTCCAAGCGGTCCGTCGGCGGAATCAGTGAAATGAAAGCGAGGAGAACGAGGAGAAAAGCCAGCGAATCTCCCGAGCCCCGTGCGACGAGACACCACCCCGGGTTGTAACATCGTGTCAGAAGACACGAGAAAGATCCGTCGACGAAATTGCCAGCTCCCTTTCGCCCTGACAGCCAATGAGACCGCTTTTCATTCGACGAAAGAAATTCTGACGATCCCTGTCCCCCGGTATCTCGCGACCCTCGTTCGAGATAATAAAGTAACTTTTTATCGACCCCCTCCATGGTCGACTCGAACGTCGGAAATTGAAGACGATTTAACTGGAGGAAGATCGCGAGACTCGCGTTCTTGCGATTCAGGATAATTTTTAACGCGATTAAAACGACGGGGACTGGACGTTCCACCTCTCGATTTATGCAGGCGACGAATGGGGGATTGTTATAGAGAATTATATTAAAAAGAATCGAAGTTTGTTACTGCAGGATTAAAGTTACACTTTTATTTTCCATAAAGTAGAGTCGGCTGAGTGGCTATTCCAAGATTTCTGCAAATCAGCGATTCTAACGACGCGCATAGTGGAGTGACCAAGGAACCTGGAGTTTACGAGGTAGGTAATAAAGGGACAACCGTGTCGCGTGTATGGTTAATTTGCACGACGTCGGATGAATCGTCTATGGTCGTGGAACGTTCCCGGGGAATATTCCGGATTTATACGGTTGCACGACCGGCTCTCCAGAAATGGAAGTCCTCGGGGAACGGAAGCGAATGTTTCCAGAGGATCGGAGATGAAAATATCAATAGTCGGAGGGGGAACGGTATCGCTACGAGCGAAAAGGGATGAAATAAAGTCGTATACCGTCATCGCAGTATTTTTCTTCGGTGGTTCGCGAGCTTACACATCCGGCGTCTTGGCACCGGCAATATCTCGTCCAACCCCCGTCTCTCCCGTTCCCCCTTTCCGCCCCGTCTATCCTTTGTCCATGGATCCCCGGAGCATGCCGGAGCGACTCGTGCAATACGACGTTTCGAAAAACGTATTACAGGCTTATCCTCCCGTTCTGCTCGTCGAAGAAGAAAACAACGTCTGCGACGGCGAATTCGAATTCGAATTCGAATTCGTATTCGTATTTGTGTTTATGCGATCGTTACACCCTGTCCACCGCTATCGGTTTGCTTTTCAATTAGCTCGATGTGTCACCGTTTCGACCCCTTGCCCGATCGAAACTCGCGTTTCGAAATTACACGTGTCGATGTCACTTAACCCTACCCCGTTGCATGAATTTCACCTACGCGCCAGGATCTTTAACCCTTACTCGTTCCCCTCTGCAATCATATGGCGAGCTACTTTTATTCACCAACCTGCTATTAGGCTCGAATCGATTCCACCCACAATTTCTTTTTTGATATTTATTTGCGATTATAAATAGCTCTGTCTTATGGTACTCTAATAGAAAAAAGAACGAATAGGTAGATAAAAATTCTAAGAATATGAAACTAAAGATAAAGTTTGTATAGCAAAGAGGACTAAAAAGGTTTAATGATTTTTCTATTTCTTTTTTTAGTTTTTATTTACGATGAGAAATAGCTCTGTTCTCAATATGAAACAAAATTATAGTACTGTAATAAAAAACGAACAGGTAAACAGGAATTCTAAAAGTGTGTAACTAAAGATCTTTTTGTATTATTTCTTCCTACGCTTGTATACAAAAGAAGACTAGAATCGTTCAATAATTTTCCCATTTCTTTTTTAGTTTTTATTTACGATGATAAATAGCTCTGTTCTCTGATATATATGGAACAGAATTGTGGCGTTTCAATCGAAAAACGAACAGATAGAAATTCTAAATTTTTTAATTTCTCCCCGAAGGAAAGTCCGTTCATCGAGCCTTTCCACGTAGATCTCCTTTTGTCCCGAGTTCCGTTTTAATTGATTCCGCCGATTAAATTTCGTTCGCCTCCTCGATTGGATCGGGGTTAAATTTAGGGCCAGCCTGAATAATTTCAATCCGAAACTGTCTGCCGTCCTTAATTAGGTCCAGTCGGATAGTTTAATTGCTCGACGCTGGCCCGGGAACCAGCGTTAAAGGAAGCTCTATTTACGATACTTTCGGGCCACCTGTTACCGGAAACGAAAACGTCTCGTGTAATCGCGACGCGAAGTTCCTGCCGATTAAAACCAATCGCCGGCTTAACAATACCGGGATTGCAGTTTCAAATTGGATCTCGACTCTTCTTTTTATCATTGTAGCAATATAATTCCCTGTAAAATGTTCGCGTTAAATCGGATACACTGTCGAAACAATCTTCGATCTCTTTGGCTGTCAGCTATAAATACACGGTGTCGAAGAAAAATCGCGTTACACTCGCGGACACCGCGAAGTTGGTCAAGTTTGCAACCCGAGCGCGAGAACGGTAATGGCGCGTTTGAAATTTACTTCGATGTTTATCGATAAAGGGAAAATGCGTTCGAACCGTCGTTTCGTTCTGAATAGCAACAGGCACGTCGTAAATCCTGAAGTGTTGAAACCATCGTAATCAGCGAACCGCTTTCAATGGTCTTCTACTTACGGAGAGTGAACTCGGTCATGGTTCTAAGCAGAAATTCCATTACAGACTTCCAGACTGTTTCCAATCGATAGTTTCTAGGTAACGCAATCAACGAATTAGCATGTCGCCGTAAGGAAACAATTAACCTAGAAAAAAAATGACCGTTTCAATTACGACGGTCGATTAAGCAGCTCGAACGCGTGAACTTGAACCGATCCAGTCGCGTATCTTACTCGAAACAAACGATCGATCCTTCTTTCAAAAAGAATTCTACGAACCCATTCGAGATCACGGAATCGCGGAGATCGCGACAAATTAAGACCCGTCCGGTCCAGGGAGGCGCGATTAATCTTCGTTCGAAAGTAAACTCGAATTAGTTACGAGACGTAGTACACCGTGGAGCATGATCTATCGAGCTAATGCGCGATCGTGATTAAATCTCAGGGGGCCAGCGAACCCAATATTTCACCGGAAGATGAACTCGCCGACTGATAGCGGGGGCCGATCGTAAATGCAAGAAGTAATACGCTCGCGCGAATGCAATTGTTGGAAGACGGAGAAGATGGTCTTATCTCTAAAACGGGGATGGCAAGGATCGATGCTCCGGGGCTCCAGCCCCGGTACTTTCCTCGACCATCCTTATTTTCTTGCCCCGAGGAAACAGGGGAGGACCTTTTGCTTTCAACCGGCAGCAGCCTTCCCCGTCGTTTCGCCCTCGGAACTTCGTCTTTCGGATTCCAGATTGGGGTTGCGCCACTTCGCGGGATCGATAAATCACGGGCGCCTCGCTCGAATCGCGATTCTTCGAAATTCATTTCGCCAAAGGAGGATCAAACCGTCCCGGAAACGGTCCACTAGTTCGAAATTCATCGAAGACCACCAGGGGGGAATCACTTGTTTACTCGAACACGAACTTTGCCTAGGAGCAATAGTCTCTCGTTGTATGCACCGATGTATAGTACGGATAGTTGCAACAAATTGATCCCTTCTACTATTAACAGTGGACGAAATTATTTACAGTCTCAAAAAACAAGGCTCTCAAAGTCTCAAAGTCTCCAAGAATGATGATTTTAATTTAGTTATAAGAAGAGAGTACAGTTTATATTATATATTGCAATAGTGCCTCGTTATATGCACGGATCTACGGTACGGATAGTTGCAACCAATTCATCCTACTATTTATAGTGGACGAAATTATTTAGTCTCGAAAACAAAGTCTCTCAAAGTCTCAAACTCTCCAAGAATGATGGTTTTAATTTAGTTATAAGAAGAGAGTACTGTTTATATTATATATTGCAATAGTGCCTCGTTATATGCACGGATCTACGGTACGGATAGTTGCAACCAATTCATCCTACTATTTAGAGTGGACGAAATTATTTACAGTCTCGAAAACAAAGTCTCTCGAAGTCTCAAAGTCTCCAAGAATGTTTTAATTTAATTAGAAGAGAGTACTGTTTATACATATTTCTAGCCAGTTTCTGTTATGGCTGCAATCAACTGACTCCGTAATATATTCGCTGTTTAACTATGCGTAGACACGTCTCATCTTGGCAAATATTTTCAAATCCCAACTTTCTCCGAGCACGTAAACACTGTGTCATCCGTGTCCTATGAACCCTAACCTCCGCGATATACGAAACTTCCTAAACCTCGCTTCGAAGTCTTCTTGAAAATGAATTTCAGCACAACGATAACAGACGCAACAGAGTATAGAATTTCAGATCATCGATACACAGCTTGGATTCGCATAATAATATAATGGATGCCCTAGATGAGAGATCCGAGAAACTTCTGATGTTCTGACGTGGATATAGTTTGTGTAAACGTTAGGATAGGCAACAACTTAAAATCGATCGTACAACACGGTTGTTTAGTTCTAAGTCCTTGTTATTGAAATGTTGCGTAAAATAAACGTAGTTAAGTTTTAAGAGTTTGACTAGCTATAAGTTCTTAACTACTCACTCGTCATCAAGTCTTATATGTATTAAAATGAACACATTTTTATATTTACGAAGTATTCATAAAACAAATCTATTCTCTCTCGTGGCCATTCCTTGTACGAACAAATTTAAAGAAAATTAAATAGCACACGTTTGAGAAAGTATTTGAAATTAAATCGTACGTCAAGTGGTTAAGAAAGAAGCTAATTCGACGAGTGAGGTTGTAAAGAGTACTACTTTTAAGGAAGTCTTTAAAATCTGGATTGTTCTGTCTTTCAAACGCAACTATGAAGCGGTGGAACGAGAGACGGCGCGTCGGGAGAGCTTAACGCGATGCTGTTCAACATAAGCTCCGGGGTTCAGGGACCTTCCCCTACTCTAACTCCGTTAGCGTGGCACAGAAACGCTGGCTGGTGCCGTATTATGCGTGGGCGTCCCGTACTACTTAACAGAATGCAACATGCAAACCGAGAGAAAGTTTCGTTACTCGAGTGCCCGTGTGGTGGGGGGTGGCGTCCCGGTGGCCTTGAGTGATCAATTGATTTTGTCTCCACCCAACCAAGCTCACCATATATCAAATATAACGAAAATTTCTACTAACGAATAACATATACACGTCTTACAAAAATTAGAATTTTAATCGTAGAATAAAGTTATTAGATTAATACAACTCTATTTGCTGAACATTCTTTTCAACACGATGGGTCAAAGTTAATCCGCGTAGATTCTGTATCGTAAAAATACGACAATAAATTACACGGTAAGGCGATGGAGAATAAGAGGACGAGCAAGGAAGGCCAAGAAGGGAGACCCTGTGTCTGACAGGTATATTAATAGTAATCTCGCCGCTTATCTTCTAAGTCGATCGAAAGGCTTCGATCATCGAAGGACATAATTACCATCGATGATTGGACAGATACTCGAAGACGGGCGACGACCACGGTCGATGACAATGAACGATCCGTCGGGATCGATGATCCTTGGGGTTTATCGAAGACGCTTCCGGCGTGTCCTCTCGATCGTACCGGATCGATAGTCGCTTGACTGTCCAGCGCCTTCGAGCAGGCATCGATAGCCCGTCGCCTGACGGTTAATTAATTCGCCGGCTAACGTAATTACGCGAAGCTCCCAGCGTGTACGACCGATACAGGGACGCGTGTGCGTGCATGCGTGAGTGTGTACGAGGCTCGACGATCCGCGATCGGGTGATCGGACGATCCTGCAACGGGTGTTCACGGATTTATGGCCGTGCGAGGATGATCTTGTTAATTTGAACGCGGGATCCACGTCACGGGCCATGTAGTACTTCTCGAAAAGGATTATTAGTAACGCGATCCACGCGAACGGGATAAGCGTTGGTTAAATAGACGGAATATCGATTCCCAGAGTGGAACCAGTCGAACGGGATGTCGGCTTGTCAACTGCAGGGCACTGTCCAAGTTCTTATCCGGACAACAATTTCGAACGATTGAAAGATAAATTAATTCGTTAAATAGAATGACCAATTCTCAGCGTCCGTTTAAATATAATTTTTGCAAGGTGTACTGTTACATTGTCTATGTGACTTCTGCCCGGATTCCAACAATGAAACGCAACTAACCTTCACGCGATGTCAAATTGACGTCGCGTGCCCAAGGCGACTGTTAATAGATCTCCCACACGCGACTCGATAGTTTACGGTGCACAGTAGTTGCTCGCGATTTAGGATACTGTTGTATTCGTAACAAAATAACGCACCAAATTAATCGTATACGCGAGATACGAACTGGCCACCGGTCGAAGACTAAACTGAATTGTATTAAAAAGGGCGACAAAAGCAAAGTGATCCATATATGGGTGACAGGACGTTTCTCCGCACAAACCAAATTAATTCTTATTATTATAAATTAATTCGAACCGCCAGGAACAAAAATATACACCGTGTATAACCCAAGGCGTGCAACCTTAATTACTTGCATCTCGAAAATGATCGATCGTTCGTGTCTTACATATTCTATCCGGGGATTCGTAATTTACCGGTGTTGCGAAAGAGCGTTAAAGTCGAAGGTGGACAAGTCCTTCCCTTATTGGTAACACGTATCAATTTTCGAGCATCGCGTTCAGCCGTGGAATAGGTATCGAAACAAGCAGTCATTAATATTAGTAAGATGTATAGCTCGACAACTTTAATAAGAGCCCCTAGGTAGCGGCGTAGACGTGTTATAAGTGGCAAAGACGAGACCAGGAGATCAGGCTATCTCCTAGACCTATAGCCTTTCTAGTGTCATACGATACTGGTTAAAGCAACCAAGACTACGAAAGGACGACGAGGATCAACGTCGTACAGGGTTCAAGGATCCTATTTCACTTGTTGAGCTAGACTCGTTGACATTTCTTGCAGCGATACAATTGAAACATCCAGTATTATTGAGACCTTAACCGGATAACAATGTAGTTGCACACGATCGAGCGTCGTTAAAATATTTTTGTACAAAGAATAATACAATTATCATGGGCCCCTGGACTTGAATATTACAGCATTAAAATTATTATTTTAATACCCCTGCGCGAAGAAACATATTTCGACGAGTTTTGTACATTTCAATATAAAAAGTTACGTGCACGGTAAAGTGTATCAGATTATGGGAAATCGTGGTAATCAAAATTACTGTAAATAATTAAGCCCGACATACACGATACGAAGATAATTTTGCATGTTTTTAACGTTTGGACACGGTCTCGATTCAATGACTGTAATTTTGGAGTTACATTATATTAGCTTCAACCCCCGTTCGGTGGACCTGTAAATTTACATCTAAATGTTGGTAAAATTATCAACGCGCGGATTTATTTTGTACACGATAATATCTGAACGACGCGAAATTACGTTTAATATACCTGTCCCTGATTTCGCGCAATTTCGTGGGGTTTTGGCCGCGGCGAAAAATGTTTAAATGCCACCTCTGCTGTTCGCCACTTGCTCCTGTCAGAGCCAAGCCGTTTGTATATAAAAAAAATACCTTGTTTTAATTAATAGTCGCGCGGAGTTTAAACGACGCGTTGAAAGCGAGACCTGTTAAAATTACCTCGTCGCGCTATTGAACGCAATAATGTTGCAATTTATACTGAAAACAGGGGGCCATTTTCTGATTCAGTTTCACCCGGTCTCGCTAAATTACCTTGTCTCTATCAACGATCGTCACTTTCACGCTCTTTAATGCGTGCACAAAAATCGTCGACGTAATCGAAACGTCAGAATATATTGAAGAATAAAAATATTGAACATTATAATTATCAATGACAAGAGTTAACAGTGGATATGGAATTGTTCTGTGTTGGAATATTCGAACGTTTCGGTGATTTAAATATTCGATGAATAAAAGTCGAATATACTATAGATTTAAATAGGGGTTGTGATATAAAAATTGTGGATTTTTATTTTGTCTTTAAAACGCGTTAACGCCAAATTTCTGCGCGAGATGGGAAATATTAACAGCTCAAGGTCTTTCTCGACCGTGTCAAACGCGACCCCCATTTTTACACCACCGTAAACTTCACCAATATGGTGGGGGGAGTCGTTCAGTGACCCTGAGCAGTCAATATTTTCTGTTCCACTGGTCACCGTACTCATCCGTCCAGTGGCCTACAAACGGGCGCAGGGGGAGATTGCGCTATCACTGACCCTCAAGGGCAACTGTTGCCTTCCTGATGGAGTGAACTGAGGAGACAGGATGTTATTTAGCTTATGGAACCAATCATGAGGCAACCTGTTCTCTAATTTTGGTCGAACGCATATCCTTCGCTCTAAATGGAAATCTGCATCTGTTTGACAAGTTTCAAACAGGCTCAGATTGTTTATTTATTTACCTATAGTTGGGGGAATTCTCTATACATGGCGATTTTAGTAACTGGGTTATAGATTTGAGTGAAGATATAAAAAAATAAAATGAAATTGGGTAGATTAGGGTACGATTTTTGTTCCAAGTGCAACTGTTTCTCTTTTACATAAATCGAATCCTTCGTTTATTGCCTGTATAAAAGATGTAATATAACGTCATAGAAAACTTTATATTGTATGAGATAATTTTTCCTGAAGGATATATTTTATTATCGGTAAAAATTGTGAAGGTTTCAAATGAATATTGAAAACAATTCAGATTGACGCAACTTGGATGAAATCATACATCACATAGCTAAAATTACTGACGTGCATCGTTCATATTGCACGTAATATATTCATTCGTTTACGCGATTAATACGTTCGATTAAACGGTATCGAAGTTTAGTAACCAATTCGTCAATACGCTCTGACCTACTCTGTAGCCTCTGACGCTAAAATAGCCATGGCTCGGGCGTCTACTCCTCGTCTATTTCAATTTTCCGTTTCGCCCGTTTCGTATCTCCGCTTCGCGATTGCGTTTCGGCCGTCGAAGCGGCAAAATATGCGTGGAGAGGCGTCGACGACGTATCGTTGAAACGTTTAATGCGTCCGGATTCGTGTGTCCCGATGCGGGTGGGATCCGAGCGGGTCACCGAATTACCGATAACCATGCCGGGGCCCTTCCAATGTAACGCGATCGATATTCACCGAGGACGAGACACGTCGACCGCGAATAACGAGTTTATCGGCCGGAGACCCAGATTCCTGGTAAACCTGTCCGTGGGAAAATCCAGGTCGACCGAGAAAGCGAATTCCGAATGCGAGACGCACAATTCGCTCGCGGCTTGCCGCTCGTTCGCTCGCTCGTGACACGAGGAAACGTGCCGGGCGGAATTATTATCGTCTCGCTCCGGGACCTTCGAGAGCCGAAAGCTCGTTCGCTTTCAACATCGATCGTGACTCGCGTCCGTCCCGACGCCGACGCCGTTTACGATTGATCCGTACCGAGACGATCGGAGACGATCACAACCCGGGACGCTGCGTCGACTTCATTAACGTTTATCGCCCTGTAATCCCTTATCTATCCTCCGATGATTGGGGGTGTCCTTTTTAACGCGTTCACTTAACAGGCCTCAGATTTCTTTAAACTGCTTCACATAAATTTATTTGACATTGTACGGAAATGTTGTTTCATACTTGTTTGTAGGTATCCATGAGCTCTATTTCCAGAAAAAATTTCAATGAGAGCCATTGACTATTGTAGGAGTTATGGACGTTTGATAATTGGAGAATTTTCATGGCGTTTTTTTTTACTTAAAGGAGTCAAAGAACAACTTTTTGAACATTCTTGGAATTTCTACGTATTCTTCACCGAAATACGTGTTGTTTGCATTTTGAAACTTTAAAATTGACCAATCTGTTCGGGAGTTTTGATTTTTTAAACATACGCATGCAATTTCAGGAGAATCATTCATTCATGTTTAGATGTTGTATCTTCGGTAAAGAATTTTTTTCTCGAAAGCACGTAAGAATTCGGAGGTATGTCTATTCACCAAAAATGATTGTAATTGACCACTGCAACTAAAAATATTTTTTTTAGAACGATTTGAAATTTTTTAATTTTGTCGAAAAATTTCACACATTCTCGAATTTTTTTCTCGAAAATGGGTAGGATTTCGAGGGTATGTCTATTGACCAAAAATAATTGTCGTTGACTCCTGCAAGTGAAAATAATTTTTTTAGAACGATTTGAAATTTTTTAATTACGTCGAAAAATTTTACACATTCTCGAATTTTTTTCTCGAAAGTAGGTAGAATTTCGAGGGTACGTCTATTCACCAAAAATGATTGTAATTGACCACTGCAACTAAAAATATTTTTTTTAGAACGATTTGAAATTTTTTAATTTTGTCGAAAAATTTCACACTATCTCGAATTTTTTTCTCGAAAGTAGGTAGGATTTCAAAAGTATGTCTATTGACCAAAAATGATTGTAACTGACCCCTGCAACTAAAAATAATTTTTTTAGAACGATTTGAAATTTTTTAATTTTGCCGAAAAATTTCACAGCTACTCGAATTTTTTTCTCGAAAATGGGTAGGATTTCGAGGGTATGTCTATTGACCAAAAATAATTGTAATTGACCCCTGCAACCAAAAATAATTTTTTTAAAACAATTTGAAATTTTTTTTTTTCGTCGAAAATTTAGGCACCTATCCCCTGTCGATTTTTCTTAAAAATTCGTTTTTGATTTTTAATCAATTTGTTTGACGCGCTACGGAAATTTTGTCTAATACTTTTTGTAGGTACCCATGAGTTCTACTTCAGAAAAAAGTTTCATTAAAATATATTCACTATTGTAGGAATTCTAGCTATTTGAAAATTGGACCATTTTTATGGGGTTTTCCTCATTTTGCGAGGTCAAGGATCAACTTTTCGATTATTTTTGCGATTTGTACATATTCTCCACCAAAATACGCGTAGTTTGCTTTTTTAAACGTTAAAATCGTCCTATCCGTTCAGGAGTTATGACGTTTTAAAGATTTGCATGAAATTTCAGGGGAATAAATCAACGGTATGGTCAGACATTGTATTTTCGGGAAAGAATTTTTATCTCAAAAGTGCGTAGGAATTCGAGGGTATGTCTATTGACCAAAAATGATCGTAATTGACCCTCGCAGCTAAAAATAATTTTTTTAGAACGATTTGAAAGTTTTCAATTTTGTCAAAAAATTTGTCCACTTACTGAATTTTTTTCTCGAAACTGGTTAGGATTTCAAGGCTATGTCTATTCACCAAAAATGATTGTAATTGACCCCTGCAATCGAAAATAATTTTTTCAGAACGATCTGAAATTTTTTAATTTTGTCGAATTTGTTTCATGACGTTTTCGAGACTCCACAGGAATTAAAACGAGGAAGAATGGAACCAAAGTGAAACTTAACATCAAGAACTTGTAACGAGTCAGACTCGTAATTATATGCCAAGAGAATAATAAAAATATGAATTCTACAAAAATTAAACAACAGCCCAAATCTCACATTTCTCCCAGAGCTTCGAACCAAATTTAAGACGAGAACGATCCGCATAATTACTCAATTATCGCGAGCGGGATATCAGAGGAGACTCGGATTGATTTGTAATTAGTGAATTCCTAGTCGAAACAGGTATCGCGAATAGAATTTAAGTATCAGTATAGACACTCGAACGATTCCAACCGATAGAATTTTGTAACGTCATCGAGTTTACCCACTCTGCATAATATGTATCCTAAGTGATGCGATGAAAGTAATCCTTGTAAATCACTATCGTCGATCCAACGAACCATAAACAATCGGTTGGGTATTTGATCCGTTTGAAACTGAGGGAGGAAAGGAATCCGCGCAGGAATTCCGATAGAAATTCGATGTACCATCGACGAACGACGTAATCGCTTCTAATCAACGTGCGTATCACGCTGTATATCCGCCGGATAGAATACAGGATTACACGAGAGGTCCCCCGCTGTCGGATTGATTCATAATGGGCTGCTAAATATTAAATAGCGCTTCGGATTCAACTGCGAGCGTCGAGTAACGCGCGATCCCCCCCTCTCTCTCTCTTTCTGTCTCTCTTTGTAACATTCCGCGAAGCACGGCGCATTCGTCGCGACGCCGCGCGATAACGACTCGTTGAATTTACATATTTCAGAATCGGACCGTAATTATGTAAAACAGAGCATTACGGGGCTCCGAGGCGGACTCCGTTTGATTCCGTTCGACGTGGACCGATGTAAAATGCTCCCTTGAATACTGAATGTAGTCTCTTCGGGAAGAACGGTAATGAACGACGCTACGATACTCCCAGGGCCTTTAAACGCGAAAATTTTGACTCGATTACGGATGGTAAATGCACCCCCGGAACGTAAGGAACTTCGAGTTACGCGAACTTCGAAGACGTCGCGCGTCGAAACGACTGTGCTGCACGGAAGCGAGAAAAGACTCATTTTGAATGGAAGGGATACGATAGCTCCACTTGCAATTTACGGAGGCTGTATGACACCGATATTTCTGCGTAACTCAAAATTAAAATTAAAATTAGTACTTATGATCAGAACAATGTATCTTCCTATGTAAGTTCGTATGTAATCGTGCTTCTTATTTCTTCACTTCTCCATAAAGGGTCTTTACCCATCAAATAAATAAACAAAATCGAAGTCAAACCATTCATATTCAAGGGCCCCAGTTAAGACTTCCAAAATCTAATCTCATCCAAATGTATTGAGCCAAACAATTAATAATCCTCGATTCTAACTGTCAGTTTATATAACAGAGACTCTGATGGGGTCTGGTAACGTTTGATGGGCCAAGAAAAATTCGAAACGACTGCATAAATTCCCGATTTAAATTCAATGGCCCAGTCCCTGATTGGAGTACAAGACTCTCGGTCATAACTCCGCTTTCCCAGACGATCGTAGAACCAGTAATTGATGGGAAATTACGAGAGGCAAGGCGGAGAAGTTACTAGACGGAGGCACCAGGTACTCGAATGCGCCGCGATACCACGAGATTCGATGCCGAGGATGGCACGGAGAAGATTAGACCCGCCACGCGAGGGAAGAAGCTCCGCTGCAATTCAGGACCTTGTATATTCCGCGGAGATTATCGTGCATAGATTAGGGACGATTACATTGTTCCGGAAACGGCGCCCCGGCGCACGGGGAGCCCCCGGGAGAATTCCATTCGTTGGAAACGGACTCCGGGAGGAATATGCCCGCAATTCCGCGAAACTTCCGGGCGGTGGGAGGGAGCCGATCCCATCCCAGCGACGAAATAATTCGGCAACGTCATTCTTAATTGCGGAACGAGATTCCCCTCGACGTGTACCTGTTCCTTAAATCCGTCGGAACGTTAACGATTGTAAAACACTGCTGGGAGAGTTGCAAAGCTGCACAATCTGTTTAACGAGAGGAAAGAAAGATCTAATCTGTTGAATTTTACTGTCGATTCTATTAAATTCTGCTCGTTGTTATACCGCTTCATAGAAGAATGTAAACCACAATTATAAAATGAAATACAACGTCTTATGTATCATGCAACTTTAGAATTTAATATTTTAGTAATTTAGTCGTCGTCAATACTGTGAATGCATAACATCGTAAGTAAATTAACATATTAAAAAAAAAAAGAAAACCCTATATTAAATTGCAAAAAACAAAAAGAAAAGAATTCTTAAGTCTCGAATAAAACGAGATTCTATGGCTCAAGCAACCCCTAAATAGTCCTGATTAACAACGAATAATAAAGAAATGACAGAGTTGAGAGTTGGATCGCGTTTTTAATATTTGGTACGAGAGATTCGTAATGGAATAAGAGGGCAGTTTGGATTAACGGGGACTTCTCGCGTATGCAAATCGCAGGAGCCGCGCTGTTGCTGAAAACACGGTTTTCGCGAAAGGATATTACGAGGTAGAGCGCTACTTCCCGCAGATTCTAAACGGACAAAAGAGGAACAACATTAAGGCAGGTTCCTCCGGTGCGGCGTAAAAATAAACAGCCGTGACAGACGGATGGGAGGGACAGGGAGAAAGAGGACGAAAGGATGGTCGACGCGTAAAAGTGGAGAAGAAAGACCCTCTACCTGGCAATTTCATTACGAACCACAAACGGCGCCGCGAGAGACGGAACGAGGGGAAATCGCGTGGCCCCCCGAAAGAGGAACAAGAAAGGAAGAAAAACGACGAAGGTAAAATGCCCGGCCTCGACGAGAAAAGGGGCTAGAAGTCTAAATATTTAGAACGGCGTCCCAGGGTGTTTAAATATTAAACATCGACTCCCGTGCCCCGGGACCGTTATACCGTCCGTTTCTCTACTTTTCGTTTCTCGTCCGCCCCCGCGGGGTAGACAACAGGCCAAAGAAACGACAGTCTCGCCCCTCGTGCAATCACGAATCGCCCCCTTGTCGAATAAGGGCCTCGAAACGGGAAACGAAACGACTACTTCCAATCGATTCCGGTTAAATGCCTTTTCACGGTTGTTGTCTTTGATTTCTTTCGATAGAATCGTCTTTGGAACTGATAGGAAGCTACTTCAAACGCGATTTTTTAAGGAAACGATAAGAAACATATATCCACAAATTTGTTTTATCTGATCTTGTTTCAAATTAGGTTAACGTATGTTCTGCATTTATATTGCAAGATTCGTGTAAACATTTTAACCCTTAAGTGGATCATTGGGGGGCCACTGAAGTCCTCTGCAAGTTTAAACAAATAATAATTTAAAATTTGAAAATTTAAGTTCCATTTACCAATTTGGTAAAAATCAACATTAAGTAAAATAATTCAGTCGAGAGTTCACTCAAGGGTTAATTACTATCCTGAATTTTCTTTGATTCCTATAACGATATTTGTATGACGGACTTGAGAATTCGCGCGAATCGTCGTTCGAAACGCGATTATAAAGTTTCAATCACGGTCGATTAAAATCTGTCCCCCGATTCCACCCCCGGGTTTTCTTCACGGGCGGCTCGAATCTCCTTTTCAGCCGTTCTATCAATTATAATCGAGTTCGAAAGTCCTTAAAGCGTCGCGACGCCGAGGCGACGCGCGATTCTTCGGGCGGGCGTCTGGCATCGAGCCGATTACCACGGCAATTCCTTGCAGATTTAGTTTCCGCGGGGCTTAATTACATATCGGTAAGCCGATCACCGGGCTAACGATGTTTACCGGCTTTCAGTGAACTTGGAAACTGCAAGCTACGGGAGCACCCGGAAGTCGAGGATCGCGCGCAGCATCGCGGAAACGCTCTTTAACGGGTTACAGTTCCGATTCGCGAGCACGCGACCACCCCCGAGCCCCGTTCCTAACTCGCTGTTCCGTTTGTTTTCCTACCTCCTTTCATATTTCTCGCTCTCGCCATGAATCTTCCGCTTCCGTCGCGCCCCGTCACCATGAAAGCCCGTCGAGCCCTGATTTAAATCGCTTTTAACCTCCGCCGCGGACCGCAAAGTTCAAATTCTTTCGCCCACGGAATCTTGAAACTGTTTACCCAACGCTTAACACGTTAAATTTAAGAGATTGCATTTCTCAAAATTTTTACGAGCTTGAAAGTTTAACCAGATGTCGAGATTAGAATATAAATATGTGTTTATATACCTGTTCAAATTCAGGTCTGTATTATAGGGTTTCGAGAAGAAAATACTGGTGGAAATGTAAACACACTAGTAAATATACATAATAATAATTAGACTGTAGATGTTTATGCATTTAATTCTCAAGAAACTACAAATTTGCACTTAATATGCATATGAGATACGTAAGATAGGAATTATTATATTTAGGGGTTGAGACAATCCTCCACAAGCCTCCCATTTAATTAATTCTATAACCACTTAACGTACGATTTAATTCCAAATAGAATTAAACAGTATACGTTTGAAAAATTGTATAAAGCTCCCATTTCATTAATTCTATCAATAAAAATATGAATTTACATCCACAGTCTAATAATAATAACACGCGATGGATTCATAATAATCTAAGAAGGCAATTCTAAGTAACCATCAACGATTACAAAGTACACTTTCCACGAAACATTCTTACTCCAAACACATACACACACGCTGATGAATATTCAGACTGAGCAACATTCGTTAACAACAGTGAAAGCACACTTTCATCAGCGAATGCGTACTGAATATGTTAAAGCACACATTCGCTAATTAAATTTGCGAAGACGAAGATTAGTAAGTGAATTCCACTACCTTTGCAGTATACTAATACCATCGTATTTCTTTCCGTACAATTTTGAACGTCGAAGTTTTCTGTTTTTTTTTTTTTTTTTTAAGACTGCCTTTGAAACAGTTTGGAAACTGCCGCCTTAGACGTTCGTTGAATCGTTCTTCGACGACGAGCGACGCACTCGTCGCCGAAGAAATTACGTTTAACGTTTAACGCGCGTAGTTTTCTGTTAACGTTTCCGGATGGATCGAGAGGAATAAAAGGGTCCCTTCTTGGAACTTGGATCGAGGCGGGTCTTTTAAACGCGAGGACGAAAGTTGGTGGAATTCGTTGCTCGATTACCGGCCTCGCCAGAAATAGAATCATAAAGATTCCAGAAACGGAAAGGTGGAACGAACAAAAGCGAGTAAGAGTGGGAGGAACCATGGAAATTCGTTATCCGGAATGACCCCGGTTATAAAGTTCGTCGAAAAGTTCGTGTCGTTCGATAACAGGCTAGACGGAAGGTCGACAACGACCAACCGGGAGGGAAGGAATGGGGAGGCGAAGCGGAGACGAAAGTTTGTTCAAGATCGCGGCACGAGAACCGCGAAACGCCGGAAGGAAATCTGAGAGCGTGAAAAAATTAGTCAATCCATATGACTGATCACCAATCGAGCTGAACGAAGAAAAACTCTTTTAATTTATACGAATTTTCACCTGGTACTCGATTGTGGACTCTTCTGCGTTGCATTATCGTAACTCACCTGAAACAAAAAGAGAAAAAACGAGTTATTAACAAGAAGAATAATTTTTGAAAATTCATCCCCCATCGTGTTTCGTTAAACGTTTGATTTTAATTTAATTTTAACCATCGATATCAAAAATTTCTCTGTAACTTATTTCAGATATTCCGAATATGGGGAGTATTAGGGTGAAGAAGGGGGAATGTTTGCGAAGAATGGAACAGCGAGGGTGGAGCGAATGCAGGAAACCTAATTGAAGCATCGAGGCGCGCTCCGGACCGGAAGACATCTCGGGGGTTAATAAACCAACGCAAACGAGCATTCTTTTCGAGGCACAGCATCGCAGAGACTCGATTTTGCTTCCCTATTTTTCGATAATCTAATTACAACAATGATATACGGAACACTGTTTTTAACTACCGTACAATTATTTACATACAAACTAGGTTGAGAGCAAAATTTATTTTCCAAATAGTACAGTGTTGCAAGTAATTAAGGGTGACTGGTTTGCGAATATTTGCAAACAGGAGGGTTGGAAAGAATTCAGCTAACGACTGGGAACTTCAAAGCAACGAGGGTTGCCTCTCAGAGTCACGGATTCCCCTCTAAATATAAGAAAAAAAATACGTCATCAGTTATAAATCAGTCGTAGCAGATGTCCGCGAAACGAAATTATTTCGTGCGAGTCTGCCCCTCCAAAATGGGGGATCAAACACCCTTGGAAACATCGATTGCAAAGTTTATCGAACGATATTAAATATGAGATGTCTCCAGGAGCTAATATGAAAATACATATATTCGAATTACGAGAGTCTTAAATTATTTGATTCTTATCGAATATCCTGGTGCTCAGACACCTGTAGATGACCGTTAATTATCATCAAAGGGAAACGAATTTCTCGTATTGAAAGAGATGACTAACGGGGATTTTTAACATAGAGAATTTATCGAGGATGAAATCCGTTCGCTCTGAAATTCCCTCGAATTTCCTTCTCCCTTCCAATTCCTGCTGGCTCGCGCGGCCGTTATACATCTTTAAAAAGCGCCCCGACGTCGACCAATGTCGCAGTCGGTTTAATAATTCGCAAGTCAAAGAAACTGGCGGCTCGCTGCGCCCTCGACAGGGCGGGACCGGGGGGTTAGCGATCTCCGCGAGCATGATTGAAATCGTCGGAATTAGGTTGACGCAGGAGCCCGAAACTTTCCCGACCTTTCCTCGACTTTTCCCTTCAGAGCACGTTGTCTCGGTCGTAACGACCCGAAAAACTTCTCCGTCCCCTTCTGCCGGGGAAAACCACCCCCGACGTGTACTCGAAATCGATCAAACTCCTTTACAAACGAATCGATCCCGAGTAGAGTAGTTTTACTCTTGCTTTAACTTCGAAGGACGCTCGTACGCAAAAACAGCATGATTGATTCATGCTGGAACATTATATTGACCTGGTTTTCAAGTTTCTACGTTCAGGGAGGGTACGAGAGAAATTAATGAGTCCGTGGGGAGCGCGAAGAAACGATATTGCTACGTATTTTTTATTTATACGCTCGGATATAGTTGGCTGAACATTGTTAGATTCTTTGACATTTTCCAAAGGACTTTTCAAAGGCCTTCACCTTAATCCTGAAATTTATTCCCGCCATTTGGCGACACTCCAACGTTAACTAATGTGCTAGGAAAATTTCTGTATGCATTTATGACATGTATTATTCGTAATATGATTTTTTGTTAGGATTCATAGAGTTATAAATAAGTCGATACGAGCTTTTATTTAAATTCGAATTTATCTACCGTTTTATTCGAATTACTTTATCACCGGTGACAATTACAAAATTTTCAGAGTATCGAGAATGGCCTAAAACATCGAGGATCGACGCGTCGATATAAGCTTGTATCCGAGTTGGAATTTATTTGTTGTTTTTGTTCCAATTACTTTATTATCGCGGCGTGCACCGCTATCGTTAAGGGAATAAATTTCCGCGCCCCGGGTAAACGGAATTTCATCGGAATCGGTGATTATAAAACGCCGGGGTAGATCGTGCATTTTGAAAATGAGGCAAATGTTTGCACGAGAAATCTCTGGACGAGCCTTAAATCTATATGAATAGAAGTTTAAGAGATCCAACTTCCGGGGAAATCTTTAATGAAGTTCGCATTAAGGATCGCTCGAGAAACTGGGTAAGCTACCCTTCCACAGGACTGTTCGCCGTCTTATTTAACTTCGAGGGAAGAGGGGTGAAAGCGACAACGCGAAAGAGAGACAGGGAAAGAGAGAGAGAGCCATTTGCTGCATTTCCAAACTTCGCAATTCGTCGCAGGCTACTCGCCAGAGAAACTTTCGAGAACTTTTAGGCTCCCTTGCCGTGTCCCCGGTTTTTTAATGAATCGTCCCTGCGAAGAATACTCGGCTGGTTTGTTTCGAAGTCGTTCATGATTGCATCGACTTCCCATCGAACCCATCCGACGGGAAACATCACGCGAAGTTGCCCTTTTAGGTGCACCGAAGGCTATTAGATCATCGCTTAAAATCGCCGATCACGAAATAATTTTCACTTCGACTGTGCAACGATCAACGATTATCAGTTATTCGTCATTAACACAATCATTCTTTTACGAGACCAAAACTTTGACTTTGTACAATTGTATACTGCATAGCCTAAAATTTATCTTAGCACTTATTTTCGTAATAAATTCATATTCAAATTTATTTCCTCTAACATTTCAACCTGACAGTTAATTGTTTTAGTTCCATGATAAAAAAAACCTGTCAGCGATATATGGATGACGTGGCAGTCAAAGTGTTAGTAACATAATAGCATAATTTTAGAACGTTCGTGTAAAATTATTTTTAGATTATTTTATGGAATATATCATTGAATAAATTTTTATTCCCAGTAGAAAAGAAAGATTTTGATCATATTAATTGTTGGTTGTAAGTCGACTAATCTTCCCAAATTTCTCTGATTACGTAAAAATCGAAGTCTCCGTTACGATAAACGATCTGGGTAGAAACAGCAGAAAAAAGGCAGTAGTTAGATCTCTGTTAGGAGCATAGACATGTTATGTGCAGTCGCACGTAACGTTTCGTTGGAATTCGATTATGTGGTGCATTGCTCCCCATGCACGTCGATATCGAGTCGATAATTCGAACGCGAACACGCGCTTTGTATTCGAATGGACGCGCGTTACCGGCGGGTATTAATTTGTTTCACGTCACTCACAGGACTTATTGACAAATATCGCGTCTCGAACAGCGATTTCGCGCCCACAGGACCCCGCGCGAAAACTCGTAAGGACCTCCGCCGCTCGCGACAATATTTATGAAGCATAAACATACTTTGTACCGTCGAGATTTTCGTGACCAGACGACAACCATATTTTTCGCGATTTTTATATCGAATAAACTGTCGCGAATATCGTTCCCCTTACAGCCTCGTGGACCGCATGCTCGAACATTGTAATAAAATATACATTCAACGGCGAATTTCAACTTGAGAAACGATCATGGAGATTTCGGAGTCATTGCACGCACTATAGTAACTCACACTCGTCTATTTTCTAAATCTGACACTGGAATACAATATCTGCAACAACCAAATTAACGAGGCTCTAAATGTGTATGGTACCTCGTATCGAAATTCAAATTAAACAATCTGTAATAGAATCCGATCCATGACTCGTAATTTACTCTGTTGTTGATAACCACGGCGCACAATGCAATTAATAATAACGATATTACAATCAGAAAATTACGAAACCTGTGAAAACGCGTTGTAATCGAGACTTTAATAACCCAGACCTGACTACGATGCACGATCAATGCAATTAATAACAACGATTTTACAAATAGAGAATCACGTATCCTGTGAAAACGCGTTGTAATCGAGACTTTGATCACGACTCAGTTCTCGTCGGTCAACAGCCACGAGAACAAACCAAACAGATTCGTCGAGCAGTTCGCGCCATCCGTGGCGTTTGCATCTGGGGGAGAAAAAATGTGGAACAACGGAAAGGAAGAGTAAAATGAAAATTCGCGGGCGTCGAGAAGCGTACCGGCGACGAAATTATTCGTCGCGTTCACGGTCGCGTGCGTATCGAGTTTCTGGCGCCGGTCGCATTCATAATTAACCGCGAATTTAGTGGGCGCCGCGGACCTCTGTCGGCGCACGCAAATAGAATCGCGTACGTTCGAATTCACGGGGATCACACGCACGAGACCGCCGGGCGGAACGATCGATTACGCGCCGCGTACGAACCCTCGTTTCCTCTTTCCACCGCCCCCCACCGTGGGTTATGGAAAGACGACGTTCGGCGACAAAAATTCTATTTCTCGCCTTCCACGATCTCGATGCGTCGCGTGGGTCGCTTCCGCCCCCACTTTTCCCTCCACGATGCTCGATACTTTCATTATCAATCCTCGAATGGCGGATGGCGTATCAAATTTTTACTGAGAATTTAAAGTCGTCGAAATTTTGAGTCTCAAAAGCTGCAGAATCTATTTTATATACAAAAATGTAAGCTACAAAACCCCCAGTTCGTTAATTTTATTAGTAACGATATGAGTTTGCATAAAAGTTTCAAATAGCATCTATGATTTAGTTCGATGTTCAGCAATGATTATCGCTCAGGAGATGATCATCTTTCGAACAGCGTAGGTGAAACTTGACACCAGAAGATGAAGACACCGAATGATAGTAAAAGAGAGAGAAAACACCATGTATCATATTTCGTGAGGCACAGCAAAGTTCAACTTACGAATTACGCGTCACGAATTACTTAAAAATCACTACTAATATAATAGTAGTGATTTTATAGAATTAATGAAATGGGAGCTTTTAAATATAATAATTTCTATATTTTTGCATATTAAGTGCATTCTCTATTGCCTTGAAATTTCTAATTGCAGTCTAACTAGAAAAGCTAGAGGAAACGAATTCAACGACCTTATGGAGTGACACGATCACAGAAAATTGTGAATCTGGAGTATGAAATGTCTCAACGTGGGAGTCGTGGATCCTTTGAAGGCAATCGCAGCCAGGATGCGGGCCGCGGATATAATCCTGGCTGCGCGTGAAATAATTTATCGGGTTTCGTAGCTGGGCCGTGGAAGCGAGCCGGAGTCGCGTGTATTTGTGACGGTCGATCGTGACGAAACGGCCGGCGGGCTCGTAAATCTATCGAATAAGTAATAACGAGAGGGCTGGACTGCGCGTAAAACCGGTGATGGCCGCTCCGCATCTGTCCGGGCCGACTGACCGAAACGCGTAATTGACTATGGGCTTTTTCCTGGCCTCTCCGATCCTCGTTTGCCGGTCGGGGACTCTCTCGTTCCTGTTTTGCCGCGAAACGGGACGATAAAGAAGACGAATCGTTCGCTCCTCGTACAATTTTTGTTGCACCTTATTTTCACGATCGCCCCGAGAGACTTTCCGGTTAAAAGTTGTTTATTTACGCGAATAACCTGTTCTACGATGTTAAAACAGCGTTAGCTTTACGCGTCTTTCTACGCTTTTCTGGGAAATTTGTGGATCGATTTGAGTTAGTTAGTTATCATAATGTAATCGTGATTTACAATAATAAGGTAATTTTGAGTTACGCGCGCGCCAGGATTGCGAATAGCGTATATCCTGAGCGTCGATTACGGTTAACCCTATAACGAGGGGATGAAAGCCAACGCGACTGTTCGTCGATCCTAACGATAACGGTCCCTTTCGTCTAATTAAGCGACGCTCGTGGCTAATGTGGGAAGCAGCAAATTGGCCCCAAAAATTGGGATCAAATCGTCAAAGATTTCGACGCCCCCATCCAACGAATTTATAGTCGAGGATTTAAGCTGTTTACACGCTAATCTATAAATCACCAAACATTAATAGTTTATTGAAAATTAGTTTCATAGATTTAGATTTAGACTAATCGACATTTTCATCTCCCAAATCCTCATTTTTCACCACAGCGACACGAAGCTTTGGCATTTCATTTCTGAATAGTGTTACTTTCGAGAAGAAAAATAAAAAAAAATCATTTTCTGACTGCCTGATCCTCTTAATCGCGCCAGCACTCGCGCGAGCGTGGAATCGCGGTAAATGGGACGCACGTGTTGCGCCAGTCTCGCGGCGATTCAGCTTCCTCGTCGTGGAATCGCGATGGATTCACGGTTCTGTGTTACACGCGACCGATCAGGGCACGCAAACGTCCGCTCGTGCGGCGAGGAAGACACGGAGGAATCGTCCGGGGAAACCGGTTCGCTCGAAACAAACCGTAAGCAGCGTCTCTCGCGCGAATTTCGCGCGAAAACGTGACCTGGCGGTGGAAAGTGGCCAACCCCGTCGTATCTCTGATTCTTTTCTTGTTCCGTGTTCGATCGTGCCGTGTTTCATCCGCCATGGGCGGGGTTATCGAGCATGTCTTCGAAAGAGTAATGCTGGCGAATGGAAACGCGAATAGTTAGCGTGCATGGAGGAATCTGGGAACGAAAGTAATAAATTTAAGCGTGATAAGTAGACTGCGGATAGTAGGCATTTATAGGAAATTTTAATTCTCAGAAAACTGCAGAATGCAAGTCGCGAAAAAGAATAGACTTGTTTTACGAATACCTCGTGAATGTAAAAATCTGTTGATCTTAATATATAAGACTTGGCATCAAAAGGATAAGGGGTTAGTAAACTGGATTTTGTCCAATAAGTAGGTTAAACATGTAGGTTTGTTAATTTTTACTCATTATTAAAGCTTCGAGATCCCAGTGATTTAGCTACCTTGTTGCTTGATTTTATATTTAAAATCAATTTTATTTATTACAAGAACGTTTGAATATCATTTTTATTTGCTTTTGTATGTATTATCGTTCCCCGGTAAATGGTATTTGCAACCATGTTTCCTTGATTGACGAATAACAGCGGCTTTTTGGCTCAGGGCGTCGGTGAACTTTGAACTTGCGCTTCGAAATTTCAGACTAATCCCCCTCCCCAGTTTCGCCCGGAACTCGGAACTTTCGACCTCCAGAATTTGCGAGCAGCCCCAGCTTCCTGTCATCGATCTACCGCGGCTCGTCTCTCGCCGAATGAATTTTTCACGCGAAAATTCTATTTGCCCATGCAGCGCGAGCGCGCATATAAACACGCGACGCGGGGGTGGGAATTTCGTTGGTCGTGTCTGTTTGCCCGTGCGCCGCGGCGAGTCGCTTTAAACAACGCCGTCGCAATTTCCGCGTTTCACGAAATTCCGATTACAAATTCGCGGCACCGGCGAGGGGATATTGCCGGGATAATAAATTCTCTGGGCCCGCCCCCGCGCAGGTGCGCCACGGTCGTTCGTCGCGCCAAGGTGGCTAATCAACGCGACGGTGTTCGGACCAGTTGGCCCCAATATTAACCCTTAACTATCGCAAAGTGTCTTTAATACTTTGTGAAACTACAAAATACGTATCTGAGTTAATGTGATAACGTCAGAACTGATCATGAGTTGAGCAAAATATTATTAGATTACGTTTTATCCAATGTTGTATTAAGACAATTATCTAGTTTTTATTCTTGGTATTTTTTTCATCGATATAAAAGTAATTTGGTTTATTCAAATCTGCATTAAGACAATTTTTTAGTTTCTATTCGTAATATTTCTTTCATCAATATAAAATTGGCCTAGTTGTAATAAAATTGTTGTCTATAATCAGATGAGTGTGGCAGATCGTAAGCAGGGGTTACGTCGTTAAAGATTGCCAACAACATTCTACTTTAAGAATAAATATTAATAGAAATTATTATCAGAAAATTGTTTTCCATAGTTTAAAGACGTCTCCTACCATCCTTTAAAAAAACCACCCACCCAAATTAGCGATAGTTTACTAAAAGAAAAATTCATAGAGCTTCTACAGCCGTTCCCAGGAGAATTTGCTATTAAAAAATGTTATTTATAAATGTGGTTTTCTGTTGTGTCCCTGCGTGGAGCTCGTTAACGTGCCAGGACTTTGGCACACGCAAACGGATAATGGACATTCGCCGCTAATCCAGCGACGAATCGATGGATGGGCGATAACTCGGGGACGCTCGGCGCGAACGAGCACAGGTGGCCTATCGCGGTTAGGAGCCGGACCTGTCACGGTTATCGATGATGCATTTGCCACCGGTAAATACCGGGTACGTGTCGTTGACGCGCGGTAATTATTTACGCCGTCGAATCCGTAAATGGTTTCCCCGACTTCATAATTTCTCCGATCGGTTTTCACCGTCACGCGTCGACGCGACCCATCGACTGTTGCCGAATATTCGGCCTCGTGCATTGTCCACACGATGGAAAATGTCGGTGACCCGGTCAAACAGGAGCAAATCTCGCCAAATCGAACGAACTTTGTTTCCTCGATTCGGTGGTTCAATTATAAATACAATCGACATTTTCGTTTCACTGAAAAAAGGAAGGTTTCTAAATCTTTGAGTTATGAAATTTATGAGGAACGTCTATTGGACTCCAATTTTCAGAAACTTGACACAGGTATGCTGTTTAGAATTTCAAGATAAAGTGAATTTATGAATAGGAAAGACGAAAGAAGAGAATCTTCAGTTTCCACTGCCTTAAAACAGTCTAACAACGCGTATTAAAAATACTAAAAATTTTAGACGCGTGCAGTTCCGAAACTACTAGTGTTTTATTAATAATTGAACCACTGTTGGCAGCGGTGAAGCTTCCCCTTTGAAATGGTTTTTGGTTTTTCTCGATCCGACTTTCCGTTTCGGAGTTATCATCGTGTAAAGACAATTGTAATTTTTAAAATTGCGCTACGTCTGACTCTCCGCCTTAGGAAAGCCTATTAACGCGTATTAAAAATACTAAAAACTTTAGACGCGTGCAGTTTTGAAAGTACTAGTGTTTTATTAATTATTGAGGCATTGTTAGAAGCGGCAAACCTTCCCCTTTAAAATGGTTTTTGGTTTTTGACGATCCGACTTTCCGTTTTCGAGATATCGTAATTTATGTAAAGGGGTAATTTTTCTAATTCGACTATCTCTGTCTCCGTCTGACGCGTCGCGCCGGACCTCTTTGTCTCGCACGTGACGCGTGACCGAGTGACCCACTTACTACGAGCACGTGCGGTCAACGACCTTGTAAGGCCGTAGTAAGGAAGTTCATTGATCTCGCGGCGTAAACAAATGCTTCCGTCCCTCGTATCTCCGTAACTAGCCACCGCATCGACTTGAAATTAAAATCGCTATATCTCCGGAACTAATAAAGCTATCGACTCGCACAAACGCTCATTTTAAAGGGCATTTCATCCTCTATCCAATGACTATACCAGCTACTATAATTTTTGCTGCCTTCTATGTTTATTTTCACATTTACTTTGACGCTACATACTCAAAGTAGTTTCAGCACTTCCTATTGATTATACGACTGATGTGGGATAAAATTGGGCTATAAATTGTTTATTTAATTGAGAATAAATGTACATTTATATACAGGGTGTTTGCATAATTATTATACTATTTTTTCGTAAATAATTGTTTTCTCTGGAATTAACTACGGTATCGACTTGAAAGAAAATTTGTTTTTAAAAACGTTTTACCTTCTATCCGATGAAAATTACTAATTTACTAATACTATTAAAGTACTAATGCACATTTAGAGTAAATCAATGCTTTAAGAAAAAATGTGCAACATAAAAGAGAACGATATCTTACGAATAAACTTCAAAACACAATTTTCTATACATGTAATGGAAAAATTAGAAGTACGTTGCCTCGTAAAAGAGAAAAAGAAAGTCATTTGACCGATCATGATAGGAATGAGTATACATGAAGTGCCGATAGGTTTAGTGTTAAATCGAAGACTAGACGCAGTTTGGGAGACTCTGTCGTAGGGTTAAACGCAGACGTCTCGCTTGTTCGCATTCCGAATTCGTCGTCGTCACGGTGGACTATTCGCTTTGCCCGAAACGCGGGAGTTTAGGAAAGGAATAATCCGGCATACGTATAAATTCAAATGACTCGTTGCGCCGCAAAGCGAGCCGTGAATATTCATTGGCCCTGGTCTGGCCTCCCCCTTCAGCCCTCCGAACACTTGTCGTCCACAGTCGCCGACACAGGGAACGAGGGAGCGCGGCTACCAAAAGGGTTACTTTGTTCGCAGATACGTATCTCGACTGTACGACTTTCGAACACCTTGACCTCCCGAAAAGGATTTAATTGGCAGACGGTGAAATTAGCCCAGACCGTCGAAACAATAAATAATTATGAGCGCCGTAGCTCTACGACGTAATCGTCTTAATTGGGATTTAATATTACGCGAAATTAGTCGCGAAATATTTGTCGCGCCGCGAGTCAAACCCTTCGCGAGTTTACGTTTAATTGGTCGGAATATCGTGTTTCGATGTATTCGATTACGAGATTAAATTGCACGCGTTCGACGGCGCGTTAACTGTCCGCGTTAAATCGAGACAATTGAGTCTCTTATTACGCTGGAGAAACGTGGAATGCTCCTTTTTTCTGGCATATTTCGTTTCCGATCGCGAGTAGGTCGGTCGAGAAATTTTTTAATTTCATTAATTGGCGAACTGTAGCGAATAGGGGACGCATGCTGCCCAGCACAGTTTCAGTTTTTAATTTTCTGGACGCTCCAACTATTTTTCTTAATTATCGAACTGTTGGGGTTTTATTTGCATGTTTTATTTTCTATTTTACGCATCGCATATTAAATCTCTTTTTCGATCCGTAAATTTATTTTATTTGCATTTATCAGTTTCGACACCTCTGGAATTCTCTTTTGCATTCTGGCGATACTTTTCCAATGTGTATTTTTCTATTTCTCCTCGTTGCGTATCGCTGCAACGCGATACAAAACTGACCGTGACTGAATACAGGTCTGTCAAAGTAAATTCCGATACGCTGAAACGTTTGCACCTCTGATTCGCTGGCCTGAATATAGGACTGTAAATGTTAATCCCGATATGTTTAAACGCGTGCCTTCGTGATATGCTGGTCGTCACGGCGAATGCTAATTGAACCGAAAACTGAATTAATTGAACCGAACCGATATGTTGCTCTCGCGCGCGAATAAAAATCAGAAGAGGAAAAAAATCCCTTTTTTTATACATTAATACGTGACTAAAATTTGTATACAATGTGATAGCATTTACAGAAAACAGCAACGTCATAAAATTCTATCTATCTCTCAAACAAAAAACGATTTCTTATTACGAATAAATCGTTCCAACGCTATTCTATGTGAAATTAACGATTTCTTGCGAAACAGATGATCGAGTTCACGGTATCGGGTGAACACTGAACAGTTAAAACCTGAATTTCGTCGCAGGGAGCGAAATTAGCATCGTCCCCGAGGTTTGACGTTGTCGCAAGAAATATGCAACGTCGAGTCGACGTTGGCGCGTCTGATAATTAATTTTCCGTCGAGCAAGTTCGCTAATGCACGGTGGAAACCGAGCTCGCAAATATTGTTTGTACATCGAAAAGTGTGCGGGCGCGCGGCCACCGGTTGGAATGCAACCAAAGTAGCAGGCGGAGTTAAAATTTCATTGTTTCCACCGCAGTCAGCTTCCGCCCTCGTCGAGATACGTATTAAATTTCCTTCTATTTCGGCTTCGTGGTCTGGCCACACTCTAGGCAAGGATGGACGCGTTCGAATTTGATTTTGTAATTGAAACGCATCCGAAACACTGGATGCATCGAATCCCTAAAACTGTCCCAGTAATTGGACGATTAAATAAACGTGAAACGCGGTTTCAGATTGTTCAAATAAGTAGAATATCATCCCCTGGGAAAATAATGAATTTAATACTGAAAATTATTCTTGTCAATTCTTTGTTATCGAATTTGATTTTGTAATTGAAACACATCCGAAACACTGAATGCATCGAGTCCCTAAAACTGTCCCAGTAATTGGACGATTAAATAAACGTGAAACGCGGTTTCAGATTGTTAAAATAAGTAGAATATCATCCCCTGGGAAAATAACGAATTTTAAAAATTATTCTTGTCGGTTCTTTATTACCGCGAGTAACGAAAATATACGTAGCATATATTATTCGAATACTTGGTAAAATACATTTTGCTCGCCGCCTCCGTGCATGCGTCCGGAAAAAATCCCAACGAACAAGGAAAATCAACACCACAGATGGAGAAGAAACCTGAATCGGGAACGTGGAAAATTTACAACGAGCGCACTCGCGTTCGGAATCATCGTCTGGTCGGGATTTCCAGCCCCCGTTATTGATCACTAAAATTAATACGCAGGCATCGAGTTTAATTGGCCTACCGAAGAGCACTTCCGGCTGGCCTCTGCTCGGAAAAGTTTCTCGTACAAAATGATTCGCGTTTTTGTTCCCCGCCACAAGTGGATACAATGTTTTCGAACGAGGGATGTTCTATTCAAGCGAATATCTGCAATTAATATCGGATCCGATCGGAAGTCTGCGTATCCTACGTTGACACGGATCTACGCAACAGTAAACGAAGTTATTTTTACAGAAATAAAAGAAATAAAAACAATCCTCGTACAGTTAAACGACCAATATTTCAGGATTTACGATTTACTTTCTAGCAAAGGTAATTATTCAGACAATTTAATTTCATTATATTCAAATATCGTATTTAAATATTTTAAACACTTTGACGACACTCGTTGTTTTCATACGCGTTTAATTTGAAAAATGAAATAAAGTTCGTGCAATGGAAGGTCTGTGATATCAAACGTTCAACAGGAAACACTGTTTCTCGATCGATCGTCGAAGTTAAACTACGGTGGTTAGTTAATGCCTGGATAGATGAAGTTTTAGGTACTCTCGTGTGCGGTCCGCAAGATCGATGGTTCGAATTCCACTTGCAATTATAAGCGCTGGCTAATGATGAATATCGGACGAAGTCGGGTCAAAAACAACAACGGAACTCTCGTCGATGAAAAGGAGCATTATAGTTTACTAGAATAGTGAACGAAACTATTAGAACAAGTTTTAGAACTCGAATAAAATACTACAACGCGAACGGGGAAGGGGCATTATAATATTTACAAACGCAATCGGTATTTCAAAATTCAATCGCTCGGAGTTATCGCGTTGCTTAATACATAATCAACATTCCCGATGTATTTACAGCCACCTTGCATGTCTGTGATATTATTGTGCAATTCCTGAAGATATTATTCTCAAGCAAGCCTGTTCTAACCGTATGTTTGCTTCAAAATTTTACTTTTCAATTTTATATTATCTTTCAAAAAGGAAATTCTCAACTTTAGAACGCGTAGAATGTAATTATTATATTCTTATTTACAGCTCGTTAGATTAGGGTTAAAAGTGTTGCTTTCCCTATTGGACACATTACGCAATAAATTGTTAAAGCTTACGACCTAGGCTATATTATATCACGCGATCGAAAGGGTATGGAGTTTTTTTTATGGCAAAAATATATCAACGTATGGGAAAATAATTACACGTTGTCGTGTGGGTTCTGGAATAAATTAGAAAGGTGCAGATGCTCGAATGTGTGCGTTGATGTCTTTCCCTGTTACGTTGGCGAAGCGGGTAGTTATTATTAAAAAGAGAATTGGAAAAAGATTGGAATCTGATAGCTTGATGATTCTGTCTACGAACTATGACGATTATTGCGTCGTAAACCGTCAGAAGACGGCGTTGCAAACTCTCGGTTCGCGTATGTTAACACTCGAGAGTCTATTTAGAAGGAAAGAGTTCTGCGTGCCAAGCGTCACTCGACGTTCGACAATTTCCAGACACCCGGGGCGCCTGAATCATGGCAACCATAAATTAAGACGCAACCCGGAACCCTGTTTGTTCTCAGTCAACTATTTCACAAAATCCTTCCATCTTCTCAGTGGTTCTATCGACGCAATTTAAACAAAATTAAAGCGATCGAGCCAAGTTTGATCATCTTCGTCGAATTTATCACTGGACTGTGGATCTTCATGCAAATTCCTATTTTTATCGATAGAATCAATGAAATGGGAGCTTCGTAGAGAGCTTCACGAGGTATTTGTAAAATAAATCTGTTCTTTTTCGTGGCTATTCCCTGCACGAACAAATTTTCGTACGTCAAAGGGTTAATATTTAAAACAGAAATCTCTTCAAAATAAAATCAAGCAATACGATAGCTGAATCACCGAATCTCGGAGTTCTTATACTGACAAAATTAATGAACCTACACGTTTGACCTACCCCTTGGATGAAATCCAATTTATTAATATTTGAAAAACAAAATTTGCACGTAACGAAAAACTATCGGTGAATTTTTCACCGCAGCTGTGGACGTCTCGACGCACAGAACGGAAAGAGTAAGTTAAACTGGCGCTCGCGCCGACTGCATTATTTCATTATTTTGTCGAAACTGTTTCATTAGCACGATACCGGTCCTCCGCGTCGTTTAACGGCCGTTTATCGTCACCGTTATCGCGACTGTTATTGTCAATATCGGGCACGCGCGCTCTGCAAACGCGACAGAGAGGGAAAACCCGCCTATAAATCGCGTCCTCGCCGCGGGCGATTGGCACGTACCTTATTACCATGCAGTTTCCGGTAAAAACACGCCGCAGCTGCAGCTGACGGCGTTCTGCCCCGGGGCAGCGGCAAGATGCGCAAAAAACTTCCTGGCCCGAGTTTCCGATGGGATTAAAATTTGCGAAACTCCGGGCTTTCCGCGACTCATGAATAATTTTCGCCACCCTCCGTTCCCGTCCGCCCCCGCGCCACAGAAACGAACGAAAGAACCGCGCGGGGGCCGGGGGAGGTGCTCTTTGACACGCCGGGACAACCAAACGAGCGGAAACGAGAACGAGACGGGAACAAAGGGAGATTAAAATTCGCGGAGATGTACAGGAATTTCCAACGGTTGGCAACTGCTCCTCCGTGCAACTATTATTCTTGGTAATTCTTTTGACGCGATCGCGGAGAGGATACGTTCAACGACCCCCAAACAACGATCATCGGAATTACGATGGTCCATGTCGATGATTCGTGGCGCAAGGGTAGCAAAAATTGGAGCTCTCAGAATCGTGTTTTAATTTTTCACGAAGCTACGTGTATTTTTTTTATCAATATTAAGATTGAGTTCTCTCACTGTAAATAATTTTGAAACACGTGACTAGCATTCTACGCTCTTGGAAATTACTCCACTTAACAAACCAGAACCTTGCACCTTATGTAAGGTCTAACAGTCCTCCAATGTATTTTTTTCTCAATGTTAAGGAGTTCTTTCACCGTGAATAATTTTGAAACACGTGACCAACATTCTACGCCCTTAAAAATTGCTCCATTTAACAAAGCAGAACCGTACATCTTATGTAAAGTTTAGTAGTCCCCCACTGTATTTTTTTTTCTATTAATATTAAGATTGAATTCTTAATTCTCAGTTCTTTTATCCATATTAATATTGAGAAGCTTACACCTTACGTAGGGTCTAGCAACCTCCCACTGGAATAAATTATGAGAAATTAAATTCTCCTGCTTAAATGGGAACGATAAGGGAACAATTATTTTCTAGTAAGTGATCGATCTAGCAAGTCATTCGTTATCCCCTGAGATCGCGTTAAAAATAAACAAAAATTTCACCACCCTACCAAAATTCTCGCGTCTGAGGGTGGAACACAGCTGAGAGATTGTTCAACAAGTGATAGGGTGACTCTAAACGATCATACCATTGTTAATAAATATCCAAACTGTCAAGATGGTATCTCGTACAACCTTGATGAAGCTCCAACGAGCAAAATTAAATAGAAAGTGCTTCGAAAGAGGCCCTGTATCTGTTCGACGCTGACATGGAGATTCACTTAGTTGCGATGACTTTCTCCGGCTGCTTGAAATGCCAAGCAAGACACCCATATAGGAGCGAGAAAAAGGAGAAACAGGAAGAGCAGAAACTGCCGCGATATATCCCATCGATTAGCACCTTTCAACCGACGGTCGTAGAAAACGAGAGAATAAATATTCCCAAGTCCCATGAAATTATACAAGATAAAACAAACTCTTGGATCGCTCGGTGGAATCAATAGAACCGGTTGATTAGGTGTAAAAGTTTTATAGGTCCGGAACTTTCGATAGTTTCCACGCGATTACTCGCTGGATTCGAACAGATTGAAATTGATTTTCAATAACAGGCCATGATACAGAGCTGGATATAGGTCAACGATGAATCGAACGCGAAATATTCTTGAATACGTAGCTTAGAGGGTGGCAGATAGATTCTAGAAATAATATTTTGTCACTATTTTTAAGAAAATTCAAGGCTGTAAATACCAAAGTACCACAATGCCGAGTCTACTAGTTTACGAGGTGTCGCGTATTACGACGATTAATCTAACAACGATGATCCCGAGCGTAACAATCTCGTAATTCGCGGCTGGAATCGCGAAAATCAGCGAAACGACGCGATATAGGCAGGAAGCAACGAAGAGAAAAACGGCATTAGCGTGACGTTAAATATAATACGACGCTCCCGTGGGCGTGGTCAAGCGATTATCAACTGGTTTTCTCCGGAGGAGGACGTGTTTCCTATCGTTCCGTAAAACTGCGCGACGCACACGAAGCTCGTCGTTACGAGCCAGAAAGCGTTCTTTCGCAAATGGTTATCAACGATGTTGGCCGTCGAGAAAGTCCCCTGCAACGAGTAGAACGGTCGTTGTTGCGAAATCAAACTGGAAGGCGATTGAATATTCATGCAGTGAGGAGTCTTTGCCTCCCCTCGCTCTTCCCCCGCGTCTACACCGTAGTCGTCGTTTCCCTTTCCAGCCGTATTCTCGACACCGGAGCCAGCTCGAATCCTGACGTTGGCACCTGATACGGTCTGCAACGCGTCTCGTGAAACGCGTTATCAAGGATCTCTCCCAGAATGGGACGCGTCCCGACGCCCAACCGCTCTCAAAGTGTCGATCGCTGACGATCGGGGATCCTACAGACGCTACGTTTACAAAGTATAACAAATCTCCGGACGAACCGAGTTTGCACATCGCGCGACAGTAATCGGATGGGTCCCCGATAACGAAGATGATCGATCGACTTTATTTACCGACGTATCGAGCGGGGACGATTAATCGACACCTCGATCGAATAAAAATTTGAGTACCAAATAATCAGAACATCGTTTCAAAGGTTTTATATTCGAAATAAAAATTTATAGAAACTAATAGTATTTCAGTGAACCCGTAAAAAACTATTCGAGCCAATTTGTCACCGGTTTCCGTTTCAAAGAGCGAGAAAAGTAGTGAATTCAGGGCGTCGCAGGGTCTTCAACTCCTCATCTAAGAGATTTTCGACTCGTAGGAATCGAAACTCGTTTAAGCAAGACACTCGCCCGTGGAAGTTCACGAGCGTAGAAAGAATCTTCCGCCCCGGAGCGGCGACTTATTGCCAGAGTTTCCGAGCAATTTCGCACACGCCACGTACATACGTACGTAGAGAACGGAAGACCGTTGTTCCTCGGATGCGAGAAGCGACGAAGAAGAGAGAACGGCGAGAGAAGGCCGGTGGAACCGAAACTTGGCGAGCTTTCAAGCCGGAATTCCGGGTGTTCGTACCCTGCTAGGGCTTAAACGACGGAACGAGTCCTCCTCTCTGACTGTATCCACCGAGAGACAACGAATCCCCGCGGGTGGCGAGCACCGACTTCCGAATTCGTGGCACGAAAACGATGGCGAGGGTGTCCCGCTACGGTCGGGAATTCTCGCACGAAGCTACGAGCGACCGTCGCGAGCGCGCTCGATTTAAAATGCACCCGATGGAGCCGGTAAATAATTTAATGGGACCCTCCGCGAGGTAGGTACGAGCGTTTCTGAGTTTCTAGATAAACGGATATTTACAGGGGATAATGATATTTCTTCTAATAAAACTCGAATACGAAACAGTTTTCATATGGTCTCAAACCCATCGCTAGTCAGGAGTAGTGATTCTTTAAGAGTTCCCCAAGTTTGAATAATTGATTAGACCCCATCGAAGAGCAAGCGTATTTTACAAAAGCTTCGAGGAGGAAAACAGTTGACAGTTAAACGGGTTGATGGTAGTCGAGGAGCGTAACGGCGTACGGGACGATACCGCGACGCGCGAAATTTATTCGGTGCATTCGTACCTCGCGTTACGTAAACCTCTCGGCGAACCGGATGCAGCAGTTTTCCTCCTGCCTGCGCGAATTTGCTTAAAGAGCACGCAAAATCTTCCGGAGTAGTTTTGCTCGAACGCTAACGCGTTTGCACCGCGATGCCCCGTCGCTATAATTACGAGGACGTTTTTATTATGCGCTGTCCGGTGAAAAACGGGCGTAACTTTTAGCAAGCAGTTACACCAACGTAATTCTTTGCTAAATCGTAAAACCTACAGTCTTTTTATTAGCTTCACAACCACGACCATCGTGAACTCAACAATTTTTCATACTCTGCTCGTTCGTTAATTTCTTTCTACACTTAACCGATGTAAACAAATAATTCAAACAATACTACCAATTCTTACGAAACGGAAATATTAATTTGTGGTATTAATGATTATAAAGAAGACCTCCATAATCATTAACCAGATCGTAGAGACTAAATGAGAACGTTTTTGAGTAAGTCTGACTCCAGGAAGGGTTCGATGAACTGTTTCAAAGTCTAATCTTGCACGGTGGTTGCTGTTTGGATGTGAAGCATCCAGCAACGCATTAGACGAAGCAAATGTTCGCGATCTCGAAAGGCGTGTAACACTTACGTCAAACAGGCCACCCGCGAGTCAAAAGTCTGCGAGAGACAAGAGGGTGAGAAAGGGCGGAGATGAAACGGTTGATGCTAGGCTCGTTCTCCGTGCTCCTCTGCCGGAAACTGGAGCCCCCTTTCTCGCACGTCTCGCCTTTTGTAATTCCGTCAAACGATTTCCCGCCAAAGTTTCCCGAAAAGTTTACGAAACATAGTTTTAAGAATTAAAGTTTTGTTCTGTGTAATCACTTTTTTTAAGCAAACATATATTTTTCTTTTTTTTAATTTTTCAATTATGCATGTTGTATATTATGTATTTTATAATCACTTTAAAAGAGTGATTATACAGGACAAAATACATAACAGAAAAATTAAAAAAAAAAATATATGTTTGTTTGGAGTATTTACTATCTATTTCTCAAAAAAGTTAGTGATCGAAAAAAGGTCTCTCAGTGCAGAGGGTTGAACGTTCAGTTACTGTATTACACAATTTTCGAGTACCAAAAGTGGTCACTTTCATAACAAGAATCCCGTAACTCGCCAATAAAGAAACATTCATCCTTGAAGGTTACCGTGGGTATGAAAAATTGTTGCAAGGGGATGTGAAAGCTTAGGGGTTGTTTGTGTGTAGCTAGTCGAAGGGTCACCAGCCAGTAAAGATCGCGCGAATCCAGCGAAACGGTGTCGTAAAAGGACACTCTCGAATCCCTCGACCCTGCGACCCGGGGATTCGCATCAGCACGTTTTCGCTTCTCCTCCCCCAGGCAAGATGGACGTGTAACCGGCGGATGACCGGCGTTGGACGTTTGATGGGTGGTTGTAAAGGTCCCGTGTTGTCGCGACTGGCTCCTTTTGAATGCTGTCGACGCGTACGGAGACGCCGTTTAAACCCGGTGTCCTCTTAATTCCCTCCGGTTGTACCGACTACTCGTCGCCCGCGCGAGACTGTTATGCGCTTTTCGAGACAGCAACGGGGTAAGTTCTTTCGCTTTCGCGGCAGTTTGCCGACGGCTTGGCGGCCTGGTGTGTTGATTCGACGCAACGAATGCTGCACACGGACCGCTAACGCAATTACGGCCACGTTCAAGCTTAATGAAAAGCGTCATCGGGCGCGGCCTTTATTGTCGTCGCTACGGGAAAGAACGAACGTTAGAACCGTCGAATTTCCTCGAGGAAATTTGATTTTTTTATTAGTTTGTCGAGCGACAGTTTCCTGGAACGAGAATGTAATTTTTGGTGCTCTCGTCTCTGAGAAGAAATCTTACATGACGTTTAAAAAAATTAAACCAACTCTTGTGGCGTACTGATTTTCGTGTCTTGTGTTTGCGTACGATCGCATGTAAATTCGATGGTTAGGGAGCAAAGGAATGAAGATAGTCTGTCTTTTATAAATACAAAGGGAATTGTGGCGCTTTTTTAAAGCTTCCTTTTACCCCCTTTCGTGCTTCGTCGACTCCTCTTTGCGACGTCTTCCGCGTAAAAGTATTATGTACCATTCGACTTTGAAGCAGCAAACATTTTCTTTCTCGCTAACATGCTTGTAGACACGGTTGTTTGCATTGTCCGGAGAGGAAACAGCAAACGTATCGCGTTCGATCGACGCTCGCGCCGACTCTGGAACGTTAGACAAAGATCCCTCGATTGGATGGGTTTCCTTTCATCGATCCTGCCCGAATTTGTGCAAACGTAGCATAACATTTAACTAGTCTTCTGCTTTTAAATATCGATACTATTACGTATTAAAAATTTAAATACACGCGTGAGATATTCGTCTAAAAAGATTGCCTCTTAAAACCATGTTTACCTAATTCGTGTTAAAATTATCTTTATAACCTCCTTTCGACTATCACGTTCTACTACTGTGTACACTAATGGGACTTCCCCTGTTTATTGAATAAATAAATAAATTAATAACGCGACGAGGAGCGTTTTGGAGGGTACTTTGAGGCGGGTCACGAGTGGCCCGCGGCCGATTCGCGTATCCGTATCAACACAGCGACCCCCCGAGCACGTCGAACAGGTTATTTCCGATAGAAGCGAAAATAAAAAGGTAGAGCGAGGGTGGCGAGGAAGATCGAACGGTTATTCGCTCGATAGGAGGCACTTTCGGTCGGTCTCCGTGACGGCCGCGCTTTAAGGGCGATGAAACGGGAATAAATTTATTCCCTCGAGCTGACGACCCGCCGCGTCGACTACCGCGAGAAAAATGGCACCGCGAGCGTTCCTACCCCCTTCCATTCGCGTACGATACTTTATCCCTCGTTGTCGAGGCACGACGGAGGTCTCGACCGAAATTCCTCGATGCACGAAACGTATTTGGATGCGTGAAAACTTTATCGAAGGTGCAGCTTCGAGGCACGAACGTTTCCTAAGATCGACTGAACTGTTAACCCTTCAATGTCACAAGTTCTCGATACCAAGTTTTACCACAAGGCTACTTTTACATTAGCGAATTTTAGGCATTTGCAAAGCAAATCTGTTCTTTATACTCATTCCTCTTACGAACAAATTTAAAGAAAAGTAAATAGTGCAGATTCGAAAAATTATTCGGTATTAAATCGTACGTCACGGGGTTAAGCGAGAGAATCGGAGGCCCTAATTTTGACGATGAGTCTATTTGATGCTCCTAACTGCAATTGAACGAACATTAAGTGAATACTCTGCAAAGATCACTATTTTCTGGAGAAACAATCTAAAAGATTTTTAAGCTCCAGAGGCGCCTTTAGGCGTACACGGAACTTGTCAGTTTCAGATAGTTAATAATTTAGAATTCGCTACCGAAAGCGTGGATTTCGAGCTCGACGTCGCGTTTATACGTCACTGGCTGCGTTTACTCTCAAACGTTGCACCCTTTTTAAACCCTGCTCGCCGGGAGAACGCGCTTTTCTGAACGCGCGCTCTCCGCTGCTCTTTTCTCCCGGTTCTCGTCGTTGCCTTATACACGAGGCATTCGCGTAATCCCAGTCTTTCTCTATTATTCAATTTTCTCCGACCACTCGGCCCTCCCCCCTCTCACTTGTAGTTTACATTTTCCTCTCGCCTCGCTCGCTCCACTCGGTTACCGCATATTTACGTTTCAAATAATCCTTTATGCGTTTACGGTCTTCGCCGTTCCCTTCCCAGACGGGAATAAAGACTTTATTCTATTCCGCTTCATTTTATTCCGCTTACTCCTGCATGCACAACGACGATTCGCGTACCGCGAACGGAACTTAGGCTACCAGCACAGTAAATGACGATTCTTGCGTTTTCTGGATCCGAAGAACGCATATTGAAGACGTTTTTAGTGAATGGGATATAAATGAAATGGTCAGAACGATTGGAAACGCTTTGATCGAGACTTTCCATCGCGTAAACTCACGATGAAAAATAAAAAACAGACGGATTTCTGTTACAACACCGCACTCACTTTTATACTGTAGATGTTTTGAAGTATTTTAGTTTGAAACAGTTCATTTTATCTCCTGTCGCGACAGCCATCGAATCGACATTCTTTTGTTACAAGAATGGACGTGCCTGGACTGACAGAGGCAAAGTCCAACCTTTGTTGGTCATCTCAAATACATTTTCATCGACAGTCGATACTTTTTTTTCTTTTTTTAAAACAACGGACGAGGGGAACGTCGAGCGAAGGGTTGAGAGATATCGGGGATTGGCCCTCAATAATTCTGGCCGGTCGAAATTAGGTTGATGCTTTCTCGAATGTAGTTCAAACCCTTCCAAACGTTTCCAAAGCATCGTTACACGATATGCAATATCCATGACCTATGAAATAACATCTGCCTTCCAAACATTCACGAAATACATTGACCTCTCGAATTAAAGAAATATAAACAGCGATGAGAGTGACTCGTTACGAGTATCATTAATCCAGATGGACAATAAATCACGAAATAATCTCGTTGACAATGGAAACAACAGCCTGGGAACAATCACAGCGACAATTTTCCTATCAAAAAACGATTTTTAATCAATTTGCAGATTTGAATATTCCGCCGAACAAATTCGTTTCGATTGAAAATCAATTCCAGAAGAACGAGAAATCCCGATCGAGTGTGAGAGCAGCTTAACGCGAACACGGTACGCGGAGATCCAGGTAGATTATCGGGCAAACCGGTTACAAAAGGCGTGCAGCCGAACGGCGGCCCCCGATCGGAATTGCTAATTAGGCGCGTGTAAAATTACTGTAAATCGACGAGCCGACAATTATCGTAAACAGCCTATCCCGCGCTGGGAATATTTCACCCACGGTTAGGGGTGTTTCGTTCGCGTTTATCTTCGACGACCGCGGAAAGAAATACGAACGACGCCGCTCGAAAACGATTTTCCACTTTGCGAATTAACATTCTAGCGAACAAGTCCGCGCGTTAGACTTCGGGTTAGCAACCATGGCGATGGCGAACAACAAGATGGGAAAAGGAAGTCCCTCGCCGGGGAAGATTAACTCCTCGCCCGCGATGAACGATGCACGCACGCTTCGAAACGTTGGAATAACCTTCCATTAACGAATGACGTTCCATTATTGCAACGATTCACCAGTCGTGTTATGTTTCAGGGAAAGTTAGTTAAATAAGTATAATTTTGAAATATTGCTGACGAAATTAGAGGTTTTGTATTCTGACTTGTGGACACTATTAAAAGGAATCTGAAGCAACTTGGAAAAATGTTACAACTTTAAACTACACAATTTAAAATTAATCTATTTATTTTCGTGCCCTCGATAAAATTCATGAGTCCCGTTCAAATTTATTTCCTTTTCAATTTGAGAATTAATTTAGTTCCACAGTGAGGAGATGAATAACAGTCAAAGTGTAAACAGAGATATGCTAAAATTCTTTAGGACGTTCAAAGCCAACGGAGACATAAAAAATGCAAAATGACGGATTTGTTATTGCTCAGCGTGCATCGACGGAACGCGCAAAACATCGGAGGCGACGCGTTTCCGCGTGTGTTCGATTTCTTTTTCCCCACCTCTCCCCGGATGGCGCGTAATTACGGAAACGTGACTCGAGCGACAGGCTCGCGGAGAGAAGGTCGCCATGAAATATTCGAGGCACTCGGAACGTGGGATTCATGAATATCGCACGCGGCGTATGAATTAGTCCGGGACGAAGGTGGAAGTTTAATCGGAACGGGACGCGCGTCCTTGGTATCGGCTGCGGGAGAAACGCAGGCGCAATATTCCGCGCGGCTCCGCTTCGAATTACACCGACGGCCCGTTTCGGTACTCCGGGGGCCACAAATCGTTCCGAGGATCTAGATCTCGCTCAGTCCTTGCTCCACTTCCAACGGCTCGCGCGTACACGCACGTTTCAATTACCACAATTTTCCCGCCCCGATCCTCCCCCCGTTCGCCACCTTCGCGTCGCTGCGCCCTCGCTTCGAAATCACACTCGCTAAATTTCGTACGAACCTACAGAAATAATTGGAATCCTTCAAATATTTCGAGGAAATGTCTTCTCCATTTTTACATGGTTTGTTATACGAAATTATTAACAAGTTCAGACATCTTGTAAAATGAGGAATCTGTTTTTGACTTTGAATATTTTAATGTGGAACATATAGCCACACTCGATAAATTTAATACAGACTTACAGAAATAATTGGAATCCTTCAAATATTTCGAGGAAATGTCTTCTCCATTTTTACATGGTTTGTTATACGAAATTATTAACAAGTTCAGACATCTTGTAAAATGAGGAATCTGTTTTTGACTTTGAATATTTTAATGTGGAACATATAGCCACACTCGATAAATTTAATACAGACTTACAGAAATAATTGGAATCCTTCAAATATTTCGAGGAAATGTCTTCTCCATTTTTACATGGTTTGTTATACGAAATTATTAACAAGTTCAGACATCTTGTAAAATGAGGAATCTGTTTTTGACTTTGAATATTTTAATGTGGAACATATAGCCACACTCGATAAATTTAATACAGACTTACAGAAATAATTGGAATCCTTCAAATATTTCGAGGAAAAGTCTTCTCGATATTTATATGATATGCTACCACTACGAAATTATTAATAATTTCAGTCATCTTGTAAAATGAAGAATCTGTGACTTTGGATATTTTTGTCTACATAGCTAATGTGGAACATATATCTGTAAATATGCGCAACAAGAAAGTAACATGGTTTCAATAGTTTGCGCCCTGCAATCAATGTTTGTCGAAACGAGCAACCGTCCTGTGAGGTTTAAGTGTGGAACGTGAAACGAATTCATGGAACAAACAGTATTGTTGTATTTAGTAATATTAGTATTTATTACTGTTTGAGTAGTGCCGCGTCATGTACGAATAAATAGAGATCGCCAGCTGATGTCATTTTGGCAGCCACAATGTTTGTCAATGAAATGGAAATGGTTCAGAGATTGTAACTTACTGAACATTCTCAAATTGTTTCGATATACATCATAAATGCGACTCGCAAGTTTTGTAACTTGGAAACTCAAAAAACGATGAAACTTTCTATGTGCAAGTAGAGTAGGTCATCCATAACGCAGACCTATTTTTCGTTTCGTGGTGTATTTCGCTTTCGGGGGATGAGATTAACCCTCTCCTGATATAAAAACGTTTTACGAAGAACGTTTATTGGTCATTACGTGTAATGTTCGTTTTCACTCGTGTCTCCATCGTTCGATAACGAACCCAAGAGCCGTATAAGTGGACGAGCACAAGTAGTCGTTGCGCAGTCGATGGTAATTTAGTTTATTCGAAGTTTCTACCCTGATTTCTGTCACGAAGTTCCCCTTTGATCCGATTCCGGGCTATGCATAAATTTTCTGCTTTCGAGGCACTCTTTTACGTGGATCCGGGAGATTTCGACTCGTTGGTCTCTTTACGAACGAAACCGGGACGCGTAAAGCGGATATTACGAAGTGCAAGTGCATTAAGTTATACGGCTAAGTCTCACGCTAATTTTCGCGGTTTATGTTTTTACTCTGTCGCTTTCGGTGAAAGGTTTTTCGTCGCGCACCTTCCCAGCGAACGTTCGAACACAAAGGTTTCAACGTTCTCGATTGTGACATTCTTGACCGTACTTTGACATTTTAAAACTAAGGCGAATAAAAGCAATTCTTCATTTTTATATTTAAAATAAATTTGTGTAACCTGAACATTACTAACCACGAGAAAAATTAATTATTTTCCCTTTTTAAAAATACTGAAATTTCTCTTTCTACCACTGACATTTGACTGTAATTGCTTAACAAGTAGATTAAAGTAGAATGTATAAATTTAAGTATTCTATTTTTTAATTATTATTCCGACGACATAAGCCTAGCTGTTTATATCACACACTCACACTGTTCCGTATCATTATTCGTGACACGCGCAGACTACGGTCACGCTTCTACGACCTAAATCCGTTTCTTCGTCGCTAGATTCATCAGCAACGTCCGTGCTTAATGAAACTTTCGAACGACATCGCCAAGGATCGTAAAATAAACGTTTCGTCGCGATTTCGCCCTCTTCCTCTCGTTTTTCCCCACGCTATTCACGAAGTGCCGCGTTTCCGCCGATACTATCGCCTTTCAACGCGAAGAATACGCGCGCGAAAAAAGCAATCGTCCCTGGACACCGACTGCGAATTATAAATATACTGGGTGAGCCACTTAAGCACGCAAAACTCAATATTTTGGAAGATTGTTCCTCTTTTAATATCGCATCACCTAAACAATCATATTTTAGAAACTCATTCGTTTGAAGAATTAAAAATTACAATGCAAATTCAAAACTATTCTTTTGTAAGCAGTTATTCCGTTAAGAAAATTGACGATGGTTGATATTTCGATAAAACAGTTGTTTCGAAATATCATTTTGCAGAGGAAATATTTTACGAGTTATTTGAGGTCGCCGCGTTAAGAGACCCGCCCGGTATAATGATGTTTGCCGTAAAGCTGACAGCGTAAAATGACACACGAAACGCACGGCCAATGGCACAAAAATGCAAACATAAAAGAAGAGGTGTATTCTCGTACCTGGTGTGGCTGCAGGGTGTCAGGGATGGGCCGTGGTGCTATTAGCCAGCGGTGCTTACGGGGCGCATAAGCGCAACCTCCACCTCCGAACTACTCCGGCTTTGTCTCTGCATCCTGAAAAACCGAGAAACAAGGGAAATGAGTTTTATACCGTCGAGAGTCGCGCAGTAAAGTCTGCGTCGTTTACGTAAACGCGACGAACGCTGGACCATAATTTACTCGTGGCTCCACATTGAAAAATAATTGACTGATTTTTGCGAACGCTACACATTGGAAACGATCATTAAAAATACAGAACTTATAATTAAACGCGTCAAAAAGCGGGGAATATCAATTTTAACGAATCCTCAATTTAATCGCTATTTCACAATATTTGTCCGAGTTTTATCTCGAATATTTTTGTGTACCCCTTGGTTGCCCCAACAATTAAAGGATTATTATCTTTGATGTAAAATCTATTTGCTAAAACGTTATGGGAAGTCTTGCCCTATATTTTAAATATTTTCCTTAAAAGGTATTATCGTGCTCCGGGTTACACAACGTCTTTTCGAGACACTCTGTGCCAAGTGGAAGCGTTCTTTCAGGGTTAATCGAAGCAATGCCCCATTGAGGTTACAGAATCTTAGTGTACCGAGAGCTTGAGCTACTTTGCTTTGTCTGGGACCTCTGTTGACTTAACCCTTTTCGTGCCATTTAGGTCGTGGGGAAATGGAACACCCATATTGCGTCTTACGAAATTTGCTTCGCGAAGTCTTCGAATAATGTCCTTCCTTTCTTTTCAGAAATATTAAGAATCTTTTCTCTAAGCAATTTTACTAGCAGAGAACTTCTGTAAAAATTTTGCTTAATTTCATTTATAAAAGAAGTATCCTATAAAATTCTATTCGTTGAAAAACTTTTTCTATCACACGTATGTAAATAAAATTCGACTAAATAACAAGTGTTTGTAGAAACTGGTAAAAATGTGGAATAAAGTCTGACTAAAACCTACATCCTACTTCCAGTATTTTCTTTATACTGTAATAAGAAGGAGAAATAAAAAAAGAATTAAAAATTACAATCTAGAAGAGACAGTTTCAAACTCGGATCTAAATAAACATGTAAATTATCGATCCACCCACGCAGCTGTTTCCCCAACCGATACTGCACACAGTACAAGGGTTCAGAGTTCCAAAGTCGACCTTCTGTAGATCGAAACTACGATACTCTCATTATCATAAACATTATGTATGTATTCCGTTCTGAATTCGACAATGACTCAGAAAACCGGTTATCCGTCGAATTCATGCAGTTCGTCCTATAATAAATTCGAACCAATACCAGCGATCGGCTAACCTACAACTAGTGGGTCAAATGGTGACCTCGACGCCATAACGAGTGACCTATCATACGTTTATTGGTACTTTCCTATGACGAAAGACCATTATAAGAAACACTGAACGGAAATGATAACCTGTTGAAACTCTATATTTCAGATACTAGCTCTTTGCACTCCTGAGACCAGCAATATTGCGCAGGAACTGAGAGGCGTTCCACACCTACGGCTTGCGTTATTGCCTACTGAATTATGTTAATCTATATACGATTAGGTTTGGTTAATAAACATTTAAAGATCGAAAGGAAGTCGTAAAATCTAACAATTTGTCGCGATTATTTCGTTGTCATTGTCCAACTCAGAAATCTACCAAAAAACTGTTTCCACTAGCCATATTTTCATTATATTTTCAGAATTAATAACCAAACATATCGCACGTTATACGGTACGAAAATATGGTAAAGAATATTAGTGTCAAATTTCATAAAAATCGGATTAAAGATATATGAGTAATTTAGAACGCCACCACAAAAAATATGGTTCCGAATGGCGTATTTATTTCAATATTGTATTTTAGGTGTCATATTTTTGTTATTAATACCAGAATTTTTTCAATGAAACCTGTTTTATATTACTGTTAAGGTTTCAAACTATTTCGTGCCAAATAAATTTCGATTTTATCGAGTTTCCATTTTTTCCCCCCGAGTTATCTACAAAACAAAATTTAAAACTGCATATTTCCTCAAATCTACATACTCTGCCAAACAAACACGATTTTTCCCATGCACCTGCATCGAAAACTCCGGTCTTGGTGAATTTTTACATTTCAAATTGCATATGCATATATCGTAACCTGCCCATTCCCGTTACATTCAATCCGCTCGTAAAAGGGTTAACGATTTTATGCAATTTGTAAATGAGATAGTATCGAACGGTCGACGGAAAAATTACCCGATATCGAGACGATTTCGATTTCGAATGGGTCGAGCACGCTTCGGGAAATTAACAATTCTCCGCGGGCACGCGAATCCGCGTGGCTTTGAAATTCAGCGAACGGAGCTTTTCGTATTACAATATCGCTTTCGGATACACGGTGAAAGTTTGATATTAAAAAAAATAAAAGGAATATATAAAATGAACGCAGTTGGGCGAGGATTGATGGACGAAAGCGTGGCTCGGCGCAGCTGCACCCGCGGGATTCACGTCGCATCGATATTCGAGCAACGTGTACGATTGAACGTCGATGTGCGCTTTACTCTCGTCCGGCACCGGTTACGTGGAGGAAGTACGACTAATACACAGTTATTGCCGTCACTGTCACCGACTACGATGGCGCAAAAGGCGAGGCAATGTTTTTTTTTTTTTAACCGTTCCACAATACGTTCCTCCATCGACGAAAGATTTCTATGGAATAAAATTGCACTTTGTTCTTCCTCTCAAAATTAAGGAAGGTATTAAAAATACGATACTAAGTGGACAATATTAAAAATATCTTTCAGTTTCTATCTCGCCTTTTATCAAAAGTAGCTATGGAATAAAACTGTGCACTTTGTTCTTCTCAAAATTAAGAAAGGACGATATTAAAAATATCTTTTAATTGTTATCCACGTGTATTTTTAATAAATTGGAAGAAGAAGAAAGAAAGCTTTGAACTAAAGCTTAGAAATGAAATTGTGTTGTTTTGCACAGAACTCTAAAAATCAAAGAACGAGGAAGAATAGTAGCAATTTTATTTGCTTTTATTTTTTAGCTTATTTCTGTAGATCGGAGGAAGACCTATGTTTGCACGAGTGCGTAGGAAACAGCGGACGTTTACGAAATACAATAATTACGGAGTATCGTCCGACGTCGTGTATTTAACGTAATGTTAAACAAATGCGCGTGAATTCAGCATTAATTGTTTTGCAAATTAATTCATACTCTCCGGGGCGCGGAACAAATCAAAATGCACCGTGCCGCGAGGGGATTGGTTCGGTCAATAATATACAAATTATCACCGGCGGTTAAACATTTACATTATCCGATTCTGGTAGTTTTTACGCCGGCCGAGGGAAGAATACCATTAATTATGAATAATGTTTAATCGAACATGGACCAGAGTTTATTCACAGTGCAACGAAAATAATTGACTTTAGTAAAAACCACGCGCAGGAAAATATTCAATAAACAGCTAAATAAGACAAATTGGCTATGATTGACGTACGATTACCAATTAATTGTTCAAACGTATACTATTTAATTCTGTGTAAATTTGTTCGTACAATGGTCACGATAAGGAGTAGATTTGTTTCACAAATATGTACATTGTGAATGTAAAAATTTGTTGATTTCGATACATAAGACTTGACGACGAGTCAGACTAGATACTCTATGCCTGATATGATACCTGATTCGAATACGATTATTGAACAAATTAAATAAATTCGAAGACCTCGAGAATCCAGAGTTCTGAATAAAATTGTCGAATCTATCCCCAGTTGGTGGTTCTTATCGAAATCGTTCGATTATATGTTTGTCGAGCTATAAATTAATTCTGACCCATTGTGCAACGTGTACAGTACGCGTGTATGGTTTCTGCGCTCGCGCGTCCACGCGTAATGGGTTGCGGAAGGAGAAAGGGCGAGCAGCTCGCCGCTCGAGCAAAAGTTTATATTGGATTTCATATTTAATGCAACACACACCGCGGCCGCTGCGAAGCCTGCCCCGCCGGATAAATTATTTATGTCGGGACGCTTTGTCTCTGTCTCGCAGACCCGGGTCTTCGGGAACGGGCCAGAGGGAGAGAGGAAAAAAAATAGAGAGAGATAACCACGGATGATCGTTGAAAGGTTCCGATAAGCCCTGAACCGAACGAAAAACGTCGATCCTTTGGGGGGATGGGGGGAGGACATATACGATGAAATCTTGCTGACTTGATACGACTTCCCCGTCGAAAGGAATGACGTTAAATGGCACGGACCTAACCCTGGGCCTCTTAACAGCTACACGATATACCATCGAATATTCCATTTTCGGTAAATTGTTTTACTTGCAGCAAGTTCCTGTAAGATCGAAAATTTCGAAGGGAATAGGAAAATTGCAACGGTTATTTGGAAGTTATTGTGTCACGAGATATAAGGGTGAGTAAGATTCTTATTTAAATAAATATTACCTGATAATAATTGAAACTTATTTAGTAAATAAAATTACGTCTCACGTTGAACGAATAAAAGTATCGTTCACCTGCTCGTTCATGCTATTGTGTAAATATATTCAGTTGCTATATGGTACTATGCGTGTGTATCAGCAGTATATCAAACTCTTTGCGAAATTAATTTTACTCGAGGTACTGGGATAGAAATCACTACTAAGAACACTACTTGGCTACTGTAAAATGTTAGATCGGGGCTTTACGACGAAAAGGGAATCTATTTTACCAAGAAAAGACGATTTGTTTTCTCCTAGAATGTAAACGTTTAGCGGTGATTTAACGATCGTAGGGACAAAACTGTCGTCATTTGTAGGATAGCGTCACGCGTCACCTATGGGAATAACGCATGGCCAAGCCTGGCGACCGTTCGTCTGACGTAGTAGAAGCGGCGTCCCGACGCAGATGCTCGCTGACGCTGAATATACGAGCCACGGATGACGCAAAGCGTTCCACGGTGTTCGGAAGTTTCCGGGATGTTAACTCTTCGTAGACGAGGGGGATCCCCGATACCGCCCCGAACGGGAAAGTTTTAAGGGTCCATAATATGCAAGAGTATAGATTCATAGCTGACAAGGGTCGTAAAAATCGCGAGAGCGTTAGTAAACGCTTTACCAGTTTCCTTGAGAAGGACGCCATAAATTATTCGAAGGTTACGCGATGACGGAGATACCTCCGTCCTCCAGGAGCTAATCGTTTCGACGCTCTCCGCGAATCCTTGGAAAGGATAAGACTTCGCATCGACGCTCGTAAACGCGAACGTCGAAACGTTAAATTATTATAACTCCGTAGAAGTCCAATAATCTTTCTCGAGACATTGCAAAAAATTCTTCTTTCGCGTTCCCGGGTTTTCTCGGGGATTCTTTTACGTCAGGAAGGGGAGGATGATTTCTCAAAGTCGAATTAAAAGTTTAACAAATTTCGTTCCCGGAGATCTTTAATCTTCGCCAATTTTTTCTCGGTTCTTAGAAAGTATAATTCTTCAGCGTCTCTGGAAGGGATTGCAAAAATGTGTGCCGATAATTGGGTCCTCTACCCTTGTTCGTTGGTCCCGGGTGTAACGACGAAAAAGGGAGAGCACGGATCTGGAGAAAATTTACGGGACATTAAACGCGTTTACGACTTCATCGAGGAGTTGATCGATGTCTTCTTGCTCGGGTAATGATAAAGGTTTGATATCCTTCGTAAGTAGTTGAATTCGACCGACGGTGCATCGTTAATGGTTCCGTGAGCGCCGCCCTTCGAGTAACGAGTAGCTACGGAGTCGAAATCCCGACATTAACCGGCCATTCCGTGCTTTTCATCGCGTTCTAAACGCCTGCTTAGCCACGGAGTCGTTATTCATTAGATATGCTAACATCTTCCAAGAGTTCTTGGAAACGTCGGACACGACGAGGCCAATTTTACCGTTTCGTGACGAGACCATTCGATCGCCGTCCCATCGTCTCTGTCGTCTCTGCCTCGAACTTGCAATCGCCCACCCAACGCAGTTATTGAAAATCAATTACTTCGCGAAATTGGTACTGGAAATAGTAAAGTCAAATAATCGTGGCACGAACGAGCACGCGTGAGTTTGCACTGCATCGAAAATATCAAATATAAGTTTATTCAAACGATTAAATCTTTGTTTGTTCTTTTCAATGTTTCTTTATTGGGAATACTGACCTTCTGTGAGGATTTTATAAACTTAGATTTTAAATTTAGCCTTAAAATATTAAGGTATAAGTATTGATAAATTGTGCCTCCTCTAAAATGGAGATTGCCAATCCCTGCTGCTGACATATAGCCTCATACCATGGCCGAGTTACCTCCATATTTAACTGTGAGATAGAGATTTTTTTCGATCATTTTCTCTCCTGGTTCTCTCACATGTCATTTTCTTACCACGAAAAGTAAATATTTCAAATCCACGTAAACTTGGAATATCCAAGCTTGAGCTTCCGTTAAATAGCATGATCAACGCATTAAAATACTCTCACAAATCTAATCTTAAGTCATCAGGATCATTTCTTAAAATTAAATATGGAACTAACAACTTTTTAACGAAGTCCCAATCAACAAATTGGTATTCTTGATTTTCGTCTTATTTTGGCCTCTAAAATCTCCCACTAAAATTTTATATGCCGGATAATTGGACTATATCTACATATGAAGTGATAAAAACGAGAAATACAATCATAGATCTCTGGCCATAAATTGTATTTTCAGTAACGAATTTTTTTCTCGAAAGTGAGTAGGATTTGGGGGGTATGTCTATTGACCAAAAATGATTGTAATTGACCCCTGCAACTGAAAATAATTTTTTTAGAACGATTTGAAATTTTTTAATTTCGTCGAAAAATTTGTCCACCTTCTATTATAGTTATTCGAATATCAGGTGTCGTATAATTGGATGTTTAAGTTTAGATGGTGGACGGTATACTTTGCCCCATTAAATTTCGCGTTTCCATGCCCGACAGCCAGTCCCGATGATCGACTTGCGCAAACACGTGAATCGAATGTCGGCCATTAAATCTCGTTCACGGTTACGCAAACGGAATAATCCTTTTTTTCTTGCTTTCCTTTTCCTCGAGGCGAACAATGGGAACTGTTTTCACGCGCGTTAAGTGAAATTGCTTATAATTCATTGATAATCACCACCTTGTTAATTTTTTATGAATCGCCGGGGATACGATTGCAATCGCGGTTTACTTTCCGCCGGTGGAAGAGCGTATTTTTATCTCGTTGCTTCACGCGTTCTAAACTGGTTTCTGGAAAATATGCTACCGAACGTAACACACGTCCGATTCGATGAAACTTTCGCGGTTGAAAGTTCTACGTTCAAGCACGATCTACAGAGGAACATTGACACAACATTCTGAAGCTCGAAGGTCCGCTATTTTATATTTAGCTTGAATTATTATTAAAATACAGGCCCTTCCTATTCTACTTGCAGTATACATATATATCAATTAAAAGTTTCCAGCAAGCAGCTTATCGAAAATTCTGAAATTAATATGGCAAGTCTTCAAAGCGACTCGTCGACGTCAAAGTGGAAACATCGACTCGTTAAAATATTTTCTCCACGAAATTCTATCTACTCAACATATTTTTACGGAACACGTACTAATCGAACGAATCTTTACCGCATTCGGTAATATTAATTTAAAAGTTTCACTTTCCTTTGCATTTTTATTCGCGTTATACAACTTCTTGTAATAATAAAAAGTTATTATGCAATTCGATATATATGTATACCAGCCGTGATGTACTAGTGGATATCTATCATCGTTCTGATATCTTCGCGAAACAACACTCGACACCTTCTGATCCAACGATCAGACTCTCCTCCATCGAGTTACAAGTTTTCAAAGGAGATTTATAGTTTAGCTGTAAATAACAGTAAATCTTCATTTCCAATTCCGGGGAACAGTCCCGTACGCTGGCGAACGTTCCCCCCTCCCTCTCGACCGTCCGGACGAACTTTCTACGATTTATCTTCGTCCGTGAAACTTTTGTCGTGCGGCTGAAAATATATTTCAATCCGCGTCCAACGTAAACGATTCTCGCGAATCGGTTTTTAGCGGGCCGGCCAGCGTGCATGGAACAGAGGAAACTCGGTTTCGCGTGAAACTTCGATCCGTGATTCTAAATTTCGCCCCGTTTAGCGGGAATCCGCTCGGCGTCCCGTCTCGCGGAAACGAGCGACGCGTGTTTGCTCGCGGGGCGTGACGCAGCGCTATGACGCGCGATCGTCCGACCGTGTCGATGTTTGCCGTAAATGACAGAGATGCTGCGTGTTGTTTTCGGAAACGAGCCGCCACAGGGACAGCCAACAGTTTGTCGCTTCGATATACACCAGAGAAATCGATGTTACTTGCGTACGAATCCAATCTTTTTATATAACGCGAATACGCGCCTGCAATTTGCTTTCCAAACGGAACACGACTGAACAGAACGTCCCAAATATCCACAGGATACTTTTACATTCGTTGTTTCAAACGACGATGAAGTTTATTAACGACATCATTGTTTTACTATTTAGATATTGCGAACAGTTTCATTATCTACGATGCTTATTTTCACAGAAGGATAAAGACGAATCTGTTTGAGATAATTTTATTTCAAACCTTAGATCTCGAAACAGGGAATGAAAAGGTCTCGTTAATAATTGTATTACCGAAATCGAAAGTGCAAACGACTGTGTCACTGCCGAAATTGGTTGCATCATTTGCAGAATTTTTTTGTTTTTTTTTTTTTGCGCGAGTTTATCAAGGTAATTCGTAAATTTGTGGAAAATTAAAAAATATGTGGAAAGAACGGCGCCATTTACCGGTTAATCGTCGGTATATTTTTTCATTATTATCTGCAACGCTTTCGCGTCTTTTAAGTAATTTATTTTAATTATGTCATATTCCATCGCGAGCACTATTTATTTTTCGCACTTGTTGCGTTGCCGCGCGCGAACGTTCGTTTCAACTGCATATTAACTTGCATTTTTATAAATTACGACGACAATATACGCGTAGAAACAAAAGAGAGAAACGACTGAATTTATATACGTAATATTTACAGTAACACTGGTCATGATTATGCAATCTTTTTACGTCGTCATTATTGTTGAATTATCTCTCACTATCAATAATAATTCTGTCTAAAAAAAAACTTGACTTTGTAAAAAAAAACGTATGTAAAATATAATTGTAAAATGAATTAGTTTCGAATATAAAAAGTATTACGTATGTTCCAAGACCACAAAAAATAATTTTGATGAGAATCGATTTGATATTAAACAGTGGCCAATAAATAATAATTTGAGTGTGGAATACTTTCGGAATAAGCATTTTAAAAATAACAGGAAGCAGAGAGATTAAAATTGCACAATATTTTCTGGGGCAGCCTAATATGTTAAACGTTCTCGTAACATAGCTCTCGTAAGCTGACCTAGGTCGATTATCAAGTAGTCCCGGACATTCCAAGCAGCTCGAGGCCGGACAGTAAACGACCGCAACTACTTTCTCCCCGTGTCTGACCGCCGCTGATTACCGCCGAGCAACGAGCACAACCGAGGATCATTACGACAGCATAATTTCCATTGTCTTCGCGCGAAGAATTATCTGAATAACTCGCGCCGGCCGCAAAGCACACCGGTGAAGTATACTTCGCGGTCAACGAACGAAAAAATTAACGTTTCTACGGTCGTTGGAGGGAGCCCCATTTTACAGTGAATATAAACGACTAGCAGGTGTACTATAATGACGACGACGCTAGCCTATAGCGTGTAATTAGTTGGCTGTACAGCCTCGTCCGTGATTGCTGACAATCTGGTTCATAAATAACTTAATGAACGTGACGTTTGATATTTAAAAGGAGAGAGAAGATGGTCAAGTATCGAGTGGTTTCGACGTACGAAATTTTAATGACGAATCGTACTTGTAACTTTTAAGGAGACGGTATAATTATTTATGGAAAATACGAGGGGAAAATTATGACGAAGCAGATATAGGGAATATAGAACGAGAAATTTACTATTTACTGCCATTCTCTTTTACATGTTGACACGTAGATTCATTTGTTTTAAACAAGTCTAGTCTCTGTGTCGATCTGTCCACCCTGTTTGGATGGAGACATTGCGTTGACAGGAGAATTGAATCCAATGATTCGTAATAATTTTTTGTATCGATGATGCCCACATCTCCACGACGAGACATTTATGTAACATATTCGTTACCATGCGTCATGTCAGTGTGACGCGTTGATTCCCGTGGGAGGACAACGTCACATACATGTGTCAGAGACGATTTTCTATTCTGTCTCCATATTAATAAATGAATAATGAATAATAGACCAGTGTCACATTACGCGCGACGTATCGTTCAAAATATTCGATTGATTCGTAGGGAGTTAAAAGCATGCGATACATTATTCTAGAATGTTAAACGTGAATACGAAAAATTGTTCCTTAATATTGATATGTTAATTGTTATTTTCTATCAATCGTATTTTGTACCCGATTAGGTCCCATTTAACCGGTTTAATCGAAATCGCGTTAGTTTTGTTAAATAGAGGCTAACAAATCATCAAAGCGAAGGAAATTTCATGAAATAATCATTGTCAGTAAGCTATGAAATGTTGTATAGAATTGTTACTAATGAAACGTTTCGAATAATTTATTAAAAGGCGTTAATATCTGAATAAACAGTCTATTAACGCGTATTAAAAATACAACAAACTTCTGACGTGTGCAGTTCCAAAACTACTAGTGTTTTATTAATAATCGAGGCATTGTTAGAAGCGGCAAACCTTCCCCTTTAAAATGGTTTTTGGTTTTTGACGATCCGACTTTCCGTTTCGGAGTTATCATCGTGTAAAGACAATTGTAATTTTTAAAATTCCGCTACGTCTGACCCTCCGCCTTACGAAAGCCTATTAACGCGTATTAAAAATACTAAAAACTTTAGACGCGTGCAGTTCCGAAACTACTAGTGTTTTATTAATTATTGAGGCATTGTTAGAATCGGTAAACCTTCCCCTTTAAAATGGTTTTTGGTTTTTGACGATCCGACTTTCCGTTTTCGAGATATCGTAATTTATGTAAAGGGATAATTTTTCTAATTCGACTATCTCTGTCTCCGTCTGACGCGTCGCGCCGGACCTCTTTGTCTCGCACGTGACGCGTGACCGAGTGACCCACTTACTACGAGCACGTGCGGTCAACGACCTTGTAAGGCCGTAGTAAGGAAGTTCATTGATCTCGCGGCGTAAACAAATGCTTCCGTCCCTCGTATCTTCGTAACTAGCCACCGCATCGACTTGAAATTAAAATTGCTATATCTCGGGAACTAATAAAGCTATCGACTCGCACAAACGCTCATTTTAAAGGGCTTTTCATCCCCTATCCGATAAGCATATCAACTAATAAAATTTTTGCAGTCTTCTATGTTTAATTTCACATTTACTTTGACGTTACATACGCAGAAAAGTTTTATCAATTCCTATGAATTATACAACCGGTACGCGATTAACACTGGACTATAAATTGTTTATTTGATCAAAAACTAGTCTAAATTTATATACGGTATATAAAATTCGGTTTCTTTGTTATCTTCTATCTGGTTAATAAACTACTGTAATTTATGCTGTCTTCTATGTTCAATTTGAAATCTACTTTGATGTTGCATAACCGAAGATGTTATCAGCAATGCTTATCAATCATCGTAGGCCAGAACGAGTTTGACAAACTTCACTTCGCGACTCGCAATTCGCTGGAGCGATTAGCCGAGGTTTGCAATTCGTTTTTTGATCGACGATTGCCATTTCGACGGGCATACCATCGTTGCTTCAGGAATCTCTAGCGATAAATCGAGCGCGAAAGGGAGAATTGTGGGTGTCGGTGATCGATCGTACGCGAAAGGAGGCACGCGGAACAGAGAAAAGGAGGGTCGAAGGCAGCCATGACCGTTTTCTTTTCTGCGCCTGACCTCTGCTCCCTGACCTATTTCCTAGTTCTTTCGTACCCTCTTGCTCTTGCTCCTCTCTCTCTCTCTCTACACGATTCCTAGCCTTCGTCGAACGAAATTAAAACTTACATATTATTCGGATTCTTTCGACGAAAATTCATATTAAATACCATCCAACTAAAATTTATTAAAATCACCGATTAACTCCTACACATAGGTTACTTTTCCGTCTTCCTTCTTTTTCGCCTGTCCCAATAATTTCATCCCAGACGAAATATCTTCCAACGCAGGATAGTCGAACATAAACATTCGCAAAAGCAAACACGATTAATTGCATTTCCATTTCGCGACTCCCTGTCTTCGTGGCCTCGCTTTCGCGTTGTTTCCCCGATCCGAAACCGTCGCGTTAAAAGCTCGAACAAATTGTATTCGTTGTGCGGCGCGACCGATCGTGCCGCTCGTTTTTTTTTTTATTTTCTCTCTCTCCCCCTCAATCGATTCGATTCTTTGCTCTTCCGTTGCCCGTGAATCTGCGTTTGACCGCAACCGTGGACCGGAAAACGCGATTCCGACGATCGAAGAGCCACCGGCCCGGGCACATTTTTCTCCCGGGATCGGTCGAAGGTTCGTGCGAGCCGCGGACAACGATAAAGCCATTTCGAGTCGCGTGTCTCAACGCTCTCCGCGATATTGGATCACGTACGGCGATTCGTTTAAAAGAATTAATCGCTGGAGACACGATACCCCGGGACCACCGCGTTTCGTTGTCCTCTATATATTTTCCGTTATTTTCTACCGTAGCGGTGACGTTACACGAGTATAAATTTAAATATCCCCAGCGTGCTCGGTGAATCACTTCGCGGCGATTCGCGGAAAGGACGACGAACTCTTCGCGGTTGAAAAAACTTTAAACTGCCCCGGAGCTCGTTCGCGGGACACACAAAGAAAAAATACGACTGACAAAAACATTTTTCCGCGCTACAGAATTATAAGAAAATCAATTTTCAAGCTTACTTTCTGGAAGATTTCTCTGTGTATCCCTTAAAATCCTAGTATGAGTTTCTTCGTATCTGCGGGTTGTTAACTTGGTATTGCACTGTATTTATCGCCCGTTAAATGAATTATTGTCCACGATGGTGTCACGAGTTGGTAACCGAACTGATGGCACACTACCTGCGAACTAAAGGACGCGAGAGGCAAGGGAAATCGCGCGATCCACGTAATCCCCTCTACTTCTTAGGTTCTTGGTTATTATTGGGGAAGTCGATCACGAAGTCCCTAAACGAGCCAGGAACGTAAACAGCAGAGGGGATTAGGTAGAGCGTACGGATGACTCCCTTGCCCCTTGCGTCGTTTAGCTTGTAGGTGCCAACTAATAGTACGTAAAACTACTCGAAACGAATTTGTTAACATCAGCACACTGATATATCAATAAAAATGTATGATTCTTTTATTATCTCTTAGAACTCCGAGTTGCAATTCTCTGTGAATTTCGAAATTTAAAATTCACGAGAGTATCTGCTGTTAAAGGTACTAGACTTCCAGGTAAAATAGATTCGTTGTATTCTAAATTATCGAAGATGATATGAATGCTACAGAATATCAATTGTCGAATATCGAATATAGGAAGGAGAAATCTATTAACAGCTTCAATTAGCAAATCGTGCTTCCAGGAAAAGAAGGATTCGGGCTTTGAATCTCTGCCTAACGGAACCTGATCGACCGGTTCCTTTTCTTCTCAGAATGAAAAGAAGAATTAGCAATAGGGCTATGCTGAATAGGGTCCGGCGAACGGTCGCTTTGATGTCTTCTAACATCCCTTTCGCGTCCGAAAACGATTGAATTTCAACGTACGTGAAACGGTTTACTCCGACAAGCCACGTTTAACCTGTTGAGTGCCAAAGCGCAGCTGTTTCTTTTCTATTTTCTGGGTGGAGAAATACTTCATTTAACAGAAGAAATTTATTTTATTTTCCATTATGGAATTCTCATATCTTTCGGGATCCTAATCACATCTAATTACAATTAGACTGCGAATCTTTATGGAAACTCATATTTTTATTAATAGAATTAATGAAATGGGAGCTTTGTAGAGGGTTGTCTCAACCCCTAAATATAACAACTCATATATCAGTATTTCTTATATTTTTGCATATCAAGTGAATTCTGTAGTTTTTCGAGAACTAAAATTTCCCACAAATGCATAAACATTCGCAGTTTAGTTACGCTAAAATTTGTTTCTCGAAAATATTAATTTTGCCTTTTCTCAGTCTTTCTCTAGTGAGGAACACCTTGATAAAAAATTAGAAAAAAGATTTTTTTGCAGTTTCAGAAAGTTTTCAACAATGTGGATCAGAAATATTTCGTAGTCCAGCGAGGATGGGGGAGGCAGATTCGAACTGTTCCAATAAATAACGCTTAACATACCATTAATACAATGATTTTTAGTTTGCCGCGCGGGCTCGACAGCGGATTTAACGGTGCCTTCTATGCGCCCGGTCGGATGATAATTTCCAGTATAATTTTGGAGCATCGTCGAGCATCGTTGAGCACCGATCGCGCGGTGGTTTCTGGCATGGATTGGCTTCGGCGCGGTTCCATCGACGGCCGTTTTGATATACGACCCGACCAAATCGTATTCAACATTAACGTCGAACACCGTTGCGCCGCGGCGCGCGTATCGCCGTCCCGACGAGCGGCGTCGCTCGTGGATAAACGCCCACGTCCCGTTAATTCCGCATTACGCGTAATTAGAGCGACGTTAAAATCAGCGATAGGTCGCGCGGAACTCGATTCGCCACCGTTGCAACCCGTCCATCTTGTTTTTCTCCACGGTTCCACTCTTCTTTTGCAAATATCGACTCATGTAATCGGTATTTATTCGAAGAGAAACGTCCCAAACGTGCATTTTGTTAAACATGATTCGTTCGAAATAGATTTCAAATTCTCTCTTAAGTTTATGTTTTGTTATGGACAGTAAATTTTCTATAGGATTTATATTAGCGGATGTTTCACCTGAATCAGCCCCCCCCCCCTCCTTTGATACAATTTTAATTTTGGTTTAGTCAAATATATTTGACTGGTCTATCTATCAATTGTTCACCATTCCTAGTTACACTGATTTTTCAGTTCGATTTTCTTGAAAACGAAGCTTCGTACGAAAAAGTTTTACTCTTCAGGATTCACTTTCTCTTATGGACTCTTCGGTTATACTATGTATGTGTTACAGGTAAAGTTAGCGGAGAAGGTAGACGTAGAATTGTTCGAGCAAACTTAGTATTACCCACGATCCATGGATAAAGTCCCAAGTTTAATTTAAATAATACACGTTTCGAATTTCAGCCAGATAAACCTCGTTCTTCCCGATGTCGCGAAAAATAAACCGTGAACGAGGGAGTCTGAACCTCCACTCCGAGATACTATCCTTTGACTTGAAATTAAAACTAATTTTAAGAGTAAATATTACCTGAAATCTGAAATAAAATTAAATTTGAGCAGTCTTCTTGACATAGAGAAGTATAGGAAGGAATCCATGCTTTATTTTTTAAATTAAACTTCGAACTTCATCCATGGATAGTACTACTAAGTTCAGCCAAGTAACTCTATCTTTACCCTATCAACTAACTTCACCAGTAAAGTATACATTGTTAAGATAATATGATGCTATGTACACAGACTTCATTTTCAGCCCTATGAACATGGCTACACTGTGCTTAACTACTGTGCTTGAATACAAATTTTGTAATCACCGTGTTAAGGGATCAATATTTCAGACTGGCGATGTTCACAGTGCAAGAAACGCGATTTTTATGTAATCGTGTAAAGTTTCTGGAAAAATTCAGATAATGGGCGAAAGGAAACGACCAGAATATTTCCAACCGGAGTTTTATCATGGACTAACCGGCTCTGTTACGGAGGGGCAGTTATCGTTAATCCCTCCTCTGCATTCGCTTCACATTCTGCATATTACAATTACGAAGAGCGCAGATGCAGACTTGTAATTGCATTTTCCTTTCTGGCTGCGTGGTCACGATTGCTTGCACGATCGCGGCAATATTCCACGTGAGAGTAATAGCAACTTCAAAGGATCAAATTTTTAAGGCCAAACTGGCGCGGAAACCTAATTCCACTGGCGAGAATAATGTCCAACGTGGATTCAAATTTTCGGTGACGTTACAAAACAAATTATTCCATCTTTGACACAGCTCTTTCCTTCGTCTGTTTTTATTTCGTCAAAGGAGTCGTTGGACCGAGCAGAAAATAAAAAAATAATATTTTAAACGTTTCAATAATTATTTGGGTTATTTATACCAGGCACGTAAGTTTTCTTTTCAAAGATGGAGATGGTTTAGAAACCCACAGACTTTAATTTGGATCGAATTATTTAATAACCAATGTTTTTGTTATGTATGTGCAAGGATAACGCAAATGTCGATTGTTCAGCGATGGAAATTACTACGCAAATCGATCGAAAAACGCTTTTGCGCGACTAGGAAACGGAGAAGGAGTTTTCAAGGCTGCCTGGCGAAGATTTATCGAGAGCCCCGATCGACGGACGAGTTGTTGCTCGAGGTATCGTCGCGTACCACCGATAGCAGACCTCACGCAATGAAAGATACGTTACCACCTTTTCTACGAGCAGCAGTAAATCGTGCAAACGTCCACAAAGAAACGACGAAGTTCGACGCTCGAGCATTCGTTCCCATCGGCGTTGAATTAACGACACGTGTCTACCACCGAAATACACTCGAGTCAACAACGTACCGAAGTTTTGTATTTTTATCCAGAATGTTTTTCATGGATGTGACGACATCGTTCGAGCTCTCCAACGAGACAAACTCGACGATCATTTTTGTACGTCTGCCAAGGGACGTGGCGTTGACAAGGGCAAACCTCTAACGTAGAATAAAACTTTTTCCATATACCTAATATACGAGAAAATATTTATACGAACAAATTTTTTGAGAAACACTAAAGCTTGATATTTTCCTTTTGTGGCTTAATAAAAACCTGTTCGACAGATTTTAAACTAAAATTAAAGAATAGAGAAGTAGATAGAAATTCTAATAAGTCCGAGTTAAAAATTTGATAATTCCGCACTTATTTACAGTTTTATAGTTCCTGCAAATGCAGGGATCCGCGGGCCAGGAGCGAAATGAATGTAAATTGTAAAGCAGAGACGAGACGGAGGTTCTAGCCGTGTCCGGGCCCGCTTTAGGCTGAACCAATTAACGCTGCGCATCGTCGAACTTAAGCGGCGCGGTTCGTTATCGTCGAGTTAAGTCCGCGTAAAGTCCTCCTTTCTCGGCGAGTTAAAGAGCGAGATGAACGCCGCCAAGTGGCCGACTGAAACGGCTTTCGCAATCTGCCCCCTCCCTCCCCGTCGACCCCCATTCTTGCTCGTCGAAGGAAAACTGCACCGTCGCCAATTAGCGAGAAGATCCAGACGTTAAACAACGTAACGTCGCCGGCTCGATAATTAATGAAAAGCCAGCAGCGCCACTCTGACTCGGCTATTTACGAAAACTTCTTTGGGATTCGGTCGATCGAAAACTTTCGTACCATTCGATGCACTCCGAAGCATCGTCTTTCAAGACGAAAAAAGAAATCTACTCTCTTTGGAGGAATACTGATTTTGGATAATAAGATGTGGAGATAGTCGAGTAAAACAAGGTGGTTTTTAAAATTGATGGTCCAAACCTAGCACTATCGGAGTTAATTGAATTAATTTTGTTTTAGAGAATTTTCCAAGGAAGGGCCAACGTACGAATCGTCATCCACAAGGAAATTCGTTCGACTTTAGGCAAACAGATAAACCTCCGTGAGGCAAACTTTCTCTGCAAGGTGTTCAAAAGTAATTCTGCCCAAGGACGAGACTCTTTCCCTTGTCCGGCGATAAATCGCGACAAGGACAAGATCCTCCACGGAATTGTAGCTTGCGTAACCTTTTCGAGAAGTTTGCTGTTCGAGTGACTCCATGTCGCGCGTGACTGATACGAGATTACACGTGACTTACTCAAGGTATTCGCCGCGTAGCTATCATCGCATCGAGTAGGAAAAATACAAGATTACCATGCACTGATCGATGATAGAAAAATACCGATTAAGGTGTTATTAAAACGTTTACTGAGATCCTCGAATAACGATTTTATCGAAATAAAAATTGCGTACGAAATATTTGTCTCGTTTCGTTGGAACTTCCTTCAGATAATTAATATTTAGTTTGATCGAAGAGCCAACGTTTCGTTTTGTCGATAGAAACCCGGGTACGCATTTGCAGCCGCAAATTCCGGTTTCCCGGTGTCGTCGACGTCGATCCAATGGAATTAAATTACAATGGGCAAAAGCGAGCAGACAAAGGCAGTCCCGCGTTTTTCCCCGGGCGAGTAGGGCGTTTGAAAGCCGCACGCGCTCGGCCAGCGATCGGCTTTTAATCGGTAATTTCCAACGCTTAATTAACGCTCGATATATAACGTCTGGACTTCGTCGATAAATAAAGCGTGACCGACGGCGGTGTACCCGCGGAAAGGGGGTCGGGGATCGAGGTCGCGGAGCGTTTCAATAAATTTATATTTGTCTCGATTCACCGAACGTTCCACGATAACGTTATTTTCTCCCCCGCTCGGCACCGATAATCTTTGTTGCGTCGAGGAAACCAGCTTTGCTCGATACCCTGCGCTCCGCCAGTCCGTATTAAATAGGGTTTCTACTCTCTGGCTTCCTTATTTTTCCTTTAAAAATATACCACTCAATTATTGTTATTAAGGAAGTCGAGTCGAAAGATTCATTTGTGATCAACGAGTCAAAATTTTAAATTCGTTCGTAGACTACTGTGCATGGCTAAAAAGATGTCACATGAAAGGATTGAAGATTTCGTTGATTATTTTTAATAAATTGAATATAACCATAAAAATAGAAATTTCTGCTGGAGGAAAGTTTCAAATTTATAAACGAGATGACTCTAAACGAGGTGACTCTAAATCATTAAAGCATCAATGAATTCTAATTTACGAATTAATCTACTGTAATTTAAAGTTACTACACCCACGGTTGAAGAGATCCTCGACATCGAACGTTGAACTCGAGTATTCAAAATGAAAGACTTTCGACGATGGTGCATTGTATTCTAATTTACGCATTATACAGACCTCTGTATTTATTATCCATAAATCGAAGACCTACACACTGGTGGAAATCCGCTTTGAACTTCATGATATACTAACAACGATTACTAAAACAAACTAGCTATCAAAGATCAGTGAGATTTTTAAAATTTCTAGAAGAGCATTTCCCAAACTTGTTTATGTAATTTAGATAATTATAGAACTTTGATTTTAGCTATTCTACTGCTACCAGAAACAAAACGTTACCGCAATAATAATTCTGTTTTAGTTCTGCGTTTGAGGCGAAAAATTTTGAGTTAAAGTTACCTGAACTTCGTGGATTCGTATGGTCGGTTATTACGTATTAGCTAATCGCGTGGGTGGGAGCGCGAGTCGAGAATAGAGCGGTAGGTGCGAGGTCGAATGACGTCACGTGTTCGATGTTCCATCAAGTTCGTGGGCACGCGGCTCTATTCTTTCCCCTCTGAGTCTTGTGCAACGACCAGGCGTCGAAACGAATGTTGGGAGAAGTAAATGTGTGCCGTGACGACGACGCGAGTTACTCTGCCATTGAATGATATTACTCGCGAAAGGTTCCTTAGTGACGTACCGTCTCTGTCGGAGTTTCTCGTGTAGGTGTTCAGATCTTGGGAAATGGTTTCCATTTAGTTTCGCTCTCATGGATACCGCCGCGCTGAATTCACCTAAGAGAGCTCCTCGAACACCGAGGAACATTCTAACGCAGTGTTTTCCAAAGTATGTTGATCCCCAGGAGGGGTCAGAGATAGGGCAGAATTTTACTGTAATTTTTATGGTACAAATAACGCGTTAACATTTGTCTAGCTTCTATTCGTTACTCGAATTTTTAAATATTAATTTGTACGAAAAAAGGTTCAATTTAAAGATTGGAAGGTACTCAGAAATTGTTATTTTTATGTATTATAATAATTACTTAAGTATAAATTGTATTTGGACGTTTCTTCGTCACGAATTTTTAACTCCTGAACTTTATCAAATGGGCAAAGAATCTGTTCAAAAAAGAGTAATATTTGAACTCTCAGAGCATGTTATATTTAGTGAAAACTAATTAAAACTTTTCTTTGACGTTTCCACCTCTACTTTCGAGCCCTCTCCAGGAACATTTGTGTATAAATTGAATTTATAAAATACAATATCGAACATGCCAAACTTTTTAACTTCTGTTAAAAATTATAATCCAGCTAAGTTAAATGAAATAAATCGTCTTTTGGTAGGCATTTTAATTCTTCATGGTCACAGTCGAAGAAAGAAAACTTTTTCCCATTATTATTTCCAACAATTGCGTTCCAATGACTTCTGCAATTTTCAGACGCAGCAACGCGTGATTTGATTGAGAAGAAGAGAACGCAATATCCAAGCAATCTACTTGACCGCGAAAATCTATCCGTCCGCGCGATAGAATCGTCGCCCTCGAGTTACTTTGTCCACGGGGCGATTGCCATAAATTCTGCAGCCGACTCGAAGAACTATGGCAATCCCAGCGAACGTTAATTTCAAACGGCACCATAAAGCCAAGGATTTTAACGACGGAGCTCGTTAATCATCGCCCGTTAAGGGGTTTGTCGAGCCCTCCAGTATTTCGCCATCGGAGACTCGATGTTGCTGCATCGGAATTGAAATAATCGAACTGACGCTCGTCAAAGTGTAAACGATATCTTTCGTCATGGTTCGCGAGGCATTGGCTAACGTTCGACATTTATTGTACGTATAAAACGAAACACTGCAAATGGGACAATATTCTCTCGCTCGTTGACTGAATTTTCTCCCCGCCCAAAAGACGCACTGCGTCAATTAATCTCTGTCTCCTCTCTTTGTAAGTTTTTTCTAACGTTTTTTATTTGGATATTACGTTTATTTTATAATTGTTTTTCGTAAAATCAAAACGATACACAATTGTTAAACCACGAAGACTGTGTATTTACAACCAGCCAGACTCGCTCGTAACTTTTTGGTGTAACGCATTACTCTGTGAATCTCTGTATATTTCCAATAAATACCAAATCGTTAAATTAAAAAGTTACTGCTCTTATCTCTGTTTAACTTTTCTGGAGCACCTAAACAGCGAATACGATTCGCGAGAAATTCTGATAAATTTCGAAATCCTTTCGCAATCGTGATCTCTCGTGGATTCGGAGGCGTCTCGAGTCGGTCTGCCCGAAATCCAAAAATAGATTCCGACAGCCGCGATAAGATAGACGCGGGCCCACCCAGACAGAGACTCTATTCGAAGGAAGTCAAATATAATAAGCGTCAAACCGTCGATATTCTCGTTTTCGAAGCGTCGACGCCGCGGGTAAGAATGTTCTTTCCACGGAGCCGTGTGCACACCGGCAGCGAAATCGATCGGCCCCCGGGTTTAATGGCGCTTCCACGCGCCGGAACGCGGAAAATCACGACAGTGAAAGCCGGAAAAAGTTCGCAGAAATCCTTCGACGTCGGACAAGAAAAGAGCAGCGGCTAGGTGGGCGCGCGTGCTCACGGTCTGGGTAATTTCGTTTCTTCGCGAATCGAGTATCGATCAACCCCTCTGCGCCCACCCCCCGACGGGGAATCGCTCGAAACGATACCCGCGTTCCTCCATTTTATTCGCGTTAGCTACCGAGAATTTAAAAAATGCAATATTTCCAAATAAACCGGAGGAATTAAATTAAATAAGCCAATTCTGGACGTTCATATTATACCAAGCACTCTGAAAAATGTTCCTTTTTACGTTGTAAAGCACGCATCAACAGGTTGATACGTTTCAATGATGTATTATATTTTTCTTGGAAGCTCTTGATAATTTAATAATTGCACAGTATTTTGAGAAACATTTTACAATGTTTTTAATCCGTTTTGCTGAAGGATTATGGTTAATTGCACGACCTAACTGGCAACATTGTTGCCTCCTGTACATTTTTGACTCGAACAAAACGGACGAGTTCTCTCGGCTCAGTCATTAGAATTCTCCCGGACAGTCATTAGAATTCCACTAGAGCCTAGGCATCCTATTTTCTCGTGGATCAAGCCTGAAAGAGTCCGGTTTACCGCTTGCGTTTAACGATGCAGGCTCAAGGGCCGCGTTTCTTATTCACAGGGCACCGCATAAATACGTTAATTGCGCCGTAAAAGTTAACCCCGAGGTTCTCCGGTGATCAGCCATTGATGTTCCGTTCTCGAAGCCGCTTAATTCCGCGACGATCTTTCAGCTTTATTAGCGAATAAAACGCCGTGCAGACTTCGACCGGATGGAAATCGATCGTTCGCGCGGAAACTTTAATTATCCAATATAATCTCCGCGTGGGCGTGTCACTCGAATATAGAAAAATTAAAATTAATATCGACTCGTGACATTTATCGGGCGACGATGTTGCCGCGTTGTATCGGAAAATTTCATCGTCAATATTTACTCGGTTAAATTCGTTACTCCGATGCGACGATATTTAATTTATTAAGTTCCAAATTGATGTGTTAAGAAAAATTACTCTATTAATATTTCTTGTCGATAATGTTCGACGCGACTTCCACATAGAAGAATGCATTTTTCTGTACGAATTACACTTTGCGGAAGAAACTAATCACACTGAACGAACTACGAATAATTCCAAGATAACAAAGAATAATTCGTGTAAAATGTGCACGAGTTCCAAGGGACCAAAAATAATTTCGACGAGATGTTTACGATCTCATTAGGTCCGGAAATAGTTGGAAAACGAGCGCGCGCGTCAGTATTTACGAAGAGTTTGGAATCGTCGACGACAGCTGCGTCGGGGTATTCGGTGGCTTTGATCGATTAGGGAACAACGAAACGCTGACACGCGTATCTTCCGTGGAAAAAGAGTCGACGAAAAGAAACGAGGGAGGCGAAAGAAGCGAAACAGAGAAGTTTCCTGTCTAGCTTGTGCCGGACGGTGGATAATCCACGACTGGTTCCGCAAGTAAACGACCTCCCGTATAAAGACACGGTCGGCCACCCACGTTGACTGGTTGACTCTTGTTCCGCGTGGATTATGGTTTTTACCTTCGATCCCACGAACGACGACAATGCGTTTCTCGACGAACGGTGTCGCTGGCCTGGAAATTCACGAGCACCTTTCTTATTATCGTTGTTCGTGCAAGGGGGTGTAGGAGGGGGGCCACGATCCGACCACGAGAAGAAATTACGAACTGCAGGGCACGAATTCTCATGTAAACACCTCCCGAACCGTGAGACGGTTTTTGCTCGTCCTAGGTTCATCGATCACTTCTCAACGTTTCGAACTTCTCCTGAAAGTCTATGTTTCGAACCAACCAGGATTTCCAGAGGTTGCAAAAAAGTTTCGCAATTTGGGTCACCGAGTTCAGGTATTTGCTAAAATAATATCTACAAAATTGTGGCCACGATCGATATCGAGAAAAGATAGAACACGCTTAGTAAAATCTAGTAAACATAGTTGAGTTGCATGATGTGCTTGTGCCTCGACAAGAAAGAGAACGGGACGTTTTAACGAGGCTCTTCGAGTACTCGCGTAATGATATAAAAGTTTTCTGATGCAATCGGGGTCGAGTGGATCGCGAATCAAAACGGCTTACGATTTTCTCTTGCGTTTAAAATCATCGATACGTTCGTCGTCATTTATTAAACATTCGTCGTATATGCTTGCACGGTTAAATATTGTGAAGTTATACGATCTACTTCTGCTCTAAGAAATAGAATGGACGTCTTAACGAGATTCTTCGAGTACGCATTTACGTCATTTGTGTCGACCGGCGAAGAAAAGAAAGCGAAAGCGAGTACAGGAAGGGAATAAAGAAATTTCTTTTTATTTATAGACGGAGAAACCCTTTACGGACATGTGAGCAACGACGTGTTGCTGTAACGAAGCAACGAATCTTCGAAAGAAATTATAATTATCGTCTGTATATTCCTTTCTGACTTCCAAAAAGTTTGGAACCATTAATATCGGTAATATTATGATCGATAACAGCCTAACGCGGTTTCGCGTTGGCGTCCTACATATTTTTGAGCATCGATAAGACTTTCCAGACCATTATTTTCGCAGTTCCAACGAAAACCTCCCGCGGCGCGAAGACAGAAACTGCGTTGAAAACGAAAATAATGACAGAAATAACTTTCCGAGCCGATGCCCGTCGAAACGAACACCGACAAGGCTTTCGTTTGACTACATGAATTGTAAATATTGTAGACTGACACGAAAAACGAGACGAACGAAGGTATAAATTGTGCAGAAACCTTCAAGAAACGCAAGTCTCTGGTTTTGTCACGGTTGTGCAAGGTTTCCTTTTATCGTAGATCAAAAAGGTCAACCTTCTCTTTTTAATTTACGAGTTCGAATGGTGTGTGCCCTTAAAAGTAACCAATATTTCGATCGTCGTCTCTGCAGAGAAAATCGAGACCCATCAAATATTAAAATGTCACGAGTATATTAATTAGCACGAGTTACGGTTAATTACGCCGACTACTTTTCACAACAAGAATAATTCCACGATATTAGCCATTTCTCGAGAGACGAATAAATATCTTTAATAATCGATCGATCAGTGCCGGATCCCTCGTCAATCGAGCAAAAAGAAGACATAATTAATGATCGGCAGAATAACGCCGGAGCCAGTAAAGTAAAGGTTAAAGAGATGGCGAACCGATTACGCGGGATCTCGCGGGAAAAATCAAGTTCGTGACGGTGGATCGAAACGATCCACGATCCTCGATAAACTGGATCGTTTTAACACGATCGCGGAACGAGGCACCAGAAGGTAGCCCAGAAGGGTTGCGCGACGAGTCGTAAAATATCGACGAGATTTCCCCGTTCTAACTCCGCTCGCGACAATAACGAAAACGTTTCATAGAAACGCGATTTATGCGATGCTTTCCGAGCATCCGAATTCTCCTGCACCGCTTCCGGTCGGTGATTATTCTTTACCAACTACCGAGAGCTTCAACTAGGGTTATTTTCGTTTCGATAAGATATTAATTCATTTCCTGGAAATGACAGTGTTAAAAAAAGAATTCTAACCCGACAGAAATGGAAATCTTTAACGGCTCATTGTGAGGTACGACAGATGGGTGAAAGTAGGTCGAACGATAAAACCTAGAATATCTTCATTGATGAGGAATAATGTTTGTGGAAAGTATTTCTGCCAATATTGAAAGTGTCTGTGAAAACGAAGTTATAAGAAAACTATTATTAGAATAAAAATTTTCCAGATTGAGACTGGTACTATTACGTATTGCAAGATGTCTTCGACAAAAATATTGTAGACTTCACCTCCAGGTACCCCATTTCGTGAATAACTCTCTCATTCAAACACTCTCCGAGTATGCTTTAAAAATTCATCTGCTATTAAGAGCTCTTACGATGCAAAAGCGAACTGCATATTAACCCGTCAGCCCCTAAATTTTTAATTCTTCAAAATTCACGGCAATTATCTTCAAGAATTACGTAACATTCGCATAGATTTTACTAGCGGTAAGAGCTTTTTAAGAATGCCTTATAAACAGAAAATCTATCCCAAGAATTACGTAACATTCGCATAGATTTTACTAGCGGTAAGAGCTTTTTAAGAATGCCTTATAAACAGAAAATCTATCCCCAAATAAAATAAGCTTATTCTTCATTTTTGATTTGTTTTCTCACTAACTTCGATGCAAATGAGCAATCGTTAGACACACCATCGCCTTCTCTCGCTGTTATGAATACGGATTTATACTCTTATAATGTTTCACAGGCCATATTTCCACCGATACACACCCCCAGGGGATCTCGCGGAAAGAAAATTGCTGCTTAAAAAAACAAAGAACAATCGCGATGATTCATCGGTGGTGTATTCGTTGAAAAGAAAGTTAAATTCGGCGCAGAGGAGGACAGAAGCCCAGAGGACCGTGACGCGTTAATTGCGCACGAGTGTTTCGCATCGCGTGGCGGGAACAACGCGAAACGAGCGACCGACTCAAAGAGTCCAGCGTCGATGCAAAATGTTTGCAATCGATGACCCGCGCCGTCAGAGAAGTTCACGAAGAGAGACGACAGCACGCGGAAAGAGGGAGGGAGGAAAAAAACATCGGGAACACGTACAAAGCGGGAACGAAAAATTTCCCCCTGCACTCGATAATAGAACTACCCATCGTACGCTACGCTCTACCGATTTTTCCGCTACCCTTTCCAAACCCCCCACCCTTTTTCAACCCCGCGCGTTTCAACGTCAAACGACCGCGCGCGCATTTGTTTTTTGCCGCGTCGATTTTATCAAGCCTGCCCCCCCCCCGTGGACGGGCGGGGGGGAGGGAAAAATGACTTTCGCCCATTTTAGTAATTGCGATCGGTCGTGAAAGGGCCGCGTCGAATCAAAATCAACTGCCGACTGAAAGATAAATTGCGTCCGGTCGGATTGTCCGCGCTGGGCTATCAGTGGAACAAAGGAACGACTAGATGTCCCCATGGTTTTTATGGCTCTTTGCCGCCCGATCGTTCCTTTGCGCCATGAAAAATTTCGAATTCATTCTCGTCCAACGAGTCGCGAATCCAACCCCCGTGTTTTCTGTTTTTAGCAATATTTATTGTTTTATAAGCGAAACTAGTACTATTTAAACCCTTGCCATACAATGACGAGTCTGACTCGTTACAAGTTCTTGATGACATGTTTCACAATGAGGCTACTTACTCGTCATCGAGTGTTATAAATTAAAATCAACAGATTTTTACATTCACGAGGTATTCGGAAAATAAATCTATTCATTCTCGTGGCCATTTCTTGTACGAACAAATTCAAACAAAATTATACAAGGTGTTCGATTACTCCTGGGAAAAATTTTAATGGGGGATTCCAGAGGCCAAAATAAGACGAAAATCAAGAATATTAATTTGTTGATTGAGATTTCGTTAAAAAGTTATTAACGTTTAAAGTTCCGCCCGTAGGAATTTTTTTCTAAAAAGTGGGTAAGATTTCGGGGGTAGGTCTATTCACCAAAAATATTTGTAATTGACCCCTCTAACTAAAAATATTTTTTTTAGAACGATTTGAAAAATTTTTTTTTCGTCAAAAATTTAAGCACCTACCCCCTGTCGATTTTTCTTACAAATTCGTTTTTGATTTTTAATAATTTTGTTTGACACCCAACAGAAAAGTTGTTCAATACTTTTTTATAGATATCTATGAACTCTACTGCCTCTCAAAATTTGAATGAGTTATATTCATTATTGTAGGATTTATGGCTATTTGAAATTTGGACCATTTATATGGGGTTTTTCTCATTTTGCGGAGTCAAGGATCAACTTTTCCAATATTTTTACGATTTATACATATTGTACACTAAAATGCGCGTAGTTTGCTTTTTTAAACATTAAAATCGTCCAATCCGTTCAGAAGTTATGACGTTTTAAAGATTTGCATGAAATTTCAGGGGAATAAATCAATGGTATGGTCAGACATGGTATTTTCGGTAAAGAATTTTTTTCTCGTAAATGCGTAGAATTTCGGGGGTATATCTATTGACCAAAAATGATTGTAATCGACCCCCGCAACCGGAAATAATTTTTCCAGAACGATTTGAAATTTTTTTTTTCGCCGAAAAATTTAAGCACCTACCCTCTGTCGATTTTTCTTAAAAATTCCTTTTTCATTTTTAGTAATTATATTTGACGCCCTACAGAAAAGTTGTCTAATATATTTTGTAGGTACCCATGAGCTCTACTTCAGAAAAAAGTTTCATTTAAATATATTCACAATTGTAGGAGTTATGGCTGTTTGAAAATTGGACCATTTTTATAGGGTTTTTCTCATTTTGCGGGGTCAAGAACTAACGTTTCGAATATTTTTGCGATTTGTATATATTCTCTAGCAAAATACGCGTAGTTTGCTTTTTTAAACGTTAAAATCGTCCAATCCGTTCAGAAGTTATGACGTTTTAAAGATTCGCATGAAAATTCGAGCAGACATTCTGGCCAGAAATTATATTTTCGGTAAGGAATTTTTTTCTCGAAACTGATTAGGATTTCGGGGGTATGTCTATTGACCAAAAATGCTTGCAATTGACACCTGTAACCAAAAATAATTTTTCCAGAACGATTTGAAATGTTTTAATTTAATTTGTTAATAACTTTTTAATGAAGCGTCAGTCAAGAAATTAATATTCTTTATTTTCGTCTTATTTTGGCCTCTAGACTCTCCCATTAAAATTTTTCCCAGGGGTAGCTGAATACTCTGTATAGTACATGTTTGAAAAATTATTTGAAATTAAATCGTACGTCAAAAACACGTCGATGATCTTTAAGTAATCTTGATGGTTACGTAAAAGATGCAATTGCGATATTTATTTCATTGAACAGATGTTCGACAACCCGAATTAAAACAACTTTCTTCTAAACGTTATGTTTCTCGTGATTCGCCCTGTATCGTCGAAATCAGCGTTTTTAGTCGTGACGTTTGTTCGATCGAACTTTCTATTTGCTGATTGTGAAATGTTGCATTTCATAATTGAGACTTTTGTTTAACGACGGACAAACCGACCAGTACGCGAAGAAGCGGTTACGCGGACAAAGTAAACAAATGAACATCGCTGCGTTCAACTTACGGAATTCCGACACGCGATTCGTGGGCGACGATTAATCTTCATCGACGAGACACTTACCTGAAACAAAACAGAAAAATGACGCGTTAATAAAGTATTTATTTGAAAATAATTTTTTGAAAATTGTTGAGCAGTTTAATTTTATTTCTGTTTGCACTCTATGCTTAAAATTGATGGTTGTTTAGCAATCTCGAGCATTTAATCGGAGTTTAAATACGCCTTCCTGAAATAGAACCGATTCGGAAAATCGTGTATACAAACTTTCGTAGCACGCAACGAAATGACACGTCACTCTCCTATCGCGACAACAATTGTATCGAACAACAAAGAGTAAATCGTCTAGAAAACGACCTTCCGAGCGGCACAGTGTCGGTTCTCAGCGATATTGGAAAGTTGTTGCATCCAATTTGAACGCCCGAGGCGCTTACGTGCCGCCACGGAACGCGATATCGAATTTCAATTAAGGTAAATGTACCTAACAGTAGTTGACCATGTAAGAGAACATTATCACAAAATCTTATATATCCTTTTCGGTTCTTACGAAATGATCGAATCCATAGAAACACGTGCCAACTGTCCCTTTATTAGATTACGAGGCTGACAATAATCGATCTGACATCTACAGACATTGAAAATTCTATTCCTATTCAGAATCTCTTGCAATATTAAAGACGTGAAAAAGTAAATAAAAGCTTCTATCTATTATTGAAAGTACACACTAGTTAATCAATGCAACACCAAGTCTTTTACACGACAAATTTCTTCTTTGCTAGACCTCCCACGAAAATGACGGGAGTGACGCTTAATTAATATTATGGGGATCGAAGGCACCCTCATATTCAAGACACAAAGGAGTATAATAACAATAGAAGTGTACGGCGGTGGTGACGTAAGTAGGGCGGCTGAACAGTAATTCGAAGATTGTGGGTTCGAACCCATAATATCGCAATTGTGTCAAAACAGTGAGTAGTATGGATACAATAATTTTCTATTATCTACAAATATATCCCCCTTTCCCGGAAGTGTCAGCTACTAGTAAATGTTCAAAGTGCTTTTACCTTTCAGAATCAGACGATCTAAAGGGACGGTTTCGAGCACGATGGTCAAAATATTATTAAAGTGGACTACGGAATCAGGTATCGTTCGTCTCGCGTGTAAGTGTCCCGTAAGAAGGTTGATAATGTTATTGGCGGTAGCGAGAGTTTAATGCAGCTATAAACGTATTATCGTCCCCCGTCGTTCATGCTTCGCCCGGCTATTGCGGCAATAAAGGCAACTTGTTCGCGGATAGATCGTGGCCGTGCATCTTGTCAGAACGAAACTCGCGCCGAATACTTGTTAAACTGCACTGATTCCCCGGCTCTTGGCAATTTCGAGCGAGATCAAGCCACGATGTTCATCAGCGCTTCGAGGGATTGCTCCATCAATTCCTAACAGCTTATCTCGCTCGACAGTTTCCTAATCGGCGAATTTCAGTCGCCCGTGCCGTACGTTGTTTGCCTCCAATCTGGTTAGATGTTTTTTTTTGCAATTACGAAACAAAGTAGTCGAAGTTCAACTCGCGAGATTACGTATGATTCTTGTTTACAATTTAGTAGATTGCATACTCTATTTTTAACTCGCTTTCTCTCGACACTTGTTCTCTTTCCCTTGTATATTCACCGTATTCTCGCTCATATTTCATCGCCGGTGTTATTAATCTTAGGCACCAGCCTCACCTGGCAACGAACGTAGCAAAAATACGCTCAACGCTCCTTCGACTCGAGGAAATATGTGGAAGAACATATTCGTAGCCATGATCACGGAATACAATTTTAACTGATTAAATCAGTTTCGATTCTTACGTTCAGTAGTGATCCACAGATGGGTCAGGGTATTTTTGATCGAACAAATATAGGAAAAATAATAATTTGTATTACAATATTTAGACACATAAAGTGTTACGTCAGTATTTCTAACAGAAGTAGCTCCCAATTCTCAATCTATGTTGAGAACTGGCCATGCTCGCGAGTTTCGAAGATCCCAAAAAAGCAATCATCATTCAAACGTTCTACTTCTGGTTCACTAGCCCCGATCTTATTTTGAGAACAGCAGAAGTTTAACAAAGGCGTGTTGCACGCGTCGGTGGACTTCTTTGACGTCGTCGGAGTCAACGGTATTGTTAAGGCTTGCCTTAAAGACACGTGACTGGCTTTACGCTGAAGTCGATTGGAACGACGCCATTTTAGACAACGTCAGTAGCATGGTCATGTACTGCACGCATTTCGAAATCCTTTCATTCCCAAGAAATATATTCTACCATCATTTGTACAAAAAGAAAAACATTTACAGACTCGATAGATCCAGTGACTTTGCAAATGAAATTTATTACTTGCTTTATGGTCGATTCCACGAATTCTATGGGAGGTAGAATTTTTATCGACGAACGCCAGGTCTTCTAAACGATTCGCCGTAGTTCTCAGTTTTTTCGCTCCTTGGTCGTGTGCGTTGAGGAACTCGCGCGAGGAACAAGAGGGCAGACGGTTAATAACCGGTACACCGAGCGCGAACTGCGCAAACAGATAACGAAGAAAATAAACTGGAAGATACACGGGCGGAATGGCGCGACGGAAGATTGGATTGGTTGCTCCGACGCTGCCGCGGAAGCCGAGATCCGCAACGCGATATCGTAAGAAGCGAACGAGAATTCTACGGATTCCTAAGACGCGGGAATATTCTACCCGCTCCGAAAATCGGGAAACACGCACACGGAGAGCTCATTAATTTTCATTCACCGTGGAATTCGGTCGCCTCGCTTTCTTACACCTAAATACCGTTCCCGACTTTGCGGTCGACCGCCTCAAACTGCTACAAACGGCCCACCAAACGCGCGACATTCGACATCGATCTTCTTCGCTGGGAATCTCGTCCGATGCACTCGCGTTTCAAGTTTTTGGAATCTCACTGTTAAACCTTGTTGCATTTTACTTATTATTAGCATTCGACATTGACAATCATTAATACAATAGATACTCCAAGATCGTACCAACATTCGAAAATGACCAGTTTCGCCTACATACTTGTTCAGTATACCAATAAAGAAACTGTCTCTCCAAATTGTCAATTCAATTTTATAGTAAAACGTTCACCTATATACATACTGAAGCAACTGTTTGAACATGTTTGAAATAGTCATATGGCAGTTTGAGAAGAAATTGGATACACGTATTGCACTATTGTTCGTACACAGTTTGTTTCAATAGAATTTCAAAAAACGCAAGCTACAAATTTATTTTCAGGCTTACGCTTGACGAGACATCAGAGAACCAGGAATCAGAAGTTACGCTTGAATCGCAGAAATTATTTTAGATGCACGTCGAGGCTGAAGAGCAAACTTTCCGAATATCAAAACTCCAGTTATTCAGATCGACCCCGAGACTTCCTCGTTTTTTGGAGTCCAGGCACAGCGGGCCAGAGCAATTTTCACGGCCGATTCGAACACCAGCGACGAAAGCGGAGAATTTCGCGGGAACAGGGTAACAGGAAAGCGCAATTTTCCCCAAACAGAAAACTTTCGCGAGCCTCGAACGCATCGACGCGATCGAACAATATCCAAACCGGATATCGGGACCGAGTGTATCGCCGTTTCGTCTGATAATTCGCAGCTGCGAAACGTCCACGACCGCAAGCTGCGACCTCGGAACTTCTGCGTTACATCGATTCGCCACGGATCCACGTACGTGCCTGCACTCGCGGCTGTGCCGATCTCGCGTGCAACTTCAGCAAATAAATCTTCCTCGAACCGCGCGAAAAACGAACGGAGGAAAAGACATTTCACGTGCCGCGGGAATATGAATAATACTCGGAGCAATACTTTCGCACCTGGATTTTATAACGATATTTATGACGTTACAGTATGCGCGCCGCGAACTCGCCAGAGAACACGTTTCCTTACAAGCTATCGTTCCAAGTGGGGGTCTCCAAAAAACACGCATCGTGTTATGTAGGGACATACAAATAATTGAGAAACAATTTTTCTGAAAAACCCAGAGCTTGAAGGAAATTAATAACCCACAAAATTAGTTGCAACCACTGTGGGCGTCTGTTGTTTTCGTACTATTTGTGTGCAATTGAAACCCGTAAATAAATAAAATAAGAGTAAACAGTGTTGGAAAGGTATCCGGTTCGGCGAGGGCTGATAAAAGCGAAACAGAATTCGAGGTTGAAACGACACGAAGTTTGTAGAGGCGCGATTCGGCTCGATCGTACAAATATGTTCCCCCCGAAACTCGAGGCGCGCGATATTGCCATCGAAGTTTGCTGGTTAAACTTCGCCGCGGGGGTGGAACGGGGATAGAAAGGAAGTTATTCTCGCGGGCGGATTTCACCAGCCGCGGAAAACACAAAGGCCATGGTCTACCGGGTTCCTGACGTCATCGGTTATTTACGCGCCGCGAGGTACCGTCCGTTCGCCAAACTAAAAATATTCGCGCGCGGTCCTTCCCGTTTCGTCAGCGGGGACGATGCGCGCCATACGCCCGGAAAAAGTTCAAGATATTTAAAACCACGACTCCGGTAAACACTGCGCCTGAACTTTCAAACGATGTCGTCGCCGTTACCCAGAAACTTTTACGCCGCCGTTTGTTTTCCTCGCGAGAATCACCTTTCCTCGAGGTACGAAACGGTTAATCGTTGAATTTTCTAACTGTGAAATATTTTTATCGACGCTCGTGTAGCGCGTTAAACGTTTCGATTGTATAGAGAAAGGTTACTCTCGAAATTCTACGTCGATTTCACGTTTGGAAGTGCAACAGTTGATTTACTAGAGGAATCTAATTTGATGGAATTTATTTATTTACCCTTTGATATAATACACTCTCATTAATTGCGTGTGTTATGAGATACAACACTAGTGACATGCTTTTAAAAGGAACACGATTAATACAATTATTGTATGTATAATATCGCTTGAATGTTGGAATATGGAAGTTCGATGTAGTATTGCCTTGTATCTCACATACGGTTCAGGATGATTTTGATTCGGGACTCTCATTACTTAAAAATAAATTTTCTAATCTGTGAAACGATTTAATTTTAATTTAATCTTGTCGTAACTGGTTTGATCCAGTTTTATAGATCATACACAACTTGTATATCTACTTTCATTAGCATTTCGTAATTTATATAGTTCTCCGTGGGCAAGCGATCGAAACCAGGAACAATTTTCCTATTTATTTTGTTCGAACGTGACTCGATAATAATTGATTCGGGCATTCGGAATGATAAAGCGATCCCGAGAGCCGTCAGAAAGTCGCCGCAACGAGGCACGCGTTTGCACGTGCAAAGTGTCACGGCTTAATACGCACAAAATGGCAATCGCATAACAGGCGAGTCGCGCGATTTACGAGCGATTCGATGCCATTACGGTCCGTCATACGGAGACGCGAACCACCCGCGCGACTTTCGATTAATTTATCCGTCCACGGAGCCATTTATCTTAGCGAAACTGGCCCTGTCGACGTAAAACTCCCGCGCTACGCGAAGTCGAAAGATGAAAAGTTTCTCGACGCCCGTGGCTCGGATGGCGAACCAACTTCCTTCGAGATCGCGTCCCCCGACGAGTCAAGGTACTTGTTCGTCTCGATAATACTGGCGGGCCAATTATCGATAGGTGAATTTTTTAAGAACGCGCCGAAGAACTTTGATTTTGCGACAAAAGCTCGACTATGACAGTTCTGTATAACTTTCGAAGTATGAGAGATATCGAAAATATTGGTGATTTCGAGGTATGTTATTTTGGAAATCTTCGTTTATTTGTTTCGTAGAGTTTTGGTAAGATAATGATGAAAACTCTGAGACAAGGAGAACCGTGGAGAAGATAATTCAGACGTCCAATATCTTAGACGACGACAAACCAAACGTGTAACGCGACACAGTTTTGAAACGGTAGCAACGCGAGAAAGAAGAAAATAATAGAAAACAAATAATATCGAGGTTCCGTTGTAAGAGAAAGCGAATTTCGTATTCTCGAGTTCCGTTCTATCGAAGGATTCTTATTTACAACCAGTTCGGTAATATTGAAAACGATAAACATAGATTCCCCTTTGCATCTATTTCCGTTGCATTCAAGTTATTCAATGAGGGGGGAAAACTCGATTCGTAAATAACTCATACGCCAATGAGCGGGATAACCCTCGGTCCTCGCATTATTTCTTTGTATTCGATTGATGAGGTAATGCAATTTTTTAGATGTTAAAATAACAGTAATGCGTCTTTGGTGTATCAAATTTCTATACAATAAGAAAGTACAACTATTGTGGCTCCTAATTCCTACTTTTAGTCACACTATACATATGATTGATAGTGTTTAAACGAACGTAAAAGTAATAGTGATACCTCTTTGGTGTACAAATTGTGTGGTGTATAAATAAGAAACTAAAACTATTGTGGCTCCTAATTTCGACTTTTGGTCAGGCTATACTTATGTTTGATAGATGGGTATAAAAAGATGAATCCAAAACGATGGATGTGGAGATTTTACGCGAGAAAATGGCATCACAGAAGATCGATTAACTACATAACTCGAAAGAAGAAGTTGAACGTAACAAACAGCGTCAAACGCAAACCGACCGTCGAATTACCATCGAAAAGTACTTGTGACGGGCGTCGATTCATCGATCGCGTTTAACGAGAATATAACTAGCGCGCAAATAAGTCGAACGTTACTGGTTCGCGGTCCATTATCCTAATTCATCGCGTAAAACCGTGAATATCGATCTCTCCGTGGCGTTACATACTCGAAGCTGCATTTATCGTACGCGCGCGCCCCGCACGCTCGCTTGCCTCGACCTCCACAGTAAATGTGCAAACAGAGAAAGACCGACGGTGGGACAAAGAGTAACAGAGGAGGGAGAACACGGTCCGACACGATATCGATTGTGCTTCTCCGCCAGTGCCGCGAACAGGGGGGCTGAGGGGGTTGCGACCCGCACCGGATGACACCATCAGAGGGGCTCACACTAGAATGACAGTTTATAAAATTTGATTATCGCCCACAGTCCAAATCCCCGCCTTTTTATTACCCTTGGGCAACCTACATCTCGTTGTTCCATTTTTTAGAAGCATCACACCCCATATTGACCTCTTCAATTAGCCTGTTCTGGGGGTTGGTGATACCGGAATGACAGGTTATAAAATTTGTTAATAGCTTTAAATTGGAAATCTTGACTATCTATTAGCTTCTGTAAGCTCTAGTTTACTGTTTAGCTTGGTGGACCAGCATAATATTAGTATCGATCTCTTCAAGTGATCAGTTCTGGGGGGTTGGTAATGCCAGAATGACAGGTTATACAATTTATTAATAGCTCTAAATTGGAAATCTTGACTTCCTATTAGCTTTTACAATTTACATTTTACTGTAGAGCTTGGTAGATCTACACAATGCGTTGACCTCTTTGTGAGTGATACCAAATTCTAAATCGCTTCAAGTTGAAAATCCCCAATCCCTATCTTCCCACTAATTATTACAACCTACGTTTGGTGGTTTAGTTTCACGGACAAGATGTCACCCTCTCGATGATCTCTTCAACCGGTCCAGTTGCAGGTTGAGAGGGTGACAGCAACCCTACTCGGGCTACGCAATGCAATAAACTCACGCAATCCGCAGATCCGCGGGCAAACATTTCCAACTACTATCCGTGGCCGCGTGACGCGTAGCAGTTTCAATTCGTTCGCTGGCAGCCCGTTTTCACCGTCCCATGCACGCACGCGCGAGTGCAAACACACATACACCCACACACACACGAGCGTGCAAAACCAGGGAGAAAACACGCGGCGGAACGTGCGCGCGGGTATGCGCGTTTGATCGACGCGTTTTCCGCTTCGATAAACACGCCTAACGACGCGCCGCGTTACGTCGTGTAAGCAGAGAACGTTCTTCCGTGGAATTTGTAATGTAGGCGGCAGCCATTCTCGTTCCGCTCAGCCTCGAGAAGAAACCTGACCTCGACCGACGAACGAAACTTCCAAACTCTATACAATATTTTGGACGCGGAACTTCTAGCCTCGAACGATTTTCTTATTCAACCCTTTCAACGAGACTTGTAGTCGATGAAGATACATGTACACTCTTTTGTGAGAAAAAGATGAAACTATAATTTTCTTTCCACTCACTTAAGCAGCGCAGCTTCTCTTGTTTTTATCGGCTGATGCATATATTCGATGTAATTCTAGTGTACTGTTTACATCTAAAAATATCACGCAACTGTGACTAATATTTCATGGATATCAGAGAACAAGAATATATGTGAACGTATGTACTCACAAGAGTTGTCCTTTTGGAAAAGTATTGTTCATCCACCAGAAGAAGGCACGTGTTTACATCCGCACTTATGTGTTGCTGGCTCTCGTACAATCGCAAGGTATTGGTCACTATTGATCGAACATGATGACTACGATCGACGGAAATTAATTCGCGATTACGTGGTGATACTTCCCGAAGCTACCAACAACGACTGAATACTTTGTCTCGTTCAGCCTCGATATGACCGCTGTCGATGTTCGTCAATAGCGACCCATGCTAGCAGGAATGGAAACATAAACACGCTGTGCCTTCTTTTCGCGGAAGAGCACTACCTGGTAAATTTAACGAAACACGTACAGCAAGGAATAGCGGGTTCTAAGCACCTGGATACAGTCAAGGTCGACTTTTGAAATTTACCATCTACGATTCCCGAAGTACGTGACTCGTTATTTACGGCTCTTTCAAAGGAAAGTTCGACGACTATTTTCCACCCAAGCAAATTGGCATTCCGGCCTGCCTCGCGTCAATGAAGTTTCAAATCTTCGAAGTTCGATCTTTTCCGAGTGTTCAGCCTTGCTTACTTTTACTTGGGATGTTCTATACTCCGCGCAAACTTTCCGGGAAGCGAAACGTGACCCAAGATGGGGAGGGGAATCTAACCGAATCCAACATAATCCGACCGAATCTGACTTGTTAAGAATCGATAAAAGGGCATCTATCTTTCAGAGATAGGTAATAATTGAATTTCATAGTTTTGTAGCTATTTGAACGAGCCAATTTTAATTCGATTGGAAAATTCTTGTTTGAGAAGAGGATGTAATGCAAGGTCGATGCGTGGAGACGTGTCGTGTTTTTTTTAAACAAGCGTTCGCGTAAATAACAACGTTGCACTTTCGATCGCGTCGATTGGCGCGTGTCGGGGGTGTTATGGCGTCCTTGTCCCTCGCGGCCGTTTAGCCTCCCGTTTCCTCCCATCGGTTCGGCACGCTGGTTAGCCGTGTCGAACAAATTGAAATCGCCGAGTGGAAAGCGCGTCTGGATCGCAATTAACGCGGTTAACAGTGGCCCGCTCCCGCGGATTCCGAGATCGTCCAGCGATCGACCTTCGAGGACGATCAAAACCACCACCCGATTGCAAGAACATCCCCTATCGCGACGATTCCTACTACTACTGTTGCCATCGATTTCTTCTTCTATATATTACGATTTACTTTCTTGTTATGGAACCACTTGATCTTTACTTGTTTGTAATAATAATAATATAGATAGGAAGTAAACATTTGTGTGTGTGCTTTTTAAAGGGATGATTAAACCAATGAAAAATAATTTCTGTAAAATTACTGTACTTCTCTGTATTCTCTTGTATGTCAACTATGGACCAATAACCAATTTTCGTATCGCCTTATTTCGATAGACAAGCAAACGGTGAATGTTTTATTCAACTCGCGGAAGGAAAAACCTTCGCATAATCGCCGCGAACGCGTTGGAAACGCGACGCAGAATAACACTACGATGTCCCGTATTTCATACGTGGAAGTGTCGCGACCAACACGCGATGTGCCAATAATGAGAATCATTAACGTTTGCGCGTGACGTCGCACGCGATGCAAAACGGAAACGCGTTAACGATAACACGGAACGATCTGCTCGACAATCGGTGAATTAACTCGAATTGAAATTATATTACTGATTTTATTAAAAACCAGTTAACGAGTCCGTAATAATACGAACGCTGTTAAAACAAATTATCGTCTCCAACGAAGGAAAAATTCAATCCGCTGCGCACTTAAATCCTATTAATAACACACATCGTAATTTTATTTAATTCGGACCCGGTCGAATAAATGGAAAAAAGGCGCGTTGCTGATCAACGGATAACTTAATTTCCCGAGCGTTTGTTTCCCCCGGCCGTTGGCGTTTTATTGCTCGCCTATAAATCGCCCGGTGAAATCAGACGTTGACAATGAAACGACACGGCGGTGCTCCGACGTAATCACCGGATAATGAACACGTTAAACGCGAATAATATCGACGCTGCAAAACAGAGCGGTTCTCGACCAACGCGGCCGTGAGAGCCTCGACGTTTCAGCGCTACGGCGACGTAATCGTCGAGTTCAACGTTTTTCCGACCAAAGTTCCGACGCTGTCCCATAAAATGCGCCAGGGTTCGTTAAATGAGAAGTCGACGAACGCGTCGCGATAATTATTCCCCGACGTAGACGCTCCTGGAAGTACAACTTTTCATAAATTCACCGACTGGTTGCCTCGTCGACGATTTCTTCGACTCGGTCGATCCGGTCGATATCGTGTTCCCGGAATGTATTCGTACAACTCTCTTTGTCTCTCTCTGTTTCTCCCTCTCTTGCCGTCGGAATGGAATCCGGAATTTCCACGATGTAAATGCTCCATTTGAACGTATTCGCTTCGCCCGGCTCTTTCTGTTCCCTCTTTCTTCGCCTGTCTCGCTCTGTGTCAGACCAGTCCCCTTTTTCCCGCTTTTCCCGTCATTCCGACTGTTTTCAGACGACGAGACGTTCTCGTTCCAGGCGTACGACCATCCACCCCCTCGTTCCTCCCACCCCTCGAAGCAGTTTACGCGAGAAAAGCTACGACTTACGAGCTTTTCGCGTTCACAGGATACCCTGTGCTTTAGTTACGGATACTCCTTCGTGCGATCGACGATGGATCGTCGATCCGTAGCTCCGCGTGGCGACGATCAAATTGTTTCTACACTCTGGCAATACTATGAGAGAGTTGCTAGGGTCAAATACTCGATGATTTCTTCTTCCAGTGGCTCCATGTATGTTCGATTGCAATATCTTCGTTTCTGAATAAAGTTTATTATCTTTTTGGACGATTAATCGCTGTTTCTTTGCGTGGTAACGTTTGAAGTTCCCGAGCTTGGAACCTACAACCCCCACGAACATTATTTCCACCCTCGACGACAGCGCCCCAAGGGAGTTATTAGACTCGGAACAACCTCCTCATATTTTTCAAACCATAAAAGATGAAGTATTCGGGGACTCTTCTTGACTCCAAGTATATTTGATCGTAGGAACATTTTCTCGCGAGTCTTTTTTCCTGAATGGAGTCTATTATTTGCCCAACTCACCCAGTTAGGAGAAACGAATGATTCGTTCATTGTGGCAATCTTCGAAAGCAAAACAGCGACTCGAAAATTTTACTTGGAAGTACTTGTAAGGTCAATATTATTCTTCACCTTTTACACTCCAGTATAAATTTAAAACCTTTTCTCGTGTTCATTTAATATCTAATTAATTAAAATTCTCGGATATATTTTTTCTCTTTTAAAGTAAAATAATCGTCTTCGTAATTTATTTAAAGTTTAAAAAAAAATCATTTCTCTTTAAGATACTTGAAATTTTTGTTGTTCAATTTATCATTGATGGAGAGCCATTGATTTACAAAGTTATAGATGTGATATTTCCGTGATATCGATATTCTTGAAGTTAAATAGTCAGTATGGAGGCTACAATTATTTTGGAGTATTAGGTTCGACTAAAAAAGATCTGACGACGATCTGGATAGCTCCATGGGGAATATGCCATTGACAAAGGAAAGATTGGAACGAAGGAACGAAAGGCTCCGGATCTCAATACAGAGATATCGGGTTCTCCGTCGTTTAATCGCTTCCGAGACGACTTCCGTCCCCAATCTGCCTCCCACGTCGTGCCAGCTTGTCTCTATATTTGAAAGACAGAGACCCTGTACGTACAAGTTTGCGAGAAAAGAGGCAAAGCCATGTAGCCAAGCTTCGGGGACAACCCCTACGATGGGGGTGGATCTCTAATTGCCTTGAGCAGCTAGTTAACGCTTCGATTTAATCGCCTCCCCACAAATTGACACATTTACATTGCAATACATGTGTGACTGACATTAAATTTCCAATTACTGTGTCATTTTTAAGACAAATTTCTTTTCATCCAGTTACAACCGCAGAAAAGAGTTACAAAAATTGAGATGTTTAGTTTGGTAGTGCAAAAAATAATCGAATGGGCAAAGATTAAAATTCGTTGTCTCATGAAAAGTTTGAACATATCGAACGTTCGATTTTGAGACGCGAGGAGAATAAACGAAAGAGCCTTCGTTCGAGGAGTGTATTTTATGGCGTCGGAGACATCGTTGGCGCACCATAAAGCACGCGTTCCAACAAATAACAAGGTAGCCTGATTTCTCGGCAGTTGGATCGCAGTTAATATCGTCGGGTAGCCGTTCGAGGAACGCGGTGGCAAGCTCGTCGGTGCTACAAATCGACATTATTTCGAGAATTGGCCCGCGGCCAGCCCGTGTTTCCACGGATCGGTATTTTAATAAGCCCGTCAGCTTCGCCGTTCCCGGCGTTCGTTTCCCCTCCCCTCGTTTCCGCGAGGAAAACCGTATTGCTTTTAATAAGAGAAAAAGTTACTGGTCAACGAGAAAAACCGTCCCGTCGCGTCCACTGGTATATAGGGCAAGCGTTTTTATTAAGCACCGTAAATCACTCTTGAATTAAGTCGTGAAGAGCTCGTCGATGCTCACCCTCGAGTTTCGATTGTAATTTCCGCGCGAACGACCCAAGGACGGGAACCAGCCGTTTATTGGTCCACGGTTTACGGCTGTGCAAAGATAATTCGACGAGGATCCGTGAGATCTACGAAACGATGAGAAAGTTCCATGCACAGGGTACTTGCTATCGTCTATTCTTCAGAATATTACTTTCACTCTTTGTTTAGTGGTCGTTCGTATTGCAAAGTATTCTTTACGACAAAAACGATGTAATAAAGTGGATGCAATCTTCAATTCAAAACGATAAAACACTCGATTGGTACGAGTTACTCAAGGTACGTCCGAGTTCTCGGATTTATCTCGCAATCTTCGTCGTTTTACTCGAAGCCTAGCTCAACATTTCGATTACGACGAATCTTTCCCAGATCAATAAATAATTATTTTATCGAGGGGATTATAAATGGGTTGAAATGAAAGTTATAAATCGATATGGTTATCCATCGAAGAAAAACCACCTCCGTGAATCGAGCGTACGAAACGTCAGAGAACTTTTCCTTTCGCAATGTCGCTGTCGCGTTTCTTTCCAGGAAGCACGAAAAATCAACCCCGGATTCCGAAGTCTCCGCCCTCCGCTTCGACGAATCCGGGGGCAAAGTCGAGGGGTTGCTCGGTTGGGAAAAAATATAGATTTTCGTGTAAGAGGGAGGCCAGAAACGAGACTCGGTACGCGGCAGGAATAATGCTAATCTGCTTCCTGGCAAACGTCAGATGTTCCGCCACGGTTCCGCGCGCCCTCGTTGTTTTATTGGATCGGCGATGTGCGTGCACCGCCGCTCAGACGTACCAGTACGTGTGCTAATGAGAAATAAATTCATAAACTCTGCTATTACGGCGGCAAAACTAACAGAACGGTTGCGCGATTTGCATCGAATTTATTATAAAATAGTAACACCGTAAAACCTCGACCCGGGGGATATTCGTTCATGGGGAAAGGGTAAAATACCTTCTATGGAAAACCGTGAGTCCGTTAACACATTGACCAATCACATATGTACACAGAAATTAATTCTCAAGATTAGATGTTAAAGAAAATAAATCTAGGACTCTTGAATTTTAAATTCTATGACAAATTGAGGGTAGTTTCCGATTCTCTCTCAATTTGAGGGGTTTGCAAATGGTACACCTTCAAGCACGTCACGATCAAGTTTTATATTAACAACTACAATCGTGTCTGCATAGGGGTATTTTTGTTAAGTTTTAAAATGGTGGATACTTTGAATCATTAAGTTCCATCTGTGTATTTTAAATAAAGGAGAATAAAGTTATCTTTCGTTGTCGAGCTATTAATTTCTCAGTGCCCCGTGGGACTGTATTTTCCGATTGGAATACGCACAGTGACTAATTCAAACACCTGTTGACCTAATAGCATTGATCTAAATTCCCTCGTCGCCTTCGAGAAACCTTTCTGGCGGTTGGAGCGAGCCGGTTGAAAATTAGCGAAGGAGGCGTGCCGCAGGCATGCATAATGGCAACCCGGAAGCTTCCCTCTTTCAGGCCAGTTACGCGATATACGCGCACACACGCGCTCCCGTGGCATACACGCGACTAATAATATTGCGAATAAGCGCTATATTACGCCGGAGCACTCCGCCGGTGAACGTTTATTAATATGGAAAATATCTATCTCGGCGATCGTGACGATCGGGATTATCCATAAATTTCTACCACGACGGAACCCAAGTCTGATGCAAGCGGTTCACCGATTTCTACGATCGTCCGTTCGATGCATAAACCAAAACGTTACAAGCAACCGATGGCGAAATATCGAATAAAATTAACCGTCGACTTATTCTTAGCTCTAATTCAACAGGGATCGTTTCGTTATTAATCGCGTTCGTCTCATCTGTATGGAAACTTTAAATACAATTTTAACCCTTTGCACTCCTATGTCAAGTGTGTCTCGACACCAGTTTTTATCTCAGGACTTCAAACCAAAGAGATATCATACTCTTGAAAACTACAAAATACAACAATAGTGTAAATAAAACACACATTTAATCGAACTCATTTATTCCTCTGTTTGTTTAAATTTCCCTATTTTTTAATTAACGTAAATTTCAAATAAAATACTTAAAAGCGTTGGGAGCTGCTGGTAAAAAATTTCAATATAATTCGGAGTGCAAAGGGTTAAATAAAGTCAATATTATTTCCGCAGCCCTTCAAGAGACGTTTGCCACTTGTGAAAAGGGCAAAGGTCCCGACAAATTGGTGAACGCGAAAAATCCTTGGATCGTGTACGATTGGCGCCGTTAATTACGATTTCGATTAGCGGGATCATTTATTGGCCATTCATAAAATTCACCGGTAAAGTCCGGTCAAAGAAGGGCGCGCGCGCCGGAAGCAAATGAAAAGAGACGGTGCATCGAATTGACGTGCCAACGGTAATGGAATTGCTCCAGCAATGTCAGCCCCCGATTTTCCACGTGATTCGCATTCCCGCCCTATAATACTCCTCGCCCGTCGCTATCGATGGAAAAAATATGAAATACCCGGGGTGAATTCGATCGGTCGGTTTCCATCCTCACGTCCGCCATCGCGATCGAGAGAAATGGACGAAACGCGCGTTAATTGAAGTTCGAACGAGCGGCTACTCGATCGTTGTCGAATATCGAAAACTATCGTCGAACGTTGGCGAATCTGGCCATCGAGTTTTATTTATTATTATTAATATCAACGACCACCGGCTTCGATACTGATTAATATACGATTTTCTAGCTCCCCATGATACCGTATAATTATTTTCGACCGAATTCGCTTAAAACACCGTTAAATGTATTTAACGAACATCGTCGATTTAACGCCGCACAGCAGTTGCCTCGGAAATTTATTCATATATATTTAACTAGACATATGGGTCACGATTTGACATGATTTTTTGATACGATTTGTTAATTTTGCAAACGACGAGACGGTTCTAAAATGGTCAATCTCAAAATCGTCCGAAAATAAATTCGTCGTGTAAATAATTCGAGTAGTATGTACTTGAATTGTACCAAATTACATTTTTACATCTATGATACTTTTTTGATTGTACCCAATTGTATTCAGTTAGAAAATGTTTTTTACCGCGTTTGGCATGCATTTGACCCACCGTGCGCCGATGCTATCAACGTGAAGTTGCGAATCGTAATACGTAAATATTGAGTTTGTCGAGTCGACCGAGGGATGAAGAATTAGAAAATAACGAAATCCACGGAACAACGGTTTAACGGATTAACCGATCGTTGTCCATTAAAGGTGGATAGAAAATTTATACGGAATTTTTGACGTCGATAATCCGCTCTTTGCGTTTTCCTACGGTCCCTCGAGTTCGTTGAAAAAGAAGAGGCCTGTCCAGTTCGATGGAAGAGATTAGCCGATAAATCGCTGACTCGGCTCGGCAAATAGGAACACAGAACTAGCAGACGGGCTTTTATAAGCAGTTCGAGACGGGCTACGAAGGCACCGGCTCGTTGAAGCCTCGAGGAGGTGGTAAGAGGTTGTGTGGAAGATCGATGAAGCCACTTTGACGCCGACACGGATGACACCTTCTACAAGGGATATTGCAAATACCCGCGCGCACTCTCAGCCGTCGACAAACTTTTACGACCGCCCTCTTCGCCGTGAAGCGGTGTATCAAGTTAATCGGTACGTCTCTTCGCGACGCGCGTAAAATAAAGATCCCGGGCTATTCGATTTGTAGTAAACTAGTAACGGGGGATATAAATATGTACCGAGAGTGAAATGCTAGCGGCTGGAAATTGCTGCAAAATCGACGATAAAATTGCTGACTCTCTCGCCTATCATCGATCTCGAGACTCAAAGACGCCATAATCGTATCTTTTCCTCTATCTTCTTAGATATCTGAATTTCTGCAGACTTTTGACTAACAACGAATTCCTGACGATTCCACTTTACATCTTTACTATCGAGACACTGTGTCCAATGTTTCACGTACGTTGCTGGGAACCTCTATCATCTTACAAATACTAGTTGAAATCGAAGTTTCTTGTCTCCGTAAACTAAGGACAAGATAAATTAAAGAAACTATTCGTCAAAAATCATTTACTAAAATTTAACGCATCTTTTCTAATCTTTGTACACAATGTTGTGGTGTATATTTCTATTTAAATGAGAACGAAATTTTCGTATGCGTGCAAAGTAAAAAGTGGTGGACGAGTAACAGTATTAACTTCTGTAGTGGATTAACTGTTCCAGCCACCAAATCCCTCCGAGTAATTATTAAACACACTGCCACGGGCCTCGAGATAAACATCTAATTAAACTTCAACAATATGCATCGCATTAAACCGTTGCAACGAACGAGTTTAAAACTCTCCTATTCGTACGCCTCTTTTTCTCTGCAATAAGTTTCCTTACATCGTAGTCGGGGAAAATGTAATCTGATTACATTTACCGCGATACGATCGGTTACAATCGTACTATAATTACCGTAATCGTACGGTAATTACCGTCTAATTGCGGTCTAATCATAATCGCGCATCTTTAAAACGCGTACTAAGCGCCTAATTATCGTGTAACTCGCGCGATTACCGTGCAGTCGTAAGCAGATTACATTTTGTCCGACTCTAACGTTTAAATATACATTAATATTAATATTATTCGATATAAATATGTTAAATACTGTATATCAGTATAAAATCGTGTACGAAGGCGATCGAAACGACGTATTTTGATAAATATTTTTTAACGAAAACTCATTGTGATATTTAATAAATATCTTTGGATGGAAAGTAAGGTAAATATTTATCTAGTGCCTAGAATAATAAATATATTAAACTGCAATGCCACGGTTATAAAGAACATTTACTTTAAAATAAATTTGATTAAAATACATTTGAAATTCGACTTTCGCGGGAGAGTTGAATCATGGGTAGCACGATTGCCCCTAGCTCGCGTCACGATTTTTTCCGTAACAGAAGATCAAAGGGATTGCATGCGCTATTAATTGCTGGTAAACGCTTAATGATCCACGAGAAAGCCACGTTTACGCGCGTTCCGTAGAAGCCAAAGGCGAGGTCGGCGTCGCCTCGATCTCAATTTCGGGAAATTTCACTCGGAGCAAATAGGAAGCGTTTGTAAACGGCTGGTTCGTTTCGAGACGCTACGAAGGTCGGAGCTAATTGGTCCTCCAACCTTGCCGGTGTTTGCAGTTTGCTTGGTTTCTGGGACACCGACCATGATGGAAAACCGTACAGATCGAATTAAGCCCGAAATCGCACCTAACTATTACTCCGGCCGCGCGAGCGATACTCTAGTTAATTTAACTTATTTATAACGTAGTTTGGCCGTCGCTCGACTCTACGACCACCATCGTTTTCAACGGCACCCGGGGGTAGACAGTTCCGAAAATCCCGAGCACCTAATCGTCGCTATTATTAGTCGAACGTCAATATTATTTTTTCCCCCTTTCGAACGAATTCGCGCGCGTTTAATCGTCGCTACGCTCGCGCTGTCGAAATGTTTGACTTTGCCAGGGCAGCGTTGATCGAGTGTAATGGCGGCTGATTTCACAAATATTAGCTCCCAAAGTTCCGTTTCGCTAATAAACAATTCAACGCCGATCGAGATCGAAAAATAACGTCTCGTGATTCCAGTTGGGAATCATTTTTCGAGACTCGTAGACTTCGTGGAACACTGTTTATGGAATTATCTGGAATCGTCGAAGAAAAGATTCGACGAAGGCGCTATTTTTGCGAAACTTCGAGCGACCATACGAAATTTCCAAAGCTGCATTTACAGAAACTTCTTCCCCGCCCGAACGGCGGGAAAAAGTTATACGGGCGATTCTTCTCGAGGATAAAGATGCCTCGAAAGGCGTCTTTTTAAAGTTTTCCTTCGGGTGTCTCTCCGGGTACCGTTAAGATTAAAACGCGCCGCGTAATTGAATTCCGAAACGAGAGACGACGCGCAAAGGGGGGACGTAACAGCCGTTTGCCGCCGGACGATTAATTCCCGCTCAAAAAGTTCGCGTACCGGCGAAAATAAATTCCGCGGAATAAAACTCGAGACAGAAATCTCTGGCGCTGCACGAAACGAATTTATACTTCCCGCGAGTTTCCGGAGCCGAGCCAAACACCCCATAAATTCGGCAGGGCAATAAAAGTTGTACGTGAATCTGTCGGTGAGGGCTACAAAACGGGGTCCCCGACAGGTTACGCGGAGCGGAAAGGATGAACCCTGGGATCCTTCTTCTTCTTTCCCCCGCTGACGAAAAGTCGAACGTTGTTCCGGCCCGGAAGTTTCCCTGTAAAACTGCCGCCCAACTTTTCCTTCCGGCTTCCAATCCCTGCAACCCACCCAACGTTCGCCAAAATATGACTTACTCGCCAATTACTCGGTTCTTTCTTAAGCATCGACGCGCCAGGGATCGTCTACGAGGATCGATAATCAATTCCTACCGAATGAAATTTTTTTTAATTTCTAGATTCGATTAACTAGAAGCTAGCAAACACTATGACCACTCTTATTGCATTATTCTACCTTTTGTGCACTATTTGGAGAGGGTAATCCGATTATTACAACCATCATAGTCAAAGTGATATCCAATTTAGTACAGAAATTTTAAAATATATTTTAAGTTTTGTAGCTCGAATAGTAAAAGACTAAAGAAATGAATACCACTGTGTTCAACTTACGATCAATCTTCACTGATGGGACACTTACCTGAAACAAAAGAAAAGAACGTTAGATTAATAAAAAATCCCAGATCCTATACACAGTATACAGGCCACCCATGGGAAAAATTTTAGTGAGAGATTCTAGAGGCCAAAATAAAACGAAAAACAAGCATACTAATTTGTTGATTGAGGCTTCGTTAAAAAGTTATAGAAACATTTCTGGCCACACAGTATATTTTCGGTAACGAATTTTTTTTCTCGATAATACGTAGGATTTTAGGGGTGTGTCTACTCACCAAAAATGATTGTAATTGACTCCTACAAGTAAAAATAATTTTTTTAGAACGATTTGAAATTTTTTAATGACATTTTAATGAAGTCTCAATCAACAAATTGCTATTCTTGATTTTCGTCTTATTTTGACCTCTAGAATTTCCCATTCAAATTTTTCCCAGGGGGTGGCGAACACCCTGTATAAATTAATAAATTAATATACGTGACGACGATATAAAAAATTGAATGATAAAATAAACAAAAATTCTGCCTTTCGTGTTTCTTTGGCTCATTTGGAACATCATCGATGGATCGTAAAATCGCACCTGGCGCGGCGACGAGCGCTAGAAAATATGATTCAACGCCGTCGGGAACGACTAACGAGTTTCGTCGGGAAGAGCAACCTATAAAAAGCCCGGGTGCGTAATTATTTTCAGCAAACGGCCGTGAGCGTGAATCTGGTACGAGAAGGAAACAGCGGCGTGTGATCCGAGAGCGCGAGACGCTCTACAGGTGGCGAGACGCACGCGATCGTAAATTTCGAAAAATAAAGAATTCAACCGTGTCGATGGAAGAGCGATGAAAATTCTTTTCGCTAATCACGATCGATCGTTGCGCGCGATCGAGTATCGAGGAAGTCGGGTACTTTAACCTTTCGACCCTTGGCGTTGGCATTTAAGCAGCGGCCGCGCGCGGAACAAATGCATCCACTTAAAGTGACACCGAGAGATCGAGCGTATTTATTGCACTTCGACTTTCTTAATGCTAACCTTAATTCTTCATACTCGTTCGACTAATCTTTCAGCGTTAATATAACGGATTCAGCACACGCGTTCTCGTGGATCAATTCTGAATCAAGGGGCTAATTGCACGTGACATTTGTGCATTTTATTTTTATTCATCTTCTGGAAGATGGCACACAACGATCATCGTTGGAATCGAAAGATGAACAGTTCTATTTTTATTTAGCAGAAACCTTTCGACTATTCCCACGTGTAATACACGCGATCTCTGTATTTCGAACGATGAAATTGCATAAGAGTAGGAATCGTGTCTGAATTGATTCCCTGTTGGAGTGGCCTTGAATTGAGTTTTATCAAGCTGCAATGAACTACTCGCCCTCACGCGAGAGTTGGCTGTTACAGCGTCGAGGGATCTCTCAGATCGGTAAATTCTACAGCAACGTATCTGTAAATCTTTTTCTAATATAAACTCCACCATTCGACACGAAAATAAATAAAGTTAGAATCGAAGGAAATATGAACGGACACGATTATTTCAATATTCAGAAACCGAAGGGAATTTTGCTTCAAATTTTATAGACGATAAACACACGTCACGTATGATAAAAATGCGATTACTCGCAACTGAACTTTCGAAAATATACAGTGGTAAATCAGAGCGATCGTGAAAGAATTTTAATAGAGAAAAGACTTCGTATGATAGAATGTAATCTGGAGTATCTAACGAAATATTGATTTTAAGTTTAGACAAACTTCGTTTTATAATGTTCCTAGTTTTGAAAACGGATCGCGAAAGTTTGAGGAACGTTGTTTGGAACGATGGAGAGTATTCCAAAGCGAGTATCGGCGGCAAGTGGGTGTCGGCTGTAAATATTACGCCCGCAAATACATAAATGACAACGAGAACGAAAGGCCGTGGCCAGTCGAAATCGAACATCGATAATCTCGGCTGGCATTGAAATAAATGGGACGGCGCTGAGCGTCAGCTTTTCAAAGTTTGCGGCTGGAATTGGCCGTGGCCGGTGGCACGAGTAGCGGCTTAATGGAGCGCGCGATGAATATGGAATTTCCGATGAATTGGCTCGTCTCCAGAAGGCAGTTTGCCCTTCGATCGCCGACCGGTTGTTGATTAAAGCGCTTCTAATTATCCGCAACGTCACGCGAGTACCGCGCACTTACCAATGTTATCGAATCGAGCCCTCTCGGTTTTCGCCGTTTAACCCCTAGCATGACCAAGATGACGTTGTTCGCTCAAGAACTCCTTAATCTACGTTAACCATGCGCCACGAGTACACTCATCATCGAGAAATAACAATTTTTTACGATGTAACAAGCGTATGTAATCCAAATTATTATAAAAATTAAATACAACCGAACGAAACAACTCTAGAATCTCCGATCCAGCGGATAACGGACCACGACGAGATATAAAAAAAAAAGGAAATAAAAGCAAAACAAAAATATAACTGTGGTATTCAATTAAACGTACGCGATTCGATATCGCGTTTACCTTTCGTTACACCAGGCGGCTGCTTTATACGCAACGTTTCATCATTGTACAAGTTTCGATCCTCGTCGAAAACGCTGCTTTTCCATCCCCGGTCGGTGTACACAAGCGGATTCGCGTGGATATTCCGCGGCGAAGCGGAAAATCATGAAACGTTCGGCGTAAATTCAACAAATACCCCCTTCCCCTCCCTCTCTGCTCCCCCTCCCCCCTCTGGTGTATATATCGTGTCGGTCTTTTCGGTGCACGAACGTTCGCCGTGATTTATTCGCGTACCAGAGGCTGGAGGGATCGCGAGAGCGGGAAAAAATTAATTACCTTTAGCGAAGCAAGTGGCGGCCGGATCGATGGAAGCATCGATAACGCGGCAAAACGTAGCCAAGTTGAATTTCCAGCTCGACCCGGCGATGCTCGCAGTTTCTGGTCCGCGAATAGTCCGCCCTCTTAATTGACTTTCGTTCCGAAACCGAATTGCGGTTTCCACCGTCCGACGGTGCAGCCTTACACGATAAATTAATAAACGGAAACAGTTTTCCCGTGGCCGCGACCTAACAACGAGCCTCGAACCGAAACGTGGCCAATTTTCTGGACTGTTCGCGCTTTCTGTCCCTCGATCGAACGATCTCGAGATCGATGAACTGCTCGAGGAGGCGTCAACACTAATTGGAGAACATTTTTTATGGGATAAAATAGGTTGAACGATTGAAAGAAGAATTTTGACTCTGGTATAGGGCTTGCTCTAATTTTTTGTTGAGACCTTCGATTTATTATAGTTACGTAGGTGGACGCAGAACAGGAACGGTACGAAATTAGAATCGAAAGGTCGTTACGCTTACCTATGCAAGAGGTTAGCAAAGTGCGGCTTAAAGGTCAGGGAAGATGAGAGTTCAGAGGAATCGAACTCGTTTCAATTGAAATCGTTGAAAGTCTAGATTGCTATATTTACGGACTATTTGTTCACTAAATGATGACTGCTCAGTGACCGAAACTTTTCTTGTAATTCATGATAAGATTTAGAAATACAATAGCAGGTTTCCCCACTTTCCTCGTTGACTTATTTTGTTAAAATGAAATAGAATTTTGTTAAATGAAATATATGAATGGGACTGAGAAATGAATGTGACGATAAAAGTTGGCCCAAGGAAATAAGTATAAATTATGAGTGGAGAAGTCCGTGGGATGCAAATCAGATCGAAAAGTGATTTCTCCCGATACAAAGTTTCAAGTGGGTGGCCCGAAACGATCCGATGGAAACAGCAATTTCTTAAATCCCTCATTTTGCCAGCGCGTTCCCGGATCCCTATAATTTCGCTCTATTCGCCTCCCTGTAATTGTGCGACCAAAGCTGTGCTCGCGCGAGCGCACGAGACCGTATAAAACTATCCAGACGTGATTCAACTGAATTACATGCAAATCACCAACATAAAACTGATTTACGTCACGACCGTTCGAGTCGACGAAGATCAGGCATTACGTTCGCCTCGTACGTAATTCAAATTGCAAAAGTAACTTAAAAACGACCACTTCCATTTACCGAATAAAAGTTTTTGGAGAAACGTCACCGATATATTTAGCTTTTTCGCAATCTTCTTCTTCTAGTTCTTCATAAGGTCTGATCTCAAACAAAAGACTCATATGTCAAACTGTTGATTTATTTGATATCGTAATTGAAGGAAAAACCACGTGTGAATTGCTTCGATATCTCAATAAAAATGTCTGTCCCCAGTGTGAGGTCCAAAGAAGATTTGAAGTGAACTAAGAATCCAATGTCCTGAGATAGGTACTCTGTGTCTACCCCTACTCTAGAGCATGACAATTCGACCTCCCACGCACTATTGGCCCAAGCGATAAGTGGTCGCGTGACACGTGCTCTTCTGAACATATAATACATATTTCTTTGTACTAATCGATGGGTACTTTTGCTGAGATACTCGTCTTTCATCGCGAATGGGTTAAAAGGCCTCGTCGTCGAGAGGTGGATTTTAACTCGACCTAGAACCGACGGTACAAACAAGAAAAGCAGGATAAATGGCGCTTCAATATTCACGTCCAATCTTGCAGGGCACAAATTATCCGTGGATAACCGCGGTAAAGAGTATTCAATAATGCAGGTAAACCGGTAGAACCTCTCTGCGGGGCTCGAACGGTTGACTCCGTTTATAGCGCGCGTTGCGGAACCATGGACCAAGGGGGCTGGGGGAACTGGAACGACCGAGGGTAACGATCGATGTCACGTTAACTCTCGTCGGTGCTCCTAGTCAAACTTTGCCGTTGTTCCGTGGCACCGTTCCGCGGAGGTTCCGTGAAAATATTCCCTCGAACGGAGATACAATCTGCCGGCGAGCTTCGATTTTTTGCTGTAATTAGCGGCGCGGGCGATCCGCCCGCACTGGGCCAGAAAAATAGTGATACGGTAACCCGTGCTTCTGGTTGATGGACCGTTATGATTGGAGTGCTGATGCCCAACGCCGTTGCACTTGTTTTTCAAATTCGATCCGACGAGAACACTCTTAACAGGGTAATTTCTCCGATCAAAAAATAAGCATCATTGGAGAATTTATTCCTAGTAAATGGTACCCTCGATTTTACAATACGAAAATTACTTTTGTTACGCTGATGACGTTGATAAAAAGCAGAAAGGACATTCTCAGTTCAAAGTGAGCTGTTTTCTTAAAAATAAAAAAAGAATACTACGTAGTGGGATTAGAATACGTTGGAATTATCGCGTTGGGGGAACGAATTTGAAGAATTTGTAACGTCTTCGAGCTTATCGCCTTCTTGGGTAGGTCAAGTCACTGGGAAGAATTCACTCCCCTTAATGGAACGTCCTCGATAACAGATGTTTCAGTTAATGATACTTCGACCATTAGCTATCTAATCATAACACGTTTAACCCATTAAACTGCTTCGATCACCATTTCATGTCCTTTACGTAGACAATTACAATTCCCCGATGGTTATTGAATATAATAGAGCACTTATATAAGACTTTTAAAGTCTTTTAATTTGACTTTTGGAAGAATAAAACACCACAAAAATTTGATACGTTTTAAACTAAACCGAGTACTGCAAAAACCAAGGAGTCAGTGGCGCGTCGTCACCGAGACAGTTAACGCTGAATTCGCTTTTCCGATTTTCTGCGTCCCTGCGTCTGAAGACTGAATCATAAGCTTCCCAGCGAAGAGGGATGAACTTCGCGGAAGAAACTCGGCAAACGGCCTGGGGAAAATGGCACCGTGAAAACTGCGGAATATATTACCCGGGACAGTGTGCACGACACGCTAAGTGGTAAAAATAAAGTCGCGACGATGTCATCGATTCTGCGTTAACGGCGCGTGTTTCCGATACATTTTTCCCCTCTGAGAAATGGATCGTTTCCTACAATTCGATACGATTTCCAAAAATTCTTTCGTAAAATAACTTTGCAAGTTCAGAAGCTTGAACTTTGAATCCTGTATAAAAGGAACAAAAGCCTTATTTATTGACGTTTAAAAAAATGTAACTATTAGGTATTGAATTCCTCGTGGAAAATAGAATCGAAAAGTCTGAAAAGTTTTCCACGTTATTTATGATGAACGCGTGATAATAACGTATGCCTTTCATAAAATATATCAAAGAATAAATGGTCCCTCAAAGCGCTAGTCTCAGGTTCTGATAAGTCCACGGTTCGCCAGCGGGCACAAAATGGTTTTTCAACATTTCGTTACGAAGATCGTGCGAAAAGCGATCTGGGATGAACGAACGACGCCCCGTGTCCCACTTCGGGGCCGCTTCCACTTAAAACGAGCCGAACGTAAATCCATCGGCCGTTTATGGTCCATTCGAACGTCCGCACGAGTCATCAGATACTCGCTGGAATATACAGGACGCCCCATAAATCGTAAGCGTACCTGTTAGAAGGAAACTAAGTAGCTCGAGAATCGGGAAGTCACTTCAATCTGTGTTAAGAATAAACACAGGTACGGTTGACGCGAAGAAACGGTCCTGGCAAGTTACAAAATTCTCTGATCATCGATCATTCGATCTAACGACGAATTATTAAATTTTCTGAGACGGGAAATGAGTGGAAAGAATAAAATTCCCAGGTTGTGGAGGCGTTCGAAGCAAAGATTTTAGTTGGGCAAACTGGTTCGTCTGCTATTTAGAGAAATAGGATCTTTCCGTGGACGATGGGAACCGGTTGGACCCATCATCCGGCGCACGAAAGACTTGGGTCATCCACATCCGGATCGATTCTTTGCTCTCTACGACGCCAATATCCGTAAAACCGACCAAACCGCAGCCCCGGAGAGTTTCGACTCGAATGTCCGGGGCTCCGCAATGCGGAAGCAGAACAGTTTCGTTGCATGCGAGCAATCCTCCTTCCGGGCGGCGCATTCTTAACCGCAGCCCGCTGTCAAAGCGGTCAACGAGCCGCTGGAATGATCGTCGCGGATCCTCCGTCTTCGATCCAGCCACGTCATCCTTAAGACTGCTTCCTGGTGGTGTCAGAAACTTCAAGATATACAATGCTGACTTGGAGGGTACACCAAATCAGATTTATATCGTATTTGAAAACCATGTTTCTACTCGTATCTTTCTCAATGATAAGATTCTATTAGAAGCAAGCATTATATTTGTGACATCTCACGTGGTAAACTTTGTCATAGTCAAGCTTTCTTCCTGGTAGTCGAAGGCTTCAAAATATATTTAAACAATGCTTGTGGGGTGCACCAGATCAGATTTTATCACATTTGAGACTCGTGAGAGCAACTGTATTCGTAACATCTCGCGTGGTAAACCCTGTCTAAGGATCAACCGACGCGGAGGAACGTTATTAAGTGTCTCTCTTCCGTTTGCGATACTCCGAGCGGACAATGCCAATTTTGATGTCGTTTGTTCGGCATTTGGACAGCCGTGGCACTCAATCTGGATGTTTGAAATTGCTTCCTGGTGGCTCGTTCGGTCAGGGACCTGAGAGACTAGCGTGTCTACGCGCGAACGAGCGCGTCGTCCCGTTTCCGGGACGGTTCGGTATGTAGCTGCGGTGTACCGCGAGACGCCGCGCCCCGGACAGTTACATTGTAATTTGGTACCGGTTTACCAGGTCGATTACCAGCGCCGGACGACGCATCCTCGTGCATGCATCGCGACCTCGTTTCCGCGAATGCGTTGCTAGCGAATCGCCCGACAGACCGACCGACGCTTTTAATGGCAAACTACGTCTGTTTGCGGACGCGGTGTAATTGTGGATAATAAGAGAACAGGGGAGGCATTTCAAGCGTATTCGGGATCGAGTAAATTTGTCCACGTGCAGAGCATCGATTATCGAGGACAACCAAACGAGCCTCGTCCTCGAGGAACGCAACGAGATCGAACTTTTTGCATCGGGCTAGAGAATGGCCGTTTAAACACCAGATTAGGACGACCACGAAAATGTGGTACTTTTGCGAGACGGTGCAAACGCGCGAGGTAGATTGTTGAAGCGTATGGTCGCTGGTGCTAACCACTGTGCTTAAACGGAGGTTTCCTAGGCGGTCAGCCGAGCTGGCCACCGTGCTGTAAAGAGTTAAGGGGATAGTACGATCTGGAACTTTGAAATCGAGAGAATATGTCGAAATAAACAGATAAACACAAATGTTACGTTATAATTAGTAAATACGTGGCAACGAACTTCTGTGTACCTTTCTCGCTACATTAATAGTGTACGTGGTGGAGCAACTGTCTTTCGAGCCAGCGTATCGTACCACAGGGATATTGGAAGTCCTTTCGCGAGGGGATCGAGTTGGAAAAGGAAACTTTCCCCAACTTCGAGTGAGCCTCGACGATGCACAGTGGGGCCAGAATTCATTCGTAACGTGACAAAAATAATTGGTTGGTTTCGCGATGTCTAGGTTGGGGAGTATTGACTGTCAAAAGTGAAAAAATTCCTGAGCACATCGCTGTATTTCTCTGTGTTAAGTTTGAGGTCAGGTAAACCACTTTGCAGCGAGTATGTTACAATTTTTCGTCGAAGCAACGATGGGTTAATTGTAGGGCAATTCGTTGCTGGCTTTCGAGAACGAGGGTAAACGAGCGAGCTAGTAAAACATCGCGTTACAGCGTCAAACGGTAATAAATAACAGCGTGTACGTGGTGTTTTACTACGACGGTGATTGGTTGGAGTGCTGTCAGGAAGCTACGTTCTCGAGTTTCATGATTTCAAGACAGAAGAGGTAAAGGTCGCGGGGATAATAAAACACCGTGAAGATGCGGACGGATGCAGGTCATTCAGGCAATAAAAGATGACTAATAAAGACAGGAAAATTATGCGCATACGAAATTTTCCCGTCTATCACAAACCTCAGAAAATTCCAATATAAATTTGCAGTCCATTCCCAGCGTGTTTATATTTTATTTCACGCAGTGCTTGTACTTCCATTTATTCGAGCAATTTCGTTCCACAATAAAGCTAACTTACGACAGCTTACGACCTTCTCAAACACGCTAAGAGCGATCTTATTAACACTTCCGTGGAGTTTGCCTGGCGCAACTTACTCCCAGAGCCTATAAATTTTCGACGCGCTTTGGGAGTTAATCTAATAGATACGTAAGTAGCGATGTTATTCATACGCGTGAATCATAAAACGTTGTTATAATTCGGTGAGCCTGTAGGGGCCATATAACCCTGTTTGGTTTAATTTAATTCGTTTTCAGAAAAAATATTTTCAACTACGAAGATTTATTTTACGAGCGCATGTATAATATATTTCTATGTGTAAACGTAATAAAAAGCGTACGATCCCTGCGGCGTTCGCAGCATCGACGGATCGGTGCATCGTGAATCGACTGACGCAAACACGAGCCAAGAAACGACGGCGCGCACGATTTCCAGAGAAAGTGCATCCTCCTACTTGGCAAACGACGCTAGGTCACTGGGGCGAATTCAGCGTCTGAACAAGGTGAATATATCGATCGTAGAACGGCGACCCACTAAGGAGGCACGCTGGTCTAGTGCAGCACGCAGGTGCAACGCACGAAAGCCGATGCACAGTCGATTACAGGCGTTGCAGCTGCACCGAACCAATCGTAATTCGTTCGATCATTGTTCCAGTCCTCCAAGACCTTGGCTCTCCCGATCGGTAGAATATCGGTAGCCTTTGAGAATTTTAAATTTTATTAAAATAGCCTGACCCACAGTTGACCCCTTTTCCTTTCCAATACGAATTCAAAGGAAACTAGAAAATGTGAAAAGATCGGTTCGCCACTTCTAAAAGGATTCCAAGTACCTGGCAGAAAGATTGCAATTAATTAAACGAAATACTCCTACATATACTTAAGCCAGAAAAAATAACGCAAGTTTAAATTCACTGTCAAGAAGAACAGAGCAAAAGGACAAACGAATCCCTGCTCTCGACTCCAGAAAAAAATTACCCTCGCGGAGATTCGAATGCTTTCCAGCAATCCTTTATCGATATCCCGGGGGCCAAACGACCTTTTTATATTCCCCGCGGAGGAGAGTGGCGTCCCGGGCATTAGCGAGCTTTTCAAACCCGGCAAAGCGCTTTTTCGAAACAAGCGAACCCATAAACACTCGAGGTCCGGCGTCGGTGCAAAGGCGAGGGAACAAAGATCGGTAACTCGAAAGCATTCATGCCGCGCCCAATGAGATTCCTATCGAGGTGTTTCTGGTAGGAAGCGCATTCGACTAGCGAGTCTCGAGAGCAGAAACCAATTAAGCGCCGCTGCGTTTCCCGGAAAGCTAGGAGCCAGAGTTCCTCCACGGTTCCCACAGATCCTCCTTCTCTCGCCTGCGTCTCGTTCTCCGTTCCACCGACGCCTTTCGTTTCCCTTCAGGATCGGTCTTTCCCTTCCTCCTGGCGAGTTCCATCTCTCTCGGTTTCTCTTTCCGTTCCTCTGTCCCGTGGCTGGAGCGGATCACTGGCCGCGCGTCGCACCGAGCCGAGTTAACCAGCGGGAAGAGCTCGTTTGAATATAATGCTCGTCGTTACCCGCGCCAAGGACGCCTCTATACTCCTCCGCGTATCGTCCCTTCTTCGTCCTCGAACCGCTCCGCAACAGTTTGCCACTCGCGACACATTCGACGCGATTCACCGTCTCTCATTAACCGTACGCCGTTTCGCGCTCGATTTCGTCGATCGACGATATCTCCCTTTCACCCGGTTCTCGATCGAGAGTCGCGCAACCTGTTCGATCGAGATGTCGAAGGTCGGACCGATTTGCGGACCACCTGCCCCGCCTGGACGATCCTTATCGTTCCCGAGAGTTTCAGCGAACTTTCTGGACGACTCTCCCCGTTGCATAGAAACTCGGTCTCTGTGGCAGTGTTTGAGAGAATTTTCTGTTTTGAGAAGAGATTTCTATCTTGATTTGTATTTTATTTATTGATTGAGGATCTTTACGATGTAATTGTAGACCTAAGGCAATCCTAATGTTGGGATATTTGATGGTCAGTCGAGTGCTTATGAGAAAAGTGCAAGTTGAGCGAATGTGTGTTCTTAGTTTCTTTTGTTAAGATGCAAGCGTGAGGAATTGCAATATATACTACGATAGTACTTTTGTTATGTAATGCAAACTGAGAAGATTAAAGCACACGTCTGCTAGTAAAATTAGTAATAGTAAACAAACATAAGCGAGCATATACATTCCCCGACCTTTCACATTTACGATGACATATACAGCGTGCCATAACTCCTTCTTATCTCTCGACCTTGTTATCTATTCCGTTTTACGAGTGTGTCTAGTAAGCTCAGCAGTTAGTCTAGCAGATCAATATTAAAGCTGTTAATCTCGAAGAGGGAATCCTGAATCATCTTCATTTAACAGAAATAAGAGAAATATATAAAAATTGAAGACCTATTTCTAAACCTCAGAAAACTTAGAAGATAGTACAATAATCAAATATAGCCAATATTCCCCGTCTGTACGTAAATTCCAGTATTGCGTAGCGTCTAATTATTTAGTACGGAGGTATAAATTGAAAACGTTTGATATTAGTATTCCCTGCGAGCGGAGAAGTAAGTCTCACGCGACCATTAAGCATGAATGCAAAACTCGAGTCCGTAGTCCATAGATTTACCATGTGTGCACCACTAAATATCAAGCGAGAAGCAGCAAGTTATCCGAGCGGTACCGGTTTTGTATTTCAAGTTTATTCCTTAGAGCTCAGACCCGGCTATCCTTGCGCGCGAAACTTCTCGGCCAGGTTTGAAACTGGAATTTTGATACCTTAAGTGATTATCCTTTGGAACGTGTGCGGAGTACGAACAAAAATCTTAATACGTTCGACGCGTAAAGATCTATATTCCTCGGAGCACTCAGCGACGATGTCTCAAGACCAAATTTATTTTCTACGCTCGCCATACGAACAAAGGAATTTCACGGAGATCATCCTCTATTCTAAGTACAGTAAAATTTTGGAATGTTTTACTTGCAAGTTGCTCGATACCGTCGCTATTTATAATCGTCGCGTTTCGCGAATATTTTCAAATTTAAAACGCGCGAAGCAACGCACGCGTCGCGAGTAAAAATCGTCGAGCGGATTTACAAGGATCCGCGTTTTCGATCCGCGTTTCCATTTCCGCGCGCGCGTGCACAACGGGCGGGAAAGGTTTCATCGTGCCGTTCAATTTCCGCGGGACGTTTCAATTTCTGTCGTCCACGCCGTTTCACCGTATCCACGCGGCCTATTCAACCCTCTATCATCCGCTATGGCATCCCCCGTTCCGTCGCGACTCGACCATTTTCGGGATCGAAGAACATTTTATCCGCGGGCTCGCGGCAAACAGCGAAACGTACGCCGGGTATCGTTCGAGAATGAAAAGAGAAACATGGCTGCACGCTGGTCGACAGAAACACGCTCGATACGCGAAAAACTTTCAGTGTACATTTTGATACGAATACCGGCTTGTCGGGCGTTTCATTTTTGTTTGCTTTTTATTTTTCAATAACGTAGTTTTTACGATTTTATTCGTCAAATAAAACAGCGTACGTTGACTTTTCCAGATATATTTACACTTTTTAAAATGGACTAGTATCGGGTTCGACGAAATCGTGGACCAGAATATCATGGAAAAAGATTTTACCTAAATGGAAATATATTGCGTCAAGAATAATTACTTAACTAACATCGAATTGTGATTATTAACCAGTATTAAAACCTAAATTTTTCCTAACAGTAGGTATTCAATACTGAAGTCTATAGACCCTTTTCTTCCTCAAGTTCCCATTCGAGTTGGCTACCTTACTTTCTATGCAAATATTCCAGGAATAGGTTAATCTAGCAAGCGTTCGACAATTCTAGGATTTCCAACGCGGAACACCAGCCTCTGTGAGGTCTTCGTTGGCACGAAGATAATGACTGCTTTTCGATGAAAGAGCGCGGAAACGCGAATTAAACGTTCACGGTTACTCGGCGTTGCACACGCGATGGAAATGGATCCGCATATGTTTACACACGAATTACTTGTATACTCAGCGGAATCTCGCGCTGTTTTTCCGGATGTCGGGGAACCAGCGTGAATATTTCAAACCGGGGAGCGAAATTACTTCTGCGTTGGCGGCTGAACAAACGGATACCTCTCGAAATTCATTCGAATGGGAATATTCATTATAATTAGACAGCTTCTAAAATTTTGTATACATCGTTGCAATAATGTACGCACGTATCGAATTAATTAAGAGTTATTTACATCGTGAGATGCTTCAATAGCTGCTAAGGAAAGCACAAACGTTCCATAGAGAAACTAATCGAACGAGAAACGATCAACGTCGCTAAGAAACAGGACGATCACTGTTGGAAACGATTTACGTTACCCAAGCTCCTCGTTGCAAATAAAATATGTATCGAGCTCGTGACGAGAAATTATCCGTGGATGAGAGAAATCGAGTCAACTTTCGACGATCAAGTAATCAAAGACGAGCTTCTCGAATTGTGCCTCGATTATCGCAACTGAATAATAAATAAATAAATATGAAGAAAAACTGTAGAAAATTACTGTAGAAAATGTATCAAACTTTAAATTTAGGAAAAAGTGCTCAGGCAATTCAGGCTACCAAATGTATTAGAAAAGGTTTCGATTGAATATAAAGATTTGTTTGAGAGAATTTAATATGTGAACCGATAGTATATTTTCGAATTATAAGAACGGAAACAACGAAGGTGTTGAATATGTATGGACGATGGTATAAAGTAGAAAGACCTAGTTCGAAACGTATACTTATAAATATAAACGAAGAAACTATTTATCGCGTACGATTGTCGTAATCATCAGTGTTGCGAGGATTAACAAAACTACGGTGCAAGTATTCGCCCCGATGTTGCCTAAGTCTATGAAATCCTCAAGTATGCATAAACCTAGACGGGATTCTACGATCAGTTGCACACTCTTGGGACCCATTGCTCTGGCAGGCAATAAACTTGGACTCTGGCACAGGACTTTGGCAACTCACTATGCGATTCAACGATTTTCAACTTGGCTCGTAAATACAAGTCTGAGAGGTTGATCTTGCTAGAGTAATGAATTGCTCGCGACAATGTTTAATATAGATTGGAATTTTGGTAAATGTCAATTCAAGATCTCCCGTGCGTGGTAATCAGTTTGAACGCTAAATTTAAGGACAAGGAAACGCTTGACGTTCGAGCAACATAATCGATATCTGTTTTACGAGCGAAGGATTACTCTCGAACTTGCGATCCTCCAAGTTTTCAGGATAGATAGTTCAATTAATATTGCGTGGTCCTGCTTTTAGTTTTAGACATTACTTTCAGTATCTTTATCTTCGTGTCGTGATTTAACCAACTTTCCAGGAAGTTCTTATCCACTTTCTAAACTCCGCTTGGATCAATTTCCTATAAAACCAAGCATCATATGTAGCAAATTTAAGTGTATTTAAAAATTGTGCTATTCGAGATTAATAGTACAGGTGCAAGGATCAACAATCTCCATTTCCTCGTGGAAAATAAATGCATAGATAAATGAGACAATTGCACACTTAGTAGTTATATTTTTCATTAATTTTTCTGTTATTGGAAGAAAATTCGGTAGAAGTGTTCGGTACTAGATAATCAAGAACAGTGTTTTCGCGCGTTGGAGATTGAAATCGATGGAGGAAGGTTCGCGGTAACGCAAGCCAGAGATCGTTACCCCTTTCTAAGTAACGACGTCGTATCTTCGACGTAGGTGTGTACAACTTATGTAGGCACAGTGCACGCCAGGTACACGGCCGATTGCACACGAAACCATTCACGCGAGGGAAGCAATCCGGTCTTGCGACGAACGTTGAATCGTACACACGCAGTCGATGTCACGGATAACGGAGCAACGATTATTTCCGTCGCAACAGAAACGAGCGATTTCCCGTCGCGGAAAAAGAGAAAGTCCCTTCCGTAGACCTACCTGGAATTATTACACGCAATATTCCAGTGGAGCATCTTAACCCATTTTGCATTATACGAAAAATATGCTCTTTTTCACAATTATTCTCTCGCAATGCGAATATACGTATTTATATGGGGGTTTTCGATATTTATAGAGAGAGAGGATGATTCTTTGTGAAAAGAAAGGGAAGAATAAAATTTGCGCCAGCGTAAGTAGAATCAGTGAGTGATGAACAGACGCGCCAAATGGCATTATAGGAGGACATTTTATTCTACATTTTGAATTTATTTTGTTATGAGGAATTCCTTGTATATAAACAAATTTATCCATATTTGAGGACAAATTTTTAAAAATATGCAAGACAATTAGGCCATCCTGGAAAATGTTAATCAGTTCTCTGAATTTTGACAGGATATTTAAAGTGAATGTGGAACCTAAAGTTTAAAATATACGTTTGGAAAAGTAATACTCATTCTTATGTGTTTCTAAGGATTTCGACGGTGGACAGAAAGAACGAGAAATGGGTTTCGAAAGGGAAACGACCTCGACGCGTGGACAAGCGCGATCGAATGCAACGTTTCTGCACAGCGTCACGCTCGAATCGTAAACACCGATAACCCTCTGACTTCCATTACTACTGTCGGCTCAATTTAATAAACAATCTCTCGCGCCGCTGTCAATCACTTATAAACTTTTTGTGCTCAAGGTCAATCGAAGGTCACATTCCAGCCGACTGTATTTGCCGCGCCTACGAATCAACGATTCTACTCCACTTCTGGTCCTAAATAATTTTGTTCCGGTAAAATAAATATTTTTTAGGTGCCTCAAACTTTTTGGGGCGTACAGAAAAATTCTATCTCTATAAAAATTGTGGAATCTTTAACAGGAAGATACAATAATGAAAATGTCCAATAATCAGCGTAAATGAGTATCAATTCTGAAAATACACTAAGTAAATGATGAATGAAAATTCCTGAAATTTTTTCTTCCGATACGATCTATATTAGCAAAGTTGTCTTTGACGTATAATTCAACCGACATGGCGGTGTCATTAGGTCGCATCTAAAGCAAGTTGGCGCCATTCCGCGCGCAGTTGAAGTTTGATCGGGGCCAAAGTTTCACGGGAGTATCGAAAACTATCCACAATTTCCTGAAACCCGTAGGTAGACTCGAGGAACGACAGGTTGAACCGCGAAATATCGTCAGCGTGGCAACGACCTAACGGCACCGTATCTTTGACAACGCGTACATAATGCTCGCCCGATCCACGTGTGCTTGTGTGACACATCGTGGCGTGCACGTAGACGCACAACGTGGCCAGTGCGTGCAACCATGCACGCCCGAGAAGCAATTACGTGCCACGGCAATGATAATCCCCGGTTGTAACTACGCGGGTAACTATATCGCGCCACAGTATATACCCTGACAACTACACCGCTAAGTCTACGGGTGCAGTTTATATGGGAGTCGCTCGTATAACGTTTACATCATACGACCTGCACCTACGAGCCCTCTGAAACACACTCGTAATTCATGCCCGCGTCTACGATTGCGTTTAATTACCCTCGGGCCACGGTTTTCGACTCCGAAGCCGACGAAATGACACCACTCTGTGTAACCTTCTTCCTCCAAACCTTCGTTATCAAAAAATATCAGAAAATAGTACAATTTTGAGGAAACTGAAAAAATTGCGTGTCCCATTGAATTTCATACACCTTGAGTCCTGACACTGTTTTTAGGAAAATTCTTTATCCTGATATATCTTATTTTCTGTGATGAATAAAGTCGTTAAAAAAATGAAATATTGCCCGTGGCCTATGACATTTTTATTTCAGTTTTCGATCGAGATAAAATTAGGAAACGCGTTCAGAAAATTAGAATCAACAGAAAGTATTATTTTCGAGTACCTTGGCGTTATAATATCGCCGGAGAAAATATAATTACCTTTCTAAAGAAGGTGTTTTGCCTCGTCGCGGTGAAAGTTTCAGATACTGGAACTCGACACGCAACGCGGCGACCGAGTAAAATTTTTCTCAGCCAGATTAAACATTATCAGTGCGCGAAAAGCGGCGATAAGTCGGATCGAAACACTCTGTACACATATACGAGCCGTGTTTTATAGCGTCGCGAAAAAAGTGTCTCGCTGGGCGAAGTATGCTCGTACCGCGCGACGCGCGGAATACTTTATGGCTTTATAAAAACCGGGCAAGAAATCAATATCGGGAACTACCAAATAACGGCGATACATTTTAACGACACACCGCGTACAGGCGACCTGTAACGTAAATCTCGTTGGACAAGCTTGTTTAAACAGTCTCTCTCTGATTAGAACCGGACCATTCTTCATCGAAACGATTCAAAATAAATGCAATATTTTCTAGCTCGAGCAAAGGTAGTGTTTAATAGATGCGAATTTAATTAAACGTGTATTGAAATTTATTTTTCATCTTTCAAAATCATGTCTGTTTTCTGACACGAAATAAAGATCCTACGTATGGCTAATCTAATTCAATTTAAAATACATCAAAACATAGACCTTTATAGAACTGTCAACTGAAGTTGCAACTATTTAATGAATTAAAAAATAATTTAAAGTGACAATATAAGGTAAAAATCAGACTTACATGAAACGAATATTGACGTAGATCTACAGAAATTGCAATGACTGAAACAACTGAGGACTACAGTAGAGCCTCGATTACTGCACGAGTGATTATCTTGATCCCTGACATATAGCAACACTTATCACTCGATAAATCATTGAAGCAACAGAACCTATTACAATTATTTAGTCACTGTAACCTATAGCGGATCTATTCGTATAAATTCAAATTCAATGGGCTCGAATCACACGAATTCGAACCGTAGCGTAACCGAGCGAATCGTGTCGAACAAACCTCGTTCGAACGTCGTTAGTTCTGCATTTTAAACAATTTAATTCGAAAGCATTCTGTCCAAACGCACGAGCCAACGACACGTAAGCAAACACGACGCGATAAAACGCGGTTCAAACGCGGCGTTGACGCTCGTTTCTCCTGGGCTTTCATTACCTCAGCTTTTCGACGCGGGACAATCTTGTTGCTTTCATCGGGCAACGAGTCACGTTTTACATTTCCCGGGGAAAGCTTGCGAGAGACCAAACCCGGCAAGTACGACACACGTTGGAACGATTGCGACGCGAATGATGCAACGACATCGCTGTACTCCGGTAAACGACAATGGCAGAGCAGAGCCGCAACGCTGTTCCGCGGTAATCGACGCTAGAATATTCATGAATCGCGGCGGTGCCACCAGGAGACGGCGAAAAACAGACACGAGGACGAAAGGGCGGGGGTGGCGGATCGCTGAAGGAAATCCGATAAAAGGTATCAAACGGTGCTATCGTTTATACGAGCGCGGCGCAGACCGCGAAAACGTGTACACTGGGTGGGAAAAAAGTTCCCTTTGACCGAGTGGAAATGCGCCGGGCATCAATATTCATGAGCATAAGAATTTCTATGACAAATGTCGGACGGAGATACCTAAAGGAAAAATTCCAATAACAATAATACGTCTTTGGTGCACGCAGTTGCGCGTCGACGCGATTCCACCGCGGCTTTTTCGAAGGGAAATTGCAATAATCGAGTACCTCGAGGAAAAAGGTTCGAAGAAGCGCGCAGAAAAGACCGTCTTCCTTGAAGCGAAGTATCTCACGGAAATATAACGGTAAACTACGGCAGCCAGCGCTCGTTCCACGCATACCACCAGTCGACACTCGGGCTTCTCTTCTGGTTCTTACGCTCGAATTCCGAAGATGCACGTGGCCCGAAAGAACAACTTTCGCGTCCCCTGTTCGGCTGATATCGACTCGGGCGTCTAATTGGACCGGCCAATTAGCGAATCAAACTTTTCGTCAGATTTTCTTGCGATCAACGGGACACCAGCGAGCGATCGTTAACCCCGTCGCGTTTATTGCAAATTGAAACGCAGAGGCACAGTTTCGGGGGTCAGTGTTCACGGTTCACGGGTCTGGTAGCTCGCAGGGAACGTTTATTCCATGAAATTAGAACGACCTCGTATAAACGAGGGGACGATCGGACATCTTCGAGCGCGAGGGCATGAATCCAATTACGTCGACTTTTATTTACAGGCGGGATACAATCAACGCTCGCCCTCCCGCTGTGCTTCTCCCTTCCCTCGATTCGCCTATCCTTTTCAACCCCTCCGATATCCCGTCGGAATCTTTTCGTTCAATTTCCTCTTTACGCGGTGGGAATTTTGAAACTCGCGATCAACGAGCTGCAGTAACGTACTATAAATAGGTACTACGTGTGTGGGCGGTCAGTCTATCGTATTGATAAAAGACGCAGTCCAGAAAGGAATGCAAATACGGTAATAAACACCCAGTTATCTTTGCGATCGATCCGGGTACAAAATAAATTTTAATTAGGGCTGCTCGCTTAATTCAGCCACTCGCTTCGTTCGAACGGCGTTGTAAACATAAATACCGCAACAGTGTTTTTTAATTCACTTCGTCCTTTCGTATCGTGTTAGACGAGTGTGCGCGGAGCAGAGCGACCAACCGCACGCGACACGGTTCCACCGACGTCCCCATATTTTCTCTTTCGTGCACCGAAATTGGGCAACCAATTCAGCCCACGGTGCGCTGAATTATAAATAAAATTCTACGGGCCATCCGTACGAGGCAGACACATTTTTCAAACAAACGCGTCCCGTGCTCGCGAACGAGTGAAATTCGAACGAAAATACCCTCCCGGTCCCTCTCCTCCTCCATTCAGCTCGGGTTGAACGACAAAAATGCCGAGACCCGTGCAATTTTAACGAAGCTCTTTTTCTGAGAGAACGCTCCGGCAATACTTCGGTAGAAAGTCCGCGAAGGCGCACGGAATAGAAGACCGAGGCACGATTTCGCGTACGTGAGCGCTCGTCGACCCCATTCCATCGAGATACCTCGAGGTCTGCCTGAGACCTTCTTTCGAGCAGTTCCAAGGTTGCTGCATTCGATTAGACGATTATAATACCGTGCACCGGCGGAGAAACTGCTAACTTTGATCTCGTCGCGACTTCGAACCGTCCCAAACCGGGCCAAACATCGATTCTGGCCAATCGAAATTAACGTGTCTCAGAAACGGTTTCTCCTATCGCTTTATCGCGATTATTCGATTACGTATAACATGTTAAAATAGGTAGATACTATCAACCATGCACGTATGTAAACATGAGTTTGTGTGTGGGTGTTTGAGGATGAGCGTTGCGTGTACCGAACAGTGTGAATCATTTAATCTGTAATCCTGTAATATGAACACTTGACACGTGTAAAAGGTATTCTGTATGATCTTCAGCAGACCAATTTAGTGGGTAGTGCACATTTTCATGTATTACTATTCAAACTTTCTTTTCAAAATAAATTTTGTTCTATCAGCGTCGAAAGTGACGCAGTTTTCGCACACCGTCGCGCGCAATCCATTAGGGGAGCCATTTAAAAGTGCTCCCTTTGTCCCCGACAAATACTCGTTACTCCGCATATTGCTTTTCATTATTCGTCTGGTATTAACGCTCGTTACGTAAGCCCCGGCGTTTTCACGCAAATGAAGGAGACTCGCGTCATTTTCAAATGATTCTCGGTCGCGTTCGTTCTCCGTAATTGTTAACAATCCGCGTTTCTTATTTCGAATATCGTAAAACACGCGGGTAATTTATCGTATCGCGATCGCGTTGAAAAACCTTATTGGAATCGTTTGAAGAGCCGTGCTCGCTACCGAAACTATAACGTCGCTCTGATATGATATACGACTGCCATAGATCACCGCAAGCATTGGTCTGTATAACTATATGTAAACCATTTGTTTCGTCGCGACTGTCTCTTCTATTTATTCAGTGTCCGTGTATTTATTATTTGCACCTGGTTTGTTGTCGTTTAAAAACATTCAAGGTTTGATTCCTACGATGATCGTGAAACATTTGTACTTGACTCCGACAAGTTGATACCAACTAGATTCATTTAAAAAAACATATAATCTGAAGAAGCTCAAAAAATGGTGGAAAATAATTACTGTATGATTCATGACTCGCGAAAGGATGGAGACGTTTGCGTGCCTTGATGCTTTCAGTTTAGCCCGACTGGACCCAGTTTGCGAATTTCACGCATACCTAACCGTCGTACCACCTAATTCCCGTTCTAAACAGCACACCGGGCCCATCATCGTAGTAGTTTCGCGTGTAAGGTGAGTGCATCTAGCGAGAGTCGGCGACCGAAACCGGTTTCCCCTGCTTTCAGACCGAGTAATTTCGTTAGTTCTCGCGTCGTCCTCTTCTTTCCGCGTCGAAAAGACGAGGGCGAATGCTAGACGCGGCTTCGAGCCCGCTACTCTTCCCTATTGCTCTCGCCGTCGTTTTCAAATTCCCCCCACGGCTTCAAAGAATTTTCTGAAACGCGCGATAACGTATAACGTCGGATTTTTCCACTGGCTTTCGATTAAATTGCTTTCCCCGGCACAGTATCGCGAAACGATATAGGAGATCCGAAGCACAGGTATTAAAAAAGGGTTCTGGGCTCTTTAGTGTGCGTTTTGGATCGCTTTACCCGAAGCGTGTTTGCGAAGACGACGGTCGAACAAGACTAGAGGGAAACGCGTGAGAAAGAATTTGAAGATCGATCGAAAACGTCTCGCCTTTCTTCGTTGAAATTAAATTTTACCGTCGGGTGTACAACGACGAAAACTGAAGTGGACGGAAAGCAAAGCCCTGAAAAAGACGTGTACGTTTGCTTGTCTCGTCGTCGTCGCGGTAGTCGCATTATGGGACGCCTTCGAGTAGTTTGCTAGCAGCTTGGAGCTCGACGTCGAACGTAAAGAGAGCCCAAAACCTGGAGGGTCGCTAGCGGGGAAGCAAGATTAATTAGATGCCGATGACAAAGCGGGGAGCGTGTCTTCGCGCTCCGTTCGAGCTGACGTTCATGGCTCGATAAACTTTGAAATTTCGACGACGTTCAAACGACCGCCCGTGGAACCTTCTTCCCGGTGACAATGCTGCACGATAAAGGTATTGATTCGAAGCTTACTCGACGAAGAAGATCGAACCCGAGCACTCGATTATATCTTCGAAACTTTGGGGCGACGAATGTCACCGTAATAAGATTATTAGAACGGACGCGTTACGGTTCAAGTTCAAGTTCAGTACGTGAATAAATCAACGTTTCAATAGGCGAGATTTTTAGCTAGATATAATTTTGAATTATAGAATGAAATATTTTGTAGAGGAAGAGTAAAACGGATAAAATTGTGCCTGTCTGTGTAAGTGAGTTTTAAACTATTTTAAAAGACAGATCATGTATACATTTTAGACCCGTGTAATGTATGCACGATTACAAAATCCGGGTGCCTCGGAGTCTGCAGGCATTGCGTTAATCTTTTGTCGCTTCAATTTTCTTGTATACGTTGTTCGGAGCTTATGAGCGTAAGCTTCATCCTTTTGGAAGAGTTTCGCCAGCGTTACGGCTTGGTGCTCGGATGCAGTACCAATACATCCTCAAAACCCTAGATAAACATTCTTCTCGGAGTCCTCGAACGATATAATCTCGAGAACCTGAATCCTAAAAGCTTCTAGGATCACCTTCCAATGCTATCGTCTGTCGGAGAAAAGAATTCTCTTTTTGGTAGCTTTTGGTTGTGAGAACAAATACTTATTTTAGAATCATAAAGGATGCACTTTGTCCACTTCGATCAAATTTTGTAAAATTAAATGGATGCCTGATAGCTCAAAAATTAATTTAATGCATTGACTTTATTTCTTTTCATATTCCAAGTTCCTTTTTGGTTTAGCGTATATCATAGACTACTGTCACCAGTCTCGAAGGTTCAACAGACTTTATCTTATCTCACAGAATACAAATAATCCCCGAATTATCTCCAGCTTGTCGACCACAAAAAACGAACGTGAAGCAGAACATGATCGAACATGATAAAAATTGAAGAAGTCACGCGAGCTACAAGAAGGGATATGAAAGCGACCTGCCCCAACACGCATTCATTCAGTTGGTTAATTCAATTAATTCGGTTGATGCAGTGAAAAGAGTTCATTCTTCAAGATCAGTCAGATGATCCTCCATCCACTTCCATCTACTAAGAACGAAAGAAAAATAGGAGATGATCCACTAAGGATGAGAGAATGTCGAATTGAATTTAGGCTACTAGTCTAGTTATAAAATATTGAAAGATTCAAATTAATAAAATATTGCTCAGATAAATAGAACTTGTGTTTTAAGCTTCTACCAACTAAGTTTGCATTATACGAAGATCCTACATGTGTATTTATTCTTGCAATTTTATTTTCTGCTGTAAATGATCTAATTTTAAGAATTTCAAGAAATTTACTTTTCTCGACACTGAATGCCTGGAACGAAGAAAAGGGAAAGCTAGATGCAGTGTGTACAAGTGCAAGGGTTAACGGAATACGCCATAAATTCGTGCGTGGACAAGAAGGGCATTAATGGTCGAGCACGTGACAGAAACCTGTCGCGCATCGATCGTTGGGACGGATTGCGGATGTCGAGAAGAAGACGAAGAAATGACCCTTGACGAGGATGGGGACACACGAGCCTCGAATGGCTCGCAGGGCGCCTGAAACCCCATCGGACGATATAGTCACGGAGGGTTCACGCGACACAATAACGAGACACGGACTCTACGGCCCGGGAATCCTATGTTCGAACACGATACCGTGTGTCTCCAGGGCAGAGCTTCTCACTTATATCGCACCCTCCCTCGGCTTTACACTTTCTCTTATTGTTTACCCTCGACGATGCAATTTGCAATACCGAGACCGTCTCGATTCTCTTTGTAATAATATAGAACGCGACACGGGAAACAGTACTCTGCAATTGCAAACATTACGGTCATCCTCCCAACAGCAATACTAGAAAGCAGGAACTTCTTCACACGACTAGACACAAAACGATCATACTGTTTCATATTGAATCGAAATTTTCTGTCAAGAATCTCCTAACGATATCACAGCGTTAATACTACATTAAAATAATTTAATTCATTGATTCGAACAGGAGAAATCACATCAATGACGCGAGAGAAATAGAAAACGATCTACATTTGGGACTAGAGATTAAAAACATAGCATCTAAGCTAACTTTCCACGAACCTGTGCCCAGCAAAAAATTTTCTACCAACAACATAATTCTGGTACAATCAAAACACGATCGCTAAAAAATTGAAAGGATCGCGAGGGACGAAAGTTCGATGCTACAAGTAGACAAATATAATTTGCTCCGGGACGTCCCGCAAGAAATTTAATAGCAAAAAAGACCCGGTACTCGGTGCGTTTGAGATTTCTGCGACTCCGTGGACGTTCCACGGTCTAGGGGATAAAGAAAAAGAATGAGAACCGCGGCTGGCAGGAAAGGGGGAACCCACCGCACGCCGCGAGGTTCAACGTCCTCGTCCTTAACGGTCGTCATCCTGGCAGTCCTGGTGGGTTCTCGTGCATCCGCGGTCGAGACCTCGCGCACGATCCTTATCGTCCACGAAGGACGATCGTGGAACAGAGAAGACTGCCAATGAATGAGAATACACGCGTAGACGGGGATATCCGTCGAACGGGACGATATCGCGAGGCCTCTTCTCGATTCCCTTCACGTACGACCATTTTTCGTTGCTCCACGCCTATCGAGAAACCACGTAGACCAGGATAAAAAAAGAAAGCGGGATCTATCGTCGAAGGACACTCGATGAAAGAACCAGGCTGGACGCGGTCTAATGGTTATCCGAAATCGAAGGCCCACAGACAAAAACGAGACCACGTCCCGGCGATTGGAACGCAATACTTTTCAACCAGATACACACGTCTCATGATTCAATCCAATTCTGGATCGCTCTTTTCATTGTTTGCACAGAACTTTGAATGTCCGAGTCGATTAACCAAAGTAGAACTATCAGGAGTAGAGGTTTCTCAACTTGGACTGACCGATGCAGGAACCGTTTTGAAATCTTGATTAATGTTTGCTGTCCACCGGAGAGTCTTGATAACGACTTGGGAAGTAAAAAGTCTCCGGTGGACACCGGACATAAGATTGAAGAGGATGGCGAGTCAGGTATAAAAGCTGAGATTAAAGCGACCACTGTCTTTGATGACTACCATTAAGTTGAAAGTGGTCGAGGAGTTTGACAAACAGACTGGCTCGGGATAAACGTATGGTTACTCAACAGGGTAACCGGCAAACTTTTCCATTATGTCCGACAGGTCATTCCGAATCGAAACTGTTATTATACGCTGGGAGGTCTATTTCCAACTATTTAAACTACGTACATTTCCAGTGGAATAACAGTCTTTTCCTTTTACGCCTGCTTGTTTGACTTTTCTAAAAATACTGTCGCAAACGCAATCACTGATCGATCATGCTAGGATCCATTTCTGACCATTCGAGTTATAGCACGTGCAAACATTTCTAGCTAAATAATAATCTTTTCCCTTTTGTTTCAAACTAATCTGCAATAATATTCGAGTAAGCAATACAAGTTACCGTCTTATAATATTTGATACGTAATTTCTGATATCATCGCTCACGTTGCACCAATTGTGCTCGTGTTCCTAGTACGTCACTGCTGTAAATCTTCTCTTAATAATCAACTCAAGTAGACTAATTAATTCTTAGAAGTAGACTCAGGCATTACAAGCAGCCCAAGTCTTCGTGAATATAGCTGGCACACATCGCCACACTTGAGATCAAGACCGAATAACACTTGTCTCTGTAACAGATGGAAATAGACCTCTAAAGTTGATGATCTTTTTGGTTAAATACTTTCGACCATCTACTCAGTCTGTTGCACTCTTTGTGAGGTAAACAAAAGGTATGAATACGACCCTTTGAAACGAAGAATAACCTGTACAAGTCGCAGTTTAACACCTGCACGTTTGGGACGCGAAATCGATGTTTTTCCAAGGGAACAAAAACGGAAGAGAAACGATAAGCGTGATTCTATTGACAATAGCTTCTTAGGGAGATGAGCAGCGCGGAGAAAGCCAAGCGAAAGCGAGCGGGGCGTAAACGTTGCACGAGGTCGTAAAAGGCTCCGTTAATCTCGCGAGACGGGGGCGTAACACGTGCGTGCGAAATAATAATACGTGCCAACGAAACGGCATAACCATTCTCGCGTGCATGACTTACGAATGCCGCGCGTCTGATGTAATGACAGACGCGCGCGGACTTTCAGTTGCGTTCCCATCGTTTTCGTTGCACGTCTTAACCCCTTGCTTTTACGATGCAATTCGCGATTGTGTGTGTAAGCCACGGTCGGGACACTGAATTTCTTACACATCGGAACAAACGACCACTTTTACCGATCGACTGAAAGGCAACCGTGACTAGAAAGTCTCGGAAATTAACTCTAAAAAAAATATCGAGCAACGCGTACCCGGAATGCTACGAGAAAAGAAGTTTTAAAATTTTATAGGTATGTATCTATGGTAAGTTCTTTACGTTTAAAAGTGTATTCTCGTAATTCTCCATTTTTGACCCGTGATTATATTTGTGTAAACTATAAATAATTGCATAGATTCGTGCTTCCTCGACTTCGGTATTTCATAAAGCACCGTCGAAGGCAAAGTTTACATACAAGGTTGCTTCCGGACTAAAAGCACCTCGTGGAAACGAGAACCGTACCAGGATTAATAACTTAACTGCCGCGTCCGAGTTAGTTCGGGCAACACGGTTACTGAATAAACGAGAGAAGCCATGCTTAGTGTCTGGTAATAATAGTAAACTAAAACGAGGAAACTTTTTAATATATTCTAGCGATAGTTTTTGCCTGAGCTGGATCACCACCTTTGCTTCTTTGATGCCAAATAAATGTTCAACCTTGTATTATTAACACTAGATTTACGCGGCAATATTCAGATTCTAAACCTAACGTTACAGAACTAATAAATATTACTTGTTAGCAATTTATGTTGAATTTAAATCATGTAATATGTACCCTAATTAACCCTTAAGTGGATTATTGGCCCTCTGCAAGTTTAAACTAGCAATTATTTAATGTATGTCAATGCTATTATTTGAAAATTTATGTAATCCTCCATTAGTTCACTATTTTTTAAATGCTTTAAAGGAAAGTTGATTTCCATTTACCAATTTGGTAAAAATCAACGTTAAGTAAAATAATTCAGTTGAGATTGAGAGTCCACTTAAGAGTTAAAAGAACTGCATTTTAATGTCAACACAGCGAATTACAATAAAAATATTCGCTATGAGTGTCCGTACACCGAGTGTTAAAAGAATACGAATGCCACTTACGACCTTGTAACTAGTAGTGGCGAGGAATCTTCATGGAGGAGACACTTACCTGAAACAAAAGAAAAGAACGTTAGATCGATGAAGAGGAGAAATGGAGGATACCGGGGACCATAAATATTCGCGAGAACCGGAACTGGTCGGAGAATATCGACGGTGTGCGAGGGCCCAAAGGCGTAGCGGATGTCGGAGCAGACGGTGCGCGTCGAAAGGGGACGAAAGGCAGCTCCGGAGGCCGATGGGGAAACGGAGACGCGCGAAGACAGAAGGGTGCTTCCCACCCCTCGTGTTTCCGTGACCGCAATAATCCGACAGACAAGAACAAAGTGCTAGGACGGGAAGACAGACGAAAACGGAGGACGGTGGTGCGACGCGGTGGCGTTTTCGAGACGAGAGAGCAGTCCCTGAAGAGGGGGTGGGCGAGGGGGACGACGCGTCGGAGGCGTCGGGACGAGGTTGAAAGAGAAAAGGGGAGATCGAAGGGCGGAAAGAGGAAGAAAATGACGGGAGGAGCTACAATATCGCGGCATTTCAGCGTGGAACCGAGAATACCGAGGGTGAGGGGGGTTGCTCGGAGTCCTCCCATGCAGGGAACGCTTCTCGCCACCGCCACAGCCATCGCCGCCATGACCAACAACCGCTGGCATCGGCACCGGTACCGCCGCCAACCTTACTCGTCACCACAATACCGTGGCGAAACTGCTGCCGTCGCCGACGCTCGCGTTATTACCTTACGTGCCTGCATTCCGCCAAAGTAACTTCGAATCCTCCCCCCCTTTCGCTATCCCTCCCTACGGAACCCCTCCTTTAATTCAATGGACGCGGACGCCGCGACGAAACTCTCGAAAAGTCAAGCAACCCGGGCTACCCGATCGACTATCCAGTCTCTAGCCACCGATAACCACCCCCTCCGGGGTAAAAAGTTTCCAAGATCCTACGACGAGGGTCAACAGTCGCGAGGAAATGCCTCGATCCTCCGCGCCAGGCATGCGTGAAACTCGTTCTCGAGGGTCAATTTACACGCTTTCCTGGCGCGATCGTTTCGCAATAATTAAAAATATTTTCCAAGGGACTTCTTTAAAATAAGACGAATATTAAATGTTTGATTAAGATATTTTGCGAATATTAAAATCTCTACATTAGTAATTATTTGTATCGCAATGTTCACTGTACAAACAACCGATAAGATTCGATCGTATCTAGATAAGAGATTTCCCCATCTCTCGAGGAACTGCGCAACGTTGATTCTTCTCCGTATTAGTAATTACACCTTGACCCCGTTTTATCGGACATAAATTCGAGCAGAGTACACGCGGACAATCGTGCAGGATTTATTGCTTTTCGGTTCGCAGCGAAAGAGATGGAGGAACGTGCACTCGATATAATCGTTTCATCCTATTCCGTTTGTTCGCTCTCGGTCCGTGAAAATACCGGAGTAGAGATACTTCCACGGAACGGTACATTCCTTCTCGCGCGTTTACAATTCCCGGTTCGTTGCTTCAGTTTTCATTTCCCCGAGTATTACAGCTATTCAATTAATTCTTAAATCGCATTTACAATGTTCCGTTATCGCTTACACCGTTTACGACACAAGAGAGAGCGGTTTAAGAGACACTGGACACTCGAGAAAAGACACCGAAATAGGACTTTCTCGAAATCTTCTTCGCCGTTAATTCCCAATTGTTTCGATTGTCCTTCGTTACATTGTCTTCGATACTGTGCTGCTGTTCTAGCATCCTTTCTTTTGGACCATTGTCCATTTCGGTAATGCTATTTCTCGTAATTTAACCCTTTGTTTTGCAGATTTTCACACTGAACCAATTCTTTCATTTTCGAAATCAATACTGACGAACCAACGTGTAGTAATTTTTATTCGAGTTACAGTAAAATTCAAAATATAACACGTACAGTATTAATTTCTTTACGACCCTTGTTTGTATGAAAAAGATTCCAATCGTAACGTTTTGAATAAATTATGTAAGTTTGTTTGCTCGAGACTGGAGATTCCCAAACATTTTTATAACGAGGTTGCTCCATATTGCGTCTGCAATTGCAGCGTTAAGCTGTGCAGCCAACCAATCCTCCTCTCTGGCTGCTCGAATGCATTCTTGGCTGTTGGCTCGCCAGAGTGTATCGCGATGGAGGATCGTCCCTGACCTCGACAAACGCGACACCTTTTCCTGCATGATCAAGACACAGTGCGACTGCAATCCGTTTTCGTAACACAAATCCTGCGCCGTTCTGCTGGCCAAGTATTTTGATCGAACGAAGTCGTATTTAATCTGATCGAATTGTCTCTGTCAATACAGTTCCGTATTTTCATTCCTTCTCATTTCCTGTAACACTTGATACGTGTCCTCTATTCGTAGTAGCAATTTATCGTTCTTACATTTGTAAATTAAATTATAAGGCTAGAGTTGGAAAGATAGAATTGTATAGATTCTGTAAATCAATTACACCCTTATATATTTGTTAAACATCCTAATGACCTGATGCGTAGTATCGATACGATTCTTCGCCATGTATGCACTGACCCGAACATTGGGAGTTCTGAGACAAACAGCGATCCATCCTCATTACAAGCGACCCTAAATTGGATCCCCGATACACGCGACCTCAAACACATGAAACATGATACAGACAAGCCGTAGAGTTAGATACTATATGTAATAGTCCTGAACACGTCGAACACGATAAGCATGATTTCAGCTTTGTAGAAAACCTGAGTGATTATCCCAAACTGATGGAAGGAGATATCACCGACTAGAAGATTTAGGGGATCCCAAGGGATTCCGAGATCTCAAGAGTCTCGAAGGTCTAGTACCTCGAATCTAGGGTTCTGAGATTGAAATCTGAAGTCTAGAACAGTGTTTCACAACGTGGAATAATTTCAAATATTTTGGCATATAGACAAGAAATCACCGTAGCTTTTTATTTCTGACCACACATTACATTTTCGGCAAAGAATTTTTTTCTCAAAAGTGGGTAGGATTTCGGGGGTATGTCTCTTCACTAAAAATGATTGTAATTCACCCCCGGAACCGAAAATAATTTTTCCAGAATGATTTGAAACTTTCCAATTTCGCCAAAAAATTTAGGGACCATTTTTATGGGGGTTTTCTCACTTTACGGGGTCAAGGAACAACTTCTCGAATATGTTTGGAATTTCTACATATTCTTCGCCAGTAGTTTGCATTTTGAAACTTTAAAATCGGACAATTCGTTTAGAAGTTACGATTTTTTAAACATATGCCTGAAATTTCAGTGAAACATGTCAATGATATGGTCAAACATTGTATTTTTGGTAAAGAATTTTTTTCTCGAAAGTACGTAGGAATTCGGGGGTATGTCTAATGACCAAAAATGATTCTAATTGACCCCTGCAACTAAAAATAATTTTTTTAAAACGATTTGAAATTTTTTAATTTTGTCGAAATATTTGTCCACTTATTGAATTTTTTTCTCGAAACTGGTTAGGATTTCGAGGGTATGTGTGTTCACCAAAAATGATTATACTTGACCCCCGCAACCGGAAATCATTTTTTCAGAATTAATTAAAAATTTTTTTTTCGTCGAAAAATTTAGGCACCTACCCCCTGTCGATTTTTCTTAAAAATTCGTTTTTCATTTTTAATAATTTTATTTGACGCCCTACAGAAAAGTTGTCTAATACTTTTTTGTAGGTACTCGTAAGCTCTACTTCAGAAAAAAGTTTCATTGAAATTCATTAACTATTGTAGGAATTATGGCTGTTTGAAAATTGGACCATTTTTATGGAGTTTTCCTCATTTTTCGTGGTCAAGGATCAACTTTTCGAATATTTTTGGAATTTCTACATATTTTCTAGCAAAATACGCGTAGTTTGCTTTTTTAAACGTTAAAATCGTTCAATCCGTTCAGAAGTTATGACATTTTAAAGATTCGCATGAAATTTTGGAGAACCATTTCTGGTCTCAAATTAGATTTTCGGTAAGGAATTTTTTTCTCGAAACTGAGTAAGAATTCGGGGGTATGTCTGTTGACCAAAAATGCTTGCAATTGACCCCTGCAACTAAAAATAATTTTTCCAAGACGATTCGAAAGTCTTTTTTTTCACCCAAAAATTTCACACCTTCTCGAATTTTTTTCTAGAAAGTGGGTAGGATTTCGGGGGTATGTCTATTCACCAAAAATGATTGTAATTGACCCCCGGAACCAAAAATAATTTTTTCAGAATGATTTGAAATTTTCAGGTCTTATGGCAGTCAGATCGGGCCACGAAAGTCTGTAAGGTGTAAGGTCTACTCGTATACCTCGTTTGTGGTATCGTTTGGTCGAAACCGAACACCGGTCGAGCACGGTGGCAGGTTTCCCGACACACGTTCGGCCAAAGAGTCACGGGTAGGAAGACCTTGAGACCTTGACCCAATAACGCGGAGAACTCGAACGGGTCGGAGGATCGCGGCGAACCGTTCGTCGAAACGAGTCGTTCGACGTGTGCCTCGGCTATTAAGAAGGTCACGCGACGACAGTGAGCGACGACTTAATACCGTTAACCCTATCGCAAGATCCGCTTCCGGCAAGTTCCTCTTCCCTCCCTCGTTCCACCCACGCTGCGGCTTTCTCCGTCTCCCCCACCATCGTTTCTACCACCAACCCTCTCTTTCCGCGTCCACTTCTCACTTCTCACTCTCTCTCTTTCTCGCGCTCGCTACGGAGTTCATTACCCACGACTGGGATCAACGGGTCCGCCTTTAAATCTACAGTTAGGTACCTGTCGGGAACGCTAATTAAGGCCTCGTAGCCAAACCGCTCTTTACCGCGCCGGGACAGGACGGCATGAGACGCCGAGCGTCTTCCCGTGATTCCATCTCCGTGACGCAACCGGAAACGAACAGGTAGATCGATCGACATTTGCTCCGCTCGGTCTCGACTCTCAGGTGACACCATCATGAACACCTTTGTTAGGATAAAATCTGGTGAAAATTGCTGCAATTTATAATCGTTGCAAAAAAACAACACACGAAAGATTAAAACCATTTTTAATGGAACTGTATTATTTCATGCAATTAAAATGCCTGAGGATGACGAACTCTCTTGTTATTATGTTCTCAGTTCCTAAACACTTTGATCGTACACCTACTCCAAGTATTCTTTGCACTATAATTGTCCGAAGACAGTTAATTAATGCCTTTATTTCTGTACGAAAATAGTTTTATACTCTTCTCGCCATATTGGGACTTCCCTTCGTAAAATAAAAACAGTTCTTTTCATACAAATATTCCCTACCCAAGTGATTTCTACGAGTACAAATTTTCTATGGGAGTGAGTTTTTCGAGTTGAGTTGCAAATAGAATATTTCAGAGCCTGACGAATCAAGTTGAAAGAATGAACAACGATAATAGAAAATTGCTATACCATTTAATATTCGGGACCGATCGAGGTAACCGAACGTGCAACCGATGGAAATTTCAGTAGGCAAACGTTCGTTATTTTTGCACGCAGTTTGCAATCGGTGTATTGTTTCGAATCTACAAAGCGATCGATACCGCGTCAGTGCCACGAACAACCGTTAATGGTCGAAACATTCTCGAAACGTTGCACTCGTGCATTCCGCCACACTTCCATTCTCGCATGAATCTCGTTACTTTTAATTGTCCAACGGTTCGAAATCGGTATTCACTGCGCGAGCGCGCCCGAAGAAGAAAGGGATTCGTAAAACCGCCATTCCCCCGTCTGTAATTACGCAATTATTTACGCGCCCCGGCTCGCCGCGTAACTGACCGTAATTACAGCAACACAATAACCGGAATGCAGTTGTATGATAATGAGGAAAACGAGCGTCTTACGGGCACGCTGTCCCGTCTGTCCTTGCGGTCGCGATCCTCGAATAACTTCTACCTAAACGAGACGCCTTATGCCTGATGTACGCTCCACGGTTCTACGTATTCGCCTGACAATGAATCACAGCGTTTAAAGACTGTCTCAAATACAATTCTAGTCACCTTCCTTTTTAAAAAGTATAGCCACGAAAGGGTTAAATATAATTTTAATCTACGGATCAATTATCGCGAAGGTACAGCAAATTCTTACGCAAACGCATCAAATTTGTTCAAATGTTCTGGACTGTATACAAAACGACTTCGTTTGTGGTATAGAAATAGAGAGTAACATATAAAGGAGAAAGAGTATAAAGCAGTCTATCGGTTGAGAGAGGTAAGTTTGTTAAAGTTTGAAGTTAGTTTCTCCTATAAAAATAAATATGAAAATATACTTTAAACCTCCCTTTAAAATACCAGGAAACAAAAAGGGAATCCTCTTATGGGTTGTAACATGCATCAGGAGTGTCGTATCATGTTTGAAGGGACTAGTTGCACTCCTGATATCTATTTGTTTTATTCAGAATCAAGAAAAGGGGTTTCAAGTAAGACCGTGAGTAGTTCGCTGGCGAAATGTGGAAGAGAATAGCCCGGTTATTGACACAAGGGTTAAATGAATTTAAGTCAGCCGGTAGCGTGACTGCGTGAACAATGGAGTGGGCTCGCGATTAAAGCGATTCAACTCGGGGAAGACGGCCGCTCGAGGAGGAACGACCGTTATCGAGCACCTCTTATCCCGTGGTTGTTTGTTCCGGGACGGTGAGCGGCAGAAATCGCGCGGATACAAATCGTCTCGAAGGTGAAATCGAGCCCTGGTCCTCGCTGCTCTCTCCGATCCCATTCGTAGGATTCACCGAAACGAATTACGATCCCCATCGGAAGTTATTTTCCGGGATCCCGGACAGCTGCTCCTCCGCGAACCTTTCAAATTTCCATTCTACGCGGCCCGATCGGGCGCCGCTTGAATTTTTCACAGCTATTTTGATTCCGAACCCGCGGATCTTTGAATCTTTTAATGGGAACTGGAACGACGAGAACATTCCAATAATTCACTGGCATTGCTTTTCCGGGCGTAGTTGTTAAAATAAATATTTCACGCTTTTCGTTTCACCGTCTTCGAGAAAGCAGCATAACGGTACAACTTTTACCAGAGGCAGGACGAGCGAGATTTATGAAATTGCCGGGTTTCCCTGATTGCAATGAACAGTCATGCGCCTGCTAATTATTCTCGGTACTTAACAGGTACGTGGAACAACCGAGCTCGTTACCGAGAAATAAAACACGAGGTGCTGGACGACGTGTAGTGCCTCGCTTCTTGCCTCGATCCGAGGTACGGATACATGCAACGAAATCATCCCCATCTTTGGTCGAAATTCACGTTTCTTTGGTTCGAGCGATCAACTGTGTCATTAAGTTTAATTCTACTGGATTAATCCACGAATTAAACTTGAATAATAATTACTATATAAATCTACGAATGAATGCTGCAGATAATATACGTTACGCGGTCTAAAGTCCTGTTTAAACGTTTTTCAATAAAATCTTGCGATCCCCATTCGATTGCAAGATGGTCCAAGTAATGTGCATCGACGATCGAGATATCGTATCGGTAACCTTTCGAAGTTGTTCGAGGGATCGATACGAGGCAGTCTCGGCGCACCGCTCGGGAATCAATTAACTCGGCGAGACCGCGAAATCTTCGCTGTCCTACGACGGCAACGACGCCACGAATAATGCATAATATGCAATTATTGGTGACGCGCAGCCACGACGACGCTCACGAGAGTAAACGACGGCGACGTCGTGCAATAAAGCACCCGGAGAGCCTAAAGAGAACAAAGGTCCGCGAAGAGATCGGTCCACAAATACTCCCCCCTTCCTCCCCCCCCCCTACGTCCAGACTTCGCTTTCTATTTCGCAAACAGGGGATGAATGCTCTCCGACGTCGAGAGGCTGCAGTTAACCTCTCCAATTTAAACGTGGAGTCTCTTCGATTCTTAATGGCCGATAAATCGGTTCTGCCGGTCGCAATCCGGGTGCATCCCCCCCGGGAAAACAAAAAGCACGGAACGCTAAATGCAGATGGAGGACGAATTCCTCCCTTGAAGATAGAATTTTACTCGATGGACTTATTTTTAAAATATGAAAGAGTATATTTTTATTAAATGTGCAAAGATCGCTGGAACGAACAGTTTCGGCATATATCGGAGCACGATAGAGAGTCAATAAGTGGAGTATTCGATTTTTAAACGAGGCATTACCGTTGATCGTCGCGTCAGGCGAACGGGAAAACGACAAAAGTGGAGGAGACGAAACGGGAGAGAGAGAGTGCGAAAGGGGGAGGAAGAGGAGAAGCCAGAAGACAGCGAATTAATCTCCCTATTAGCGGTCGGCCGTCTCAATTGCCTTCGTCCTCTCCCGCTCCCGCCTTCTCTTTCTCCCTTTCGACCTCGTTCGTTGCCTACTGGCTCCCTCCGCCCCTTCTTCTCGGCCACGTCGAACCGGAAGTCGAGCAATTTATCTCGGCCGCTTCTTCTCTTGCCCGGCCACCGACGAATCCGCGCGCTCGAAAAATCGCGCTAATTGCCCGCTCTCTGCTCCCCGGTTACCATTATTGCCGACCATATGTGAACATCGAGTGCCCCTTTTTTTTCTCTCCTTTTTCCCCCCGTTCCCATCGATCGCGACACGCTCGACGGGAAATCGTCGACTCGCGATCCCCGGGCAGCAAGCGAACCGAGAAATTCATGCCTGTCGACGGAAACTGTCGTCTCTCGCGGGGACGCCCTTTAGAGAGTTGTCTTTTAATGCTGGGAAATTACGAGTTGGATACAGGTGGCCTCGTGTCCCGGGCGACGTGTCTTTCCGCGTTGTCACATGGTGCGGATGAACGGAAACGTCACGTACGATTCAACGTTTTCTGTTTCTCTCGCGATTTAATTGCCCTTCCCGGCTGTTGCAAACCGCAACATTATCAACTTTTTTATTTAAACTACTCGATCGTAATGCTGAATATCACACGTGGCATTCCGAGTATTCGTCTTACGGGAAACTCAAACGTTTGCGTGGCTCCCGGAACTCTGAGAGTCGAAACTTGGCGACCTAGAAACTTAAACTTCGAGAACGAACAATGCACGATGTATAATTGCACAGTGGAAGTACCGAAGGGGACCAACCGTGGAATAATAGTTTCTTAAACGCGGAAAGAAAACATTCTATTTAAATTACATTGGAAATGTTTAACCCTTTGTAACCCGACGTAATAATATATTAAATGGTTCTGTATCCGAGCAAACGGTGGAACGGGAGACGAATGTTTTTCGATTTTCCGGTCCGCCCACGAAGCCTCGTTAAAATCAACGCGTAACGAGTCATGGTGGCCCCGCTTGTTAGCCCCTTCGGCACTTCCACTCTAAAATTCATAAACCGAGCGTCACCGAATCAGTGCTCGTATCAAACATTTTCCAGCCATTGTCGACAAACGGAACGATGAATAGTCGCGACAAACCAGGAAAATTACATCAGGAACGTTTATCGATGACGATCGATGAACGACCTCGCTGGATACCAACCGAAGCGATAATAAAAAAAAAGGAGTGTTCGTTATTCACCGATTCCCAGCCACCCGAGTCTCGATAAATAAAACAAAGAGCCCTCCGGTACGCGGATTTCGCATGCATTAAAAATCCGTTACGATTCAATAAATAATTCGAGTCCCGGCCGTATATTGTTACCGATGCGCGTTGTGTGTTGCCACCATTATCGATCCTGAATACCTCGTAACGATGCACGCGCGCACCTTCTATAGAAAACGATCTGACCTACTGCTCTATTCAAAACTACCGATCTGAACTACACAACGAAACCGAGTGGAAACTGCTCGCCTCGTCGATGATCAAGATCTAGGGATTCTAAAACGTCGACACAACGCCAGAAGCCAATAAATGAAATTAATGAAAAATCTATTTCGCTCTGTTCTCGAGTCGATCCGCTCGCGCAACCTGCTTTCTATCGTTTCTCGATATGGAATTGATCACTTTCGCATTATAAAATAAATATTCGCCGCAGGCAAAACCAAAATATCTGGACAGAAACGTCGAGTAAAAAGTAAATGAAAATCTTCGTTCGATCCGGTATTTCTTTAACAGAAATTACAATCTGAATTTGCAAATTTATGTTACAAAGCTTATCGGAATAATCGTTAAATCGAATAAATATTAGTAATACGTTACTGTACGGTTTTGTGATTAATTGTATTTTAATATGTTCCCTTTTCCGTGGAAAATTTTAATTAGACAAATTTTATACTCGTTAGCCTCGCGTAACAAGTTAGTATTAACGGTTCTACTAATAATCCGTAGCCGGATATAAATAACTTCTCGGTTCAACGAAAGCTCAGCGATAGAGGAGGTCGGTATCTCTAATCGACGACGGAATTCTTCCTCCTGACCCAGCAACCGGTCTCCATCGATTTTTCATTAATTTTACTTAAGACCCCCCCTCGGAATGGTTCCGTTCGAGCGGACGAGCAACGATATCACCGCAGACCGCGTTTTTCGATCGTTAATTAACTCTCCCGTGTACCGACCATAATTCGTCAACGACGCGTACGAAACATCGATATCGTTATCGGTGGCAATCGGTGCGAAAAGCAACGGGAACGCGTCACGGGAACGACGAGCTCGATGCTCCGGAGCGAAATTAAAATCACCGAAAATACCAACTCGGTGAGCCGCGATTAACGTCGCGATTGTTAACGAGTATTTTCGGTGAATGAAAAGGCTTTGCGCGTTTTATTTCGAGTGTACTGAATGGACCACCGGCCCAGAGTATCGCGTTTCGCGAGAACATGCCTGGGTTCTCTGTACATACTCGCGGAACAAAGCCAGCGCGAGCCAGTCGGAGCGTAATTAACGCGATTACTGAATATTTAATCGGCGCCGGACAAAGGAACCCGAGCGCCGATCGATCGACATCGAGACCGTACGCGGATCGAAATATCTACGATCGCTCGAAATACTTGCCCAGCAACCCTTTTGACACGTTGACTGCCGCGTCACAGGACCTTTCATTAACCCTTCCACGTACGATTTAATCACGAGCAATTTTTCCCCCGACGCGTAGTATTTAATTTTGTTCAAATTTGCTCGTTTAGAAAATGCGTTTATTTCAATGTGTGGGATTTCGTGACTTTGCTTCGATCAATTCCAACATTTTTAATATTTTAGAAAAATGTATCGGGTACTGCATCGTTCATCAAAATTTTCCATCGAGAACAAAGTGCTTCTATATAAACTCCTAAAATTGGTTTAGAAATATGGAATTCAACTCCGAGCATGCGTTAACGCAATCAATTTGAATTTAACGTTCGTTGCAGTAGCTTTTCTCGCTGATTTTATTATTTGACGATAGGGGACGAATGTACCCGTAAACTGTTCGGTTACAGCGCGCACGGTATCTTTATTTACGGCGTCGATGAACGAACAGACCAATAGACTTTCCAATTATACTTGAAAGATAAGCCAACAGTCTGTTTTCGACGGAATTATAATTTAAAAATCATTTCAAAGCATACGTTGGCAATTTTTCAATAATAAAAGTCTACGAGTATCCAGAGTGGATATGTTTATCGAGCGTTGAATTTATGGGGTGCGCCAGTTTTTGTCACGAGGGATGAAAATACTAACTCAATCGAAATAAAAAAACAGACGAGAGAAAAATAACGATTCTGAAACGAACGAAACGCGTTGCAAAAAGGAGTAAAAGAGAACGGATAAGAGAAGAGGGAGACAGATGATCGAACAACGTGTCCCGTCTAGCATAATGAACGCCCGAGCGATACATAAACGCGGCGCCTGCTCGATCCTCGTCGCCGACGGAACTGATTTCTACGTGCCCATCCATAACAATTAATGCCAACCAGGCTGGCGTCCGTTCGCGATAATTAAGTGAAAAAAGATATCGAGATACGGCGACGAATAAACGCGGCCTTTGATTACGCGTTTCATCCCGCGCGCGATTTTGTCCGGCTGACAATCAACGCGACGATCGAACGGTGTGCGTTTCCACGCGATGGAACGAATTATCGTGCGCCTTTCACGCGAATTTTGCCTTTTTATAGCGATTCAATAGCGTTTCCAATTTATGAAAACCGTCAACTTCGATGGGGACCAGTGTCAATCGATCGTGATAGAGATCGAACGCTGGCAAAACAAAACTGAACGCCGCTCAGCGGGATATTTGCGTGATCTAGTTGGCCAAAAGTCAGGTTCATAGTCATTCCAAACATAGATCGATGCCTGTTAAAATTGAGAAGATAGATAGATTTTATTTTCTTCTTATTTGAATATCTACGACATTTTATATATATTTAGGTAAATATTGATGTTAGGGGAAGTTAACATCGATGACCTTGACCTTGACCTTGACATATACTATCAAGGTCTCGTCCAAGTAACTCTCAAGAAGTTTCAACCGTCTTTAAAAAGTTATTATTTATTAAACATACAATCTGACGATCCACTTTGCAGTAAAGTTGGAATTAAATCAAAAATTTGTTTAAAACATCAACGAGCAGACGGGGAAGAGATTTTACCGCGAACTTTAACTTTGGGAGTCGATCCAAGAGAAGCGTCCGAGCTCAGGAATGATTCATTATTACACTCGATGATAGCTGCTTCCGGAACTGTATTAATAATTTTGACAAATTAAGTTGGGAAAATATTTACCGATTGCCCGAATAATTTATTAGCTTCAACGGGCACCGTCGAACGAATGCCACGTTTTCGAATCTTGGTTCAACGATCCAATTTCACACCACAATTGCTGCTGCATGATACAATTAGCATTAAAGTGTTTGTACGCTCACCTAATCTTCCATCGTAAACTAGCGTTAATATCGTGTGCAATTAACATCGGCTACCAGTTGAATGATCGTAACGGTAGATGCTAATTAATGTTTAACGATAAAGCTTTGAAAGATGAGACCAATAACTCAGACTGAACGACTCTGACCCTGTCTTTTAGATTTCCCTGTCGAATCGGTCAAAGGGCGACTTGAGTTAGCTGAATAGTAAAACTAATTTTATAAACGAACCAATATACCCAAGTGACGTTTTTTGTTCGTACACGTGAAACAAAAATCAACAAATTTCGGGCCCTCTTCGGGTTTGCAATCACAAATTATAAGATAAATGTATGTTTTAGAGTTAAGTAAACTAATCGTAACGACTTGTAAATCTCATTGAAACCTAGCCCCAACAATCCTAGTGTTTCGACCAGACTATGCAGACGCTGATACGTTCGCGATAGAATTCGCGACAGAAACGAGTCTTGCCCGTTACATAATATTTTATCGCGTCGAAAATTCATTACATAATATTTCGCTGTCAAACAGCTAGAGGCGCGCGTCGCGAATAAACTCCATAAGCCGATTTGCACGGGACAAATGGAGGCCCGTGCGTTTTCGATAAAATATGAGGATCCGAATCACGCGGAGAGGAAATTTCTGCCAATTCACGCGGTAATTCCTCGTCCAGCTGGCGCGGCCAGACCCCCGTTTCTATTAGCCACGTCGTGATTCCATTTTCGAAGGACGGAATTAACGAGGGAGGAAAATCGCGAGGCGAAGCAGGACGTTTAGCTCTTCCGGTTCCTCCGTGGACGGGGGAGACGTTCTCTTAGGTATTCCGGCTACGTGGCGCTCGAGACTTTGTTTACGACGATTTACTTGCCTCCGCGGCGTCGTCTAGGAGTCGTGGCCCCCGGTCGTCGCAGTCGGGCACACTGACGTACCAGTAAGTAAGTTTCTGACGGAAAATCGATGCTTAAGCGCCATCGTGCCCGCCGGCTGCTACGATAGATCGTGTAAGTCGGTTACAACACGGTGCACGTTATAACGCCGTTCGAACCGCATTTTTCTTCGAGACTATACCATGAAGAATAGCCTTCCTCCCCTGTGCGGTCCGCCTCGAGACATTCTCGACGAAACTGGCCGTGCCCAATTTTTCTTTGTTCGAATACTTCGAGGCTGACCGATTCGTTAACTACGAAGATGGAAATTGCGAGGGGATCGGACGCGATCGGATGGTCTCGTGAAATGTTTGTTCTTGCGATTCTGTACTGCATGTTCGCGAGAAGTTGGCAACTGGGACTTTGGGTGTCGACCAATAGCAAGGGATGTACGGTACAATTCACGCGTAAAGAATCTTGCAAATATAGAATCTTGAGCGCTTTAGTTTGAGAATTGGAGAAATACAAATTATTCTGAGTTATTTGCCGATTATTGCCTGAATATTCTCACGATTAGGGGCGTATCGGTGGACGAACTAAAACGGCGAAGGGGGGCAGGAGGGCACGCTGTATTCTTTCCGGGCGGCTGCGATCGTTAATGAAATCGCCAATTAACTGGTTAACTCGCAAATCGCGATCAATAAACGTAGTCGATAAACGCGAGGGCGCGTGTGACGCACGGTCGGGACCGTTTCGAATTTAATTGCTCCGTTTAGCCGCATATTTTCGAGGCTGCCGCAAAATCGTGACATTTACAAGGAAACGTTGTTACCGGTCGTGTGCCGCGGGTCGGGCTTCGATTTTAATCGGTTCGGCTGCGACTTAATTAAATTTCGCTAATGAAGCGCCCGCTCGGGCGTAACTTGCTGAAAATTCGGCCGGGAAAACTGAATTTTCGATGGCCTCGGCATCGCTCTACCGACGATTACCGACGCATATTTTCCGTTTAACCTGCGACGATTATAGCGACGACTCTCGACGCTAGATAGAGAGAGAGAGACGTGGAGCGGTACCGCGGAAATTTTTCGCGAGTTACCTTTTTTTAGTCGACCGAGCTCGCGATCCACTCGTGTACGCAAGAAAAAATACAAAACGAAATCCGATTTCAACGTTTATTAAACGTACGGATAGCTGCACGATAATTGTATAAATACGGAGAAATCGTTGGAAACAAAACGAAAATTCGAACAAATATCAAAATGTGTACAGGTACTAATTAATTTTAAATATCGATGAAATTTATTTTAAGATTAGTCGAGTCCTCGTGTCTTTAAGGTATCGATAAAATAGGTGTTGCAATAAAAGAAATGGCGACGAGTACAAATATGTACTATGTTAGTAAGAACTAATACCAACGATACTTTTGAAATCACGACGCAATAGTTGGGAATTGATACGTGCTGATATAAATAATCGTGTCGTTGGATTGGTCCCGTCGCTACTATTCAGTGTCCGAAATGTCCGCCATTGGACAGCTGTTGCATGCCGCAACTCTCGCTCACCTCGTTGCATGCGAACTAGATATCGACCACGTACTTACTGGGTTATGCGCGTTCGTCGCTAATTTCTACACGACCCACGAGTTCCGATTATTTCAATATCGTTTATAATTCCGATCGAACGACTCGTCCGAATAATTTGTTTTATTCTTTCCCTCCGCTGCAAGTAGCTTTTCGCTTAATAATATCCATTTTACTCTCCACTGACCCACATGTAGAACACCGATCGTGCCATTAAAACGAAAGCTTCGGTTAAAATTGGAAAAACTTGAACATACCACAGAGCAATAATAACGAGCATCGTTCGAAGAGCAAGGTAGAATATTTATTGCCAAGATTTTATCGACTTTCTGTGTACATAAACGCGGGCAGTTAGTCAACGCCATATATCTTTTTTTAATATTCACAGAAACTGTTTCCTAACTTGTGCATCAAATAAATTCCCCATTACCATTGCAATAACTATAAATTTGATATCTATTATGCTACTTTTCAAATATCAACAATGTTTAAAATGTTTAAAAGTCATTCGAGACGCGTTTAAATCCAGCCGAATTTAAAACACGAGTCCAACAAGTGTCCAATTTGGCATTAAAGGACCCTGACGGTTGAATCACGCGTTTCTTCGCTGTCGTCTTCGTCGTAGAATCTTTCATCCCCTATCGGCTATCACGGTATTATTATTCGCGATTATTCGTAGCCTTTGAACTCGAACTATTGTAACTCCGGGGTTTCATAAACCTGTTTCCTCGTGGCGTCAGGTTTCTCGGAGAGATTGCATCAACTCGGAAGCAGCTACCCTTCGGGCGGCGTTATTGCGTTAAAAAGTTGCGGGAAACGATCGCGAGACGGCCACGCAGGAATTCCACGTTTGGAGCACGTTTCCTGCGCGTCTCAGGAACTGGGGGAAATCCCCGATCCGCTGCTTTAATCCGCGAAACTTTCTGGAATATTAAACCCTATTCCTTCGAGCGTCGAGGGGCCGCGGGAACTTGTGCTTTTTTATAAAATCGCTTTCAACGCGGGGAATGTTATGCGGTCGAGGTTCAGGGGGAGCCCAACCCCCGGTGGGGAAGATTAACCCTAGAGAAACCGAGCCACGGGCAATTGCGTTAACCCCAATCCTGCCAGGCCGCGACTTTGGGTCACACTTCGTACATGAATTCATTTAATAACGCCATCAATTTATCTATTTTTTCGTATACCTCAATTTCGTATATTTGTAGAATTTATTTTTCTAATTTATTTAATTCTCCAAGTAGTCATTTTTAGTACCACCTTTGTTAAAGATTAGCGGTAGGATGAGATGGAATTTTCGCAGAGAAACTATTTGTATGCAATTTTTTGAAAATGTTTTCCACAGGGTGAGTGGTAGATTTTTTGGAATTTCTAATTGTTGGGCTAGACGCGTCTCCCCCCATTTTCCAGGGTTAATAATTTGCTGTTGAATTTCAGCAGCCACGGCGTAGCCAGGAGTTGGAACAGAGGCGGAGGCACCCGTCGCATTTCCGACGAAAAATATGGTCAAGCCGAGCGGATCTTACGGCTTGGCCGGTTGTACACCCCGTATACCATGCACGTTACACACTGACACCTGGTTAAACTACGCCCGACTCTATATAAACGTATATTTTACACGCGATTGAGAAAGATAGAGAGAAATAAAGAGAAACCAGAGACAAGGAACGCACGCAGAAGAGCGAGGAACGAAACGGGAAAAGATAGAAACGTACCGTACGTCGAAATGGATAGGAACGAGTGGCAGGATGTAACAGGGAACGAAAAATAAAAAGGGGAAAAATTGCCAAGAGAAATATCCCCGCCAAGAGAGACAAGCACGAAGAGGAGAAACGAATCGTTGGAAAAATCGTTGCTGCGATCCCCGACCTCCTTGCTCTTGGGTTCAACCTTATTATTCGATAAAACTTCCTCCTTTCTCCATCAATTCTATTGCCATTCCTTCTGTTAAAATATGTCAACAGAACCGAAAACATTTCGACAATTTGTTGATCTAAGTACCCTATTTCCATGTTTTATGATTCGTTTATCGCCGAATGCTTTATCGAATGTTTCTCGTCTGTTTGCTCGGACGATAGCGCAACCTTAACTTTCACTCGAAACAAATTATTGGTTTTCTATCGACGAAAGTATCCGGGAGTTTTCAACCGCGATTTCATATTACAAAATAATGCTTCTGATATTACAAGAGCTAATAGTTCGAAACGAAAGTAAGTATGAAAATAATTTGTCACGTTCATTCCCTTCAGCTGTTCATCATTTTCTTCCCTATCTATCATCCTTAACACTGATAGAAGAAACAGGAAGCGCACTTTACTCGTCGCAGCGCGAAATATTGACAGCCCAGATAGATCAGGGGAAGACAGCGAATCCACATTTTCATTGTTCGATTTAAACGCTCCCGATATACATAATAGACCAAACGCTTTTAGTACTTAAACTTTCATAATTCACATTTTACTTTTAAAGAAAAGCACTATTTCACTTCTGATAAAAGTGAATTCGAGCAATCATCGAATGCACTATTACGACTTACATATCCAGTTTCGAAACGCGTGCCACGAGAAAAATTTCTTGCGCGCCATGATATTTGCCCCTTCGAGTCAAGATCGGTTTAATACTTTTTTTTTATCGAAAAAAAACCAGGCAAGTTATTCAGGTGGCCTGATTCAAGCGCGGCAGTCTGCACGGCGGTACACGAATACTTTTTTTCGGATACTGTGCGCGTCGTAATAAAAACCAGCCACGGAAAATTTTATTAACCGCAATCGCCGGTTTCGTTAAGCGATCGTTGGCCCCGATTTTTGCATCGCGCGGAGGGCCCCCCCGACGTACGATCTACGCTGAAAACTAATTATCGAGCACAATGCCGGCGCACGACCGGCGTCGTGTCTGCCTGGCCGAGCTTTTCCTTTTTCTGAAAAAGCGTTCCGGGGCTCCCGACGGAAATAATTTCCGGACCCCGGAATATCGTTTTAAAATTGGAGAGAAGCACCCGACGCCGCGGGAAAAGGCTTCCTGAAAATTCCAACGCGAAACAACGAATAACAGGCACGCGGGATATCTGCGCGATGCGAATTAATTGGATATTTAATACGAAATTGATTTCGACGTTGTCCGGTCGAATGTAATTCCGATATACGCAATGAACGTACGTCCGTAAACGCACCGTTCGGCCCGTGATCTTCCATGCTGTACAAATTGGATAACTGCCTGCATTATTGAGACTCGAATGATCGTCGTGTGTTGCTCGACTTCGAATATCTATCCGGCCGCGTGGGATCCGGGCTCGCCATTGATTATGAATATTCCGTGTTGTCGTTATTTCGCCAACATCTATCAATTGCGCCCGTTACCCGCTAATCCGTGTTTAGGCGTCCACGAACGATCGATATCGATCCCATCGGACCTTGACAACTCGCGGATGTATATGCAACTTTTAATCACAATCTTCCACGATCCTCGAAAATATTAAAATTCGTAAAAATAAATATTTTTTTAAACTTTTTGTTTGATAAACCCTGCGTTAAGAATACAGTATTATTTTTAGTATCCCGTTTATGTAAAAGTATAATCAAGATGTACTTGTAACAATATATGAGGTGAACTCGGTCGTCTTAATTACTTCCAGTATTACCGGACCCCGTTTCTTTCTTTTAAAATTTTGATTCGAAGCAGACTAATCGTATTATAATGCATAACGCACAAATTAGCGGGAAACGGAGTGTCCCGGCATTCCAGCGTTAAAGAATTTCAATTACGGGCCGATATAATCGCTCGCCTCCAACGTTCGCGAGAACATTCAATGCCTCGGCTTCTAAAGATCAAGGCGGGGATTCTTTCCCTCCTAATTGCAGAAAATTATAGAACCGTTGACCGTTCAATTCCCGCCTACCTGTTTGCAATTTCGCCGCGAACGTTGTCCATTTTGTCGGGTGATCTCGGCGACATAATAAGTTCTTTTTTTATTTTTATTTTTTCCCCGAGACCCCGAACGCTTGCGTGGCGCACGCTAAAAGGCGTATCTCGAGGTACAGCGACTTTATAGCGGCACGAAGGAAAAAAGAAAACGCGGAACGCCGCCGAGTTCTGACACACTTTATTGCTACGGCTTCGCCTCTTCACCTCCGCCTTCTCGTTCCCTTTCTTCCCCTTCATCTTTACCCTGTTCTCTCCTCCGTTCACTCTGGTTGGGCCGCTACTTTATGCAGCCCCGGCAGCTTCTTCGCGAAACTACTTCTTTTCTTCCGATACCTACGACCCCGCCGCGGCACTGATTCACCTTGGAAAGCCTATACGTAAGCGCGTTTTCGGCGCTGATATTACAAAGAAAAAGACCGGCCCCGGGTTAATGCATCCATTTTGTTCCTAAACGTATGGGGAACTCTCTCTTCTTTTTAAGGAACCTACGACCTAATCGTATCATAATACATAACACATAAATTACGCTGTATCCCAGCATTTCAGAGTTAATGAATTTCAATTACAGTATTTATAAAAAAAAAGATCAGCCTCAAGTATCAAAGCATTTACTTTTTAAAACAGTAAACGAAACGTTGAAAGTTACGTTATAGTCGAACGACTAATAAAATCTACCAAAGTAGCCTAAACTTAAGGGTCGAGGAAAGTTTGGAGCGCGCCACGATCGCGAGTAATCGTCGAATAGATCTCGAGAATGAGGATGTTAGCGATAAACCGTCGAGATTTGTCTTCCATTATCTCGGAGTTCATTTGCACGAATATAGTCTGCAGTGTCAACTAGTCGGATAAGGGTTTTCGTTGTGTCGGTTAATTTGTTCAGCCAACACGATCCTAACTAGCCAAATACCTTCGAGGATCAACCGGCTGGAGTTCGACGCAAAGTTCCCACGACCGCGTCCTTCCCTCGGCGAAATTAGTAACGAATCAATGTACACGGCGATACAACTTACCTGAAACAGAAAACAAACGAAAAGAAATTAGTTTGGTCGTTCGACGGAGGCCGTTTACCGGATCCGATCGATCGCATCGATCGCTACGCGGTCGGCGGTCAGCGGGTACATCCTGCTGAGCGAAACTGCGTGACACGCTCGACGAACAACGATTCTGGTAATTTGGAACCGTTACAGTCGTATATTATAGTTTGTGTGCAATTACGCGAAATTACCACTTCTTTTGTAAAATTTATTAAAAGTATATATCAGCCATCGTATTGAAAATAAATATTGTAATAAACGTAGTTTAAAACGTGTTTTTGCATAGATCGAATTTTTCTTGGTTACATAGTAGTTTTGTTATGACAGGTCAGACATTAGAAGACATATAGAATTTGTTCTGATAATGTTTCGTGTTCGAGAAAGTTAAGTGAAAATTGTTGGAGTACGACTGGCCCGTCGGCGCAAGTAGAAATAGTAAGTAATGGACAGACGCCCCAAAATTCGATCGCAGGGAGTGCTCCACAAATTTTCAAATTTAATTATCTCGAAAACTAACCACTAAACTATTTTCCACGTAGAATTCCATTCCTAAGCAAAAATGGGAGTGCCTCGTCTCGAAACCTACGTTTAGTGGACGCAAACTTGATAAGTTTTCAAACTCGATTTTCTCAGAGACCAAGCTTCCTATACAAAAATTCTTTCTTTTTTGGTTGGTTTCAAAGATTATAATTTATTACACAGCGCATCGAAGAAGATGTAAAAATTAATAAACGCGCTGTAGTATCATTTAATAACGAGGCTCTCGACGATAGGCCCGTGAGTACTGTTTGGCGCGATCAAGGTCGCGACAAGTGGGCAAGGTTACGGCAACGCGTCGCAATTCATGCTTTTTCCGACGGTAATGAACGCGATCCCGTTTTCCCCGGGGGGGACACGAGCCAGAGAGAGCTTTCGCGGCCTTTCCAGCAACACTAACGGGGCTTAGCGAACTCCAAAGCTCGAGAGCTCGAATGGCTAATTAGTTACGGTAATTGGTTCGCGTTCAATAGTTCGCGGACTTTGCGAGCTCAAAGCTCGGGGAGTTCTGCACGAGGCGAGGCAGTGATGGAGCTCGGGATTTAATTACCAGCAGAAACTCGAGCACCGGGAATCAAAAGAGTTAGTAGCGACGGGGAAACGTAGGAGGCAGGGAGTCGGTTCCGAACTGGGAACTTACGTGGCTGTTTCTCGATTCCATTCCCTTTAATCACGGCCCGGTCAAGCGAGCCGTTTACGCTTAGAGACTGGACGCCGGCGACCAGTTCGCCCCTTTGTCCCGCCTGAGAAACGTTTGCGCAGGGTAAACGCGAATACGGTTTTTTACCAGTCGGCGACGCCACCCCCGGAAAGATTTATCGGCCCCGAGATAGCGCGGGAATAATAACAAACGCACGCCGCGCCGTTAAACATTTAAACGAAAACGCTTCCGTTTACTGGGAGTACGTTTCCTGCCGTGTAAAACGGACCTACACATTGCAATATATAATTCACTGTTTTTTACAGGCCATTTAACGCGCGTATTAATAATTTTACAGCCGCGAACCGATTGCGATCTTTTATTTATTTTATTTTCTCCGGTATCGTTTACAACTTTGGAATTGTTTCGATCAAACGCAGATAGTTGTACAAAATTATTTTGCTCTCCTTCGTCGTTACAACGCAGGTGAACGAAAATGGGTATTGCTCCTGAAATTCTGTTTCGCGACTATTGTACAGCTCTGGACGCATTGTTCGATAACACGCCCCGCCATTGTACCGTAAGCGATTAAAAATTGTTATGGGATGTAATAACGGGTAGCTTTGACCGTTTAACTGAACGTGACATGTTAATTTGATCTTTCCTAGTAAATATTCACAAAGAGAAGTTCGCAATATTACTGAAATAATATTCTACCAAAGGACATCGCCAAAGGATTTTCGTAATCATCGAATTATGGAATTATTGGAATTTTTTTAAAAGAAATGTTCAACAAATACAAACGTGAGCTTTGTCTGATAGATTTGATAGTTTTACAAATTTTTTTAATGCGTTCTAATAAATATTTTTAATGAATTTAAATTCACTTTCAATTAAACAAACAATTGATGATCCAGTTTTATCGCACACCAATCGTATAATTAATAGGAATTGTTGAAACAATTTTAGATATATAGCGTCAAAATAAATTTCAAAATAAACATAGAAAATAGCAAAAATTATAGTAGCTGGTATAGTCATCAGATAGGGGATGAAATGCCCTTTAAAATGAGCGTTTGTGCGAGTCAATAGCTTTATTAGTTCCGGAGATATAGCGATTTTAGTTTCAAGTCGATGCGGTGGTTAGTTTCGAAGATAGGGTTTGTTTACGTTTTTGTTGCGCTCGCGCGAGTTCATTCTTCTCCGCGCGCGTAGATAGTAAACAGTGCGTAGTAAATTCTTGGAAATACTACGTCCGGCTCTAGGTCACTCGATCACGAGTCACGTACGAGACAAAGAGGTCCAGCGCGACGCGTCAGACGGAGACAGAGATAGTCAAATTAAGAAAAATTCCCTTTTACATAAATTACGATATCTCGAAAACGGAAAGTCGGATCGCCAAAAACCAAAAGCCATTTTAAAGGGGAGGCTTTGCCGCTGCTGACGGTGGCTCAATAATTAATAAAACATTAATAGTTTTGGAACTGCACGCGTCTAAAGTTTTATGATTTTTAATACGAGTTAATACGCCTTTCTGAGGCGCCGAGCGAGATCGTAGTCGAATTAAAAAAATTACCTTTTACATACATTACGATATCTCGAAAACGGAAAGTCCGACCGACAAAATTCAAGAACCATTTTAAAGAGGAGGCTTTGCCGCTGCCCACAATGGCTCAATAATTAATATAACACTAGTAGTTTCGGAACTGCACGCATCTAAAGTTTTATGATTTTTAATACGCGTTGTTAGACTGTTTACTTGAGCCTGTGGATTGTTTCCTCATAAAATTTGCATCCTCCGTTTTGTAAAAGATTGATTTTAATGTGTTCAAAGTACGTGCGCGACGTAAATCGACTTCTGATCGCACAGTCGCGTTATAAGAGGCAGAATAACGTTTAAGCGTGCGCTTCGCACTCCGGGGCGAAAGTAAATATTTCATTTTATTCATACCATCTATTCTAATCGTAACGCGAAGCTGCACGATAACTGTCACTTCATTGGGCAAATATTTACCGAGGAAAGCGCATGCCGCGTAGTTTACTCTCGGATGGTATGCCGTTAAATGTAATATCAACTTAAGAAAAACCGGCGAGTAAATCACCGCGAATCGGGACGTCGACGCGGAAGGGACGTGAATGAATCTACTTGGAGAACGACATTCCGCATGCGCGATTAAAATAGTTCCCTGAATTCTTTTGTGCATCGAATACCCTCCACGCTCGCTGCCATTTTAAAGTAGAGATGGAATTACTCCCCGAATTTTTCTGCACTCGAACAGCGAATGAAAAATATATTCAACCATTTCGTGTGCCTGCTGTACACAGAAAAAATTAATCTTATACATTATTAATTAATATTTTTTTAAGGGTTTTTCGCGACACTTGTAAAAAAAATATTGTAAATAATTCGTTGATAAAGCAACAGAAGTAGCGAGAATATTTAAAGTTTATTAAGATATAATAGTATTATTCGTATATTAAGTTACTCGAATAGTCTGCTTCACAATACCCAGCTTAAACAGAGGATTACAGAAAAATGAGTGAAAACTGAATGGAGCGCGTTGGGTGCTTAAAATAAAACGTTGTTTTTCCTTCTTTCTTCTGCTATAGTTGTTTAGTCTCGGGAAATGTTTTCGGTTTGCCTACACTCTCAAGAGGTTACTTAACCAAATTTATACGCGTAAAACTGAGCAACGACGATGAATAAATTCTTAAGAACGTCCCACCGCCGAGTCCGTTTTAGAAACTGTCACGACCGGAAACGTTCTCAGATCCGACAGTGTTCATAATTTAGAGAAGCGCTTTCTACGTCTAAAGTCTGTTCCTCGGACTCGAGAGATCACCTGGGCGCAGGCTGTCGTTTCACTTTCAATACCGCGACTCTTTGTCGCTCCCGTTTCCTTTCTAGCTCGAATGCTCGCGACTTTATAAACGTAGCAGAACAAATACGTAAACTGTTGCGGAGATCCATTTATCTTCACTCCATTTACTCCGCGAAACTTTCGCCGCAACACTTGCGAATCGAACAGCACATCCAACAGTTGCACCGAGTCGTTTATAAATCGAAAATAATATATACTCTCGTTTCTACGACTTGCTTGATTGTTTTGATTGACTTATGAATTAAGTTACTACCTTTTTTACGACTGATTCTTCAACGATTCATTTTAGAAGAAACAACCCCTACGTACTTCGAGGGATAACTGAATACCCATGTGATTAAGAGAGTAATCAAATATTGCATGAAACCAAGAGTCGAGATTTTCGAGATCGTTTTGGATACAGGGGGTGAGTTCTTAATGGCGTGGAAAGGTTTGGACGCGAAAAAGCGATGATCCCGCGGATACGTTTGGGAGTCCGCGCGTCGCGTAAGCGTCGTTGCGTGGGTGGACGGGAAGTTTCCCCGAAAGCGACGGAACGCGGGAGGGATCGAAAAGTCGAAAGCCGTGGAGGGTGGAGAGTTGCCGAACGGCCATTTACCGTTTCGGCGCACGAGCGCAGCCGGATCGATGGCTGCGCCTCACTTTCACGATCGCCGGGCTCTCCCTCTTCGTCGAGAGCGGTGCATCGAGTGCGTTCACCCTTGCGTTTCCCTTTGCCTCCCTCTGCCTCACGCACACGCACGTCAGCCCTACTCGTGGCCACCGTCTCTCTTGTTCTCGTGTTTTCTCTCTCTGTCCCGTCGCTTCTCTGCGGGACACGCACACACCGAGTATCCCGTGTGTTTCGTCGACCCTCGCGGCGCAATCTTTTCCTACACGGATTGCGGGGGAGGCGATCGTCGAGGGATGGATCGGGAGAGGGGGCTCGAACAGACTACGACGACAGGGGAGCGAAATTCCAAAAAGGGCACTTCGCGTTGAGTCCTGTTCCTCCAAGGATACCTCACCGTTTCGAGTTTCGATCATTCGTTCCTTTTTTGCTCGCGTGGTTTTAAACCACTGATCACCGGACGCGGACATTTTTTTGGGGGGAGGAGATGCCACTTGGGGAAGTTGGAAAACCGCTGGGGTCGGAAAGTTTGCAAGGAAAGATAATCGGTTATCGATCGTCGCTTGTTTTAGGCGACCACGATGTAAATGAGGATAATCGAGGATCCGAATATTTAGCTTCATCGTCGTAGATAGGGTTTATTTCGAGAATCGAATTAACCCCTTAACGCTCCGTCTTTTTTCCACGCTACAGGCTGAAAGTGATCGTCTCTTTTGCATTATGTTGTGAACTAAGGCTTTTATGACTAGAATTTTTCAGTTTCTGATTACTGTAAATAATTATTTAGGGGAATAGGCTGACGTGAAACGTATAACTCAACGTCTGGAGTAAAGAAACCGCTGGTGGGGAGGAGATTGAGGGTTGCTCGGGACTATCATGTGCATGCAGAAATCAAGCTTGTATGTATCGTGGGCGTGCACGTTAAGGGGTTAAAATTGAGTCGTATGAGTTGCAGAATTAAATTGAATAGGCACTATTCTATTCTCCATTCTGTTTTGATCAAATTCTTCCCATTTCTAACTTCTACGTTTGTTTTCGTATCATCCCCATAAAAGAAAGACCAATGTTGTTTGTTTATCGTGAACTATTTTGATTTCTATGAAACGAGTAACGAACAAAATATTGTTTATTTTTGTTCGTTATTCGTTCACTGTTTTAACTCGAAAAAGTTGCTGTAATTTAATCATCATTCTTTGCAGATCTAGCCACAGTTTTCGGGTTGGGAATCGATATGGTGAAAAACTATTTTGAATTGCAGAACTCAAAATAACTCGGATAACTTTTATACATGATCAAATTGTATACTTTTTATACGATACACCGTACAAATAAATTTTGTTACCGCTACGAGATCAAAATACGAAATTGTCCAAAGTACAAAATATATTTTAAACTATAGGTCTCTATCTTCAACAGATATTTATACATTTTTCTTCGAACGTTCGATAGAAAAATTTTATGCGATCCCGTTCTTTATTACAATATTTTTTGAAGCCACGTCAACGTGATATTCCACTGTTCGATAGGAACATACTTCCCGTCGGAATTCAAGCTCCATTCCAGAAATTCTATCCCCTTTCAAGTACCGAGAACGAAACGTAAACAGTTTTCATGAATTTATATTCCGCTCAGGGCAGGTGGGTCGTATTGTATACGGGGACATTCCACTTGTTTCTTTCTTTTCATTCGTTAGAAACGGGTGCATGCCCTGTTTGGCTTTACACTCGATCAAAGGAAGGATCGCTCTCGATCGTTCCTTTATGTCCCGTAAATTGCGTAGCAGCACCTGATCCGGATATCGCGTAGCAGGTTTCACGAGCCAATCGTGAAAGAAAAAAAAATTTCGTTTATACCATTTGCTCCATACTTATCAAACTTTCCACAGGCGATAAACTGCGGGCGTCTAGTTTCAATCCGGTTGAAGCAGAAGGTAATATGATTGCGATAAATCTACAAATGAAGATACCCGAGACTTTCGCTTTAAACAAAACTTGAATCATCACCAATTAAACGTTTTATTGAAGATGCAACAGAACCGTGACAAGAAAGTTTCCAAAACAAATTTTAAAAAAAGAACGCCAATTCATAAGTAATAATATACGATTATAAGAGATGCACTGGTTGTTTATTGACGGAAAAATTAATAGAGATAAGAAGAGCTTGAGCAAAACAAAAAAAAATGATTACAATGTTTACGAACGAAAGAGTCTTCACGATAGGAGAGAAATTTAATAAACAAGACAATATCCATAGGATTAGGGTTCAATGAGGGTCATCATCCTGAGTAATTGTTTGGTGAGGATATTCATTTTTACAAAACTGGAGTTAAAACGTAATATCTCGACAAGATTCCATATTGGCTCACAAAGCAAAAATAAACCACGGTTGGTTGGAAACCAACATACTAGAATTAATTAAAGGCGAAGATTGGCCTCCTGGGAGTCGAGATTTAAACTAATTGGATTATAAGCTTTGGAATACTCTTGAGCATGAAAGTATGCAGGAAAAAGCATGTTAATTTAGACTCCTTGAAAGGAGTCGTCCAAGCAGGAACAGAAATTCTGTTAAACGCGAGCTATGCGGCACTCGATTACTGGCCAACTGTTTTGCAACGTTTGTTCCCCACTTTCAAATTGTATTTAGCTTTATTAAAATATAAATGCATTGTTTCTTTAGTACGAGCATTCAAAGGACTGACAATATTTATGGCGAAATTAATCTCTCCGGACTTGGATTTCATTGACTGATATTTCTTGATGAAAATAGTAAAGATCGACGTACGAACAACCCCTAGGTCTCCTCAAAGTTACTCGATAACGTACACTAACAAGTCATCGACAATTTAATATCCAGACAAAGTACGCCCACTCATCTAGACTCCGGGGCTTCTAAAAAATTGTAAATAAATCTGCGAGAAAAATGAGGTTGGAACGGAGTGGTTCGAGCATAGAATTCCTGGGTTAAAATTCCACATCCCTAAAGACCGAAACGACCACGTGGTGGAAAGAACGGGCGCGGTCGTAGATGCCGCAAGGTCGTAGCCCTGACCGTGCACGGATCCAGCAGGGATTCCAGCGAAAACAGCGTCCTTGAACACGTGTACCGCATCATCGCCGGTGCTTCTGAACCGCACGACCATTGTCGTGACCCGAGCTCTAATGTCGTCGATCCCGGCGGGGATTTCGCGATGCACTGGCAGCACGTTACGTCGACTCCGCGTATGCATTCGCACAAACACACAGACCACGAGTACGCGAACACGCTCGTCGAAACGATCTCGAGGAAGCAACGAGGCTCGAGAGGAACGTAACGAGGTGTCCCGCGGAATCTTCCGCCGTCTACGCGCGTTTTCTTCGACCCCGCGACGTGTCTGCGTGTCCTTTCGAAAGCGCCGGGGGTAATTACTATCGCGACAAACGTAACGCCGGCCCGTTCTTTGCGGCATTCGACTCCGACGCCGCTGAAAAGGCGCCACCCCGGACACTCGGTGCAAAAGGAGGGGGAAAACGATTCACCGGGCGGACGTTTTGCACGATTTATCTCTCGTGATTAATTCAACCGCCCCACGGTGTCGCTCTTAATTGGATTACTGCGTTTCTGGAGCGGATCTGGCACATTGTTTCGAAAGTGATCGACGAGCGATTCTGTTTCAATTTTTAGCGGAACTTGGCCAACGTTTCCGGGACCGGCTATTCTCCGAACGGCATGGCATTGCTTCCGTTGAACAAAGGACCGTGTCTCTACCTCATTGTTGCTCGAATGGAGCATCTTCCTTTTCTTATATGTACTTGGACCATCGTTAACTAGCAAAACTATCTGTGCATTTGATGTTAATATTCAAAGAATTATTTATAAAGCCATCGTGGTCTCGTTACAAAAAAGGTTAGAGATTTGAAATTAGTGGGAAAATGTCAGAGCATCGTGCAAGTTAAGTTTCCGTATTCGAAGAGATCGATTACCACACGCGTAAGTAGCACGTATGTAACAGGTATTTCACGACGAAAATAACTCACTCGCTTTTTCGTCTAATTTTTGTCCGAGTCTAGACTGACTTAGAAGGGGAAAAGCGATAACCGGAGCCAAGTGGAATTCAATTCCAGACAGAAGCAGGAAGACGACGAGGAGCGAGTCGGAGCACCCGCTAGATATCATTAGGCGAACGTATACACGCGAATTACGGAGCACGGCTCGTTTACATACTAGTTGGCCGAAGGAGAGAGCACATAATTCGCCGCAAGTCGACGATACGTGATCACGCACCCGTTTCGCGCCTCGGTGGTCGATGCCCGTGCAGCCTCGTCCTTAAAATGGAACGATCTGTTTATAACCAAGATTAATTTGTAGTTTCACGAGCATACATTATACGTAAACGTCTCGACCTCGTTCTCGGCTTTTTTCAGAACAGTGTTCCTACAACCGTGTAACATCGATTACATAGAGAATCTACACGAAAAATCGAAGGATTCGTTTTCCAGAATATCAACTTTATATAATTTCGAATTCAGTAGTGGACAAACGCGCCAAATATCTCAACGAACTAATTCAATTATCTTGAAAACAAACACTCGAACGAAAAAATTGTATTCTTTATTTTCGATATATGTTTCCATGTAAAATAAAAATACCCTGATGCTTCAATAATTAATTTTAAGTATACATCACTTTTACGGGGATATTCCATTCGTCCCTCGAGTAATAAATTTCCTAGCCCCCGCGTTCCACCAAAATTACTAACAATCGCGTCCTTGTTTATAGAGCAATCCTCGCAGTAAATTCGACCCTGCACCACCGTATTTTGTAACCCTGTTCACCTCTGGACAACACGCGACCTCGATTACACCCTCGATCGCTAAACAACACGTACAAAAATTAACTACTATACTTTCGAATGGTATTTAAATTGAAAAAATCAGGGTATTTTCTGAGGTTCCAAGACGAAGCTTCGGTTATTTTCGTGGGTAGATCCGGCACTGGCAGACAGGCGGCTTTCGTCCCGCGAGAGAAAATTACAAGACTAGCAGTGACAAGCGCCTGCCTCGTTTTCGTTTCCACGAACGTGATTTCACCAGTCGGCGTTCGCCAGTGCGTGCCGTGTGATTTTATCTGCGGACCGCATCTGCGTGGCTCCTCTCTTCCTCCTCTCGACGCGTCGACTTTTATCGTCCGCACGAATCTTCGTGTCCAAGGGAAAAATTACCGACCCCGTCGACTGCGAACTACGCTAACCCCGGAGACAGAGAGAAACCCGGTAAATACGGGTTCGATGGTCGTCCGACGACCAGCCTGCACCATGCAATCGGCTGCAGAGGCGTCAAAGCTGCTTCTATTCGCCTCTTCGTTAACCCTTTCGTCGTGTACGCCCCACTGAGGGGCTCCAAGTTCGCTCCGTTTCATACTTTCGTTATTATTAAATGCAACGCTTGCGTAAAATATTTCACAAAATTATAACGAGATAGCAAATAAGAACACAATAACCCGTTAATGCAGATTTAATTGTATTGTGTACAAATTTCTTAAAAACTCTGCATAACTCAAACAGGATATTTGAATGAAGTTTTAAATACAAGCACGGACAGTCAAGGGGTTAATTACCATAGTTGGTGATCGAAAAGAAGAAACGTAAAGTACGTACGGTGGTGAGATTCTAACGCAAGTATCCCTAACAGAATAATTGGAACGGTAAGACCCCAGCTATAACACTTGTGTCGAGTCTCCCACGCACGTACGCTCGCATACCAAACGCATCGTCTACGGGTACGCAGCCACACCCACGCGCCAGAAGATCCAAAACACGCTAACGAGTATACGATATACAAGACAAACAAATAGATTATACTCGTCAAGGAGCCACGAATAATATTACAGAGGGGTAAATTTTACGAGGAAACGATCGATTTCCGCTTCTCGTCTCCCGGGCGTGCAAGCAAGAGAAATTACGAGGAGCAGAGGATAAGTAAGATAAACGGGCGGAGAGGAGACGAGACGGCAAGAAACCTCGAGCAATTCGTAGGAACCGTAGCTGCGGGTGGCACGAATCAACAGTTTATTCGGGGATCCGTGACGTTCTCGCCACGTCTGATCGTAATGTTTGCTGAAAGTTCAGCAGCCGCCCGAGGGTTGTTAGAGAATCGAGTCAACCAAGTTTCGCGGCCGGGCACGAGAGAGAAAATGAACGATGAGAGAGATCCGACGATCCAACTCCCGCGAGCTGTTGGATAATCCACTGCTGGGCTACGCAAAAATATTCCCTCCTTGTGCTTGTCTCGTGCAGGATTATAGCGGAAAGTAACTTTACATCGAATGCCGACCCGAAAATTCGCGACGTTGTTAACCTTTCGAGCTTAAACACGCTCTGCTCGCCATTTCGTGAAAATATGGAGCAATCATTTTCGATCAACGCTTTAAAAAATTGCCGAAGGTCCATATTAGATTTACCAGTCTACGTTAAAGAAAGCTATGTTTCATCGATCGCATCCGTGGATCAGTTCATATTCTTTAATAAAAATTTTGTAAAACAGCGCATTGTTCCGTGCCCTGAACGTACCTCAAAAGCTGTGTTAATATTGCACCAACCAATTTAAATTCGCGCATGGACCGTACATACCGGCTTCTGACTTTGATCCATTGTCCGCTTTGCTTCGCAAGCTGCCATTGTGTATTATAACAATCGACGAAATATTCGTCGTGGTGCTTTCGATTTGCTTCGTGCTCCAAATTGATTGTCGCCCACGAAAAACTTCTCGCGTAAAATCATAAGAAAAAGAAATTCCGACTCTGACTACGCGATTTAAAAAACCGAAGAACAAACAAACGACGCCCAACTGCATCTTATTTTTGGAAGCAAGATCAACATAATACGCGTCTACAGACGATAAAATCAGATGCAATGCCAAGTTACATTCTTGATAAGAAATGTTATACGCACGTATACTGAAACGACATAACTTACGAGTTTTAAAGGCAGGCTACAAATTATATCAATTTTGTTTAAAAGCCCAAAATTTGCATTATTTGACCCTCTCTAAAAAAGTTTTCCTTCGAAATAAACTTTCTTTGCTTCATTCTTTGAGTCGTTAATCACGTTTCGCGTGGGATAGGGTCCGTAAAACGGCGATCTAGACGACGCTTCCGCTATCTGGATTAAAGCCCAACGTCGTCAGTCGAGGTCTCGCCGTGTATGCTCGTCGTCGATCACACGAGATTATGTTCGCGTGACACGTAAGTTGCCGCGGCACGCAATATTCGTTGTACTCACGATCTACGTACGGGTGCTCTCGACTCCTTCTCGATTTCGAGAGACGAAAACTGCCAGACGCGATCCGGTCAGCGGGAATCAAGAGCAGCTGCGAGAGCGTTCCCTCGACCCGGTTCCATTGCCAGACGATCGAAACTCCACGGACGACCTTAGCTCGATAGAAACACAATGGCACCGCTCGTTAAAGAACTCACGAGTTTGCATTCGCGGCGACGCGACACGGTCACGAGCGGCTCCGACTCGCGGGTTCACCTTGCGCTTTATTGTTCGATAATTACTCTCGACTGTTGGCGCGCGTGTCGAGTTACGTAGGCGAAGCCAGTCAGGCTTTAACGACCTCTGATAACGTCGAACGACAGATAAAGCGTGCGCCGCGGTGATTGCGGGGACTCTGTCTCTCGGCGTTATCTTGCAATTCCTCCGCGGTGAAACACGAACGAGACACACCGTCCGACGGAAAGAGAACGAGACGATTTAACCCTTTTCAGGCTCACCTCCAGACTGGCTGGAAATAGCATTTTGTTCCAGCCGGTTCTACGACCAGACTGGACAAAGAAATCCATGACAATATGCGGAGATGCTTCCGAGAACGTTCCTCGACGTGCTACGTTTTGGCGAACAATTTTATTTTTGGAGTTCAAACGTCCCTTAAATTGAAATTTAACGATTTCATTTTGTTCGCTGCAACAAAGATTTTTGAGGGCTGCAGTTTATAAAATAAATTATCCCACGTCCCGAGCTGACCACAAGTTTGTGCTTAATTTAAAACCCCCAGGAGGAATGTTGATTAATAGCTTCTATTGCATTCTTGATTAGAATAATAAATTACTCGATCAAATGTACACCCCTCTAAAATTAATTACACTTTATGCTCCATCTAGATCGTTTAGGAAGTCACCTGTGTTTTACGATACGAGGACCTTATCTCATTACGGCTATGGCGATCCAATTAATCGCATTATTATACCCGCAAACTACTACGATAATTCACTGTCATTACTCATATTTAAATTATGTGGAGCAATAAACTCCCAAGTATACGATCAACTAAATTAAGTTCAACTGTCGGTGACAAGTACTACAAACACCACTGTGCGACGATTTTCTAGCTAGAAAAATTCCAAAACTTCGTTGAACGATGGACGTAATTACGTGCAAATTTTGGAAAAGATTAGGCTTGTAGTTTCTCTCGAAAAAATTCCCAAATATGGCCCATTTTTCGGAGCGCAAACGCGAGAAGATCTCTCGGAAGAAACTACCAATTAGAGCGTTCGAAACGAGGCGTTTATTCGTGTCATTCACCGACTTACCTGCATCCTCGTTAAAGCTAGACGGGCTAACGATTCAACAGGTGTTGCACAATGGATCGAGCGAAGCGAATGTGGGAGCGTGTGTGTCTGTGCCAGGGAGAGAGAGAGAGAGAGAGAATTCATTTCAAACGGTAGGTTTTTACAGTGGAATTGAAAAGATCGGCCGACACGCAAGGCGGATAATATCGTCGATACGAAAGACGAAAGAATTCGTGACGTTCGATGAGTCCTTCGAGACCAACCTCAAGAGACGGCGAACGAGTTCAAGGTTATCGCGAATCGACTCGATTAGCCACTGCTGATTAACGTTCGTCCGACGCGTTCACGCGTAACAGCGAATTCGTTCCGCTTTGTTAATGAGAACGAGATCCAGCTTACTAGAGAAACTAATTTATTCGCCATAATAATAATAATAACACGACTTTATTGCACTTACGTCACATAAAGAGACATACTAGATCCCTAGGATATTAAATAAATCAATTATGCCTCTATTCGTGACTGGTTTATTTTCTATAGATTTAACAAAATAAATTATGGCACTTCAATAAAATTTTATATAGGAAATTTACTCAAAAATATTATTACTACGCTGTATACGAAATTGAATAATTACTAATTCCACTGTAATAAATTTATTTCGCGTTAAATCGAAAACTTGTCTAGCAGCCAACAGTATAATAACAACAGAGCTATTATTATTTTGTAACAGTCAGCTCGTGTCATCGCTAAAAGCAATCATTTAATATTTGATATACGATGACAGGTTGCTGTCGTTTCGTGTTATCTTAATGTTCCTGATAAGTGAAAAGCAAGATTTGCTACTCTGTTTCCTACAAATGGTAAATACTTAGCGCTACATTATTATAAAGTAATAACAATTGCGTCGAGGAAATATCTTATCGATCTATGTACAACAAGGCAAACTATATTCCTTCACTTTTTATAGAATTATTGAGTCTTGCAACGCGTGTAAATCAAATTCATAGAACACACGTCGCTATACCACGCGATCCTGAACCACCCACGCGACATTAATTGATCCCGTGTGGTAACAATTGCTGAAAATTTTATACTGCCGCATCCCAATACTGTTCCACCTGATTCATACGTTGTAAATACACGCGTAACTATTCTGCAATTCACCAGACATCTGTAATCGTTCCCAGAAAAACCAATTGTTCGAAAATTTCCGGAACCGTTGATTCTCGATTCCGAGCGCAACCGTGATTTTTCAAAACAAAGTAAAACAGCATTCATCGATGCAATTGGAGTGGAACGAATCGGAGTAACTAAATATTGAACAAAAAAAGATATATATATTGTATATACTATATGCTATATGCTATATGCTATATGCTATATGCTATATGCTATATGCTATATACTATATACTATATATATGTTCGATTGAAAACAAGTTCGTTTAACGCGTCCTTATTCGCGCGTTGCAACGAAACACGACGTAAAAGCGGAATGGAACGATAACGATCGAAAAAAAAGCAACGCTTTAAATCACGGACAGCGTTTGCGAGGCTTTGCCAGGAATCCATGGTACGCGAGCCTCGCGAAACTTTTAATTGGAATATAAGCCGGCTTCCTGCAGACAGTTCGAACCAAAAATGTAAGGCTGGGTGCTGGCCAACCTGGGAAAATCAATATAAAACACCGGAAGGAACGATCGCTGCTCGTTGGCGAAGTCCTCCCTCGGACAAAACCAGGTGTATTTTACAGATTTTTATGTGCTTGATTCGAGCTTATCGAGGAAACTGTACGCGAGGATGGTTAAACCCGCGATCAAATCGAATTTAGTGCACATCGATCGATGGAACCATCGAAGAAATCTTTTTCCTTAGTATTAAGGGTAGTTTCTGGGCAAAACGTTATTTAAATTATAAAATATTGAAATTATCAAGTGACCGTATTTATATTTCAACAGTTTTAAAATTCTTTGAAAGGGAAATAGCCAAAAAATCACCACGTCGATAAAAACGACATTTCATTCCAGAGTAAACGAGTTTTACAATTTTGGCTCGTAGTGTCAGCGAATTTGATCGTTTATCCTCAAAACAATCGAAACCTCGTTGAGAAAGGATGTTTTTTAACGAAGTTACGGCCACTGAAAAACGTTTGTATTTTTATCGTTTAGTTTTTCGTGTACGACACAGTTTTAAAATTTGAAAAAAACTAGAGATACGTCGTTATAAACAATAAATAATATTCGCTTAGTTTGCACCTCCATCAAAGGTTTTTATGCACCTTTTGAACATGAAAAATATTAATTTCTAAAGAACTCGCGTACAAAGTTTTTTTAAACTACGCTCTGCGAATAGCTTTTTGTAATTTTACTTTGTTTTAGGTCTTCTTGTTTACAATGGCATTTCTAATTATCTTCCAACAATTTTTAATTGGAATCTCGGCTCGTGTTTGAGAAACGATTTACTTGGGGTACAAAATAATAATTTAATTACACCAGAAATTTCTAAAAAAAGCGAAAGAAAAAAAATGTCGTTTGCCTCGAATAGCGTAAGTTACACTCTAGCAGAGATTCACGGGCGTTCTTCTCGCGAAATTAATAACTGGCTCGTCGACGAACAGCGACGAAAAAGCGTGTCAGTCGGTTTTATGCACTCCGTTTCGTTTGTTCTTAATGTTCCAGTCCTGGAAACCAGTTTACGGTCACCACGGCCGGCGTTTACGTGTAAATTCCAAGGGGCAAAGAAGGAGATAAGTACACGGCGAAGATAAAAATTAAGGGAGAAACGTAAAATAAATTTGTTCCAATGAGTATAAACTCGCGTCTTTACGGCGCGAACGGGACGGGAACGACGGCAATTTCTTCTTGTTGTTTCGCCGAACGAATCACTCGCGTCGGTGAAAACGTCACCGCGTGTGCATCCTCTAGGATTTTCTGGTCATTTTGCGGGGGTGAAAGTAACTTTCTCTGCGGCTGGTGGTCGCCAGATGTGAAACGAAACCCTACGGCGCTCGGGTTTTACGATCAAGAAACACGTGCTCGAGCTGGTAACGTAGGATGACGGACGGGGCGGTCGGTTTTTGGCCAGCGTCGGATCAACGTGCCCACGTACGAGACCGACAAGGTGCTAATCACAAGATATTAATTAAACGGTAGGGGAGAGCCTGGCAAAACGAAGATGCTAACTGCTTTCGCTCAAATTGTGACTTCGAGACTGATCGAACCAATCTAGCGAGATCAGAGGCCAACATCAAGGAAGTTTCCTATTTGGAAATGTATCTGTGAAAATATATTTATTCTTCTATTTGCACTATTTAAACCACGTCACTTCTTCTTGATATCATGACATAAATTGATAGAGAGTCTTAAGATGCATAGTAAACATAGTCGATACAAATCTTTGATCAATGGAAGACGAATGATACCACACTATTGATCAATTTTTATAAACACTAACACACAAAGAACTAAGTAAAGGATACTTTGGATATTTTGGTGCACCTATGAATTTTTTAAATCAATTTGTTTGAAAACGAAGCCTCGTCTAAAAATTGTCGCTCTACATTTTCGACTTATTCCGTATACTAGTTCATTACTATTTTAATATGCAAGATAATATGCTGGTAAATCTAATCTTGAACGAATTCTGAAACTTTCGAAGTTGAAAATACCGGAGGAAGATTTCGCGAGCACGGGCATCAGGAAGTCGAAGATCGAACGCATCTGGGTCAGCGTCGACGTGCCTTCGAGACGCTCATAGGAAATAAAGCGAGAACAATCGTTCTATCGTATGGATATTCAGGATGAGTACGGGTTTCCTGGTAATCCTATTAGCATACTAGCAGCGACGGAACCACCGGAAAGACTGACAGAGACGGATGTAAGGGAGACCGCGCAACGTCGATTAATATCCCTCGGATGCCGTCTCGTGAATTGTTCGTCGCACTCTATCCGATTCCATTCACGTGCATGTTTCACCTGTCGTGATTGATTGGTCGCGTAGTGTCGCCTAATCGAAGTTTCCCAACCAGACAAAAATATCTTTCCAGCATTTGTTCCGCGCGTTATCGTAACCGTCGTATCGACATTCTACCTGGACAGGCAAGATTAACAATTACGCGCAATTTTGCAATGTTTGAAAGAGAATAGAAGTCACATGCTCGAACACCAAACATTTTGATAACGCGTTGACCGATTGAACTAATCGGGGCCGACGCTTAAATCGAAAACCTTGCGAGACATTAATAAATCGATTCATCAAATTACTATTTCACAGCGGATAATTATTTAACAGGTATATAATGGATTCGGTAATCGCTTGAAAATTGTTTAAAACACTGCAAATTGGAAACTGACGTACGTGTCAGCGTTACGCGTGTAAATGATAAATGATCCACTTCTGGCGTCGCAATTATTCGTCGAGTGTTGGCAGGAATAAACAAGATTCACGAAATTATCGTTTTGAACAATTCTTAATACGTTTGATAGAATAAAATTCAGAAACGACTATCTAAGTGATCTAAGTTCTCTTGTAAAAAGAAATCTTTGAACCAAGCTTAAGGAACGATCAGAAGAATTCGAGCGTCCAAAGTTTATGTTCGAAGAAGCAGACCGAACGAAGCTAAATTTGGCTCGACGAGGAACGTTGGAAACAGTGCTTGAACACGGTGCCCTCCGCTGGCATCAGCGTCCGTCTACCCAGTTGGTGAACTGAAAACCTTCAAGTAATAAACGATCTCTTCCGCGTGCACGCGCACTTACACTCTCCTCCATCTCCACCCCCGTTTCATCAGCGTGCTCGCAGCCGCGTCAACGAGTCAATGGGACGAGCTGCGAGCGTGAATAGCGAATGAGATTATTTTCGCGTTCCCATTGCCCGGGACAGAGCAACGAAGAGAAAAGAGAGTTAGCTCATGGTTTCCGTCGGACATTCAGTCACAGCCACCGGCGTTCTTCTCTTCGGCGAGATTGAAACGTCGTGCAAACTCTTACTTATCGTGCCCGTCCTTATTAATCTCGCGAGTGCTCGAGGTACTATTAGGTGTCCGTTACGAAAACGAACGCTGACGTCCTCGTTGTATCGGACATCCACGATTCGTTATTCCCTCCTTTCGCGATTCTCCCCATTTTACAAGCTGAATCACCCAAACGTTATTTATAGATCTATGTAAGAGCTTAAGATGAATCTGTTTTAGATGAAACTCGTGTGTGTTTGAGAAAAAGATTCTTTTTAATTAGTTGGTTCTTGTTCTATTGGTTTTAACGGAGAGACGTTCGACTGATCAATATGCACGCTAGGCCAGTCCTCGTGTCGCGAAATCGAGAACACGTTCAAGTTCAATCGCGCCAATAAAACCGACGACCCAGATCTAAGTTTAGACGACGGCTCTGTAGCCACAGCGTCTCATTAAGCGCCGATCAAAGCGACAATACCGTTGGATAAAACGGAGCTCGATTGTGCTCCCCGCTTGTCGAATTCGAGAGAACAAGAGAAACCCCAAAGCCAGTCTGCGTCGATTCTACAACCCCTTTCGAGACGGAAACAGTCCGGATTCTCTTGCTACGCGACCACGTCAATTTTTACGAGCAATATTAGGGGAAAGAAATTCACCGTACTCCGCTGATTAGACCAGTTTCCCAACAAACGAAAGATTCAAACCACCCTACACTGCGGTGGAGAAGAATCAAAGAAGTACTGTTTGCTGATTTTATAAATTTGTTCTACCAAATATCCGAAAAAAATGTCTAACTTTGCAGAAAATATAGTTTGAACGATATTGATTGTGCAATTATTTTCCTTTTCTTTTCCTAGCCTTCAACTTATATTTAACCTGTTCCATTTGTCTGTATTATCTTTATCTAACTTACTTTCCTGACCCACCTTACGTTTAATCCTTTTGTTTTTCGCTCTCCGACGCCAATCTGCTCGACTTTGTATCGGTTGTGCTAAATTCGTAGAATTTGTAATCGGATTAAAGTTCTGGCAATTCGAGAAATGCGCTTCTTTCGGCCGTTGCTATTTCAGTGTGCTCTACACGGCATCAAGAAAATTAAACTGCAGACCGAGTAATTTAACAATCGATAAACGTCTATACATAAACACGACGGTAAAAATCAATAGAGACGATTGCCCTACACTCTGGGACGCGAATACGACTTTATTTCTTCTAATACAAACATTATAATCCGATTAAAGTCACGGCTCGCTGGGTGGAAACATGAATAATCGAGCAAATATTGGAAGATACACGCAAAGTTGATGCGATACGAGTTAATTCAAACAGATAATTAAGTAATTATTTATTGCTATACTTTACGAGGTATTTCAGAGGTAATTTCAAAGCACCGAAAGGTTACTAAAATCGAGTACACCCTTCATCTCAGTAAAAGTATAATAAAAGATCGTTTTCATACCATTAGATGGTGAACAAATTCAGTACACCATATAAATTAGCAACAGACTCGCACTTATGTACTGTGCAGACCTGGAAAGGTGATTAGCGGGACAACACAGGGGCAAAAAGGGTCACCACACACGCTCCACTCCACCCCCACCTTCAACACGCCACGAGCCAACCTTTGGTGACACGCTCTGACACAAATGTAGATATTGCGATTAGTAACGAAATCCACGATAAAAGAAAACTTCTGTGACTCCGAAACATTTTTCATATTCCTTCGCCCTCGCGTTATCGGGATCCGACCGCGACTCGCTCGGTATTCCACGACATTCGTAGCTAGCGCGTTGCAAAGGGACGATAAAAGGCGGAGAAAAGAGGATACAAATAAACCCTTAAGCGCGGAGATCCGATAAAACGGTAAAGGTACGCGGGACCGTTCGTCATTTCGCAAATTTATGGATTCGCGCTCGACCGCATACCGACGCGCGGGAGCCCCGTCGATGGAACGCAACTCGACGAATTCCCGAGACAAAAAGCTATCGATCGAGCCAGATGAGAGGAAACTCGCCGGTAATTGGTCGTCTCCCGGACAACAATCCATCGGGACGGCCGTGCACCGAGCAAGGGGGCGTAGGGGAGAAGTCGTGAATCGTCGGGACTCGTTATGCAACTGCGATCGAATAGAAGCCGCCGTTTCGCGGGAAACAATGGCACGGCACAATGGTGAAAATGCCGGCGTTATTAAGCACTGGGGGTAATAAGGTGAACGACGCGCTAGATTCTTGCGGGGGAGAGGGATTCGAATTCGAGGGCTAAGCGCTCTCGTTCGAAGCGCGAGAAGAGATCGAGGCTCGCGATCCTAATAGAACCCACGTACGACGCCAAGTGCACACGATAAGTTGCGCAATTATGGTTGATACGACCGCTTCAATAACAATCGTGGAGATTGTTGTACTTGTACCGTAATGCCAGACAATTTATCGTACTGCAATCTTCGTGAATAATCGCGTGCACCCTATAATTTCTGTAGTTTTCGATTATACCTTTATAACTCCTATAAAAATCGATATAAAAAAAAAACTCAAAGGGGGATGATTCTACATGAAAAAACTAATCGAAAGTGAAGAATAGCATTTTTTCGTTTGAGGCTACGTTTTCGAGATAATCGATGTGAAAGTTTATTGTATACAGCGCAAGTAGAAACAGTGGGTAGTGAACAGACACGTTGACGCGTGGCAAATTTTCGAATTTAATTATCTCGAAAACGAAGCCTCGAATAGAAAAATTGTATTCTTTATTTTCGATTCATTTTCTCACGTAGTATTATCTTCTTTTGTATAAACGATCGAAGAACAGAGACGATTGTGTGAAGAAGAAAATCTTGGTTTGCATAATGCAGAGGTCCAGCCACTCGAGTCTATGTCTCATCTTTGTAAACAGAATAGCTTGAAATTCTACTATAGATTCATGGATTCGTGATGTTGAAATACCCTCCGGGAGAGAGTACAGCGAATGTCACGTTTATTCAAGGTTATCACGTTCTATGCTAAATTTAATTGCATTCCATCGCATGAACATGGCTCGCTAATAATCTCAACGTCTCCGCTGACATTTGTTGCGACTCACTCCGCACATTTAAACACTCTTTACTTCGAGCTCTATGATAATGATTCGGAATAACTGTTGTTTCAAACTTCGCGTCGCGACTTCCATTGAACTTTATTTATGCGTACATCCCTTGCCTAATTTTTGCTACACGTTTATCTCATTAGTAAGAACACGTTTGGTGTATCGTAGATTTGCAGTTTTAACTAATCAAGGAAAATTTGTTCGTTAACGTCTCTGCCAAAAATTGAACGAAACGGAAGATTAAATTGTTTCAAACCGTAACCAACTTTCCGCAAGCACGAGTTGAAGGTAAACTAGTTGCGAGGAAAGTACAGTACGTTTTACTTGGCGCTCGGTACTTGTTACAGGGACTCGAGTTTTAACTTCTTACAGAAGAGACTTCCTGGTCTTCGCGGTCTTTTGGGAAACGTCCCGAGCGCAATGCTGGAATGAAAATTCTCGAATCTCCCTCGAAAGTTGAATAACAAAGGATTCTAACTTTGCCGCCAACCTCGCGAACGCGTTTTCGGTTTCGTATTAAGCAACGACGATACAACTTGTTATCGCAATCTACGAACTTCGTACTTCAGCAGCTGAAATTTATAAATTACGCTAAGGGTAGTTTAGTGAAACGAGCAAACGTAGTCGACGCTTTATCAAAGGGAAAAATAACGTTCCTAGCGACGGTACTTGCGAAACAAATTCTATCTGTCGCGAAGTATAAATTCTATGACGATAACTATTACTATACACTCATTATGTACAACTTGTGCAAGGTAAATAAATTTACCAGGTACATTTTTGTACCGAAGCTCGCCTCGCTCTTTTCACTTTCGTTTCTTTTAATCGCGGCGGGAATAAAAAGTACGGGAGAAAGGCGAGCACTCGAGCGTCGTATTTCTGCCCCGGTTTTTCGCAAATGGGATCGAAGAAGAGGATCGACGATTCTCACGATCGAGTTATAGAGACAATTTGACCGCAAGAGCCGTCACCAGAGCCTCGCGTCGAGTTATCGACGAGAGTCGTTATACGGCGAGATCCTCGGGCAAATTTATTCTAGCTTTCGCTACGCCCACCGCCCGGACTCTGCCGTTTCTCTCTGGCCGTTCTCGCCTTTTTGTTTCGAGAACGTCTCGAGATTCCTCACCTCGACCGATCGCGCGCCCGCGCGCCCTGGAACAAAGGAACCCGAGGATGAATAAAGGAGAGAGTAGACGCGACGCTCGAGTCGGCAGACGAAACTTTCATTACTCGCAGACGAGGGGCTTCGGGGTTTCCGTTCTTTCGACGCTGTTATTAATCGAAGCAACAGCGCAAAAATCCTCGAGCTTTTCCACGTGGGATCGATCGCCGCGAACCCCGAACCAAAGGTCACCGGAATCGCGCCTCGATCCCTCGCAATGCCATCGCCTTCCGTCAGTAAACTATTTTTCACGAATTTTAGACGAAAAATTGCAGACGGTTGGCTATTTTTTGGACCTACGCAACTTGGGAGGGTTGCAAGAAAGCAACTACAATCCCTTAATCATTGAAATTTTGTTTATATTTAACAAGACGAGAATAAATTGCAGATAGGGATAATTTTGACTCGCTTTTTAAAATAGAGGTGGAAGTGATTTTCTGACTTCAAGAAATTTATTTACCCGGGTGTCATTTTCCACCGAAAATCGTAAAGAGTTTGTTGGAAAGCTTCCTTATATCTCGAATAGTTTTCAAAGTAGCATTAGGAGGTGAAACTTTGGAGGGTAGTTTAACCTCTTAAACTTGAGTCGCCGTCGTTAAAAAGCAATAAATATTCCTTATTTTTGGCACTTCGACGAAAGTTTGATCAAAATTGGTTCCCGAGCGAGTTTTGATCGCATTTTGGTCGCTTATAAGGGCTGTTAAATCTATTTCGGACGATGGACCCTCATCTCGAAGGCGTTATAAGTTTTTAACGTTAAAGTCCACGAAAGGAAATGAAATGAATCGAGCAATAAACTCGATATTCCTTCCTGACGCTTTAAATTAACGCGAACGGCTGCATTCATTGTTTGATTGCTCGCAAACGACGGAGTCGGCGACACGGATAGATAAACAACGTCTAACGATTTATTCGAATGGTGAAACATTTAATTCTATAATTACAATTTTTATTTTTACAGAGTTACTCGTTTAAATGTAAACAAATGAAGGATCTTTAAATTCAACTCGAAATCTTTTACTTCGAAACTGGGAGTAAAATAAATAGAAAATGGACGAGCCAGGAACTGCGAAAGGGCAGGTCGATCGGTCGCGTCGTGCGGCCACGAATCCGGAGCAAGTTCAAAATTAAGATCGCATTTCCTCCGGGCCACTGCGTAAAACGCTGAAACGCGGCAGTAACATTAAGGTTGCCGCGGCGGCGTAACGATAATCGTATCGTAACTGTAAATATTTACCCCAGGTTTCGCAGCGACAACGGCGCGGTAACCGGCGATATATCGCTCGACGTTTGCCATAGCATTCCGCTCGGCGGCGTTTACCATCGTAATCTTTCGTTCCTCCGACCGCGTTTCTCCCGTCGAGTCTGCCTCCCGGAGGGACGAGATCGTTGGGGAAAAAGAATAAAAACGGCGGAAAGGTAGAGTGGGATCCCGAGCGACGAAGAGAAACGTAGGAGGAGAGAGACGAAGGGATCGGGAGAATGGACCGACAGACTAGGCGGTTAGGTGCCGCCTCGAGACCGTCTCCACCGGCTGTTTCACCCCGCGTCCTAGGACTCGATGGAAAACTTAGATACGCGGGTACCGATGACGGTGCCGTGCTATCGATACGACGTCTAGCGTCGTCTCGACGACGACAATGGAAGGGTTTCGGTGGCCGACGAACGCTACCAGTCGCCTAAATCTCGATCCCCCGCCGGAAATGGCTGAAATTCTTATCTTGATCAAAATGTCGAACAACGAACGGGAGATAAGGAACTTTCGCCGAACAAAGGACTCGTTAAATAAAAGTCGAAATGCGAAATAGATTCTCTAGGTTCCGACGGAAACTCTGGAAACCACAGCAGACATTTTGTGCTTGTCGAGGAAAGTGAATACTCTGTCTCTTTGGATTATATTAATAAATCGTGTGTCAAAAATCGTTGAAATCTAGTCAAACTATCCCGACTTTTTATGTGTAAAGAATTTTTATTTGATTGTAATGGTTGACGAGTTAATGCAGAGTATTTTCCATTGAAACAAATAATTCGATAGGATGATCGCGTCGAAAGTTTTTCTCATTATCGTTGAACGAAGGAGAATTGTCACGTAAGCTTGGGCGCAATCAACAGAGAGAACAGAGAGTAACACTTCCTCCGGGGTGCGAACATTCGAATCTAAAACAATGTTGTAAATTTGTTCTCTCGAGAGTGAGAGTCGAGTGCCTTGAGCGCCGGTGGGATTCAACCATAACGCGACAGGGAGGAATATCGATTTTGCATGCGGATACACGTACGGCGAGCGAGACGTGGAGCGCCGCTGAAAATCCGACGATTAATTGCCCGTACACCGCGCCATAATTCGGTCCGCGTATTTACACCAGCCTCCGGGGGTAAAAACGCCGACGAATCGAGCGTTCGCAAACAGCCGAGTCACGCTCGAATTTCCGACTCGAACCACGAACCGACCGACAACTCGATCCCGCGAACGTACGGTGCGCCATTTTACGAATCCACTACTTCACCCCCAAACAGGAACTTCCCCTATGGATGCAATTTTAGTTTCTGTAACAAATTATGGGGGTTAAACTACCTCGACATGTTGCAACCGCGCTTTTAAAAATTTATTTCTCCGAAACACTGTTTTCTACTCAAATTTTGTTGACAAAAATAGAGACGCGTATGTTTATATTTAAAATTTTTTTTAGACTGAGCTAAACGAATGTGATTTATTTTTTACAAAAATAGTTTCACATAAGAGGATCAAACACCCCTAAAGTTCGTAATAGTAATTGGAATATCGTTTAGAAAATCTGTGCTATAGGGGAGCAACAACGATTACTAATACAATCGAACACTGGAATCTAGTGACCTAGATGAAGTTTGGCGATCACGTTAATCGGACCGATCACGACACATATCGACGTTCTGTATCGTTGCAATGTGGTAATACTGAAAATTAGAACCGTTCGAATTCTCTGAGTACGAAACTAACACGATTGTTCCTTGAATTCGGGGAAACTAGGTACTCCAGAGCAGACTAGCTAAACTTCTCACAAACGATGTTACAGTGTCCCAAAAACTTATAATTACACTCCGGCTTTGGCTGTAATTATAAATAAAAGAGCAGACCCCGACAACAGTGATGCTTTATTCAATAATTCTAAATATATGAACACGCGGCTACTTCAGGACCGAAAAGGTTAACCCAGTTCAGTCGAAGGTATCGAACAGCGTTGGACGCGCTTGCATCTTTAAGCGTGGTTAACGTCAGACCTTCGTCGTAGGTATAAAACGGGAGGAACCAGGGGCATGATTTTTTAATCTATCAGGAATCGTATCGGACGAAAGGGGAGGACTGTCCGAATTATCGGTGTCAGCAGGATCATCCCGAAATTTCCACTTCGCGACGGCCGTGTTTCTCCGCGGCGAGATAGTCCACAGCTGGGGGAATCTCCGTCGCCGATGGCAACTCCGCTCGGTTGCATAATGCATCGAGCCGTGCACTCGACTTCGCTCGAACGCGACGGGCTCCTTCGACAACGGTCTAAGGACCTCTTGCCCGACGTTTCCGTGCATTGCGATTTCAAGAAACTTGTAACGCGGCTGTTTTCAAATATTCACGACCCACCGCGCGCATCCCCGAATCTATGAATTCTATCCGCCCCTTGGTAACCGTTGTTTCCGATGAGTACGAGAACGAGTTTAGGCGATCCCGATTACACAGATAAAACAACAGTAATTTGTAGTCGTTCCCTTCGAAATTAACGTTACTTTTATTCGTGGAAAAATGAATTGAATTTGTTACCAAATATTTGAAACGACGCGTGCGAATATTAGTAACGATGGCTGATTTACGGAGTAATAAATTTCTAGCGAAAACGATTTCCCGAACAATTTTTCGCCAGAATCGTATATTTTCCTATTATCGATACAAACGCGTATTCGGACCATATATTAATTATTGATAACTGCGCTCTGCCCTTTCGCCGTTATAATGGTCGCGAAGAGATAAATCAGCATCGAGCTACTTGATCGAAAAACATATTGCGTTATGGATAAAATTGGACGTACGTGGGTGTACGGTAACTCTTCATTATCGATATGCAGTGACATTTTAGATACCTGTGCAATTACGATGCATTCAACATCGAAGATAATCGATCCAAAGTGTGGTAACTTACCTGAAACAAAAGAGAAAAAATTGCGATTAATTCGTGTGACAAATTTATAAATATTGTTATGTTTAAAGAGTTATAACCGATGAGGGGGGATTCTACATGAAAAAACACATCGAAAATGAAGAATGAAATCGTTTAAAAATCGATTTTACATGCACACAATAGAGTACAACTTGGACGTTAAGATAAGTAGAAACAGTGAGTGGTGGACAGACATGCCGACTCACCAATAATCTCAAAATCGAAGCCTCGAATGCAAAAAAATTTCATCCTTGATTTCCGACTTGTTGGAGTCAAAGTTACTTGTTTTTAAATAGAAATTCATAACAGAAATTCATAAGGAATCGATTTTCTCCTGCTTTTCTCAAAAGCATATCTGAATTTTTTTCTCGAAAATGCGTAGAATTTTGGGGGTATGTCTATTCACCAAAAATGATTGTAATTGACCCCCGGAACCGAAAATAATTTTTCCAGAACGATTTGAAATTTTTGAATTTAATTGTTAATTACTTTTTAACGAAGCCTTCATCTACAAATTGGTATACTTGATTTTCGTCTTATTTTGGCCTCTAGAATCCTCTATTAAAATTTTTCCCAGGGGTGGCCGAACACCCTGTATATTACTGATTCTAAATTAAACTTTGTCTGGATCGAAATATCTTTGCCCGTGCTATTACGGTGTTCGATACTTTGCTCGGTGATATTTTATCGTGTGATATTTTAGCGAGTTATTTTTGTACGTGATATTTTGCCTCGCTTGGTACTTTTCAGCGTATTCCAAAATGTAGGCTGAGAATCTGTACTCGGACAATGTTACCGATTTTCATGCAACGGCGATCGGCCACGGATTACTTCGAAATAAAATTAACGAGCGGATGTAGATCACGTTGCACGCGAAACCGCGCAACATTCATTTGTACAAAATAAACGCCGGAATCGGGACGGTCCGTTAAACCGAACGTCATCGTTTAAACATCCAGCGTTTATTCGACCACGAATATTCACAAAATTCGTACGGATTGGAGACGCATTCGCGTCGACAAATATTTTTCCATCGACACAAGCGCGCAGGGGGGGAAAAAAGTGGCACTCAGCGTGCCAGGGTGAATTTCATGCTCGGAGAGAAAGCTGTCGCTCCGCGTACCTGCATTTGTGCGAGCATTTCAGGATATAGCAATTCCTCGCTTAACCCTGCAATACTATAGTGGGGTATTGCATTCCCTGGTCATTTTTATTTTACCTATTTCTAAGATAGTAGCACACTGTCGTTTATGTTTCCTGTTGTGGTTCTCCAGAGACTGGAAAGTAGAAATGTGTGTTTGTGTGTATTGTTTGGCACTTGGTAATGTAATTTAACGATTCACGAATAACCAGTTTATCTTTCATTCGTTGATCGAAATTTTTATCCAAATGAGAGTTTTATCCATCTCTGTCGTGAACCTGAAATAATCTGGCGAAGCTTCAAAGCGATGCCGCGCACGTATCGATGCCGACAGCCATTAATGAAAATTAAAAACTTTTATTTTTCAGAAATGAAAATTCAATGAATTTATTTTTCTTCCGATAATCGCTGGTAATGTGTTATTACGTAGAGATTTATTGGTCCATATATTATAAAAATTAGCTGAATAGTTTTGTATGCTTGCAAATTGTAGGATCGACACATGGAGTTCTACCTACAGTGATACAAAACCGTAACAGTAATAAAAATAAAAAAAATATTGACTCTGTCTTAATAACACCTTAAATTCGTTGTTTGGTTTATTATGAGAAAAGAAATTCCTGTTGTGACGTAGTAAATGTATATAATTTTCACAAGATTCTTGACAACAAGCTCAAGGCCACTTCCCAGACTATGAATCACGGCTGGCACCACTCCCACTTTCATACCGTGCCAGCTCGCCTCTATCTGGGAGACAAAGTGCATACCCTGCAGATTTACAGGAAGAAACGAAAGATAGAATGGCGGGGGATAGCCAAACGATATAGTGGGACGATTCCACGGTAGCCTTGAGCGACCATTTATTTGTATTCCGTTTATTGCGTAGGTGGTAAAACATTTATGGGCGGAAAGTGTCTGAACGAATGGTTGGAGGCGACGTCGAAGAGTGACTATTGTTCCGTTTTCCAATAGGCGACCGTTTCGAACGGTAATGGGACTAATACCGCACCGATACCATCGATATCAGATAATAAAATATCATTTTGCGTGAAACCGTATTGACAATTACACGAAACTATCGACACGTATTAACTGGAACAGAATCGTAATGAGTACCGATAGATATTTATGCAGCATAAATCGAACTGGCATCGATACTACCAAACAGTGGGTGATCAAATAATTACGATCGCTTGTTCGAAGTTTGAACAAAAATCAAACTGTGAAAGTAAAACAAAGTCTTTTCTATTAGAAAGAGTATCAAAACAAATAGACACGATTAATATTCCGTACAAAAGGGATTAAATTATAAATACTCGTTTTTAGTAACAAAACCCCCAAACCCATTTCCATCAACGTTTGTACGTCAATTTTCTTTTTGGGCCGTTTCTCCGCGTCTTTCCATCTTTTTTCTTTTTAATGCCGACGCAAACATTTTCCCAGTGACGCGAAAGGTTTTCGTAAACGCGCGTGCACAAATCCGCAGCCGGAAACCGGGCCAACGAGATTCCCCGGAAAGCTCTCGCGTTTTCGTGGCTCTCGCGATGCAAACCGCGCGTGACGGGGGAAATGGAATTTTCATTTCAAAGCTCGCGTGCCCATCCTGTCCCTTTGTTTCGTCGCCTTCGCCCGCTTCAGTTTGCGTCGGTCATCCCGGAGCCGAGAGAGCACTTTTATTTCGACAGTCCATACACGAGTCGTCGTCGTCCCTCTGACAAACACGCTTAAAAGGTCACGCATAAAGCTATACTACGCGAATGGACAGTGTTCAAAAATTGCCATTTCTTCCTAGTCGTCGCGAAAAAACAATTTACAAACACGCGGACACACAGTACACTCAAACATTGTACCATTCAAATTAAGAAACGTGATTTCTAATTCTAATTTAATCACGAATATTTAAATCCCAAAAATGGCCGTTTGTCTTTTGCAAAGAATTGACAGCAAATTGACGTCTTCGAGCATTGTCTTTTCGGTAGATAACGCGTCAGAGTTTACAATCGTCAGCCGCGTCCGTGTTTCAGGATCGAACGACCGACTTTCCGTCGGAGCCGCTTCCATTAACGGGGAAAATTGTTCTGGTAATTGTCGGAGAGGAAGGAAAACTTTCCTCCCCCTCGTTCGTCTTTCTCCTCTTCGTTCGCGGAAGAAAGTTCCACGAAACACCCGGCAACAAGTCGGGAAAAGAAAAGGACGCCGGCGGAGCCCGGTTGCTGGCTGAGGAGAGTTCTCCCCGCCCGCTGTCCGGGGATTCGTATAATTCTCGTGCTAACAGGGATCGTAGTTATCGCGACACGCTTCCGAAAGAGCCAACTTTTTCTTTCGGAATATCGCGTGGGTTGGAAGACCTAATTACGGAACCAGCGATTCCGGCCGAGAGAGAAAGAGCGTTTGTTTTTCCTACCCGGGAAACTCGAGGAGCAAGTAAACGGAGGAAATCTTGCTCCGCGCGAACTTTTTAATACTTCTGGCTCTTTTCTTTAATGTTTACGTGTCTACTGGTTGAGTGAAAAATCAAGAACAACGTCTTCGACTGTTACTCGACCGTGTATTTTGACATCGTCTTCGAATAAACATTGCCTAAACAATTGAATCAATTATACATTTTTGACAACCATCCTAATGTGTCAATTTTTACAAATATGGAAAAGACGTATTAATAAGAAATCTGTTTATTTTACCTCGCTATGTTTAAAAGGAATATAATATGAGCGTTACCATTTAAAGAATCAATGGATTCGACGTCGTGCATTAATTTCCGCTACCAGGGAGATTTTAACGGCGATAAAGAAGCAACAAGAGTGAAAAGTTTCGTGTTAATATGCGGCACGAAACGGCGGCGAGGGATGTTTAATAGCCAGCCAACATTCAATCCTCCGAACCCTGCACTTTTTATATTCCTCTTTGCCTGACCTTCGCTACGCTTCCACCTCCGGTATGATAAATGTAGGGTACCGTAAAAGGCGCTAATTATCATAGGCAAACAGTTCCTCGGATTCCTGCAACTTCCGATCTTAAATACACACGGTACATAATTTGAGGAACTTTCGATCGACAAATGTTTAGAGAAAGTGAGGGAAAACGCAATCGTAATAGCGCATAAGCGAGAATACGCTTAATACCATCGTCAATAGAATTTAACGACCGCAGATTTACTCGCACGAGCGAAATTTTCCTGCAACGATCTCGAAACTGAGCTTGAATCAACAGACGAAATTATACAGGACGATTCAAGTAACTAGGTCAGCAGCTTTTCTAAAAGAAAATTGAAAAAATCGAAAAGGAAAAGACAGTGAACAGTGTCATTGTCAGTAGCGTTGTTAAATAACATAAGTAAATTTCAGAGTAGATTTCATAGTACACCTGATACGGTTGGGTACTCTCTACCAGTTTTAACTGCATCAACGTCATGATTAACATGACTAAAATAATTAACATAGCACTGACGCACAACGGTATCAGCTGATCCTGATACCAACGACGAAACGACGATATTATTTTTCAAAAGGAGACGACTGACACCCAGAAGCTTTTAATAATTTTAACTACTGGAAATTAATACTTCACATATGCGTGATTTCACTTTGCCAGAGATTATTGACTGATAATACGTATGCGTGACTTCAATTGCATGGTCAACTGTGTCACCGTCAAATCGATTTATCTCATGTTTATTCAAACCTATGCCCAATTATCACTATTACCATGTGGATGTTCATGTTTTCTTACAAAAATATCATTGGTAACCATCTTTTGCGAGCAAGTACAGTAAACCACTCGATAAAACGCGTTAATAATTACATTCTTCTCTGCGAGTGACTCCAACGAGAATAAAAATTATTTTGACACGAGAGTTTAAATAATTTCTAAACAAGGAGTACATTTTTATATTTTTTTTTAGTGTCTTTGGATATGATTTCAAGGATTCCGTGACAGCAGACGAAAATTTTTGCACGAAATGTGTTGCATTAATAATCTTTTATCCGCGACGACGAGACACGTTCTCGAACGATTCCAGGATTCTCGTCCCTTTCAGCGTGCTCTCGGAAGCGTGATTCTTATTCGAAAGTTACTCTTGGTACCCGGGTAGAGAGCAACGAGCTGGTGGCCGGGACAGAAGAGGGTTTATATGACGAGGGACGATATTCCCTGGGAAGACTGCGGAGCGTACAGTGGCTCGAAATTTCCGTGCAAGACCGAACTACGACTCGCGCTCGGCTGAACCTGATTTACTCGCCTCAACTTTCTTAACCCCTTGACGCGTGGAAAATTTCTGGCAAATACAAATTACAGTAAATCCTACAGTTACGCGGTCTTACGTTACGCCAATTCCTAGATATTTATCTGATATCGCTAGTAGTATCGAGCAATCGAACTGGTATTATTTCAAAGCAACTGAGATTGTAAAACGAACATCTGACTTTTGAATAAAAATTCAGTGAGTTCGGGGAACCTGCTCCGTACTACACGCTCGTGAGTCATCGCGCGGAGCGGAATTTGCATCGGAATGCAATCGCGAGCGTGCAAAGTCCGCGTGCTTCCTGCTCGGATTCTTCGATTCCGTGTTCACGCGAGCTTTCACAGACTGTTTGTCGCGTATCGTCCTCGACGACAATAGCTTTCGATCGAAACTGACGTCAAACGAACCGACAAACACCACGGAGAAGGAGACCGGTTCTCTGCGCGAGCTTTTAATTGCGCGTTCCGTATAGAATCGCTTAACGATACTGCGACGTCAATGTTATTATTACGCTCTTCCGTGGTATCGGCGTTCCTTTTAAAAATACACGCAATTTCTCTATACATAGATCCTTCGTACTCGAATCGTCACGATGTAATTTTACTCGATGCTGAGTTAAATCGTAATTGCAAGGATAAGAATAATTTCGTCTAAATATAGTAAGACCAATACGAGATTCGTTCTGTCTCGTTAATGTGAAAACCTCCGCCTCGTTGCCTCTGAAGAACGCACCCTCTGCTCGGAATTTCTATGCCAGGGGTGCAAAGATGCCATAAACCCGGAAACCTGAGGGTTCACCGATCTGTGCTCTTTCTACAATTAGAAATACGACTACGTATCACGAATAAGAAGATCGAATCTATGACAAGTCTTCTACTTACAATGGATTTTATTCCACTTTCAACATTTGTTGTTTTTCTATGCAGATAGAAGTGCTATTGTATAACAATGGTTGTCGATTAGAGTCGAACGAATTACAATTTCAAATTCATCGAGTAAACTTCCGTTTACGTTTCATTCATAAAGTCATACGTAAGTTAATCCATTAATACACATTTGAAACCGTCATTCAAGCATGCGAAACAATTTCATTTAACGAGTAATGGACGAACGGTTGGTCATCTTTTGCGAGCAATTTCTAAATAAAAATTTTTCCCATCTCTGAATGGAAGGAACTTCGAGGCGCGTAGATCGCCGGTGATCTATGCAGAGTTCACGCGAGCCCGGCTCGACGAGCGTTTCACAATTGAAACTGGTCTGCGTAACAGATAATTATACGTTTACGTAATCCGTTAGAAAACTTGCCAACTCTGCCGGTCGTCTCCAATTTTCGTCGAATTTCCATTCGTGAAGGCGTTTCCTCTACCCGGGCGCTCTTTCTCCTCGTTTCGTTCCTCCTCGCTGTCTGTCTCCGGAGACCTAGAAAAACTTACAATTCTTCGGCTACGCGAAGTTTACGTCGCCTCTGTTTTCGTGAAATTCTCCGCCTGACGCGAGGAGAAAGCAGTCATATCCTATAGCACCCGAGAACGGAGCATTTTTGCGAGAACTCGCGTCCTTTCGCCTCGAAATTTCACCGACGCTCTCTTGCGACAGGGAATTCTGTCACGAACCATCGGATGAGTAATTAGTTTCAAGCCATTGCGAACGTGACCGCGCGATGATCGTTTAATCGACTCGCGAAATCAAACGAATGATTTCAATGAAGTGGAAGCCACCAGAGATTGCATTTCTTGACTAATCGGAAGAATTAAATTAATATTAGTCCACGTGAAATCTGGCAATTTCAAGTCGATTACAGGAAGAGAGATTACTCTTTAAATACCAGTTTTTAAATTATAATTTGATTTCAATAAAATTAAAATATTAAAAAATTAGATAAACGTCGTTACTTTTAAAGAAAGAACTCAGGTTTCAGGAATTGTTTTGGTAGACCAAACAGTGAGAACAAGGTTGGAGAACTGAGAAAATTGCAAGGTACTCTGTAGAGTACTCGAGACGAGAAGAACCCTAATGGTATTATAGTTGCTGTGTTAATCTTTTTCGGTGAAAAATCACTCGACCGACGATCCAAGATTTGCAGAGTGCCGCGGGAACGACGTTTCAGCCGCGTAGCCCCGGAAGCTGCCGTTAATTCCGCCCGGGAACAACGGGGGAGCAGAGCCGTGGGTGCAGCAATCCCATGGAGACGGAGACCATGGAAACTAGGGAGCCCACGATCGATGTAGGTTCACCGTAGCCTACTGTCCTGGACCTGCTCAACATTCCGCGACGTGAGTTTCGCATCCTTCGGTCAGGATAATAAATTTCAATTGTCGATGGAGAAATTCGAACGCCCGCCCGGAGTCCCGTTATCGGCGCGAACGAACGTCGACGATGTCGCGACGCCGCGACGACGACGCCAAACGACTCGAAACATTCCACGTTCGATCGCTGTTATTTTTATTGTTGCACTGGGAATGGGAAAACTGACGAAAGAAACGAAATTGTTCGGGGAGTACTGGCGATTACACAGGGTGTTCGGTCACGCCTGGGAAAAATTTTAATGGAAGATTCTAGAGGCCAAAATAAGACGAAAATCAAGAATTGTTTGTACGTATATCTTTTTTGTTAGGCACGAAATTAAATTTTATTAGGTAAGTTCAATTTATATTGGTCGTAGAAAGAGAAACACGATTATTTAGACTGGTTTTTCTGAATCAAATCCAGGAGTTTGAAGAATATTGACGATTGTATGATAATCGCATTGTTTGTATGCATATTTTTCTATTGTAAAGGTGGCTTTCGGAGGCGACGATTTATTACGCGCATATCTGGTGTCGCGGCTAATTGAAGTAGAATGTGTCATGAATGTCGTGCAACACGGAAGTTGTGTAACGATCTTGGTGTATGTATTTGCGCAATTGCATTTGCATGTGTGTTTGATTAACTGTCCACCTAACTCCCGATTTGCATGGTAGATTGATTCCGTAAGAATTCCGTGTGAATCGCGACTAATATTTATACAGAAAATTGGAAAATAGTTCCAAGATTCTATTCTTTAATAATCCCTAATAAATTTACGATTCCCTGGAAATGTATGAAAGAGGCTACCGAAATACTAGTCTTTATTTCGTTTAATACAAGACTACAATCGCATCAACACTCCATTGTTAAGAATTCACAACGTCGAGTAAAGCGACGTGAAAACCGTCCGTGAAGCAGTAACTGGAAAACGCGCGAAAAACGTGTTCCTGTGTGATGGTAACGGTATACGTATACTCAAACGCTCAGGATTCTATTCAAGCCTTTCAACCCTTCTCATACCGACTCCAACCCCAACACCCAATCCTGCTACCTGTTTTCTGGAACACAATTTACCGGATTTCTTTCTCCCCGAAACAAAGGGAAAAATATTATGAAACCTTTTTTCTACGAAATGATCACAGCTTCGTTAGCGACGCTGTTGTATCTATAACGGTAATCTTTCATTTCCTTCTGGATGAGATTTCTCGTGTTCCAAACGACCGTTCTACCAATTCAGCCAGCTATGTCAACGACAGATTCTCTCCACTTAAGTTAAACTAGTAACAAGATAGTTTCCCTCCAGTATATCGGGATCGGTTAAATTTGGATTGTTCTCTTCAATCGAGGTCCTTATCGCCGCCGACCTCTCCACCCCACGCTAAAGCAAATTCCCCGCCTCCTTGATTTTAACGTTAATTCACCGACTATAGAAATTCACTGTTAACCATTGTGACGATCCATATTAAAATCAAGCGAATCAAAGAACTATTTCCAGCCTTCTACTTTTATTCAAAACACTCAATTTAAAACCAAATTTGTATTGCAGTTCATAAGTAGATGTGTATAGAGTTCACATTTTAAAAAAAGAATGCAGTTGCGTGAGACACTCTCTATACTTTATTCTCTAAAAGGAATCGTACGCGAAGGGGGTTGATCGACAACGTTGTCCCGGAATCGGTTACGGGGGCCGCGCGTTCGATAAAAATCAGCTTTAAAAATTCCCGCGAGCGAGATGTCTTGAGGGTCGCGGCGTCGATCGATGAAAATTGGACTGTTTTCCGGCGATGGTTCGAGAGCATCGGTACACGGATCCCCCGTCACCGGGAACCTCTACATCGCGTCGAGTGTTCCGACTCCCCGCGATCGATATCGTATCGCGTAAACCGAGCTTAAAGGTGACGCGTGTGTCTGCGGGATACCTAACCACCCCCGGCGCCTCCCCCTCCCACTCCGACCACGATTCGAGCAGAGAGGCAGGGGTTGCGAAGGGGGTGGATGAACCCTCCCGATCAATGCAGCAGCCCTGACGCTCGACGATCCCGACGGGGGATCCGCTATCCGACCACCGTCCCGTGGAGCAACGGAGAACCAGACAGACCCTGGAGAACGAACCAAAGGGAAACAGAGAGGGAAACATTCGCGTTAACACGTGCATGCACACGCGTTTACGAGGTGATGCGCGATGCGTGCGTGCACCGTCTGCATATTGCCCGGCTACGTCTACGCAGCCTTCAACCCTCTCGCGGAACCGCGGGGATGGATACGGGACGCCCATCGGGGGTGGTATTTTCTCCGCGAAAGAAAACGTGCACGTGCAACACGTCGCTCGATTCTGGGACGCCTCGCGTTATGAACCGAAAACCCGCTTTTTTTCCACGCATTCTCTTCCTCATTCTCTCAATTACTATACGCTCGATCGAGCTTACCCTCTTTTATCGAAATATCTTTGCGCGATGAAACGATGTATTCGTACCGAGTGTAACAGCACCTCGAAACGAGCCGGTATTTTTCCTTGAACTTTTGACAACAATTTTTTTTTTAGTGTCTATGTTTATTTATAACGGAGAAAATAACGTTAGTCTAGAATCATCTATAGTACACGTGGTAACCAGAGTAACGAGTCAGAAACGTATGAATCAATCGATTCACCGCGACGCGTTCAAGCTTTTATGTTCACGATACGGCAAATTGGCCATTTAATGAATTAATTGTTTCATCGGAGTAATAACACGTACGTTTTATGTGTATACATGACGAAATTACCGATTCGATCATTTTTGACATTCGGTTTCATCCATAGCCGGAATTATGCATGGCACAAAGTGCAATCAAATTTATATATTTCGAGAATTAAGAAATAAAATGTTGATACAGCTAATCAAAACAATTAGATAAATCGAAGCTACTCCGAACACTACTTCCCAAATTCCGACTTCGAAGACGCGCCGAAGATTAAATCCAAGTTAAACGCAGGCACTCGATCTCCGGGGGCAACCGCGGGTCAAACTTTAATTTCATTGAATCGGGCCGTTTAAAACGAACAGCTCTTCGCCCCAGTTCCTCCCGAGGACGAAGTTCTAGCTAATCCTGTTGCTTTTCTCTCGCGGGGACGTGATGTAATTTACACCGGCGCGCGTGTATGCTCGAGCATAAATTACCGCGTGTACTCGCTCGTTACGTCGGGTACCAGGGATAAGAGCTTGCGTAAGCTGAGACGCATTAAAGCGAGAACGAACGCGGGAGGCGTGCACTTCCGGCCCGGGTACGACGTTCCGAGGAACGCGCCCTCGCGACGCGCTCCTCCGGGTCAGGAATACGTCCGAACATCGACCTTCTTACGGTTAAACAACCGTGGAAGGATGCATCGTTGAGCGCGCGCTGATACTTCGTTGCCTGACGAGCTCGGTTTTCATAGTCGGTTAACTTTTAATTCGGCTATTCGTGCTACCCTCTGCCCACGGCTATCTTTGATTTTCGTAGGCTGAAAGAGGATCCAGAAGCATTGCATAGCTTTTTCTAATGCTTATTTCTGAACCCTCTTTTGCACGAACATTCGTTTATTATTTATTCGTTTGTCCTGGTATGGCGCAAATTTTTCTTGTGCACACTTTGAGAATATAAAAAATTGCTATAATCGATAATGCAACCAATCTTGAACGAGACCAAAATCGTCTGATACATTTAAATTGTCGCAGAGATATTTCGAGTGAGCTATTGTCGTTTTGTTAAAACTGAGAACTTCGGGGTCAAGAAACTGACCAGTTTGCCCGAAGATCGACGTCGATATTTTCGGATCGATCCTCGGTTTAGTTGAACGTTCGCGAAGTGAAACGGAGAACGGTGACCGTCACCGACGGGAATCGATAAATCAATCGCGAAACGATACACGCTGGAAAAACTGTATAGGTTGCAGACAGCTGACCGAACGCGTGAAAACAAAACGATGATGCGTCCTGGACAGACTCTCGATGGCTACTCGACGGGCTCCAGAGATTATCGAATACAAGATTAAATGATGCATCGAGCGGCGTCGACGCGGCTGAAAGCCAACGACGACGTTGCCTCGCGCCGCTTGCTAGTCGCCTCAACGACTCGTTTACTCGGTTCAAGGCTTATAATTACTCGGGCCGCAAAGTAGGTCGCTTTCTCCTCGACCACTTTGCGCCGCCGCGCAAAGACTCGTTCCTGCTCGGCTCGCGCAGCCTGTTTGCGATTCAGCCAAGATGACTCGCAAAAAAAGGAAACCTCCGGACGCCTAGCCGCGAGCAAAGAGATCCCAAAGACATCGGGATCATCGTTTTACGCGATTATCGACCATGACCAACTGCTCTCTTCGTTTTGCTTTCGAACGGGACCGAGAACGCGAAACGGGTTCCACCAGGGGACGCGATCTGTGTCGTATCTAGTATTCAGCCTCCGATTATGAGACTCGCTAACGGTATTTATTCGACTTTAATCGTTTCGGGACCAACGCGAAAAGACTCTTCAACCCTTTGCCCGGTTATGCAATTATTATGTACTCAAAATCCTAGTATTTTCAATTTCATTGGTAAAACGTATTTTTGGTAATACCTGGTCTTCTTAAGTGACAACGCGTCCGACAGTTGATTCGTCTATTCTCGCCCCCGTCGCTATTACGAGAAATTTCCAGTGGCAAGTCTTTTTATAGGAACTATGTCGCCGCCAGTATCAGAGGTACTATTATCGCTCGTGCAAATTTTCAATATAAAATTGTCTTTACCTTCGATCGTAGAAAAATTCGAAGCTGAAAATTAAGAAAACTGGAAAATTTACTTAGCTCGAAATGCATGTAAATATCGTAAACTAACGAGTTTTGTAATTGATCGGATCTACGGAACCGGTTCGAAGGCGAAGACGGAGACGGAGACAAGGAGGTTGGAGGACTGAATACCGAATTAGCGAGTCTTTTCCCCTCGTAATCGCGTAGAGGAGGCTGGGATATGCTGCAGTAGGCGATTCGAGGCGAAATAGAAAAAAAACCAAGCCGCTAATTGGCCAGTAATTTTTGCCAACCGCGATTCCCTGGCTCGGTGTGGTTGCGGCTCGGACGAGGATCCGGTAACGGTAGCGAACGGGTAATTACCTCGCTGATAATGCTAAACCCGCAGGAAAATTGCCCACCGGAAGATCCCAGCGCGCGCCGCTTTCCTGCCCGTCGTGTCCTGTATCCCGCGAACCTTTGCGTACACCCGCTCAAGATCTATCGCGCACCGGAGGAATATTTAGCCAGCTTAACCGGATCCAGTGGATAGGAACTCCCAGGTTCGTTCGCCGTTACTTCCGACGATAGCCGCCATTTAACGAACCGAGTCGACTATCAGCGACCGCGTTCCGAGCCAGTTAAACTCTGTTAAGGATTGCATTAACATCGAGTTAACGCAAGAGAGTCGAAGAATTAGAAAATAAACTATTGCTCGTTGAAAGGGACGATCCTGCGAGAGGTATTTTAATCGCCACGTGGAAATGTCTGACAAAGTCTAAACGAAGAAATTCAACCACGGACGTCTGGCAATGCCAGAGAGACGAATTTAACGTTGAATTTACATTTGAAACGAATCTTGTCTGCAGACCCACGTAACTGGAAAGCGATATGATAGTCCAATTTCCGTTCCACATAATTTTCGAGCAGAAACCCTAATATCCCACAATTTTACGCTTCGGGGAGGCGTTCAAAGGTCCAATTCGAAGGTAAAATATAACCGTTTTGGATTTCGATTAAAAAAAGAGCTCTATTAACGTTTACAAACGAATCTAAAGTTTGTGTTCGTTGTCGTGAATAAAATTTGCCCGACTCCGTTAGCAGGTCACTGAGTTATGTGTTTTATCCAAGTGGACCGCGGTCAGAAAAGTTCGAGGAACTCTGTTCCGGAGGCCAGTATCCTCGAAACTAAAGGACTTCCGTGTAACCTCCGCATACCCTGTGTGCAGGACGAACGCATCGGGGTCATACAAGTTAGCCAAATTAGGAAAACTCCCTAAATTTCGTGACTGGGCAATTTCTCTTTTCGCCCGCAGAATCAGATTACGGAACAGGAGTTTCCGAAAGAGTATTCAAACTCTACTAAAAGATAAAATCAATTCGTACGAACGGAAGAAACTTAGTTTAGAAAGAATACACTTCCAGAACAGAATGGATCGGCTTAACGGCGGTAAGATGTCTATGTTTCAGCCATGTATAATTAAATTTTTTCATGAGAGACAACGTGACAGTTCGAAGGTATAAGACTAACTTCTACAAGGTCGGTATGAAACTAACTGGCCGGTCGAGACACACGCTGTCAATCTTTCAAACAGAAGGACAAACCGTATAAATAGGAATTATGCTCATCGGATTTATAGTCTCTCTAATTCATTGCATATAGAAACATTGACTCCTCGGTTCAAACTGTAAGACGAAAATAAGTTTCACACTGGTGGAAGATTGAAAATAACGCTTCTATTTTCATAAATGTTTGTGAAAGCTGAAGTCAGAAATCGTTAGAGAAACTTCTTATTTCCATCTGCATTCCGTGTCATTCGTCTTGTTCAATCCCCCAAAAACCCTGATCTTCGCCCAGAGCCAACTTGGAGTTTCGAATAACACGTCACAAATCTGTGTCACGCTGCCTCCATCTTCGTATCCTACATTCGTCTCGTCATCCTCTATCCATTCCTCAGGAACTCCTCTCGTCCCAGTCTCTTGTAATCTTCCTCTTCGATTATTGCGACATTGTACACGTCCCCTGGCTTTCCTCTCCCGCCTCCTGCACGCGTGTCTAAAATTCTTGTCTCCGGTTCATATACAATGGTCGTAAATTTAATCACATCGCTCCCCTCTTCGGAATGTCTAACTTTAAGCTGCAATCTTTCGTATCACGCTAACTTTCATTCCACTCTCACGGTTATCTATTTCTACCGGATGAGAATTTCATTCCAAATTCCAGGCCCCGTTTGCCTATCTTTCTTCTTAATATCACAACTCCCGCTCCTCTGAAATTCGTGATCTCTCAACCTTCTTTGCCTTCAAACGCACGAACGATTCTTCTACTCGTCATTTTGTTCAACTTCTTTTCATATTTCCATCTTGCTTGATTCACTTGGCGTCTTGTTGTATTTTTTTTAAATTGTCAATAGACATGTTATATACCCTCTTTGATTACATTTAATCAAATCTCACGTTCCTCCCAGACGTTTAATCAAATTTCGCGTTCCTCCCATTAGGAATATGTACATAGTACCTGTGTCTCGTGATACGAGATTCATATCGACCTATGACTCTAGGGATCCGGTAAACCGAGTCATCTCCTTGACTAACATTTGCAGTCACAATGTTGACTTCTTCACAAGATCAATATATCGCGTGTTCTCGTACGCTCTATAACTACTTGTATAATTTAAACACTACTATAACGCAACTATTTTCCATATGCATTACATTTTCACAGATTCAATGTCAAACAATGTAGATATTTAAAAAAGTAGGGACTGTCGATCCTCATGAATTTCAATCTTATTAATAAATTCGTTCACAGAAGGGTACATTCTGAATGGAATGTCCCACCAAAATACGCCCCGTTACGAACGGAAGGGTTTTGAGGCCTGAAACCATCTCCATCGTGATCCTCTGAAGCACAAGTCCTAATCGTTTCCCCAACAACTATAGTATTTATGATTAAATAATAATCGTTAACAGGTGGCATAACCAATGAATCAGAGAATTCGTAACTCGCGAGCGTCGTTTAAATTCCACGCGGATAACGATCCGATCTATCAGAGCTCCTTTGACGAAGAAGCACTCCGACGAATGGTTGAAAACGGGCTCGTTGACGGATTCCAGCGTATGGAGATTCCCACTGGTCGCTGGTTACCGGATACACCTGTGCTCAGGTGTGTACGCACACGAGCGCACCCCAGGACGAAGGCACACCGGTTTACGTTCACCGCACACCTCGGCTAACCCGTGTGCCAATACGACCGCACTCCGCCACTGTAATTACACACTGCCGCTAACAGCTATTTCGCCCGTATTTCGACCGGTATTTATGCGCGCTAAATCATTCACGATCGAAGCCGTTTCCTAGGCACCCCCCCCCCCCCCCCTCGCCGGCTGGAAAACGAAAATAAGAGAGGGCCACACCCTTTGATCCCGCGGTGACTTTGATGTCCAGTTTCACGTCCAACGAAACGCGCGGTCACCGAAAGTGTTCCCCGGGTTTTAATTAATCGTCGAACGCGATATTCGACCGGACGATACGGTCGCCCGGGTTCGTTGATACTGTTGTGCTTTCAAACGAACGGTTAACTGTCACGCTCGCATCGATTTCGCCGTTTTTCCGATAACAAATATGGACAATAACGTCTTTCGAATCGTTACGAATTTTTACCGGATTTTTTCTGTGTTTATAACGCGATTCAATCCCGAACGAGTGACAGGAATACAGGGATTAAGAAAGGTCGACCGGCCATTTTCTAATTCTATCGAATTGGAATGCAAATCGTGATCGAGGAGAGTCGGATGCTACGTTACATAACTATTCGATGATAGAATTCGCATGAATCATAGGAGCGGCGGTTGTTACATTGTATCATCGACAAACGATGAACGGTCTTCGAGAGGACTAGTTATTATGTTGCTCTTCGAGATTCCTACGCGTTATAGGAGTTCTTGGAATTTCCTGGTGGAATAATTGGTACTTGTATGGATGCCAAGCATTCCCACAATTCGAGTTAAAGACAGTATTTGCAACGAGGAGGTTCGTCTTGGAAGATATTTGTACGAAACAATCGAATTTACAAGTCATCGCTGATTCAGCTTCCACTTTGGGTTTCAGTGAACACCGAGCTAACTTGTATATAAATTAAACAGTCTTTCAACCAAGCTCTTTGTTTGAACAAACGAAAGTTAATTTGTCTTAATTGCTCCCTATAATCGTAACCGATTAACGTTAAGGGGCGTGCTTCAATCGATCGAGTGCACGAATCCAGTTTCGTTCGAGATTTCCTAATGGACCCTTCAAATAAAGTACACCCCTCGACACCAAACAATTCTGGAGATCAACTAAATCAAATTAATTCTTATTTATTCCGCGATGATTGCAGTACTAAACGCAAGATTGGCAAAGATGCGACTGAGTGCAAATTTCTTTTCGATTCTACGGATCACGACAAATTGGATCTCGTTTTTGGGGGAATTACAGTCGCGGTTTTGCTTTTTACCAGAACTTTGGCCAGTTATTAAGCGTCTCGATTTCGTCTCTAATTGCTGCTAACGATGCACAGCTGGGAAGCGTTATCCTAAGTTTCCCGGTACAGTGAAACGAGGTTGGAGAACTGAAGCATTGGATGCAGGCTGGTCCCAATGGACGAAAGCGTCCTACCATGCCGGGGCACAACGAACGAATTACAGCGTGCAAACAGACGTTGCAGACTGTTGAGGATAGCTGAGTTCCGACGATTAAAGCCGAGACCCACGAACGGAGAATAAAGCCTACATGCTTTGCTATAGGGCTTCGTCGAGTACTCGAGACCAGTAACAATTCATACACAGTCAACTTCAACACGTTGCAAGCCGTACGATCGTTTATAGCTTCTCCTGTTTGTCGGTGTATATCACGGAGAACTTAATATTCCATAGACCGGAGGTTAAAAAGCCATCGAACGATTTCTGTCATAATTTGTATAAAAGAAGATATAGCGTCGCGATAGAGTCCCCTAGTTGAAACTTATGAAAAGGCTATTGACCGCGAAAGTGTTAATTTGACTTTCCAATAAAGCATGCATACATTAACATGCACGATGCTAGCCGGTTAACCTTCAACCGTTAGGTAAACTAATACTTGCTACACGTCAGAGAAGCCGGAAGGCAAACAGAATAGGAATATACACCTTATCCAGCTAAATATGCAACTGTGCATACTGTTGGATTAACTTACTTGGAAACTGTGAACTAGGAAATTAATTCGTTTGTCGTACGTTTAGAGATCTACTGCCTGCTTAGAGAACCTACTGACGATAACCTACGCACAATTTTAGATAAACGATGTCTATAATTGATCGCAATGGGGGAAGATTTAGAAGTCTGGGTCGTTTTCGACGCCACAAATCAAGGGTCAAAATGGAATTTGTAATTTTACGTCCCTCACTGATCGTTGGAACGTGTCATTAAGCCAATTTCACAACTTGTGTTAAAACCAGACACATAACGCATCATCCATGTTTCGTGGCAAACTGTATTATGACGCACTATAAACGATAACGTATTAATAAAGGTGGACAAGAAGAAATGAAAATATCCATATTGGTTTTTTTATCAATATCGTAACTGTGCTCAAGCTCTGTTATAACACTCTGTACACTGAATCGGTTAGACATTTGCACGATCCGTTATGATTACGATAAACGAAGAACATCGGGGCGTTTGATAGGAAAATGGTATCGACGAGGTAGCTGGCACGGAAATTTTCCCAAGCAGCCGACAAATTCGCGCGACTGAAACGCCCAGAGAATAATACGTCGTCGAGTATCGAAATCCAATAGCGGCCTGCGAGCAGCTCCATCCCCCGCGACCCAGTCCCATATATCTCAGAAAGAGCATTAATACTTCATCCGCCGTGTCGTTGGTCGATTTACGTACCGGAACTCGTCGAACTGATTTAAGTTTCAACATCGATTACCGACTCTCGCGCGTCGCCCGTAGCACGAAGACAGTCACGGATCCTCAAATGACGCTTTGAACAGATCAAAGTCTAAAAATATCCACATATTCGACCATGAGATGTAAACAAAGTTAAAATGGATAAATGTGTAATCGAAATTTTGAGTTACGATATTTTCTGTACCTTAGGAAGAAAATACCTATTTTCTGGTTTGAAAACAGCACGATATCCATGACTACGAAACACCGTGTGCATTCCCACCGCAGAACTCATCGCGAATTCTATCCCGTACGGGCGTACGTACACGAGTATCGACGGTAACCGGTACATCGAACGAGGTTACTTTATTTGACCGAATATCATCGAATGAAAGGAGTCATTAACTTTGCACATCGGCATCATAAATTCTCGGAACGGTCGCTCCGATATCAATTTAATTAACGAATGGCCGATCGGTCGATTTAATTCGACGCATTGCGCCGGCCCATTTAACGGGCAGTGCTCGAAATTTTCGCTCGAAAAGGACCAAATTACCGTGGCGACGCCGGAAAACACGTCGACCGCGTGTAATTCATTTTCTAACGTGCGTTTCCCGCGCCTCGCCGCGTGCAAACAAGCCACGTTTGCCCGTTTTCGGTCCATCGACGGGCACAATTCTTATTTACAGGAAATCGTCGTACCCAGAATCAAAATTGGAATTAAATATGTAACGCGTTTCACAGCTGGACGTCATATTAATGCCCTAGTGTAATATTTCGTATGCAAATATTAAAAGATAAATCGTTCGATCGTATTAATAATATATGCGTTTGTGAAAAATGAAATATTCATATTATTATATTAATTCGATACGATATATTCTATATACGTTTTGCATGTTTTCCATATCTGCATACGCCCTAAATCCGTAACATCCGGTCTGGTAATAAAATACGTTAATACAAATAAATAATGTTTAATCGCTGTTATGCATTAGTAAATTCTTCTTGGCCGTATTATCTTTGCAAATTTATTCGTGCCTACGAATTTTAAATACGACGCAAAATGAAATATTAATTTGTGTACTAGTGTTACTGATAGTAGGAAATATCGGGCAAAGTATCTTAAGTGATACGATTTTGGCAACTCTCCCCTAACTCCGTTACAGTTCCCCGAGTCCGGGGAAGAAACTCCGCTCGAGAATTAATTGTCAACCGTGCGAAGTTCACGCGGCTACAGCTTCCATAACCGAGACGCGAGAGTGACTTAAATCCAGCAGATTGGTTTCGCTCGCCTCGTCGAGTCTGGCAGCGATCCAACGACCAGGAGATTCCGTCGGTGCACGTAATGCGCACGTAGTGCCGCGAGGATACATACTCCTCGTGCCCGAGTTTTGCCTACACAGCGAGACCGAAACGGGCCACCGACTGTGCCTTCAAAACACTCCACGTCCCTTCGAACGTTTCGAGATGCTAATATCGAAAAGTTGCGATAAGCTTCTAACGACCGCGGAAAAATTTGCTACGTGCCAATGATCTCCATTTTGGTTGGATCAAGAAGAAGAGGATGGAAAATGCGTATATTAATTCTACCGAACCCAAAAACCTACAGTAATTAATTTAATCTAGCGACCTAATCGACCTTTGTTTTCTATCAGAGTGGTTAATATTTTAATACTGTTTAAAATCTTTTAACGACAGAACAAATTCCAGTGTAAATATCACTGTTCAGTTTTCTATTGAACGCGTCTAATAATGACTGACACGTGCCTTTGATTCTGTACAGTATTCGATCATACGCTATGGAACGACGCGGAAATATTTCCCATTTTCTATTATCCTCTCAATGTTCTCAAACTAATTTACAACACGCCGCACCGCGGCGACTCAAACTTTCCTAAAAAATACTCGCCTCTGGTAGCGCGGTGGCCAATAACACGGGAATAATAAAAGTGACAGAGTGAATGTCCCCGGCGCTTTATAGCGTCGCAGTCTCGTGCTTAATATCGTTAATGAACTCCGTTACAGCGACCTCGGAGTCGCCACAATGCCGCTGTACATCACCCCCAGCCTTTTTCGCCCTCAGAGTCTACCACCCCCGTCGATAATACCCCGGGTGAAAGCGACCACGGTAAAAAGATTACATCTGCATCGTGGCCAGGCTCTCTGTCGAATTCCTGTCAGCGATTACGGTCGTACAGCCCGAACGACAGAATTATTCAGAACGGATCCTGTCGTCGGGAACGATGAGCGAATCTCGTCTCGTTCTCGCCAGTTATCGAACGAAAGAACAGTCGCGACAAAAACTCGTCCATACAACGGCTGGAAATAGACAGCGTCGGGTCGATCCTTTATCAGGACACGTTGCTGCTCTCCTGATGAATTTATCGCGTGAAACCTTCGATAAAAGCTACCAAATTTTATTGTGCTTTTATTTTTAAATCAAACGAACAATTTATGATCCAGTTTTATCGTACACTAGTCGTATAATCAATAGGAATTGCTAAAACTTCTTTGGGTATATAACGTCAAAGTAAATGTTAAAATAAACATAGAAAATAACAGAAATTATAGTACCTGTTACATTCATACGATAGAGGATGAAAAGCCCTTTAAAATGAGCGTTTGTACAAGTTTGTAGCTTTATTAGTTCCGGAGATATGACAGTTTTTGTTTCAAGTCGATGCGGTGGCTAGTTCCGGAAATATAAGGGTTCGAAGTTTGTTTACGTTTCACTATCTACGTCGCGAGATCAATGAACTCACTACGGCCTTGCAAGGTCGTTGACCGCACGTGCCCGTAGTAAATAGTAAACGTGACGTCACTCGGTCACGTCCGTCACGACTCCCGTGCGAGAGAAGGAGGTCCGACGCGATAGATGGAGACAGAGATAGTGGAAATTTAAAAAATACCCTTTTAGATAAATTACGATATCTCGAAAACGGAAAGTCGGATCGACAAAATTCAAAAACCATTTTAAAGGGGAGGCTTTGCCGCCTCTAACAATGCCTCAATTATGGATAAAACACTAGTAGTTTCGAAACTACACGCGTCAAAAGTTTTTGTACTTTTAATACGCGTTGTTCGACTGTTCTAAGACGATGGAAACTGAAGATTCTCTGCTTTCATTTTTGCTATATACTGATTCATCAAATTAGACTCCATTCTGTCTATCGTTGTAAAATAGTACAAAGTGATCGGTAGAATCTACGCTCCAGCGAGCGTGACAAGTAGACGTAGTCGTAGATACAAGGCCTCTCCATTTTCATTTCCAGTTTGAAATCAGACTATGTCGACTGTCGGTTGAAACGACTTTATGGTCAGGTCCAAGCGTCCCAGTTAGCGAATTTATACGGCGATGTTGTTTCTAGCCGTTTTCTGTTTAATTCTCGTCGCAACGCGCAGTACACAACTTCGAAAATATATCGGATAGCATCTTTACGTGCGATACCGTCTCTTTCTTGTCGCGAGAAACAAGTCGAACGTTGAAAAATTCATGCTGCGATCTGTGGGAATCGTTCACCCGACGGTGGAACGAAATCGCGGCACGGAAATGAAAGTTATATTACGATGGAAGAATACGATACAGGATAGGTTCTGCATTTGCAACGCGAGAGGACACCGCGTTGTTTTGTTCTCATCGGATCACGCGCGATGTTGGATTTCCTGTCGACTTCGGGATTCCGTGTCGTGGCAATATCGATGTACCACGACGTCGAATTCGATTCTCCCGTCACTCGGGACTTGTCCTGGCGGTTGAAAAGCAACGAGGCTTCCGCGATACGTAAATTTTTCACGAAACCTTAGTTACACGCTCGCTGAGATCCGCAAACTTGACAGCGCGTTTCTATCTCGACCGCAAATGTAATTAGAGTGATCGAGCATTCGATTTAATCGCGGTCTGGGAAACCGGATCATCGTGTGTACATAGTTTCGCTATAAGTTCTGCTAGTGTTTAATGTATTGATCGAGCTAGTTTTCCAGAAACGTACGTCAACGCTCGACAATTTTTTGGAAGAGTCTGGCAGATAACGAGAGGTGATTCTACGTAAAAAAATAAGTGGAAATAAAAGAACAACATTTTTTTGTTCGAAGTTTTGTTTTCAAGAAAATTCATTGTGTATGCACGCAGTGGAATACGAGTCGTACTTCAGCGTAAGTAGAAATAGTAATTCATGGACAGACACGCCAGACGAAGAATATTCAATCGCACGTACGTCGGACAAATTTTCATATTAAGTTATCTTGGAAACGAAGCCTTAAACGAAAAAATTTTATTTCTTTTTTTGAATTATTTTTAAACATAGAATCACCCCCTAGGAATAAAAAAAATAAAGATTTTACTGAGAGATTTTAGGACGTTTCCTACCATTGGCTATTCATTTTTGCCAATATTTTAATTCCAGTTCCATTAAAATGGATATCGGTAACTTCGTCGTACGATACTCCCCACCAAATCATTACGGAGACAGGATGATGACCTCGGTGAACTCTATGAACCATCTCACGGGCTTTGTAAGAGCTACGAGCGTAAATTTTATCGTTTTATTTGTTAAATTTCTCTCCTATCGTAAAGACTTTCTCGTCTGTAAACAACATTTTGTTTTTCGTAGTCTTTTCCTGTAACCCTGGAACAAGTGTTTTGCTCGAACTCGCCGTATCTCTTTTAATTTTTCCGTCGTTAAATGACTTATAATAGATTGGGATAATATTGACGTACTTTTTAATTTATTTGGAATTAACAGTTTTAACGAGGAATAGTAAAATAACCCCTAGGAAAACTAGTTTGTATCTGTAATAAAATTTAACCAAGGCTGGAGTCACAATGACTCAACGGCGCATAGACAGGTCGTAGAATATGGAAGAATGGCTATTCGACCGTGGAAGAAGCAACTCCTAACTGATCGGACGACGCAATGGAAACTGCTATGGGTTAAGAAACGTGTCAAATGGACGGTAAAAAATTGGAGAAATTTGTAAGAAAAAGTGTCAATAAAACCCGACAAAGTACCATCATCGAATACCCTCAAAAGAAAATGTTTCGAGACTATATTTCATACGAGGGAACCACTAATACCTCTTGGAGGGATGATAAACGGAGGGGTTAAGAGCTTGGCCCATTTTTTTTGTTTTGTAGCGATTCCCAGAATATAAAAACTGCCTTTGGTTACACAACAATCGATTGGTACTTTGTCTCGGTTCCTCGACGAGAAGGTCAAAGGTGTGGAGTAACGAGGAACTGAAAGCATTTATAAAACACGCTCTCCGTTATAGGTAATGAAACGGTTACCTCACCTTCACCGCTAAATGCACCGCGAACGTGCATCCCGATGCAATCTCGTGCATCCTTTGCGAGGGAGACCTTGACACACTGACGGACGCCAGGCGAGAACCAGATGGATTCAGGTCGACCGCGCGTTGACAATGATCCTCGTTAAGAGAGAAACGTGATTACGAGCGATTGTCGGTGCATTCGGACCAATTATTTCCGAATCTGGCCGTTCGAGCGACGAGTTTCGTTTTGCCACGGACAAAATTCGCGACTGCTCGTTCAACGGAAATTAATACAGTCACTCGCAGTCAAAATCGTACAAAGCACGTTGCATTTAATTAACTTCTAGCTGTAACTACATTCGTTTTTCTTATATACCTCGAGTAAGTCGAAGTTTTCCACGCTGAAACAGAACTTCTTAACTCGATTTCTATTTCCCTTTAACTTTAACTCGCCGAGGCCCGATAAATATGCATAAGGGAACTTAATACGATAAAATTATAATACGAACATTTGTTAATCTTTGCAACGCCTTTCTGGGTAGCCATTTTGTCCGCATTAATTCTACATCGGCGCTAGTTGTCACGGAGCTCTGAGAACCAAGCAACTTTGTAATCTCCATGTTAGGTAATCTCCGACTCTGGTCGCGCGGGCCATTTTTATCGGGTTATTCACCTCGGGCTAAAGCCTCCACAAATTGTCGCGAGAAACGCGTAGCGTTGAAAGTAACGTCAATCCGACGCGCGGAAGCCTGACCACGTTCTACTGATCGTCGCTCCATCAGCTGCCTCTACGACGTATATGTACGTTCCCCCCTCGAGTGCCTTTTATCGTTCTCGAACAACGATTGGCTACAACTTACAACCTTTTCCTTTGCGCGAAATTCCACCCGTGATAAGAAAATCGAGAAAAGGGAGTGTTCTAGCATGAATTTTTGAAGAATCGATTTTTTTTATACTTAATTATTTTCAAAAACACGCTTTCAAAAATATATGCACAAGAACTTACGTTCGAATTGAGGCACAGAAATTATTGCTTTTATTTTTTAGAGAGAAAATTATTTATATTCGTCGGTAGAAGCACAATCGAGTACATGTACGTCGGATATAGCAACACAGTGAGTTTTAATTATTGAATAAAACCATTCCCGTCAAACATTTATAGAACTCGGATGAGAATATTTGTGGGCTACTTCGTATAATATTCCAAGTATTCGTAGTTAAGTATTCCGTTAAAATATCGTTGGTTCTTTATCGGTTGCGAGCTATTTATAAATGAACTACGTCTTGCTAATATTTAATTGCGGATTCTTAAACGTTGAGCCAAAAACATCGCGAGTTTCGAATAATTACAATAAAAATAAAACGCTGTGGTACTGTAATCTATATCTATTCTATTAATATTATAATGGGGTAAAATTTGTTTGTACGTTGTACACGCGATCTCCTAAACTACTGAACCGATTCGAAAAATTCAAATTGCAACAGAATTTCTTGGAAATTAAATTTACATCGAAAAAATATCGAAAGACGATTACAAATGACGTTAACTTATCTTCTCCGGTAAACAGGTTCATGAATATATTTGCTGATCGAACAAATGAGAAAAAAAGACTGACGTCGTTTAATTTACAAAACGAATCGATTTCAATGCAGATGATATCGAGTGATGCCGAAAAGAAGAAATGGATGCACCCCATGCAAAGGTCAGTTTGGCAATCGACGCGTTAAAGGGTTGAATCATAACAAACCTAAATCTCTATTCTCGAGATACCAAGTTAAAGACGTCGAATAAATTGCTCCGTGACACGTCGGACCAGCTGTCTATCGCGAAGAGACGAGAGGCTGGACGAAGATCAACCTTCAACGGGCGGAAAGAGTTTCGCAGACTAAACAAGATTGTGTATACCGAGTAAAGTATTTTAGTCCATTACACAGGATCGTCACGCTTACGTCCGCAGGCAAGGTGGTCGAAACGAGCGAGCCACGGAGTCGTGCGATCGGCTCGACCGCGGCGTATTTCCATGTAAATGTATGCGGCCTTGACATCCCGACCGACAGCCCAAGCCAGCCGACCGACCAGTATATCATATACTGACACGCTGGCTGTTTCATCGTCGCAATCGTTGCCAGTTTCGCAACCGACACCTCGCTGTTAACGTACCAACGTAACCCTGGCTTTCGATCAGTCCAGAGAAACAGATCTCGTATCATTTAGCGACACAGTCTCTCTTGGTCGGCCATGACGAATAAATTGACGAATTTATACGACGAAGCAGACGGTCGAGGCACGTGTCAAATCGGTCGATAGGTTAGCGACACGATCGTTCGAGACTTCGGTAAACCGAGACTTAATCCGACCAACAGCTAACGCGTTGGTTCTCGTAATTACGGAGACGTTTTATTTAGTATTATCGTTATTATCACGAGACTACGTGCCTTCTCTGCTTTCTGGGTTACGTGGGCGGGGTTTACGGGTCTCAACAAGTGTCCCCCCCAATGTTTAATACCCCTGTTTAGTACCTCTCTCACCGGTTAATAACAACACGTATGCAGCTGTACCTCGCGTATACTTGTTTTATCGTCACTTTTGTACGTCGATTTTCCTCTTTTCTGTTTTCCCTTTCGACGCAATAAAGACGTATTATTTCGACAAGCGTATTCCAATATTCTATACCAGTTCTTCGTATACTCTTTTTCACTTTGGCACAGGTGATATAGACACGAGTGGGAAATGTATACAGGTGCATTGGAGAAAAAGAGTACGTTTGTATAGTTTTGTATTTGTATTGTATATTTTCGTAGAATGTTGAATCGTAAACCGCTTCAGGAGGAACAGATCGCGTCGCGACGTCGATGGCGGATCGGGTGCAGTCCAGAGCTACGCACCCGGTAACCTTTGTAATCATGGGCTGGATTATTTATAGCGTCGCTACGATAATCGCGGGTCGAGCCAAAGCGATACGCGTGAACGTAAACTCGCGTTTTTAACGAGCGCCCGCGCGAGTTTATGCTTTTAATACGTTCCGCGCTGTATTTTTAGTCGAGCATGTTTTGATTGCTTGCAGTTCGCAGAATCGTCGCTTATGCACTTTCGACGTTGAATCCGAGCACCACCAATCCGTAAGAAAATAGTTTTACGACCGCGTAAATTTTGTTCTCGCGTCCCGTTGTCACCGGATTCGTCAAAATCACTCTTCGTTCGATTCCACTTGCTCCAAAGTAACGAATGAAATATCTAAAGTGTTGAGTTTTCGATGGCACTACTAGGTTTTTTACGTAAAGAAAAAAAATCAAATAGAAAAATAGATGTCGTTAAACCATACGAAATTTTTCTCTGTGTGTCTTCTCTATCTTCGTTTACAACAGAGCTATAACCTGGCCCAGTTACTAAAGTCACTCTGTATACGTAGAGACGTTAGCTGTGGTTGTACTGCCCTTTGTTTTACGTAGCATGACAATCGATTCCTAGTTCGATCGATATGTGGACTCACCACGCATCCGTACTAATAAAAAGGGTTTTCGTATTTCTTATTGCAACTGTTACCCCAATGACACGTCGATTTATTTACTTTATTTATTGCCTTTGTTGCAACTAGACGTAAGAGGCGAAGCTTGAAGCTACTGTAAAACCTATTTCTTATTTTTTTTTTAAAATACTTGTTTAGTCTGACACCGGGCTCCGCTCGCGTATCTTGTGAATAACAGAGCGACGTGCTCCAAGTTTTATGTACATATGCTCAACGATTGACGTTAACGCATTCTGGTTTAGTCACGAGATTTCTTGTGCCGTTACACACTTGGTGCTTTAAATAGAACTTGGAAGATATATTACCTGCTACCTATAATATTTCAAGATACTTGGAGACTGGCGAGGAAACCAATTATTCTTTCGATTTTACTTATTTACGATTAGTTATACGATCTCCATTATTATTTACAAGTGTTTATATAACACTCCCATGTATACAGTATAACCTCGATACTTGCACGGCAATTATGTCCACGGCATTGTGTTGACAAGTAGAAGGAATGGTTACTTAGCAACAAGTACCGTGTCATCCATGTGAGACAAAAGCAGATCCGGAGATTACACGAGAGGTCAAGCATTGGCCATATGTAGCGAGGATATATCATGTAGGACGGGGGTTCCCTCTCACTGGATTGGTTACCTCGATAATTGTACGAATATTGAAACCCGTAGGAATTTTATATTATATCGCATAGACAGTACAATTCAAGAGCAAACGATGGACTTGAAGAAAAACAAATGGAAAAACTGAAGAATTAAATTTGTATCCTTAACCCTACGACACCATATGACGTTCGAATTAATGATATGAGGGTGAAAAACTAATCCGAAATGTGAAAATTGCTCCAAAAAAATTAAAAAAAAATCGCGCCTATATATTAAACGCAACAATCACAATTCCACAGAAACGAGACTTAAATCACCTGTTTCGAGCGAAAGGACACATGACAAATGTTTGGTACTATAGGTCTCTCTACTTTCCCCTCGCATTATTCTCCGGTTCATTGTGCTCTGACCGCAACGACCCTCCACCGAGTACCCTCCTGAGAATATCCTTTAAAACCAGACGCAACTTCATAGTACGGTTCAGCTTTTCAGAAAGAATCAGGAAACACAAGTCGTTTACGAGTCCAGCGTGCTTTCCATCGGCCAACGTTCCAAGATTCGTTTCTCGAGTCCGGTGGAAGCCACGGACGCGACGATTTATCATACTACGACTCGACGCACAAAATGCAACGATAGTTACACCAACTTGTACGTTGTTTTTCACAGTAACGACCTGTCGTCCAATAAATCTTGCCAAAAAGTAGTACAACCGGTCGTAAGAAGAAATACTTTCGCGTTTGCACGTCCGTTTCGAGGCTGAAATCATACAGTGCATCTATCCAACTGACCTCCGAGCAACCCCATACGTTCCAACCTGTCGTTCATCAAACTTTCAGTGTACCAGAGTTTATGGCAGCGTCGTACCGCCATTGCGCACACTTCACAATTAACGTTCGAACAGTCGTATCCGCGACAGTTGTACAAATTATTGCACGAGAAACGTTACGTATACGACCTCTATAAAACGCTCGGAATAATAGGTAATCAATAAGACCAGCGTATAACAATTTATTCAAGACGTTCGTTCCATCGAGCAGCTAAATTTTCATTTGTTCTTTGTAGAATATTCCATTCTATTATTAAAACGTTAAGATTTACTCAACAAGTTGGCTGTCACGGTGATTACCGTTCAATTTGAAAATTTCTCTAATACGCGTCTGTTCGTGAATCACTGTTTCTACTTACGCTGAACTCGTACTCTGTTGCACGCATACAGTACAAACTTTCAAAGTCGGTCATGTTTGCTATAAGATAACAAGTCTATCGTTCAACTATTAAATATATTTTGTTACACAACAATTTGAACAAATGTTCGAGTGACATCAGCGAGTCTATCTTTTAATCGACGTTCGAAATTTGTATCTAGATAAGAATTTTGCCCATCGAGGTTTGATCGTCGATAGTTGCACGCAAGTATAGTCGACGCGTCTTCGCAAATAGACTTAGCAAATCGATCTGCAGAGAACGAAGCCAAACATTCTTGAAACTAAACACCTACAACAGCCTACGAGTACTGATGAAGTCCTAACAGGTCCCGAGCGAACGCGTTATCGTTGTCATTCGTTTAAGAAGCCCTTAATTACTACGAACCGTCTACGCTTACACCGTTCGAACTTCGTCGATCACAGCTAATCGGTTCTCTTCATTAGTCCCTCGGCGTTTCTTAATCGACCGACGGAAGTGTGTCGTCGGTGAGGGTCGAGCGACCGTTTCGACACGCGGTACGCGACCAGCTTATCGAGCATCGTGTATACAGGTTGTATCATAACACGCGAGAAACCCATCTACGACGAATCGAAGACTCAAAAACGACGAATAAAGTTGGTATAAAATAAAACAAAATAAACAGAGGCAAACTATCAGGAAAGTGTAATGGGCACCTATTTGATCTTGTTCCCGAGTTATAAGCGTTTTTATTCATACTCTGCTGACATACAACAGGCGTGAAACAGTCAATTATCGTAATGCTCGCTGTTGGATCGAAGAAAATCCATGTGATATTGTTCGATCAAGGTCTTTACAACGGCGTAAATGTGGAGGAAGGAATAATTGATGATAATATAATCGAACCTGTTTTCCTCGAAGGTAAGATCTAACAGATTACTCTTACATCAATTTATTGAGTAATCAATTGCATAAGTTATCGATGGAGCAATTATCTGCGAGCATAGTGTCTCTGGAAGGGGACTAAGTGCCTAAGTGAGTTTCGAACGAAGTAAACTTGCAGGAGCTATTCCTCACCGTATAGTCTGCTGTGTCATCCAAAACAGGAAGACTTTGACACGGTGCAGTACAAATGTATGCCAATAGAAACAAGAAAAAGCCTCGATTCGCAGAAAGTTGTCGGATCGGCTAGACATAATCTCTCAGTTGAAATAGTAAACGAGGAAAAATAGTTATCCGTGTTATCCGAGCTGTCTCTACTCAAAGTTCCACCGTAGAAACTTAATCTGTGTTTTAAGAAAAGATCATAAAAACCTCTGACGATAAAAAGGAGATATAAATCACTTTGTAGGCCAGTGCAGGTCTCAAAAGCCTTATTTGTACGACGTTTTCGAGGTTTTGAGGCCACCGTGCGATGGCTGCCACGCGTTCTGATGCAGCCTGTACATGTTCGTGCACACACGCGTCTACCGATCAGCTAACGACTCTCGTTTCGTACAATGTAACGAAGCTGCGTGTGCCGATAACGAATCGAGCAGTGACGTAATTTCGCCCGGGGAACAGGAGGCTCCGCGGGCGTCGCGGCGATATCCGGGCGGGCCGCGAGGAAGCACGACGAAAACGACGCCACCGACGAGAGAACGTCGCTCGGATTGCCAAGCGTGGATTTATGTTCCCTCCGGAGGATTCTAATCTGATCCTTTTTTCGTGCCGCTATATCGAGCGCCGCTGCGGCAACACCGACTGCCGTTGCTTCGTCAGCCGTTCGAGAGGAGGGCAAAGATGCCCATACGTACGCGGGAATGAGAAAGAAAGAGGTCGTACAAAATGTACGAGGAAGGCGATCCATGGAGATAGAGAGGAAAAAAGATGGACGAAAGCGCGAGAAACGAAGAGGGGACGAGGATGGAGGCAAAGACGGTCGTCTCTGGCACCGGATCTACCTGCAGATTATGGCCGACTGTACTCATGGTCAACCAGAAACGCAGCGGCTCTCTCTTCGGTCGGTCGTCCCGTTTCCACTTCTCGGCGACTCGATGGCGTCTCGCTCGATCCCTCCAAGACGATCCAAAAAAAGGAGCGGGCCGTCGAAACCAGGGAACGACCGATGATGCGGCGGAGAAAGAACAGACCGGACCCGAGACGGACCAAATTTTTATCTGGATAGAAATTTCGGTGAACTCAAAAATCAACGATCGTCCCTTGTTTCTAGAATCGTTCTGTATTTAGGAAATTTTACCTCGCTCTCGCTGAAACCGGACGACGTTCTCTTCCTAAGCGGTTCATGATTTATGCGCGTCGATTACGAAACGCGGCCATTGCTACGGAGATACACGGCGATCTCAATGTCTCTGTAAAGCGTCTGCGGAATATCCAGGAACCAGGATACGGAGGAACGCGGCGCCAACGGGTCGAGAACCCGAGAGTTTCTCGCTTGGAGCTCGTTTAAACCTACGTCCCGAAGATAAGACGTTTATTCGATGGCAGGAATGTATCGACAGATAAGATAGGCAGATAAGTCCTGTGGTACGGGGCACCGATAAATCCGATCGAACTGCCTCGGGATTACAGTCAAATTAATAAAACCGCGATCGCTAATGGAACGAGTATCGCCAAGTTCGAGATTCGATTCCTTCTTGTCCAGGGAGCTACAGGATATGCAAATGTATCGGGGCATGGCTGTGATTTAAGTGAGCAATCTCGAGGGACTGAATTCGCTAACTTCGATCCGACCGCTTTGAGCATGCGAAATGCGAATCGGAGCATCGGTGAAACGTTGTTGCTCCGGGTATACGTAGCCGCTGCGTTAACGATCGGTAACCGACACTACCGAAGTCCAAGTTTAAACCAGAAATGGCCAACATTGTAACGGAATAATAGATAACCAATAAGACCAGCGTGCAGCAAAACTCGATCCACCTGAACTCGTCCAAGGACAATGGGAGTTCTCTGATTCTCTTCGGTATCGATTTTTCGTTCAATTAACCCGGAGTTCGCGTTCGAATAAATGGGATTCGATCATAGAGGAGTTCCGATACATTGAATTCTACCGTGTAGCAAATTATTCGTGTCGTTTGGTCGATCGAATCGTTATCGTTAATGGAAAAACGAGGGACTCGCGATCGAGAGTAAATCTGTTTACCTTCTTTGCGAGAATCGAGAATTCCTGGTACGAAGATCAACGACATCCTCGACCGTCATCGAGACGAGGAACGAGAATCCACGGCGCGCGACAGGGAGACGGCCGAGAACACGTGCAGCGGATAAAAGCATTATCTCTGTCGGTTGCCACTTAAGTTTCACCGGCGAGTGGGTAGACGCAGGGGACAATAGAACGAGGAACGCGGAGAAAAGAAGGGACCGAAGGCGAAGAGGACCGCGAGGAGCATCGAAGAGCTCGCAGGACGAGGAACGCGAGCCTGTGACAAAGGGAAACGGAAGGTAGGACGAAGAAAGGTAGAGTGAGGCGTTCTGTGCAATCCCCGAGACTAATGCTGGACTCGGGCCAACGGCAGCATCCGCTCCACAAATGTCGCTAAATATATACCTAAGCTAACCGCGTCTAAACGGGCCACGAAACTTGGCCGATAGCGCGATACAGCGATCGTGACAGAGACGGAGGGAGGAAGCGAATAAGGGAAGACAGAAAGGAGATACGCGTGGAGGAACTAATAGAGAGAACCGGGGGAGGGGACGAGGGTGAAAGCAGGATAGGCGGAACAAGGTGGAGCACACGGACGAGGAACAATGAGTGACCCACATATACGAGGGCAAATAACAACCGTGGTAAAGTAACGAGAGATAATGTGCTTCCATTATCGTCGGCCGATAACTCGAGTCGACGACACCGTGTATACGCGTGAGCGCGAGCACGAGCCACCCGCATACCGTGCTGGGACAGAACGCTATTGATTCGAGTTTAGCGAGACGACACGATATTCCGATCTGAAAACCGTTCCCATCGACGCGAGTCAATTTCACGGCGCGCGCCGTCAACCAGTTCCGTGGAAACACGCGATCGAAGCGAATTAACGCGCAACGGAAGGCTGATTGGTCGGGAAAGTGGCAACTCCCGAAGGCAGCTACCGCGCCGTTTCGCGCTACTTTCGATCGCGATAACATCGACACCGTCGAGGCCTCCCGAAAGACTTCCGCTAAGCCAGGCTTTATTTAGAAAAAAAAATGTTAAAGATATTCATACTTTGGTCGCGTAATTAAGCGGGGAGATTAAAACCATACAAGTAGCCTTGCCGTCACGAATTTTCTACGTTACTGTCCAATGCGTGCACACTTATCGCGTTACATCCCTTAATACCAGAGTTTGACGCCCCTTCGTGCGACTAAGTATGCTTAACCCATCAAGACCTGCTCTGCGACGAGAATCTATTAACCCATTGTACGAAAACAATATCCTTGTCGTCAAACTTACTTTTAAATACAAATATTTCTACATGCTGAAGCAACTAAAAATGTCCTGTAAACAAACATCCTACGTACTTTACTATTTAGGAGTATCAATATCAAGATTGTAAAGGGTTTACCGAACGTCACGTGTCAAGTAAATTTGCAAAGTCGTGTCGGTCTTCGTTCGATCGTTTCCAGTAACCGTGAAAGAAGTAGCGGAAGGAAAACAATGTAGACCGGTGTATAAACGTCTGAACGTGGTGGTCGCCCGTCGAGAAATTGGAGGATCGCGTCAGTTTGGCCGTCAGCGCGACGATCGATTTCCAATGTCGAACAGCGACCCTCGCCTTAACGTCATTTCCGCCGGAAGCTACGATCCTGGGCGTCGAGAAGTGGTACGTACGACTACTTGGCAATCCTCTTCCAAGACCTTGAACTCCTCGACTCGGCGATTACGAAGTCGTCGAGCCGATAAGAGAGTTACCGACTACATTTCTGCGCGGATATCGTTCGTTTCAATTTTCAGCGCACGTCCTACCCGCCGTTGGCCGGCGATCGTGAATCGCGTTTGGCGACTCGGAAAATCCTATTTTTTTTCCCTTGCATTGTTCGCTAAGTGCGCGGGAACGTTGCGCGGCCTCTCAATTTCAAGCGAATAAGCGTTACGATTCTCACGGGATTACGCCCCCCTCCCTCCCCCCGAGGGGGGAACTTTTCATCGCGAGAATGATCCACGAGCAATTCCTGTAAAACCGCAGATGCAGTTTACTGCGTTGCTCCATGGCAATTTCGTCGTCCGCTTCGTACGTTGCCACCGAAACGTCTAAGAAGCTCTCGCGAATATTACGGAGTCACGTGTCGACCATTTGCATTTGACAATTATTTCGCAGCAGAGTTTACGAAAAATAAAACTGTGGAAATTAAATTATAAATATTAATCGAGTCAAGTTGCAACGAATCTTCGAACGACCATCGACCGCGTGGGAATAAAAATGTTTAAATCACATCGTGCACGGAGGATTAATGTTCTACGGGCACAAATGCGTTCGTTCGTGTTCGCGAATGCCCGAGGAAGAAATGCATGCACCGGTCGGCCACTGTTTGAAACCGTGAAGGAACGCGTTGGGGCACGTTGGTGTGCAACACCTGCTGCGTGCTTGTGCTAACAGTGGAGCGTAACTGCGATGTCACGAACATCCTACCTCTACCATAAATTTATGCTGCATAACCGCGTGGATGATGCAGGCCGAGTTACGTCAAGATGATGAAAATATCGAACTTCTGTGAAGCGATTCGAATAGAAGCACCGACAGTAGGCAAATTTAACCGTGAAACGCTACAGAGAGGTATTGCATGCCCCATTTAATTTTGTCAACTTACATTATCTACGCTAAAGTAGCCAATGGAAGGAAAGGAAAATGAAATTGCTTGCAGCGCGCAAAAATGGGGAAAGGGCGTTCGAAATGTGCGCGAGCGAAAGACGTACTGGGAGTTCCAAAGGGTGAAAGACGGGCCATCGCTTTGAAGGGGCGGCGGCGGTCGTTAACGGAAACAGAGGAGGGCGGTAATGGACGACGAAGCGCGAGTGTGCTGGGTAACACTAGTTAGTGCAAAGCAATGAAGTGCAATGCAAAGCTACAAGGGACCGCACGGCGTAACGAAGAGCACGGTAAAGTAGACAAGTGCTGTATAAATGCAAGTCGATGCAACCGAATACGTGCACCCCGAGGGAGTCTCTTCGGGCGAAACTTGCACGGTTTTATAAGAAAATAACGAGCCGAGTTCAGCCGAAAATACAATATTAAAAAGATATTCGTACCCAGAAAATAAAACGTTTATACAAAAAATCGTTCCTCTCGTTTCTACATATTCCAGACACTGTTTAATACCATTACTTTCATTAAATCGTAATGAACTTTTGCGAACGATACCAATAAATTAAACATTTCAATTTGAATCGACTTTAGTTTACCACTTGTTCAATTTATTTTAATGGAGATATCGTTCAATGTGGATTAAATTATGGCGGATTGCTTACAGCGTATTTTCCACATTAATTTGTTCGAACGAAGAGATAATTCCAGGTTCTAATTGGTCAAGGCTTGTTATGTTTTCGGAATAAACTATTTCTTTCGCGTTCCCCTTCGGATGAAAATCAAGAGGCGTTATATCCGGCGACCGTGGAGGCCGAGCCACTATGTAAAAACAATCACGGTTGTCTGTAATGAAATCAGTGGCGCCAGTCATCAATTAGGCGCACGTGTATAAGGTTGATTCTCAAATCTATTTTTCTTGTAATGATACGTTCAAAAGTCACAAATCTAAACGTTAGAATATTTTCGTTAGCCATTGTAAATAATGACGGTTACTCACGCGTTCTTTTTGTGGTGCAGTTCCTTGTCGCGAACTAGCGTTAGAGAATCGTAACGGTCCGAGCACGAAACGATTGAAATCACAGGTGAAACTGGCGACCAGCAGGAAGTCGCGCGAAAACAATGGAGACCGGTGGAACGAACGCGGAAAAGGGAGATGTAAACAAGCAAAGGATGGCACAAGCTGGCAGGGAACGAACCAACTGGGGAGGATAGCCAGCCAGAACACAGGGCCAAGCGCGATGCAACCGGCAGGCTAGCGATACTCGCTCCAATTCCCGCCTCAAATAAGCTATTAATATCGTGGGCTCGTCGCAAATCAAGCCGGACGTAAAGTATGCCTGGAATGGTTGGCTGATTCTCTCCGCCTTCCCGTTCTCCAGCCTCGGCGCGAATGCTCCCACACTCGGCCCAGTCAGTTAGCTACGGCCATTCTTACAAATTTTCTATCCCTCCAACGTACATGCGAGTTTCTAAACATTCAAAGACCTTCCCAATCGTTTTCGATTGTTCGATTTTTCATTAAACGTGAGGATCAAGAAGAACAGAAGCTGTATTGAAACGTTCGCCCAACATTGTATTAATAATATAATGTAGCATATCCCATACACGATCGCATTACATATATTGGTTATCCCCCTGTATCACTGAGAACACAACGTCAAGAGAATACACTGTTTCTTGACAAAGGACATTGTCGAGTGATTGTACTGCATCCTTTGTTAACTGTCTTTTGTCTGTAACATTTGCTTCCCAAGATAAGATGTGTAACAGAAGACACAGTACTGGGACAAAAGCTTCTACCTTTGAGCTTACGAAGAACTGTTCTACGACTACGTTGGCTGTTGCAAATTGAGATACGCGAATCTACGACAGCCCGGTAACGATAATTAATCTCTGTGTAAATTGAAGATTATAACAATCGCCTGGATAGTCGAACCGAAGATCTAACGCAAAAGAGGAAAGCTTTTGTGTGTACAGAGTCAACCGTTGCTCGTAAGATTTCGCTAGAGTCGGATAAAAATTATCTGGTCTAGATAGGAAATTTTATCTAAGGGCGACAGATTAGATATTAAATTCGACTAAAAATCTTGAATCACCTACGCGAATCGACAAGAGCGTCTTCGTGTCTCTTTCTCTAACCTGCTGGGTTCTCAAGGTGCCACCCACGAGCGAAACGAACCAAGTTTATGCCGGCGGCTGTGTGCCACAGACCCGCTGGCTGACCAGTTCGTGGACGAGCACCGGCTTCGCTTTATGATTTGTCGTTACGACCGACTTCTGCCGAGTTCCGTTTCTCCATCTATGGGCTGGTCGGCCGACGGACTGGTCGAACTTCTTCGCCGTTCCTTCGACACGGCTGCCTGCTGCCTGCCTCGCAACTTTTCACCGTGAAATTGCGCTCGCTCGCGTCGACGAACTCCGTCGCGATGGAATCTCGCCATAACAGTACTCTTTCCTTCTCTCCACGCGCGATAAGTTCGTCTGGCAAGCAAACACCTATCGAGACAAGAGCCTCCGGCCAAAATTCTTATCTAAACATTCGAATAAACGAGTGTTAAACGGTGATCCCCGAGGACCGACGCTAAACTTTCTAAAACGCCTGAAAGCTAGCCAAAACACAACTCTTCGCAGCGACAGATATTGCTTGTTTGGAACGCAGTATCATCAAATGATACTTTAAATATTCCTATTTTCGTGCATTCTGAAATACTCTTTTAAAATTGAAAGTGATTCTTTTAAGACTAATTAATGAGACGCTGATGTTGATATCACACTTTCATATGATCAACAATTATATGTACCAGTTCATCTATAATTTTTATACAAATTCTAACGCACGGATGGACGATACTGTTTATAATGGCGTGACGGTATTGTGCCAGGAGACGAATAATCGTCGTTGGGGAAACAATTTCACGCGGAAGGAATCGAGGAAGCGTTTCGACGACGGCGTATCTGGCATTGACGCGTTTACCCGGAGCGAAGCGAATTACGCGAATGAGACGAAATCAATGTTTGGCCCGGCAAGAACGGAGTATCTATCGATTTCCGTAGCACGCGACGGATTCGCGTCTAAAAGGGCCGACGCGGATTGGCCGCGTTCCAACGATTTCTCGGCACGATTCGTACGGTGATTCGCCCGTCCGTGATACACACAGAACGCTTTTGATACGTGTCCCAACTAATGTTAGCATTACCGGGAACACGGGTATCGCGAAAATAACGGACGTGATACGAATTCCGTGCACGCGGCCCACGCCGAGCAAATTTCCACGCGGATCCACGGAAATCTCTGCGGATCGTTAATACTTCATTCAGAAATTTTTCACGGTTAAGTTGTGTACTGGATTCTCGGACAAATCTCCGCTTTCGTTACACGAGAAAGTCGTATCGTACGAAGTTTCACTTCAAACTTCACTTCCAAAGTATCGCGTACACGACAATTTGTATCTAACGAAATGTGTTTGAATAGAGGGTGTTTATCGTCACGATTTCCCGACGAAAAACTAATCTGATGGAAAAATGTTTCTAACGAAAGTTGTTGGGTACGTCCATAACAATAAATTGCAATAGTATAAATTTCTAAAAAAAATTTTGATTCGAAAAAATTGAGGCCAAACACGAGTTCAACTTTTTACTATACATTACTCTGTTTAGACGCTTGGTCGAAGCGTTATTAATAATAATGCAAAATAAAAATCGTTACGTTTGCGATCCCTGTTCGGCTACGAGAATAATCTGCGAAGGGTTTACGATTGAAACGGAGGTTTCGTGTCTTATATGCACAGGTGACGTTGCGATAAGGAAACACGACTCGTACCGGGGGCACCGACGAGTGTTTAGGATCGTTTCGCGATAGAGTATAGCTATGGCTTCTTTCCGCGTTATTACACGAGAAGCCGGTAGTTCGTAACGGTTACGACACTCGACTGCCGTGCCATTTACACTCGGCAGTGAATTCACAGTGCAAAAAATTCTGTACCGAGCACTGTTCAAATAATTGCTGAGGGGTTGTTCGGGTCAAATTGACCTCAATCGCGAAACATTATAATATTTATGATTTTGAAAGACTCTAATAAATAACGTCAGCGGAACAAAGGAATTTTCACAATCTTCTAGATGCACATATGTAGTCCCTTAAAGCGTTCGCGAGTCCGATGATTCATCATCGACGAGCAGAAACATTACTATGGCCGTCGATGATGTAAGCCGGTTGCTTTATTTGGACCTCGTCGATAATTAGCTTCGGTGAAGGATTTTTTCGAAATTTCAAAGTTCCCGCGCACGATACAGCTGCACGTTTTCTCTAGCGTGTCGATTACTGATACGGTTATCTTAAATTGTCGAAAATCCACGACGGGATGGAACTATAGCGACTTGATTCCCTCTCGTTCGATACGCGATAGAACAGATTTATCAGCGCCGAAAGCGGATCGAAAGTTTTATCATCCCGACCGGCCGTGCCAAGAATTCGAGCCGCGATGACGCCGCGCTAAGAATAAATCGCGCGGACTAATGACCCTGATCGAGCGAGCTGCGCGAGGGATCGCGAAATCGAGCGAATCGGTTAATTGTCGCGCAATAGCCATCAGCGGATGCGCAAAACTCGCGTCTGGGTACTAAATTTCGGACAACGAGCAAAAGATAAACAAAATTTAATCCGTTACTTGTTCGACGAAAGTTACGAGCAAATTATATTTCGTATCGAACGAGCAACGGCTTATCTGAATAACCGTTGAATCGAATAAACATTGCGAACAAATAGCTGTACAGTTTCTTACTTATGTTCTATTATTCCAATAAAATCCTGCCCATCTCTGATAACCATGAAGAACGAACGGGAGAAAGGACTTCGAAACACGCAGGGAGCCTTTTCAGGCAACGTCGAGGAGATACTTGCATACGATAAATGGAAGTACAGTACAAACAAATGTTAAAGCTTATATGGAAGTGACTTAAGAAGAAAAAAACGGAACTGATAACGCAATTGTATCGTATTATCCAATGTATTTTATCTGCAAAGAGTCTCCACCTGTTCATTATCATAGTGTCAACGTATTCTTGGAGTCTTTAAGGGCAGGTTCTAATCTTTGAACACTTTTTCAACTTCTGAATTTTAAAACTGAGATTTTTCGAGGAGATTCAATTTAGGGATACCGAAAATGGAGGAACTTTTAAAATGATCAGAAGATTGTTAGGCTTCTTTTCATGAAGCTAGAATAGAAAAGTATATCGTTTGGTGTATACAGGCGATGTACACGAAGGGTTAAGATTTTTTCGAAGCACCCTGTATACCATCCAAGCGGGCAGGATGCAAGAGAGAAAGGACGCGGAGGCGGAGGAGGCGGTGTGCCAGAGGCTCGTTCGAGCGGAGAACACGACGAGACCGAAACACATGTACGAGATTCAACCTTCCGAGAAGCCCTCCCCGAGAGGCCTTTCCGGTGTAAACGCCGTGATAAAAGATCCCGAGAAATTTCGCCGTGCAGAAGAAGCCGAACCAGCGCGTGGAAGCCTCCGTCGAACGCGCAGAAATTAACCTGCCCGGGAGGCTGGCTGAAATACTCGATTGAGTTTAAAGCGTAGAATTAGGTAAACGTACCGATAACCGACACGTTAAATATAATCAGTGTTCTACCTTCAATGATATTACATTGGCCAAAATAATATTGTGGAACTGAATCGAGAATAATTTGCAATCTTACGTTTGGTAAGAGCTGATTTTCAATATTTTTGAAACGCCCTGTATATTAAATATAAAGCGGTAACTGTGAAATAAGTGCAAATATAACACCGCTCTTCAAACTCTTCCGCTAAAACTCTCTTTAAACGATCGCTATAAAACTCTCTAGTTAATCGCTCTTCACTCGCCGACTCTCAAACTCTGACTGCGCTCTTCGATCGCTTCTAGTTCATTCATACCGACACACGTACGCCTACACGAACACACTCGTCGAAAACTCCACGTGGCTTTGGTTAACTCTCTTTCGACACCAAAGAAGGAACATTATCGCGTTCTAATAAACTTATAAAAATGCTGGCAACGTTGTTGCAGAACTTTTCAAATTGTTCCGTCTTTAATAAACTAAAACTTCTAACAGAAAATATCAATGGTAAACAAAATTGATCTTTTTAAAAATTTGATGTCATCAATGCCCCATATTTTATGATTTTTTGATAAACAACTTCTGAGTCAACAAATGCAAAACGATCGAATGTCAAATTTTTTTCGTTGGCAATACTTTATCTTCGTTATATTTTTAACTGCCAGGAAAGCAAAAGTTCTTGTTAACAAAAACAGAAATTAATATAAATAGACTGCAGAAATATCACTTTCTTGCTGACAGTATTCCAGTGGAAAAACAGACAACTTCCTCGTCAGAAAGAAAACACGTAAAAACAATAGAATGCTATCAATCGATAAATTCGTATCTTCCATATTTGACTGCTCCGTAATTTACAGTCGCTTATGCGAGGTTATAATTAATTATCAAACCCTTCCCCCGGATGAACTTACCAATTCATATTTCGTGTGGGCGCGCGTAACTAATTTAAGCCGCGATTATTAATGGTCCAGCGAAACACAATGTAATATTAACAACATTGATTCTACACAGAGTCAATGTACAGTATGCACGATCGTTTGCAACAATTGTAAATAAAGAGTAACAATAATCGCGTTAAACGGTCGAAAACGATCAGAAGGGGAACAAATTAAATCCTCTCCAACAAAGAAAAAAATAAATGAAACTTCCTCGAGTATTTACAGCAATTAATCACTGATTTAATTTTGACCTGTAGAATCACTTAAAAGGATTACGAATAGCAGTCGAACGCCCTGTATACTAAAACTTCGATTACTTGCTGCAGGAAAGGACTAAAAAGTACTGCCAGCGATCGAGGTTCGTGCAATAATTAAGATAACCAATCCAATGAGAAGGAGTCCCACTTACACAGCAAATCTCCACTATCTATGGTTACTACTACAAGTTACTTTCCTCTGCAACTTCGCTGGTTGCTAAATGATCGTCCCTGCCACTTAGAATAACGGTAGAAACACTTACCCAATATCGTTCAGCACGAATTATTTACTGTATTTGGTGTATACGTACCTGCAACAAAATTAAACAATATAATTAGATAATTGTATGTTTTAAAAGCGACAAGATAAAAAGTTAACACTTATAAGGAAGTACACGTCTTGAATAGAATTTAAAATCTCTGATCTAAACATTTCGAACGACCTAACCGACGATTCTGTCATAAAAAGTACCTTATCGTCTGGCGGGGGGGAATTACAACGAGGTCGAAAGGTCTGTGACGTGGAAGCAAAGCTGTCGGGCGCGAAAGACAAGAGGTTTTACGGAGCTAAGAGGATACAATAGACCGAGGTTAGAGCCATTCCACGTCGAATCTCGCAACAATGGACGCAAAGATCTTCTTTGGAGTACAGCTCGTCATTGTGTTTATACGCTCTCCTACGACGCTATCCACCATCGATACAGATCGTTATCCTCGTCCTTTGACGACCGACAGTCATCGTGCCGAAGCGTGACAGCGACGGAAGCTGGACTGACGGAAGGCGATAGGGTCCTGAAAATGGAACAACCTCCGGGAGAGAGAGAACGTTCCACAGATTTCATTGGACGCTGCCACGGTGCTCATAAATCCCAAACAGCTTGCCAACATTTCAATTAAAGCATAATAACGGCTTATCTATTAAACTGTGATTTTAATTAACGCGAGACACTAGTCATTTACGTTATATATTTTGTAACCATTAACCGACAGATGTTACAATACGATTTTAGCAACTAGAATAAGCTACATCTTTTTTCTAAACGAAGGTACGAAAAATTCATATATGCAAGTACATCTTTTAATAACATAATTTGTTTGATGCAACTGTGCAAATGCAATAAGCTAAAATTATGATATTATTCATTACTAAACAGTACATATACTCTAATAGAATGAGTTCACGATAATAAAAAAATAAATTGAACGTACGAGTGTAGACATTAGACACCTAACTACTGAATAGAATAGCATTTTGGGATTTCCGAGCGCTGTGCGGTGTGCTTCGACTAGCAGAATACTGGGCGCAACCTTGAAAAGTTTCATGATTAATGTCCGGACAACGAGATCCCGGAGAGCTGCGGGAGAAAAAGGAGCAGCAAGGATACGATCCCGAAATCTATCCTTGGGGCCAGCACACAGCCCGACCGACGAGAGAACATCCTGTACTCCGTCGCTGGACCGCTCAGGCGATGTATCAATAATGAAAAATTGCTGCTCGCCCGAGGACGCGATAAATCTCAGCTCCGACCGCGGAATCGTTACACCAGTTGAATTCGGGTTAATTGATTCGTCGGGACTCGAAAACGAACGCAATTGTCCAGAAATGATGGAAATGAAAGTAAAACGTAAACAACGACCATATGGTACACGTAAATAGATCGAATCGAAGTGAGGCTCTGGATTTGTTTGAAAATAAATAAACTTGTATGATAAAATACCAAAATATTTACATCGTTGGTAGTTAATAATCTATCAGAAACTATTGTCATTGATCAACGATAAATAAAAAATTTAAAAAGAGAACAAATGTCTCGCAAGGAATTAATTTACACTCACAATTCTTTCAGTTGCCAACTTTTTAGCTCTGCGCAGTACATCGATTTTTCTACTGCCAGAGACGGGCAAAACTTTACTCGAATAATAGATAACGTTCTTCTTTTTCTATTTAACGCCGTCGAAAAAGAAATGTTTCTTTGATCAAATTCTAAATAAAGCATCCCTTCTCTACCCCGTGTTTTTCAAGCGTCATCTCTGCTGTTGATCAATTGCTACGGCAACTGCTTTCAACGACTCCAACCTAACCACGACCTCTGCTCTCTGCCAATTCAGAACTCTTTCCATTCAGAGCGGTGATTTATTCTTTTAACTGTACTAAGAGTTCTTCGTGACAACTTCGGAAGAAGTTTCTTTGATAAATGTCTGTATTACTAAAGCGGTCGATTTTTCCACGTAAACTCGGTACCGTCTACACGATCCTTTGAACAAATTCTGCCAAAATGCCTAACACAACGAGGCACATTTATTTTCTGGGTCGTTTTAACTATCGCAAACCAGAGATGGACGGAATTTTATTTAAAAAATAGATAACGATAAACACACCATATTGCGATTTATTTCAAACGTTTATCGGATCGATCGATTATTCAGATAAGCTTTTATTCAGCCAATGTGAAGCAGAAGTTAATTTTTTATTCAGATTATACTTTTTGTTGGACAAATAATGAATCAATAGCTGTTAACCTTTTATTCGTTAGTTGAAGTCTTTGTTGTGGACAGTATCGAAGCTGCCTTATCAATTTTAATCGTGTTAAATTAATGGCAAAATAAGAACATACATTTTACCAAATAAAATTAAATTCTGTTCATTTTATCGGATCGAAAATTTAAATAAAAATATCGTAAACGTTTTGGATATACCGCTCGTAAAGAACACAATGCTCTGGAATTGTTTTTATTTTCGAAAAATATAATGGCACGGATTCAGTCGTTGTCAAACAAATCGAGCTCCAGTTTTATCAGATATTTTGTCAGATCGTTGAACGGTTTTGACGCGACGATATGCAAAATTTTATTCGAATAACAGATGACGTGTATGTAGAAACATCGTGTAACGATTTATGGCATTGAACAGTTACTCGGATAAACTTTCATTCGTCCGACGCGAAATAATTAAAATGGTAGTTAAAACAAATATAATATAATATAGAAAACTCCACAATGTAACGTTGTCTGGTCTCGCGTAAATGCAAGATAATGTGCGAAATTTCGCGATTATTTGAAATCACAAGCAACAACAGTTCACTGTCAATTCGAACAAAGCGTTCAATTATTTAATTAATCGATGCTTCGGTCGCTGAACTGATAAAATATGTTTGCCAATGCTAATCTAACGACACTGAATGCAATTTTTCGAAAGCTTGCAAGCTCTAGGACGATTCGAGTACATTCGTTAGAAGGCAATTTGTCGGTGGAACGACACGTGCAGGACAATAACTCGCGCGTTACCGTGAAACTCTTGCGAAACCCAATGACCCGTGAGCTCTCTCTTCCGTCCTGTAGTCTCAGTCCCTCGTTTCGTCTTTCCGCCATTGCCTTGTCATCGACTAGCAGGGACAAGCGTGGACGGATTACCGACTGGAGTCATCCATTATTCCAACGTACCACCACCATTCCTATGTGTCCAAAACCCTCCGGGCGAACAAAGCACGGTCTGGTCCCTTGGAGAAACCCTCGTGTCGTTAATGAATACTAAGAATGTTCCAATAGCCAGCGCCGAGTTCGCCCCTGGTTCAATTTATGGAAAACGCTCGGCTCTTTGTGCTGGTTATCGTTTACCAAATTGCATCCTCGATTTCTCGCCCGAAAAGACTTGGACAAAGAGCTCTAGACAAATCTTAAATCCGTTCGAATCATACGGCAATAACTATCGTAATAATTTCTACCAACCTTGACTCTAGCTAGAAACATTACTGTGGTTAAAACGCAAGGAATTATAATTTTCTAACAGAGACATCGACCCTAAATACTATTAATTTTACCCTTGCGTAAATTAGTACGATCGAATAATTCCGTCTGATTTATTCGAGTGATCGCGAGGGAGGAATTTTAAACAGGAAATTTGAAGAGAATCGTCGTAATTTGGAGAACGAGGCGAAGTTGCTAGAGCAACGTCGTTCCATCGAATATTAATTGGCGCCGCTCGTTCCTCTTTCTCTCTCGCTCTATTTTGATTTTTTCACGCAGCCTCCTATAGCGATTCAAATCCAATCGAGCCGAGGCGAGCTGCGGAGAAACGCGTTCGTGGAAGAAGAAGCGGCCGTCGAGAATACGGTGAAGGGAATCCTGCATGAATAATTGATTTCCGGGCCGTGAATGAAAGCGAGGCGGATTGTGTTTGCGTTGGTTATATAGCCGATCACGGGAAGCTCGACGGAATAAAGCTCGTAATAAATGCGAACGCCCTGGAGGGGCCAGAAAGACTGTCTTCCAGCTGAAATATCATGCCAAGATCGATTCGAACCGATTTCTAGTCGAACCGTTCGACGATTAATACCTCACACAACAAACACCCTGCCAATACGCGACAAACAACCACCTAACGTAATTTTCTATCTTATCGAAATAATAATAGATTAAAATTCCGATTAAACAACATAATCGAGACTGAGGGCAATGCCGAAAAATAAAATATGCCGGATAATTGAATTATAGCTACATATGAAGTGATAAAAACGAGGATTATAATCACAGACGAGGTATACAAATAGACATTACATCCAATGTATTTTTCACGCATTATATTTTCGGTAAAGAATTTTTTTCTCGAAAATGCATAGGATTTTAGGGGTATGTGTATTCACCAAAAATGATTGTAATTAAATAACTTTGCAACATTTATGACAAAGCTAGTCAGAGAAACCATGGAAGCAATTGCGTTCTTTTTAGCTGATTAAAATGAGGCAAGAGAAGATGTATCGCTTCGGTGATCAGACGGGTGACTTTAATGCTCGAATGGCGAACCTGTATCACTTTTAATATCGCAGTTGTTTATATTTGTAAACTTACTTTTTGAATACGGCTCGTAAAACCCCCGAGTGAGAAGCAACTTCAACGACTTAATGCCTTCAACGCGTCGCGATCGTTTTAACACCCGTTAAAGAACGATATCTTAGTTCCGTGTACCAGCGTAATCACGATATCATCTCCGGCGAAGGCCAGAGCGTATAAATCAACCCGGTAAGCCTAATTCCTCCCGGAAGGAAATATCAACGGAGCAGCGTGTTGCGAGTTAAAAAATGGCTGGCATTCCAAAGGTTGGAGGAGGAAGAGAGTGCCGAGAAAGGGAAGAAGACCAGAGGCAGAAGTAAAAGCGACGTGTATAAATGCAAGTAACGAAGGGACGCGGGAGGACCCTGAAGGATCGGCGGCCTAAGATTCCCCTCCTCGGCATCTCGAATGAAATATCGCGCCACGTAGATCCCCGAACTGGTTCTCGCCGGGGGTGGAGCCAGAGAGATATAGCGAACGCGTGGAAACGGTACAACGAGTGCAAGAGAGAAATCGACGATCGGAGAAAGGTTAATAGGAATTCCGAGCATAGTGTCGTGATAGTTTCAATCGGACAAATTGAGGCAATCTATTTCCCGTCATCGTCGATTGCGTCACACCGAAAATCCAGACCGGGACGATTTCGGACCGGCCGCTAATTACGATTTAATTTCCTCGATCATAAACGAGCCCCGATCGCGGGCATCGTCGCCGCGGAACACCTCCATTATTCCCGTTTCTTTATCCGATTCTGGCTTCCGGGTAATTTGCATTAACTACCACCGGTCATACTTTCCCGAAGAAAATAAAGCACAAACGCGAAAACTTAGTTTACGTTTATTATTTTCTTTTAGAAACGAGTTGTTGCGTTGCGAAATCATAACCACGATTAAAATTGTAATTTCCGTTTACGTAATATAGTCATCGTAAAAAGAACTTTCCAAGATCCGGATCGAGCCCAAGAAGTCTATAATTACTAATTACCAGCTAAAATATCGTGATTTGACGTGTCGGTTAACCGCAATATTTTACAAACGGAATCGAATCGTCGATCGTACGAATAAAAACGAATAGAACAGCTTCCGTTGGGAAAGGCAGCAAAGCGCCGAGCAAAGAATTAATTCGTTTCTTCGCTGATCGATTCAACGGCGTTTTGTTTACCCTTCAACCGGGACGTTGCAATTAATTCTTCGGTCGTGTACAACTGTGTGTATCTCTTGTTAAATTACACGCAGCTCGATCCAAATCGCATTAAAGATTTATCCCGTTATCCGTCCCCTGTCCCCCCCGTTCGGCGAACTTCGCGCCGCGTTATTCAAGCTTATCCTTCGAGAGATAGAAACTCGTCGAAGCCGATAATCAGTTCGCCAGAGACTATTCCAAGTTTCGCCGATTAGAGGCGCGAGCTTACCTTGCCCCGTTACGTGCGCAGTTTCTCTCGCGAACTTGCCAACTCCTTCGACTCCACGGAGAAAGAGAACAACAAAAAGATTGCCGCTCGGTGAACTCTTAGAAAATCAATTTACACTCCGAAAGCGTTAACGCGAAGACAACGTTGCCCCGTCTCGTTCGATTGTTCGCGAAATTTTTAATTCACGTACGATTCTTGAACGACTGCTACAATCTATTGTCTGCCAAATTAAAGATAAACTGTCGCGCGACAGAAGTTAAGGGGCATTTTCCACGAACCAGAGGGCCGTATGGAGTCAAAGGTCAATTACAGAAGAAACAACCAAACGTTCGTGGCACGATCGAGCTCAGCGCAAATAGAATTGGATACATCGTATCAGCGTGCCGAGTATCGTCGAGGTCTCGATCACGCTCGAAGAAATCCGCGCGAAGCAACACGATCGAGAGAAGTTACCGCGAGACTCGACGACGTAACTACGCACTCGTTCCCAGGCTTTCGCAATTGACTTCCAGTTACCGGCTTCGTTATCCACGCTTTTCCAGCAATCGATTGGACGAACGCGTCTCGACGATTCCAATCGAACCGTGAAAAGAAGGACACGTCGATACTTTAGGGGGATGAGGAACCTTGAAAGTCCGGTGTGGCCCTTTCTCATATTCTCCCAATTATGTATCTTCGAACGACAGACGTTTGATAACTAGTTTAGAGTTGGTATCACAAAACTTCATAGGGATCTCAGTTTCCAAAATATTTTAGTTAAAAGTTAAAAATTCGTGCCAGCAAGCAATCGCGGTTACAATAGTAAAACAGCCGTTTGAAGATACGATTCTGGTTGGCTGCAAGATATTATTCGCTGAGAATAATGAGACGTTTGGCAGAACTTTTGTATCAGGCAACCTCTGCCTGGGCTGGCGAAACAAAGATAAAAGACATTTCTGGCACCGGTGTCTCAAAATATGTTCCTCGTTTGTTACAATAAGTTTAGCGATTCTTCATTCTTCAGTTTTTGGAAACACACGACCCAAATAATGCTACTTTATGAATGTTTTTGTGAATGAATATTACGTTTTGTAAATATATGTTTCCGAGATTCTATGCAACCTTTGACATTCGCGTGTGTACGCCAAGGATTTCTTAAAAAGCGTGTACAGAATTGATCTATGACCTATGGTAGGACGCTGTCTACGATTTTCCTAGATGAACCTGTTGCTCCGGGCAATTAACAACGAAACGCGTCGCGGGGGTTGAGAGGAAAAAAGTGGGAACGAAGGAAACAACGAAAGCGGGACACCGCGCGTTCGTTGCACCGAGCTTTTATGAAATCCCGCTTCGCCAGCCGCTGAGAGTATAATAATCGAGATGAATAGGGAGCACGCGCGCCGCTGGAAGAGCGAAAGCGAGGGTGGGCAGACAGGTAGACGGACAGAGGAGGAGGATGAAACACGCCGCAGGGAGGAGCGGGAGACGTACACGCGGCCCGCCGTGGAATTGCGCCGCGCATCGCATAGCGTACGTGAAATTACAGATCGTTACTCGAGGCTTTATAGCGAAAATTAACATCCATTTCGGTAAACTGAACGGAAAAGCCCGGGCGTTGCGCGGCCTGCTAACGCGAAACTGTCCGAGCCGGTGAATTTAAATATGCGATTATGAACCGCGACCAAAAATTTTACGCTCGCCTCGAGCCTCCTCCTTTCAAGGAACAGAAAATGGACCGATTTTACGGGATACAGTGATCCCCGACGGGTTGTTCCAAAGCTGTCTCCATTATTAGAAGATAAAAGAAAGATCCTGAATAAAACTGTGTACCACGCGATTAAATTCCTCTCGGAGAACCTTAGTCCAGATATTGCACACAGCACAAAGGATCTTCGTGTTGCGATCGAACCGGCGTGGAATGTTGCAAAAATCGCCGGTTTTCATCGGTTGCACCTCGTTTCAAAAACGCAAGCACGCCGCGCCTAATTGAGCCAGCATTCTCGACGTTAAAGCGACTCGAGCGTACGAACGATTATCGCGCGGCTCGAATCTCTTTAATAGTTGATCGCGTCACGGTGCCAATCAACTTTTAACGAGCCGTCTCGATCCCGTGACACACGCGAGCCTGCACCGGGTTCGCGAAGCGTTTCCGGGTCGTTCCATGCCAAATTGCATACTTTTGGATTTTGTTAACGTTTAGATATTTAAATAGCGAACTCTATTGTATTCGCTGTCTTACATCTACTCACGCTTCTGTTAAAAACGAATGTTCGCCAGATTTGTTATCGAAATGTACATAACATTATGGATTATGACCTCGAGAAGGTATTACGATGTATTACGTACATTAGCATAACGATAATTTTATTACCGTTTAAGAAAGATTTACGGCATATTTATATTCACCTGTTGCCCTCGGGTGAAAAAAAAAATTCCCCGATTTGCCGGCCCCCTCGATTATGCACGATCGACCCTCGCCCCTATTGATAATCGATTAACTACTGTATCTCGAGAGGCTTCTCAAAATTTTGTAATTTTCTAAAATTCGAGCGTTTAGATATGGATAAACGTTAGGGTAGACGTAAGTTTCAGAAAAAAACCCGACATGTTGCTCTAAAAAGTGTCCAGTTTGGAATGAAATGACCCCCTGAGGCAGGGAGGAAACTGCAGATCGGTTGTACGAGCAACGAAGAAAGAGGGATAGGGTGAAGGAAGCGTGTAAAACCAATGCAACGAGCCGAGTACACTTTGTTTCGACTCTCTCGACTGTCTGCCTACGTAGCCGCACGTAACGCGCCTCCCTCTGCACACGCGCTCACACATACCCACATACGTGACCCTTGCTGCATCCGCGGGTACGTGCGTGTGTGGCACGCTGCGGGGTATTATCGATCCCCTGTATCACGGACATGCCTCGGTGAACGCTATCGCGTACTCGCGACCATCCGCGGCTATCCGCTTCAACCTTACAGCTCCTACGAAGTGTTTTCGCGTCGCGAGCTGTTCCTCGTTCCTAGTTCGAACGCGTGCGATAAACCAACCTTTCTCCAAGGCATGGAACACCGGCGAAGGATCGTTCCCCGAATTTGATTAAACTTCTCAGGTTTGTGCAGCGCTCGAAGAAAGGGATAGCGTTCCTAAGTATCTCGTTTTCGTTAAAGGATAAAGACAGAACCATCCGTTTGGTGTCTCGACTCGTTGGACAAGGTTTGAACGCGCGCGATGGAATTTGATTAAACATCGAAAGAAGCAACTTTAATTACTGTTTATATTCGAATGGAAGCTGTAAACTGCTGCGTACTCGAAACGGTTATCGTCGACGCGAAACTTTACGGCCACGCTGCTTCTGTTTGGTCCAGAAGGACGCCTTGCGAACGAGTGGTGGGAGTAAGAAAAGCTGTAAAACGCGACCAAGAACGATTCCACCGCGAATTTTCCTTACTGGCGTCATCGTCTTTGACGATGAGGACGCTTTCAAAGGGCTCTTTAATGGCCCTCCTGATCTCCGGTGTCTTCGCTATCCGCCTCGGAGGAACGACCGCGGAAATTTTAAGCAAAATAGGTCACGACGGAGAGCCACGTCCACTGGAGTTTGCGTTAGAGATGTAAGTTTGATGGGCTACAACTAGTTGGTCCGGTGAACCATGACGACAGGAACGGGAACGTCAATGCTGTTCAATTAGAGCCAGCAGGGATTCTGCGGCTGGTCCACTCGACAATACAATAGTCGATAATACAATAGTCCACTCGATAATACGGTGGTGACGGTGCAACACGATGCCAATGTCTATACAATTCGATTATGATTGGAGAAAACGGATACAAATGTCGACGGAGTGTTCTTTGCGATCTCTGTTAGAACTGTCACGGAGAAGATTTCGAGTTTCTTGACGGGAAGAATGCACGACGGAAATTTTTAATGATAATTAGTCGTGAAACGAATCCATTTTACTTTGTACTAAATACCGTGTAGATTCGAGAATTAATTTTCATGATCGTTGAATTCCTGGCAACGTGGTACTTAGTAAACATGAATTGTTAGAATGTATACAACCGTGTATTTTTGCGAGAAAAACATTTTACAAAAGTAACTGCACTATTGTTAGAAGGGAACTACTGTGTTATAATAATAGTAATAACGGGTCATCAATGCGATATGATTATATATACAGGGTGTTTGGCCACCCCTGGGAAAAATTTTAATAGAGGATTCTAGAGGCCAAAATAAGATGACAATCAAGAATACCAATTTGTTGATGGAGACTTCGTTAAAAAGTTATTAACAATTAAATTCAAAAATTTCAAATCGTTCTGGAAAAATTATTTTCGGTTGCTTACAATAAGAATGCAATAAAATAATTTGAAGTAAGAAAAATACAGATACACTAAACTGTGAATTATGTTCGATCCACTCCTCATTTTCCTTAACGAAAGATTAACGAGTAAATCCTGTATCAATTTCTTGAGTAATCAATTGCATGAATTATTGAGAGAAGTTCCATTGGATGTTATACGTCACGTATGGTTTATGCATGACGCTGTACAGCCACATTTCAACCGAGCAACTAGACAGTTCTCGAACAAATGACTTTCTAACAAGTGGATAGATCCTGCAGGTCCTATCGCGCGGTTCACTCGTTTTCCAGATTTAAATCCGCTAGATTTTTATTCCCGGGGCCACTTAAAAACAATTATTTATTCAACACCCATTGCTTGTGTTGAAATACTTTGGCAACGTATACGAGAACGTTGCCAACGATTCCGACAAATACCTGGAATATTTGAAAGATTGAGAAACGCTATTGACGCTACGTCTGCAGTCTAGTATTTGTGCTGAATGTGGCCATTTTGAGCATTTCCTGTGAAGTGAAGCAACTGCACATTACTGGGAAACAAAAGTGGCTACAACTCGAGAACAAGGTTAAATAGAACGTACGTTTATATATATGAACTATTTTCATTATTTTTAGCGATAGAAAAAAAGACGATACCCTGTTTGAAAACCATCAAAGTTTATGACGTACTCCAAACATTTTGTTAATCTTTATACTTTGTATAAAAGACATAATACCATTCGATGGAATAAAAATAATTTTTTTACTGAGTCCATTTTATTATTCGAAGAAACTCTCGAAGACCTATCTTGAATAATATATTCATCGTGCGGTTATCAGGAGATCGCTAATTACACAAATGGAATATTTCTCGATGGTATTCATAGTCGCTTTGCAGTCTCGTTTCACTGAACAAGTTTATTGCGTTTGGAATAAATTCGAAATAGAATCAGCAAACGAAACACATTACATTTTTCAAAAAACGTTCGGTTTTTATACTTTGTACAAAATAGTAGAGGAGGTGCAACATATTCGAAATACCAGTTCGTTTAAAACGAATAAAAAATTACGTTAGAGGACGGGAACAAATGAAATTGCACGATCGAATATTTGCTGCAAAATTTTTGCAAATTGTTTTTTAACAAGTAATACGTCCCTGTTATTTGCAATGTTACAAACGAAATAACGTTAATAGCTTTTAGATACTTCGTTTCAAATTGCCAGCAGTATTCGAAATACCTTGCACTTCGTCAACTGCGACGCGTAGTTCGATGGGACACAAACGACCTTTTTGACTTCAATTTCGCGCGTTTTATACGCCAGTATCGTTTTTCCCCCTATCGACCAACGACGCGTTTTATCGCGCATCGCGAATCTCGCAATAAACATCGTAGAAGTACGAGACACGTAGGATCGAAACAGACGGTCGAACGCTTGCGGATAGCTTTTATTCGCGTTCCCGCGTTCCGTAACGCGTCATCGGCCTTGAAACGACGCCGACGTCGGTGAACATTACGCAAGATAACGTAACACATCGACGGGTCGAATCGTAAAATCGTAAGTAACGAGCAAATCCTGTATGATTACACGCTAATGCCTCTCCGCGATTCGCACAATTTGTCTCCCGCGGTAAGGAGAAGTTATCGTTACACGCTCGATAACGGAATTAATCTCCAAGAAACGACAAAGAAACGTGGCCAAGTATTTCCTGAAGACGACATTCCTCGTCGCGAAACTCGTTTCGAAACTCATCCGCGATGGTACGAGGGAAACCAAGACGGGACAACAAGCGACGACGACTTTCCAAGCAAAATACAAAAAAAAAAAAGGGAAGAGGGAAAAAAACAACCACCAAACGGATATCGTAAAAAGAGGATCGAACGAAAAGCGACGTTCAGGGAACGTTGGAGGTTTTTAGAACGCAGCTCCCAGCGTGGATCGAGTATTTTTCCAGAGTTTTCGAGCAGCCAGCGAAAATAAACGACAAAGTGGCGGGACGTTGGGCGCGCGTAAACGCTCGGCCCGCGCGCGATCACGATGCCGTGGTTTATTGATTCACTTCGTCCCGCCGACGATGTCGGTTTATCCCGTCGTCGACGTATTCGCGGCCTGGTACTATCGTACCAAATCACACACAGTATCGTACGTTCGATCCTGTATAATTTAAATCATGCACCCCGACACATATTTCCCTCAGCTAATTCTTTATTTCAATCCCTTGCAAATGAGAACTATTTTTAATTTGCTTCGTAATGAGTTAAAGTAACTTCTTTTTATACGAAATAAATATGTAGTATTTTTGGAAAAAGGGTTGCAAAGATTTACAGACCTCCGGAAACGGTGCAACGTTTGTTTCAACTATTTTTTTATACCTTTCGTCGTTTACGGTTTACAAGCACATGAATAGAAAGGGTGGAAAATGTGGCACATTTGTGGAAAGTTTCAATCACCGGTGTTCCCATGTAGAAGGAAGTCTGTATTTTTTATTTCTCGCGAATAAAACTCAAAATAAAAGGAAATGAGAATGGAAATTGTACCAGGAAGGAAACAAGAATATGGTGAGATGAATATGAAGCGGAGTTCTGCATGGAGTCTTGCATCAAAATTTATCACACTGGAAAGGATTTTTGAAATTGCAGGTATGCAACATGCATTTTCCTTTACTGTGTTGCTAAAAATATTTGAATTAAATTTCATGTATGAAATATGCGGTAAGAAAATACGCGTTCCTGTACAACAGATATCGACGAATTATATAGCTGGAGGGTTAACAACCTCTATAGGAACTACGCCTCACGAGTTTTTCGTACGAGAAACTGTACGATTTTGTTTGATACTGTCTGCGGGGAAATCGTAACGCGCGTTGGCTTTTCATACGATTTATCATATGATGCCATAGAAATAGGTCGTATAGAAACACGGGTACGACCGTCGTTGTGACTTCTCGTACCGTGTGTCACCCACCACTATATTTCTCTTCATAGTTCTAAAGCTGTTTGAGTTAGCAACTCCGTTGCCTTCAGAACCTTTCCCGCAGTGTACAAGAAAATATTTTATACCGTTTCCCGTAACCAAACGTGTTTAGCTTTCTAACAATTACGTAGAAGTTTGCGTGACTGTTTTTGTTACTGAAGAGAGTACACCCCCACTTTATCCCTTGGAATACATTCGCGAAGAAGAAGAGTACGAAATATAACTAACAGAAAATTCTATTAAATAATGGAGATTATATAACTAATTGAATTCAATTCTGTGCTCCGATAATAAATAAGGAAATACTGTATATAACTGAGCTTATTTTATAACTCAATAGTATTTCGATGGGTGCTTTGTTCGGAAAGAAACGCAGACTTAAAAAAAAAAAAAAGAAAACAATCGAAACATCGTACTCTCGTTTCCATCGAACCGCAGAAGATCGCGGCTCGCATATTTTACCTCAATTTCAGCAGGATCTCCGGTATCGGGGAAATTGCTGGACAGAAAGGCAACGGTGGGGTTGAAACCGATCGATATGCGTGCAGAGCATAACTCGAACAGTCGGGATAACATCCGTAGAAGCGGGTCAGAATAGGGGTTGCCCAGCGTAGAAATAGAAACAACGCGATCGTACGAATCTAAGGGTGGTTCTCGCTACGAATATGATTAATTATTGATGCACTGGATTACATTTTTATAAAGAATGAATCGAGTAGAGTCGAATAGAATGTAATTAAATTATTTGACTGCTGTTATACCTACAAATCATATTTTCAAAAAATCGAATAAACAGAACGATCAATTTTTTTAGCGTTCCCAATGGAAACTTCTCGTCGAGCATCCACGGATCAACGTCGTGGCGATGGAGAGGAATGGGATCGGTAGAAAGCGTGCTAAAAACGCGGCAATTTCTCCGTCGAATCGAACGGAACGAGGATTCACGAGCAGGGTTTTTACTGACGTTTAAAGCGAAGACTGGCAAGTGTCCAAGGATCTCTCGAACGCGAAGGCGCTTTAATTTGTTAATGTACATCTTCATTGGGTATTTCCTGCTCCGGGGTATTTCGTGATTCAATTTAATTAGGGTACCGCGGAAGGATCGCTATCTCGACGCTCTAAAGAGAGAGAGAAACACCACCGACGTTCTGTCGCCGCTTTTAGCAATTTCTGCCAGAGATTCCGCTCAACCGATTATTTCCCTTCGTTGCTGGCTGACCCGGAACATCTGTGAAAACTCGCTCTCTATCTTTCTCTGTAGTCTCGTCACGCGTTAGCCACCCCTTTGTTACGCCGTCGGACATCAACCTCTCTAATCGTTTTCCGTGGAGTTACCGTGGACTACGGAAAACCCAATGGGCCAGCGAAATATCGGCAAACATTTCCGAACGACAATATACAGATGCGAACGTTATTGTTAATATTTGTTTAACTAGAAATCACAAGAAGATATTTACCTATCACGACGCATAAAGTGACGGGGGTGGTCCTACTAATCAAAAATAAACAACACAATTTTTCCATTTCATGCTCCGTTTTCGAGATAATCGAATTTGAAAATTTGTCTGTCCACTACTAACTGTTCCTACTTATGCCAACGTCCAAGTCGTACTTTAAACAGCTTTAAAATTTTATAACTGGACAAAAGACTTTTTGAATCTATTTTACCAACAATTTTAAAAGAGAACAAATCGAATTTTGGCAACTGTTCTCTGTCGTTGTCACGATTCGATGGATCGCGATTGAGAATTCAGTACATCCATCAAAAACCGCGCAAACTGCTTGTCTTCCAGTTAGGATGGAATCAATATTTTGTATAACGGTTCTTTGTTTAATCCATTAAGCGAGGGATTATTCGTTTTATCGGCAGCGATGGCTGAACAGCGACAGTTGGATTACAAATCGCGAGAAGTTAAACCGATTTAACTGGGATACTCGTCAGCGTGGACCGCTGTGAATAATGGAGAGAGCGCCTCAAAATCATGAATGAATTCCTGTTCAACGCTCCGACATCGCGGCGAAACGATAATATTGTTTTAACTCGATAAAAATTCAATTCGAGCCGCGCTTGCGTTCGTGAAATTTCGCGGAATCGAACTTTAATTTGTCATCGAGATATCCGAATATCGAATTATAGCTGTCCTTTCGTGGTTCTCGATTAATCATTCCGTTCATTGATCTTCATAAGATTTTATAATGTCTTTTTCGTACTGGTATTTTCATGTATATTGGCGTTGGTTCGCGCAACGAAGGCGTTAAATAAATAAAATAGAATAAAAGTTAAATGATTTGCTTTACTTTTTCCCCCTCCCGATGGTGCATGAAAATTTCAATGAATCGATTTCCCGTTGGTAAATTAGCCACGGACGTACGAAACTTGCTTTCCGCTGTAATTCCGTTTTCGGTAATCACCCGTGCATCAATATTATACGCGATATCGATACAAACACAATTAACCGTACCGGGGCACGACTCGTGAGCATATTCAATTCGTGGTATTTATTTCGCGAATAAACGTGACTACGACGACCGCGCCGTAGCTGCAGATTTCGATCGGCCGTAATTTATTTTATCGCGCTTAGCATTAACCGAGAATTAATGTTTCACCGAAACGTCGAACACGAGTACGCCCGGATGTAAATTCTCTCGTGCAACGGCGAATTTAATACCCCGATCGTGAGAATCTAATACCTGATCGCGTTAACCTTGTTTTCTTTCGGTTCGAATAACAGACATTTATCCAGCTACGGAACAACTCGACAAATTTAATCGAACACCACCGCGCCGTCGATCTGAATATCAATAAGAGGATTTTTCGATTGAAAATTCACTTAAAAAATTCTACCCGTGGCACGAACGTGTACAATATCTACGAACGAATGGCGTGAAAAGTATTTTCAGGAGAAACGTGAGAATTTTACAAACAGCGACGATTGCAAGAGATCGTTTTAAATACAAATTCCTAAATATTAGAACACTCCGAAGACATTCCACGCGATTGACAAAAGATAGTTTTGTGTTGGGAACGAACTAGGTTATCGGTGAACAACGTTCAAAAATTTCTGAATTCTTAGGTTCGACGCAGGTTCGTTTGAAGAAATCTGAGTCACGGTGTATTCTTAATATCGAGCCGTGACGATAAAAATAACCAGATCGACGATCGCGGTGCTCTGTTAAACTAAAAGATCCGTGAACAAGACCGTTCGTCGATAGCCTCGAAGCAGGATAGCAGGCGGCAGCTTCCGCAGCTACTTACTTCGAGCTATTTCGTGCGCTCCTACGGGACGAGTCGACCGATTATGCCGCAAAACCTGTTCCAAACTCGCAGAACGGCGTTTTATTGGACGATACCGTTGCGACGGACGATAAATTCCCAGGAGAAAGTATCATTGGCAGCTGAGAAGAATGCCTCTGTGGGATACGTTCGATTCAAACGTTCCTGTGCATGCTACTTCGAATGCACAGAAGCCACCGAGGGCTTCCGATTGCTAGAATCTACTAAAATAAATAAAAGTGCAACTTTGTGACTGTAGAATCTTTATAAGATACTTTTTACACATTTTTAGAATTCTCAACTGCTTGTTTTTTGTTCTTGGTCAACTAATCTACTCAACCGATTTTAATTAAATCAAAGACTAGAATAAACTATGTGTAACGGGGGTGTAACGTAATCAGACTAGTAAGGATTGACGGAAAAGATAAAAAACTCATCGAAAGGAAATTTGACAAGTGGCGTCTCGAATCGCGAGCGTGGTAAAGCATCCATCGCGGAGAGGCAAAAACCGATATCATGTAGGTCGCTTTCGACGTAATCGTCGTTTCGATTGCATTAACGATACCGTCATCAAAGTTACGACTTCGGACCATTACCGAGCTGTAAAGGCTGCTACCGACTACTTTTGATAGCATTAGCGGTACTGTTTACCGGTAAATGGTTTCCCCTGAATTCCACGGTATGTCGTTACACATAGAGACGATGCAAAGGGATTTGAGAGAGATGGAGAAGACGCTACACAACACACCTCTGCTCGAACGTCGTCGTCGTCGTCGTCGTCGTCGTCGTGGCGACGTCGGTGCGAAGCGTGTCCTTGCTTTCTAATTGTCGTATAATTACGGTATGCGCGCAGCCAGGGAGTCTGTTCGTCGTCGTCCGTGAGGCACTCCGCGGTCGGTCTATATTTATCCACTCTTTGAACGTAGCCAGCCGTTCTTGCTCGCTAGGCCGACCAGCGGAGACGAACCAACACGAGGAAACGGCCACGGGAGAAAAACGAGGAAGAAGGGAATTGCGTAAGAGCGTGCACGCTGCGCGAGGCTCGCACTCGACTTTCGGACCCAACACGCTCTGTCATTACTCCGACGGAGATAGCTACGACAAGGACGATCTTTTATCGCGGTTTGTCGACGCAGAGGAATTGTCCAGGGAAATTCCTCGCCCGTTCCCCGATCCAATACGTTTTATCAAACAGCATCCACTGGAAATCCGTGTACTTGGTTTTATCAAGTCGTAACTTATTTATTCGCCATTGATTAATACACGTCACCCAAATAGAAAACGAAAAAAAATTAACTCCGCGTTTAATTTAGGGTTGCTTGCATCCAACACTCCTCCAGTTGTCAGATGGAAAAGTAACGTGGTGCAAACTGGGGTACGCCGAAATTTTCGTAGCAAAAGTCGCGGCGCGTGGGTGAAGAAGAGTAGACGAGGCGGGAGATAAATGAAGATCCTGGACGATTCAGGAAAACGTGGAAGACGTGACATTAACAATTCAAGGAGAGTAAGAGAGAGAGGTAGAGAATGGAGAACGTTAATGGTGACAGGTTCCGAACGAATGAGAGACAGAAAAGGGGGAAAAAGAGTGATGCGTCCCGTTGCGGGTACGCCGATAGCGTTGCGTCCCGGTTTCCTCGTTATTTCGCCATCCAACCGTGGGGAGTCGTTAATATACCCTTCGTCCCTGCCGCACCCGCGGCTCAAACGGAATTCGATTTTCATCTCGCGCTTCAGGAACGAACTGGAAGTATCGACGATGAAAGATTTTTAATCATTTTACGGGTAAGCCGATCAAATATCGAGCGACGAACAAATATCCCTGTCGAATCGTCGAGACCAATCACATCGTGTAAACGTTTAACCCTGGAAAATCCGAGTCACGAACAATCGCGTTAATCCATTAACTGCCAACTTTTCTCCCGCAACTTTTATCAAATCCCATAGATTGTAACGGTCCTTCGATGAGTTCGATCAAAGTATATTTTTTAACAAATAATATAGAAAATGCGTTGGGGCTAAATGCGTGTAATCCCCAAATGGGAATCGTGACAGTTAATCGGTTAAACACCGAAGGGAAGGGTTCCTACGTTATCCAGAATTGTTACGAAAGAAATATAAGTTGTATTTATATAGAATAAATACTGTAAAACGATATTCCAGAAAATTGAAACAATTTTATCTACCCAGACTTGATATATCCGATACTATTTACACTATGTAAATTCTGTCGACGAAGTATATTTCATTTTTATACGTAGAAAGCAGGGTTACTAAAAATTTACAATGTTTTGGAGACAAGATATTCTTTTCTGAATCTTGGAGGCGTCGAGTTGGGACATAATCCAGAAAAAGATTGGGAAACTCTGTTATGGAGAATGGTTCGAAATCATACTTTCTAAATTCAGCTGAATTATGCGCTCAGAATCCACTCATGGAAATATCAATGCAGCTTAGCTTCGGTTCGACGGAACGCGCGCTTCTTACGTCGAAGATTTCACTTCGTCGCAGACAGCGAGGCGAACGAAATTCGTTCGGGATTCAACACAGCTTCTATCGAGCTGCTACGACCTCGTCTCTCGACTGCTCGATATCTCCGCGGCATAATTTAATTATCGCCCGTCGACTGTAATGGTCGCAGAACGAAATCGCACTTAATGGATTAAAAGGGTAACTTTCGAGCGCGCCTCGCTCGTCTTCGATCCTATAAGGCTAGGAACACGCTCAGCGCAACGATGACGCGTTGCAACGCATTTTACAAACGATATCAAATCGTCAACCAAACGTTCCGACTCTTTGGAATAATTAAAGCAAATAGAATTATTTTTTATCATTTCTAAGAGTGCGATTTTCAAATCCTCGAAGCGAACTTTCCAGTCCAACCCTCATCCCCCTTTGATAGATTTGTCGTTGATGGATAAAATTTAGCGCGTAGGCACGTTTCTGGTCGCGGATACGCTCTTGTGGCAGGGAATTCGAAACGAAATAAGCGCGCGAAGAAGAGAAACAAAACGAAAGCGCCGGTCGAAACCGGGGGTCGCGGTAAATTTATCCGCAGACTCGATTCCACAGTGTGTAACGACTGCACACAGAAACGCGATCGCGTCGTCGACGGCAATTGCGCGTTGCCGTCGACGTTCTTATCGCGGGTAAAAAAACACGGCTGATCAAATCTGCGTTACACCACCGTGGTACACCGAGACCGTTTGCACCCTTGTGCAAATGCACGCTCAACGCCGTCCTGGGGGATTAACCCTTACAAGGGAAGCATTAAAATCGTCCGCCTTCAATTTCAACTCTACTTTCGTACAATGCTTTATACGCCATTAGGTGCCATTACTCGACAATTTTACAAGTATTAGAAGAAATGTAGCATAATTTGGAATACCTGTTTGTTTAACACAAAATTACAATAAAGGATAAGCATATTGTATCTAGAATAAATATTAGACATGTGCACTGAACGCATTCTACAACTGCTAATCCTTTGCCATGTATTGTTACGCTTAGTTTGCGATAAGTGATAAGTTATGACTCGACAAAATTCAAACAAATATGCATTATAAGGCATTATCTTGTTACCAGCTTTATATGGTATTTCGAAAATTCGAGAAGTGATTTTCGATTCCGAACGTATTTGTGTTCAAACAATTCGGTTCATTTTAACGAGTAATGAATGTCCCAGATATTGATATTCCGTATATCATATTCTTGCATTTAACAGCAGTTTTTATAACTCGTATAAATATTCTACGCCTAGTAAAAAGTCCTAATAAACATCGGTTCAAAAGCCTTTTGTTCGAAATGTACAGCCACTTTAAATTATGACACGATTTCACAATAGACGTTCGAAGCGGCCTTCATTTGCAGTCACACTCACGTTGATACGCCTTATCATCGACTGTCGCATGCCTTCGAACGCTTCCGGCTAATATCTAACTGAATCGCATGCATTGATTGCGTTACGTATTATTGATTGTCTGCGTTACGCGAGAGAAGGTCAAATAAGATTGTCGATACGGTTTCTTGGCATTCGTTCTAACAGCTCTTACGTCTACGTCTAAATTGCTTAGCGTAATTCATTATGTGCATGTATAATATACATAACTTTGACTTTACACGTCGAACTTGAACTTCGAATCGAAACAAGACACCGAAATTTTGGAGTGGAAAATACATCAAAATAGAGATAATGGGCATGTAACTTGAGGGTCACGCGAGGTTACGGAGGGTTAACAAACCACGGTTCGAGGGTGTAGACCGAGAAAGGAAAAAGCAGCTCGCGGCTAAAGTTTCGCGTCGGCGTCGCGATGAACGAGGATAAGCGACTGGGAGACGATAGCAAAGTATCGCGGCGCGAGTTCCCGGTTAATTAAATGGAAGTTCCGCGTCAGAAGCTAAGGCTAAGGAGCCAACATCCAGTTAGTCGAGCCCTTCCCGACGAAGGGAAAACTTCGAAGGTGAACAGGGGAGAAATGGAAAAACCGGAAGAAGAGCCCGGGACAGTCGTGAAAGACGTTGGAAACGAGCGGAAAGGAGCAACGAACGAGGATCGAAGAAGGAAAGAGCCGTGGGCGAAATCACGGGAGGATGGAGGTGATTAAGCGACGGGTATATCGCGTTCCACTTCGGTAAATCGCTGATTGGAGACGCGGAAATGGAATCGAAGGACGAAAGCAAGCCGAAGGAAGGAGGAATGACGCGCGTGGTGAGCCGATCGAAGAAAGAAACGGATGGAGAGATTGCCTTCGAGAGATCGGGGAGAACAAGAGGGAATGAGAACAATGCCAAGTGCGCGCGCTGTTGCGATACGACTGCGATGGCGATAATGATGACGAATGATGATAATGGCTATGTACCCGGGACGATACCATTGCGGGAGAATCACGACGGTGTATTCTCGTGTGCTTTGATACCGGAATGATTTCCGACCGACAACTTTCGACGTTAACACGTCCGTTGCGCCGGCTTTCCTCGTGAACTTTCATATTTGATGGCACGGGTCAGTTACGCCGGGTACTAGATTTTCATATCTGGCACGAGGAAACAAGCAACGCAGACTATTCAGTTACAGCATAGAAATTTCGATAAAAATGGTAGATAAATTACAGGGATACCCTGAGTTGTCTAACGAATGACTCAATTCGAACAGATAACGTTCTTGCAAGCTAATGTAATAGGAGCCCACTCCGTGTCGTTTAAGTACCTTTCTTCGATGACTCGTAGCGTAGGAGGCTGGCAATTCTGAGTCATAACCTACCTGATCTTAGGATCAAGCGATTATAGGCTACCTGCTCGCTATTAGTTGTACTTAATACATTTCTATTAGAGAAGAACGTTTGGCGCGTCTGTCCATTACGCGCTGTTTCTACTTCCCTGACGTCATCCGTAAATCTTCGAGCTCGATTTTCTCGCAAAACTAACTATCGTATGAAAAATTGTTACATTTCCTTTTCGTTGCGAATCACCCCCCGTGCGATTGTACTGCGAATAACGAAACGTTCAAGATGCTGACCTTGCTATACGTCGCTATACGCCGGTCGAATTAGTCATCTATTATTCGAATAAAATGTCGTCCATCCCCGGTGCAAGGACATGCTATTTTCAAATGGTAGAACCTTCGAATAATAGAGCGACCGGGTAACGGAGGTTTGGATAAAGAAGGTTTTACTGTTCGTTCGCAGGTACGACGGAGAAGTAGGTCAGCCACGAGAAATGGTCGCGGCACGCTCCTGATTTGTATAAAGACACCGTAAGGGGAAATCTGCTGCGCGAGGCAGCGATGACAAGATAAACTCAAATGACCATTTTAAATCGGTTGCTTTTATGCGCGAAGAATAAACGTCCGAAACACGTGCACCGCGAGCGCTCCGTTACGACAGAGGGTACAAGTTACAGGTAACGATTCGACTCGTACCGGCCGCTTTCACACGACCCTATTGTCGAACCAATCCCGCGTAACGGTACGCGTATGTAACTCCACGATCTTTTTGTACAAAGCACTGTGAATGAGACGCAAACGAACTGTTGTTCCTGTCGGGTCGCGTTACTGCAACATTTCGTCTGCAGAACACGCTCGAGAGCCACGAAAAGAATCGATGTTAACGGGAGAACGCGCAGTCGGGTCTAGGTTGGGTCTGGGTTAAGCTCGACACCTACTTCTATCGTGACTTGGGCCAACTAATACACTGCGGGACGAAATTATAGCCCGCCTGACAATTTTGTTTATAATTAGATGTACAGGATGCCCTGCTCTAATTTGCTTCCGATAATAGAATAAAACATCAAAGGAAAATGAAAAAGTTAGCCACAAAGAGAGTGCTTCAATTTTGAATTGCGCTCTTCAATGTTTAGTACGTATTGTAAAAGTGTATACCATCTTCTAATAATAAAGAGCACGTTTTGTATAGGAAAAGCATTTTTAGCTTATTTTCCCTCGGGTCTCGATGTATTCGAGCTCTCCGGTTCCCGATTAAGCCAGTTAATCGAGGCTCTGCTGTACTTTTAAACGACCCTGAAAAGTACGAACAAGCGAACCGATCCCCCTGTAACTCATTATTGAAATCGACGAATTAATTCGCGGAGCGTTGACGTCAACGGACGTTCGAATTCCTCGATTAATTGATTCTTCGTAGTTAAAGTGTAATTTTAATTCAAACGAGATTTATCGCGGCACGCGTAACGAAACAAACACGTCGAGAAAAATAATCTCTTTACTTGCAATTCTACGTTCAACGAATTTAATTTGATCTTTTCACGAGGCGTTGCACCATGAATCGCGGATCGAATATCGTTAATTAGAGAACCTGTGGCTGGTACGCTGATCTTGTTTCGTGATTTAATAAAACGAATCGTATAATTATAACAACCGAATAATATTCGTACGATACGCGTATTTTCCAACGAATCTAGATACCAGGTAATCGAGTGAACGAGTAGATTCTGCAGGAGCGTTCAATTTAACAGAATGGGCACTCGAACGTGCTCTTTGCTCCCTTCGTTGGATTAAGAAGTCTGTTTAGTTGAGAATTCTAGGAACTAGGTAATATTTGGCATTTTCTATTTTAGTTTCTTTCGTATATATATTAACGTATATTTTACAACGGTATAAGAATATTTCCAAGCGTATTTTTAAATTTTTATATCTGTTATTTTTCAAATTACACCATTGTTCAATGTGTCTTTTAATTTTGAGATTTTAAGAAAATGTAAAATGATAAAAATCAATGTCTTTTTATCGCCATAGTAGAGAGACCTATTAAACACCGTCGATAAATCAACAAAGGGACCCACAGTTCGAAAACGCTTCCGTTCCTTTGAAACAGACTCGTGAATGCAGCTAAGAGTAAACTGACCCGTCGTTCTCTCGGTTTTCCTTCTCCGGAGGGGCTTAGGTAACAGAACACGAGTATACGAGCAACAATGCCCACTTCCGCACGCATATTTATCCCTTAACGATTTTAGAAAGTCACGTTGACGAACGCCACGTGCACCACGGATCCAACTTGCACGAGCACTGTTTCTAAATCGACTTTAAATGTAATATATTTAAACGATATGAATTTGTAATTTATAACCACTCTTTTGTCATTAAATTAAAAAAGAAAAAATTCAGAAAAAATATATAAAATGTACAATAAACGACCACAATAATTCACTATACTGCTGTTCGTTTTAATATGCAGTTACCCCTCGAAAATCTTTACTACATACATACTGTTGGCTGGAAACCTTATTCCATGTGTGAACATGCATATGTACATACGTATTAGGTACTATATTCTCAGACCAAAGTAGGTTACGGAATAGAAAGTGTTACTCAGAGAGAAAAAAGATAGGAGATCGTACATAGAGAAAAGAACGGCCTTGAAATTTATTCCTGAATAGATCCACGTGTAACCGAAACCGCGTTATTCGACAACTGTGCCTCTTTTCGGCTCTCGTGTATGTACAAGATCAGAACGTACTTATCACTGGACCTAATATGTGGGTCAAGCATCTCTAATGTTACCGGTATTCGAAGAGCTCGGTTAGTCGGCCTTTAAAACTGATAAAGTATCGCCGCGGCGTGAAAAGACTAGAGGCGTCGGTGTGTCTTCGATAAATCGATCGAATCTCTATAGAACGAAGGCCCCCGTCCAATTAATCAATTTATGGAGCACCCTTCGCGGAGTTTATGTTTTACGATCGCCACGCAACGATCATCGAAGTGTCGGTGCGTTACATTTACGAGGCGATATCGCGCGATTAAGAGGCAAGTTGCTAACGTTATCGCGACGAGGCCGCAAATGGTCATTCCAGATGGCCGAGAGTAATAAAGATCCTCGAGAAACAGCAACGTCAGAGTCCCCCTGCATTACGTCGCATTGTGAACGTTGCTTCGTTCATGCGCTACTTATGCCGCGGCCTCGATGCTCTTAATCCTTTCGCTGACCAGATTCTCACCAACTTTTCTCCAGTTTTTGCGCCAGTTTCGTCGGCTGCGTCGTTTCAGCCTCCTAGGCGACGAACTTTTCTCTCCGGGCACAGAAAGGCACATATTCTCCGCGCGCCTCCAAGTTACTCGAGGTTCGATCAATCGAATTAATACGTCTTAACTGGGACAAACTGGGGCTTGTTTCTGAGATGTAAAATATTTATACCGGGGGGAGGGGAAAAAGTTGTATCTATCTTTCGATGAAATCAACACAAAAGCTTTTGTATTCGGAAGCTGAACGCACAACGAAACTGCGAAAGGGTGTGAACACGCTGTTTTCGGTTCAGACCAATGCGGTAATATGGCGATCGAAAAACCGTATCGCGTTAACGAGCTGTAACGGAGTCTCGCACGACCGTTCTGCTCTTTATGACCCAACAACTGCTGCGTCCTTGTTACAGAAGTTTAGTTGATAATCAGAGCGACAAACTTTATTAATTAGAAACTGTTTCTGTTCGATTTGAGGATAGCTTGTCGCCCCCGGAACGGGATTAATAATAGCGGTGAGTGCAGAACCGCAGCACGCTGGTGCGATGTATGTATGCACAGAGGCGGCCAATCGAGGATAAGCCGGGTCGAGTGTGCACGCAAGCGCTCTGCCATGCGCCAGAACGTGCCACATGGCCGCCACCTTGGCAATGCGTTGACCCTAAAGTAGCGCGTTACCACTACAACGACGCTGTCTCGTTTCTGCGTCTACTACGGGTGTTTTCGAACGGTCGCGGTAGCGCGCGCCAGTTGTTTCGACGCTTGCACTCGTGCAGAGCGCAACCAACACGCGAACGACGCAGTTTCGCGCGGTTAGATCGTCGCCAATTCGAATGTTGTTCTTTTTGAAATACCGACGCGCGAGCTCCGCGCGTCCTCGTCTGCTGGCGAACAGATATTCTAAGATTAGGCTACCGTGGCGCACGCCTCGCGTTTATAACCAACAAAAATATCGTTATTTTACACGTGCGCCCGTCGACCAACGATCCTACTTCGATCCCCATGCGCCACTAAACTTCGACGATCGCGAGCACTGGCTGATTTTAATAACTGAACCGGAACCTGTAACTCCGTTTTAACTAGTGGGCTGGCCACTCGAAGGAATAGTGTTTCATACGATCATTTTTTTAATTTCAATTCTTTAATCATGTTTCAGCAAAAATATACTTGGAATTATAATATATAATCCAATGGTAAAGTCGACGTCGTCGTCGAATTGAGGAGACCGATTTAAAGCACGCGAAATCAATGCAGAAGCTCGATGCAGAATGCGACAGACAGTCTGGCAATTATCGTTTCCTATCGAGATACCTTATCGAGAAATGCTTCCATATCAACTCACGATAGTAAATCAATTATATTTATTTATTGTGCCGTGTTGCAATTCCAAACGTCTTTATGCTATAGCTCGTTAAATCGATCTTCGATTTTAAAAGGTGTTTGTGGCACGTGTTTCACTAATTTAAATACGATTCCAGTTATACAGATTATAATATCTTGCAGTTAGTTCTTTTTGCGGAAGTAATACGAAACCAAAAAAACAGAACTCGTTACATAGCGCGATATTTTTCCCTAGCAATTATACATTTTCATTCAGGAAAAATATGCATATCCTGTTACGATCTTTGAATACATTCCATACATCTTGCAATGTCTACGACGAGACTTGACATTTTGCTACATGTTCATTGTCGTTAAAGGGTAAAGTGGTACGCGACTTTCAAGCAAACTGGACACACGAATCGGTAATGGCACGATTCTGCATAACAAGTTATCGTTAAAAAGCGACGTATCTACGAGAACAATACTTTTTTAATGAATCGAGCATCGGTGTACGCACGAATACCTGCTTGTTCGCGTACCTGGATGTCAAGGAGAGCAACGACGTCGAATGAAGACGGCGAGAAGCGTGTGAGAAGAAGGCAACGACAAGAGGGAAGGGGAACTGAGAGAAACAGAGAATGAGAAGGAATATACAGAGAGGGGAACCACCTGTAACCGCTTATCCGCTGGTACTTATCTCTCGGTGTTTACAGATCGGGGATAAGATTACATGTTCGAGATAACGCGGCCAGAACGAACGCATTACCAAAGTATCGCCGTGCGTTTCCGACCGCACGCAGATTCGAACGCGGCCGCCATTCTCGATCTTATCCGCGCCAAATTCTCCCCCGCGGGGAGAAATTACTTTCGAACGCTCGATCCGGTAACTCTCGTTTCCCGATTAAGACAATCCCGTGGATAATTTATCGCTCACGATCGCGAAATCGAACGTAGCGGTTAATTTTTTATTTTTAAATCTCCTTTAGTGCCGCTCGAAGCTAAAGTATTTTAAATTCGAAAGTTCCTTGTCCCCCGCATAATTAAAAACAAAATCGATACGGGAATTTCTCTTCGTCGCGCGACGAATGATCGAAACAACGAGGCCAGGAAAAGCGAACGTCCTGTAAGGAAATTAAAATCTGCGCGCTGTTCATTTTTCGCTGTTGTACAGCAGCGTTTCGATACAATTGGCGACCGCTTTTCCGTAGATTGAACGGCAAAGGTACACAAAAGCCAACACAACGAAGCAACGAACGAACGACGGTGCCCGTGTGTTCACCCTCCGGTCTGAATTACGTGCTGCCCCCCGGAAGCTCGATCGAGAGAGGAATTTCAGCCGTTTCACGCGTCAACGAGAACCTACTAAACTGTGCACCTTGCAGTCGATTGCTCCAAGTACAAATATCTTACTGTTCTTATCGCTGACACAAATCTGAGGCGAAAGCGCACCGACGATAAAGGTTTTCCATTCCGCGGAACGTTACGGTGCGCCCCTCCCCCCTCCCTTCGCCTATCAGCGAATTGCTGTAACGGTGAAAAATCGAGTTTCGCGCTCTCCAACACGGAAACCAGTTCCCCTTCAATTATTAAGACGATTCCATGCGTACGCAACAACGCGCAAAAGTCCATTTGAAATTTTTTTTTGTCGATCCGCCCCCGATTCCCATCGTTTTCTTTCGCCTTGTACCAGCGTTATTTCCGACCGCGCGAAGGTGAAACAGCACGCACGATCAGCATCGTAATAACCGTTTTGAACCGAGCTGCGAGTCCGCGAGACAATGTCGTCGTTTTTGGAAAAATCGGATACTTCTCTAGAAAGAGATATTCAAAGGTCTGGGGCTCGGATAGCGGCGTGCGCGCGATACCGCAAAAGGACTCGATATTTTTTCGCGTCCGACTGAAAAACGACCGGTCGCTGAGGTCCGAGGACCTTTCTATGAAGTCGATAACGAATGAAGTCGTTGCTCTCGCGGCGTCGTCCTTCGCGGCCCACGCAGCTTTCTGCGAGACTCGACGTTTGTTCGCGCGAACGAACACGGCCGATCGGTGAAGTAACTTTACACACCGGTCCAACAACGACCGGCGTGAATGAGCGTGTACATTGCGCGCAGGTGGGTGGCACGGCCTCTCGGTATAATTACCGCGTGCTTAAGATAAACCTCGACAAAATGAGCTCTATCCCACGGGGGCCCAGGGTATTCGTATCGTTCCTCGAGAAACTGGAATCCAATAACGACGACTCTAGACGCGAAGAAAACAGAACGAATCCGCAGAAAATTTACTGACATTTTTTAGTAGGGACGCAGAAAAATAAATAATATACGAGCTGAAAGTTATCTCTATATAAGGTACGAGACAATCGAGAAAGCGATATTCAATTGTTTGCGTAACTATAGCACCAATGTCAATAAGCCAGTTTCGAAACGAAGTCTCAACGCTCGACCCATTTTCAAAGATAAATAAAGAATTCATTTATCTTTGAATAATCGTCGTATCTCTGCTTTCGAGTTTTAATTTCTGCGAAACGATCAATGGCTTCATCAATATTCATCGTCTCTATATTTAAATACGCATGCTCGATCGAAAGTAGAGCCTGATTTCTTAATCTCGTCTGACTCACAGTTTTTACCGTGCACATAAGTATACATATAATTTTATATACGAATAATTTGCATAACGACGAGATGCTGCCAGAGACTCTTCAATCTATTCTTAAACACCGAGTATATTTTAACGAAATTAAATTTTCAATTCTAATTATTACTCGGCTCTTTGTAATTGGAATATGCTGATATCTATGCGTTTTGTTAATCGATAAGCTCCAGGATTTTATCCGAACTCTATCGCACAATGAAAAGTAAAAGAAAGGCGTGGGATTCTTTGTGCGAATACGACATTGTCTGAAGAAACGCGCCGAAGCGTGTGTTGAAACGAATGGGCGGGCATATCGAACACATAGCGCAGACAAGGGTAACACCTGATTGTAAGAGACGCTTTCTACCTGGTTTGTTTTGTCAAGAACCGCGTGCCCCCGAGTTCGACAATCTCATACACATCGTGTAATCTATACCATAAAGGGACATAATGAAGTTATCGAAGTACAAAACACTAAAACAGGGAAACGAAATGAAACAGAACACATGTTTACACTCTCATTACGTCTCTCGTTGCTACTGTTTCTCCAAATCTCTGGGTTCTATTCGTTACGATACACCCTGAATAATCAAACTAAGCCTTTAGATTCATTCAGAGACACGGTTCTTTAATTATTCCGAGCAGTTTTACAATGCGTTACGAAACTTGTCAGTCGCTCCGCTTCCAGACACTCGCGTTCGTTATCTCTAGCTCTGATACGGTACGGCGCTCAGCTGATTCGAGTGCTTCGCGATAAGTCGCTCCGATCCCGATCGAGTTTATGTATGCATGACTAGCGTAACCTTGAAACTAATTACCCAACGACTCGTAAACAGCGAAACACTCGTGACTGCGACCGTGCAGGTTCGCATTCATCGGCTCGTGCACGCGCTCGAGCGCGATGGCGGGCGCCGATAGCACTTTAGCGAGAAAGCCATAGTGTTGGGATTGAAGCAGAAACAGGTACAATTTTATTCGATTAATAGATGACGATTAGGAACACTATACAGTAATTTATATGTAACGTTTACTCCGTCGATCGGTCACTTTTTTTGTATTAACTTAACGACATCAGTATTTATAAATGTTAATGTTCGTGTTGCCAATAAATGCACAGACAGAAAGTAGCATTTCCTGTAAAATAAACGAATGAAACATTTTTTAGACCCTGGCCACCGGTATCTACTTATTGTAGCTAATGAATAATACGAGCCTGCCTCACCAAGCGTTAAAGTCACTTAACCTTTTCACTGCTGAATTAATCAGTGCTAAGCATGGGTTTCTACGCCGGATTAATTTCACGATATATTTTATAATAAGTGCACTTACCAATATGTGCAAACGTTAAATGAAGGAGTAAAGAATCTTACAGAATTATTTATAAAAGTTAAAAGATTGACGTACCTATAAATCTTTAACACTGCACCCAGTACTACAAATATACAATAAAAATAGCTAAAAACTTTTAATACTACTTTCCCATATGGACAGCAAACGAATGGTAAATATCTTCGTTAATAATGCTGATAAATTCGTTGAAATTGTCCGTCGAAACGACGCGTTGAATTGAACCTAACACTTATTGAATTTTCACACAATAACCGGGACATTTGTACCTCGTATTTTCATCAACTAAAAATACTAACGCTATTAATACGTTCGAATCGGTTGCCAGCGGAGCAAATTCCATTACCACGGCGAAACCTATTTTTATTATTTCATGGCTGCCAAAAAATCGGGCTTCCACTGGCGGTTCTGTGCGTCGAACTCGTGTACCGAGCGAACTTCGCGCGGATCCGGTCGCGTCACCGTGTAATCGGACTCTCCGCTATCAGCGGATTATCGCGTTTCGTGCTGGAACACAGTGATATCGCGAGACGTTAACACGTACAACGATGTTACGAACCGTACAAGTGGCTTCGCTAGTTTCTTTGTAGCTTGGCAACAGATTACAGCTTGCATGAAATAATGATGACGTCAATGTTGATAGCACCCGACCAACGATAACAATAGCATCGAGAGAAATACATACTACCGTTTTCTGTTAATATCTTAATTCTCATTATTGCTACCGATCTAAATCGACAATACATACATCGCGAAATAGATATAATTTCGCATTAACGAAGAGTTATGCACGAGGAGAGCTAAATAAACTTGGAAATATTTGTCCAACGGAATAACAAAGAGAAGTTTAATCTATATCTGGATGATAATTAGCATTTAGTAAAAATCATCGAGTGGAAGAAAATTCAAACAGACAGATTAAACGACGGATACATTGGCTAGACGGGCAAAGAGTAATTTGTTCCTTTCATTATTCGGTCGAGGGATTATTTTCTCGCTAAAAAATAAATCCCTGCTATTTAGTAGTATTCTTTTCTCGTCCAGGCACGTTTTCGTACGGCGAGAGGAGGGTCGACGGAGATTAAATACGTTACGCGAACAGTTCCAGAAAGCGTTGCTATAATAAAACACAACGGTTAAAACACCGTTAAAGCTCTGAAACATTCCTCGCACCATTGTGCTCGTTCTGATACGATTTAATGGTCTAAGGTCAAATGCGACAATGAACGAAATTTTGAACCCTAAACCAAGAAGGTGTAACTTTTGGTTACGTAATTGGTAGGCTAATATAAACTTCAATTCGATACGTAATAGATGGATATCAACGTTTTGATGTCGATATCAACATATCGATGGTCTTCATTACATTGGATTCGTTATGTCAGTATTTATAGTATTATATTATAAAAGCATATGATGTTGAATAGAAGAATCTAGTGGTTTTACCAAAAATTGAAGGAGTCCTCAAGAAGGTAATATACTGATAACGTTATGGATACTGTTAAATCGATGTAACGAACACGTTAAATTATTTACCAATATTAATTTCACCCGTCAGTTCTGATATATTGATTTATCGATATTGTTATGACAATTCATCACTCATTAATACCGTTACATATTTCCCAAAATTAATGTATCAATATACCAAACTCATCGTACGATTTATCGATGTATGGATACATTCATGTGGCTATATCGTTAAATCGAGGTCTTGGTATCGATATCATTAACGATAGATCGATGTGATAAATGAATATGTCGATATCAGTATATTAGTACATCAAAATCGTTATATTGGATTTGATAAATCATTTATCACTAGCATTATACAGTTATACGAGCGTGTCTCTGCATTAGTAATAAAATATTTACTATAAAAAAAAATCTAAATGAAGCAAACATATTTACAGTACGCGACGAAGCACAATAGACAACAACGCATGTAAACAGAAGGAAAATAGAAAGACCAACAAGTACCGAGGAGGAGCAACGCAATTTCAAAATCAACGAAACATTATCGTTAGCAGAGAGAGTGAAGGTTCTAATTCCCGAGACGAGGACTTGCTTCCTCATTACTAGTACGATTTTGTCGAAGAGCGACTCGTGAAGGGGACAATAGCGGGAGGACGAGACGAAAGACGCCAGTCTACCCCCGTGCGAATCGCTGTCTCTCTGTTCATCGCAACCAGACGTAATTTTCCCTTTCCCATTCGCTCCTACTGCTTCTCCCTCGGGCTTTCGTTCCTGTCGCTATCCTAAGCAAATTGTTGTACGACTCGTTGCGTTCCAACCGTACACCGACAGAACGACTACACCGTTTACTTTCGCGATTTAATTTATACTCCTTCCATCGGGATGCCCCAGAAAATATCGAGCGTTTCAAAATCTTGATATCTGTAACCAGGAAGCAAAATGACTAAACGACTCAACGTTTCCCAAGATACCCTAAATAGACTTCCGGCAGCGTACTCGTGAATTTGTTGGAGTTTGATCTCGAGTGCTCGAACGTTCGATGTAATTGGAGTTTGAAGAGGATTCGAGACGATGCATCGAGAATACCTCAGTTTTCTTTATTCCTGGAAAGCAGCTGTGTACCGATAACTTCGATATTAACTGTTATTGACGTTTATAACCGTGCAACGAATTCTAGTGGCGTCTATTGGACCTCGATTGGCTTTTCGAATAATAGTTCCGCGAAGACCAGTTTAACAGTTATAAAATCATTTAACGAAGACCAGTTTAGCGAGTTCTAGGTAACAATTTGCATACGCGGAAACCGCCATTCACGGAGCAGACACTCGTCAGAATTTACTTGCAGCGTACGAATTGCTTTTATTTCGAGACACCGAGAATCGAAGAGGCGAACAATTATGCAATCAATAGCTACGGAATCCAACAACTACCCCTTACACCGTTTTATACAGCCAATTTAAATATTGATACTTGAGGCACATCGATGATTAACCATTTAAAAGATAGCAAGGGATATTGAGAACCTATATGAGATTTGTCAGTTAATTTTAACCGATGCTCTTGGCACGAGAAGGCTTGCACCCAATTTATGTCGAGATTGCTCGACAAAAGAGCCATCGTCAAGAACTTTGTACGGAACTTAAACAAAGAGCTGCAAACAACCCAAACTTCAGAAATAGCATTGTTGCTGGTAACGAAACACGGATTTATGGTTACGACCTCGAAACCAAGAAACAATTCACACAGTGGAAGAGAGAAAACGCGCCAAGTTTGTTCGAAAATCAAAACTTGATATTCAAGATTCGTTACAAGACGTCCCTACAAGAGCAAACGTTTAAAGTAAAAAAGTTCCTGTATTACCTCATCCTCTCTATTCGTTAGACTTGGCTTCGTGTGACTCTTTTCTGTTCTCCAAAATTAAGATCCATCTGAAAAGAAACAGATTTGATGATGTTGACTAAGACTTCGAACATTGGTTTCGAAAACTACGAAAACGTTAGGATAGATGCATGATATTGAAAGGAATTCAACTACTTTACAGAATAAAGAGTCTATTCTCTTCTCAACCACAAACAAGAACTACTAGCTATTTAATATCTAATCTAAATATCATTTATCGTCTTTCTGCGTAATATTCAACAAAACAGAAGACGTTATAGAATGTGGAACCGTTATCAGTGGAAAAATGCATTGCTTTCTACGTAAAGTGGAGCTCGAGGAATCACTGACGCGACTCCACAAAGAACACATCCACGATTGCACGACCTGGCGCTGTATTTATAAAAATTACAACCGTTCGATCGAGCGTGGCGGAGGTACGGTTAAATTATGAAGCGTAACGACGCTCAGAAACGGCGCTGATATTTCAAAGCCACGCTGCTGGAGATTCTACGGATTTTACCGACTTCAATACCGGATAAAACGACGCCGAAACGGCTGGGCTCTATTTCCGTGCACCACCAACGCGATAACTTCTCGTTATTCTTGCGAGAGTTTGCTCCGGCTCGAACTTAACGAAAATCGATCGATCGACCGATCCAGTCGATTCCATAAACCGTCGAATCCGAGCAAAGTCGATCGATTTTACGCCGCGAAAGCCGTTTAAAGCGTAACGAAACTAATGAAATGATGAGAAAACACGAGATCGAGACCAATTCTTCCGACGAATTTTCGTTGGTAAATTTAACGAAGCACTATAGATAACCCAAATACCTTTATTGGAAACTCTGTTCTCGGTGCAATTGGGTCGTAATAAATTTTCTATTTTTACGCGTTGGACAGTTAACGTTAATTCTAATAAAGCTGTAAGTTATTAAATAAACGAAGTCTCAATTTCTCCTCGGATCGATTCTATTCGGTAACAGTTAAACCGAATAACGAAGAAGTATAAGAGGATACCTATGTAATAAAATTTGATATTTGCATGTTCCTTACATAAATACTTATAAAATGTTGAGTCAAAGAATAGAAAACTCTCGTGAAAATCGCCAGAGGCAGGCAAAACAGTCTTCGCCTGAAACGCGCGGCCATCGAAGTGTTAAGATTAATAATAAACGACTCGTACACGAGGTTCCCCAGCTTTTTGATCGTACCTTGTACTTGTTTCGCTTGCTTTCTAATTATTGTTCCGCGGGTCGTTCGTACAGACGTGTGCTAAGCGAGCGACTCGAGCTCGCGAAAAAAGCTGGAAACGCGTAACGGGTAAAGAGGCAGCAACGTGAAATAAATAACCAGATAAAACGAGGGAGGTGTGTGCAGAAAGGGAGGGGTAGCACGATGAGTAGGAGGAGGAGTACGGTGGGAGTTTATCTCGGTTACGAAGCACGTAGTATATACAAGAGGTAAGGAGGCAGAGGAGGCGAAGAAGAACCTTTGCTAAATCGATATTACCATCGCCATCGCCAGCGGCACGACCGTCGTATCCTTTCAGAAGGCCGGCCCTGAACCAGACCTTCGAAGGATACTAGGTTGCCTCCGTCGATTATCATTAATTTTTTTTTCTCCTCCCCCTTCGTCGCGATAAAATCTCCCTCCGCCCCCGCGAACGGAGCCGACTTGGCTCGTACAACGGCCACGACAAATCCACTGTTACGTTATCAACCTGCTGCCGGTTACGTTATTATTGACTGAACTTCTTCCAACGCTCCAAGTTTACATCGTACAGGTTACGACGCCAGAAATCAGGCTAACTATCCTGGTTATATTAATTTAGTCACTATGCACCATTCCATTTTTTTGCTCAAGTTAATTCAGATGCTGCAGTTACACAAATAAGAATGTTATAAAAACAAATACACGCAACTTGTATTTCGCAATATTTATGACGAAATCAAAAGCAGAACAGTACTGATACAAACCATGAACCTTCGTGCTAATGACACGAAGTCACGTATGTAGCTATCGCGTGTCGTACGATTGATTGCTTGGAGTGGGCTTAAGGTGTTTTAAAAGACGCACGCAGCCCCACGTTGCATTTCCTGAAGGATCCTTTTAATAAAAGGATTGGGAAAAACTAAGTTGCTTATCCAAAAACCGATAAAGAGCAAATTAATAACGAGTGCTCAGTATCTGCTAGAATATGAAAGAGACAAAAATATGCACGTAGTTCCATTTCGAGCGATTTTTAAGACGACCTTGATAACTCCAACCGAATTACCTCGAGGGAAGAAAAATTCTGTCCAGCGTCTTCCTCCTCCGAAACCATCTAAATTTGATCCTCCACATTTTTCTTTACCTTTCAATCCAAGAGAGATATTCTCGTAGCTCGCCTTAAACGCGAATATCATCGATCGTTCGAGTACATCAAATTGCGAATGCATGCAACGGGACCACCAGGTAGGTATAAATAAAACATTCAGATATAACGACGCTATCATCGTTACGTTCTGAGAATAGATTTCACTTCCGACGTGGCTACACATCTCGACAAATAGAAACTCCAACATGAATTATCCGGATGGTCTCGTTATTATATTCGTCACAATGTATATTTGATTTCGTAACAACAAATCGACTTCCAGGTCGTCGAAATATTTCTACTGTCGCTTTATTCTTGTTCATCGTGAAACAAAAGTTCCCGTTCCCCTCGAAAGAATACAGAACTACCACTGCCCATCAGGAACGAGCAAAATTCTATTTCAATAACAGATAACCAATAAAACCGACATTTTTCCATATAAAAGCTTCTGTTTGACAAGAAGTGGACTCTTTGTTTAATTCAAACGTTTCGACTCAAATTCCAGTCATCTTCAGTCTAATGAAATGAAAATAAAAAATATGTACGATATCAGAATTTAAAATAAAATGAAAATTTTGCTCTGCTACTGGCAACAGTCGCGCGAGATAATTTCTTTCGTCCCTGCGAAGGTCCGAAGCAATTTGCTGGCGGTCGTGTAACATTTATGCGGCCGTTGGATCGTGACGTGGACCGATAATCCGAACGTCGTTGCGGGGGTGGGGATCAAATTAGAAAAACTGTGATCAGGATGATTTACGAGTCGCGGACGAACGGTCGCCCAGGCCGAGGGGAGAACGCGCGCGAGAGGGAATGAAAGGTAGCGCTGCGAAAACGGGGGTGGAAATTTATAGCCCAGCAACAGATGCGTCCCCAAAGGACGATATATTCCTTTCCCTAAGAATATAATACGGAAAGGTGGCTGGCGGATATACAACTGGCTAAACGCGAGAAACACATTAACCTCTCGTACTTCTAATTCATTCGGTGAGCCGCGTCGTTTCGAACGCATTCGTTTTCGTTCCGGGTAGTTCGAACGATTAAACGCAAAGTGCACGCGACATTTCGGTGAACAACCTCCGCGTTCTACACAAGAATAGAAAGCTTCTTTCGACAACAATACCGGAGTAAACAATTTTCAAAATCATTTCACTAAATTCGAAGTGAGTTCGCGATATACGCGTGAATCGAAATGGAACATGCTATGTAGGAAACATCATGTAACTTTGACGAAATCCGATTGCACACGGCCGAATTATTCGGGTCTATCAAGTGCAACGTTCAACGGTGCAATTTCAACGGTAATCGCGTGCGTTTGTCGTAACGGAACTCCATTATGCTGGTAACAGATAATTACGCATCGGTTACATAATCTCCTGTTCCAGTAACCGTGTAAACGCGCGACGAGGAACCGTCGTGGAAAGCGCGGCAAACAAACCGGGGGAGGGTGCGAATCGAAGCGAACGAAATCGTCGTAACTAGAAGACCGTCTCTATTCGAACGCGTATAAAAAAAACTCAACGATGCGAACCGCTCCGTGATCTCGATGCTCGAAGAAAAAGCAGATTTAGCCGGCGAGTTAGGACTGTTTTACTTTCGATTCGGTGCGTCCGCCCCTTTGGCAGCGTTCGACGAAGAAACTCCCAAGTCCGAACTTTTCCTCCCTCGTTCGACGCTCGGGGGTTACGCTTTTCGAAAAAGAGAACAAAGAGGACCGGCAACACCGAGGACGATCGATCGACGGCCACCGCGATTATTATTCTCCGAAAGGCAAACTTATGAAATCCTTCCTCGTGGTCGAACGATCAATTCAAGCCGGAGAAACTTCTCGCAGATTCTTCGAGAACTAGACTCCCTAGCCTTGGGCCGATAAAGAAACGTATTTTCTCTTTTACAAAACTTTACATTATTATTGCAAACTCGACCACGATGTTATAGTTCTTAAGGACTTGGAAATATTTCTTTATTTTGCACCGACTAAATTGGGAGTGAGCTCCATAATCTTCGTCGATGGTTACTTTTTTGTACTTTCAAGGATGCTGAAAAGTTCAGATATTTCACGTTTCTATAGAGAAAGTCTTTCCTACGCGATCTAGACTTTCGAGAACTTTCTACTTCGAAGGAGATTCGAAACGATTCAAAACACCTTCGATGCAGTTCTAACGCTGCATACAAAATAACCCACACGTTTCTAATCCACTTCGAAGTGCTACGAGGCGAAATAATTGAGAAATAACAGATGTGAATTAATATATACGTGCTTCTAACAAAGTTGCAATTTTCTTTATATGGATTAAAATGGTCCCAGGCTTAATTCGAGGTAGTTCGATCGAGTTTGAGCCCATCGCTATCGGTGCTGAAAAGGGAAGAAACAAAGTAAACAGTCGATCGACCCCGCAGGGCAATTAAGCTCCGGGATTTTTCGAATATCGGTCGGTTCTCCGACGAGTCGGGCAGGAAATTTCGAAGATAGCTTTCTCCCTTTTCCTTCTATCCGCCGTCTCGTCCGCGTACGTTTGTCCTCGTCTTTCGTTGGATCTGCGGGGCGGCCCGGAGTCGTAAAACCTACCCCGGGATCCCTCTCATAAACGAGAAGCATTGTGCTCGACCTAAGTTCTGCGAACGACACACGCGTGCATCGACCACGAGATGAGAGAAGAAGACGAGGGATCGAAAAATGAAAAGAAGAAAACACGAGAAAGGTCGTGGAAACCCTTGGCCCTGTGTCTTTCATCTCGTGGCTTGCTCTTCTCATCTTTGTTCCCATCGACCCTACGCGTCCTACATTCTTTCGCGTCGTTATATTCCTTTAGGAGGACAGCGTGTTCATGGAAATTCGAAACGACGACGGGTGACTTTTATTGTTCGAAATATCACCCGAAAAGACTTACGGACAAGTACCCTTGACAACGACACTCCTAGAAAACGGCGTAACACCGATGTATGCGCACGTTTGACGAGAAACATCCTAAACCCAACTTCAGGACATTAACAAAATCATCAATTTTATTCTTCTAAAACGAAAACTGGTATCGAATGGTAAAAGACTGTTGCAATGTGTTCCTGTTTTAAAAACTGAAAGTGACTGAGCCAGCGTACGCGTATGTTTATGATGTTGTTTCTTTTCGAATATGAGGAAAAGTTAGTGGGGAATGGAATCGGTGGAACGAATGGAGGGCAAAGAAAATTCGAAGGAAACGCGTTTGGAGCAGGAAATATTGTTTAAATGTAAGTCAAAAGAGAAAGTCGATGTTCGTGCATGGTCGTTAGCTAGACGTCCGCGGTTATAAACGCATTTATAATTGTATGCGTCGCGGCGCGCGGCAGTGTGCATTAGCGCATGCCAACTAAACTCGAAGCAACTCGAGCCCCGGTGACAAGTGCCCTCGTGGACGGCGCAACTGCAACGCGGGGGACCAGTTATTACTGTCATAGACACGCGCGCCCCGCCCTTCCTGTCCCCGTCCACCCCCGTGTTCGCTCCTGCTGTCTCCCGTTCCGTTCGAGCTCCTCGCTGGAATACGGAATCAATGGGCCATTCGCCGCGCCCCGAACCCCAAAGCCCGAATAAACGTTTTATCCGAATAATCGCCCCTTCTTTCGACGCTCTATGCATTTCTGCGCGTGTCCCTCGACTTTCTAGGTGTCGATGCCATTTGAAAACAGCAACAACCCCTTCGCACCCCACGATTTTTTAAACCTCCACGCGTGGTATAGAAGACTACAAAATCTAACGTGACTTTTTTGACACGGATCAATGATAGGATTAAGTCAGACTTTGATGACGTGAACAACGAGTTTCCAGAGGGTTGAAGTTGTTTACAGACGCGACGCTGATCGCGAGATGTACGCAGATATAAACGTAAGCGTGACTGCTACCCGTTCGCGATACGGGCAGTAAAAAGTGTCAGCGAGGAGCAGTCGAATAAAAATGTACGAGCAACGTCGTAAAACAATCAACGATTTGAGAAACGCGCGGTAACTGGCAGTAAAATTTGAGGCAGTCCGCCTCGTTCGAAACGGTTATCCTTGAAAACAGGACGTGAAAGGAACCGGAGCTGTATACGCACGAAGCGCTAACGGTAAAGTTACGATCCTCCGTGAGACGCGGTAAGAACAATCGGAAATAACTTCGTGTTATAGATTGTCTCGCACGGCAGACAATTCACACGGAAAAACGTGAGAGAAAACAATGACACAACGTACTATTATTCACGTGAAATACACATACCGGTCGGCTAACACGCGCGCGATTCAGATCCAACGATTTGTTCGAGCGAAATGAAAGTCCCGCGCGAGAAGACGAGATTGAAGAGCAAAGAAAAATTGTTCCTACCCCTTGAGACCGCGAAGGAAGATAAAAACGCCAATCATGCAAGAGTAAAATCGACGATCGTCGATTGTAATCGCACTGTACAACCAAAACTCTTAAGAGGCACTTAAAACACATTTAATTGCAACTTTGACGTTTTATCGTCCATATAAAACTCTCTGCGCGTTCGCGGACAATGGATCCATTTGCCTCGGTTTATTTCCAAAACGCGTGTAACTAAAAACACTCGGACGCTGTCGCTCAAACTACATTTTCGCTGACACGAAAAGTCACATCTCATTGATGTGTTAAAAACATAAGCAAATGGAAAACGACTGTTTCGTTAAGTGTTTCTGAAAATTCCCGTCCAATCGTTTTAAACATTCGTATGCGGATTTTAGTTACAAGAAAGAAGTGCATTAACCAACGAATTTCAGTTCGATCAAACAAAGGAAATCTTCGTTCGCATTAATTATAGAAAGAACGAATCACCGTACGGTGTAAATACTGTTTACGCGGGATCGACCGCGATGGACTCGTATGTAAATAGAGCGGAAATGTTCTCTCTTTCGAAGCAGCGAGCGCGCGAACTTGCACGTGCACGGCGCTCGATCAGCGTTCGTCTAATTAAGGCAATTTTCGCGATCGTCGCGAGTCACGACTACGTCGATGTCGATGCATGCGACCTCGAGCTCTCGAGCTATTTACGACGTCGATTTACGACCAACGAAGGAAACTGACCGCGCGAGAAAAGAGGAAAATACAGCGATTCGGTGATGGCTACGATAGAAAAAATTTCCACGTAAGTTTTCGTGTCAAAAGTGTTCTCCGGTTATTAAGTGACCACCAAATTTCAAAGTTTCATTAACAGAAATAAAATAAATCCTTGTTCCTTTTTTAAATTAAACAAAAATACACGTTTTGATTTCAGAATCTTGAGGGGCGTGTTCATAATCTACGGCCGAAGGAAGTACGGGCGAAAAAGTCTGGGAATTTCAAAGCATTGCAGCGTAGAACCACAATTAATGTAACATTGGAAAAATGAGGATTCGGGGAATGCGTATGCTTCATAGCAACCGAGAAACAGTCCCATTCCTACGTGTGTGTGTGTGCACTTATTAACATGTATGTATTTGCGCGTGTATGATACGAGTACGTTCTTCAACGAGGTCAGTATGATGTGAGAAGTGTAATGCAGTTAGTACGACGCGTTGAACGAGCAACGGGAGTTTGGAACGACGTTTAGCAAAATACTAACAAAGAATATAGTGTAATAGAAATAAGTAGTAAGTTTAATGATGCTACGATATAATATCATATTATCCACTAATTATCACTAAAGGAGAGTGTAAAAAAGATTTTCCGTGTAAGGAACTATAGAAAATTTTTCTTGCTCCCAGAGACGCGGAATATGCTTCTAAATTTCGCGACTCCGCTTTTGAATCGCCCTTACACATTTTACTAAAAGCATCGAAACCTTTTGCTGCCCTGAATGGTTAGTTAACGCAGAGGTAACTAAAAAAAAAAAAATAACCTTCTACCGTAATCATGAAACGAACGTTCTCCATGCGGACGTAACGCTTGTTACAAAGTCCAGCGTTTAGAGTTACACGTTCATCCATTTACGGTATAAATTCGCGCGTGGCAAAATACCCAAACGACCCTCAATTAAAGTTTCAGTCGCCAGCGTAGGGAGGAAAAGGGAACAGAGGAAAAACACGAACGGTGGAGAGCAGCGAGGCCGCGGCAAAAAAAAACGAGGAAAATACAACAGCGAAGAACGACGACTCTGTATTTCACGCACGAGAATACACGAGGGTGTACGTGCACTTGCGCGTGTTTTACGAGCCGCGGTAAGGAGTTATCGATCACGCGATACTTCAACAGACATTGTCGATGCATAAACAGAAAATTCGAAACGACGTTACAAGACATACGGAACTACGTTACAGGAAACTTTCCTCCGGGCGCAACGTCTGCCAAATAAATTTCATCCCCGAATCTCGTTCAACACTTTCGAGACCATCGTTCCTAGACCTTCCTACTAGCTTTGCTTGTAAGTATATTAAAAGGGTAGTAGTTTTTTATCAAAACTGAAATAAGCAAATATGGAAATGAGATGTTGATGATGAAATGAGATAAAAACAAATTGTTGGGTATTTAAATTCGAAGAAATAAATGTCTGTTTTTTAGCTCAAGTTAGTATATAAGATATTGTGTTGCAAAACTGGTATACTTTTTTTGGAAACGACAAATATCGATGTTGCGTATAATAAAGAGTGTCAACTTTTTGAGGAAACAATAAAAAACACCTTAATAACCAATATAATATTACGAAAGTGAATTAAAATACCTCGAAAAAAAAAAATATGCTAGCTTACAATACGTATAAAAACCAGTAGTGTTACGTAGCCTCGAAGAAGAATATGATGTAAGCTAATATAAAAACTAAATAAAAAATTTAGTAGTAAAAATAAAATATTCATTTGTTCTGAGGTAAATATTTGTAAAGTTCATTTTTGTTTTTTGAATGTAGGTTTAAGAGAATTTCAAGGCATGTATTTCAATTATCCGTATTTTAATTATAAATTATACAACAGTCTGTTATCACAGATAATTTGAGACTCTTTTCCGTAATGGTCTGTTCGCGAAAACACGCATCGCAACACCTTGTCACGGTAAAAATACGGCCTCTGTGGATCGACCGCGAACTCTTACTCGCGTAAATATACAAAATGATGCATGATTGTGCAATAAAGAAATATCACTCCTTGAAATTTTCGCGATAAAATATGTACGCTTAGAAACGTGGTAATTTTGACCTGATAGATAAGCCCTGAGTGGCCTCCTATCATTAATAATTATATTTTGAATAATTTAATGAAGGAAAATCCACGAATTTCGACGGACGAGATTGCTGGTATTAATTATTATGGACATAATTGAGTGAATAAATTATTTTCTACAGAACCTATCAAAACTTTTCCATCCAATATATCGGAAGTCTTATCAGAAGTATTTTGTTTAATCCTACTTCCTTTACAAGTCGTGTCGTTCACGTTTCTCCAAAAACAAAAACTACCCTTTCATTTTTGTCCAAGATTATACGAGATTTGCAAAGAAAGGAAATCTCTAAAAGAACCTCGTCGTATATTTTCGCGGGTCTCGGAACTAGCTGCATACGATGTTGGTAGTGGGAATGGCTTGGCGCCTTGCTGCCGGGGAAAAAATTTAGCCTCGAAACGAAGGACTACTGTATTTCCACCGCCCGTCCAACGTCTCCGCCTCGAGTGCGCGTCCGCGATTCTCACGCGGTGAGAGAACGTTGAACAAGGAATTCCGAATCGCTGAAATTAACATCACGACAACGACGACGGAACGCGAGCTTCGGCAGTGGTCGTCGCGAGAGCACCGTTGCGCCGTTAGTCGTCCCACTTACGAGCAAACTCGATTCGCGCTCGTCAACGGAATCGAGCCGCCGGTAAATTTCATTATCTCGAAACCGCGAGAATTGAAACGACTTTCTCCCGGCCGGGCAATTTGCGTCTCCGCGCGCTCTTCTTCCCCCCAGTCGCGCTAGCGGAGAGAAACTTTGCTCCGCGAATTCCACGATTCCGGTTTACCTTGCCCAGGCAAAACGAACGCGATCCCGCGACCGATCGATCGACGCGCGTCGACCCACCAATGACGTGTGTCCTGCACACGGAAAAAGATCTCCCATTAACATATCGAAAAACCGGATACGCTATCGATCACGAGTATTAGGGCTACGATCATCCTGGAGGCATCTTAACTCTTAATTACTCACACCCTTCTTATACAAACCACCTGTTTCTAAATTACCAATAAACAGATTTTATTTTTGTTCCACGAATAGGTACGATTTACACGATCAATAGAGTAAAGGTCGAAGGTTGTAATCCTCTATAGTAGGTATAATATTTCGTAATATATTTTTTACTGGGTATGGCATGCAAATGCCACGCTCTGCGTCGGCTCTGACGCACTCCTAAACTCTAAGCGAGTGCGTTGAACCGGACAACAATCGGCTAACCAAAATGCCGCGACACCGACGCGCTTAGAATATATCTACATTATCAATTTTCTCTACCTTTATGTTCTGAGAAAAAAGTATTTCAAGTAATCTACAAACCATTTGAACTACCCTTGCGACAAAATTAGTTTACAGTGTTTGAAAAATGTTGAGGATCCAGCCGTACGAACTACTTGGGTTTTGTACAAGGTTCTACCGTAATTTAAAAAAAAAATAAATAGATTGCAAGACGGAATGGCGCGTATATCCACGGAATTGGAAGCGCGTCGATCTTAAAGAGGACGCGCGTCGCTTCTCTAGATTCTCGGGACCGATGCGCGACGCGTCGACTTGCTCGATACGCGCTGGAATTCGTGGAGGCCCGCGTGGATACACCGCTGGGACAAGCCGGCCCACCCATCGAGATCGAAATATCTTTTCTCTCTAGATATATGACGTTTACATCGTCACTCTTGGCACGCTGTGCTCCTTCTCTCTCTCTCTGCGTGACTCTCTTTGGTATCCGATGAAACGGGTTTCGCTCCCGCGTCCGACTTCTACCTTCGACTCGAACCGTACTCGTTCTCTCTATCAGTCCCTCGTACCTACTCTTTCTCTTGAGGAATCTTCCAAGCTGACGCGACGGGGATAAGGATAATTGAATGATACGGAACTCTCGGTGAAGTGACTTCCGTGAAAAATCGCGGAACCGACAACTATGCAAATTTGTTAGAGTCCCCTTTGAGCTATTTTTATTATTAACCACAGATCGTTTATTCGGGGTGAAAACACCCTCTATACGTACATTCCCGAAAAAGGTTACTACGATTTTAAATGCTCAGCGATTGGCAATCGTCCATCGAACAACCATCAGCAAATTGTATAAAAGATGTGTATATAGAGTGAATTATTTTTATATTACAAAACGAAATTATTCTATTCAAAGTGTACTTCTACTCGAACTTTACGTGTCCTGTTAATCGGTCGACCTTTGCGAGGATCGGAAAAGAAGATTAAGATTGCGGAAAATACAGCGAAGTTCCGTGGGTAGGAACAGCCCGAGTAGCTCGTACACGAGTTTTCCTTTGAAGCAGTTGACTCCTGAGCAAACGTTAAAGGAACACGTTCTCTATTCGTGAGCAGTTTGCGGATAGTTCGTGAACTCCTATAGGCACAGGGGTTTCAGAGAAACGCGAGAGTCCACGCTAACGGACGATCGAAGCTCTTACGCTTATTGTCAATACTTTCCCACCTATGCAATCCGTGTACCTGTATTTCTACGATGCTTATATACAACGCGAAACGTTTCGTGGAAATGCTATACTCGAAATACACAATTGGAAAATTAACCACTAAAATTAATCGATTACATTTTCTAATAAGACACAAAATAAATCATGTAAAGATAAGATAAAAGTCGATTTAAGTTAATGCAACGTTAAATTAATAAAATAAAAAACTTGTATTTCTTTTTATTCATTATACTTTTAATTGGATTATTCTCAAGCTACGAGATTTTATAATTACTTTACGCGATGTATTTAAAAAAGTGAAATCTTTCTTTTGATTGCAAACAGAGGAAAAGTTGCGAGATGTAATTGCAGAAAATATATTCTTAATTACGGGAAAAATACTTCAATAACGGCTCGCGAGACAACGCGCGTTACCACGCTAATAACAGCGCGATAAAAAAAAGAGAGTGTGTGCACGAGCTTTAATAAAAATTTCCATAAATTCGGTGTACGCGCTTCGAATTTTACCTTTCATCGGTTTTTCGCCCGCGTTTTTGCCTTATCCATTCGATCAATTTGTTTCCCTCCCGGCCCAATATTTATTAATTCCTTTTCCGACTCAGTCGTGGTTCGAATTACCTATTACCAACGAAGTTTATTTATTAAAACGTTACGTACGCGCGAAAATGTCGATCGATCCTACCGGAAAGCATGTGCGCAGTATTAAAAACCGAGAAGACTTCGACGAGAATGAAACGATAAAGACAGAAGTTGGGCAAATTTTATTCACGAATAACTAATACAAAATTTCAGATTCATTGGTAAAACAACTTCCATTTACGTTTAATTAAATTCATTCGCAAAGCAGAATCCATGAACGAGTATTTAAAACCGATATCCGGGCGAGTAAACCAGCAGCCAGACTGTTCTTAACGAACAAAATTAAAATTTTTATTCATTATTCACGTATAAAATTTGCCCGACTCTGGGTAAAGATGAAGAAGAAGCAGATATATTCTGTCGTACAAGGGCATAGTGATTATGTTTACAATGTACCGATAAGCAGGGCGACGGAAAGGGTGATAGTCTAAATATATACAGCCTTTATTATTTAATACGCGTTTCCCTGAAGGCTGTTGCAAGGAACAAATTTTTATAAAATTTACATGCAAGATAGTTCTTACTCAAGAATTGTACGCTGTACATAATTTAAGTCCTTGTACAAAAGTTTCTCCATAAATTTCTATTTTGAGAACGTAAATCAACGTACATATTATGTTTTCGGTAAAGGAATTTTTTTCTCGAAAATGCGTAGAATTTTGAGGATATGTCAATTCACCAAAAATGATTGTAATTGACCCTTGCAACTAAAAATAATTTTTTTAGAACGATTTAAAATTTTTAAATTTTGTCGAAAAATTTCACATCTACTCGAATTTTTTTCTCGAAACTGGTTAGGATTTCGAAGGTATGTCTAATGACCAAAAATGATTGTAATTGACCCCAGAACCTAGAAATAATTTTTTAGAACGATTTGAAAAATTTTTTTTTTGTCGAAAAAATTAGGCACCTACCCCCTGTCGATTTTTCTTAAAAATTCGTTTTTCATTTTTAATAATTTTGTTTGACGCCCGACAGAAAAGTTGTCTAATACTTTTTTGTAGGTACCCATGAGCTCTACTTCAGAAAAAAGTTTCATTGAAATATATTCACTATTGTAGGAGTTATGGCTGTTTGAAAATTGGGCCATTTTTATGGGGTTTTTCTCATTTGGCGGGGTCAGGGACCAACTTTTCGAATATTTTTGCGATTTGTACATATTCTCCATCAAAATACGCGTAGTTTGCTTTTTTAAACATTAAAATCATCCAATCCGTTCAGAAGTTATGACGTTTTAAAGATTCGCATGAAAATTCGGGCAGACATTTCTGGCCAGAAATTATATTTTCGGTAAGGAATTTTTTTCTCGAAACTGAGTAGGATTTCGAGGGTATGTCTGTTGACCAAAAATGCTTGTAGTTGACCCCCGGAACCAAAAATAATTTTTTCCGTACGATTTAAAATTTTTTAATTTCGCCGAAAAATTTCAGCACCTATCATCAATACTAATTCAGTGAATAGTGTCTCAATGACCATCATCCATACGAAGAGGATGCTAAAATCACCACTGATTTTTCAGATCGGTTTGGCAGTCAGATTGGGCCACGAAAGTCTATAAGGTGTAAGGTCTGCTCGTATACCTCGTCTGTGGCATTACCTTCGCTCCAGTCAGCGACGTGTCGGCTGTGGTAATAATTCCCACAGGAAGGCACGAAGCTGGAAGAAAAGGCAGACGCGCGCGGTCCTTCAGCATGGAGAAATTTAAAGAGGACCAGCGGAGACGACGACGGGACGACGGGCTCGAGAGGAGCCGTATTTGCATTTACATTGGCGCGCTCAAATCGTCGGAAAGGAGAGCGTGGTATAAAGGAAGCAACCAGGTACCCGAAGAAAGAGCTTTATCGCGCCGTGAAATCGATTTTCCCCCGGGTTGTTCGTCTTCGAATCCGAAATATAATATAAACGCGTTTACCAAATAACGAAACAGAATACTATTCGTCGATTTCAAAGCTATGTCCCAAATAAAAGATTCCTCATGCATTCTCCTGGGTATCTCGCAAAACTACAACACCATCTATACAGACAAAATTCTCAAACGGTTTTTACTTACACGTAGAATTTATAGGATATCTATTTCAAATGACGCATATTTTAAATTTTGGAAAACAGTCGGTTTTTGTAGAATCTATTTTACAACCCATCAATTGGTTCGTAAAATCAAGATTTTGGGTTTAACCGTTCGTCTTACAAATGTAAAATTACAATTTCACTGAAATCACCCGCAGTCCCGACGACAAAATTGCAGAACGCTTCTCGAGAATGTGGCTATGAGACGACCTCCGTCGTGAAACGAAAAGCAACGAAATCGTACGACAAAGAGCGCAACGAGCAGATACGACGAGTAAAAATAAAGTAAGCCCCGCTGCTAGACGAGGGACGTATGCGTTCAGAAACCAAGAACGAAAGCTCTTGCTACAGGGACTCACTCCCGGCCATTACCGCGGCGAAGAGTTGTGTGTGCCGCACGAACGAAGACGAAAACACACAGAAAACTGGCGGCGGAAAAAAGATGCGAGAACGAGCGGTTACGGATCCCTCGGAAAACACGAACAAAGAGAGATCCCGGGAAAGTTACGAGGGTTGGAAGAAGCGAGGGAGAGAGAAGAGATTCGAGGCTAGAGGCTACGAAGCGTGCAGTCGTCGAGAGGCATCCGGAAAAGCGAGTAGTGAAATTAAAAGCGAAAGCGGAAATTGAAACACATCCTCCTTCTTCCCTTTTTCTTTGTTTTCTTCTTTTTATTCTCGTCCAGTTTCTAGACAGCCACATAGCTATCGGTCGTTAACTGTTAAGCGTTTATCTTTTCCCGGGGCTGAGCGCGGCACGGTTAAGTGGTTAATCGAGTAAATCGTTTAATTGGTTGTGCATGACTGGCTGAGCGACTGCTCCGCGATGCTGGGGATAATTAAATTTGACCGGAGACCGGTGACTTTTCAGCGGAGAATTACTTTTCCGCGGTTATGGTGACGTTTACGCGTAGCCAAAGATTATACGCCACGTCGAACGGTTTTACAAATCGACAAATCTCTTTTGCATTTTATTCACGCGTTAACAAAATTAGGATAGCGATTACGTAGAAAAATAAATAGACCCAAATTGACCAGGCAATAACCATGAATCGGCACTCCTGAACGACCCAAGGACAGCTCACGCTGCTTTCAGAATTCCCCTCTGACACATCCCTGACTTTTCCTTCAATGCTAAAAACCTAACAGCCATAATAAACAGTTTAAAACAATTTTCGAGGCTCCATTATTTTTACCAGGCGTTAGGTCACCGCAACGCGGCTCTATTGTACCGAAGCAAGTGTATTCGTACTCGTGTACACGAAACGCTCCAGTGTCGAACGAATTTACAACTCATTACACCAACGACACGCTCAACGCCTACCCTTTTGCCAACACGTGCATCGTCTTATTGCTATTCCAGTGAATAGAGATTGCCGTATCATAAACCCACGGTACGGCGCTCGGAATCGATTGTACCTGGCGTACAACCCTCTGGGCCCAACTTTTCCGTACCCCTTCGCGCCAAGTTTTGGCACCCTCTTTCGTGACTAGATCGTCGTGCGCGATAACCTTGAAGGTTTCACCCACGACGAAGTTTTCGATGTTTCAACTTTTTAATTTCAACACCAAGTCACCGCATTCTTGGACACGAGGGTTAATTAACAAAATTTCGTAAAAAAAAAACGAAATTGTAAAGAGCCCCTCGATGTTCTGTCAAAAGTACTAAATTGCCCCCTTGACACGCGACAATACAATTGCGATTACGCGTATCTCATTGACGCAGGGAAGACGATAAAATTAGATAACATTTGACCAACGATTCGACCGTTTAAATAACCAACTTGGAACGATCTCTTGACCGGGAGATTGCTACGACCTGTCCGACACGAACTTCCCATCGAATCGGGACGAACGATAAAATAATCGTTGTTGTTCGGCGTTGGTTCGTATCGCTGATAATTCATGGTTATCGTGTCATCTTCGCCTAATGACCGTCACGCCTCCGTTTCGGTTCGACTCTCGCGAAACGTTAGCGAGCGAATTTACCCTCGATTATTAAACTTCGTTTCCTAAGCGTTTCGCCGGTTAAACAAGGACGATGGAAGCTCGACGAGGCTAATTAGCGCACCAGCCAACAGAGTTGTGAATATTTAGACGCTCGAGGGAGACGAATTGCGCGTGCACTAGTTGAATCGAGCGTAATCGTTCCTGCAGACAGAAATTTGTACTTTCGGGGCTCGCGTGTACTCTGGCGGTGGTTAGCACCCAACTACTAACAAGCACGGCAATGTTTACTATCGCAAAGAGAAAACTAATGAGTCGTGTGCTCGATCGGGATTCGAACTTGAATTTTTAGCTTACTGCTCCGCTAATTGAAACGTGCAAATCTAATATTCGAAGATGACAGACTGTTACATTTATAATAACACGTTGAAGCTTCTACGGGATTGAACACCCTACTAACCGGTAAAATCATTCGAGTAGGTAATCCCATAATTATCTTGAATAGCGTATCGTAAAACCAACTTTGGTCATCGAACGATTCATTGGTTTCAATAAGAATGACGCGTGATTCATCGTGATGGTAGTGAATGTGATAAGCGGATTGATGAAAAACATACTAATTGAGCGGAAAGACAGTTCGTTAAGTCGATCGCATGCAAATAGAAAGGGACGAAATAATGGTTGAAAGACCAAGCCGTGAAGGGACAGAAACGGACCACGTGGGTGGAGACCGTGAAAAGTGGGCAAAAAACGGTGAGTCAAAGGACACGATCGTGCGGCAAGGACTGCTCGTTAAGCCGGAAAACAAACTACGGTGGTTTGGCCTGGACGAAGCTTGAATCACCAGCCAGAAAAACCGAACGTTATCCCGTATGCGTGTATCTGTGTGTGTACCGTATCATGACTCACTATGCACAGTCTCAGTTACAAAATTAAATTCGAAAAGTAATTTCAACGATCCCTAATCTCGTACGTATCCTAAGTTTTCCAAGTGTCGCTCGCGTTAAGCGGCTCATACATAGCGGAGGTTTACTTGAGGTTTACCTGCATGTTTGGTCGATCGTTTTTCTCATGAAAAAGACCAACGAAAAAGATGGTCGACCGAACCCGCAGGTAAATTCTCCAATAAACCGCCACGTGTATGGGGCTAGTTAGTAAGAGATATGCAATTGGTTCCTTGCTCTGTATTTATACAAGGTACCTCAACGAATGGCCAAGTGCTAAATAAATATATACTGTTTACTTTTGTACTCGTATGACAAATTTGTATGAAAAGTAACACCTTATGGTCCTATGGTGTGAAATAGTGTATAGACGAGTGATTCGAGATCCGTCACGTTCCGGATCTTAATTTCCAAGGTAAGTTTCCGAGTTATTTGCCACCGTCCGCGCGTTCAAGTTTCCGTTTCTCGACCTCGATCGTCAAGGGGTTGAGCAAACAAACCGGACGATCCGCTAGCGCGATTATTAGAATTCGAGAAAGATTTCACGACGCAAAGTCGCGACGAGCCGTGGTTCGCTGAAATACCGCTTAATTCCAACAAATCGTTCCACCCCGGAGCCGAGTGTGAATATGGACGAGGAACCGAGAAGGGAGAGCACGAAGCCGGTAAGATGGGTCGAGATAGCGCGGAGTAGAATGGAATGGGTGCCGACTCGTCGGAGGAATAACCTTATTTACCGAAGGACCCGCGATTATTCTCCCTTCCTAACTTCCCCTTCCCGCTGAGCAACTCTTATTCCCTTCCACCCGCGCCTCGTTTCCCCTTTAGTGATAAATTGCAGTAGTATCACAGACACATAAACAAATCACTGTACCTTCTCTATCTCGACCCGGTCAGTTTTTCTATCTCTCTCTATTCGTTCTGTATACTTTTCTGGGGTCTATTCGTGGTCAGCACTCGCGAGATGGGCGATCGATCAATCCATAGAGTGTACTATTCGTTAATTCATATCGGTCTTCCTCGGCTCCAGCCTGCGTTTCGAATCGCGTACCCACGATCGTGTATATCGATCGATTTTCCCGTGACAGACCAAAGGGGAAAGCTTTCACGTAAAATGCAGACAGACTCGTGAAAGTGTGATCAGAGAAATTTCATGCAGGTGATCGATACTAGAAAATTCAGCCATTATCCTTTACGAAAAATTGATACACGCTGCCACGAAATAATGATTTCATTTTTTAAACCGAACGGTGGGAAAACAAAGGATGGCGCAAACAAAAGTTTCGACGCGCAAAGTAATTTCTAGATTTAAACAGAGGCGCTTAACTAAATTTATAAACAGAATCGACTCCGATCGAGAGTAACTAAACTGTAATTTACCGTGATCGAATGTTGTCCTTTGTACCATTTGGCATGATATTGCAAATTAATTGGTGCCGCTAATTTAGTAGACAGCCGGCTTGTGCCGCTCTGATTTGGAACATCGCCTGACACGCAACACGTGCTCGTCAGTTTCTTATCTTTCGTAAGAGTGTGAACCCAGAACATTTTAATTTAAAACGTTTGGTTGGTTTTTAAAAATAGAATTATATGTGACCTCGATCGAGACTTAAGAAATTCATTTTTGTAACTGCCTTTAAAAAACTCGACGGTGGTCAAATGAACGAGTTAGAAAAGAGGATACGACGCAACGTGAACGAAGGCTGTTGAAGAATGCAATATTCATATGCGTGTGTGTAACAAGAGACCGCGCGGGAAACGTGGTTGGTAATTAAGTAAAATGGAGCAAAACCAACCAGAACGTGCTGCGCGCTCATGCTCGTGGACTGATAACGGAATCATAAATTGAAATTAGTTTCCTGAAGAATTATTATCCGGCGTGTGTCAGTTGCGAGGTGCTCGATATTTTTTTTCGAGGCTTTGGTCCGCTCCCTGTGGGAAGGTTTTCCAGGGTCGACGAATCCTTTATTGCAATGGTTTGTCCCTGCCACCTTCCACCCAAACTGCCGACCCTTCTCTACCACCCTCGGAATCGTCCGACAAGCAGGATTATACCGCCGGAAATATCAATGGTCCCTCTCCTTTATCCTTTCCCTGAGCACCTGTATTTTTTTTCTCCGAAAGACCACAACGGAATTACGCTCGTTCCGAATCCTATGAATCGTCGTATAAGACACCGCGAAATAATACCATGACGAGGCACATTCTTTCTGCGACGACCAATTTTCAATAGTCCCTAGAACACACAACCCCTAAAATTTTTCATCGATCACATAATGTAAGGAAATAATTTAAACTATGTATAAATTCTATTTTGAAACGTCTCTGACATATTTTTCTGTTCGAGGTAAATTGGTAAAGATCAACGCACTGACAGATCGAAGACCTAACACAAAAAACCACACAGTACGACCAATCAGATACGACGAAATGACAATGTGATTAATTTCGACTCTAACCGAGGGTTGAAAAAGCTTCGTCACTTGACCCGTAGCAACCGAAAAAGGTTCTCTGAGATAGTATCGCGCTGTCGATCACGTCGAAAAAGTTGTAACAACTGCCAGGACCCACGGAGTACCTCGTTAAAACACCTGATGTCTGATACACGATTCTTTCGTTTCTGGACTCTTTGGGCACTGTATAATTATATGATATACTATTAAAAGGTTAAAATAGTATTAAAGCAACGTGTCCCAAAGTATTGAGACGCATTCGGCGTGTAACATTTATCGCGTACTGAAAAAGGCAGCGAACAAAGAGTCGGAAAACGTTTTATTAAAATGAATCAGTTTGAATCGGCTCGTTCACCGAGAAACTTTTATTCCAGCACGAGCATGAACCATCATCGTTTCTTTTCAATTCGCTCGATAAACGCGTTCACGGTAAATATGTATATCCGGGGGGGGGGGGGGGGGGCAGCGCCTCCGCCTCGTCGAGACCTCGTTTCACGTCCGCTCTTCTCTCGTCCCGACGCGTCACTGTTAACCGTCGCGTGAGGCAAAACGCTCACAGAACGATTTTTCACGGGCATTCTCCTCCAACGATAGACTACGAATATATCACGACGCGGATAGCGGCTAAGCAAGCATTGTTCAACGTCAAACATCCACCGACCCGACATCCTGCCGCTCCAAAGGGAATTCGAAGGATGTGCACGGCCGTCCCTTTTATCGCGGCTATCTTACAACTCTCAGTTATCCTCAAGGATGAAAAAGTGTGTCAAAGTAACGAATCATAAATATGTATAACACAAACGATCGTGGTTTATCGATAAACATTTCTATCGAAGGCTTTGATTCTCTCTGGGAAACAGTGTATCTTTACCTGCAGATGTCATTGAAAACTTATTAGTTAACAGTTGAAAAGCCTTTTATAAAGCTTTAAACTTATTGGAATCGTTTGATGGGTCGAGCTCGCAACCAAAACTACAATCTCACTATGATATGATATACGAGGGCTATAAATCACCATATGCATTGGTCTATATAAATATATGCAGACCATTTGTTTCGTCGCGACTGCCTCTTGTATTTATTCACTTAATAGGATGATCGCTATCGCGTACGTCGCGTCGATCGTGAAATCGCAGATCTGGATCGCGTCGGAAATAAAAAGTTGGTAAACTGGTTGTGCATCGAGTACAAGTTTATTATGAAATATCAAACTGTTCTCGCTGCTGTGATGCATCGGCGTATAAATTCGTTGCACTAACAAATATCGGCTCGACACCGATCATCGATAAGTCTTAATCGTTTAGCGTCCCATCTTCGTTCTTTCGTCTTTCTATTAACCAATAGCCGTGGTCCAAAATTTCATTTTAATTGCGTTCGATCGAAAACTGTTTCGAAAAGGTTTCGTTTTTTTTTCTTTTTCGATACAGACTAAATTTGCAGCAGTACGTCGCGATCGCGTTACATTCAATCGGATTTTGGCACAACTTACGATGTGCTTGATCCCATTCCTACCTGTACGATACGTTATATACGCGCGACGTTACCATCCCGTCCCAACGATAAATCTGCTACGTTCGATGTCTCCGTTTCTGGCGGCGTTCTATTCCTTCGCGTTCATTTTATTTCACCATTATGCGCTATCCTTCGAAACTGATAGCGAGACGCGAACTCGTGTCCTGGTGGCGTTCGCTTCGGTAGAGACGATTCACCGGAGGAACGTCTGTTACGGTGTACGAGCGAATTTGCATGGAGAGCGTTCACGCAGATAGAGAGAGATAGAAAGAGAACACAGGAGAGAGACGGGTATAGAACGGCCGAGAGAAACGGTTAATGGATTGACACGGTGGATTGCAATTAAGTTAACGGGGTTGAACGCTATTCCTGGATTATTTCTGGCGACTCGAATGGATTATAAATATATCAGGATACGAATTCAGTTAATGCGAACCGATGTGCAAAGAGAGAGAGAGAGTACAACACGAGCTCGCGGTGTTTAATGCAAGCAATTCGACCGAAGATTAAGCGTCGCGAATACATTGTCGGGAATAAGCCTTCGGCGTTGAATATCTACGCAACCAACTCGACCGCGAAACTTTATCGGACGCACGGTAATTCCGTATCGAGCAATGCGATTTCCAATGAGAATCAATATGTACCTGTTTCTTCTTCGTCCACGAAGCGCAAAAACGGAACGATAATCCGAGAAACTAGTTCCCATAACTTGTTTGCGATACACAAGAGTGTTTTATATGCGATTCATACGCGTTTACGAAATGTGAAGACTCGTGTTAAAGACTGTTTGCGATGGAAACAGCTGCAGTAGCCAACGGGATAGAATACAACGAAAAGAAACGGACTGTTCAAACCACAGAAACGATAATGTGCGATTAAATCGGCGAACATCGTTAAGAGGGAAGCTCGTTGATTCAACCAAATTCACCCTCCGGTTTCCCTTCGATCGTTCGGGGCGTTGCACGGAGAACACGAAACGAATCTTCTCAGATTGGATCCGTTCGCCCGAGTTTTAAGAAGTCCAGCACCGCCACCACCCTCTTCCAAACTACCGCCCGCGTATCCTAGTTGGGCTTTTCTTGCCCGACTTTCGCGTAATAACCGGAAGCGAGAAGCGAGGGCAAAGTGGATCGCATCATAAATCTGCTCCGTGCTCAACAATGGAGAGCCTTCGTCTCTCGCAAGTACGATCAAAAGAAGTTTCGCGGAACTGGCTACCATTATGATAATCCGTCTACCCGTCCCGTAAAAGCTGTAAAAAATGAACGACCGACTCTGTATTTTCGACCCCGACGCTTCTCCATCCTTTGACCCGTCATCGAAACGTTTCGTACGACGATACTTTCTGCTGTTCGTGAACTATTCCAGGACGTATCGACCCCGACGATGTTTTTAAGGGAGAACAAACTGGAGAAGTTTGTACGGAAACATCTACGACTTCCTCTATAAACAGTTAATCACGATCGAAAAGGATTGTTTGAAATATCAGTAAAAATAATTGCACGAAACCACAAAGGGTTAAATTACTGTATGCAGTATCACGGTATACGGATAATTTTCGCGATAATAACAATTATTCGAGTATTAATAACACTCATTCCACCGCGTGAACACAGATATTAACCAGGTTTACATACTATTCCGTGTTTTATTCACGGTCTTGCGCGTATGGAAATGAGACCGGCGCAACACCGGAAAAGACAACACAGCTAGATACACGAAAGCGTCCAACTCGGAAAACTTTAAAGACTATTGCGTTACTCTGTTCGAAGCGTCGACGTGGGACGATCTATCGCGCCAAAAAATCTGTCAAAGCCATTCCTCGAAGCGATTGCAACCGAAAGAGTCGACTCCAAAAAGCATGGCGCTTGAATGCTTCCGCTCGATTCTATTCGTTTGGAATTCGAAAGAAGAACAACGCTAATAAATACTTGGCAAGGCAATTTAATTCCAAACGCGTACGAAGTACGAACAAATAAACGTTTCTTTGAGATATATAATTAGTTACGAAACTCAGTGTGGACTCGATGTATGGTTACCATCGCTAAATCATGGGAATAGGGTACAAAAGGTACTCTTTAAAATAAAATGTAGACTTGGACGAGGGTACACCACGATTGAAATAGTCTGCAGTGGCTTCGGGCGGATTAGCTGGATTCATTTACGCCGAACCGATCGGGTAACCTTCGAGAGCCCGTCAGCTACTCAAGGTTAGTGGATAAGAGAAAGAAAAACCGCTTCGACGATCTTCTTCGAACGCCTCGACACGCGGATATACGCGTATTATCCGATATCACACCATCGGTCGACGCTTCGATTCAACTTCCGATAAAGTACAAGGACGTCTGAGTGTTCTTTCTCATACGATTCCTTTCACGAATCGTAAAAATCGAACGTAATCGTAAAACGTATGGTACGCTTTGTGTTTCTGCATCGATGTAAAAAATTACCACAAAGCGGATGACATTCTCCAACTAAAGGTCGAAGGTTTAAGGCGACGTTTTCCGAAATAGAGTACGCGACCCCTAAAAAAAGGGCGGGAGCGCCTTACGATCCATAGTGGAAGAAAGTTTTCCACGCAGAAAACTGTGGATAACTCGAACAGTTATTTCTATCTTTAAAGGATATATTTTACTTTATGATCTATCGAAGAGATACTGCACTTTAAAAATTCATTATGTATGCAGTAGAATAGGAATTGTACTTTATCATAAGTAGAAACGGTGTGTAATGGACAGACATACTAACTCGTAGCAAATATTCACTTCGAAAACAAAACCTCAAATTGCACAGACAAACAAAATATTTACAATCAACATTTATTCAACTTTTATATGAATAAATTTCCAAGTATTATTTGCCACATTAGAGTAAACGATCATTGTTTACCTGGTACGAAATAAAAATGAATGTTTCTCGTATAAATCATCCTGACGTATGGAAGCACGAGACGATGTTACTCTAAATTCAACGTCCTGCCTCATTCAACGACCCGAATACTTCATTTTTTGTACAAAAACTCTCCTCTTTTGCCTGCATCCTTCGTTTTCCTCGAAGAAGGTATAGAGGTCGTCGGCTTTCCTTTCCATTTGCAAATTTACCAAGCATCTCAGCGAGGTTCGTGCACTCCCGTATGTTCGTGTGCAGAAGTAAGTATAAGGATAAAGATATATGTACGTTCCCAGTGTGCGCGTATACACGTTCGGAAAAGGATCCTTGGTCGCGTGTTCAGCATTGCTTGGACTAAGCCCACGAGATTTATGCCGTGAACCGCGAGGTGACTTCGTCATAGAAACGCTCGTTCTTACCGCGAAATCGATATAGTCCTTTCACAGTCCTGCTGCGTATTCGCGCCCCTGTTTTCAGGGTGCTTCGAAGCAATAAATAGACCCGATCATCCACGTTTTACCCCTCGTTTGCGTTTTCCCGCGTTATCGTTTCTCTTCGCGTCGGAATAAAATAGCTTCTATAATTACTTATCCAAGCATATAAATAAATATGAAACGTTAAGCATATTTATAAATTTTGTTTTTCCTTCAATATTTTTTGTTCTGTCTTTATACGAGGCATATTGATAACGATATATTTCCAGAAGTCTATAATTTTGAAAATAACCACTAACAGTTGGTCGAAAAAGTTTAAAGGCTCTAATAAAGAACTTGTTACGATGACATCCAATATAATTAGTATCAAAGTAAACAGCAAACGAATAATCGTGTACTGTTCTGTTTGAAGCAACGAGCACGTTACCGTGGTGAAGTTAACAATAAAGAAGAAATAATTAGAGTAATAAGATGAAAAGTGACCGATGTAAATGATAATGGCTTTAAAGATCGAAAGAACGATTGCCTCGGCCACGGCTCACGGAACGGGAATGATTTTCTATCGCTTTGAAGTCGACTCGAGTCGAAGGGCTTTTGGAAAAGCGAAAAGACGCTTTCACGGTAAAAATTCAACCCGATTGAAAACGCCATTAACGTTCGCCGTCTCGGCGACGATATTTCCTTCTTTTTTCTTCTTTTCTTTGCGGAACTTTACGGGGATACTCCACCAGCGGCCAAGGAACCGTTTCCATTGTGCCGAACGTGTACGTATAATAAAAGGTTACAAAGGTCAGCGAACATTCGAGAAACCCGGTTCCCCTTTGTGAACGAAAGAGCAGAGCAGGGAAATTTTCCAGACGCCAGAAAAATGTCCTCACAATCTGCGAGCAGGTGGTGAGAATGGGACCTGCACCGACCTTTTCAAACGAGCCTTCGATGCAACACGGTGCAGCGTGTGTGTCTGCGTCCGCGTGAAATCGTTCACATCCTGTTTCGTGCCACGGATGAATTTTCAATCGCACGGCCACGTGAAACAGCCTACCCCGTTGATGGATTACACGGAATTAGGACCCTAAAGTTTTTCGATTCCCGAGTAGAAAACAAATTACATCGAGAATGAAAGAGATGCCGCAAAAGTATTTGGACAGACAACAATAGCGCACCCAGGAGCACTCAAAGACGCGATTGCACTTATCCCCTGCTAGAAACATTCGTTTTTTAATAACTGAAATTATAAATAACTAAATATTCCTTAACAGAGATCGAAGAGGTAACTTCGTCCTTGTTGATACTATTGAGAAATAAAACTTCTCAGAGTAACATGTAAACGAGACTATATTCTTTATTGCACAAATACAGAATAGCGCAATATACTGTCGTCTGTATGTTACTCTGAGAAGTTTTATTCCTCGAAAATATCAACAAGGAAGCTGCAGCTACTTTCTTCTTGTTCCATAAAAATTTTTGTTCATGTTGAGTTCTGTATTACGTTCACGAATACTTTTCTTCTCTGCAAATAAAATCCCGTATAGAGTTTAAACCAAATATTACAAGCAGAGTAAAAAGGCGAGTTTTATAACCTTACTTAAACGCTTAATTAATACTTCCTGTCCAATCTAAAGACCAGTCTATGCATATAACGTAAAGATTTCCAGTATTCCAATAAACTATAAAGCACGTGAGTATTACTTAATTCGTTCCGCGGATACGATAGCGGAATGTAAACAATCATAATTAGATAACGAAAACCGATAAGAATGATATTGTGCAACGCTCAATGAGAAAACGCTGTCCATTTTCCTGCTCGAAGAGTCTACACTTCGAATGCTTCCTCCGACCTCACAACTCTTTAAAAGGCTATAAGAAATGTTAGTAAAATCCTCTAGTAAAGTTTGGACAAACAGCTTAGTAACACCCTGTTCAAACTCACTCAGACGTTCTCAAATAAAATTGTTTTTCAAAAAAACCGTAGTACAACCGACTGCACACTTTCGACTAGACACTGGTCACTCTTAAGGGCCCAACTCCACACACATGCATAAACACACAAGCTGTTACTCAGCCGTTTCGACGCCTGCACGTATTCCTAGAAACCATATTCCTAAACATCTCGGTCACACTTTCTAACGGAGAACTCTCTTTACCTTCCAGAAATGCAACAACACATTGGAAATAATTTTTCGATACACTTGAAACTTTAACATACCGAAAGCTCGCGTGGACGCGCACCGCATTTAGCTTCATATTTTTCGAGCGTACCCGAAATCGCTCCACGTTTTTGAAATACACATTTTGCGGAGGTAAAATTCCAGGAATAGGGCAATGTATCGTTCCGGCTTTACGTGACCAGCACGGATAGTGCCAACTTGCAGTATCGAGTTAAGGGGGCGACATTTTCCTTCCACCGAATTTTCATTGCAATGCAAACAGAAGATGTTTATCTTTACGCGACACTGAATCACATCGTTCGGAAGTGTCTATCGTTAAATCCAGATAAAATTTTGTTCGCTACTTAATTTTTTTATCGTCATCCTCTGTATTCACTTATACACTTCCACAAACGCGTAATGAAAACGTTTAATAATAATTGTTTCTGGTATTTAAGTGTTTTCGAGTATTTACTTTGACCGTAATATTTAGAAAAGAAGAATTCGTGGAGTGTACGTTCTTTAAAGTGGCTGGGAAGCAGCAGTAGCGGCAGAGTGGCTGAAAAGCGTACGTTTACATTTGGGGGAGGTCCGGGGGAGTACGTTTTCAGGGGCGACCAGTGCGTTGTGCCAGAACGGAATTTATGCAGCGAGAATAGCGAGCTGAGTATCCGGAAAGTTTTGGCGCGAACGCAGCGAGGTAAAACGGGAGAGAGAATTCTGTACAGGGTATTTTAATTATTTTGAACAGCGTAGTCGTCGAGAAACATCGAAAGGAAACAGAGTAATTTTCCAGTTTAGTGACTTTTCTCAATTTTAACTGTTTGACTTTAGACTTTTTTTTAATACATTACTTTTAAAAAGTTAACGATCTTGCGAGGCAATTTCGACGCGTGCTGAGTAAGTTTAAGTTGGAATCGAACGAAGAACGATATAATTAATTTTACGAGAGGAAAAATTTACAATTTTACGTTTGCTTAATAAAACAAAAGGTATACTAGTTTCTCGAATTTCCCGAATTGATTAGTCGTTTTAGCGACAAAATGAAGCTTCTTTTAAAAAACTGAAATCGATCGATCGAAATTGTAAGAAGTCAGTAGACTGCAGAATTACCGAAAACAGTACAGCCACAGTTACATGCTTCCTTCTTCCTCGTCGAAGTGTTGATTGCGGCCTGCCCGATAAAAGTACAAGGTTAACGTCACTCGTGTATGGAACAGATAAGAACTACACGCATCGTTTCAATAACTCACACGACCGAACGCGCCGCGACAACTGAAAACTATCTTTAATTACGTCCGCAGTTACACAACCAGCTCGGCCCGTGGCCACAATGCTTCCCCCTTATTCTCGTTATTACGGCGTTGCTAGCTAAATCTGCACTGTATTTAGAAACTAAAAAATTCGTTTCGCGAATTTTTACCTCGATGATATAATCCAAAAATGAGTAATCGCCCAAACAGACTAACCACAGTGAATGTTGGATAATCGATAAAAATATTCTCTTAAATATAAAAATGTTTAAAAAAGCGTAGAACGTGGTTCAAAATTCGCGTAAAATCCCGCAAGGACGAAACGACTTGATATTTCGAGCGACCAATAAATTTGCCAGTATACTGTCGCGAACGAAACATCAAAGAGGGAATTAGGCCATTTGATTCACTGTACCGCGCGTAAAGTAATAAGCGTAGAAAGCACGGCCTCGGAACGAAGAAACGAAACAGTTTGTAATTCGATAATTTTACAGAGTCTGTGTAACGACGTCGTTTTATGGCTCGTCTCGCTCGATCTGCACGCGTGGATCCTTGAAGCGCGCTAGAGAGGAAGAAGGCAGAACGCGAGGAACAAGTAACGAGGTTACCGGGACGTCCCACAATTAATTTGCTTGCAAACGGTTACGCTTTGCGAATAATTATTCAAAGTTCTAGCTACCGTCTTTGACGCTGCCTGCACAAAGTGCAACCATTCAGAGGTTTCGAACGATGCATCAACAATATCAGATTAAAATACGTTTGCTGACCATAAGGAAAACTCACGATTGCATTTCAGTCGACACTGGCCTAATGAGGAAATATTCATAGACTTTACAAAGGCTGTTCACCTCAAATGTCATTCGGTAAAAATTTCAAATTCGCTTTTCATACACTGCAAAGCACTGTACAGAAATTCCAGCAATTGTTTGTTACAATATATTTAATTAATACCTAGGTATTGCATACTTGTGTAATAAAGACATTGTAATAATAATGTATACGTTCCAAAAGAATTAATAGAATTCGAACGAACAGTCGAGAACAAACGATCGTTTTTTTTTCCTCGGACGGAATCGAGTACCGTTGCTTTTTACAACTCCGTGTTCGATAAACTCGAAAGTCAATCGATGTCAATTAAAGAGCGCGCAAGCTTCATTAAAATACAATTAAAAAGAAAGCCCGTCGCGTAATTCTAGCGGTTTAAACGCATCGTTAAAATTTGTCTGAGTACACGTCGACGAAAAAGGGAATATTACAGGTTCGTCCAATTCTCTGTACGAAAAGTAGTAACGTATTAAAAGTTCTTTTCATATTTAATTACAGTTTCTGGAATTTTGTCTCGTATCGCGGTACCCTTCAATTTAATCTCATTTCTATGCAAGCTTTTCAAACATCCACACGAACTCGACTCTATTCATTGGAATACTACATATATAGTACTTCCGTACTTTTCCATGCATTCTTCTTCCAATGACAATCCTTCGTTTTAATAAATACTACGAGCTTTTCAATTATTCATTTTACGATCAAGTTTTCGAACGTTCTTTTGAAGTCGCGATCCTGCATAAATTGTTTTTTCGTATTAAAACGTTAAACAAAGAACAAACAGTATCTTATATAATCCTTTTGCGGATGGACGTTTCAAAACACGAAGTTCGTAAAGAATTTCACGATCGATTTATTATCGCCGGAAACGGTAAAAGTATGTCGTCCACTATATGCAAACACCGCCCGAAAAGGTTTAAGGCTATAATGAACCACCGCCCGTGTATGTAAAGCGATTTGAGTTGTATTTTTAAATTTATGTATGCATTACGTACTTCGACAAAACAACTGTCACTTTCCTTACGTACAAGTGCAAAGACTTAATTTGCCGAGAAACGTGCCGCACAGTTCCGACATCGATGGCATTGCACTTGTCCGTAATAATTCTTTGACAATGGAGCGATACAAAACGTAAACAGCAACGAATAAAGGAGGCTGAGACGCCGCAACGACTTTCAAACGAAGTTTCACTCTCTCGACGAAACATTCTTTCCTCGATAACACTTCCACACGAGGAAACTTAAATAGATCGTCAAACGGACACCAACGTTTCACGTACTCGTGAAAATCGCTTCTTCAATGGCAAATATAACAATTAGAAACTAAAAAGAAAGTTCGTTATCTGGATAAGCGTTTCGAAGTATCGTCAAACTAAACGCGAACGAAAATGAAATCGATCGCGAGAGAATCGCCTGCCAAAAACTCTAAGAAAATTTGTTTGCAAACACAAGCTGGCAAGGACTCGCAAGAAAGACAGTCATCAGAATGGAATTTATAGTGAATAGAATTTATATTCGAGTCCCATGATTGCTGCCAGCAGCCATGTCAAAGCCAACTCAATTTACCTAAAACCCGAAACTAACCTCTAACCTAATAATTACGTATTCGCGAGGCATCGATATCCCGTTAACGTTTGAGAATAATTTCAAACGTCATGCACCAGTTTTCGTTCCGAACGCGCGACACAACGAAGCCGTTGTCCCGGACAGCGTTCGATCGTAGTTTCGGAGCAACGATTTTCGAACGTTAGGCAAAGAAGAATATTATCATGAAACACAATCCTGTACACAACGTATAACTTGGTCGATGATGCAATTACTCGAATGTTCTTTCAATTCGCAGCCACATTCGTATCCTCGTTTGCGATGTAAAAAAAGGATAGCGGAAAGATAAATACGATCGAGAGCTCCATGGAAAACAACAAAACGATAGCTCGACCGAGGAACGAACATCGCTCACGACATTGACAAACTGCGTACTTGTATCGATCGCAATCGGGAAAATAACGTTTAAAATAGTATTTAGTCACTTACATAAATTGTGAGCAGCGATATTGCGCTCCGTCGGCTGGTCGCAGAGCAAGCGTATAGTATATCCAATAATCCACAGAGAAACACGTAGTACTGCACTGATAAAACTCTCACTTTTTTTTTTTTATCGCCGAGTAATCGGCTTTTCTTTCGAATCATTGATTCAAATCACACACGAAACAGTCGCACCGCCTTGAGGTTTGAACGAACACACCTTTCACAAAGCACCACAAACAATACGAAATTGCATCAATGAAGAGTACTCGATGCCGAGAAGTCGTTGGTCGAATAGCACCATATTTTCAACGTCTGCGCGTGTATGTGTACATAAACGCCTGGGTATCGTATCCGAGGGAAGAAAACTCCTTACTGAAAACCACGAACGTTGGTTACGACCGCACTCGAGAGATTCTCCGAAGGAACTGCCGCGTTCGCGGTACTACGGACGCGCGCTTTGCCCCGTGAACTTGGTCGAGTCGAAAGAACCGAATCGTATCGAGTGCAATCGATTACAACTATCGAAGCGAGAACCATGGGAAAGCGCGAAAATCGAACTACACTCCGGAATCGACGACGGGTCGCGCGTCGCGCGTCGACAGACGTAAAAGCAATGCGGCACGAAATCCCACAGAGCCACTGGTTAACGAAAGCGACCGATCGGCCGATCCGATGGAACACGAGAACGTACGAGAACGCGATGTACTATCGATGATCGAAGATTCTCGCTCGCAACAGAGAAATGAGCAGGACAGAAACCGAGACGGATTACATATAGAGCGCACGCGCGCGTTCTAACGCGCTTTCGTTACGTAAAAGAAGTGCGCGTCGGTTGAACGTCACCACATCGGGATGGTACACACTCATGACTCCTGGTAAAAGGCGTAGAGAAGCGGTTGGAGAACCGGGTATATTTTACCACGGACGCGAAAGGCACCGTGTGCTAACCTACTTCTCCTTCCGTTGACTGAAACTCTTCGCACCACCAACGACGACGGCGACACGACCACGACGGGAACCCACACACGGGCGGCACGGTACACGCGGGCTCTCGTTGTCTCTCCTATCCTCGCGACGCGCGCGGAACCCTTCCTTCGGCTTCGCTGTTGTGTCACCGCGACACCGCGAAACCAGAAAACAAACAACTGCCGTCGAGGACGCGTCTTATTTGCAGGAAAACTCGGCTCTTTTTCACTGGGCGGAACTCGTTGTCGTTGCGAGGGAAAAGGGGGACACAGAGGGAAAACGAGGAACACACATACACACTGACGCGCGCGTGCCCACGGGAGGGAATGAGAGAAGATAGAAGGAGAAGGAGAAAAAGAGAGAGAGACAGCGCGGCAGAACGTCACAATCCGACTACAACGGAGGTCCGACTCGAACTGAGCGCCGAGCGGCTGATCGAGGCCGACGTCGGCCGACTCGGCCGAACCGAGGCGCTCGCCGATAGCGCGCTCCTTCCCTCCCTCCCTCCCTCCCTCCCCCGCCCCCCATTCCCGTCCTGCTGTTCGTACCCCTCCCGCCCACCCTCGCCAATGCTTCGCAGCCGCCACCCTCTTGCCTCTTGCTCTTCCCTCTCACGAACACACGGCCCACCTTCCTCGCCGCGCGTTCCTCGCCAGTCCTCCCGCTTAGTCTCGCGTTCCCGCTCTTGCCCCTCTGAAACAAGCTCGTCGCCGCACCAAACCGCCCCCGCCCCCGCCACCCACCGCCGCGTCCCACCAAAGTTTCCGACACACCGGTAACTTATCGGAATTTACTCGTTACTCCGAATTCGTGAGCGACCGCGTGCCGAACGATAACGCAGCGCGCGAGAATACCGATAAACGCGAACCTCGCGATCAACAAATTTAAGAAACTAGCGAAAGTATCGTTCCGCCGATGAACGGGAGGGAGCACGGTAATTAAGTGTTGCTTTCGAGTCCCAAGACGTTGTCGATCGTGCGGCGTTGGGTAATTAATTGCCGAGCAGACGACGGCCTCGCTGTTGTGCGATTCGAGCTAGGAAAATCCTTTCCCTGCTTCTTATTCTTTTTACAGCATTTTTATTAGTACCAAACTGATTGTATATCGAACCCTATCGTAGTAGTTGACTCACGATTGTTACGATGTGCTATTTATATGCGTCATTATAGGATAGTTTCCAATCGACAACCTCGAGTTTAGATGGGTCGATAAATAAGAATGCAGAAGGAGCAGTCGTCGGGCGGTAAAAAGTTAAGTGATACAGATAAAACAGAAATATGTGTAGGTAAAAAAGAAAAGAAACGTCGCAATGTACGAGAGAGGGGATACGATCGCTAGAGAAATATTTAACAGTGAAATGAAACGTAAGGAGTGAGAGTATAAATATAAAGAGACGGGAAAGCTTTCGCGATCGAGTATAACTCTATATTGCAAATGTTAAAGGTAGTATGCATTGAAAGACGTATAAAGTATAAAGTAGGAAGCGAGACGTACTCAAAATGAAATGATAAAAAACATGAAAAATGAAATCAAAGTAGTTTCCTTTTCTCAGCTAAACTAATCTTTATAATCTGCAACTATGCAATGGGAAAATAAGGAAGAGTGTATTAGGGAATAAACAAATATTCATTAGCAACGTTTGTCTATGGATACATTACGAAACAATACAATGCAAAGGACCTTCGTACGTGAAATATCACAAACGTTGAGTAATGTAAGAACTATCGAATCGGGAAACATTGGAAAGTTTCCAAAAAACGAGATCATTACTTTGCTGTGGCTCCTGACTGCCTCTGGAAACTCTCCAGAAGATGTATAGCGTTGATTCCTCGCGTAATATCAGCGAAGGTATATTTTTAAAATAACCGAAACGAAATTAATAATATCGTACTACCCCTTCCTTTATACTTTGAATATTTTATATTCGGGCCATCCGGAAAATGGAAAATGGAAAATACAGTAATAAAAAGATGAGGCATAAATGCTTCAAAGATTCTCGACAAAAACGTTTTGAATTTCAGTAACTGTAACTTCTCCAGCGAGGTGTGGGAATTCCGATAAAGGGAACAAATATTGATTGGGTACGGAGGGGAGAATGTGTGCTACGTTGATTCTACGTTGAAGCATTTAATAGAAGAGCGAAATAGGATAAGAAATAACGAAATAAGATTGACGGAAGTAGTGGATGAAGGAATCAAGAAATAACAGAACGACTGAGAAGAATAGAGAGTACTTTCCAATTTATGAATGAATTTCTGTAGCTAGTCCCACACGCTTCTGCTTTGACGCTATTATTAAACGTGAACGCGTACACTGCCAGTTTTCTGCTAAATTGCAGCCATAGAAACTAGCCTTAATCGTTGCAAAAGAATGTCTTTTTTACGCTCCTGTAGACGAGATTAAAATTTTGTGTTGTCATCGTTGAACCTACAGAGTCATTCTAGGGTTAATTGTGTTTGGTTCACGTTCCATAATTGCATTGAAGGATCGGTAAATTGCACGTTACCTGGGTTTGTGTAACGTTTTCTGCCACCTTCGAAAACCGAGGCACGACGAGGTACGGGTACGCGAAACCTTGCCGACTTACCAAAGCCGTTGAGTAACTTTCGTACTTGTCTAGTCGCGACTCGCGCCGATGTCCAACAAGTTGTCGACATCGTGCCGGTAAACACGGCAACCGATAGAGACTGCACGACATTAATCACTTGGAACGCCCGTCATCCGCCTCATCTTCGATCGCACAGGAAGACACGTTGGTGTCGATTTTGAGGAGGTGGCTCGCAGTGGAAGAGACGCACGGATGAACTGGCACTTCTCCAAAGTGCAAATTTCACGTGTGGATTACCGCCGGAAGCGCGGACAAGATCTTATGCATACCACCTAGCGCCGTTTAAAGATGAGTCATTTCATTCAGGCAAGACACTCACAAGTCTGTCTTCGTACTAAACAGGAAAGCAACGCAAACTTTACACGTTTGATCCGACGATTAACTTTAGAAACATCGAGCCACGAGCAGTTTTAAAGAGAGAGGAAGAAAGAGATTGTTAAAAATATTTGTAACAACGTAGACGGATAATTCTAAACTCGCGATTGATTTCGAAAAGTAATGCTATGAATCGTAAACTTGGTTGATTCGTTCAAGGCTTACCATTGACAGTTAAGACTACGCTCGCAGATAAGGTTTCCATACTTGTACTTTTATATTCCAGGCCTCGAGAAAGTGACGCGATAATGCAGAGATAGTCGTCAATAAAAATGCGACAAACAAACGGAGCGATTCGACACACCCACTTTGAAATTGTTGTAACTTCGTACATTTTTCGAACTTTCAGGATCACGAGGTCTCGAATTATTTTCCTTAAAATTGTATTACAATTAATTTACTACGAGTTCGTGTAGGATCGATTCAAGGATACGTCGCGTCCACATTCGCGAAATTACAAGATTGTCGGTAATTCCTATAAATGGCGGCGATCAACCGGCGCCAATTACGGCGTTCGACGATGTAGCAACGCGACCGAACAGCGTACGTGGATGAAGACGGTGCAAAAACGGAGGAAAAGACAGAGAAAGAACGTACAGAATGCCAAATCTAGGTCACGACCCAAATCATTCTCCTCTGGCCTCCGTTTGAATCTTTCGCAATGCATGAAAGTGCCCAAAGCGTTTCGAAAGCCCCCGCTCGAGCGAATACTCTGTTTCACCGTGAGCTTTCCTCGTTTTCTCCAATTGAATCTCGAGCGAGCTTCAAATAAAACCACGAAGCCGCAGACATGCATTACGTATGTTCCTTGTCTGGGGCTTAAGCGTAGATACTTCATGTGCCGCATAAAACGTTGTTCATATCCTTGCAATAGCACGAAGCTTCTTACACGCAGAGTTTCTTATCGGCGGCACTGTTTCGTTCCATTAGATTGCATAAACGGTAAAATGTTATCATATCCTCTCGATACATACTGTTAGAGTCCGACTCGATTCAGCTCCCCTTACTATGCAAGTTGCCTTCGAATAGGATTCTCAGCCGTACTCTCTTAAAAGGTTAAACTACTATGTAGGCTGCAAAAAAGACAACGTTTCTGAACTATTTGTGAAAGAAGACACGAAAATGAAATGATCTTTAGCCTTAAATAGCAAAAACAAAAGCTGCAAAAGCTTATATCAATTAATCGACATATGTTTTGGTTATCTTGAGTATTCTTTTCTTATGCTACATGAACCTTGGCCACACATATGATTCATCTTGGTGTTTTGATCGTCGTGTTTCCACGCTGTTCTGCCTTTTTCCGTTTACATCTTTTATATCCTTCTTGTCGTGTTTTGTCAACCCACTCTAAACTCACACTTTCTCAATCCTTAGTGGCTTTCTTGTTTTACTATCACGATGTGGTTTATGGTCCCTGTCTTTCTTCTTGACTTTCCACGCTTGTTGGTTCTATCCAAAATGCGTGGCTTCGTTATTCTTACTGTTCTCGTAAATTCGACCACATTACTCCTCGATTCCAACGTTCTAGCTCGCTACATATATGGCTGGGAAGGATTCCCCATTTTTGCTACTTTGTTTACAAGTTTTTTGTCTCAAAATCTTCCTTCCTCTCACCATAAAGAATTTATGGAAAGCATTGTTGACTTCAGGATCAAGGTGAGTAAATCCCAAGTTAAGAAACATAGCTCTAAGGTGTGTAAACGTGTCTCTAAGCCAATTGCGCCCCACGTTAACGTAATCTATTCTATCCTTGTCGAGTAAAACTGTACTTGTACGAAAGTTTCTGCAATTGAATTAAAACATACGTCGACTGTTATCTTGGGGGTCCCGCCAAAGACCCCCAACCGGGCCCTGCAGTTTCTAATAGAGTCGAGCAAAACGTAATCACACTATAATTACACGATAATTAGATAGTTTTTACGCGTTTTAAAGATTTGCAATTATAATTACAACGCACTTGGACGGTAATTACCGTGTGGCTACGCGCAGTCGTATCGTGACGAACGCAATTAGATTACACTTTGCCCGATTCTGGTATCTAACGGGTACCAAACGATAAATGACTCCGGAGTATCGATACGGTATCATTCCCATCGCTGACAACGAACTACCAGCGCGTATCAGGTAAAAAGAAACGAACGGTGTAACGAGCAGGAAAACTCGGAGCGTGATTCGTCGATTCGCGTGGTCGCGAAGTTCGAAGGCTGGAGAGTGCGCGCGGTTCTATGGGAATGCCCCGTAATCCGTTGATTTGGCAACAACGCGTACGGTGCAACGGTGCACTCGTTGCACGGGAGGCAACGTTGCAGCTGTCCGATGCACGGTTAACGTGCACGCGTGGATCGTTGCTGCTGCTATATACGTTTGTTGTGTGTGTGTTGGGTGTGTGTGTATATATATGCGTGCACGTGTGCGTGAATACGATGTCGAGAGATCGAATAGAGCGACCGACCGAGCCGCGCGGCCGTCGAAACGTCTCTGAGCGCATCGACGACGAGAGCTTACTCGCGTGTTACCTTCCGCTTACGAGGCACGCGCTCGCGAATCAAGTGCATTCTCAAGGCTGTCGGCAGAAATTTCCTCTGGCCTCGTTCGAAAAACTCCCGGAGACACGTGTTTCCGCTCTGATCGGTCCCGTTCGGGAATACTCCTCGTTACGTACCTAACAACGCCGGAACGGCGCTTTAATTTCTCCGTTCTATCAAATTGCACTCACTGATTCTACTTCAAGCTTGGAAGCACAGTGTGCAGAGAAGCAGTGGTTCCAGAATGGTTCCTTAGGGGGGAAAGTATACCTTTGAACCCTCTTTTGCACGTTTTCAGATTTGTTTATCGTTTATTTACTAATATTTTGTTAATCTAACTCGGCTGAAAAGCTCGTAATTTCTCTGTACAAAACACAGTGGTGTCTCGAATACTTTAGTCTAATAGTTATCGTAATGTCGAAGCATTGATAAGATAAAGTTGATATTTTTAGGCAGAATGTCGAAAGATTTGCTTATTCTCCGAACCGTTTAGGAACAATCTACACAACGAACGCGACGATCTTTCATCGGGCACGTTAAAGGTATGTAAATCGAGATACAGCGATAAAATAAATTGTGCGTATGAAGGGATATATTGGATAATGTGGTTTCACGATGTGACCGTGCGTGGGAATAGTGGCTAAATGCCAGTTCGAGTCCACTGTCGAGGTCCACGGTTGCGGCAGTCAACCGTGCTAAATATACGTGTCACTCTAATAACTTTCGTAACGGTGTATCTCGATTTGTTTTCCTCGCTTAGCTATTCTTCCTCCACCGTATCCCGTATCGTGCTTTACAGTTACAACTGGATCGAATCGTTGCAAATATTTTACAGTGGCGGATACATGTGGGAGGGGGTGGCTACAGAGGCTACATTCACGAATTGTGCTCAACTTTAACAGAAAGATGAATGATTCGTGGGAATCACGGCATTTTTTATAGGAAGCACGTGTCTGGATAATTGAAGTGTATATTAATATTATACGTGAAGCATGTATAAGACAAACGTATGTAGGACCAAAGATACGAAAATTGCAGTAGACGATCGAACGATATCACTGGAAACTGGTAAGTACTATGATACGAGAAGGGGAGAGTTATATCCCAGAGGTGACGTAAAGAGTCACGTGATGTTGAATGTATTACCATCGTGTGTATACGATTCAGCATGTACCTACGAGTCATTCGATTGGTCTTCTTCTAGTGGAAAAGGGGAATTGTTATTGATTTGACCTCACTATCTCTTAATCGTATTTTAAATATTATTTAAATTGAATACAGTTAATGAGAAAACATAGTTCTCTTCATTTAAGCTACGAAGAGCACCAGAATCCTAAACAAAATATTAAAATTTTCATCAATATCGCGACGATGCAAAACTAAAACGATTGGCGGGTCATTTGATAGCAACAATTTAATTTTTTTCAATAAACGCCAAAGCATTCTCTGTTTTGGAAATAAAGTCTGACAACCTTACACAGCGCTGTTCGATACACTTGACAAGTAAATTGACCAGGTGCTAAAATTCTCGAACGAAAGACTCGCTGATAAGATATCGCGTCTTACGTACGCGCGAATATTTGTTTACTTTTCGAGCGAATAGCACGGCATCGAAGAAGTTATCACTGGTTATTTTCAGTCGCGTTAACCTTTGGTTGGCCTCGATTTACGCATCGACGACTGCCAAAGTAGTCGGGACAGTCGTGTTTCGTAAAAATGTACATATTCTTATACATCGTTTAAAGAGTAAAAGACGACTGATCACCCAACGAACATCAAAACGAAATTTGAATAATTTTTTATGGATGAAAAAATATATTTCAGTTAATTAACTATTATCTAATTATCGAGCAAAGATCGATGGCTGACTTCTTCTCTAATGAAATAGCTCTATGATAATGTTCGCCTTGCAATTTCGGGTTGTACACGACTGCAATATTTCATCGCGCTCAAGTAGGAACGTGAATCTTCGAGAAAACGCATTTAGCGGAAGAGATTCTCGAAAGGCAATCGCTCTTTTGCCTATGCAGGTTCAGGTATTGCAGCACGAAAGTGCATCAGAGGTCATTTACTAAGGTCCGTGCAAACTTCTGCGACAAACTGCGCCACATAATCGTGTCTACTTCAAACAAGTGGGAAGCAATCGATCTCAAATTGTTAGAACTTACTACATGATTCTGAACTGGTAAAAGCTAATCTACAGAGTTATGAAAACTGGATAGAGATTTCGGGCCCAATCTACACTAAACTGATGAGAATTAATCTTCGAACAATGGGTCTTGCTACAGTCGATTTTGACCTGACGAAGATCAATAAAGTCGATATCAAAACTATGAAAACTGTATAGAGACAGTTTTGGACTTACAGGTCTCAATGTACTCAATACTAAACTGTTGAAGACCCGAACCTAAAACTATGGAACCCAGATAGTGATGATTTTGCCATTTCGACCAAGCGATTCTGCTGCGCAAGAAAATGTTGCAGCCGTGTAAACGCAGCCTTACGCGATACTCGTTCCCTTTAAGAGAAGGTCGCCTATGTCGCGCGAAGGCGTATCTCACGTTCCTACTCGAACGTGGAGTACCGTTCGTCACACCGTAAAGCACGAGTCCGACTTTAAATTCTCCCGGAGCTGGCGAAAATTATAGAATCGTCCTTGCACGCTATCCACGCGACCAGAATATTTTAGACCCCCGTCTCTGGGACTCGCTGAAACTTTCGGCTTTTCTCCACCGACTGGAACGAATTGTTCAAACAGAAGTCGACCGACTGTGGACGTTAGATCGCGTTAGATAACATCGGGCGATGAGAATTCAACTACACCGCTTCGAGCGTAATGTGACGCTCCGCGAAGACATTGAAACCAAAAAGGAAGAGGTAGTGAACGTGATCGCAGCTGGCGTCAACGCGAGTCAAGCGAGTCCTGGTCAAGGCGGGTCAAGTCACGTCTAAACCCGACACTCTGATCGCGACTGCAATCCGTCGAGGAGGTCGGATCGAGTCGTGGAGGCCGTTGAGAACACGTGGCCTTGAACCACGTGCACGACCGTGACTTTATCGTAATAGAGAATATGGATTATTCAGGCACATCTGTCGCTTTTATTGCACCATTCTCTGTTTTCCATGCGTTCCCTCTTTAACAACCCCTCCGGCGAAGATGGGTCGGTGCTGACCCGTCTTAGATTATTTATATTGGGTTGAATTCCTCGATTTAAAACCTTAATTTTGTTTTGAAACTCTACGGTGTAATATATGGTTTACTATCGTAATAATGCAACTTTTGATTAAAATCGCATCATAATAATGAAAAGGAGAGTAAAATGGATAACGTTAGTATAAAATTGTTACGAGCACGAAAATGAATTTGAATTCAAGTAAAACGAAACGTTCGTTGAAAGATAGATATTAACGGAGACTATGTTGCTCTTCCCCGCGGCTGTCCCGAATGAGAAACGGTCGTGGTTTCAGACGTACAAACACATTTGAATATCGAGAGTTGAAAGAAAGTCGAGACTTTGAAATATTTTCGCCGATCCGTAGTCTTTTAGCAAACTCGGCCCTTGCATTGTGAAGAACTTCCTGACAAAAGAAAATGTTTCACGCGCGGATCGCGTTCTTATTATGTTCCAGTAGCTGTTACGTACGCGCAGACGTCATCGTATACTTATTTGTATCGTGGATGGAATGATGATGAAAGGTTACTCGCTTCGATGATCGACTAGTTTACTTAGCTGTGGCGCGATTCATCGGCCGCTATTACAATGCATGAAAGTGAAACCGTTCCCTAACAAATCACGTGTACCCGATGTCGAAAAAATTAGATCTTCAAACAATTTTACAATTGCGATTTACTCGAAACGCTTAAGGAAGGATTCTACTTTTTTGCTTAATTCTGAAGCCTAAGAAACGAATACTGGTATAAATATTGGATGTAAAAAAGTATGGTAATTAATTTCAGAGACGGAGTATAACTGTATACGGTTCTTGGTGCGCGGTCACATATTTTTTATCTTCAGACTAAATTATAACCGGTACAATATTGTATGTTGTGTAGGACAATACCTGCGTGTTATCGCAAATTTTCTGAATCTCGTCGAGACAAGATTATGAACTCATTATCTGTGTAAATCGAAGCGGGACGTTTTTTTTCAAGATACCTGACTCGAAGCCTGCCGTTAACATTTCATACGGCACGTAAATGAGCCGTGTTATTTATGTAAAGTGCTTAGAAGCTCCCTGGGTGTACGAGCTACTGCATACGAAAAGGCGGAGAAAAGACGGGGACAAGGAAAGTAAAAGAGGCATTGGCTCAGAGAAAGAGAGAGGGAGAGAGAGGATAAACTGAAAACGGAGTGTAGGTATCCAGGTCGAATGCCTGGCAAAGTGAGCAAGTATTTCGATCACGTTTACTTATCAGTGTCTCCGATAGCCGATGTCCAACGAATACAGGTTCGTGCAAATGTTATAAATCATGAATAATGATTTTTCAACATTTCTCGAGGCATTACAAAACCGTTAAAGTGTCAAGGCGCGGAAGGAACGGTCGATCGAAAATAAAAAACTATAAATTCAAAACTTTCACGAATTAAATAACGTTTAAAGTAACTGATTCGATCACCAATTACTGCGAATAAATTTCCACGTTCGCTTTTTCATAATCTTTATAGACCGTCGACGTTTGAATTGCTCACGGATGCACTACGTTTGATATCTCGCGTTAATTTACATAGAATTTAAAAACATTTACATGGAGCCAATGGAGATTTCAACCAGTATTTTCCATGTTATTTATCGAAGAAATTAGAGATAAAAGCATATGGATGCTTTACAGCCGCGTTCGCTGTTGAATAACGACAATCGAGGAGAATAACGAACGATCGTGTGAACTCGATAGAAAACAAATAAATCGTTTTGTCACTTTATAGATTTTCGAAGCGCATCGACGCCCCGTATCGGTTTTCATTATTTACCTCCATGATTTTACGAGCGTTTCCTTCGTTGCAGCGGTGTTACGATTCTCTGGCTTATCGTAATCACTTCGCCCGTTCATAACGGGCATATTTATGCTGCAATTAACTCTCGTTAGCGGAAAGCCCATCAAGTACATGACTACACCGGTATATCAGCCGTACAGCACCTCCGGCTGATTTCGTTATGCCGCTACAACTTGCTACCGCAATCCTCCGTACTGAATTAACAATACGACTCCTCTCGAGGAAAGCGCCTCAATGGTCCACACTTTAGCGTCTTATTGTTATTAGTCGTGAATAATTATCCAATGAAACGTCCAGATGGGCTTTACAACAGGAAATTCTCATGGAAATAAATTCTTTCAAAATGTCACTGACTCAAGATCGGACTGACGCGACAATATGTATAGAATAATATAATTTCTACGTATTTCTTGCTAAACGAAAGGTACAAGTTCTAATAATGGAATTAGAGAGGTAAAATTTCGACTGGTACGCATTTGACGACTCTCCGCTATGTACCAAAAATAGAAGTATTAGATGCGAGATGATAATAGAACGGTTATTTCAAAACCATGTCAAATCAACGCCATAAATGTGTCTCTCTCTTAAACGAGCTCTCTCTGAAGATTGTTATTCGCGCGACGAAAAGGCCAGCGAGATAAACTGCTCCCGATAGTTGACAACTCGTTATCGTTACCAATTACGCCGTAAGAATTGCAACGAATTTACTCGTCGTCGCTCCGTTAAAAACAAAGAGCCGTTAAAGTAATTACAGGAAATTGTATATTTGCTCTCGAGCGTAAGGAGCTTAAACAGAAGCGACACGGCGTCAACGACATCGATCGTCTATGTGTAAGGTCTGAAACTCTCGGAAAAATAAACAGACCGTTTCTGCATTCACGGCTCTTTACGGCTTTCCTTCGCTCCACGGGGTCGTTAAGGGGTCTCGCACAGAGCCTACTTTTGTCGCCTACTCAAAGAACGCTTTAACGCGTATCCGTGGAAATTAATCAACAACCTTTGACGCCTGGTAATCTTGACCTTATCGTTATCGATGCCGAACATAAAGCGCGCCATTTTTCACGAATAATCCGAGACGCGAGCGCTAATCGACGAAAAGATAAATTATACCATTTTACGCGGGAAACGCGCCTACACGTTGTATCGATAATAAAAATTAATAGAGACGTTACATTTAATAGTATTTTAATTCGAGGAAGTAGTTACTTAAACAAAGCAATAGACGATTCTTTTTATTTCTTCGCGACCCGTACACGATGGTCAGCTGGTTTCGATTCTTAAGTTAATTGGATCTCGCGAGAACGAAGACCCAAGTCTTTACGCAGAATTCGCCACACAGAAGTCCGAGGAATGCCTAATTCTCGAGAACGTCGTGGAATCGTAATACGGTTGTCGCGTTGGAATGTGTTGATCAACAACCGAACCTGCGGCTCAAATATAACGAAGAGCATGAAACGTTGCTCGAACCAAACAAGAATTTTCCGTTTTCTAACGTCTTTTAATCTCCGTACTGGGGGGGGGGGGGGGGGGGTACATCCCGTCGAATAAATGAATAAATAAATAAATAACGAGCGACACGGAACGCAGTGTAATTAATAACGACGATTACGAGCGCGACAATGCACAGAAGGGCGGAAAAAGAGAAGTACAAAGGAGGGAATAAGAAAGAATACAGAAAAGGGGAAAGGGGGAGAACAGGCATGTGCTTAGCACTGACTAACCCCATTTGGTAGCGAAGCGAGAGAAATCCATTCCAAGGCGCGGAACATTACCCAAACCATCGGCCGGGGCCCTGAAACCCAGCCATGGTTGCCATGGTGACCGCGTCCATCCCCCTCTTCGTACTTGCCTCGTACAATCCTCCAGCCCATTTTCCACCCCTTGCTCTGCCGACGCCCACACTACCGCCATCAGCAACGCCACCACCACCAATGTCCATCCCCTGCCCTCGTGTTTTCCACCCCTACCGTTCTTCGACTATCTTTTCCATTTTTCATCCTACCTCGTCCTTGCGATATCACCCGACGATCGGCCTGTATCAATTTACGATATCGATTGCTCCGCGATCAATTATTCGTTCTCCTTTCTCGTCGACATCTACTTCCGGTGCATTGCAAGGTATCTGTCGTAGACTTCAAGCAATTCGTGCTCGTCGATCCGATGTCTTCGTAACGTTTTACTAGTTCGGTTCGAATTATTTGAAAAGAGGTTTCGGAGACCCGTTTTCCCGCCAATTATTAACGACGATTTTCTAACCAGAGTCGAGGAAACTAATTTTAGCTTTTGTTCGTAGCTTCGATCGTCCGGATGTCCGTTTAAAAATTTCAATCGATGATTTTACTTGAACGAAACTAACTCTTATGCCAAGTTTCACGTGTCACGAGTAAAACGTGAGACTTGCACGTACTCGACCCGTTGATCGATACAACAGCGAGACATAGTAACCGCCGAACGAGGTTAATTTAGATCACCGTTCGAACTTGAGCGCAGACCGTGCTATTGTACGTTTTGATATCAAACGAAGAATTTCGACGCGACGCGGTCTCGCCGGTTTCCCGGGATTAGAATTTTCAAGAGATTTCCTCAAACTTTGTATCAGCCGCGAGTAAAGCCGAACCGACCGAGCCGAGTTAATAATAAGTTGACTGCAGGAAACAAAAAGGGAGACAGAGAGAGAGAGAGAGGGGGATGTGAGCAAGAAAGTTTACACGGAACTTTCGACACATAATTGCGAACGTAACGGCGACGAGCGAAATTTAATTCCAGAATCGGGAAGCGAATTTGTTATTGAAGCGTTGATTACCTTCGAAGTAAACTATTTCTACCATTTCCCTTCAAAAATACGACTTGGGATATTAAAATTGTACAGTGTCAAATCGCAAAAGAGAAAGCAAGTCAGAACTAATTGACGCGAGTCTATGTAAATTTAAAGCGTTCAAAAGATGTTTACGATCCACTGCTATTTTCAAATGCACAGGGGAAAGCGTTGATATTTAACAAATACTGCGATACGTTAAAATCACGTAATAAATGGTACGAACCTCTGTTTCGAAATACGGTATTACGTTCTCTCTGGCCAGTTTTTGAACGTCGATCGATTATCTCGTAACGATAAGAATTTTTACGATCGGTCGAAGGTTAATAAATAACAAAAAAGCGTATTCTACCGGTGGAAGAGAACCACGCGTTCGAGTATCGGGCGCAGCTAGAACTACGGAAACTTTCGTTGCCGCAATTTCAAGGTTGTCTGCCTTGTAATAGGACAGATGAAGCTCTTTCTTTTGTCTGGGGCCGGTACGTTGGCTCCCCAGGCGTCAAGAACGAACCCGACGACGAGTCCGCTTAGTCGGAGTCGTCGAATTAGTTTCCAGGTAGACTGGGACAAGATTCTAACGGTACCCCCGCTCGATCGTGGCAGGATGGGATGGAATGGCACGGAGTTACAAGGCGGCGCGGGCGGTTCAGTGACCGACCGACCGACCGATCGACTCTGCTCGCTACGTCGGGAGAAAGAGCAAGGAGAAAAAGAAGGAACGAGACACAGAGGGATCCGAGTATGTACTTCGTATCAGAAGTGGTACTCGTCTCGCTACTTTGCGGTCTCGTAACTCGATTCTTTAGCGGATATCGTTTGCACCGGGACGACGCGTCGATAACAAAGAACGTTCCAACTATCGTAGATTAACAACAACGACGATCTGCTGTACAGTACAGACCAAAGGGTAAACTCGGCGGAATCGAGTTCGCGTTTTATGCTTCTTTCACGAACGATCGATTTTCCTTCATCGGTAAGAAGCCACGCTACTACGGTTCAAAGCGACCGCATCGAACTTATTTTGATACGCGGGCCAATATCCGCGTTGCCAAAACTCAGACTGTTCGAATAATTTGCTACATGTTAACTACGGTAAATCGAAATGCTGTAAAATACTGTATTATTCAAAAATCTAATGGTGGTAAAAATGTAGGATATTATCGATTATTTAACCCTTTAATATCGTTGGATTACGACTCTACCGGTGGTATTAATAATAAATATTAGAGGAGGAAGAGGAGGAGGTGTAGCAAGAATCGATCACAACCTATGTTGATAGTTTTTCATACTGTGCCGAGATTACTAAATGAAATCTTACTAAATGGAAGTCCTAGATCGAGCAATTGAAGTCAACTTTTTTACGCGATCGTGATCGAAGCGACAATCATTCATTGAAATTCAATTACATAAGTGGATCGGAAGCTACGTTCGTCCGCGTAAAAATTGAAAAACCTCAATTTCACGGTTCTCCCGTGCGCCGTAAACTGTCGGGATTGCGAACGGCGATTGCATCCGGTTTTGTTATTTCGCCGTCGCTCTTGGTGCAATTTTCGAAAGCACGCAAAGTTTTATTCGCGATATAAACGTTGGCGCCACCCTTCTCTTACATCATCCGATTCACCTACGCGTGCACACCGAACTATCGTGGCCCCTTGCTCAGCTGAATAAATTACACAATTTCCCTTCTTGTTCCCACTCCTCGTCCTCCACCTCCGCCTCCTTCTTCTCCACCACCATACCCCCCCTCCACTAGTCCTTACGCTACTTCCTCCTTCTCGAGTATTGTGTTTCGCTCCCGGGGGATACACGAAGCGAATGGAAACGACAAATGCGCCAGTTCGTTCACACGATAATCGAAACTTTCTTCACTTTCGTTCGAAGATGCATTAACGAACCCTGTAAACGTGATCGAGCCAACAGTCGTCACGCATACGATATAAGTACACGAATAGTAAGAGGGAATTAATTTAGCTGTGCGTTTCGATGTTCCTTGAATTCTCCAAAGATTTGTAAAATAAATAATTATACCAGGAGATCACTAGGAGTCTGCAGACTCCAGTTTGAGAAACACTGATGAAGTTTCTTTCGCCGTATGCGACAGGGAGTTCCTTAGCCCTTTTCTGTTACTTAACTATTTCCTCTCCTAAAAGAAAACGTGTCTCATCGACGACCGCAATGTACGCTATCTTACTAACACACCTACTTGCAGCGCGCAAGGAAGGTCAGTCTATTAATAGAGCAACCTGGGATCATCGGGCTCTCGACCATCGAGAGCTCTATTGCTGTCTTACATAATAGAATATTGCGCTGGTTCGTTCAGGATTCAGCAATTTGGATTCTAAAGCGAATCCTTATATCTACGGTATAATACCTCTATCGATGCGGGAAAAATCAGTATTAACGACATAAACGTATTCGTTATCGCGTTCAAAATCAAGCACAAAGTTAAATTACCAATAATTCGATGCACAAATTCAATGCAAGAGATGAACCTGATCTTCGAAATCCCGAAAAATGTCATGAATCGTCAAAGCTTTGCCTTTACAGAGGAGTGTTGCGACGACTGAAGTCGTGAACGAGTAAAAACTGATGATAAATTATCTAATTAAATGCATAAAGTCGAACTTTACTTGGGGCAATGCTTTCGAAAAGGGGTACGCGATTTGTAGGGGTGAGTTTATCGCTCAGAGGCGCTCGAGAACGCTCCTTACATTTTTATCCGCCCGTTCTATTTTCCGATTGGAAAAGAGACCCACGCAATTACAATTTGGAAAAATTAAATTGCCTAATAATGAATATCAATAGCATATGACATGCTGTTCTATCAATAAGGAGATTCGTGAGAGGTCGAAGTTTGAGAAACACTGGCTTATAGTAAGGTCCGTATGAGAAGGTGTCGCTACCACTCGTATCACGTTTGTGATTCTGTCGCTACGCAGGAAACACGAATGAACTACGTGAAATTGCCGGTAGAGGGAACGAGAGGACAGTGCACGGCGCAAGAATTGAACGAAGAGGGGATGGTGGAGAATGCTGCAAGCACGCCGCTAACTTCGTTCGCTCGTGAAAGTGCCGTAAGTCACGTTTTAATGAGAGCTCGATTTATATCGTCGGCGTTCCACTGACCTCGCAGCGACGACACCGCCATAAGCGGCGATAGCAAAGCGCGAAAAGCTGCGAATCGAAACAGACGCCCGCCACTAATTCCGATCACAGAGTGCCATAACGTTGTAATTAATGCGTATTTACCGTTCTATTGTGAACGCGCTTCGTATCCTGCCATTGTGCTCGTCGTATAAACGTATAATTGTGCGTGAGGATTAACAGTAAAGGGGAACCCAGGATCTACGCTACATAGTGAAGTTCCGCGATTAATCTTAAACTTTTCCCCATCCTAGATTTTTTTTACATTTGAAAAATACGTTGCTTCATTTTTTTCAATTAAATATTTTTACTACGCTATGGTTAACTGTAAGGTTTCTCGATAAAAGCGATGAAATTTCGAGTTGAACAAAGTTTTTGTATTTTGTTAATTTTTTTTTTAATTTTAGATTGATCGAATTTCATGTATTTTTAATTAAACGAGATTTAATTAATCTGCTAATCCTTGATGCAAATCGTTATTTTTCCCTGCGATCGTGTTCCGTACAAGTTCTCGGAAAACACCGAACGAATCCTGCAACATCGGCTAGCGCACGTGCTCGCGTTGATATGCAAATCGATATTACCCGTGTCGCTACGTACCGTCTAATTGTCTGTTATAGGCGTATAATCGTGTTCACCGTGCAGGTTTCTGTCTGTGCATGTTTTAACGTGTTTGTGTGCATAATATGTCGCCCCTACGTGTACTGATCGTGCATTGTAATCGTACCTTCGGTTGACGATTAGGATTTTTGGATGTACGAGCAGAGAATTTCTGTTCCTAATTAAAAACCAATCCATTAACTAACGATAAATCTAAAATTCATTTACATCATACCATACACTTTTACCTATTATTAAAACGTTATTATATAAGTGCTGCTTTTTATTTGGCACATGAAATAAAAGTATTGAAAGTTACTTAATAATAGGTATCATGTAAATGTTAATTAGAAATATAATTTTGCCCTAAATCACACGTCTGTTGAGAAGTCTGAATGAAATCACCGCCACTGCAAGTACTGTTCGATCAAACATGCTTATGGCGCCACTTAGCGTTGCATACAATGTAGTAATATCGACAAATCTGAACGTCCTGCAGTAGATGGCGCCGATGCAATTTTCGATAAAGCAGTTAATTCTTCTTTACCATAAAACATGAAACAGGCTATGGAAAGCGATCAGAACGCTTATGGTGGTAGGAAATGAAATTACCTGAATAAGAGCAGCCGTGGATGCAGGATGCAGGATGCAGGATGCAAAGAACATCAGCTGATACAGTTACTTCGGCTGTTTCATGATTTCTGGAGACTAACCTGAAAGGTAAATGCAACATTACCATCAGGCTATGGAAAGCGATCAGAACGCTTATGGTGGTAGGAAATGAAATTACTTGAATAAGAGCAGTCGTGGATGCAGGATACAGAGAACATCAGCTGATGCAGTTATCTCGTGATTCCTGGACACTAATCTGAAAGGCAAACGCGAAAAAACAATCGCAACGCTAAAAATAATCGCGATTAAATTCATATTACTTGCAATTAGCAACGCGATTAGTATTCGCAACGCTACTGCAAACCGAGAGTAATATTCACACGCAACTCTAACCTGAAAAAGTAAACGCGAAAAATTCTTATCGTTCGCAACTCTAAATTGAACTATGCAATTGATGCAAATTATTTGCAACTTTAACTAGATAAACAAACGCGGATAATTCGTACTTCGCAACGCTAATGGCAAACCGCTATCGATTCTTATTCGCGACACTACTCTGAAAGAAACCACGAAGAATATTCATCGTTCGCAACTCTAACAGTTATCATGATATATTTATATTAATCGCAACGCTATCCTAGAAGCAAACGCGATTAATTTCGCGACACTAATAAAATCGCGTATTCAATAATGCGCTACGCTAATTTTACTAATGAGTGCAGCCGTTACAGGCTGCTTCGTGATGCTGGAGAAAGTACCATCTGAAAAGCTACAAATACTACAACTACAGACGAATATAGTGACTCAGTAGGAACCATGAATGACTCTCCATCCCCATCCGAAGATGAAGATGCAGAGCCATTTGTTGTAGCCCACTCTTGAGACAATTTGTCAGGGCCTCTTCAACTCCGTAGAGTCTCTTCTTTCTTCGGCGGTCCTGCCAAAGCCTGAAACTTAATACTAGACTCAAGACTCCGTGCAATACACAGTCCTCCAACGATTTTAGGAATCGTTATCGGACCAGGTGTGGAGAAACTCGAGCGGGACGAGCGTTTCGGGGAACCTACCGCGAACGAACGCGACCGCGAAGAGCGACTGTAAAGCCGCGCGATTTCAAGAATCAAAAATAAAACCGAAACAAACGCTAGAAACCGTTTGGATCGGCTAACGTTTCGATTCTTCAAATCGAACTACAGGTACAGGGCCTGTAACAGCCCTCCCCTGACCCTACCTACTTACATCTAACACGCATACCAGAAAGTAAAGTTACCTACCTACCTAACGCTATATTTAAAAAATTGCAAAACTCATTCTCGCAAACATACGCTCCACGGTTCTCACACATAATGTCCGGGCGCAAAAGCCTACACTAGAGAGGAATCCCCGGGGTTCCTCCGACACCCGAACATTGCATACAACATTCATACTCTAAGGGTACGTACCAATCCTGAAATCAGCTGATAAAGGTTAGTGACTATTGCGTTTTTATACTATATACATAAACGTTTACATATAACTTTTTAATTCAATTAGATAAAATATATTTTATATATTCATGTATTTTATTATATTTATGTATTTGTTGCTTCTCTACTATTTTAACAATTATTGTTATTGACTTTCTTAATTTACTTGTGTCAAATTCAAAAACTAATATTATTAAGTATTCAAGAATCATTATAAAACTAACAAATAAAAGTTTGATATTCTTACTGAATTTCTTAAACATGTACTGTTACAAAGTACAATATTATTTGTAAATTATAAGGAATTTTAGAACGACGCATTTCCACATCCTAACCACACACACACATATGGAAACTACGTCGTGCACAGTTCACTAACGCAGTGTCAGCCGCTGAAGTATATTATTATTCTTACAAACTAAATCATCATGCCCATTGCCTTCGCTTATGCAAGTAACACCTGGGCACGTGCATGAGTTTAGGCAATGAACACGGAAAAGTGTCCTGAAAATCCTGTACTAGAAAGTGGTTAATAAATAACAGAGTATAACGAAATGGTATATCAAGAGCAAAATACGTTTATACTGAAAAATGTTATTTTTTAAAAAAATTATTTAAATTGCAATTTAATTATTTAAAAAGATAAACATTAATCAAGATTTTACAATAAAATAGTGTACTTTAAAAATTTTAGGTAAGTTGTTTAAATAAATTTATTAAATTATTAATGCAAATATTAACTACCCTCGATCGATTCTGTTGTCAAAGTAAATTTTTCAATGCTTGTTACTTTTACTCGAAAATCGACTCATCGCGAAATGTTTTTTTGTACCTGATATATTATACATCATACGTTGTAATAATTAAGGAAATGATTAATATTCAAAAAGTTGTCTTCCTGTGGTTAACAGGTTAATGAAAATATTCATTTTATGAAATGAATATTTTATGAAATGAATATTTAATGAATATAAAATAATATTAAATGAATATAAAATGAATATTTAATATATTAAAAAAACGAAATTTCTTGAACGAGTAATGAAAGTCTATAATATGTTCCATAATCATCAATGTATATTATAATTATCAATTTATATTTCAATATGAAATGAGAAAAATATAAAAAGAGACCAATATTTAATATATGAATGATATTATCAAGAGAATCATCATTGTATAATAAATTTAATAAAAAATGAAAACATTCATACTATAAAAACAATTGTGTGTAATTTTATTGTAATTAATGCTTATATTTGAACGTTACTGAATTATGTGCTCATATTCATCGAATATGCAGCATTTATCATGTTAAAAAACGCGGGGTACAAAAAAACCCTAACCTAAACTAAACAATAAAACAAATTGTGTTCCTACTCGCGGGTATAAAAAATACCCGCGGTCACTATATTCGTCAAAAATACTAAGTATACAACTGGTCACCCGTGTTGATTCAGACTTTTTGCCCTACAACATGATTGGGGACCAGAGGAACAAAAAAACATGTGACTCACCAAATGCTGACTACGACGAAGTACTACCGATTGGACGAGTCTGTGAGGGCGCTGTTGTCCAGTAGAAGTCATCGGTGAAGTCATCGGTGTGGTCCTATTGGCTTCCATGATGTAGAAATCTAGAAACTGTAAAGAATAAACCAATTATAATATATTGTTAAAATTATATAGATTCTTAATCTAATGTAAAAGACTCTACATAGTCAAAACTCAGTAAAGCTTCTTAATAATATTGAAAATTGTTAATAAAGATAAAATTTGAAGATATAAATTTTTTTCTAAATGTAATATAATAAAATGTAATAATACTTACATTTTTTGCTCGTAAAGCACAGTTCAAAACTTCTCTTCAGCGATCCACTGATTCTAATACCGTTCGAATAATTCTAATTTTCAAAGGAATAATTGAAAAAAATATTCAAGAAAATGATAAACTAATACGACCGAAATTCAAGGTCGGCGAAAAAGAGACTCTATGGTCGCGATTCAGAAAGCAAAGAGCCCACGATGCTCTGGAAAGAATTTATAAATACGCAATAGACACTGACTCGACCTTCGCGTATGCCTGAACTGTAAACGCAACTCTACTTGAAGCAACTTTGCCTCGAAAAATGACGAATTACTCTACGAAACAAACACTGATTCTACAGACCGCATTGCACACGGTCATCAAAATGTCTAAAACAATAAAACGATTAATTAAGCACCCATTGGACTAGATAAAAAGACAACGAATTCATATACATGAATACTCACGATGCTTGTTGAAGATTTCGAAGCATTAATGGCGTCGTATGCCGGTAGCGTCCCTCGTGCTTGAATTTCAAACATGGTCTATAACACAAATAAATCACGAATTTGGCAAAAATTTGCAATAATATTGTAGGAAAGCACCGATGGAAAGTAACGAAGCGTAATAATAGCGATTAAAAACGTTTCGAAATAACAAATTCGTATCTAATTAGCTGCGACGCTGTTAACGCACTTACCACGTCAGTTGCTACCGAGCGAAAGAGGGAAAGGAAGCGAAGTAACCGTTAACGGAAGCAGGTCGGAGTGGTGGGGAGAGATGGTCAGGTGGTCCAACATCTCGATTCTCGATGTTTGTTTCCGAAAGAAAGGTTAAACCTTATATCTCGAATAAGATTAATGAAACGTGTAAGATCAGCAGCTGTAAAATAAATACAGAAATATATCAGATAAACAATTAATTACTGATTGATTAATTATTGATTTATTATCGATATACTTCTGTGACGTCATAATACGTAACTTCCGTCTTTCGATATATTCGACAGAATCGATAGTGTCTCTTAAAGATGAAATATCGATATAATTAATAATATGTAAATATATTAATTTATAATCAAAATTGAATCAATTCGTTACATGTAGATTTTTTGAATGCAACAATAATAGACGAGAAATATATATGTAAAACACAAAAATGATTGATTTTTCACAATGTTTGTACTTTACGACGTAGGAAAAGGACTCCCGCTGTGGAAGTCTGACTGTTTAATCTATTATTCTTTTGTATAATTTAGAATATTTTGTAAAAGTAATTTTATTTTTACCATTGCTGGCATTCGTAAGCCAGAATCTGTGATCTGATAAGCTTTTTATGTTTTGACGCTCGGTTAGCTTCTGTTTATATTCTCGCTCGCCGGACTCCCGCCTTCACCTTGAAGCTCGACTTACATATTCCTTGTTCTAGTGACACGAAAAACTACATATCACTTTCCACGTCTACAATGTGCATTGTTTGTGCCCTTAACCCGTACGTTACGAAAAGAAAAATTACTAGTGACCTCTATTCCACACTTTGTCTATGCCTGCACAAACTAATGGTCCGAATCGGTGAACAGTTTGTATTTCTCGGGTGATTTTTCATTTTGTATTTTATTAATTAGTGTTGCGATGTGAAAAGTGTTCCACTTACGAGTTGCTTTGAAGTCATTGTAAGTAGACGATACTTCTTTTTCCGCGTAATTATACTATTAAAAGGTACATTTCGTATCTGAAAAATGATGTGCTTCACTTTCATAATGTTAAAGTTAGATCGGGCAATTTTGACGAATTATTCTCTTTTCTTTATTAATTAAGAATCTTGGACATTTGTAGGTTCATAGATACTATGTATTAAGGTTATGTAATGGTAAAATATAGTTCAGGTATATGTTATGTGCTATAAATTTTTGATTGGAATATTAAATACTGTTCCCGCCTAAATAAGTGTGCACATACGTATACCAAAAGGCGGTAAGACAGCAAGCTAAAGATATCTTGTATGTAAATCGTTTTGAGGGTGTACAAATTCACATCGTATAAAGTACAGGGATTGAACGCAAGGTTTTGAGGGCTTTGATATTTGGATTCTTTAATGAATTATATAATTTTCTCAAATGACGACCATTCGCGAGAAGAGGACGCTGAAATCATCTTTCGATTTTAGGTCGGCACGACAGTCAGCTCGGGCTACGAAATAGTTGGATAGTTTTTGTGTGGTGTAAGATCTGCTTGTATAGCCTGTTCAAGGATTAATTGGCGTGTGGTAAGTATTAATAAAAATAAATTAAAAAATATTTCGAAAATGCATATGTGACGTCATCTAGCACCGAAAACAACGGACTATTTCTCGACAAACTTTGACATTCTGCTGTAGATGGCGGCGTAATGCATTCTTTTTTATTGTAATCGTAAGCTCAGACGAGTCCTTAATCCGTGTTTTTACTGATGAAAAGTACCTAACCCTTACTTAACCCGTGTGTTACGAAAAAAGTATTACTAGTGATCTCTATTCCATTCTTCGTCTATGCTTGTACAGACTAATGGTCTGAATCGCATACAGTTTGTACCTCTCGGGTGATTTTTCATTTTGTATCTTATAAATTAGTGTTGCGATGTGAAAAGTGTTCCACTTACGAGTTGCTTTAAAGTCATTGTAAGTAGACGATACTTCTTTTCCCGCGTAATTATACTGTTGAAAGGTACATTTCGTATCTGAAATATGATGTGCTTCACTTTCATAATGTTAAAGTTAGATCGGGCAATTTTGACGAATTATTCTCTTTTCTTTATTAATTAAGAATCTTGGACCTTCGTAAATTCATAGATACCATGTATTAAGGTTATGTAATGGTAAAATATAGTTCAGGTATATGTTATGTGCTATAAATTTTTGATTGGTATATTAAATACTGTTCCCGCCTAAATAAGTATGCACATACATATACCAAAAGGCGGTAAGACAGCAAGCTAAAGATATCTTGCATGTAAATCGTTTTAAAGGTGTACAGATTCATATCGTATAAAGTACGGGGATTGGACATAAGGTTTTGGTGGCTTTGATATTTGGATCCTTTAATGAATTATAGAATTTTCAATTTTAGGTAGGCACGACAGTCAGTTCGAGCCACGAAAGTCATAGTTCTTGTGGATTGGATTAATTGGCGTGCGGTAAGTGTTAATAAAAATAAATTAAAAAAATATTTCGAAAATGTATATCTGTGACGTCATCTAGCACCGAAAATAACGGACTATTTCTCGACAAACTTGGACATTCCGCCGTAGATGGCGGCGCAATGCATTCTTTTTTATTGTAATCGTAAGCTCAGGCAAGTCCTTAATCTGTCTGACACAAGAAAGCATTATATCTAACCTCTACACCTCGTTTGTAATGAAACATCTATTCCATGATTCGCATGTGCTACAGTGTATATATCTTTACTTATTTATTATTTAATTTGAGAAGCGTTCGAGTTTCACTCATATCGCTACGGTATTTTTATAAAAATATTAGCTGAAATAACGAATATAAATATCTATATGTGATACAGATATTTCGTTATGCATGCGACGAATTTTAACCTATAAATGCAAACTACTTGTTGACTTACCGCTATGTAAAAAATGATTCAGGCAGAAATCAATTGTTTTTACGACACCAATTTATGATCGTCGGTGAAATGTAAAGAAGCGAAACAAACAATTAGGTTACAGTTACCTATAAAATACATAGATTCATCGATGACAGAAAATCTGAAATGATTGGCATAGACAGTTTTATTGCAATATATTACACAGATTATAATGCATCACAATGAATAATTACATTTGGTTTCCCGATGCCAAACGGCATTACATGTACATATCTTAGGAATTTTGCAACATTACGTCTAGTACAACCTTATACAATATACCTTACAGAAAACTTCGCGAACTTACATCCATCTCTAATTACAATATAGTACATTTGTCGATTTAGTTGAAACTCCATTTGGCCAAAGCTTTCGCGGTAGACGAATAAAAATCATCGTCCCGAAATTGAAACACGCGATGCACAGGACAAAAATTTCCATCAGTTTCGAAAGGAAACTAATCTGAATTCAATGTATTTATACATGCTCGAGCAAATATTTCTGACCATTCATTCTTTTTATACTCGTTATCATCCTCGGTGTCATTAGAAAATCACTGTGGCCGCCAGTGGAGTAAACAATGGTTATACAGGGTGTTTAGACAACCATGGGAAAATTTTTAATAGGAGATTTTAGAGGCTAAAATAAGACGAAAATCAAGAATATCAATTTCTTGCCTGAGGCTTTGTTAAAAAGTTATTAAAAAATTCCAAACCATTCTGAAAAAATTATTTTTGGTTAGGGGTCAATTACAATCATTTTTGGTCAATAGACATACCCCCGAAATCCTACTCAGTTTCGAGAAAAAAATTCCTTACCGAAAATATCATTTCTGGCTAGAAATGACTGCCCGAATTTTCATGCGAATCTTTAAAACGTCATAACTTCTGAACGGATTGGACGATTTTAATGTTTAAAAAAGCAAACTACGCGTATTTTGGTGGAGAATATGTAGAAATTCCAAATATATTCGAAAAGTTGGTCCTTGACCGCCAAAAATAAGAAAAACCCCATAAAAATGGTCCAATATTCAAACAGCCATAATTCCTACAATTGTGAATATATTTCAATGAAACTTTTTTCTGAAGTAGAGCTCATGGGTACCTACAAAAAAGTATTAGACAACTTTTCCGTAGGGCGTCAAACAAAATTATTAAAAATGAAAAACGAATTTTTAAGAAAAATCGACAGGTGGTTGGTGCCTAATTTTTTCGACAAAAAAAAAATTTTCAAATCGTTCTAAAAAAATTATTTTCAGTTGTGGGGGTTGATTACAATAATTTTTTGTGAATAGACATACCCCCGGAATCCTGCGCATTTTCGAGAAAAAAATTCAATACTGGCATAACTTCAAAGGATAATAACTTTTTAACGAAGCCTCCATCAATAAATTGGTATTCTTGATTTTCGTCTTATTTTGGCTTCTAGAATCTCCCATTAAAATTTTTCCCAGGGGTGGTCGAACACCCTGTATATCAATTTCTCGATATTCAAAGCACTTTCCACGCATTAAACATTCCCGTCATTATATCGCGAGAACGAAGCAAACTTCTTCACGGTGCAGCTTTCGTTTAAAAATCGTACGACAGTGCCACTCAACCTTTTCTACATCGGGAGACTCTCGTGAGAAATTCACAGTAATTTGCACTGTATTAAAGATTGCTCGAAATAGTTACTGCCAATTCATGATGTGAAATTTTAAAAAATGATTTACATTCTTCTATGGTTATTTATGTTAGTAGATAGTAGCGAGTGGCAAAAGAATGTTATCAGCAGTATCTTCAAATAATGAAAACTCTTTTGCAAATAAAGTATTTTTCATTCATTTATAGATGTGTCACACATGTTAGGAAACACTGCCTTATGAGATCCACTTTCGTGTACATCGCCACGTATCGCGAATTAAACATACGTATGTAGGTGTGTACTCACAATGCTCGTCTAAAACTTCGCTCATAAATTAAGTTCGTAGTCTTTCGAGCCGTGCAGCCCACTAGAAATTATTATCATTTTTTTAAATATGTGAAACGGAGGAAATTAATGTACAACAATAGGTAACAAATTTTGTTAAATCGTTTCACATAGAATTTATATAATGACTAGTTCTGAGTAAATTCAGATTCATTCTGATTAAATACACAATTTAGAAACACATATTATCATCGTGGTTATTCAAGGAAATGACTTCAATATCAAAAAGTAAGGTTCCCTCAATAATAATTTGAGTCGTTAGTCTTTTTTTAGAATTTACAATGCCAACAAAACTTGAAACATGTACTTTGATAGTTATACAAGCTGAAATAAAAATATTTGCCATAAGGAACCTTGCTATTTGATCGAGCCTCACTTAATAAGCTTCTTGCGACGAAACATTATCTTACATTTTTAGGAACTTAACTCGCAGTTTCGGTAATAGTTTTTCTCGAGAAATATTATGCCCATTATCGGTCTACCACGATTTCCCCCTCGGTTTCTATCAAATTATTTTCTATTCCCTGACGCGGACCGAAAAGAAACTGTATCGAGTATCACAGAGAGTAAAGTTACATCTATGCGAAGATGACTTCCGTTCTCAGATCACGCGACAAAACAGAATATACCATCGCTAAATACAAAGATTGTCTCTCGATCGGAGCGACCGAAAATCGTTGATTACAGGGTAATTTCTCGATCCACGAATATCAGAATCGTTCTTGGCGAGTTCTTCCATTCGAACGGACAGATTGGGTTCTTCTGCTTAGGATTTAGGGAGGTAATTACGCGATACCGATCTCCTCGTCCACCTTGCTCGCCGTTCGTGAATCCTTGATCATATTTTGGGAATCGTCTCGTCGAACAGACACGTTCTTGTTAGGGTGTCGCGTGAAATTTTATCACGTGACATTAATCTCCTCGTCTTCCTCGTTCTCCGTTTGCTCTTCCGGTCGCTGAGGACTCGTCAGAGGGCTGACGTCGCTCAAGTCCATCCTCGGTCTATCCCCATCGGCGTCGCTTAAATCCGGATTTGGATTGTTCTTGTTTGGCAACGTTTGCTCCCGCGAACCGCCAGTGGCCAGCAACTCCCTCTCCTTGCTGTTCCTCCACTTCATTCGTCGATTTTGGAACCAGATCTTCACCTGCGACCAAGCAATTGATAACGAATTAGATTTCAGTCTAGAAAATTAACGCTCACTTCTTTTCTTTCGAATTCACGTCGACTAATTGTATTTAATGTGGTTCACGCGGTGTTTTTCTTATTTTACGAGTTTAAAAAAAAACTTTACGAACAGTCTTAGAATTTCTACATATTCTTTGTCAAAATACGCGTCGTTTGCATTTGGAAACATTAAAATCCTCCAATCCGTTCAGGAGTTATGATTTTTTAAACATACGCCTGAAATTTCAGGGGAATGTATCAATGTATGGTCCGACACTGTATTTTCGGTAAAGAATTTTTTTCTCGAAATTGGGTAGGATTTCGAGGATATGTCTATTGACCAAAAATGATTAAAATTGACCCCCGCAGCTAAAAATAATTTTTTTAGAACGATTTGAAATTTTTTAATTTTGTCGAAAAATTTCACACATTCTCGAATTTTTTTCTCGAAAGTGGGTAGGATTTCGAGGGTATGTCTATTCACCAAAAATGATTGTAATGGAGCCCTGTAACCAAAAATAATTTTTTTAATATGATTTGAAGTTTTTTAATTTCGTCGAAAAATTTGTCCACCTTCTATTATAGTTATTCGGATAACCGGGTGCCAGATGATCTAAACACTACTGTATCAGTTTTCTTGATTTCCCGATAAACCATTCCTGGGATATAAAACGATACAGTGGTCGACATTCGTGCGTTTCATATTTTTGGACGCGAGATATCTAAAAATATCGAGCAATACAAAACATCGGAGGGGGAGAGAGAAATTTGCATTGGAGAAACTGCGTGTGATATATATCAAAGAGAGGAATAAAAAGAAATCAGGAGCGCGGTTTCAAGGTAGATATTTGCGTAAAGTCTCAATCGTATCTAGCATACAGATTCTTTGCGCGAATTCCCCCTCGTCGTTTAACGTGCATTAAACAAAGATTACGCCGGAAAAACAGACGGGCCCCTTTCTGTGTTCGGCGTATCAGAGATTTCTCCTGCGTTCCCCTCGGGTCATCCATCGAGCACAACCTAATTCTATTAGTCTTTAAACTAAGGGTGGGGAACTATTGAAAAATCGCGTGTTAATCCCTCGAGTGGCGCTCAAACTCTTGTACGAAGTTTCCATTTCCAGGGGATGCAGAAATTGGTCGCTTATAAAATATTTTCCTTTGTCTCGCTCAGATTTATGTTGCTTAGAGGCAACGAGCAATATCGTTGACCGAGAACTCGCGAGATTTCTTCTTTCGCTTCCCCGTGAATACGCTTGCTCGAGAGTAATGGGGTGACGAGAAAGGGTGCGTCATTTTCGTATATTAAAGACCATGTATTACCGAACCGCTGAACGGGCCAACGTCAAACGCACATGAACTCTCCTGAAAATGTTCTCCTTCCCCCTCGTTTCCCGCCCACCCTTCTCCAATAGCCCGTCTCTCCTTCGTGGCACCCAATCTCTCCACCCTGTTCGCCACTTTATTATACGAGCGTAGCCTTAAGCTACGTCGAAGCATTGACCTCGCCGCGGATTGATTTACCTAAACTGCTTTTCGAATTTTCATTGGTCGCCGGGTGCGTTCGTGTGTGCACTTGACACCCTGCTGGACCAGAAAGGTATCGCCTTGGCGTTGGATCGCGAAAACGCGATACGCGATTTTCTGGTTGGCGAAGTGTCGAGCCTTTCGATGTTTCGAAACTTTAATTTTCCGCCCGCGCGTCTCGCGATAACAGAACGTCGAGATGCAATCGGGAAATTTGAGAAAAATAGAAAGTTTTTATAGGTGAACTTCTTTGATAAAATATTCTTTTATTCTTTTAAAAATTGGCTCTATTAGTATTCTACTTGCACCTCCATGTATCTTACGGAGAAGGATCTGTGCAAGTAGTATTGTCGTTATTTAGTCAGACAGTACAGACATTTTACATACCTGTCGCCATAAATATACGTACGAATATATATAAATATCGTAATATTAGGTGTTTCCTGAAGAGAATAGAGTTTCTATTAGAATATCAAGTATAGCTTGAAATCCGTTTTTAAGGTAAATAAACGAGGAATACGAGCACAAATACGATTTATAATGTCCCGTTATTTAACGAGTCACTTTACAGACTATCAACAATTTTCGAAACGTGTTCAACAACCTTGTCTGCGCTTGACGTCCGCGTCATTATTAATATTGCCCGACCCAGCTGTGGAGGGGTGCGAAATTAATAAAAAGTTTATTATTCTTTAATATCTTATGGAGCATTTTATGGAACGCTTCTCGTTCGAGCTTGTTCACGCGGAGCAGCGTGCACTTGACACGAGGAAACGTGAACGAATTTGATGCGTCAATGTGCCTTTCAGTCTTTTTTTAACGTGAACGCGACTGAAGTTTCCACTAATAATAGATTGTCATACTTGTAACGGGCTCGTTCTGATAGTCCGCTGGTGCGTCGACAGTCAATCGCCCCTGGGATTGGAAATCAATCGCAGATACACGCAGCCGGGAATATTTGAATTTTCGCGTTTAAAATTTCACGGGAAAAATAATTGATAAAAAAAAAGAATACAATCGTCGCGGTCGAAATCTAAAATTTAGTTCTCTGAAAAATAATACTAAATTGCGGAAATACGAGATACGCTTTGCCTCGATCCAATTCGTTTGTACTCGGCTAGAAGCGTTTCGTTTTCTTCCTGTTCCCGAATACAGATATTAAACATTCGATATTACTTGCACAGTTTCTCACCAGCCGCGATTTTTGTATTTCATTTCACCTGCATGAAAGTCAGAATGAGAATTAGAGATGACAGATTAAACGAATTTATCAGAGGCGAGAAAATTACATGGATCTGCCAGCGATTAATTTGCCCAAATTGTTTTCGTATTTTCATTTGCCGGGGGCGTGTGCGCTTGACACGATGCAGAACCCTAACGATCTGACGCGTTAATATGCTCTTTAGTAATGGAGTAAACTCGTACCAGATTCTCAATACTGCGACTGACCGTTCTTTGTCGCAAAAACGTGATTGCACACCCTAGTATAATCCCATTCTCGACACCTTCGCGCGAACTGTTTTAGTTGCGGCGTATTTCGTAGGGAATAAGGGTATATAACGTTTAAACGATTTATTTCTTCAGATTCTATAATAATATTCGAAACATCTTCGAGCGTTAATGAGATCGAAGAAGGCACGAAATAAATGCTTAAGAATTATTAAAAGATTGGAGAATTTGCAGAGGGCAAAAATCTATTGAAATTCGATCTTTTTACCCAGCGATAAAGATTAGAGAGTAGTATGAAGCCCAAGACGTTGCTCGCTTTGGGGATGAACACTCCATCCGAGGATGCTCGAAAATCAAAACCAGAAGGGATCGCTTTCACCGTGTGAATACATAAAAATAAACGTATTTCAAGCACCGTAGATACTCTTTGAATACAGTTCGAAAAAATAGGAATGTCATGGACGAAGTTTCTTGAAGTATTAAATTATAATCTGCTGATAAATATATAAATATTCCTTATTCGATTCTAATATTTTTCGATACCTATTTTCACCGTCAGATAAAAAGTTTATCGTGGAAATATTGAAAATCGATAAGAAGGATGTTCGAAATGTAAATATACAGATCGTATCGCGTCCGTGAAGATGGTTCTAGATGTAAAAATAAATCGATGCATAAATCGATAAATAAACTTATGCCAGCTTCGACTTTGCCGATCTCTTTACAGATAAACGTTTCTGTTATATCTCGTAGAACCGTATTAAGTCTCTTGTTCATTCTAATGATCCATAAACTGTCGACGATCTCGAAGCAAACTGATTTATATGTCAGAGTTATCGAAAATTGGATTTATCGTATTCCCTCCACCAAACGCAATCGTGGTGGTTATTTAAATGGTTTTTATAGTTTGAATTTTATTTCAATCGAAAGTTCTATTGCTCTTATTGGGAAATCCCCGTATGTTATGTACGGAAGAACAAATGGAACCCATGAACAGACAAACAATTCAACTTTCCCAAAAGCATCGCGTCTTTCTCGGTGAACGGAGCCGCTTTGTTACTTTTGTTATATAGTACCCGGTCCTGTCTGCCGCTGACGGGACAATCAATCACCGTCGCCACTCGCAAAACGTAAAACGAAAAGACGAAGAAAGACGGGAGCAAGGGGAGATCGGAACTACGAGTCCCTCGATTTTCTTCGAACGCGTCGTTCTGTAATTTCCGGAAACTCAAAATCCATCCGAGCATCGTCGAGTCGTCCAGCGTTGCGCAACGAATCGGGTTAAAATCGTTAACTTATTGGCCGCGATCGCACGTTTCGCGCGTTCTTTCTATCCGCCACCCTCTAAATCCTTAATGACCCGCATCACAATTAAACCTGTCGATACCACGAACGTACGATTCGAAAAGTGCAATATCAATCGTGTCAGGATCGCCATAAACTCTCGCCCCCGGCGTTCCCGGGGTTCGCGTTCTTTTCCCTCTTCTAAATCATTTCGGCGACCCCGACGGTCGAGGAGGGGGAGAAATAACTTGGAGGATCCATAAGGAGAATAATTCTCCCTCGGTTCGAGTTCTCGTATTAAAAAGAAGCGAAACGTTTAAGCGGGTCTCGTGCGAGTGCCATGGAGCGGCAGCCCGTCCTAAGGATCGCCGTACGAAAGGATCCAGGGCATAACGACGACATCCGAAATGCGTTATATAGAGTGGGTAATCGTTAAACGATTGGCTGCAGCCACCCTCCCGGTCACTCCTTCGCCAGCCACCCTCTAACCCTCTCGTTCCCTCTCTCACGTTGGAGAAGCAACCCTGGTCGAAGGTTCTCCTCCGTTTAACCCCCTTCCCCTGGCGCACGCTACCGCCCTTACTTCCGCCTATGCCCACCCCCTATTTTCTCCCACCTCCCCCCTTGAAACGCGGCCGCCACCCCTTCTGGCACCCTCTTCATCTCCCTTCCTCTCGCTCCCTCTTTCGCCCTCTCGCGGGCCGCGATACCTAGCGCGGTGATGGCGCCATCTGGCGCAGTTTAATAAAAGACGATCGATTATGACGTCGGCCTCAGAACTACCCCTCAGCCTCGCCGATTCTCTTCCTCATCCTACCTCACCCTTCCTCGCGCCCCTCAACCCCTTTCATACCCCTCTTTCGCTATTCTCCTTCTCTGCTTCCACCCCTCCTTCGTCGTTGTTCTTCCCTTTCGTCTGTCCGTTGCTTCGTCTCTCTCTCTCTCTCTCTCTCTGTATTCCCCTCTTCGTCGTCGTTCGGGGTTTCTACTTTCCGGTTCTGTCGCTTTTCTCTTCTTCGCGCGTACAACCCCCCGCCGCCCCCCGTTGCGCGTCTCTCGTTCTTTTTCCGGCGCACGGTTTGCCCGTCGGCCACCCTCTTTGTCACCCTCGCCGCGGAGGAACGGGTAGATCGAAGAGTTGCGCAGAGGCGGTGAAAAGGGACGAGAGCACGAAGAGGGTGCGAGAGGGATATTTTTTCGGGGGTAGGGAACGAGGGTGGGTTGGCGCGGTCAACGGTGGGGCGGGTGAAGCGTAAAAAAATACGGCACGATGCTGCCGCGGCGCGATCCTGCGGGCGAAGGGTTGCCTGATGTATGGAAAGGAAGCCTCTTAATAAAGGGGAGGAGATCGGTCCTACGGATTTATCGGCGGACCTACGTTTTATATCGGTGATGTTTTAATTGAGCCGGCCTTTGATAAATGATAGTGTTAATCCGATAGTCTTTGAATCTGTGCCGCGCTTAATTAGCTATTTTTCCTGGCTAACGAGCGCGCCGCCTCTGTTATTGGTTTTGACGCGTTAAATAGGGTTGGTACTATTCGAATATTCGGCAAACATTGCATCATGCTGTTAAATTCGAATGTCTAACAAGGGATGATCTCTAACACCGTCATTACGAGTTTCAAATCGGGAGAAACGGCAATAGAAATTTTTAATAGGCTGCAATGATAAAAGAAAGTTATCGCAGCGGTCGATAGCTACCCCGGCAACATCTGTTCACCGTTTTGAAACGATTATGAAAATACCGAGGCGATCGTTCAATTCAGCTTGTCACATATCCTTTAAATCGGCCTTCAGACATCTTCACATATCACGACCGAATGCATTCGTATTGCTGGTACGACATTTCGCCTGGAAATATCGCTTGCCATTCGTGCCAGGTCGTAGCCACTCACAGCTGTAGCCCGTTATACCATCGGCACGCAGACGAATGCTAAATTCGCAACTCGCATCCCCCGACTGAAAACCTCCCGCGATCGACGTTAGTATTGGAATATCTTCTCTTTCATATCCTCCAAAGTATCTATAAAATCGGATAGGCCTGTGAAGATAAACAGAACGATCTTTCGAACTTCTCGTTTTCATGGGTGCTCCTAGTGGTCAGGCTGAAAATACCATTCGATTCTTCGCGATGAAATTGTCTTATTATTTGAGGGGGAGACGTCGTCGAAGAAATATGGAGATTTAACCTTCGTTGAAAAATCACTAATGAAACAAGCGTTCGTTTCCATTGTATGCGATTCTTATGTGATCGACTGGATTTAGAAAATGTGTTTTCGTAAAAATGATTTCGCGATTGAATGGCGCGACGATGAAACGGGTATCGAAATCGAATTCGGTCGATTTTCTACTTATCGGTCGCGAAAGTGATTAAAGTTGATTCACAAAAGGATGAATCTATATGCATACTGCGGTATTGTATATTCATGGTTTCTTAGTTCGTCTGGCTTCGGGGGTAGCGGCGCTTTCTCAAAGTAAAATCCATAATGCATGAAGGTCCACGGGCTAAGCCGAAGAGCTTAAGCCGTAAGATATTGCGCGACGTTATATTCATGTTATGCCCTGTAAGAGGCAGCTTTTGTTTTTAATATCCACCGCAGACTGTACACGGGGAGTTTAGGGGCAACGTTATGACCAACTTCCGCGAGACTCTTGTTCAACTTTGATCTGTTTTAAGGAGGAAAGAGAAGGTCAACGTTGTAGCGCCGAAACGATACGTTCAACAGTCGTTTATTCAATAATTCTTAACGTTCGATATCGGATTGATATAACGATAAAAAGAAATTAGAGAATACCGTGTTAATTCAAGATCTCACAAGGGGAATGTCTCCTGCAAGATCGCCGAGATCGCTAAATTAAAGCGAACGGGTCCCCCTCTTATTCAATCTTTTCATTTCTTTATCTCCAAAACGAGCGGGCTACTCCTCCTATCGAGATGTCTTAAAGATTTAGCGAATTATAAAGATCGCGCGAAGAATGGCTCGCGTTCGGTGCTACTGACAGCCTATTTAGCCTGTGTGGAAAAAAGGGGTGGCTCCTTTCGAGATTACGACAAGTATATCCTTGATCTCCAATTTTAAATTTCATTAAAACGACCGCCTGTTGTCGATGCCGTTCGAACAAAATGGTCGTTGAGTTTACCCATCTTACGCGTTCTAGTTCACCCTGGTTATTTTTCCATAAATAATACTAAACCGATGCTGATTGCAATTTTGAAATACATTAGTTGCGCGTTTAATAATATATGAATTAGTATTGATTCGTTATTTGGCAATATTTGTTTTCTTTTTTTTTCGTAGTCAAGTCTCGCGTCGATGAAACGATTAAGAGACTCGCAATTAATGCGTTTAGACAAATTTGTTCCGGGATACGCGTGCTTGAAAAGAGGATCTGGACGCTGGACTCGATCTCTAAACGAAGGACGAGCAGCCTGGTCTTTCCCACGAAACTGACACTGACACTTTAGATAGATCGACCATTAGGCTTGCATTTCAGGAGAATATTGAGTTTCCTGGATTCCGCCGGTCGAATCAATTTGCAGCCATTAGAGCTGCTCCTGGGTCGAGTTTACTTTGGGCAACCTTTTGCTAGAACAATCGGTCGTTGTTCTTCGTCGAAAGACCACCGGTATTTACCCAGCAGTCAATCTTGTATCCCGATCGGAGTTGAAAATGTTGCACCATCTTGACTGTTTGCTTTCTTATTCCGTTCCGTTTAACGCAGAATAAATTCGCGATATATATCATATTATATCAAATGCTGCAGTTTTACACGCATATTCTGTTAGTCGAATACTTAGATAGACAGCTTCGCGTCTACGTTATTATGATTTCGTTAATAAGCGATTCGTCGCGTACAAAGCGTAATCGCTCTTTACATCGTCAATTAATACCGGCGGCGTGACTCTGACAGGCCTGCCAAGTTGTAAGAAGGGAAACCGTAGCGCCGTCGCTTTTGATTATTAAAAAGATAACAAGCCCTCCAGTCCTTCCCTTTACTTTTTCCACCGCTTTCGTCCGTCCATCCGACGGCACGGAAACGTCTTAAGCACAAAAGTGCCCGGCTGCTCTTAATTCCGGGTAATTTAAGGTCGACGCGTTGATGTGTCCTGCCCACAGGCGACACGGACGGTTTTGACATGATTCTGCACCCTTAACGTTAGCAACATTCTTAGAGACAGGACGGAAACTTATTTGCCCATCAAATTTTAGCTGCTCTTTCCCTGCATTTACGGTTCACAGAAATTCGATGCATTTTCCAGTCTTAACACTTTGTCGTAAATTGCCTTGACTTGAACTCCTACAACTTCTGCAATATGGAGATTCTTGAAACGAAATATTTATATAATATTCATTGTATCTCTATGGAACTATTACCTTAATATCTTCAAAACTAGAGTCAGGGAACTATTGGATAAAAATGGCGCCATCCATTGAAATTAGAAAGGAAATGTGTAAGTTTATATACGGAGATACAGAAGAGAGAAAGGCTCTTAATCCAATTTCTGTGTAAAAATGTGCTGCCACGGCAAGTCAACGTTTTCGTGTCGTTAAAGGAATCGGGAAAAACAAAGACGCGGACATGCTCGGAGAAGGGTGAGTTCACTCACCATCACTAATTACTTTAGTCATCCCCCTTTAACCCTCGACGTTCCTCTTAAACCCACCCTCGTCATAAACTGTAGTGAAGGCTCGAATCTGAGTGAAACGGCACCTTGCCTTCTCCTCCATCCCTTCGCCCCCACACCACTTCTCAAAGTACAGACTACCCCTGGAAAAGCTTTATTATTATCATCCACCCGTACACCGCAAGTCTTTAATTAAATCTCAGCTAAGATTCATAAAACCATTATGATTATAAATACGATAGAGAATACGATACAAAATCAATCTAAAAATATACTCGCAAGATGCTACGAAATTTTATTCTCGTTCACATTCGTCCCTTCTTCAAGCCCCGATTTATAGGTATCAATAACTCAAACGAATTTTACGTATTGAAACATGATATTTAAAAAAACTATCATTATGACTTCGCCCTTTCGTTAAATTTTTTACTTTTGTTTCTAAACGCCGCCAACGTACAAAGATACATGAAACGAGGTCACGAGATTTTGGCATCTGGCGCTCGCTGTTCAGTATTATTAAGAGAAACAGAAGAGAGGAACTCTGGAGAGAAGAGAAAGCCATCAGCAGACAATAATCGCTTTTATGGGTGTTCGTGTGGTGAACCGTGATATTAGATAGCAGCCAAGTGCGCAAGAACCACGGTCCTCAAATCGTACAACACTCAACATACCCTCCAACTTGGAAATTGTTCTTTTTCCTCTTTCGTTTCTACGCGAGAAGGACAGACAAAATAATATTAACGCCACGTCTGGGTCGAAACGGTGATGCGCTTAGAACGTGACCAATACTTTTCAGAACTCAGTTAATATCTATCGATGGAACATTACTGTCCAAAACAGTGACTTTCAAACTTCTTCGAAAACGATATCTGGGGTATACTGGATACTAGCATGTTCACTGCAATTGTGAATATTCATAATTAATTGATAATTGTATGGATCAATATAAGTTACAATTTTAAAAATATGCATCTACAGTATTAATGAGAATATAAACGTTAAGTTATCTACGCGTTTTCTTAGTTTGGACAGTACTGATCTAAAACTAGCTGCACTTATTTGAAATTTCAGAACGAAAGGACAAAATTAATTTTTCTTTTTAATTTCAAAATACGTGGAGCGATAAACGTATTCTCACGTTCTTTGACGATTCGATGGCGGTTGGGAGAATCATCAAAAAATCTAGCTGACTGATGACATTTCATCTTAACCGTTTTATTACGTCAGCTCGTGAACCCGCGTTCGGCATGCGCGATCCGCCACTCGTAAAGGAAGAAGAGCTCCTTGAACTCCCATGGTGGTGCTACCAATTGTTCCCGCGATCGAGGGAGGAAGAGACGAGACTGAAGAAGCAGCCGAGAAAGAGAGGGAACCTTTTGTATGCGGATGGCGGATACGCAAGAACCGTCAATTTACTCGAAGTCGAAAGTACCGGTTGGTCCCTGGTACGCGTGTGTGCATGTCCCTGTCTGTATGTACCCGCGGTTCTTGGATTTTCTCGTAAAACCACGACCGGAGTGGGCCTCAACCAATGGCAGTGGAGGCATGGCGCTCGAGGTGTGAATTATACATGAGAATATATCCTTCCCGTACCCTGTCTCCTTTCCCCTCGGTTGCTCCCTCTTTCTCTGTTTCCCGACTCATCTCCCTCTATTCGGCCCTTTGCTAACCAATGGTTATCTCTTACCCTTATTTGCGCCTCGTTTGCATATGGCCATATGCTCGTAGCCATGCAAAATGTATCATCGTATCGTCGGTATGCAGGGACTACAAAGGGGGGCATTTTTCGACGACGTTGCTCCTGGAAGGACCGAACCAGAACGTATTTTCTCAGCTGATCGCGTGGCACTTCTCCGTGGAAATTTTTTAATCTCGATAGATTGTCTATTGCATCGTACTGAACATAAATATTTCACGAGAAAACTCACCAAGTGGAAACAATTAAGAATGTACGCAAAGTTCTTAATTCGAGATTTTAGAAAACGAATAAACTACTGATATGCTATAACAAGGTAAATTACTTCCCAGAGGGAACTAATGAATAAATTCGGGACCAAGAAAATCAAGACTGGAAACAACTGTCGTTGCAGGGAACAGTGGCGAACGGAAAACAAAACTTAATTGTACCATTTATAAGAAATTTACTGGATAAAACAACGAACACCGAGGATGGATCGCAACAGGATAAATTTCCTTTTAGAGAAAACAAATGCACGTTTTCTTGATTAAGAGAAGGGCGCAAAAGGGTAAATTGCTTTCGCCGGGAACAGCGCGAAACAGAAGAGCTTAATTGTAATATTCACGGCAGTTCCACGCGGTGAAAAAACGAATCGTGATAATTGGATTCGAATAGTCGAATGGAAGGAGTTTAGGTGCAGCGTTTACTATAAATTTTCACGAAACAACGAACCGCGATGATGAATCGCAACACAATAAACTGCATTTTAGATAAACGGATACGCAATTTTGAGATCAAGAGAATCGCTGTTGCAAAGCAGGAGATTGCATTTGCCCGGAAATAGCGAGAAACAAAGGAGCTTGATTGTACCATTTACGGCGAATCGCCGCAATGAAGCAACAAACGAAATTCGAAAGGATAATTTCGAAGCCAATGCAGTGACCATTACAATGAAATAAACTGTATTTACTGGAAACGCCGGCAAATGGAAAAGCTTAATCGCGCTGCTCATAACGAAACTGTACACTAAAATGGCGAACTGATTATTAGTCGCAATGAAATCGATCTTTTAATGAACGTGTGACGATACGTCGCGTAAAGATTAATCGTTCAAGTATTATTAAAATTTAAATAGATACGTCGATTTAGTTCTTTTATTTTTCGATCTACGTCGGCTGCTTCGACGCCAATTAAAACGCAAGTCCGGAGGTACGACCGTAACAGCCGCAAAAACATTTTCGCACGCAACTCCGTTCGCCGCGTATTCGGCGGAATCGGCAAACTACGCTCATGAAATCAAATGAAACTAACTTACAGTGCCATTTTCTGGGCATCGTTTAGTTTCATTAGCGTCGCCACAGCGGAGCCGGTCTGGTAGCGACGGCGTCGGAACGTCGGTGTATACACGCACGAACGTGTGAGTACACGTGTGCAGCTAATGAACTGGCATCGCCCGATTAACCCCAAACCGGGGGTATTATATGCTTCTAACTTCATGTACACCTACGCCGCGGCTCTTTCTCCTATATACATCCACGTGATACAACGATATCTCTCGCGGTCGAGCCTGTCCATCCTCGTCGCTTAAAACTCGCTGTTCGGTGTTTTTAAGAGAACATCGTTGCGAGCAATTACCAAGACGGAACGATCAATTTCCACTATCGTTAACAGCGATTAAGAATAAAACAGAGCAATGAATTACTGAAATTTGTTATAATCGTTATGACCTCGTAACGTATGAATTAATTCTAGCAGTGAGTTACAGTTAGTAGAAATATTTCTGCTTGATAATGAAGAAGTACGGATCTGACGGGTTCGAGACCAATTGAACAGCCGATTACACGTGCATTATCTATGCTGACAATGACGAGGGAAATTAATAGCGACTCTTCGTTTCTGATTGCACGCTCTATTTAAGATAGTGGATGTTTCGCAACAGTCACCTCGTCGACGCTATTGAATCTCACGTACACGCGCATATGTGGAGGTCTACACTTATTAAGTTGGCTCGTGTCGGTTCACTGAGACCTGAGCATTAGTCTCTATCAATTCGCTGAATGGAGTAGCGAGAGAGCAACGGCTCCGTCGCTGAATTAAACGCTCCGTTGGGAACAGAGGGTTTCGTACTTCGTTAAAGCGACAATTAGTGCCCTAATAAGGTCATTAAGCACCATATATTCTGCGGCAACCTTCCTTCCCTCCTCGTACGTATTAATACCCCGATTATGCGCGGCTATTAGCGTGAATCGAGTAACATCGTACACGGCGTTAATTAAATAGAAAAGTGAAAATAAAACGTTCGAATCGGGGCACTCTTGGCTGTTAATTACCGAGGCCACCGAAATCCAGTTCTGAAAGTCTGAAGACACGACGTTTCTACGTCTACGAATAAATTAACGCTTTAATTTGCTGATAATTGATTAGCTTGAAACTCGATGGCAAAGAAGAGTATACTCGCTCGCGAGCTAAATTCGAAATTAATCCACTATTAAGACCGTTAAACGCGGTATTAAGCATCGCCTCGCCTTTTCATGCAAGCTACGAGGCAATCGCTTGATCATGACACGCCAGTACATATTATAATGCGAGCAAGATTGCCCGAATGTCGCTTATTCGATGCCATTATCTCGTATAACCATTATACCTGGGAAGCATTCAATTTGCGTCGCCTAATACGTTGACTCGTACGAGTTTTGTACACAAATTGCGATCAAATTAACTTTTCGTATTATATAATAGTGATTGAGTAACAAATTTGTAAAAGAAATGGTTTTTTGTAAAGGTTTGAAGAGTCTTTTGAGTTTGTTGTTTTGGAGTAACATAGAATTTCTTACCTGAGAATCTTTGAGGCCCAGCTTCTCGGCGAGTTTCTTACGATCCGGCTTGCTGATGTACTTTTGTATTTGAAACCTTTTCTCGAGACCACGCCTTTGAAGGTCCGAGAAAACTGCCCTTCGCATCATCCCTCTGCGCGGTTTTCCGCGCGCGTTCGTCGCCCACGGAAATACCAAGCCAGTGCCAGCGAAATCACCCAGACTGCCTTGAATCGCACCTGGAAACGCTGTTCCTCCACCTGGAGCAGCGGGATGATGACCTCCGGTTCCGGAACTAGCAACTACAGATCATAAACATTTCATGTTCTTATAATTCACGTCAGTGTCATAGCTACGAAGTCGTTTTGACCAAATCCTGACGCTCTACACAGTAGCAACAAAATATAATCAGATTACATTTACATAATTACATAATAAACATTATAAACGTAATATAAACCAGTGTATAGAGAAAGAAAGCAAGTAGAATAACAGAGAAATGTGTACACATAAAAAAACGAAAGGGTAGAGGCGAAGTAATATAACCGAGAAACATTGTTCCTTATAAATAATTCCAATAGAAAATCTAAAATTAATCTAAAGATATTGGCTGCAATAAAAACTGCACAAAATGTATTTACGTTTCAACAGTCCGCAGTATTGATCATAATATTAGTTAAATAATAAGTAAAAAGGAACTTCAGAGACGTAAATACATGTGTGTGAAATTTTTCTTAATTGCATTCCACGACACGTGTTCAGAACGAGATTTCACTTATTAAATCTAAACGTAAATTCATATTTTAATTCGTTCAAGAAAGAGAAGAAACAAAAGATAATAAATGCACAAATAAAATATCGCAGGCTGAAATAAAGAAAAGTTAGAGTGGAAGAATGAGTAAAGTAATATTATTATTTTATGACTGAAGTTAGCGTAAAAAAAGACACGATTTATGGATTGACCTAATATACAGGGTGTTCGGCCACCCCTGGGAAAAATTTTAATGGGAGATTCTAGAGACCAAAATAAAACGAAAATCAAGGATACTAATTTGTTGATTGAGGCTTTGTTAAAAAATTATAGAAACATTTCCGGCCGCATAGTACATTTTCGGTAAAGAATTTTTTTCTCGAAAGTACGTAGGATTTCGGGGGTATGTTTATTCACCAAAAATGATTGTAATTGACCCCCGCAACCGAAAATAATTTTTTCAGAACGATTTGAAATTTTTTTTTTTGGCGAAAAATTTAGGCACCTACTCCCTGTCGATTTTGCTTAAAAATTAGTTTTTCATTTTTAGTAATTTTGTTTGACGTCCGACAGAAAAGTTGTCTAATACTTTTTTGTAGGTACCTATGAGCTCTACTTCAGAAAACAGTTTCATTCAAATATATTCACTATTATAGGAGTTATGGCTGTTTGAAAATTGGACAATTTCTATGGGGTTTTTCTCATTTTGCGGGGTCAAGGATCAACTTCTCGAATATTTTTGGAATTTATACATATTCTACACTAAAATATGCGTAGTTTGCTTTTTTAAACATTAAAATCGTCCAATCCGTTCAGAAGTTATGGTGTTTTAAAGATTCGTATGATATTTCAGGGGAATAAATCAACGGATGGTCAGACATTATATTTTCGGTAAGTAATTTTTTTCTCGAAAGTGTGTAGGATTTCGGGGGTATGTGTATTCACCGAAAATGCTTGTAATTGACACCTGTAACTAAAAATAATTTTTTTATAACGATTTGAAATTTTTTTTTTTTGCCGAAGAATTTTACACCTGTTTGAATTTTTTTCTCGAAAGTGGGTAGGATTTCGGGGGTATATCTATTGACCAAAAATAATTTTAATTGACTCCCACAAACGAAAATAATTTTTCCGTAAATGATTTAAAATTCTGTAATTTAATTTTTTAATAACGAAGCCTCAAAATCAACAAATTGATTGATCATGATTTTCGTTTTATTTTGGCCTCTAGAATCTCCCATTAAAATTTTTCCCATGGGTGTCCGAACACCCTGTAGGTATAATTAGTCCGTGAAAAAATTGTATGTACGTAGAACCGCGATTTATCGCGTACAGTTTTTTGATAGTGGCCAACCACTCTATCAGCACATGGAAAACTGCCGATATCCAAAATTTATTGCTCGTACATCAAAGACCCGGACGCGGCCAGTAATTGAATCAAAGTCATCTAATAACGAACGGGCAATTGAATCTCTAGATCGTATCTGTACAATATTGCCAAGCTGAGCATGACAGTATTATCTGCGCCGATGATATTTGCACGCACTTGTTGCATGCGTGCATTTTGCTTGTGGCGGTGCATGTACATAATATGGTAGTGCTTTCACTGCACTTCATATGCACTCCATGTCCCATACGAGCCTACCTATAACAAGATATTCGATAAACCCGTGCCCGTGCACGTGCCCGCGTTTATACGCTTTGGCGCCATGTGCGGAAGTTTCGGTTTTAAATGTTCATCGAGACCGTGTTTCCGCGTCGCGTCCAGCTTGTTTATTAACTTTTCCCTCTGGCCCAGAACAAAAATAATAATGACGAAATTCTGACGAAAAATATGGCCCCCCTTTTCCGCTGTTTCAATGTATTTATTTTAACGCCCGTTCGCGACCAAATAACGTACGATTTTTCTCCGTGGATAGACAAATGTCGATTGCTTGCAGTTGACACTCGTATTGTACTCTTCAACGTGATACGAACAACTGTAACGTGTCTTCGTTGCAACGGGATCGCGTGCAATATAAATTAGAGAATTAAATATAGTAGAGGGTGTCTCACGCAACTGGGAAAAGCTGTATCTTTAAAACGGTTTGAGATACAAACAAATGTCGTAAAACAAAATTAAACTGGGTCGAGACCTTTGAGTAAAGGTGACAAAATTTTCGCGTACTCACCAGTCAAGTAAGGTCCTCTGTAGAACAATTGTTGCAACGTGTGATGCGCATTCGGGGGCAGGTGACGCTGAGGCGGTTGATGACTCGGCCTATGGTATGGGTGATAAGCAGCTGGTCTAGCAATGGGTTTCGCTATATTGTAGTTCGCTGAGTTCTGTAAATTTTGCAGGAATGCCGGTATCGCTTCCGGCGGAAGTCCTTGAAAATTCTCTGCAAAAGAATCATACGTTTCATCGGTTAGAAAGAAACAAAGTTTCATTAATTTCGGGTGCAAAGTATTCAAAGTAATTTTGCAATATTTTTGGCGAAATATATAACTTTCAATTCGTGACACAAACGGGACGAGATTATGTAACGAAACGTTTAATACAGCGTGGAAGTAAATACAGCGCGTTTTGTACGGACGAATTCCCCGTGAAACGCCTAAGGTTCTGGATTTTCGCACGACAGAACGCTCAAGTCGTTGTATTCCTTGCGATGCATAATTCGAGCTGACACCCCCGACTAAACCCTCCTCAACAGCTCCAGGCGGAGCCCGACCGCTTGTTGACGCACGCTTCAACACCTCCAAAGTAAATACTCGGATATTCGGTAAGCGAGAACACCTTAGTGATATTTAATCCTCCATAGATTCAAACGATAGATACGCATGACACAAAGTGAATCCTCAGAAATGTTGCGTTTCATTTTAACACCCCGTTGTACAGATAGGAACACGCTATGTCGACCAAGTCACGTTCGCTCTCTTAAATCATGAACTCGAACCATTGTCATGGACATATCAGACGATCGTTTACACACGCATCAACAGCACCCAAGAGGGTCGTTGGTTCGACAATTTTTAACATACTTTTTCCCCCAGTCATGCCGCCACGCCCATCTTGGCCGACGGTAAAAAAAAAGTGACGTGTTTGAAAATAATAAAATAATAGAGCCACGGTCCCCGTTTCCCGACGACCAAGAAGCCAGAATCGAACAGAGAAGAGGAGAAAGAGAGGTTTGCCTTGCGTTCAGCCAGACAATGCTCTAACAATGGCCCATACACGACGTCCTATTGTGCCGGTGTACCCCATAAAATACTCATCGCCTTTTATCGTTGTTTTCGTAGCCAGCCAATAAGAGGAGCGTCCTGCTTGGATCGCGAGCCCTGGCCGACTAATAACGGCTTAACCTCCAACGGAAACACTGAATGGGAATCGTTTTTTAAGCTGCTCCACCTCCTTCGACTCCCTTTTCGCGACTCTCTTTCACTCTGTCTCGCTCTTACCCCACGAGCATCGAAACGAAAGATTAAACTACAGTCTGTCGTGGATACCCAGAACACAGACCGCGTGTTGTTACAGTTGTAGAGCTCTGCGTTTTTTCATCCCGGGCTTAAAGACCCTCCCTTTTTTCCGGCTGGATCCAAACGCGGTCGTGGTACAACATATCGGTGGTTATTCTTTGGGATTAGGGTATTTGATGCATTATTAAGTAGACACCGCTGCAGGTTTCCCGATGAATGGGGAGTTCAACGATTTATGCACGGCAGGAAACGACGCGTCTCGACGCGGTACTCGTGATAGAGGACGATGTTTGTCTTAGCGCGTGGTTGGCGGTGCTGACGTTCCGTGGCAATTTATATTACGTCTGACGTGCTAACTCGATCGAGACCTCGGGAAACGCGATCGTTCAATCTCCGATACCGTCTACTGTAGCAAGATCGTTATAGATTAGTAGATTTTTTAACTATTTTCAAGCCTGAGGCCTCCAGAGCCGTGGGACCATCTTTTCCTTTTGCTATCAGGTCTATCCTTCCACTCCTGTCCACGTATACACGCGTGTTCTCGCTTCATTTAGATTTTCCCGTATAATAAACGAATAAACAAACAAATAACGTCCAGGGAAGTAAAATAAACGCGCGATACAGGCGTTTCGCCATCCATTTACACAAGTCCCGCCGTCGTGTCGCGCTCGATATAAAAAAATATCAATAATAGCGACAAACAACGAGAAACAACGGAGACGAATGAGAGCGCGAGCGAGGGAGAAATACAGGAGAGCGAAGAAGAGAAAGAGTGCGAGGGCCTGGTAAATCGCACAACGATTGGCGAAAATGCTATTCGAAATTTAACGTCGCTCTCCCGTCAAACGCCCATCCACTCCAGGCCCTGTGCCGCGCCACCCCCGCCGGTTGCCGCGGCGTTCGCTCGCGTTCGTCGATGAATTTCGAGTTTGTTGCCAATCACTTTTTCGCGCAATTATTTCACAACATTTCGACATGACGTACAAACCGACCGGAGCGAACGACAGTGCGAGGGGGTGAGCGTGTTGAGGGGGTGGTTCGGGGGGAGGAGGGGTGTTTGGGGAGAGGGGACAGCTCATGGACGCTGGAGGGTCTATCGGAGGCGATGGATTCACACAAGAGGCGGGGGAGGGGGGAAGGGATGTAACACATGCACGTGGCACGGTCAATGCATCCGCTATCCGACAAATGCATGAAACCTCCTCCTCCCTCCCCCCCTCTACGTTCATCCACCCACGTATTTCGAGCGCACCAAATTTCCCCGACCACTCTCTCCCGCCCTCCCGTTACCATCCTCTTCTACCGGTGCATGCATGCAATCCACCAATGTTAAATGCAACATTTGCCTCTCCACCTATCTACCTTCATCCCCTGACGGACCGTCTCGTTTGCTCTCTCCCGCGCTTTCCGTCTCTCTTTGTATCGCCATCTCTCGCGCGGTCTGGGTTACGTTTATGTATTTATCGTATGTGCATGAACTTTATCGACTCGTGTCAATCACTCGTTAGCGGTGTACAACGACGGTGGGAGGGGTTGGGCGGGGAGGGAGAGAGGACGGTGAAAAAAAGAACGATGGGGATGCGAGGCCAAGAGATTGTACGGTTGATGTACAGTGAAGTGGTTCGGATACGAGGCATTTTTTGTTTTTTTTTAACAGAACACAGGAAAAGCGAATTTTGATAGATTTTTGTTTTATTCGACACGGAAACTGATAAAACGGTGACCGGCGGTTGAAGAGATTTCGAATGAACCGGATCAGCTTTGTTCGGGTCGTCCTCGAGGGAGAGTTTATCTTTTTCCACTCGAGGTTACGTTGAAGATTCATTCGTGGCAAATAAAAATGAAAATGTCGAGCAAACGCTGGACTATAACGTTGATTATAGGTACGGTGAAGCTGTTTTTTACGACACGACTAATTCAATTGTGGCTATAATGCCAAACCGTTTGGCGATGGCACGCCCGGTACCGTGTCCTCGTCGACGCTATTACTGTGAATAAGGAAACGCGATAAGAGGCGCGGTAATACATCATTGGATCCTGCCGCTTGTCTAATATTATGGGCACCAATCGTAAGGGCTTAATATTGGGGTGAAGGTAAGTGGCGGACCAGCTGACGTCCTGCTCCACCCCGCACGCACGCTGCGACTCGTCTTGAGGGTGTGCGGATGAGATTTAGGGACCGACGACAGAAGTCTGCTAGCGACACTGATTTGTGGTGAGCTTTGTTTCAACACTCTAAATGCTACGGGATGGCTAAGATTCTTCCGATGCGCTCGTCAATCCAAAGTCATCTTATTTTTTAATCTCGTAGCGATAACGGTTAAAATTACAAGCTTTTCCTAAGGTTAATTCAAAGATTTACCCTCTGTAACCTGTGCGGCTCTAAGGTTGCACACCTATATAAGGGTGTTCACGTTCAAGTGTTGGGCAAAAATGGAAGAGAAAAGAATTTTGCAATCTTCTATGACCAACATGGTAGTGTACTTTGATACTTTATATCTATAATATTTTTCGAAATAATTGTAATTCATAAGCTGCTCTGTGCTTTCATGAATGAGGAAACCATATTAAACGTCTTCTGTAGCCTTATTAATAAAGAGTTTTTATAAACACGGTGATATAAAATATCCAAAACATTCTCATCATTTCTGATCTCTGGTCTAGAAAAATATTACAGAAATAAACAATGTAAACTATCCTATTGATCGTAGAAGAATGCAAAACATTATCCTTTTTCATCTTTTCATTGACTAATAATAGCGTGGGCAGCTTGTATATCTATTCGCCAGTTAGATTCTATTTCTATTTATACCCCATTACCAGTGTCTCATTGTATAAGTTTCTCCAAAAGTCAAAAGTAATTTAAATTACAGAAAGCTAAAATAGGAAGAAAGATTCTAAAAAGAAAAGTCCATGCACGTTCATAATAGATTCGAATCATCGAATAAAATTTATACAGCAAATTTTAATTGTCTGTACTATCTCATTCATAATTCTTCACTAAAAAGATGAAATTCTATAGCTACTATTGAAGTAATTTGTTTGAAAAATTACAATGTTGTGATCATTGTGTCTCTCTATTCTACCTTCCAAATCTCTACAAGTAAACCGCCGGCACCCTCTTAAGATGACACTCCAACGAACGATATATGTCATCGAAGGATCTAATCTCTGATTAGGTATAAAATAGGACTACTTAAACCGGCGGTACAACCGAGCGCGAGAAATAAACGCACATGGACCTCAAGTCAGAACAATTACCGGAATGCGGTCGCCTGTCATGATTGCCTCCGAGTATAGCGTTGACGCTGAACTTGAGCTGCGGCTTCTCCTTCTCCTGGATGGTCCTGCATGCGGGTCCTAAGCACTGCTCGTCGCCGCAGGAACAGGCGATCGTTCTCTCACCTATCCTGTCGACGACACGCTCGACCGCCACCTCTCTCTCCCCTTGAATCGTCATCTCGTCGGACGTGTGCATGACACTCCTGCATCCAAGGTCGTATCGCCTGTCTTGCTGCAACGCCGCGACGCGTTCGCCGCTCAGGATCCCGTCGTCCTTTTCTCTCTCCCCTTGAAGACCCCCGTCCATCTCGATGGCCGCGGGGTCCTCGTCGGCGTTCGAATTGCACGAATCCATTCCCGAGTTCGATCGGTTCTCGATCCTCTCGTTGCAGAGCCTCTCCATCGCGCATAGACGATCCACGATCACGTGCCCGTCGATCCTCTCGTTGTCAACGTCCACGTACGTGATCTGACCTCTCTCCATGCCCTCCTTCTCACGCAGAATCTGCATCCGATCGCTCTGACGATCGATCCTCCCGGAGAGTCTCTGATGGTCCCTGCAGTCGATGATGGGACTCGGTCGATCCGTGACACGTGCACCTCCGGAGGACCGCTGATCCAGCTGTTCTTGATTCGCGCTCGACGGTGACACCTTCTCCCTGGAGATCCTCAGATTCGCCTCGCATTCTCGTTCGCGTTGTCTTGCCACCAAACTGGCCGCCCAGTTCAAGGTCAGGCTGGTTAAATCGGCACCGGGCGACGCCTTGCTCTGAAGCAGGTTCTCCATCAAAAATGGCGAGGTCATTGCACTTTGTTGCAGATTCTTCAGCATCGCCGCTGACGAAGGGAACATATCACTGTCCGTTGGCTTCTTTCCGGTTCAGCTGACCCCGATCGACCCCTGTTTCTTTCGTACGCGTGAACTTCCGACGCTTGACGGAACTTATCGAAAGCGTAGAAGAAAATACAGCGATGAATATGCCCCGATCGATCTTTCCATTTGTTGATATTATCCTTGTTCACTGAGATCGTAGCTCGATTCTTCTAACAATGTCTACGGATACGATTACACGCGTATTGCTATGCTATAGTTGCTTCATACCAGATCACGTTGCGTGTTCTTCTCTGTCGAACTCGATGAAACAAAGAGCGAAACACAATCTTCGTAGAGAATTGCTAGGTTCTCCGCGTTGTTCCGACGATTGCAAACGACATCGATGCTTTCCATGCCTCTCGAGACCAACATCGCGCGTTTCTTCGTCACAAGAAACGTTAAGTTAACTTCACTGGTGTTCCCTGCTCCGTTCACGCGCTTCCTCGAGTATTCGGTAAAAATCGATCCCCCGATCAATATCCGATCACTTCAAGTCACAAAGTGGTCCGGCACGCGGGACATCGTTCGCGTAGCGTGCAAGAACCTACTGCGGAACTATCACAAAGCGGCACGTCGAGCAGGAACGTGCGATTTCGGCAGCGGAATGTCAACTGACGTGCATGCTAGCACTGAGAGACAGACAGAGCGCGGAAGAGAAACAGAGACAGAGGAAGGGGTGCTCAGTGTGGCAGCGCAACGTGAGAGCGTGCAACCCTCGAATGAAAGCCGACAAAGGTATATAGCCAGCTCTCTTGCCCCCTCCCCGTTCGCCGGGATTCTCGAAACAGCCCCTTTCAACGTATAGGCAGCGGCTTATGTGTACATAGAGAAGGGGAAGGAGTGTGTTACTCTGTACCCTTCCCCCCTCTCGACGGCGTTCCACCCCTTCGAGTCGGGCGTCCACCCCCCTCCTCGCCCTCTTAGGTGAGATAATACAGACTATAAGCCGAGCTATTCGGGGTTTGGCTCGCTCGGTAATGCCGTAATAAAATCATACTCCCATCAAACGGCGCTGCGCGCACCCCCGTTTAAAGGTAACGGAAGGGAGACGGAGGCAGGAAGGGACGAAGGCGAACGAAGAAGGAGAGCAGGACGGAAAAGCTCGAACGTAGAAGGGGTGGCTCGCGGAGCATCGAGGGAGGAAAAAAGCTAGGAGACTCGAATTCCTTTGGTCCTAACGATTGGATTTTATTTGACGAAACCGACCAGCGAACCGTCCAATCGGCTGCTTCGGAGGGTAGTCCACGGCCACGCCTACTCACCCCTCTGAACCGCATGTTTTCTCCCTCTCTCTCTTTCTACTACCCCGTTCTCACACTCTCTCTCTCTGTCCTTATTCCTCTCTTCCCTCCACATTCTTGCTACGTCCTTTTCGCTCTTATATTCGTTCTCTTGTCGCGAGTAGGGGTTGCCGAGCGGTTCTCTCTACACCCTTATCAACATTATTATCTCTCACTACCATCTACGCGCGGCGTGCGTGTATTGTTTTATCGGTGTGTGTGGTTAGGTACCGTGGCGCGTCTATTGCCGGCACGCCGGTGTGCTCACGTGTGCGTGTTCGCGCGTGTGTGTCGACGTACGTGTCGTACGAGATCGTTTCGCGCAATGTGATTTTCTTGCAGGTATAATTACACCGCTAACGCTCGCCCGGCCACTTTACTCCGGCTTTAAACCGCCGCCATAACGATTATAACGATTACGCCGCCGAAAATGATAATAATCGTTAAAATAATAATAATAATAATATTAATAATCAGCCGCGGGACGAACGTACTTGGCGATCGTCCATGATCAACCTTCGAGCCGGTAATCGGGGTTCTATCAATTTTATACGGTCTCATACGTTCCCAGAAACAATGGACAGAACAATCGGACCACTCGTCTTTAAATTAATACGATATTTTATCTGCTACGCGTTTCGATTGACATTTTAAATACACGCTACAACTCTATAAAACTTTATAAAGAAACGAATACCACAAGTATCGATGTATGTTAATTAATTAACATGCTTATTCGTAAATTCGAAGGCCGTTCTCCGAAATCCGATTATCCGATGCTCCTATGGTCACGCGCCCAACCACGTGACACGCAGAAAGCGTCGAATCGACTGTTTCGTCCGGCGGAAATGTCGGTAGGGTTAATTAAATTAACGACCGTCGTTCGCGGTCCCGGAACTCGGTGCATCTATGTACATACACGCGCTTCCCTGGTTGACCATCGTGCACTAAATCTTGAACGATCGTGTCGAAGACACCCACGACGAAAGTCCGCGGTAATGTTCTCCGTTGCAAGACCACCCGGTCGTAACGGGTCATCGAAACACGGGAAAATAACAATAGCCGCGAGAAAGAAGAAAACGACCGGAGGGAGAGTAGTCGAGAACATATTCGGAGCTTAAGTAGAATCGTCTACCAGCAGCGAGGAGGGTTGAGAACAGAGGGAGGGAGGATGGATCCATCGACGGTGGTTCTCCGACTTTTTCTTACACGATTTTCCAGCCTCTATAGCGGCGTCCACCAGCGACGTTGCCCGCGCCACGTGGTGGTGGAGGGTGGTGCAGCCAACGGGAGCGTACCGCGAGCCACCCTTTCCTCTCTATTCGACCCCTCGCGCACCCCGTTTTGCAGAGGGTGGGATGCCACGGCCACGCCTACCCTTCGGAATCACCTCTACCTCGTCGACGTCACGACTTATCACCCTCTCAGCGCGGCGATGGTGGTAGTGCCGCGTACCAAGGGGATGGAGGCAGACGGTGGCGATGCTCGAAGAAGAGGAACCAAAGGCACCAAAGGAGAAGGAGGAGAGGGAAAAAAAATAATGAAATGAACATCGCGGCTTTCAAGGGTGGGGAATCGTGGAATTATTATAAGAGTTCCGGGGGCTGAGGCTGCCTCGGCTTATATAAATTGGGGGCGGATTCGGGCTGAAGGTGCTCCGCTCGTACTCCCGGAAGGGGGACGACGACGGGGGAAAAGATTCGTTTTGTACCAACGGCCGGATAATTATTCATTCATCTAACCGCCCTGGAATGGGATATCAAAGTTTCAAAATGGGCGAATAATAAGGTTTTCGAGCGCGAAATGCTTTTTCAGGACTCGTCCGGGGTAACTAATTAACCCCCTCCGGTTAATTTCTTTCATTCGTGCTTCTTGAGCGTGTAACCGAGGCATTTATGAGACCGATTTTAAATGAATTCGCGCGACGATCGATCCTAGAAAAAAACCCGAACGATCTCTTTTGTTTCTCTTTTCCTTTCCATGATTTTTATTAATTCCCAAGTAACGCGTCTTGATTAACCTACGAGAATAATATACTAGTTAGTTGGGAGGGGCGAGTGGCAACGGGACAGAAACTACCGGTCTCTTATTCTTACAGTCTCCGCGATATTACCCTAATTTGCATCTTTGAACTTTCCTACAGTCGTGCCCGAAACTTCTTTGCACTCCTCGCCGGGATAATGCTAATAAGGGAACCGCCTCTTACAAATTGATATTTAAGCGGTAAGTTCTACAACCGATGAGTCGCACGACCGAGATCAAATTATTCCCGCTTGACATGTAAAGTACCAGCGATAATCCGTTGACTCGTACACTGGAGAAACTCCAATATTCCCGGGACGGAAGCTGGCAATCTATTTGAAACGAGAAAAGGGAGGCGGGAAAGACGAAAGCCCCGAAGTAGATACGGAATAAAATAGCTTTCGATTCGACACGTTCTTCACGTAACACAACAATTTTCCAGGATATTGTAGAAAGGGGCACGACGGATAGTAAACGCCTCGAGTCGGGGGGGGATAACCGTGGGGTGGCTAAGTAATAATATTATTCTGATAGGGGGCAGTTATAAGCATATGACGCCAGGGACTCGCGTCTCTTATCCCATAACAGTCCGCCCCGCGCGTATGTGTATATCTTCCATCGTCGTTTCCCAACACGTCGAACCAACAATCATACGCGCGTGTCACGTTATTGTTGTGCACATTGGATGCGAAGAATCGTCCGTGAAATCGGCTTTATTAGATACATTCCGCCCCAATAACGGAGCATTAAGTACACGTATCGACTTCCATGCGTCGTTCTAATAACTTGTTATTGCTATGCTTTATCTGTATCACGATCAGTTTTAGTAACAAGTCATGCCTATCGACTAAAATAATAAGGAGCGAAACGAAAGCAGAAATATAAATTCCCCGATAAAAAGTTTTTAAATATAATTTTGAAACTACAAAAGACAAAAACAAAACAGTGGGCAATCAATTTTTTATTCTGGACGCACTACGTTCAAAGCAGTGTATCGAATTGTTAGGTCTCGGATGATCTATCTACGACTTTTAACTTCCCTTCTATTTCCAACGGCTGAATTGTACCGAAGTCGATAGTTTTTGGTAACAAACGACGAGGCACAGAACTGTGAAACCGTCTGTAGCCTCGTGCGAGAAAGACGTATCGAGTGAGTAAGTTGTTATAAAGGTGGGTGGGTATATAAATTGTCACCTAGCAGTCGCACGTAGGGGCTGTCGCTACGGGCTCGAGATTGCTTTGTTTGGGATAAAGAACGGTAGGAGAGGAAGTCGGTGTAGAAGGATAATAAAGAAGAAAGCGGTGGAGGGAAACCGGGGACGCCGGGGAAAATCCGATATCTCGGTGAAATGAGAACTTCGCCGCTATATCGATGTACATACATCGTATATACCCTCTTATACACATCCTCAACAGAATTCACAACTTCTTTCGCTCTGCGTTTTTTCTAGGGACACGTATGCAGAATTATTACGGGACGGGATTAAAAAGATATAATCAAATAAAAGTTTCCTTTCAAAGCGAATGAAACGAGTGTATTAACAGTTTACCATTTATCCATTATTGTTCTAATGACTCGATACGGCAATACTAGATTTGAGATTCCATTTAACATCGTCAACTTTGAAGATACGATAGACAATGGCATTATAAATGCGTTATTATAACAGTCGAAAATATGTATTACATTTTAGTTTCAATTCGTATTAGAAAACTGATAGATTGGAATTGTATCTCAGGTGAATACGACCACAAGGGGTTAAAAATCGCAGGAACCCTTGGCACGGTTCTCGCACGTCTGTTACATACGTTTAACGTCCACGATGGAGGATTGTCGTATTCGACGGTCACGTATGTCGTTCGGAAGCGAATGTAACGGAAAAAGACCTGTGTTTCGCCGTTTACTGGCTCGTTCCGAAAGAATCGACGGGCAAAAGGGTGAGAAAACAATTTTCAGCTCGCTCGTGCTCGGCCTTCGAAACGGCGCACGTCTCCGCTCATAGACACGTTCGCGCCGTTTTTGCCTGACGTCCGGTTGCTCGAAAGCTGCACCCCTTAAAAATGATTCGCGCGTTCGCGGGCATGATTCAAGGTACGAATCGCCGCTGCTGCGAAACCTTTTTCCAACTACCCGCGAGTTATCACCCCTTCCACGCGAACGAAACGTGCACCTTTCGCGGTACCGACTCTTTTATAAAACGTTCTCGGTGGGATTGGATTTTTGCATTATTTACAACGTACCGTGTTCGCGGACGCCTTTAAAACAACTAGAAAAAGCATTTCTCGCCAAAGGATGATCGTTTAAAGTCTCTTGTATCCTAAGTAATAATCACAATTGATCGCATATCTTAGAATTATACAGGGTGTTCGGACATCCCTGGGAAAAATTTTAATGGGAGATTCTAGAGGCCAAAATAAGACGAAAATCAAGGATACTAATTTGTTGATTGAGACTTCGTTAAAAAGTTATAGAAACATTTCCAGCTGCATAGTAAATTTTCGGTAAAGAATTTTTTTCTCGAAAGTACGTAGGATTTCGGGGGTATGTCTATTCACCAAAAATGATTGTAATTAACCCCCGCAACTAAAAATAATTTTTTCAGCACGATTTGAAATTTTTTTTCGGCGAAAAATTTAGGCACCTACACCCAGTCGAATTTTCTTAAATATTCGTTTTTCATTTTTAATAAATTTGCATGACGTCCTACGGAAATGTTGTCTAATACTTTTTTGTAGATATCTATGAGCTCTACTTCACCACTAAATTTCAATCAAATCCATTGACTCTTGTAGGAGTTATGGACGTTTGAGAATTAGACCATTTTTATGGGGTTTTTCTCATTTTACGAGGTCAAGGATCAACTTTTCGAATATTTTTGGAATTTATACATATTCTACACTAAAATACGCGTAGTTTGCTTTTTTAAACATTAAAATCGTCCAATCCGTTCAGGAGTTATGACGTTTTAAAGATACGTATGGAATTTCAGTGGAATAAATCAACGGTATGGTCAGACATTATATTTTCGGTAAGTAATTTTTTTCTCGAAAGTGCATAGGATTTCGGGGGTATGTGTATTCACCGAAAATGCTTGTAATTGACCCCTGTAACTAAAAATAATTTTTTTAAAACGATTTGAAATTTTTTTTTTTTTGCCAAAAATTTTACACCTATTTGAATTTTTTTTTCGAAAGTGGGTAGGATTTCGGGGGTATGTCTGTTCACCAAAAATGACTAGAATTGATCCCCGCAACTAAAAATAATTTTTTTAGAACGATTTGAAATTTTTTTTTTGCCGAAGAATTTTACACCTATTTGAATTTTTTTCTCGAAACTGGGTAAGATTTCGAGGGTATGTCTATTCACCAAAAATGATTGTAATTAATCCCTACAACCGAAAATAATTGTTGTAGAACGATTTGAAATTTTTTAATAACTTTTTAACAAAGCCTCAGTCAAGAAATTGATATTCTTGATTTTCGTTTGTTTTTAACCTCTAGAATCTCCCATTAAAATTTTTCCCGGGAGTGGCCGAACACCCTGTATATAGATACAGATTTAAGGTATGTAGGATTATAATTCAGGGGGTGAATGTACGCACTAATGTAAGTGATACATGTCGTTGTGAATATAGGGTGCTTCAGCAATGGATTCTGCGTATAAAAATAATAGAAAAATTTTATATAAACGTGTGTCGAACTTGACGCTGTTTTGCAACTATGGTTTTCCCAGACTGATTATTGGATAATGGTCTGAAAGAGTCAAGAATAGTGCAGTCATTTAAAATATTCTTTACTTGCTGTTAAACACATCGTGATACATGGCCCGCCACATTTTTTGCTAGTGTGACAAATTTTTCTTTTGGTTTGTTAACTTGTGCTATTTTAACTCTACTGGTGGCACTCCTCCCCTGACTGTTTGAACGGATTGCCCCTTGCGCCCACCACCCCTTAATACAGTACTGCTTCCGACGCATTTTGCTCAATTCATCATAGTGTCTTGTGAATCCTTTTTTCAAAAAGCTTCTCAATTGTAAATCCACAGTCCACGACACGATAGCAAAGTGTAAATGAACCAAAAATAAATACAGGGTTTTCCAATAAAAGCCATAGAACCTTGAATTTAAATAAAATGGAAACCACGAAAGATAAGCCGACGTTCGTTGTTTTATTTTGATGTTCCATCAGCAAACACACGACTTTCTAAACTGAGAGAAGATCAAGAACCGGTGATCTAGAAGTTCAATAATTAATAGCGCGAGCATCGTAAATTGTACATTAGAAGCACGTTCGAACGAAACCCGATTTGGTATTAATCTAGCCAGGAAGCGCGGCAGTTTGTACTCGTCTGACGAAAATGAACGGTGAAATTACAGGCTGTCCATCCTAGCTGGGTATCAAGGCACGTTGCAAATTGTTTCGCCTGCCCGGGAACCTTTCCAGTTTCCGCTCGTTGCGGGATGTGTGCGCCTTGCGTGACACTTGAACTCTCGGCCACACACCTCCGAGGGTAAATGCATGACAGAAAGAGAGAAAAGAGAGGTTGGGATGAGGGTGGGTGGAACAGAGAAAGTGGGAAGGAGAGAGAGAGAAAGAGCCGAAGGGTTCGTGTTAATTAATAGCACGTCACACGCGTTGCCCGGCTAAAATCTGTCTCCGTCTCTGCTTTATCGAAATACTTCTCTCTCTCCAGCTTTCGACCCTTCTGTCCTTTCTATACCGTGTTCCTTCGCCACTTTCCGCCTCTGTTCCTAGCGTCAGTTTGCATAACGCGTATACAGGCGCGCGTTCACACGTACGCGAAGCACGAATAAACGGTAGTCGCAGGTTCGCTTCCTAGCGTCTCTGTTCTTGCCATTTCGGCATCGTTTGACACACGCGAAGGATTATATGCGTACCCACTTTACGTGTTTCATTATGCAACTTTCCGCGCGCGAAATTAATTACGCTGTCACTGCTCGTGCTGCCGTTGCTCCACTACTTACGCCGTTACAAAGGGAAACACGTCGTGAACGAGTCGAGAGCTTAATCGACGATGCGTTTCTCTTTACAGCACCTGGACGTGTTCGAGTCATAGATCACTTGGCAATCAGACGTTTATTAACGCGTCACTGTAAATACTATTCCCGATGCGGACGAAAAGAAACATGCAACAAAAAGATCCACTGTGTTGTATTTATATGAGACTTTGGCTGCTAGCGATTACACTGTCCTCGGTGTTGTGCAACGAAGAAACACGTAATAAGTAGAATAATAGAACAAAGTACCATAAAAAGAGCTTCTTGTAGCGTCACTTTTTAAAATCGTAAATATTTAAGCGGATAACAAAAGTAGGGAAATTACAGAACCGTAAGCCACGCTAATTAGGATCGCGGAATCTTTCATTTTTCCCGTTGCTCAACGCTCTTTACATTTTTCATCGGGAGTTGCCGTTGTTTAAAACTGCAGCCTTTGGTCTTTTTTATAAATGAACGAAGCTATAACCAACGGTATCGTATTATACCGCAATTTAATTAACCCCCGGCACCTCACTCGTTCGCTTAATATTTTATGTTCGAAAATCGCGACGTGGGAATTAATTAAACGCGCCGTGAACGAGCAACCGGCGGCACGGTATAGTTGGGCGAGAATTTAAAATGCGGTTTTTATGCCAATTACACGCGATATCGAATGAAATCCGACCGCGATGGATACAGGACGGGCCAAGTGCTAGGATGATGCGGTCCAGGCCTTTATCGAGCAGGACACGAACGGGGATTCTGTGGTCCATTCACAGCATCCGCGTTGACGCTTTGATCATTTGTTTCATGGCGGGCGATGAAAGCGTTGGATGAAGGCGATGACAGCTAATGCGCTGTGAGGGGCACACCGCGATGTTTTCACGGCGGTCAAATTCGAAATCCCTCTGTCTTTCTCTCTTCTTCCTTCCTTTCGTGCCCCTCTACTTTCCCCCGTTCGAACGGGCCACGACTTTAAATGACATTTCCCCGGAGCGACAAAAACGCACCGCGCGTCCACGGTTGTCGTCCACACGTCCATGCGACCGAAAATAATATCGTATCGCGCGGATGAACTCCAAGGATCGACGGGGTAGCTCTTTCCTTCAGGTGGTAGTTTCCTGTAACAGGTATAGAATTTGACATTTTGTAACATAAATCAATGGAATGACGAGTCAAAAATATGCCTTGTTCTTCCATCAGCAGTGGAAAGTATAAACATTGCTTTCATCTGCACTTTTAATGGAGCAATATACAAGTTAAAATTATTTGCAAACAGAAATTAGAAACAGGAGGAAATTCGAAATTCAGTTTTTCAGAATTTCCAGCCCAGTGTGCTCTGGCGGTCACAGATGTACATGGCCAGAGAGACCTATCGTACGCAAAAGTAGAAAATCGGTTTCAGAGGAGTCGGAAAATCGGGCAGGGATTAAAGCACCGCGGCTGGAGAAAATCGTAGAATCAAATATCCGGCGTGCTTTCACGGTACGCTTCCCTAATTTGTATTGCGTATGGCAGCGGTGCCGAGATATTAGGGGCAGTTATCGCAACGTATTGCTCCTAATCGTTCCACCCTGGCGGTAGCTACTGAGGGCGGCGGATAGAGAGACGAGCGTGAAACAGAGACCGTAGGAGGCACGAATGGAAAGAAAGAAGGAGAAATGAGGGCTGCCGCGTCCGAGGGGTGAGCGCGAAAGAGTAGAAAAGAGAGGGTTTGCGCAGGATGACAAAAGAGTAAGGGAGAATGACGGGGAAGGGTGGAGAGAGAGAACGATAAGAGAGGGCGAAAGGCAAAGGGAGACAGAGAAAGGGAGCGATCGGGGAACAGAGCGTGCACTGGTGCTTTTGACAGGCCGATGAATTGAATAATCGCAAGTCGAGTCGAGGGGGTCCGCCAAATCTCAGTCCCCAATACGTCGACATATTATAGATATAGGCTCATACGTGGTCGTGCGTCTGTATGCCCGATCCCTGGCTCGTCTGGGTGAATAGGTGAAGGTATATACCGTCGGAGCTGATCACGGATTATCAGGTTTGTGGAAACAAGTCTGGCGAGTCGAGGGTTAACGATATTATCGCGTACCGCGTGCGTATAGACACTTTGACGTTCCGCGTCGATCGGATCGGGGCTTGTCGATGCCATTTTTGCCCCGTAAGCAGGGGCCGCGGTACGATACTGCAATAATAAGAACGATAAAAGCACGGTAAACGATACAATGGCGTCTCCGCCGCTAACAGAGATGGCGTTTTAAATGGATTTTTAATCGCGAACGTTCCATTATTTCAATTACTGGCATCAGAGTTAATTAAAATCAGACAGAATCAAGTCTGGAATTACGGTATTCGTGAAATTTAATACGAAAGATGATGCAAACGACTGCGGCCAACGGTGCATAACGCCGATTAGCTTTTATATAACAACCCAGAGCGAAAGTAGATGGGATCTACATAATGCATTAATTCGTTCGACGCGAAGATTCACAAATTACGCGGTCCAACAGTTCCTAAGCTTACCAGCGGCGTCTGGCCCGCACGTGACCTCTTCACTTTTGCCGTTTCTGTTTTGAACGTGTACCCTGCGGGTGGTACCACGATCCCATAATGCATGGGGCTCGATTTCTTATTGTAAGCATATGTGCAGGGAGAGAGGGTGACCGAGAAAACGAATCTGCTTGCTTTGAAGTCCATCACACGCAAGCAGAAGTACTATCGGGGGGTGATACACGGGGGGCAAAAGACATTTTCCTGTGGCATCAACGCCTAAAACTAAACTTTCATTCGCGAATTTTTTTCTTAATTCTTCCACCGAACCGACAATTTTTATCATACGGGTGCAGGATCCTCAAAAAATAAGCACCCTGTTCCGATCATTGGCAAATTTCGGGAATAACGTTATGAATCTTAATATTTCTATGGCTTCTAACATTTAAAGTTCCAGCGTGGATCGATGAAAATTGATAAAACATGAAACCCGACAAAAACTTATACCCTACATCTTTAGGGGCTGAGTCGAACCTGTACATACAAGGGTGTTCGTATGCGTGCGTATATCGTAAAAGGCGATATGTTACAAGCAGTCAGACCACGGTTTACGTTTAGGTACTGGCTTCTGGCTCGGCCTGGATACGTACGGAGAATGAGAATGGGTGGAAACCAGTCAGAGAGCGAGCCGAGCCGAGTCGAGTCGAGCGTCTGGTGCGTTTGACGTTGATACCACGATAAGATGAAAGAGCCTCGAAGCTTATATCCGACCTATATGACTGTATTGTTGCGCACGTCTAAGCATAACGTAATGCGGTGCCGATACACGCTGATATATATTTCAGACGTGGTATTTGCTCTTTATCGGAAGGGAGTAATACGGATCCCTCCGAGGAATAAGTGGAGATATGCTCAAGATGGCTCAGAAACAGATCCGATCGCGTCCCATTTGTAGCCCAGTCTGCCAATTAAGATGGTCTCTATCAAACCATCGAGATGTCACAATATCGAATATTACGTACAAAATGATGGAAAAAGGTGGTCTCGTAACTTTCAGGACCCCGGAATAAATCAGAGACAAAATTATCTCAGTTAAAAGTAAATAAAAATATTTCACGATCAATTCATTTGTCCATTCGCTTATTTGATGAATATATATTTTTTCAAAATAAATTGAATATCGCTATTAATTTATTTATTCAATCATAATTAATAATTAATGAGTTAATGATTGACACATCTGATAATTACATTTTCTCTTACTTGTGTTATTAAATGGGCGACATAGGTTCGCTAATCGACTCTTCCAAAATAAACAGCAATTTTCAGTTTCGGTGATGAACATAAATTCGTGCGTATTCGTCACTCACCATACGACAATTAAAGAATGATTCATCTCTATAGGAAAAAACGACTGTTTATTATTAAGTAAACATCTTTTACAATACACATTTAGTACTCACTCCACGTTTGCGTACCTCCATTTTATAAAGCCATTTTAACCACCATAAAAACGAAACTGCAAACGAGGAGTCCCGTCGCTTGAAAAATACAAAGTTTCGGTGTTTTTGTTCATGCAAATCGACGTCGGTGTAACCGAGCAAAGAATTACATGATAACTCGAGAACAGAAAAATTTATTTAACGATCGGAGACGAGTCGTCCGAGTGTAACGTAACACAGGTGAGCAAAACGGTACGAAAAAAAGTCAACGATACGCGTAGCCCGCCCAAACAGCGTGTATTGTAGAATTGCACGTATACCTAACGTCCGATTCACCTGTTTTCCGGCGTTTCGCCGATTGGCTGCCGTAGCCGTGTCGTTTCGTTCCTTCGTTTTTCATTCGGCCGGCCGAAGGGAAAGAGAGAAAGAGCGTGGGCGGTTCGTTTATTTAAACTGCAGGTGCCAGTGGAAAAATGCAGTCTCTACCACTCCCGTGCCACCCGTACCCATACACACCAAGGTACGCACGTACGTGTACAGGAACGTAGAAAGAGAGACGTACACATCGATGCAGCCTGCGGCTGACGAGCGACCGAACAACAAACGCCACCAGGAAAACGTGGAACCGCGGCTGATTGCGGCTTGAAAATCAAGCCAAACCCATTGTCGGGACGTTCTATTAGTTTTCCATTTACCCGTGACTCTACCTCGCTCTCATCCTGTCAATTTCTCCTGCCTTTTTTTGTTTGTATCATCTTAATTCTGTTGCTTGGCCTACCATGAAACTCCCAGGCAACCTCGATTGTAAGATGTTCGTCCATTTAAAGAATTTTGTAGAAATCGAAATAAATGAGTAGAGGTCTAGGTTCGGTAAGCAATAACTCTTGCAATTTTTCTTTAATCGTGATCAATTGTTTATCGTACAAGATTCCTCTCCGATTCCACCATATGCATAGAAGAATCATTTTTCTATGAAGGGTGGCTTTAGATTCTGACTGAGGTTGTTGATGTCCATCTATCCACTGTTTTTTTCAAGTAATATTTTCATACGTGTGCAAAGCAAATCTCGTAACTCTAAAATCAATAACGTCGATGACACGCAAAAGCTAAATCTATTCCTTGCAATTTCTCAAAGTGTCGTTTTTCGACTTTTATCGTGTTTACATAAAATTTACATATTATCTGTGAAGGACTACAATCAATTTGCGTAGCAGAATCACAATGCGATACTTCAGATTTTTATCCACCAGTGTCCTGTACCATATGATCAGGGAAGAATCATCTGCGCCCTGTTACAAGTAACACACTACGATAATAGGTCGATCGAAACACCGTTTGGAGTATCTTGAAGGGCCCACGGACGAGATGTTTCATGGGAAGGTCAAACGTACGGTATTATAGTTGCTATCTGTCTTCGCGTATGTATGTCGCTCGGCAGTCAGAAACACTCGTCCAGAAATGTCACCCGCACGCCAGGTCTATAAACGATTTCTATGGATCGGTCGCGTGCCACCAAGTGTATGGCCCGACGAGCTGTATGCAAGTAGGAATCGCTGTCTGCATTTAATCTACCAGCGATTACATTCTAGACGATTGTAAGTAGGTCCCTTCGTAAAACTTACACAATGCTTTCGATACTAATACACGATCCTACCAAACCAACGTACAAACGATCCAAATACGTCGCCGAAACACACGTACGTACGAACGAATCGTTCACCATAAAACGTTGTTCGAATTGAACAAGAACATTTTATAATAAATGTTTCAAACTGAACAATAATTCGTGAACGATAGTCAAGCTACTGCAATTTCGCGTGTTAGTAGGTACGAAGTACGGTACAATAAGTTTTCCCCAACCAGAACGGCATCGCTAATGTTATCCGGGCTTTTTAGATCGGCAATAAAAAGTTTCCGCAACATTAGCTATCTTGTCTCTATTTCGTTGGCTACCTGGCGCGCGCGGAAGCAGGTTATGCAAATTCGCGGGTCCGTCGAAAAGTGACTGCTCCGGATTCGTCCTTCTCCGTTTTAATTACGGAATTATGCGAAGGGGCTTGAAACGAAAGCACGGACTGTTTATTGCAACTACCCCCGAAGAACACCGGGGACCTTAATCGTTCAATCGAGCGAATCGTGGACAAAGAGGCATCCATTCTTCGCGACGCGCGACGATCCTTTCATTGCGGATAATTAATGTAACGGGAACGATGTAATTGCTCGTTGATACGTGTCGCACATCTGCATCGCGACATTGTCATCCCGTGCCCGTCGACACCCTTGCAAATTTGTCGAAAAACATATTTTAGACACTCTTATTGTTCGCGTTTTATTACTCTGTTATTATTAAAGTTGTAAATTCAAAATAGACTCGTGCTTTATGTACAAAGGCGAGTCGACGAATCTCGTACACAGATTTCGTTCGACGCGGCAAAGACGAGCTTCTTGAGAGTTTGTTCAATTGCATCGTGTGTTGCAACGTCAGTATACTGTGCGAGTACACAAACGGTAGTGCTACAACACACTCGACAGAAAGGTACAGACACAGAAGCGGTCTTGGACCTTATACAGCAAAGCTATGCCATACAACGCGAGTTGGTTGGTTCCATTTGAGTCAGGGTATCGAGGTGTCAATAGCAGCTGCTATGCTACACACAAGACCCCTGACTACGGCACCCCCTTGTTGTATTCACTTCACTTCTTCACCCTTATCTACAGCTCGGACCTGGATACCAGAGGCATATTCATGTTCAGACGGTAAACGAGCTTGAACAGCGTCAGGAATTTTTGTTGACCGCTCTGTATTTTTTTCCAAACTATTACGTAAAACGTCTAACATTCGTCAGAGAATGGTTTACCATTTCCTTGGTCGCGTCGCCTTCAGCGTGTTCGAGATAGAAAGTAAAGTAAAATTATTTCGAACGTTCATATTTATTTTTCTACGTAATCGCCATTTAATGCAACGCATTTCGTCGTTCCGTGATTTGGCGTAAAATTAGGATTTACAATTTCAAAATTGACCGCGATTCGGAATAGGAAATCTCGGTGAAATTAAATCTTCTAAATAATGCGATCCAATTAGATGATATCCACGGTCGTGTACTACAGTTGATTAGGTATCGCGAGGAAGGGACGGGGGTGGAGCGACGGAGGGTTGCATCCGGGCAATATGCAAGTAAGTCACTCCATTCGGACGCGATAAAATGCGCTTCCTCGCGGATGCAGTCTCGCACGCTTGCAAGGTAGGTGGAGCACCCCCGTTGTTTTTAAGCGTCGGTGACTAATTGGTGATGTCGCGGCCAGGCGTTGAGACACACCCCTCTCTCACTCTCGTCCTCTTTTGGTACTCACCCTCTCGACCGTGCACCAACGACCCTCTTCTCGTCGCCTCTTCTCCGAACAGACGCCACCACCTTCCCTTTCTCCTACCTTCGTGCACTCCTCTCACAACAGTGGTGTACTAACGCGTCCTTCGGCACACCTACGACAGAAATTTCCAACTTTTCCTCCCCTCGCATATCTCATTAAATTACGATATAATAACTGAACGTGTATTCGAGAACAAAACTATTCAGTGATTCGTACAAAATTACACGTCCTCCTGTCATAGGTTATCGAATTAAAAAGAAACGCTGATGAAATCTTCTTTGTACACTCTCTTGCAAGGAAATCTTATTCATCGTAGGACATTTTAAAATGTACAATACACACTGGATAAAATCTTCGTATTTATGTTAAAAGGTTCCGAACACCTTTATAAAATACGCTACTGGGCAACTCTCATCCATTCACGTCGTTCCTCTGACTGTTCTTCCTCAATAGAGGAGGCACAAAAGGGAGCATTAGTTGGCTCGTTATTATTACTGTACACGCCCACACGAGACAGTTATGTCTCCATATAATTATATACCTGCGCTAAAGAGGACGTTTCCCCAAGTATTAATATTAATATGTATATATACTATAATACATATTGAAAATAAGCACAAATTCTTGACAAAAGCCTTCTTAACATACTTATTTATCAAAGTTAAATAAAGATGATGCCTCTACAATAACAATATCACGATAATCATGCGTATTTGATGTATTTCAATCGATTGTTCTACATCGACTAGCTTTCAATAGACGGCATGCCATTTGTAACAGGCGTCGGTTAGTCTGGCACATTTGTGGGATACCGGACGTTCATGGAATAGGTTGCCTAATAATGGCAGTGGAGTCAGGTCACCGACAATGAGCTCGACTGGGTGCGAGCAGATTTTACCCCATTTTGCCCGGAAAAAAGTGGAAAGGTCCGTAAAAAAATAGACCTCGCGTGGCTCTGCCGGTTCTAACCCCTGCGTACGTTTTTTCCTTTTTTTTTATAATTTTGGAAACGATCGAATTATGCCGCCCACTTCTCTCTCGTCCCCCTTTCAATCCTCCTTTCACACCGGTCGAAACGATCCTTTTTTTTCCTCTCTTCGGTGATTTTCGAATGGAAGATCGCACGGCTGCTAACGTCCATTCGGTATTGTACGAAACTCTCGTGTCATCAGTCATTTTCTTCGGGGTGACCGACAATAATACGGCATAATAGGAATCGACATAATGCCATTGGCCTTACTGGCTGACACGAAGTCGAGAATTTTATTATGACACATCGCTCGTCGTTGCGCTCGCCACCTAATTTCTAGCGTGTACGACGCTCTATGATGTATGAATTAACATTCGATTCCCCGACGACACTAGCATCTCGTGTATGCGTTCAAAGAAAAAAGGAAATACATTATACATAGATTTTCCGACGATATCAAGAAGCTTTTGAACAAGGACCCTCGGAACCTACGAATATTTCCCTGCTTGCATATTATTACTTACCAGCGACGCGTATTATGTATTACGAATAGACTATGATTTTATCATAGGCTCTAACGCGTGTAAATACTTATTTATATTATTTGAATCTAGAGCCTTTTAGACGAGAAAATTATTCAACAACTGACGACTACTCTATTTTTTCAATAACAAACTGGAGAAACGTTTTCAAAACTTGAGCGTTAAAATTAAAATTTATATTGAATTTTCTAGCAATTGGAAAAATGTATAGTCACAATAAATTCCGTTCAATGCGCGTTAAATATAATCCCCATAACATTGTGCCCTCTTTTTGCCAAAGGCGTCGGGGTTACTAAAAGGCACACTCCAATGTTTGACCAAGCTGTGCAAATATAAACGAACATCGTGTATATCGGCATAAGAGGAGCACAATTCGAATGTGCTCCCAGCCTCCCTGTTGGCAAACATTTTAACAGGATTAGAGCACACTTACCGGGGCTAATCTGACCAAATAGTCCTATGGGAAACCGCAAGCTTTAAGTAGCTGTCATAGAGTTGTCGGCTCTGCGTGATTTACGTTCTACCCAAATGTATTTCCAGCAAAGAAAAATGTTTTCCCTCGAAAAATCCTTAGAAATCATCTTTGGAAATAGTTTCAGGGTTACGAGAAACGATCGATTTTCGTATCATTAAAAACAAATGACATATTTAGGTCTATTTCAATTTGGATACACTGTATTCTGTCTAACGATTTTTAATAAATTGTTTCGCTAAGAAGAAGGTAAAGATGTCAGGGAATATATGTCTTCAATAAATCCACCATGCAGAATTACAACGGTGTAACGCGTTACTGAAAATTACCCATTATTATCTCTAATTTAGTTCGTAATATCTTTCGTCTCTTGCTGATTTTATGATTCATTTTCACTGGTATAGTTTAACAGGATAGAATTAATTGCTGTGCTACCACGGAACATGGGAACATATGCATGAGAACCAATTTTCCGTTTATACGATTTGCAACTAAACTTGTTCGTCGTCAAAAATACCGTAACGAGAATCAAACAAGCTGTTCGGTATTAATAGTTTATAGTAATTTAATGCATACTGCGAACAGAGTCGAGCAATTCAAACGTAATTACATATGTCTGTTTACCGTACGCTACTTAATTTATTTAGTCTCCTACTAAACGTAACCAATTACCAAACTCTAATTAGTTAGAGCCCACTAATTGGTATTCCTTTCTAAGAAAATATCGTTCTATAATTGCCTGCCTAAGTGGTGCAATTTGCTCGAACGATCTAAAGGATGATAGTCGGGGTTTACACGATAAAGCTTCCTTTCATCCTTGAAGTTAATTTATTTTTCGAAGGATAGCGCGATACCGGGGGAATAAGAAACACAGGAATACAATATTCGAGGCGCATCAACAGGCTTGATCTTCGCGCAGATCCATTCTTGCCAAACTTTTTGCCAGTTTTCGCGACGGGTCGCGATGCACCGTTCGTTATACATTCAAAATATTATCTTTACATACGCGTCTGCTGTGTAAATGCGCGTCGCGCGGGGAGGAAAGAAAAAAAACTGCTTACAACGTGTTTGCTTAGAATAGCAATAGTGTCAGCCCGTGACGTGGTCTTTGTGACGGTGACGTCCGGGTGGTTGGCTGGTTGGTTAGTTTAGTCGTCTCGTGCATATGCATGCAGACGTATTTGCCTTTCCAACGGATCCAACTTGTCCCCGAACTTATACAGCGAATCGCAAAAAGAAAAAGAGATACCGGCGAATTGTAAATTGTTATCGTCGTTGTTTGCCCAACGACGAAACGTTTCGATATCGCGGTTAACCAACGAGGCGACGTTATAAAGTCAAATTAATAGCCTTTTAACGGCGCACGATCGATTCCACGAACGAAAATAGAAAATAAAACGCGTCGAAGAAAGAAATTTGCCCGGTTAAGATATACCCTTAGCGCAAAAACCTCACGCATTGTCCCGCGATGAATATAATGGCGTCTAATGGAATATTATCGTCACTTCGCAACTAACTCTATCTCTCTCGTTAACTTTCTCGCTCCCTCTCTTCTTCATCGACCGCTATTGGAACACGCCTGCTGCACTCGTAGATGTCCATTAATCACGGACATAAGCAGGCGACTAATTGTTGGGTTTCAGGGAGAGAGGAACAGACAGAGTGGAATGGATAGAGAGGCATAAAATAACGTCCCTTTATCGAAGGCACGCACCCCTTACACAACGACGGGCCCTTCGATTCATCCGGAGATCGGAGGATCACGCTGTGAAAGTGATCGTGATCGCGCGACGGGACGTGACTTGTCGATTTCACAATCGTTTATTATTTCTTCCCGATCATCGAGCTACCGCCACGAGTGTCCCGTGTTAGCCGACAAACACTTCCGTCTCAGAAACCGATACATTAACGAAAAAAGCTATACTCAAAAATGTGCAGAGAACTTTGAACCAGCGATCCTAATTATTATCGAGGCCATTTCAATAATAATCAAAGCTATCGAAGACACCAACTTAGTATTTATCAGTAAGGTGCTGTTCAGATTAAATATTTGAAGGGTTCGACGAAAGCGACTGTTACTCGATCAGGGCACAAAATGGCCAAAATCTTCCCATAAAATTGGGCAATGATTTGCGAAGCGTTTAAAGGCAGAGGCATGGAAAAACCGACCACCCTATCGGAGGACAATCGCAGGAATGTCAGCAGAAAACGGGCGCAAAGGTGCGATGTGTCTATAGTACGAATCAACGGTGTAGGTCTTCTCCATAATCCATCATCACATGCCTATTCGCGGAACAGGGAGACGATCTGTCATCCACTTTCGTTTCGTTGCGTCAGTCTATTCTGCTCAGAAACATTTCGATCCTTTAACCATTTAGCTGAACTCAGCTACAATCCCCTTTTAAATATATTTTTTCACTTTTTTAACTCACGTCTCACAGATTGCTTTCCTTCAAACTTTATCGTTGTAACTGTAGATCTTCTATGATATGGTTGCTGTTAATTTATCTGGTTACCGAAGGTAATACGACTTTAATAACAACGCTTTCTGTGCATGCAAAACAAGCCTACAAACGTCTACGTATTTGACAGTTTCTAAAAGGCGGGATCTATTTGTCATTAGATACGGGATGAATGTGCAACTGGCCTAGATCGTTGCGCCTCGATGCGCATTCATCGTATAGAAATCGGCCGGCGCTAATGACGTTGATTCGTTCTACTTCGACATCGCTACACTGGTAACATCCTTCGAGCATTCTTGCTTGAAGACCGTTCGATCAACAGTTTGGCGAGCGACTTCGTCGACTCTGCACACCTGGTTCAACGAAATTTACCAACACTCTGTAAAAATAATTTTTTCTACGATCTCAAAGATCACGTACTGTCGTATAAAATATCTGGGATGCTGCAGATGTGATCCACAGTGTATTAGTTCTTAGATTCTAACTACGTTATGTTATCTATAATACATTTATTAAGACTTTTCAGTTCCTTTTTATTGCCTCTACATTAATCAATCAATCTTACACCCACACTTCTGAATCATTCTATGCAGAACTAGAGACTGCATCGAATCGCCTTCCATTGTTCACCTTTAAATATGCTAAATCCATCGTTTGTTGTTACTAAAATCTTGACCGAGTGTTTCATGCCCCGAATTCGCAGAAGATATATGGCGTAATGGTTGGTAACAAAAAAATAAAAGGAATAATGGTACGTGCGGTCTCGGTGCATTACGAAGATCGCTATAAAGAACAAGAGGGTGTCGTCCGCCCGTCCCACGTTTCATTTCCCATGGACCCTGAAAAGTTCGCGCTTAATATTATTAAATTAAAGGATAATGGCGGCGGCCCTGGCACGCGACGTTTAAACGATTTTAATAACATTTCACGGAGATTTTTTTAATAATATGATAATAAAGGGAAATGAAAGAAAACGCTGAAGGGATTATTATCATTCTGTCACGGGGGCTCCATCCGCACTTCGCTGCCTCCATCTGCCCTCCCTCTTTTCCCTTTGCTCCATGGACTACCATCGACCCAACCTGCCGCCCCGATTCTCACCGTCAAATATAGCGGGAACTTCTGTTTCACTTTCGTTTTAATATTCGTTGAAAAAGTCGTCGTTGATCCCACGGAGAACGGTTGATCTTCTGTCTTTCGCCTTTTAATTTCTCGCCCTCGCGGAACCCGATCCTTTTATTGAGAGACAGAAGTTAATATCGGCGAAGTTTGATGTCACATCTGTGTTTCATCCTTCAATTAAGAGTCTGACTATCTGTTCTGTGCGCGACGCGTTTCCACGATAATTCAATATCTTACTTATTCGTTGAATAGTTTTGCTCCATACCCAAGAAAAATCTGTTTCTGTTTCTACCTTTGCCCGCGTGATTTATTACGTAATCAATTTACTGAAGTTTCGTTAATTCTTCGAATCACAATCGTATTCCTGCGTTAGGAACGAAACACCGCGTGTTTCTTAAATTTTTACATAAAACCTCGACCCTTTCAGCACGGAGCATCTTCTCGAGCATCCTTCGTTTCACCTTCGAATCGCCGTAACTCACCTTTTATGGTTCCGCTGTACTTCGTACGGAATAAAGGAGTGATCCTCGGCAAACGCGGCAAGTATTATGGGTTAAAGAATGGGGATATTTTACGCTCGGTAAAGCACAGTCCATTGGGCAAACCCACCCCTATTCGTACACAATAAACGGGGTGGCTAGGTGCCCTAGGTGTCAACCCGGTTTCATTTCGTACGGGTGGTCTCCTTTCGATACTCTTCTCTACTTTTGTCGAGTAGGATTTAGGCTCCCAAAAAGGGTTAGCTTTCCTAAACGTGTCGACATACATGCAAAACTTTTTCTTAATGCGTTTTATACAATACAACGTATTGTACATTCTCTGCTACTTAATTTATCAAATGTTACCACAGGAGTACGAGTAACTGGAATTATTTCTTGTCGAACAATGAATTAATCATACTTTCTCAATGTACAGATTTCTCCTAACTATTGGTACCCGGTTAACTGTACGTTCTCTGTCTCGAATATGTGATTATCCAATAATAATATTGCCTCGCTTTGGTCTACAATGCTAAGCTAGCTCAAGCTGTTCGTAACAAATCTATCAAAGCAGTTCATCGAGTTAAATTCACACAAAACGAATATAGTTTATAGCGGGATTTGCGACGAAAGAATTCGTCCAATTAAGCTTCGTACTCTTATCAACGTTATAATCCGACGGACGGTTCTATTTCTCGCGAAGTACAATTATAGTGGCTCCAGATAGTTTGAGCGCTTATTGCATTTTTTTGCTACCCGTGATAATTAGGTTGTTTTCCTCGGTGGGCACATCTCCGAGGAAATTTCAGGCACTCGAGAGAGGCGAGAAAAACGTTGGATGGATGCCCACGATCATTATCGTTAACGCCCCGACACGACCGGAGAGTTCCGTGGCCCAGCGGAGCAGATAAAGCTACAAAATATTAATCTCTTGTCGGGGCGAATGTATTTTTCAAAATTTCAACGTGCCGTTCTATAATGCTCCAATAGTTAATGCGGGACCATTAGTCAAACGTCGGGGCTCGTGCACACGAAAAGAGAAATTTCGATTTTAAATCGCTACATTTATCATGCAAGCAGGCGCATATGACACCGTTCTGATTTTATTTTGTTTCTCTTTCATCCCTCTCTTTCCACTCTGAGCGCCAAACGCACCACCCCCCTTTTTTCGGCGTTACAACGAATGGGCTACTGGTTGCGAGTTGTTCCCTGTTTTTCGAAAACCGATTCGCTTAATAACTTGTAGCCATATTTTTCCATCAGCGTACACGTATATTCGAAAACGAACGGGTTACGAAAATGCCCGTGGAATGAACAGTGCTAGAAGAAATTTGAAACAGATTTGATAGACACGGTATTATGTATGTAAAGTAAGGTGCAATTACATGGAAATACTATTTCGTTCGGTATTCACTATTTATTGTCTTGTAAGAAACTTATCTCACGAAACACTTATCTAAAAATAGTATTTACGTAACTCATTGTTAGTATTTAATGATCAGGAATTGCATTTTTTGCTATTACGCGATATAAACGTATTGAAAGGCGATGTCGTTGATCATAAAAGGAAGTGGATAAAAGGTTTAATTCCTTGCTTGAATTGCGCTTAAAATGGTTCACCAAAAAAACGATCGTTGGCCGCAAACAGGCAGTTAATGGACAGAAATGATCCGTTCAGCCATAAACAGTAACATATATATATTTTGCAAAAGCGTCACCTATACCTAATCTAAAACCCATACTTGTCCCATAAACTACGCTTCCATTCATCCTTCCTCGTAAACATGCTATCAGAAAATAATAAAAACGCCAAGGGAAATCGGTCTGATTCCGCACCCGAAGCCATAACATGCCGGGGCCGCTCGTAAATTTTGGACGGCGTTTTACTCTCCTATTTATTTCTCCTTTGCAGAATCGATCAAAGAGTATAACTCAGGTATCAAAATCGAACCGTCTTGCCGTACTTTGGCGTGTAAACTTCATGAGAGAATCATATGGGTGGTTACAAAAGAGTGAACTAGTTAAGAAAATACCACAAAATTACAATTAAATCAATACAAATTTAATAAAAGGAATCATTTACAATATAAACAATATTTTAAAAACTCCCTTCAACGTCTATTAATATCTATAATAGAAATATAACAATAAACAAATTATTTCATCGTTTTAATGATATTAATCGACGCTTATAATTCAGTAAACTGCTCACTCTTTGATAACTAATTTCTGAACGTACCGTTAACTGGATTCCCTCAAAATGAAAGTTAAACGTTTTCATATAAGAGCAGCTTACGAGATGAGGTCTTTGATCGTTACTTCGCCACAATTGCCTGCCTGTGCAGGATATGCTCGATATTCTATTGATCAATTAATTATGTCTACCGCGTTAGATAACTTAAACGTTCGTGCATGTCGGTTATTCTCGTCCTCGTTTCGGTTTTCGCGAGGTTCAGGCGTTTTTCAAACGCTCCAGCTGGCATTTACGATTTCGAAATGAATTTGTTTTGTTACTATTTGCATATATCACGGTGCACCGACACGTACAACGGTAAACAAATGTATAATGGTATGAATATTCATGTTCGGCGAGAGATGGACAATCATGAAACGTAAGAGCTGCGCGTTTATGGCGTGGAACGGTTTGATGTTGCATTCGTATGACAAACAGTTTTCTCAACTAATTCTACGCTTCGTGTTAAGTATATTTGGGTGTTAAAACACATGTTACGTTAATAAAAACAGTTTCATTAAAGTTACGTTGAAAATTATCGAAACTGAAACGATTTATTTTTAAATGCAAAATTACCTCCTTATCGATTATACCATTCATCGCGGGCGTTCTATGTATCGGATCAAGATTAATAGCAGCGAAGCTGAGTCTCGTATTTACGTAACTATGTATACATGCTTCTCACACAGCGCGATAAAAACGTAATTAGCATTAGTATAATTACTATTGTTCACTTCGTATGCTGTAACTAACATTAGACATGCTCCTTTTTGCAATAAGGATAGTCCTGCTTCCTCACGCAGGCTTTGAAAAAATGGTCGTGAACATCTCACCAGTGTTCTCCGCAGTTCTGTACAGGTATGTGAGAACAACGAAGTGTTTGGAGAGCAAGAGAAAGAAAAAAAGGGGTGACTTCCCCTCTCGAAGGTCCGCGGACGGTAACTGGGCGTAACCCCCAAAATCATCTTACAAGTGTGCGCGCACGAATCGTACGAGGGTCGAAAGGATAAAACGTGGCTGATTTATTTATCGAATCATAAATTACCGGGGCTACAATACGGCGCAGCATGCAAAAGCGCGCGCGTTTCTCTCTTTCTCTATGGCGGCAGATCGAAAACGCGGCGAAGAACCGAGGGCGTAAATGTAACGCGTGTTTGCGTTGCGTGCTCGACCGGAAACACGATTTATACGATGCAAATTAAATGTGTACGCTACACGCGCGCGGGCTAACGTTCTCCACGCGCGAAAACCCACGTCGAATCTGTCGTTTGTTAATCGGGTCATTTCACGAAAGTTTGCGTATTCCTGATGCGCGAAATTTTCATACACCGCAGACGAGCGCATGCATACATTGTTGCCCATTCGAACCCCACGAAGACTCGATTTTTTATATTAAATAGCAAATTCTTAACTATAGCAGAGTGATTAACGCTCTCAAACAGTCGTGGAACATTCGTTCGTGTAATGATTTATTTCTTTGTACAGCAATATCTAAATTATTATTCAGATTTATCTTTCAAGAAATTGGATCATGAAAAGTAATAAACGGTACTTGTTTGAAAGTAAATTTGCTATAGCCATTTCTTCGGGGGTCAAATGTTTATGGGTGATTAATACAGAGACCTTAAATACTTAGGTGGCCAACAGCATGGCTTCGAACCCTTTCCAAATCAGAATACTGAATAAACTGGGATCCATTTGAAACGCGTGCGGGGGATTCTCCACGGTCGCGTCCACATGTCCGCCAATTAGACACGCAGGATAAAATCACTGTTACCCTCCGTGGTCTGCACGCAATTATTCATTTTTCGCGTCAACAGAACGCTTTATTCTATAACGAAGTTCAGATAATTTTTTTTAACGGGATCAAACATGAGAAGTCTTCTGTTCCCTATTGTTTTGCATAAAAAATATTCGTATTTTTCTTGGTTGGTGCGATCAGACGAGTGCTGTACCTGCTCGCACCATAAAACTAGCCAATTTATAACACGTTACAAGTACAATTTCCTTTAATGTGACCTCGATGAATGCTTCCGTTACCTAGGTGTGTTGTGACATCGTTTAGGGAACGTTTTGGGGTCTAACATTTGTGTACGGTCCCCTTTTTAGGCAGTTTTCATTGTACGACGGAAACGTATCGGCAATTGACAAATGGGAGATATTAATTTTAACGTACCAAAATTTCACGTGGCATCAGCCTCATGGGACACTGCTACCCTCGATTGTCGCTTTTATAGTCCTCCTCTGGACCTCCTGTAATCCGTTACGTACATCCAAATAATAATCAATTGCAAAACACGAAGTTTCTTGTTCGAAAAAAAATTACTGCAAATAACGCTGGTCCACAAAGTATAAACAATAGATAAAGACGAAGTTTGGTACGTTCTAAACTATCGAGAAAATTCTGCAAGAGCATCGATAGTTTTTCTATTCAAATTAAGGCATATAAAACGTTATAAATTCTTGAATGTATTTTATCGAAAACAATAGGTAAATGAAGTCACGGAATCGTTACGTTTCATTGGTTCTCTCGTGAAATATACAAAGGCCTTACTTACGTACGTGGAGTCAGAGATAAGGTCGCAAAATGGCGCGGCCGTATCAGACGGAAATACGTTCGAAAAGGTAGGGCGACATTGGGAATTGAAAAATAGTGCCTTGGGCCGCTGTCGTTCACAGTGATGGTTCCGTGACAGCCAATGTAACGCACGAATTAACGAAATAATTGATTTTCATACCGTTCGGAGTAAGCGGCGCGCACAAAAGACCGAGCGAACCGATCGCCGAACCGAGGAGATATTTTCTCGATTTCCTGACCGCAGGTGCATCCACGTTACTGCATCGTGTATGAAAAAATTCTGCGGCTCGCCTTGGGCAAATTTACTTTACATCGTGAAAATACGCTCGCTACACTTTTAATTCCCTGAGCCTTCTTTACAGTTGCGCACAGGTATATTTACTTCACCTTCGACAAGGTTCGATACCAACGCGATCAAAAATTTCTAGGCTATTCTGAGAAGCCCTTTTTATTATATCATACATTACTTTACGCAAGGTGTTCTACAGAATTAAAAAAAAAATTATTCTACTGTTCTTTTGTTTATTTTGAAACGATCAATAGCATTATTGATTTTGTTCGCGCTATAAATATCACTGAAAAGCATTTTCTGCAGTTGTAGGAAACGCGAAAGGACGGATAAAATTGCTTTCCACTCGGTTTTAAAACATATGAAACTCAAATGTGCTAAATTCCACACGCCACGAGCGTAAGGGTTAAACGGAACATACCTGTGTTTCCTTATCTCGAGACAAAAGCGTGTTCTACATTCGCTGGTTAGCGATTCGTAAAACTAAAGTGAATTAGCGTGTCGCGTAACGTTAATAGGGAAAGCGAAGGAGATTATTCGTAGCCGGCCGGATAATGTAAGCCAGCGAGCACGCCGCTATATGGATGGGGGTTGGTCGAGGGTAGAAACGAAGGCGGAAAGAGAACGACAGGGGGGAGAAGAGAGAAAACGGGGAGAAAACAGATTTATATTTGAAATTAGATTAAGCTCCTGCGCTTGAAAGCTATATAAACGCCCCTCTACCCGCCTGCGCCGCGTACGTTCCGCGTTCCGCAATCCACTAAGAGGAGAGACTCAATAAACCAACCACTCACTCTTTCTTCCTCCGTCTTCCCTTACCCCCACCCGTTCCTTTTCCCACTTTTCTTCCGGTCTCTGTATTTCACGGAATCCCTCGACTGTTCCTCCATTCGTCCTATCTTTATTTTCACCAATAAAACTACCGGCTCCGTCGTTTTATTCTCTTTCCTTCTGTTTCGCGAACTAAGAATCCTCCTCGCGTGTCTTTATTCCTCTGCGAAGGGATAACCCATTCGCTTCGACTCCCTTTATCCCTTCCAAGCTTTCTCGCATGATCGTGGATTATTTCCAAAGCAAACTCGCAAGGGACGCTTACCTTTCGGCCTTCCTTCTTCTTTAATTCACTTTTCGCGTTTGGAACTTACTTTGCCAAAGATGCCTCTCAGAATTTCTATCTGCCGTACGAACTTCAGCAATCGCGAGCTTGCTTCTGTCTTTCATTTCTTCCCTAAACTGAGATACTCGTTTCTTTTTTTTAAATGTGTAATTTCGACGTTCAAGAAGTTCGAGATTTTAGTATTTCTTATTACATTTAATAATTTTTTTATTTGACACAGGTTATTTCCGTTTCTCTCTCGCGTGTTCAGCACTATTTCGCCGAGTCCAAGATTTTCGTGTAAGAACTTGTACCGGAAAAGTAGAGAAGAAGAAAGAAACGCGAGTGTTGCTAGTGATTGGATTTCTAAGAACTATGATAGCGTGTGAAAAAAATGAGAAACTTTGAATTTTCTTAATAATATTTCGACCGAAACTAGTAGACTAAAATATGACGCTTTTCGTATAATGTTTCTCAGACTAAGCTTTAATATATGTATTATAAAAATAGCTTTCTATAAACTACTAAACAAAAAGTGTCACTTATAAATTGAAATGAAAGCGTTCAAGAAAATAACATCACAAACAGATGCGAAAATCTGTGTTACAATTTAAGATACTGCATCTAAATCAGTTTGCTTTTGTCAAACATCTAACGGTGGTTTCGTAGCTTCACATGGGGGTTTGCAATGTGCCTGGTCCTACGCCATAACCATATCCTTGTGGTCCAAAATTTCGAACATAACATTCTAAATAGCCAAAGAAAGGAACGGAAATAAAGTCGATGCACAAAATCTTACCTTAAAACTGTCTTGCTCAATGATAATTGTTAATATGCGATGTACAGAGATTTTCAAAATTAAAGATAGTAACTTGTAAATTTCATACACACTAACGTTTACAGTAAATTTCTCCACAATTTTCTTGATAACTTAACGGCTCCAAGGGTTTCCTACAGCAATAGCAGCTGAAGCATATATTGTGATACGGTATCCCGGACACGAGCTTGTAAAAATTCAAATAAACATCAGCAATATAGGACAGCAGTTAACGTTACAATATCTACGCAATAATTATAACCAATAAACAACATTTAGCTGAAGACAGTACTTTAAATTAAAAACTACAATAAAATTACCTGCATCTCAGCTTGGTACACTTTTCGTCCGCAACGCTGGCAATCGAGACCTCCACCGAGGCATTCGCAACCGACCTTCGGTCTACAACATCCTTCGTCGATAAGTTCCGCTCTGTCGGCACTGCATCTTCTGATTCGGCTCATCCGGCACACCGGACTCTTCGATCTGCGCACACAAATGAAAATCAGTCTCAATTCCTAATATCCGTTTGAGAGTGTTATTCTTGAGAGCCGATATCGAAAAGAAGAGCTCTTTCATGCTGGAAATTGCCTCGTCAAGAGACGTCCAAACGAATCATCTAATGTCCTGCTGCTGCTTTTAAACCATGCACATTTGAAGCATAGTAAAATTCTCAATTGGTCACTAAGCATAAAACAACCAGAGAGATTTTCTTACCGGCAGCAGCAAACGCTACCGCCACTTGGACAGGAAGATCCACATTTTTTGCTGCAACAGCATGACGGTTGCGGGGGGCACGGTCGCGGCGGGGAACATGGCGAACACGGTCGGCAAGGAGGTATCATGCAAGACTTTGCGGGCAGACACGTTTGCCCGGGCTTTCCACAGCCACCGCGACATCCGCTTCCGCAACATCCGCCGCCGCCGCAGGCCTGAGGTTCTCTCGTGCACGATGGACGACATCTAATAATAGTTTTCTTACAAATCGGCCGTTCGTTCGCCGCTGGGCAGCAACTGCGTTTTTCGCTGCACGGCGACGAACAGGTCGAACAGGTTGCAATGATGCGGCACGATTCCGGTTCTCCTTAAGAACAAAAATAGTTTGTTACTCTTTGTTCATATTTCTTCCTAGATATTTCTTACTTTTTGCACAGTGAATGCAAGGACTTTCTACCACTTTGACTATTCCACACGCGACTTTAGGACGACACGGTCCACATGGCCCACACGATCCACCGCATCCTCCCCTCAGACGATCGTTATCGTCAAGCCCGTTCGACGAACTGGAGCCATCGTCTTTCTCGTTCATTGTTTTGTGCCCGCGCGACTCTACGTTGTCTTGTCCACAGTTCTTCTCGATGTCATTGCATTTGTTTAGCGTTTCTTCGCCGTCGTCGCAACACTCGAACACGCTTTTTTCAAAATGCATTCCGCCAGTATCTTCTGTTTCTTTTACATTAACATTTTCGTATCCGCCGTCGTTTTTACCAGCCGGATCGTCCGCTTGCCAAGTATCGTATGAATCATTGTATTCCTCGTTACTGTCCTTATTGCAACAGGGCCTATGACGAACATCCTGCATTTTCGTGATACAATTCTGGTCGTTTCCGCGCGTATCCCCGAGGACGACGTCGCAGAACGAGACTCGTCGTCGGGAAGGCAACGGACTGCGAGGCGGCGGTACCGGCGGATACGCAAATTTTCGTCTTGACGGAATAGTGACGTTATTGGCACTAGATTCGCACACGGGATCGTATTTTTTAATTTTACTATTCCAGTCGGTAATCGTCGCTCGAGTTTTGTCTGTGCTGGAAATATCTACGCTAAGAAAACTTTATGTCTGTACTGGAAATTTTTGTACGAGAAAACCTACGTTGCCCTCCATTTATTGCTAAGAACCGGATCGAAATGATAATCTTTACGCGTAAGCAAGAGAGTTAAAATTGTAAAGGGGACTTGGGGTACGAGACTATGTAATAATTATAATATATTATTCGAAAAATGTTTCGTACCTTAGCGGAGAATTTGTACTGACGATTTCATTATTACTAAACGGTGACTTTAACTCAGTCTGATCGGATTCTCGTTGCTGTAGTTCGAATTGACAATCTTTCGCAATAATGTTATTCTTCTGCAACTCCGAAGGCAGTGTACTGTTCAAATAAGAGTATCGTTAACAAGACATTCGCTATTTAAGTCGACGTATAAACACTATAATGAGGATCGTGTCTAGAATAGATTTGAACCTGCGAAACTTAGAATGTTGTCGATTGTACCATGTAGTTACTGCGGAAGGACTAGGTGGAGGATCACAAACTGTTGTCATCGAATTGGTAGGACCTAGATTTGCACACTCGTTTTCTAAGAAATACTTTTTCTCTTCATCAAGACAATTGTTTGTTTCTTCAACTTCGCTACCTCCGCCCCGAAGTCTACACGCGTCGGTTTGACAATATTGTTTTTTGTTTAAAGACGCGTTACCGATTGAACTTTCTACGCCGCAACAATAATAGTTCAATGAACCCCGAGTTGAAAGCTCTACGGTTGTAGGCGAGTGAGGTATTGTTTTGATTTCATGATTTACGGTTGACAGAGATAGACGAACGTAACAATTCTTGCAAAATAATTCACCAAGATTTGTTACCACACTGCAGCTATTGAGTAATTTTCGACAGTTACCTACGGAGCATTAAAAATTCCTGAATTGCTTCCTTGTTCCGTTGATACAAAACAAAATGGTATTTAACTCATATCAATTTACAGTACTTACAACACGAGAAGCAAAATGTGTGCCAAACTTTTCCAAGAGCCAATTTTTCTTCTGCGAAGTAAACCTCGCGATTACAGCGCGGACAAACTCCAGGCATTTATCGATCAACGCTATTTACTTTTGAAAGTATTTGACAATGCATGCCACAAGAATTTGAATTTGAATTAATAAATGCAATTTGTATGATAATCAAATGTTCTTTGTAAATAAAATTTTATCGGTCATCCGTTTCAAATATCTCCTAGCATCCGTATATGTTCACAATATAATCACATAATTAACAATCAATTTTTCGCATCGTTAAACTTTCAAATATTCAATAGTTTTGATAATTTCACTTTAAGAAAGACATTCGTTAATGCCTCTAACAATTTATGTCAATTCGCCAAAAAAAAGGTTGAAAATGTCGAACGTCAATAACTGATCGACGCAAAACGAAACAAAACACGACTTCTTACGTGTGTGAAAAGATAAATTCAAGATTTTAGCTGCAGCCAACCGCCTTCAGTAATTCTAACCACAGACGAGGTATACGAGTAGACCTTTCACCTTATGGACTTTCGTGGCCCAATCTGACTGCCATACCGACCTGAAAATTCGGAGGTGATTTTAGCGTCCTCGTCTCGTGGATGGCGGTCAGTTGAGAAACTATTCACTGAATTAGTATTGATAGGCAAACAGCTGTAGTGTTTGCATAAATACATGTGAGTTGACTATGAAAGGAATTGAAATTCATTTCTGAATCTGTTGGTAACGTTGTGAATGACACGAAAATGGAAATGGGGTTTCGAGACCCCATAAAAATGAGCCGAAAAAATACATTGGGTGAAAGATCTACTCGTATACCTCGTCTTTGACAATACTCTAGAAAAATAATCTAGCGAAGAAGCACTATATTTATGATGACCTATGCAAAGCAGATCGCAGCCGATTTACTAATATTATTTAGTTTTTAATTAATAATTGCATTACCCAGCTAAGAGTATTACGATTATTAATTAAACCGATTCCCAACCAACCTCCATTAATAAAGATCTTCTGTGGCCAACGATCGTTGGTCAAAGAAGAAACAAACGAAAGTGCAACAGAGAGTTGAAAGAGTTTTCAAACGAATTTGTCTTCAAATAAAAATAACCTGCCTAACATAATGTCTAACCAAACACCTAACTATAAATCTAAATTCGTTTATTATATCAAGAAACATTTCTAAATTCGCAGCCATTAGCTCGGTGTCACCCACGATAGAAAAGTTATTCTTCGTGGGTGACACCGATTACCAGGTCTCACCACGTGGAGGTTGCTGCGAGTGGAGACCCGAAGGGAGATAGATGGAATCCAAGTTCCATCGATCTCCCTTTTACATCCTTAGAAACTAGATTAGTCATGCCAAGTAATTATTTTGTTTAAAAAGGGATGAAGCTAAATTGTTGGAGACGCGACGCGACGCGATGCTAAACCGTGCAGCAGATCTTCGGATCGAATCAACACTACCCTTGGTAGATTGATTTCTATTTCTAGAAATCGATCTATCATTGGCAGGCGACTAGATCTTTCGGACAAACTGGACGGTCGATCACATGTTTCGTTCGACGAAACAGTGGTGATCGAAGCAAGAAACGAGATAACGAGTCGAGAGAAGCTACTTGTTAAATAATTACTTGGCAACATTGGGAGACGCATACAATAGGGACTTAAAATTAACGTCGAAGCTCAAGTCTAGTCAAGTTGAAGCTAAAATTCGGACGTTAGAAGGAAACAAAGTTCCTTGGATGTTAGTTCTACCAAGCAATTATGTGATTAAAATGAGGGATGAAGCTAAATTGTGGGATACGCGACGCGACGCGACGCGACGCTGAACCGTGCATCGGATCCGAGGATCGAACCTACTGCCCTTGCTAACTCGATCTCAACAAGAAAACAGATAACTGCAACCCCGAATCGAGGTCTCCATTTCTCCAACGCAACCCGCCGGGAGCCCGAAGGACCCGACTTAGGCTGTCTGACAAAGAGAGAGTACCTGAGACAGGGTCGACTTCCGCTGGAAGGTATGCGTTTCCGCAGAATACGGAAACTCCACACCTTCCAGCGAAGTGCCGTTTTCCCTCAATCAAGCTTACCAAGGGAAGGCGATTAGATCTTTCGGACCAGATACACGGCCGATCACATGTTTCAATCGATGAAACAGCGGTGACCGAAGCTAGCAACGAGGGAACGAGAAAACGAGAAGCTACTTATTGAATAATTGCTTGGTAAAACGCGAAAATATGTACAATAAAGAAATCTTCGACGTTAATTTTAAGATTCGCGACGAAGCTTAAATCTAATCGACTTAGAATTAAATGTCCCTCGGCGGTTGTGGTGTTTTCCATCGATGTCCCTGCGAATAATCTGAAACTAAAATTGATATACATATTAGTGACATACGAAAGGAAATTTAATAAACACCATGCAAACTAGACAAAGCGATGGAATAATTTGTCGTGCTGATGTATCGAAGAGTGAGAATCTATAAGATTCTCGATGTTAGACCTACCTAAGAAAATGTACAAAATTTACATGATAGAAACAAAGTATTCTACCTATACTTGCGTAACGAGAGATAACAATTCATGGAATAATGTCGAAGTAAAATAGCAAACGATTAAAAAAATTATCTGAAGAACCATACCAACGAAGACGAACAGAAACAAAGATTGAACAGAATTGAAAATCCAACGATGAAATCGAAGAGTGAACATATCCAAGAATTAAACAAAATATCTCAGCGAAATAGAACAAGAATAAAAATCTTATTCTAATTATTGACATCAAAATTCATAAAACAATATGGAAACAAAAATGGTATATGATTCGACACAACCATGCCAATTCAAAAAATAAGACAGTAGTAGAAATAGAGGAAGAAAACATAGTAATCAGATGAAACCGGACAGTCAAACATTGAATTATCACCAAACAAATAAAATAAACTGGTCAATTCTGTAATAATAACATAAACAAGTAAAGTGAACTTACTACTTGTTGAGCATTAGTTACCATTACCAAGGAAGCACCAAAGGTCCAGCTGTAACATAAGAAACGATTCGTAATTTAGCAAAAGCGATGAACAGTTCCATAACGTTCAATTGGTATCAAACGACAAAATAGAAGTGGGGAGAGCAATTTTAAATAGTTCTTACCAGTGGTCATCACGGTCCGGCACTGGTCAGTAGTGGTCAGTAAGTGGTCAGTAGTCGGATCTGCACTGGTCAGCACTGGTCAGTAGTGGTCAGTTCTGGTCAGCTCTGGTCAGTCCTGGTCAGCTCTGGTCAGTCCTGGTCACTCCTGGTCCCCAGTGGTCAGCGCTCCACGAATGGCCTGACTTCGGCCCGCGAGACCCGAGTCCCCTGGATGCTCCAGGGGTACTGAAGAATTTGTCCAGCGGTAGTCTTCGAGAGGGGAAGTCGAAGAGTGGGGAGACAGTGTCAACGTGGAGAGTTAAGAACCGCTTGGTCTAGAGAACAATACTATTTCGATTGGTCCCATCTCTTGACCATTTCTGGATCTTCACTGGACTGCTGACCTTGATGTCCACCTCACTGGGGACCACCAGTGACCATAAGCTAGTGATCATCGACCGATTAAAACCATTACGAAGATTAAAGCCTTCTTACGAGGATCCCCTTACAATTTGATGCATGATCTTTTTAACATTTTGTTCCACTTTGGAAGAGTGTATCTCATGTTATAAGACACTCGTGGTACAGCAATAGCGTTCATCCCACTAACGATAGGTCTATTCTTTACCTCGTTTATGTGTAATAGGTATACATGGGTATACATATACACATGCGAGTTGACTATGGGGAAGCGATTAAAATTCATTTCTAAATCTGTTGGTAATGTTGCAAGTGACAGGAAAATGGTAATGGGGTTCTAGAGCACCAGAAAAATGGGTCGAAAAAATACATTGGGTGAAAGGTCTACTCGTATACCTCGTCTGTGATTCTAACTAAACTGATAAATATCTTAAAATAAAAATCAATTTATTTAGAAGCATTGGCCATTTAAATCACATAACTGATTATACAAGTTATTAAATTACTTAAACAATTTCGGTGTAATAATCGATATTGTAACAAATAAATTGACGATCCATTATATGAAATTAACTCTACTTGTATCGTAAAAATATACATTTCTTGGATTTACCAACCAGTAAAGTCATAATTCGCACCATTCTAGCAAACCCATGAAGGGAGTTCATATGAATCTGATAAACTTGTAGCAAACGTCAAGTCGCATCGCAAGTGGCACTTTGATTCAAAGAGGTTAAGGGGGCTGCTCGTTAGAAATGGCAGCAATAAAAGGCCTGGGTAGAAATATTCCCTATCTGAGGCAACAATTCGCTGCCCTCTTAGGAAACACCAGTACCAGTGTAAAATTCATATGCATTGTAGTCCTGTTTTCCTATTGCCTTTCCTTTTCTTCGGAAGCGGTACGTCTTTTGAGCGTGACACCAGGTTACTTACTGCCTCCAGCCTTTTGGATTTGGACAGGATTTACCTTCTGCTTCCTCGAGATACATTTCTGGGAAGTATGCGTGGACATAGTCACAGTAGGGCTTTGCGGTAAATTAATCGAACCTCTTTGGGGCGCGATGGAAATGATGACTTTCTTCGCGATTGTTAATTTTGGCGTCGCCGTGCTGTCAGCCTTATTTTATTTGTTTCTCTATATGTGTACCAATGATCCAGATTTGTTATTCGATATACACATCCATGGATTGACTGGATACATTGCTGGTATGTTTCTACAAATGATTATTTCTATTAACAGCTATTCATTGTTATTACATGCCTGTTATGCATATTTCAACTAAATAGACAGATGTATGAGCAGCAATTATTTGATGTATTCCTTTATAGGTGTTGCAGTAGCTGTAAAACAAATAATGCCAGATCATATTTTAGTTAAAACACCGATAGGAAAGTTTACAAATAGAAACATACCATTAATGGTTTGGGTTTTGGGAGTTTTGTTGTGGCTTTTTGGGTTATTGGAAGGTACTAATCCAACAATGTTTCTCAGTGGTTTATTAATATCATGGATATACCTCAGATTTTATCAGAAACATAATAATGGCACGCGTGGTGACATGGCAGATAATTTTACATTTGCAAGGTATATTATATCCTAATAATCTTTTGATCAGTTAAAATTGATATTTGTTCTTGTAGTAATAAGTTTAATTACAGTTTTTTTCCAAATGTGTTACAACCACCAATAGCAGTTGTGAGTAATACAATTCATGGTTTCTTTGTACGTATTGGAATTTGTAGAAAAGTAGTTAGAAGATTTGATATGTCCAATGCACCTCCTGGTTTGATTATAAACCTTCCTGGTATTGACCCACATGACAGTGAAAGAAGAAGGTTTGTTCTCTATTCAAATAACATTTTATTAAAAAGTTATATACAGTACTGAATAAATGTATTTGGATAAATGCATATGAAATCATATATTTGTTTGGTACTATATGTAGCATAATAAAATCAGAAATGCTTAAAATTTGGAAATTAATTTTTAGATAATAATATATGTAATGTAATTAATTTTCAGGCAAATAGCATTAAAAGCCTTAAGTGAGAGATTAAGTAAGGATCATGCAAAACCATGGCAACAAGAACGTGCTAAAAAACATTCTCCAGTTCCACCTGCAGTTTCAATTCCAATTCCTGAATCTACTACACCTAAACCACTTGCATCCCCTCTTATTCCACAAGTTAGTGTAACCATACATAATCATGCATCTACTAATACGTGATTACATCGAACAGACTGATTTCAAGAAGTATATGTATAAATATATTAAGAAACTTCTCAAGAAATTGTACTATAAACCATATTAATAATACGGCTGTATTCGATAAAATCTTCCTGGAGGAGAAAAAAACGTAAGAAATTATACATGAGATTTTCAGAATTGCACAATTTTTAGTTAAAATTATGAAATGAACAAATTACACCGAAAAAGCACTCGCCTGTTAATTATTGCTGGATAAATCCAAAGAACAAAATATAATACTCAAGCGGTGCCTTGGTATTCATAGCTTTTAATCAGTTATTATGTCCATCCTTGAAAATCGGTCCTTAAAAACTTAAATACTGAGTTGGTTTGTTCTTTGGTATTATCAAAAAATATTAAACATATTGGTGAAATGCATGTTCGATGTAATTACGCGTTGTCTCGTATACATATATTTTGAAAAATTACACATTTCTTACAAGTTTGGAAATAAATTATATAAATAAATTTTCAATCCGTTACTCATGGTGTAACGTTACTTTGGTATATTTGTATTATACACAGTTATTTTTTAAATAATTTCTGAAATCTATCTCTATTGGTTATAATACCATATTAACAATGGTACAATCTTTAGAAGATTCTTGAGCAAAACAAATGTGACGAAATTGATCTTTCTAACTTGTGATTCTATTTTCCAACAAAATCGTTGTCTTTGCGATTAAAAATTATGAACTATATTTACGTAATTGGGTATTGTCGATAAGTGATAAATAATTTAAATGCTTTTAATAGAAACCCTCATAGTCCGGTAATGCTGTATAATTGCGGCATAGTTTCATTTTTAATTTCAGTGATAACTGGAAGGTAAACATACGTTGTTAATAATAATTAAACAATAGTTTGTCTTCCAGTGTAATACTACAAAATAATTTTATTAAAAAAAAAGGATTACTAATTATCTAATGTTTGAGGGAATATTTTATACCATTGGGATTGCAATTATACATTCTGTACAGTGTAAAACATTAATATGTAATACATACACACGTTGAAATCAGATGATCGTAAAACACAAATATTTTCAACTCACTTCAAAGTCATGACTTCAATCCATCAACTTGTATATTATAAGAAAACAATTTCACAAGATGTAAGTCATGTCATTCTTTATTTTTCTATATTTACACAACTATTTTTTTAATGCCATCAATATTTTTTTTTCTTTTTTTTTCAAAATTTATTTACTTACAAATAATTAACTGTAAGTAATTTCTTTCAGTTTGCTTTTAGCAATAGTTCTATCTGTTTCTGTACCTAAGTATGCAATACACATAAATTCAAATCCATTCCTCAAAATTTGAACCAAGTTTTCTTTATATTACTAGGTACATTCAAAGCCTGTTTCATTATTCCTTCAGTTTTGTTTAACATAATACATAAATTATCAATATAGATTTAATTGCTTTTCAATTACAGGTATTTAATTAGTATGACACATTCATTGTGTATTTAGATTAAAGTTCATTCATAATGAATCATTTTTTTTTTACTTAAAGCAATGCAATAATTATTAATTTGCTGTGCCACAAATATGTATTGCAACCTTTTCTTTTGCCATGTATTAATATTTTCAAACAATTGTTAAACATTGATCACTATATTTTAAACATATTGTTTAAAAAAAGAGTATATATATATATAAAGGTGGATGGAAGTAGTTCATATAAATGTATAGCAATGTGGATAATTGATATATCAATAGGTTGTAAATACAATGAGTGATGTAAAATGTGAAGGGAACAAGACACTATAATGATGCAGTGATTGTAGGCATATTGACATGTGTGAGATGATGGAGTAAAATTAAAACTATTTTTACGTATGACATGGAAATATTCTTTGGGAATGTATGTTATTCGTATTTTGGCCTTCCACTTAAATAAAACTTATATAAAAAATTTTAAGTACTTTTATTATAAGATTTTTAGTCAATTAATATTTATTATTATAAATACGACTAGTGCTGAAAAGCGAAAGGCCAGAATTAAGCGTGCGAATAAATAAATACATTGATTTCACTGAGTATATTTTAAGAATCTAATGTAATAATTACACATTATATATATGTATATGTACATGTTATATATAATGAGTTTTGTACATACGTTAAAATCGTTACAATCTGTACAATATTAAATTCTACCGAAAAATTTATATTCCCTATTTTCCTATACCGCATATGGAACAAAGTTACGAATACTAACATTTAATATGCAATAGAGAGTAGAAATACTTATTTGAGATATTGATATTCTATTGATAATTTAATTTATATAATTATAACTTTTTAATAATCTGTTAATTGTACATAAGTAATAAGTATAAAACATTTTCATATTAATTAAAGAAAAGTTATTTAATTTTGTTTTACAAACCCTATCTAAGATTGTGGTCGTAGTAAAGGGAACTTTCCAGTCAGCGCTGTCAGTCCTAATTGGCACACAAATGCCGCTTATCGGTAACCAACGTCTTCAACGAGTCGATTGAGGACCATGGTACCGACTCGCACTGGCCGAGGCAAATTTGCGCCGATGAGAAATCCACCTCCGCTATACCATAGCCTTAGAGATTATACACATAAGAGTGGAAAATAAATAAATTTATCTATAGAATTAAAACGATTTTATTGCTATAATATTGTATAAGTTTAGCTATTTAATGTTGCATATATAGTCATTGAAAAGTATAAAATATTATATAATTAATTTTTCCTAATAGTGAGCAGCACGTTTATAGAAACAGTATATATAACCATTTCTAATTGCTGCATATCATCCACAACAGTTTTATCACAATGTATACAAGTCTGTTATGGTAAAGGTACTTCCTTTACCTATAAAACTGTTGTTGGTGTTGCGACCATTGAGTCTGTGGTGGTGGAGCCTGTTGTTGAGGTGGTGGGCCATATGATGGGTCTTGTATATATCCTGATGGAGATGGCCTTATGGAAGTCGGTGTTGAAGATACATACTGTTGTTGTTGTGGTGGTGGTGGTGGCACATAAGATACTTGAGCGGGATGCTGCGGCTGCGAATAGTACTGTTGCGTCTGTGAAACTGGTGGTGGCACATTATATCCTCCATAATTAACTTGCGGAGGTGGAGGAGGATAATAATGGTGACTTTGTTGTGTATGCATATCGTGCGTTGTTAGGGCTGTATCTTGTATGGGTACAGTTATCAGATTTGTTCTTAACGGAGCGTTGTTTGGCGGTGGAGGTGCAGAACTTTGGGTGTAATTCTGCATTGATATTAGTGACTGTGGCCTATGCTGTTGTCGGTGTTCCACCGGTGATTGATTAACCATTGAATTCACTCTAGGATCATTTCCCATTATTGGCTGTACCATGTGTGATTGCACTGATTTTATGCGAGTATTTTGCATAGCAACTGACGAAACTTTTGTTAACTCTATTTCTGACTTAGTATGTACGTATTGTGGAGGATCAACTTGCATTCCTTGAACTTGTTGCGGCGGAGCTGATATATGCCGGTGATTTATATGAGCCTGTATACAAACCATATAATATATTCATGCAATCAATTTAATTACTAAAATCTAAAATGGACTAATTGAAATTACCTGTAAATCTCTTTGACTAAGATATGTTCTTCTGCAACCAGCATTTCCATACCTAGTTCCTCCATGTGTACACATGAACACAGTACCTAAACCAGTTTGTTCTACTCTTGAGACTTTCTCCATACAGCGAGGACAAACCTTATCTTCTCTCTTGGCACAAGATAAGCAAAATACATGTTTGCAAGGTATCTAAAATAGCAACATTCAATATTTGTGAATAATAAATAAAGGCTATAGAATGGTAATACACTTGATATAATGGTGACATTTCTCACCATACGTCCATAAATGAGGATTGGTTTCAAACACTTGTCACAACAATGTATCATGGGATTTAACACTTTCTCTCCAATAAGATTAACTCTGTGATCCCATCTTAAACGGAGCATTGGTTCAGGAGGTCCTCTATTAATAGTTGTAAATGTTGGAGCTTCCAACTGTGATATATCAGCCTCCAAATCAAACTGCTGCTCCAAAGGAGGCTGTTGAGTTGGTGGAGCTTCATGTTCTTCCAACTCTGCTCCAACTGCTTCTGCTGGAGCTTCTTCAGCTTGTTGTGGAGTATCTTCTTCGTCACTTTCAATAATCTATTTCAAATACATGCATATTTCTTCTCTATTTAACAAATTCTTCAAACAGCTAGATTATAAATACTAAATTACAAAACCAATTAAAAACTTAAACTTTTAAATACAATAAGTCTCCAAGTTATGTGGATTCATAGATACATGGAATAACAATAAATAAAAGCTTATTTAAATTACATAAAAAGTTCAAGAACAAATTAATCATGTAAGTCAAGGATTTACTGTCTTAAAAAAATTTACCTTTACTTGTTTCTTAGATCTACCTCTAGCACGACCTCGTGTTCTGCCACGTGCTCTACCACGGGTTCTGCCTCTCATTCTTTTACTACCATCTTCCTCCATCACTAAAATTAATTTTCATTATCTGGCACACTAAATTCAATGCTTGATATTTGTTATATGCGAATTATAGTTCTTCTAAACATAAAATAAAATATATTCTAAACATAAAACAGATGAAACAAAAGGAAAATATAAAAGATCATTGTAAATGTCCAAAGAAATTACATATGCAATTAGATATTAACAAAAAATATTTTCAACAGCAAAAATACCATATAACAGGTTAATATAATTAAATTATTACTAAACATATTAAGTTCATGTATCAAATAAATGAAGTAAATTCCATTCCCAATGTTTCATGCTTAAAGTTATACTTGAAGCATTAACATATAGGTTACACTTCTAATTCTTTGAAGTATAACTTCAAATCTAAGATCATATTTATAATAAAAACATTTATTGAAATAAAGTATGTGCGAATGACAAGGTACTCACGCTTCAACAACAATTAAAAGAGAAACTTTTCACTATTGTGCAGTCCAATGTTTCACGCTAAACCTCGTCATTTCATATAAATGAATGAAGAAATAATCTGTTGCTACAACCTTCATTGTAGTAACTAGGAACCGTGCAATGTATATGCAGTAGATGGTAGTGTGCCTTATGTGTTCCCTTGGAAACGACTTTATGCCATGCGAATTGCAGGAGCGTATATATATAATTCTACGCCTTGTAATTTCTCTATTTATTACTATGTATGGTTCAATAATAAATATTATAAACTTGTAATACGAATGTTAATGTTAATGAGTTCAATATGAAATTTGGCGCTCTTTTAATGTTACAGAAAATAATGTAAAGAGATAAAAATGAAAAGATGGATTAAATCCTTGTGTACAGTTGATACACAATCGCAGATAACTTCAAGGTGATTCAACGGAGGGAGTAACTCTAAAATCGAAGAGAATTCATTAGTTTTTATACACAATATTTAGGTGCCTTATTCTGATTGTAACGAAAGTTTTTAAAAATGTCGTGTTGTTCAGGAGACGATGATGAGGAACAACGACCTGATCCAACACGTGTCCGAGGAAGCACAGATATTTTCTGGCTTTGTTGTTTCATAGCATTTTGGTTTCTTATGGTAGGTGAATTTTATTACATGAGTTTTACATCATTAAAAAACCAATACTATAAGGAATCAAAACTTGTATACATTCTGGTGAAATATTTATCATTAAAAACTCTATTGCTATATTATTAAAAATAATAAATACATTTCATTACTTATTAAAAATCACTTTGTTTTCTTTCTAGATCTTAATTGCAGCTTTTGCTCTTGTTTATGGCAATCCTTTAAGACTTATAAATGGGTATGATAGTTTTGGAAATACTTGTGGTATGAAAAATAATCCAAAATTTGGTAGCATGGAACTTTCTGGACAAGACACTAGCAATAAACCGTTAGTGTCAATATTAAAATTTTTTTTGTATTCCCATTATTTAATTAATATGTTTCTAAGAAAATTCAAAAACTTTTCATCAATTTTAGGTACCTATTCTTTTTGGATATATACAATGTTACTCAGTCTTTGAAAATTTGTGTAAAAAAATGTCCAGATAGAACTATGACAACAATGAATGACATATGTAGATTTTATGAAGAAACAGGATCACAACTTTGTCATGATAAACCCAGAAATGATTTCAGTGCCTGCAGTAATGGGAACAGAAAAAATAAAACAGGCTCTTGTCCTGAACTACCAGTATACAACAGTATACCAGTTCTTAATCGTTGTGTTCCAAAAGCTATTAAGGATGTAGGAGAAACTATAATTGCAAATTTATATGGCCTAATTAATTCATGGGATATTATTGAACAGATTTTAGGAGATTTATACAAAACTTGGAAAGAGATTTTGGCTTTATCATTTTTAGCTTTTGGTATGATTTATTATCTTATCACTACAGTATTTTCTAAATAGAACTTTCTGGGATGAAATTAAAGGAAAAATCTATGTACACTCTTTTTTTCAGTTTTATCTCTTTTTATGATTGCCATATTTCATTTATTGGCAAGCATTGTAACATGGATTGTAATGGTTCTTGTCAGTATTGCAACTATAGGTAAGTTATTTAAACAACATGCATAATAGGTGAAAAACACATTACTTCTATGTATAATTCGTGCATTCTATAACAATTTATACTATAAATTATCTTACTTATTCAGGCAAAATTGAAAGAAGAAATTATAACAACTGTCCCATAAATTTGCAAGACAGAAAAACCCTTTTGAAATATAAATATTCTGATAAAAGTTGCAACATTTATATTGCACTAATGTATTACCAAGTATAAACTAAGAGTATTTTTCCCTAGATATAATACAATTCATGGCATTGGTTAAAATACTACCTTAGGTTAATAACTTAAAGTTATGACTTTATTATAAATATTGTATTTTATACAAAAATGTTAAATCATATTTTAGCAACAAATAATTTACATAATGAATTTCACAGCTGGTACAGTGTTATTATGGTGGACATACATTGACATTAAAAGAACTTTAGATAAAACCAACCCAAATCAACTTCTTGAGGAATCTGTCAGAAATGAAAGGGCATTTTTAGCTTTTTCTATTGTTGCAACAATAATAACTGTATGTTACTGTTGATATACAAAAAAAAGTTTAATTGCTAACTATTATTTATTTTATCCATCAAATTATTTAAGAGTCGTTTATACATTTTAGGTCATTTTATTACTCCTTTTGAGTATATTGCGGAAACGTATTGGATTTATGACAGCATTGTTTAAAGAAAGTGCAAAGTGTTTAGCAGAATTACCAGGTTTATTTTTTCAACCTTTACTCACGTTTGCTGCTCTAATATTATTTTTTGCCTTTTGGGTGACTGTAATTCTTTGTCTTGCAACAGCTAGTAAGTGCTTCAATTTTTTTATGTAATTCAAAAATATAAATAGTAAACATTTTTTTTATATGAATAATGATTACAGATTATCCAGGAACGAAATCTGTGCAAATGTATAAAAACCATATATTTGATCCTTTAAACTTGAATTTGCTTGGAGAGAAAAGTTCATTTGTAGAAGAGAAGAAATTTGATTTTTCACTGGATTCATTTAAAAGTAATACTTAATACTTTTATTTCTAATTTAATAAGCATTACTATTTCTAAAGTATTTCAGCTTTCACCCTGGTGGAGTATGTTGATTCAACTTGGGTGAAATATATGTGGTGGGTGTATATCATAGGATTAATATGGACTTCTGAATTCATTATTGCTTGTCAAGACATGGTAATATCAGGAGCTGTCGCTCATTGGTATTTTAGGTAATAGTATACAAATAGTTCTCTTTTTTTTTTTTTAATATGTTAGTATTTAGTATTTGTATCATATATTATATTTATTATTTTAGAGGAAAAAATGCTAGTGCATCTCCAGTATGCTCTGCTATGGGAAATTTAGTTAGTTACCACTTAGGTTCTGTAGCTTGTGGTTCGTTCTTAATAACCCTTTTTAAGTTACCTCGTTTGATTTTGACATATCTACACGCTAAGTATGTTTATAACTAACGAACATACGTATTTAATAGTTAAATTTTTTTTTATGTAGTTTATAATTTATATTTTTCCATAGATTTGAAAGAAATAAGGAAACTTCTCCATGTGCTCAATGTGGTTTAAAATGTTGCATATGCTGCTTCTACTGTTTAGAAAAATTTATTCGATATATGAATCATAATGCATACACTGTTGTTGCCATTGAAGGAACACATTTTTGTAATGCAGCTAGAATTGTATGTTATATTTTATAGCTAAATATTAACCTTCATCCATTATAAATATTTAAGGGGGAATAACACATTTAGAAATGAAAAATGCTGATATTAGAGAATTTTTTCTGGCAATACAGAATATCTAATTGGTATTCCCTCTTAAACAAATGAATATATTATTAGATGAAGAAGTGAAAACGACGTCCATTATATTTTCAGGCATTCACAACACTTGTTAGCAATGCTTTACAAATAGCAGTGATTAATGGAGTGGGAGATTTTATTCTATTCTTGGGTAAATGTTTTGTCACAGCAGCTACTGGAAGTATTGGATTACTATTTATGAAACAAGATCCTAGGTTACACTTCTACGCAGCTCCGATTTTTGTTATTTGTGTTTTTGCATTTTTTATTGCTCACAGCATTATTTCTCTTTACGAGGTAAATTACATAAATTTTTTACTGAACTACATTATATATATTATACATTTATCATTTAATATTTAATTGCAGACTGTGATAGATACGCTTTTTCTTTGCATTTGCGAAGACAAGAATTTAAATGGTGAGAATGGAAAATGGCGTCAATCGGCACTAGCACAAATTGGATCTAATAGTAATACAAATGGACAACAGTCGCACGAATTAACACCGATGAATACATAAGTATAATATTAAATCATTGATTTCTTTTCCGATGCTTTTACACGTTTTACACTCTTTTATAAACATATTTTATTATAGCATTTAGTTGTGTTTATAAATTTGAAGGTTAGAACTTTTTTATCATTTTGATGCAACTTTAAATTGTACATATAGTCATTCATACTCATTATACATATGTAGGATTAGAATTGTAAAATCTATCCCTTTATTTAAAAGTACAAGATACACACAAGAAAATAATTCCGTGAGCGAAATAGAGAAAACCGAAATCGTAATCGTGATCGTGATCGGGTCGTAACCGTAACTCGTAATCGTTCGTTTCCTACACATATTTATGTTAAGTTTTTATTCCACAGTAATGATTATGAGTGCTTTGCATTTAAATTGCAAGATAGGTGTACTTATCAATTTACTCCTATGCTGTCAATTAATTTTCTAATTCATGTAAAGATTACTGCCAAGTATTCAAACTTTCAATTTTTAACATAGAGTGATAACAATAGCAAGGAATCAATAATCTATTTAGTGGATAATTCACCATCGAATAAAAAAACAGTAATAATTTCAATTGTATATAGATTCCTATTAATTAACTTCAATTTTTAAAGAACATATAATAGTAATTATTACATTGTAATACACTTATATGATTTAATATATTTTTCTAAGTTTTTTTAACTTATTAAAAAATATTAATTCGACAATATAAGTAATAGAATAAATTAGAATTATTTTATTTTACGTACGATTAAATATTGCACAATATTCAAAAATTTTACATTGACATAAAATAATTTTGTTACATTAATTTTTTATTGAACTATTCCTTAAAAAGAGAATATAACTTATAGGAAATCATTAAATATTATCACAAAAAATATGTACAAAGGGAAAATTTTAGTTATGTATTTTTTAATGTTTTTAAATGCATATATTTTTGTAAACAAATATTAACAGAAGAAGTACTTTACTATTTTCCCCCAAATGGAGAACATATTTTTTCCTTTATAATATTTTTATCAGTATTTATATTTATAGTATAAGAGTTTCATAACACAATTTTATATGCAATTAAATGTACTAATATGTAGCTTTTCTGTTAAATGCACAAGATGTTCATGAATGCCAGAAAATGTGGTGCAGATTTCAAGTAGGTACCTACATACATAAAATGTTTATCTGAATTTTGTTTCAATTAAAAATAAGTATTTATACACTTTCTAAGTATACCAGGATCACTGTCATTTTTATTGCTAGATATTTTTGAAGTAATATCAAGGATAAATATAAGGTTAATCATGAATTTAATATTTTTAACATTTTCACAATGATTTGTGATTACTAACACTCAGGCTTTTGCATCATAATGTACAAAATATATTAGAGTAGTTTATCAAATGTGCTTTGACATAATTAAATCAAGTACAAGTATGTGCCAGCATAATTAATAATGCTTTCAACAGTTATTTACACTATACTATATTGACACAGAATATTATGTAAGATTATACTATTGAATTTATTTATGATTTTAAGGCATACATATTATACCTTCATAGATAAAAGTTGTGCAATATTAAACTACTTTTATACATATTATATACTTACTTCTTGTATTGTACAACATTTATGAGTATTGTATGCAATATGAATTGCTTACATAGTATCACGTGCTTTGTTTTAATTAATTAAGGATATTAAATTGTATGAATAATAAAAATTAAAACTGTATTATTGTTTGATGAAATACAAATTTTATTAACATTATAACATAATACAAATTCTCCTACATGTAATTATTTCATCAATTTTTTGTTTTTCTGTTTAGAATTAGCTTGTCTTGCCTTTTTTCCTGGATATTTTTGGACATCTTTTTTTACTTTCTTTTTTTCACTTTTATTAATCGGTATTTGTTTAGACTCGTGTTTTTGCAATTCTATTGCTTTTTCTAATGGGTCACCTTTAAATATCTCGTCCATAGGATTTAATGAATATGATTCTTTTGGCTTATTAATTTCTTGTAATACTTTTTGTTCTACCTTATTTATGTATTTACCAACAGCTTTTTTATTTATGGATTGTCGAAACTACAATTTAAAAAAAAATATTGTTTTTGTTTTGCTTAATCTTAACATATATTAATAACATTAAAGTAAAAATTTAATTGGTTTATACCTTAGAAGGTGAAATATATGTGGGATTATTCCAAAGTACCTCTCCACCAAAACTTTCAGCAAATATTTTTACTGGATTTAATACAAATCTTGGCCCAATTTCAGCTAAACCACCATCTTCAGTCAAAATTTGGAAATTCCTAAACCATATTCTATTGTCTAATACACTGAATGTATATACATGGTCAAAAAATGGTTGACTTTTTGGATGATGATTGGGCAAACCAAATATTTGAACAAACAACTCTTTCAAAAGACTATAATGTGGCTTTGTGTTAAAATTATCATCAAATGACAACAAAGGACGAGATCCCTTTAGACAATTTCCAGTCATTTTTAATTCTCCCATTGTATAGACTACAATAGAAAAACCATAAATTGACTTATGTAACTAACTAATAATTTATGAAACTAAATAATTAACAGACAAAGAACATAATACATACTATTCTCAACAAGAAATTTTACACTTGGTCCTGTAGGAACATTAGAAAGCCACATGTACAAATCCCTTTTTCTTCTGCCTTCAAACAATATTGTTTTGTTACAATTTTTCATTTCACACATTTCATTAATGACTTGGAAGTTTTTAGTACGTTCCATTTTAGATTCTGGACGATGATGAGGCATAAGATTTTTTATGTCATCCATAAGATGACGTTGAATGTAACTAATTCCTCTAGTTGCAAAAACTAGAACTCGTTGTTTATTAATCCATTTTACCTAAATAATTACAAAACTTAATCAAAGATAGGTATTATTAAATTACTAACATTAACCCTTTGAAAAGTACAGCCAGGATAAATCATGCTAGATAACATACAGTGAAAACATGCAATCAAACATAAATATGCAATAAAACTTTGAGTTAATACTTCATAAACATTTTTTGGTTAAAACAAAGTAAAATTATTAAACCTTTTTTAATGGGGGTTCGTCTGACATTCTTTTCGCTGGCAAAACTTCTGGTAAATTTTCTTTATCAACATCTTCTGTCCTTTTACGTTTAAATTCTTTTTTCGTCATATTTAAATTGCTATAAACGCGCAAACATTACAAGAGCAAAGTTAACCGTAGAAATATGTCACACGTGTTTTATACCATAAAATAAACAATACTATGTACCTAAATTCACACTATACTTAAATCGATGTATTTAAAATGGAACGTAAGAAAGCAATAAAACTTTTGTTACAATTTTCGTAATATATATTACACCTTATTTTATTTCATAAAATACGTGGCAAAATTTGTGTGGTTAATACGCAATACAGAAGAGATAATAACAGTCAGTATTCGAAAGGAGGTTGTAATGAGCAAACATAAAACATGAATAACCGTATAATATTTTTATTTATGTTAATCCTCAAGAGGGGAATTTGTTTTGAAAATTGTAAACCAAATATAGGTAAATAGGAAATTTTATTTACTGATATTTATGATTAACGATGTGATTGCGATTAGTGATTCTTAATTTCTATGTTCGATTATTTTCTAGCAATTATTGGCGGTGGTATCGGCGGTGCATCAAGTTCGCATTTTCTTTCAGAATTATTTAAAAATAATCTTAATATCCATTTGTATGAAGCAAAAACTATTGGTGGACGTCTAGCTACAATACAAATTGATGATAATGAATTTGAAGCTGGTGGTTCTATCATACATCCGGAAAATAAATACATGCAACAATTTGTTAAATTACTTGGTACCTCAATTTATATATTTTTACAGTTACAATCTTATAAGCATTTAAACGATAATTTTATATTAATTGTTTTTCTCTTTATCTTCAATTATCTTTGTTTGTTGATTTAGGTTTAGAACATGCACCAACTAATGATCAAAAAGCAGGCATTTGGAATGGTAATGAATTTGTATTTGAAGAAAGTAATTGGAGCATTATATCATTAGCTAAATTATTTTATAGATATGGCATTCAACCATTTACTCTCAATAGGTATTTTACATTACTTTTTAATCAATTATTAAAAACATGTTACTAATAGGTATTACAATAATAGCTGATTTCATTTATTTCAAACAGATATATAAATTCCATAGTAAATAGCTTTGCAAAAATATATGATTTACAGGATGCTGGAAAGTCTTTTGAAAATATCACTAGTTTTTTAACAGTAATGAATGCAGAGTTTCCAAAGTTATTACAAATATCTATCAAAGAACACCTTTTAAATTTGGGATATACAGAAAAATTAATCGATGAAATTGTTAAAGCTACATCTGTTGTGAATTATGGGCAGGATACCAATATTCATAGTTTTGTTGGTAGTGTATCTTTAGCTGGAGCAGGTTACAACTTGTGGTCTGTTAAAGGGGGAAATAAAAAGGTTGTTTTTGTTAATTGCACAAGATTGTATTCTCATGCAGTAATTAAGGATGTATTAATATTTTAGGTACCTGAACATTTAATATACAGAAATAAGAATGTAAATGTTGTGCCTTCGTGTGTTACAAAAATTATTAATTTGCCAACAGAAGATGGTAAAAATTTATACGAAGTGTATTATCATAATAAAGGTAAAATACATAATTATTTAATAATATCCTTATTACTCATTGAATAACGATGTTTATTTCAGATAGTACGACTATAATGAGTTCAATATATGATATTGTAATTATTGCAACTCCTCTTCATCATAATCAAGAATTTCCTATAATTTTCGAAGGGTTTCCGAACGTTGATGTTTTCTCCAATATAGGAAAATACCATCAAACTATGGTTACATTTATTAAAGCAGATTTAAAACCACATTATTTTGGTTTGATTGAAGAAATAGACAGTATTCTAAGTTGTGAACCAAATAAAACAATAATTAGTTCCGTGGGCAGATTGAATTCTGTAGAGGGTGGAATGAAGCATAGTAAAGTTTGGAAAATCTTCAGCAATACACAATTAAAACCAGAAATTATAAATGAAATGTTCTCAAATGTACGATATATAATATATATAATACTAACGAGGTATATAACATTTGAAGAAATGTAAAACCTGTATAATTTTTTTCAGATCAATAATGCGAAGAATATCACTTGGGAGGCATATCCTGAATATTCAACAGCAGTTCACGAGGCGAAATTTAAATTGCATAGTGCGCTTTATCATGTGAATGCCATTGAATGGGCTGCTAGTGCAATGGAAATGAGTGCAATAAGTGGAAGAAATGTTGCAATTTTAGCACATAAAGAATTTTCTCAAAAATGTTATTGCAAGTTTAATGAAAATATGCAAACTGATGTGCCTGAAAATACACCATCTGTTGAATTGTAGCAACACAAGGCGGCCGCAAACCATTTATTATATGTAAAATTTTAACTAATAAAAATAATAAAACTATTTTGGTGATTATTAATTGTTTAAGTAAAGAGAATTCAATCAAATTAAGTTTATATGTAATCTCTGTAACGCTACTTGAATGTAAGAATAATAAATAACTTTTAATATAACCAGACTATATTTTATAATTAATTATAACCACATTTTTCATGTAATTAATAAGTTATAAACGATCACTGGAAACAATTAAATATTGCGCTAAAAAGTGACAAAATATAGTATCGCCATCTAATGTCAGGGATTCATACTATCCGGGGTACAGATCCCCTCTCGCCCCCCACGATTTGGTGCAATCGTATAGTATCGCCATCTAAGAACAGGTTTCGAACTAAAAATTTCGTGCCAGGATCACAGAATGTGTAAGGAGGTATCCGGAGTACAGCTACCCCCACTCCTCCTACTCCTCATACACACTACCTTTATTATTCATTAATAACTCATTACCTGGGATTACAATATGAATTGTGAGTATCGAAGAATATAGTACAGACCCTTGGCAACATTCAAGGATAGTTTTTAGAACCGTGCCATGCCTCGTTAAATAGTTATTAACAAATATCGGAAGTCGGAACATTTACGCCTGTATCACTGCCTGCTTTAATCGATGAATTATCAAGTTTTCAGCAATAGCAGACATATTTTGGCTATTAGAGAATCAAGTAGACATCCCTGGCAACATTCAAGGACCGATTTTGTTACGCTCCATGCCCTAATTAATTAGTTATTAGCGATAGATGCCTATGGTGTCGCATTAAAAGGTTCAAAACAGCGGGCCGACTTCGGATATTCGTTAATAACTATTTAATGAGGCATAGCACGGTTGCAACAGGTATCCTTGAATCTTGCCAAGGGTTTATACTATATTCTTAAACTCTAAAAGCTCATGATTTAATCCCAGGAAAGGCGTAATTAGTAAATTAAGGAGTAATGAGTTCGTTACAAGTCGAGAGACACATAGTACGTTGTTTTCGCCACTGGTGGCGCCACAGTAGAAATAACCGCTTCAATGAATCACTGCTCGTTAATTTATTAATTACGCCTTTCCTGGGATTAAATCATGAACTTTTAGAGTTTAAGAATATAGTATAAACCCTTGGTAAGATTCTAGGATACCTGTTGCAACCGTGCCATGCCTCATTAAATAGTTATTAATGAATATCGGAAGTCGGCCCACTGTTTTCAACCTTTTAACGCGACACCTTAGGGATCTATCGCTAATAACTAATTAATTAGAGCAAGGAACGTAGCAAAATCGGTCCTTGAATGTTGCCAAGGATGTCTACTTGGGTCTCTAATAGCCAAAATATGTCTACTACTGCTGAAAAGTTGATAATTCATCGATTAAAGCAGGCAGTGATACAGGCGTAAATGTTCCGACTTCCGATATTTGTTAATAACTATTTAACGAGGCATGGCACGGTTCTAAAAACTATCCTTGAATGTTGCCAAGGGTCTGTACTATATTCTTCGATACTCAAAATTCATATTGTAATCCCAGGTAATGAGTTATTAATGAATAATCAAGGTAGTGTGTATGAGGAGTAGGAGGAGTGGGGGTAGCTGTACTCCGGATACCTCCTTACACATTCTGTGATCCTGGCACGAAATTTTTAGTTCGAAACCTGTTCTTAGATGGCGATACTATACGATTGCACCAAATCGTGGGGGGCGAGAGGGGACCTATACCCCGGATAATACGAATCCCTGATATTAGATGGCGCCAAGTGTTTGAATTTTTTTTACGAAAGGAAGTGGTAGTGTGCATCAAAGCGAGAGAGAGATTATACTTCCGCCATTTAGATAAATCGAACTACTGTTTGATAATTAATAAGACGGTATTTACGTTGCGGCATTGTTTAATCTACTGACGGGCAAATTGTGATAAAATACGATATGGTATAAAGAGGAATATTTTCTTAATTGGTTAATAGTGTGTTAATATTTAAAAAAATATTATTTATGTACAAAATAATAGAATAAATATAATATGGAGAAATTTTTAACACGCTATATCGCACGTCTGCGATTGGAATCTCATGACAATGTTATATTTATGTTTTCATGATGACAAAGTCGTTTTGTTACGTAAAAACGAACCTTAAACGACATTTATAAGCGCGTGAACGTCCAATCTGAGCCACTGGTTATTCATGTAGAAAAGATGGTGGTGACGGCAGCTGCTGTACGTCAACAACTTACGAATTTAGCGTATTCCGGTGGCTCTCATAAAGATCAAGCGGAAAAGTAAGCCTATAAAATAGGAACAAAAGTATACCTTTTAAAAAATTTGGTATAAACGATGATACTTCCAGGTATCGAGCTATTTTGGATTCAATACTATCATCGTCCGGCGAAGAATTGGTTGATGCTTTAAAGATATTCATTGAAGCAAGTATGTCACTTTTCTTTTAATATATTTTTTCTTATAACAACGTGTACAGATATATCTTTCAAAGACTGATCCGATAAGGACAATTTGTAAAGATCTATTGCATGTTTTATACATCTAAAAGTATTTGTTTTCTATGGCATATTTATGCTTGTGTGTACATTATTATATTAACTATAGATTATATGCTTTAGATCTATATTTAAACAGTGAAACCCATATATGTCATATCATCAATTACATGTTTATTTTATTTTCACAATCTATAAATTCTAAAGTTAGTTTACTTGTCATGTAATATCGATATAAAGATAAATAATTTTATTTTCCAGTTGTAAATGAATATGTAAGTTTGGTGATCTCAAGACAAGTTTTAACAGATGTTAGTAATCGCTTGTTACTTTTACCTGATGAGATATCAAAGGCTGTTTCACATTATACATTGGACAAAGTAAGATGTTTCTTTATATTTATATAAGACACAATTGTATATAATATGTATCGTAATAAAATTTTTTACTTGATCTTCAGATACAACCACGAGTCATTTCTTTTGAGGAGCAAGTTGCTAGTATAAGACAACATTTAGCAGATATTTATGAACGTAATCAAAATTGGAGAGAAGCAGCTAATGTTTTAGTTGGAATACCGTTAGAAACAGGACAAAAGTAAATAATAATTATTAATTGATTACTCGAATCATTTGTCAACTTTTAACAATAGAAAAATCGTTGAAGATTTAATTTTGATAAATAATAATTTATTTCAAAGAACCAATCAAACATCTTAATGATTTACATATTTACACGCGCGCAAAATTGATCGAATACATGTTTTTTTTTTTATCACCGAAAGTAGGCATTATTCAGGCGACTTTATATAATTATAACAATGATTGTTTGCAGGCAATATACAGTTGATTATAAACTTGAAACATACCTTAAAATCGCACGATTGTACTTAGAAGATGATGATCCAGTACAAGCTGAAGCATTTATTAATAGAGCGTCTCTTTTACAAGTATGTTGTAATTAGACTTACCGAATATTTTGATTAACACGCAATATACTACACTTCAAAGCATGTGCGTGTCGGAATAAAATTTTCTTTTCCATTTTCATTAGGCCGAATCCAAAAATGAACAGTTACAAATTTACTACAAAGTTTGTTATGCCAGAGTATTAGACTACAGAAGAAAGTTCATAGAAGCAGCTCAAAGATACAATGAATTATCATATAGATCTATTATACACGAAGACGAACGTATGACTGCGCTTAGGAATGCTTTAATTTGTACAGTACTAGCTTCTGCAGGCAAGTAGTTAACTTCGTTAAATACGTTATAATTTATACTTACAAGAATAATCTATAAACAAAATTTAAAAATTAGGACAACAAAGAAGTCGTATGTTAGCTACCTTGTTTAAAGATGAACGTTGTCAACAACTTCCTGCTTATTCAATTCTTGAAAAAATGTATTTGGACCGTATTATTCGACGCTCCGAATTACAAGAGTTTGAAGCCTTATTACAACCTCACCAAAAAGCATGTACAATCGATGGATTGGGATCAACTATTCTTGACCGTGCCGTTATAGAACATAACTTATTATCCGCTAGTAAATTATACAATAATATAACTTTCGAAGAGCTGGGTGCTTTATTGGAAATTCCACCAACAAAAGCAGAAAAAATTGCTAGCCAAATGATTACGGAAAGTCGGATGAATGGATATATTGATCAAATTGACTCTATTGTACATTTTGAAAGTAAGTTAAACAAACAAATCGATAAGTAAATTTTATTTCTAATAAAGATATTTTGTAATAATAAATTTGTTTGCATATAGCACGAGAAACTTTACCAACGTGGGATAAACAAATACAGTCTCTTTGCTACCAAGTGAACCAAATAATAGAAAAAATCGCTCAAACTGAACCGGAATGGATAGCGAAAGCGTTGGAAGATCAGATGGTGCAGTAATGTAAACTTTTTTAAATATTAAATAAAACACTCATTGGACATTCATTTGTTAAATGCGCTATTAAATATTTGGAGGCAATAAGAAAAGATCATAATCGCAAATCGTCAATGAGGCTCATGTATTGTGAGCAACATAATATTTAATATGCCGTTTAATTTTTTATTCTGATGATCAATTTTTATACGATCGATAAATAAATTTGAATTTCTCATATAAGTGCATAAATATCAAGAAAATTTATAAGGTATCTCAATAATTTAGGTTTTGTCGCCATAGTTAATTATTTATAAAAATTTAAAAATAAAATAAGTACGAAACTACGTGAATACAAATTTATTGATGAAACATACCTAAAATAATTGTTTGTTGAACACTTACGTAAAATTGTTATAAAGTTTACACAAAAAATACTCTAAGAACATAATGTACTGTTTTCTTGTAAATAAAGCATTCACACTCCACATAGAATAAATTTTCCTTTATTCTAAGAACTAGTCAAAGCTTAACTCAGATTTTGCTCAATGTTTAACAATTGTTGATGCATCAGAGAATAAACTTTTAAGTGTACAAACGTTTCGTTCATTGAAATTGCTACACAAAACAGGACTGTGGTATTGTGTATAACTAAAAACGTTTATTTATTTATATAAGACACCGGACTTTAAATTATTGGAATATTGTCATCATAACTAAATATGGATTTCACAATAGGCTTCAATCTTAAAGTAGCCACACTGGCAGTATTGCTTTATATTAGTTATGTAAGTAGGAATGAATGTTGATTTCATTTTGCAAATGAAAAGTGAACAATATAATTGATGTGCTGATATCATTTAATCCCAAGTCCCTGTACGTAGTTATTTATTTTATATAATTATTGAGTGCAAGGATTTTTTACAATAAATCCAATTGTTGACATTATTTCTATAGTTAATAGAACGTATGTGCAGTGTATTGAGCCTTCTCATTTTAGAATTAATCAAAGTTTACAATTTCATCATAACATGATAATATTTATTATTGAGTTTTTAATATTCTCCCGAAAAAGTTTCAACACATTTTTTCCTACTTTAACTTTATCCGTACTTGCAATCAATATTGCTCTGTATCCGTATTTTCAATTTCTTCAATATTAGAGAAAATAATCTTTGATTTTATTATAAGACCGAATAGTTATAAGAGGAACTAAAAGAGACTGCACCATAAAAAAAAAAAAAAAAAAATAATAATAATAATAATACACTTCTGTTTCACTTCAAGAGCTGTAAATCATACTGTTCATGATACTGTTATTGTAGCATTTTTACACTCGTAATTGTGTATATTTTAACTAATATCCCTTTAACTAATTTTAAAAGATGCATGATATTCTGTGGCATCTATTTTGGGATAAACTTGTCTACAAATTATAGGCAATACTTTATCTGAAGCATGTACAGTGATGCTGTCTTTATGACACGAAGGTCATGAAATAATTTAGTGTGTCAAGTCCTTTTGTGTCTGTAACCATCCATATTTAAGCTTCAAGATCTAATGCAAAGCCCATCTTGTGTCCACCAGAACCAAAGTTCTTTCCATCAATATTTGTTGAAAGTGTTAAAGTTACACCTAGAAAAATAAATGAAGAATGTAAATAAAAATATTTAAATACTTCTCTAATAAAATAAATACTTACCGCTACGCAACTTTTGTTGATATCCCAAACCTATTTGGAGATGAGAATTCACCTTAGCTCTAATACTTGCATCTGAATCAAGATTATATTTTGTACCAATTCCAAATTGTGTAACATTATTACTAGAATTCCAAACAAGATTAATCGCTCCTCGTAAGTCTGGATTTACATTATGATAAATAGAGCCAGTGAACTCACGACCATTATCTCTAATAGAATAAAATACAATAAATTAAATTTACATTAATTTTTAATAGCTTTCCTTAAAACACCAAGTTTATACATACATTGTTGTATGAAGAGCAAAATCAGAAGCAATGAATCCAAGTGCAACATTGTTCTTTGTAAGTTTATTTCTTTGTGTATCAAAGCAAGCTTGATAACCAGCCAACCACCCTACAAAGTTACTGTATCTTATAATTTAAGAAAATTTCACCTTTTTGATTTTATTATATTAATATCTTACACTGTTTTGTTCTGGAATGTCTTGAATATGGGAAATGAAAGAGGGAAAGGAATTACAAGGGATCACATGGAAACAAGCATATGAAAAATATTGAATATCTAAATAATAAAAATATTGAATATTTCTTAATTTTAATTAAAAACTTATTCATAGAGGATGTTATCAATTAGAAATCACAGAATTATGTTTAAGCACACAATATCAAGTGCAATAGTCACAAATCAATAATATGTATTTTTACTTTACCTTGATATCCTACAACAGCAGATGCATTGATAAGGGGACCAGCAGAAAGACTAAGGTCAAAATCAGCATTAGCAGATACATTTTCATGTTTATAACTAGTCTTTAGTTTTCCAGTTTTGGTTCTATAATAATAAAATCATTATAATTCCATTTAAAAAATATCAAAATAATTGTTTATTTTAAGTTCATTTAACCCCTTGATAACCAAGACCATGAAATGTGTAATAGATTGTAATATATCCTTTTGATTTTTAATATATAATATACAAGGCTCATATGAGATACAGACATGTTTATCAAGGTGTTAATTCTTCCATTGATAAGATTAATGATTCTCCATTTTACCCTGTTTGTGGGGAAAAAGTACAACTATAGCCAAGAGTAAGACCATTGAGCAATTTATCAGCAAGAGTTACATCAGTTGCAAGTGTGTTATCAGTATTCCACTTTTCACTAAATGTTAATCCATAGTCTTTAATTTTGTATTTGGTTTCTATAGAACCAAATACTTTTCCAGTATCCTGATTGAATACTTCACCACTACAAAATTCAACTCCAGAGCTAGTCTTTGTTTTAACATCTAATTTGATCAAACCAAAATGATAACCTTGACCAAATATGTCTCTAGCACTTTTACCCAAATCTCCATATGTTGGTGGGGCCATGATCTATGAAAAAATATTAAACAACCATAAAAAATATTAATTTAACTTTGTGAAAATAATGTATATTTTTACAGAATATATTTATGAAATATAATTATATTTCACTGTAACTATATTTTTATACATAAGTAAAAAACAAAATGGTATACACTACAATTTGTGATCTAATATTAACATCAATGAACATTTATATCCATCTGCAATTATGTATTTAAATCTGTGCAGCGCTAAAGAATTCTAATAATAGTCCTTAACCTAGAAGTGATTTTTAATCTAATAAATTCCAATAGAAATAATGTTATGGTCAATTAAGAAATATTTTAATTATAATTAGTTTATAATAAAAAAATGTCTAAATAAAAAAATAAATAAAAAGGAAGATTATATGACCAATAAAGTGGTAATATTATGTTGCATAATTATGGAAACATATAGTTATTATAAATTAAAATATAATATAAAATGTATTTATCAAAATATATAATCTTTAAAGAAACAAGGTAATAGAAAACATATGCACAACAGTCATAAGAAATCAATTTCTCCAAATAAAAAATAACTAGTGACTAAACTGAATCATAAGTAGTTCAATTGGTAATGCTTAATCCAATTAATATAAGAATGATTGTCAAATTAATTAGTCTACAGTACATTTATTGGAAACATTGTTAAAGAGATATTACAGTTGCAAGGAATTGTTAATGCTATTATTTATAAGAAAAACAATCAAATAGTAGATAAATAATGTCCATCAATAATTTTACAGTAATGTAGAGCAAAAATGGTGTGGTATTGACCTGTCCTAGGTATTACATAAGGAGAAAATCAGCTACTTCCAATTCTCATAAACGATTGTTAATTTCACATCATTATTCGTCAGATTTCGTTTTTTTTTAAACTAAACCGTAATTTTATAAGTCAAAAAATAGAAACAATATATTCGTTCAAACTGACAATATTAACAGAAAAGGTCCTATACAATATCGCTCGACGACAGCCGACATTACTATCATTAACCCATGCCGGCTTTGCAAAAATTTAATTTTCTTTCAAAATTACGCAGTCTGCATGTACAAGCAATCGTTTCAACTTAAATAATGCAACGCGTCTAGATAGTACAATTTGTTAACACTTACTGTTTTATGTTATAAGACACGAGGGCAGAAAACTGCGTGACTTCGCCTCAGAATTACGTACGTGAGATGGTACACCACCGAGAAAGAAAGATATGACCTGCGCGCAATTGGGCTTGCGCATGCGCTGAACAATAAATTCTAAAAAATTGCAATCTATTCCTATAAGAAAATATCGATAAAATATGTGAAATAAAATTATGCAATACACAACTGAGAATATTATTTTTACATTAAGAGATAAATAGTTAATCATTTAACTGGTGTATTGATCTACTTTATGGATGTTACGTAACCTTGACGACCACCCTCGTAGGCGTGGATTTTGCACGTATCCGGTACACTCAGTACCGTTTATTGAACTCTGAGAAAGATAAAGATAAAGATAAAGAACAAAATTTGTCCCTTAAAAGGCATGATAAGCATGATAAAGACAATGACAAATTTGTTACGATCTCTAGAAATATAATAACAATTGAACCATTTTTTATATATAAATATGTATGTATTAATCTATTTGATACAGTGAAAATACCAAGGATCCACATAAAAAAGAGGGAATCTTACTAGGTTCTCTGAAATAAATTTTCATTGGAATGCACTGTTATTTGAATACAAATTTATTTTGCACTTGAAAATAAAATGTTGATAACTTTTTAAACGAAGCATACAACATTTTCGTTTTATTTTTAGCCATAAAATATGCTAGCAAACAGGGCTGAATTTACGTGGGAACAAATGTTGCACCGTATTGAGAATATTGAGATATCTTTTGCTATAAATATCTCAATAAGACAAATTTTAAAAAATACATTTTTTAAAAAACTGTTTCTATAATCTTCCATGGAATGATTACAGATTACAATGTACGATTTACGATTACTGTTTAATCTCAGAGATTATTTTAATCTTGTTATCAATTACAAATGTAATCGGAGAGTAAGCAATTGTTGCTCAACTCCGTTTCGTATGGTGTAAATTCTTGCAGGAAACGAAGAGAACTTTTATCCGACAATCGTCTCGCGAAGTTGTCGTAGTACTTTGGATCTTTTTGCACGCTTCGAGATCCAAAAATACTCGGGCATAGCTAAGACAGCGCTGTAGAACCGAACCTTCACGAAAGACCACGACCTCTTGGATTGTCAGTACGAATTCGAATACGATCAGTTCACGCCACGTCTTTTCCTCGTTTAGTCTTATCGTAGAACTCTAGTTGCTGTAACCGAGTAACATTAGAAACCACTGCGAAATATATTATACCTGTAATATACCGACGAAATGCACGCATTGCAAATTGTCAACCAAAGGATCAGTCGTTCGAAAGGTACTTCAAATTATACACTCGGAAGTCGAGGCAGTGGAGACCATCGGCGGAGTCGATGGCGCTGATGCAATTCACGAAAGAGAAAACGTTACGAAAAAATATCATTCTGTTTTGCATCCTCATCATGCTTTCAATATTATGTTGAGGTAAATTGTATTCAACTCTGTTCAAATCATTGCGATAACGTGTACAAGCAAACTTTGGTAATGAGACTAATGTAATTTGTTCAAATTTCATTTTAGGCATTCGTTAACGCGAATGTACGACCGGGTCAATGAATATCTCCTAGACGACCTGTCAGACGTCGCATTAAAGTATAAAATCGATATGTACAAGTTACTCCTTCAAGTATTGGATGTCATAGATCCGGGTTATTCTCGCATAAGAGGTAAAAATTATTTACACTTTAATTTTGATTAATTTTTTTTATTACAATACGATTTATTTTTTTCAAAAACATTTATCAAACTACTCTTTATCTGTACGTGTAATAGAAGCACAGATATTCATGAAAATTACGATTTAACGATTTTAATTAATGAAACGTTTCTACAATTTAACGTTTCTTTCCTATTCTGAAAGGAATGACTCCACGAACCGTTGCTTTTCATCGCTAAGACGCAATGGAACGCCGAAGTGATCGATAAAGCTGTTTTAAAATCGAAAATGATAGAGGCTTCGAAAATTTTGAGAGAATCAGGGACGATTTTCTGCTTGGAACCACGGACACGCTCGAAGGCCAAATGGATCTCATCGCGAAAGAATCGTTAATTCAGCTCGAGCAATCGATCCGTAATTTATAAGTATCTATTGTAAATATATCAATATTCGCATAAATGTATTTATTTGTTAATAAATAAACAGGATGAGTCATTTTACTCGACGATCTTAAATTATTCGCGAAACGTTTGTTTTATGGAAATATGTTTAAAATAAAAGTTACTCGTGAAAAGATGATAAACGACAATTATGTATATACAAATAAAATACATTTAACAGGTGATCTACCATTAAATGTGCCCGACTACCTTCTGGAAAATCTTTATTTGATTACACGAATACGATAACTATACGTGTATCTCGTATGATCAAATCGTGCGATGAAACAAGTTTCACTGTGCAAGAAGTATATAAATTGATTCTAAATGATATCAAACCCATCGCTTGTTGCGAGACATGCCTCCAGGCAAGTCTCATCGTGTAGAGGCACACGCATTGTTTTATCACGTGTGTCTACAAGCACGCGCTACACTGACTTCTAATAATATAGCGCAACGAGAGTGTACCAAAGAGAGTCGGGTCCCGCTTCCACTTCCTGTATTTCGGTGTCAGTTACAAACCGTAGGAAATGTACAAGACACCGCAATTCTCACGGGTCTGACTATCATTCGCGCATTACCCGAAACCGGTCGATTTCATTTAAAAAACTAATAGGGGAATCGATCAATTTTATATAAGAAATACTAACAAAAGAACCGACCCTGAGTATCACAATGGAAAAAAGAACAAAGAACAGTGTGATGCCCACGTTAAAGTATAAAGTTGCACGCTCAGAAAAATTCGGCAGGTATAAACACGAAAATACGTACAGTTCGGTAACCAATATATGTTGTAACTAGAAATAATATGCATGTATAAGTTATAATCGGTATCTAAATATAAAAGTATACGCGAGAGCATTTTTTTTCTAAACGATCGATATTTATTTAATTTTACACGTTCGCTATAAAAGAAGTTCAGTTTTTCTTTTAATCTAATATTTTTAACTTGTAAAGCATGCATGTAATTTAATTCGTCGCGCGCGCGCAGCATGAATGAATTTTACGAAGTACACAACATTCACGAATTAGAAATTTGATATTTCTCGTTATATATATCGCGTAATGAAATCTGTTACATAATATATATATATTTTACAAGATACTTACAAGCAGCAAGAAATTTAGCACCTGGCGAAGTGATACTCCGAGAAAAACCGGTTGCTGTTGGTTCAATGACAACTAGCAAGGATTACGTGTGCTTCGCGTGTTTGCGTTTATTACCAAAAATCAAAAAAGGTACGCAGTATCGTTGCTCCAAGTGCAATGTTGCACCGTTATGCGGTCCTGCCTGCGAGGTAAATAAATAAAAGATAAATCAAGTAGTAATTCGTACTTAAAAGTCTAATAAGAAACACTGTCTTTTCAGAAACAGTCGAAGCAACATACATCAGACGAATGCGAAGTACTTAAAAATAATAAAGACTTATTGACAGACAAAATAGTAGACGTAATTAACGTGCTATTACCTTTAAGATTATGGCTTCTGAAGCATAAGAATCCGGAGTTATGGAAACGAATTGAGTCCATGGAAGCCCACATAGATCAGAGAAGAAACACGTCCGTCTGGAAGGACAGAGAAGAAAACGTTATAAATGTATATCAATTTCTATCTAAAAACGATCAACTTATTAATTTTCAATAACTCTTCGGGTAATTTGCGTGAACAGGTCATGAGGGCACTTCGTTTAATTCCTGAAGACGATGCGACCGCAGAATTATTCCAGCAGCTGTGCGGAATTTTAGACGTTAATACTTTCGAGCTAAGATCTCCGGGAGGTCTGGACGGTTTGCTTTTGCGAGGTTTATACATAGAGGCCTCCCTCATGGCTCACGATTGCAGAACGAACACTCATCTTACCGTAGACGATAACTTTCAGCTTACTGTGTACGCTAGTTTGCCGATCAACGAAGGCGACGCTATTTTATTTAATTATACATCGTCACTTTTGGTTCGTTGACACTCAAGTAATAATCGTCAACATTTTTATAACTTGTTATATATTTATTTAAATCTTAAATATAATTTTAATAAAAATTGATACTCGTTATTATAATTATAATACTCGTATCGGTATGTGAAATGATTGATTTGGTAATTCTATTATCAGGGAACAGCGAATAGAAGGAAGCATCTGCAAGAAGGAAAGTACTTCGAATGTGAGTGCTCATTATGTAGAGATCCTTACGAAATGGGATCGTACATGAGCAGCATTATATGCCCCAGGTGCAGGGAAGGTTTCATAGGAGCGCAAAATCCTTTAACGGTAAATCCGTACGGACGGGGTATAAAGTGGCAATGCGATAAGTGCAAAAGAAGCATCGGGGGACGTCTTGTACGAGCTACTTTGGATATAACCAGGACGTTGATCGATAATACGGATGATGGTGATGTCAAAGTTTGTACTTCTTCGTTACCGGAATTCTACGAGTTATTTATTAACTTTGTAGATCTCACGCTCTTTGATAATCCTTTTCAAGGGTCTTGAAACATTGATGACAAAACTATCACGATCGCTGCACCCAAATCATTTCTTGATGTTGTCCTTAAAACAGAAGTTACTGACCGTCTACAGAAAAGAAGTAGCATCGCCAAATCCGCAGAAAAAAGTTATGCAAAGAATGTTGGACATGTGCAAAGAAATGTACAATGTGTTAGAAATAGTTGAGCCAGGGATATCTCGATTAAAAGGTAATTTCATATTTCATATGCATACTAGAATTACATATACGTGAATTCATTTTTAATGGATTACAAATTTTTAGGGATAATGCTGTATGAAATGCACTTACCATTGGTACTATTGGCGAATCGAGCGTACGCCGCGCGCGAAATTTCTTCGGTGGAATTAACTTCGCGTCTGGAGGAAGCCGGAAGTCTCTTGAAGAAGTCTCTGACAATGCTTCTTTTAGAACCAACAGACACGCCGGAGGGAAAATTAGCTAAACGAGCTCTACAAGAATTAAAAGCACTGAATCAAAATATAGCCGATGTTAAAACCATTACCACGATGGAGGACACGCGTACCCACAACAAAAGAAAATCGCATAGGAATAAATTGAAAAAATGATCGTTAAAACCTTGAATATTTAGGATTTGCGGACATGTAGTTGAGACATTATTTGTTTAAAATTCGGTTCATACTCGATAATTATACACTGTACTAATTCCCTTAAGTGTCAATTTGGTTAACATTTAGATTGAATAAATTTATTAAGGGTACGGGAACGTAGTAAGGGTTCAGAAGAGCCACGATTTAACCATCGTTACTCACAAAACATTTATGACTCTGAGAGAAGAACAGTGTGATGGCCATAGTTCCTTTGTGAATGGAGATGTAAGGGGAAAGTTTGCCTTCCCTATTTGGTGATTAGATATTTACACTAGCATCGACCTCGTCCATTGTAACGGTCTTGAAGTATGTTCAATGGGGTTGAAACCTTTGGAAGTAAAAATATTTGTTGTTGACTCTTAGTTCTCAAGTTATAGTTAATAGTATAATACGAATTTTATGTATTTATAGCATATGTAAATATGAAAACTATAAATTAAAATTACATAAATCCTACTCCCGAAATCCTAACCATTTTCGAGAAAAAAATTCAATAAGTGGATTTTTTCGACGAAATTAAAAAATTTCAAATCGTTCTAAAAAAATTATTTTTAGTTGCGGGGGTCAATTACAATCATTTTTGGTTAATACACATACCCTCGAAATCCTACGCAGTTTCGAGAAAAAAATTCCTTACCGAAAATCTAATTTGAGGCCAGAAATGTCTACCCGAATTTTCATGCGAATCTTTAAAACGTCATAACTGCTGAACGGATTGGACAATTTTAATGTTTAAAAAAGCAAACTATGCGTATTTTGGTGGAGAATATGTACAAATCGTAAAAATATTCGAAAAGTCGGTCCTTGACCCCGCAAAACGAGAAAAACCCCATAAAAATGGTCCAATTTTCAAACAGCCATAACTCCTACAATTGTGAATATATTTCAATGAAACTTTTTTCTGAAGTAGAGCTCATGGGTACCTACAAAAAAGTATTAGACAACTTTTCTGTAGGGTGTCAAACAAAATTACTAAAAATGAAAAAGGAATTTTTAAGAAACATCGACAGGGGGTAGGTGCCTAAATTTTTCGGCGAAAATGAAGAGTTTCAAATCGATCTAAAAAAATTATTTTCGATTGCGGGGGTTAATTACAATCATTTTTTGTCATTAAACATACCCCTGAAATAAGCATAAATAAATAATAACCAGTTTCGAGAAAAAAATTCTTTACTGAATATCTAATGTGAGGCTAGAAATGGTTCCCCAAAATTTCATGCGTATGGTTGAAACATCATAACTCCTGAACGGATTGGAGGATTTTAATGTTTTTAAATGCAAACAACGCGTATTTTGATGGAGAATATGTAGAAATTCTAAGAATGTTCGAATAGTTTCTTAACTCTGTAAAGTGAGGAAAACCCCACAAAAATGGTCCAATTTTCAAACGATCAGAACTCTTACAATAATGAATGTATTTCATTGTTCCCACCTCTTGGCAGTTCCTTGATCTTCACTGAATCAATGACCGTGATGTCTAGAGAATCTGTATTCTCATGTATTTCTGGAACATTCTGTGTACCTTATCAGTGTTTGTCTGTGGTTTAAAATAGGTTATCAATCACAGATTAGCGCGCCACATACTACACTATGTCCTACACTGGTTCAAACACAACTCGCGCGCAATCTAGATACAACATATGACCAGTATAGCCAGATTTAGCATAATTGAGTGCATCGATGGCGACACTAGTAACGACGAACTTCCTTAGCGATTAATGGAGTGGTGGGGAAAACCGAGATATCCTACCGCACGAGCTACATGTTACGATAGGTCAGCACTTCACGCAACTTTGGGAAATAATTTCTTTTTTTTCAATAGTTAAAACATGATCAGAGGGTCTTAAAACGTGCATTTCCGTGTACATTTTCTTTTCATTATGGAGTTTGCTCATATGTATGTGCCTATATGACTTCAGCTGTTCAAGATCAAGAAGGAAAAGCTCGCACTGGCCTTCTTTCTTGAATTGCCGAGCTCACGTAACGTGGCTCGTGCGGTAGGATATGCGGCTTTCCCCATGACTCTGTTAGATGCTAAAGAAATTCGTCGTTAGTAGTGTCACCGTCGATGCACTCAATTATGCCAAATCTGGCCACACTGCACATGACAGTCTGTCAAAAGGAATATTCGATATTGTTGATATCCAAGATTCATCAAACTTTTATAGATCTGAGAGTCATTACCTAACGTATATTGCTAGGATTACTGAGAATGACGACGGTAAGTTGTAAAACTATTCTATATCACTGCTTAAAAGATCCTACGTTATATAAATTTTAAGGTTATGTATGAATCTTGCAAGTGTATTTCAAGATAAGCATAACATTTTTTATATTGAATAGGTTTTTATACTACCTAAAAAGAAAAGTATGTTATTAAATCATTATGTAATTACTTATACTTTTCTCTGTTATTATTTCAGGAACTAAAGAATTTTCTTCATGGACTTCTACGTAGTGTGGAAGGACTTCATAGCATATTGATAACAGATAGGGATGGTGTACCTGTTATATTTGTAGCTGACGAGAAGGCTCCAGAATTGGCTATGAAAGCAAGTTTTTTATCTACATTTGGAATGGCAACAGATCAGGGAAGTAAATTGGGATTAGCAAAAAATAAGACCATTATATGCATGTATAGTAGTTATCAGGTAATGATAAAGTATATGATCTCATATAAAATAGTACTACTATTTTTTTGAATCAAAACAAAAAGTATATGTATTTAACTTCCTTTGCAGGTAGTACAAATGAACAAGTTACCATTAGTTATTAGTTTTATTGCTAGTCATGACTGTAATACAGGTCATATTTTATCTTTGGAAAATAAGATTGATCCAATTCTAAGCAATTTAAAAAATGCAGTTGTGGAAGCTTGATGGTTGCCTGTTGTGCATTATGGGTGATAAATACCAAAAGTTTACAGTTAAATTTGGTAATTGTTTGTAAGAAAGGAATGTTATATATAACACAGGAGACATTACTATATATTTATTTTTTAATTTACAAGAAATTCAAGTCATATTCTTTTATACTTATAAATACTTCTACTAGCATTTTTATACAATGTTTTAAGTGTCTGTTTGGGGAAAAGAATGTAGCTCAAATCTTGTATAAAACAGCGCGTAAAGAAACAAAAATATAGAAACTACAAATTTTTATAACAAATACTACACAATTTCTATTGTAAGATGTGTATGAGGCATTTCAATATTTGCATTCTATATTTTATGTTTGAAATTATATTAAGATATAAATGTTTAAGAAAAAGTTATTCAAATTTTACATATGTAAATAGTATGAAATATATGTAAGAAAAAAGATAATATTAACATACTAATGTCATTATATCACCAAAAATGGAAATGTATTAAATTATCTAATGCAAATTCGTAAAACCAATAATCACAGTGCATACACCAATGGCTTACCCTCTAATCCATTGAGAATGTTTTGTGCTGCAGTAATTGACATATCACGTCGAGTCTTCACAGTAGCACTGCCCATATGAGGTAAGATTACTGCAGTACATTATATGTATTAATGTACATAGTTTTGCTATACATTTCTATTACTAACTGATAAATACACACAAAATTTATATGCGTGTGTGTGTACGTGTTTAATTGTAAATTATAATTTCTATCAATAAAATATTACATGCAAAAAACAGTTACAGTCGAAAATACAGTCTTTTCCCTTATAAAATGAGAATCTGTACATAAAAGTATACGTTTCCATTTTAAAAAATAAAGTTGACCTTTAAATAATCTTGAAACCAAAAAATTTGTCTATTGTGCACTTCTCTCAAAAATGCATTGTTTTCGAAATATTTCGACCGTAACTTTTCAAATGAACACCCTGTATATCAGTAACATTAAATAATATTTTAATCGATTATAATTAATAGTACTAACCAGCATTTGGAAGTTTCAAAAGTGCATGATCAGGCGGCAATGGTTCAGGATCCGTAACATCAAGACCCGCCGAGAAAATTGATTTATTCCGCAACGCTTTGACTAACGCATCTGTATTTACAACTTTGCCACGACTGATATTCACGAATACCGCGGTATTTTTCATTTTCCCAAAAGTATCATCATTAAACAATCCGATTGTTTCGTTAGTTAGTGGAACAGCAACGATTACAACGTCACTTTGTGTAACAAGTTCATCAAGAGATACAAAATGAGCTCCAAGATCGTCTCCTACACGAAAACGTAGGAAAGTAAAATATCTAACAAAAACGTGCATTTCGATTTTGCATACCTGCTTTTTTGCGAGAATGACCCGTATAAACGAAACGACTCACGTCGAATCCTTTCAATCGTTTAACGATATTCTGTCCAATATTGCCCAAACCGACAATACCAACCGTTGATCCTTGTAAATCTTGACCAATTAAAGACTGAAGAGTCAGATTTTTAACCTCATCTCTAAATTACCAATAATTTTATTTGTAGATATTAAAACTATATCATTAAATATATTTTTTTAATGTTAACGTGTACTAATTAAGTAATTTCAAAGGGGATATAGCCGGTTGTAAACAGTTTCTACGTAGATGAACGACATAAGGTCAATATTATAAAGCGGTAGTAATATGGATATCTACTACTTCGAAAAAACATAATGAGGCATTAATTTTGACGAATTTCTTGGAGTGATTTAAATAAACACAACACATAGTCGACGAAACAGGATAGCGAAACCGTAAATGAAACGACACGTAAGAAAGAGTACACGTTTCCTCTTTTACTGAACTCACTACTGAACCCAATAACCGAACAAGGATATCAACTTTCATAATATTTCAATATGTCCGAAGGAATTCAGTACACCATTTCCATTGACTATAGCCATTAAAACGGTAACGGTCATTAATGAATATATTTATACACGATTCAAGTAATTATTTTCTTTTCAACAACAAAAAAAAGACAGAAAATTAATTAATTTTTAATTACTGTTCAAGTTTTAGTCTTCCTTCGTGAGCCCGCCTTGCCGCGCTCAACGTTAGAAGTACTGCAATTTCTGCAACTGCAGCCGATAAAACCATAGGTGTATTTCCTACTTTTATTCCTCTTCTTTTAATTTCGGGAACATCTAAATGATCGTAACCAGCTGACATCGTAGAAACGACCTTTAGCGTCGATCCTATTCATTACAGAGTTCGGAAAGTCACTTATTAAGTTACTTCGCAACGATTCTTTATCAAATTTACCGTATTTAAAAATCAGTCTCATATTCTATGTCGTCATTTTTTATGTTTTATTATATTTACTTAAAATATATTACACGAAAATATGTATCGATAAGGTCATTTAAAAAATCGATATCGTTCGATACTCACCTGCGATATCAAGAAATTCATTGTTTACCATGTGGTGATGTGCGATAAACACTGCATCAGAACCTGGAAGAGCTTGCAACACTTCTTCCCGCGTACTTTTGGAAGTATTAATTATTGTAACGTCACATCTAAAAAAAAAAAAAATAATCAAATGTTAGTTAAAACTGAATTCAAATCTGAGACACTGTTAAATTTTGAGGTACTTGAAATTAGAATAGATACAGTTTCAAACTGCTGAATTTAAAATTATTTACGTATTAATAAACAATTGAATTTTCATCGTAATATTTCGTACGCTTACTTTGTACGAAGAAGATCTATACCAGCAGGAGATACATCGTTACTGGTGACTAATACACGTGGTTTCATTGTTGTTTTTTTTACGAACCGACTGCAACGATAAATGCTTCGTAACTGTTTAATCTTGCGAGATACCGGCATTATATAACATTTAAGATCGGATTATGTGCGCCGGCGCAATTTAACGCAAAGATAACACATGATAGAAATCGTTATATCCATATCGGGAAATATTATCTATTATTTGACGCATATATGTATATAATTTACATTTTTATAATCTTCGCAGGCGGAACTTATTGTTAGTTAAAAGAATGATTTATATTTATTGAAATTAATATACATATTATAAACTTTAGCAAACTATATTATTCTTTTAAGGATATAGTTTTATTAAACACATTGGTATTCCAAATATGCAGCACTTCCTATACATTTTTCAATTATAAAAATTGCAATTTATTGGAAAGAAATTAAGAATATCAATTTAGGCTGATTTGGAATATAAGTTTTGATAAAAACAACAATATAATTGTTTTTTAATGCGTGTTACTATGTTTTTAAGGTGTTAACATGAATGCAAGTAGAGCATATCGAAATATGACGCTACTATTTACTAGAAGTTACTACTTCCTATGCTGTGTGTTATCCTGTTCAGTAGAGACGCCACTTTCTACGAATGATAGACAAGCACGTGGTCCATCATTATGAAACCTTTCTGAAATCTGAAATCTGTACTCTAGTCTACGATCCCCTTAACAGCATTGATCCCTTCATGCACATGGGTAACATGTATGTATTATGTGTGTGAATCAAACACAGAGCAAGGAAAAATCCGTAAACTTCAATGTTCATATTGTGTAATATTGCTCTCTAAACTATTGTACGTCAATAAACAATATTGAATATAATACATATTAATGTATTTGAATATCGATGTTATAATGCATTCAAGGCCAAAGTAGTTACGCAGAAATATATCACGTATAAAAAAACATATGCACATACATTATAGGGAACACCTATAATTATTTAAAATAAAAAATCCTGATAATATAAAGAATGCAAAATGTTTTAATAATGTTCATGGGCATGAATAGATTACCTACAAGTTACGTGTCTCATTAATAAACTAAACCCCCAACTCTTTGAGTGATTCCAAAACGTGAAGTAACAGGGCAGCATGCAGTAGGAGCGTAATATACACATTTATAGGTTATCCTACCCATGTCAGAACTTCTAAATAGGTATATTTTCCTATGTACACATGTATAGACTAAGGACATTAGACAAAAGAAAGAAAATCCTTATTTAATTTTTTTGTACGTAAAATTTAGTGGCAAACCTTTGCGAAAATGTATAACAGCATTACCCTTTTACAATAAATGTTTTTCCAAGAATTTTTCTAATAGGAAACTACAAGTTGTGGAAGAAAAAAGAAAGAATAAAATAACAGTAACAAACAGAATTCGTAAATATCAACCACGATATCCTGTTATGATTCCTGTATTTATAAACCGCATTTCCCAAAGATAAAATTGTACGAAAATAAAACCACAGACGAGGTATATACATACAGGGTGTTCGGCCACCCCTGGGAAAAATTTTAATGGGAGATTCTAGAGGTCAAAATAAGACGAAAATTAAGAATACTAATTTGTTGATGGAGGCTTTGTTAAAAAGTTATTAACGTTTAAAGTTCCGCCCGTACTGAATTTTTTTTCTAGAAAGTGAGTAGGATTTCGGGGGTAGGTCTATACACCAAAAATGATTGTAATTAACCCCTGCAACCGAAAATAATTTTATAAGAACGATTTGACATTTTTTTTTTCGTCGAATTTGGGCCACGAAAGTTCATAAGGTGTAAGGTCTACTCGTATATTTGTACTCAACATATTAAATAATTTCAAATATATCACTTGAATATTAATTATACAATTGTTAAATATAATATCTAATCAATTTTGTACACTAAATTTGATAATAGAATAGTTCCATGGGAAAAGAACGTATATTACACTCCATTTTAGAAAATAGCGGGAAAACGATTAACTGCTTACTGCATCAATTGAAGGAACAGCTAGTGAAAATATACGTCCATTTGTTCATTTTAAGTAGTAAATAATAATCCACTAAGAAGAAAGTGAGTTATTTACTACAAATTACATCATATTGATCATAATACTACGATAAAATGAAGTTCGAACATATGTATGAAACTACGTCTGTACGTACATACGTACTACGTCTTTTTTCCAGGGAACTATTCAGTTCTAAATACTTACTGGGGGTATAATTCTTATCAATCATTTTAACCATTTACATTGACTAAATTTTTACTTTTGAAAGAAATACGCTTTATCTATGTTAAAAGAAGATTATTCCTTAATTCGTACTACATAAACGATACTTTCAAATCAATTGTCATGATCTAAACTTGGTAACTACGTCATGGCCTCTTTAGAAGTATTGCCAATATAATAAATAAGATTAATATGATTTACAGTTATGCTTAATTTGTGTTATATTGTACCTTCATTTAATTATACAATAATCATAGATTGAGTATAAATCAGATGTATATAAATAATTTATATCCGCGGTATATAAACATGCAGGTTTCATATTGTTTGAAAATTTAGAATTCCATGGTTGGTAATAATACGGTTTTTAAAATACGATTGCCGATCTAAACTACAAGAGCCTACAATATTTGCAGAAGTATAGAATAGTAAAAGTAACTAAATATTTTCTTGAACAATATTTTCTTGAGTTTGTACTAATATTTTATAGTACATACTTTTCTATTTTGTATCATACATATTTTTACAAGAGGTTTGAGGTTATGAAATGTTGCATTCGCAACTCTAAAGCATATTATACACTCAAGTTTGAGTTAATTTATGCGGAAATAAAGGATAGAAACAAATAACATATTTTAAACATTAGAAAGTAAAATGAAGTGGATGCCACGACAATTTACGTTACCAGTCTTACTTGGTGTGTCTTTAACTGGTGTTGGCATTGCTTTAATATATGTATTGTATAAACAGGTGAGACTGAAAGATTTATTAATTTATATTAATCGATATTTTGTATTAACTATTTTTTTAATTAAATAGGATGAAGAGGCTGCAAGCTCTAGAAGAAATCACATAGAAAGTACGAAACGAATTAGCATAGAATACAAAGTACCTAGGCAATTTGTACCTCTTGTTATTGGAAGAGGTGGTTGTATGATAAAAGATGTGGAACGTAAAACAGGAACATACATACATTTTAAGGAAGATAATATTGATTGTCCTGATCGTATTTGCATCATAAGAGGAACCTATGAGAGTACACATTTTGCTGAAGAAATGATAAAATCCATAATTGCAAATCAGCCTATAATTGAAACATATGAAATGTATATACCTCACAAAACATGTAGAAGGATAATAGGAAGAGGTGGTGAAGTTATAAATCAAATACAAGCAACTTCTAGTGCAAAACTTATTATTGAAAGTAATAATGCTTCCTATAATTCAAGTATGTTAATTTTATATGCTAATTAAAAGTATTTTGCTCCTTTCGATATAATTTTTGTAAAAGTTTAATAACCGGTACTAGCATTTGACAGATGGTGACAGAAGGGTTATAATAAAAGGAACAGCTGAACAAATTGCTGCAGCCTTATTGCAAATTGAGGAAAAAGTCCGTGAAGAGACACAAGCTCGTACAAAATTGGAAGCTTCTACTGCAGCAAGATTGCCTAGAGGCAAATTGTCTCCACGCAATACTGCAGTTAATGCTACTGAACATTTACAATCCACAGAACTCCCAGCTTTGCAAGGTCTGTGAAACAAACTACTGAAATAAAATGTTTATTTATAAAATTATAAATGTCACCATTTTAAATATTTAAACATTATTAATTCCAGTTACAGATGGTACAATGGAGATATATGTATCTGCAATGGAAAGTCCTAGTCAATTCTGGGTTCAAGTGGTTGGTTCTGGAACTACAGCTTTAGACAATTTAGTACTTGATATGACTGTATATTACAATGAAAACGAAAATCGCGAATTACATGCCTTAAGAAATGTATGTATATATTAGCTATATTATATAATTATAGAAAATAACATATGAAAGAGGAAGATTTTTATATTGATATTTGCATTGTTCTGTTGCAGGTAACACTTGGCCAAATAGTTGCGGCGAAATTTAGTTTCGACGAACAGTGGTATCGAGCTGAAGTTATTTCTGCACCCGAAGGCGAGCAATGCGAAGTTTATTTTGTGGACTACGGGGATCATGAAGTAGTTCAACTTGACTCTGTACTGGAGCTTCGTACAGATTTCCTAAGCCTACGATTACAAGCAATAGAGTGTTCATTGGCCAACATTAAACCACGGTAAGTTTAATCCAAATTAATGCTAATGTAACTATTTTCAAAGCATCGTAAATTTTTTTCGACTGTACGGCTGCGCTTTAGTTATTGGGACAGAGATTATGAAAACACTGAAGAAATAAATATACGCGTATTCGGATATTTTAATAAAGAAAGCGATGAATTTTATTGTAAAACAATATTTACTTGCATAAATTTTGATAACCGAACATTACGGAAACGTAGCTTTTTCTATTAAATTTATCTATTGAAATAAAATATAACATTTATAATGAAACTCTTGGTAAAATTATTACGTACAGGTTTTTTCTTTGAAAAATATAAAATTATTAATTATTGTTCATCGGAAAAAACATTAATTGCTTAATTCACTGTCATCCATATTACTCGATCTTGAACTACCAATATTAGCTTCACAAACTTCATTGAACAATTCTGGATTTACATGTTCCATCATTTTCCAAGCTAAGCTCTTATTTAGTACAGTTATATTCTCTTCACAGTATGCTAAACTTGCTCTTTTAAGCGACAAACAGCCAAATTCATCCGCAACTAAAAGTCTGCTTGCTATATTTTCTGGAGTTATTGTTTCAATAAGATTCCTCTCACAAAGTTCCTTCAATCCTAGAACACAATTAAAAATAACTTTTGCAACGGGCATTATACTTTTACCGAATCAAATTACTCAATTTCATAAAGTACAATACCATGTAAACAGAAACGTTCTGCCAGAGATAAAAGTTGTGGAGCTAAATTATCCAAATTATCAATATGGTCACTATATATATATCGTAATAATTCTTCTGTCACTTCTTTAGAAAGGTCTAACAAGTCTAAAGAAAACATGTAGTGTTCCTGAAATATTTTTTATACACGATATTAGCATAAATTTATATATTGCAAAATTTATTATAGAATCACCACTCACTCATGGAACCAATAAAATAAATTCATAAAAGTGTTATCTACGTTCCTACAATTAATCGTAGCTTTAATGTAAAAAACCATGCAGGTCAAACTTTTAAAAATTACATTAATGTATGGAATATGAGTGGAAACACAACTGCGTATCTACGAATCCGCGTAACTTGAGACCGTGTAACTCAAGGACTCACTATGTATCAAATACATTAAAAAAGAAACAAGAACACGTTTAATGTGGCAAACACATTACGTTTGTTTTTATGGAATTTGTCTCACAAATCCAATTATAATAAACCAGAAGCAATGTTAGTATCAAGGTTTCAGCAAACATTATTGTGGATCTATCAATTGAATTAGCCTTTGTATATAGATTAATTATTCAAACATTTTCTACAACGGGTAGAGATTAACGTTTGTTATGTGGTCTCAAACACTCATTTTTTCTGTTGATCACCTTTACTTCCTGTGGGTCTCGTGCATCCGACATTTTATCTTCCGCGGTATCCGTTTTCGAGTCATTCTTCGACGACGATTCAGTCAAAGGTGAAATCATTTCGGCTAGAATATTACTACGTGCAGCTAATATACTGCTATGGACTGGAATTTCTGTATTAGTTAAACCCCCACACATTAATTTAGTATCAGCTCCGCATGGATGCTTCAGTAATCTGGCCATATCCTGAAAAATATAATTTTTCATTTTTCATTTATGTTTTGTAATTTAATTCTCTGGATTTACGTAAATTTCGAAACATTTGCCTGCGATAAGTTGTGCTTTTCGCTATCACACTGGATTATTTGTATCTTGACCATTAACAGAACCTCGCCGTTCTTCTTTAAATGCCTGTCGACTATCGACAAGTCCCTGTACCCCAAGGAAATAATATCCGTGCATGATTTAAGTTCGAGTATTGTCCTGCTAACGTGACAATACTCCCAGTGTTTAACGTCAGCATTGAAAACTGCAAATTGAAATCGTATCTTCGCTTGTTCCGCTTCGTCTACTGTGCAGTGCAACATGTTCAGGCACAATACCACGGGATTTATAATTCTTTTACCTATTACCAAACAGTTTGAAAAAAAAAGAACAAGAAACATTTTCTCGTTTAATAAAGCTGATTTTATTTGGAATGAGAGAGAATGTGATGAACCTTCGATCGGTAGGATGAGTTAACGTGGTCGTAACGACGATTTTATGATTAACAATTGCCTTGCTTACCGTCAGGATTCTTCCAAAATCTGATGGATAGATTCCATACGCTATGAATACCATTCACGTTCATGTCAAATGACGGACTATCGATCAAGCTTCTCTTTGAAACAGATTTCTTGTAATTTGGAATGGGCCATGTATATTTGAAGACTATGTCCGAGACTGTCGGAACAAGTAGTTCCATTTTGAAACAATTTTACGCGAACGAAAAGTCCTATATCAAACAAGAATCGAGATGTTTTTATTTGCAGTATAAACGCTACGTTTTATTCTTAATCGTGTCGTAGCATAATTTATCTCTCGCCATACATACAGAGTGTTCGGCCACACCTGGGAAAAATTGTAATGGGAGATTCTAGAGGCCAAAATAGGACGAAAATCAAGAATACCAATTTATTGATGGAGGCTTCGTTAAAAAGTTATTAACGTTTAAAGTTCCGTCCGTACTGATTTTTTTTCTTGAAACTGGTTAGGATTTCGAGGGTATGTGTGTTCACCAAAAATGATTGTAATTGACCCCCGGAACAAAAAATAATTTTTTCAGAATGATTTAAAATTTTTTGATTTCGCCGAAAAATTTAGGCACCTACCCCCCCTGTCGATTTTTCTTAAAAATTCCTTTTTCATTTTTAATAATTTTGTTTGACGCTCTATAGAAAAGTTGTCTAATACTTTTTTGTAGGTACCCATGAGCTCTACTTCAGAAAAAAGTTTCATTGAAATATATTCACAATTGTAGGAGTTATGGCTGTCTGAAAATTGGATCATTTTTATGGGGTTTTTCCCATTTTGCGGGGTCAAGGACCAACTTTTCGAATATTTTTGCAATTTGTACATATTCTCCACCAAAATACGCGTAGTTTGCTTTTTTAAACATTAAAATCGTCCAATCCGTTCAGAAGTTATGACGTTTTAAAGATTCGCATGAAATTTTCGGGCAACGTTTCTGGCCTCAGATCAGACTTTTTGTAAGGAATTTTTTTCTCGAAAATTCGTAGGATTTCGGGGGTATGTTTAATGACCGAAAGTGATTGTAATCGAAGCCTGCAACTGAAAATAATTTTTTTAGTATGATTTGAAGTTTTTTAATTTCGTCTAAAAATTTCACACCTACTCAAATTTTTTCCTCGAAAGTGGGTAGGATTTCGGGGGTATGTCCATTAACCAAAAATGATCGTAATTGACCCCCACAATTAAAAATAATTTTTTCAGAATGATTTGAAATTTTTAAATTTAATTTTTTAATAATTTTTTAACGAAGAAATTGGTATTCTTGATTTTCGTCTTATTTTGGTCTTTAGAATCTTCCATTAAAATTTTTCCCAAGGTTGGCCGAACACCTTGTATATCTTCAGTGCCATTTTAGCGATTTTCTCACAATTTCTCTGTCCAGAAACACGTCAACTCCCATGGTGCAGTATAATTACAGTGTATAGTCGCGATAAAGCTTTGAGGAAGTGCGCAAAACGGTTTGCCGTTGTTAAACTCTCGCATTCCGCATGCACGGGCAAAGTTTACGATATAAATTACAAGTTCAACGGTTAGAACGATTTGTATATGGCGAAGTGCCAGTTTTCGATCTCGGTTTGTCTTTATTTAACTGGAATTTCTTGACAGTGTATAATCATGTTTTGCCTTTACTACTTGAAAAAGAAATCTGGATGAACGCATAGATCGAACGAAGAAGCAAACGCGCTCTGTTTTTTTAAAACGGAATCCCTCGGAGATTTTGAAAAGGACGCTCGATTCTAATTTTATCGAAGCGTTGCTCGCTAGAACTAACGCGTATCGATGCCCGATCGAACCTGACGATGGCGCAAAAATTGAATTATCCACGAAATGTCGTGAATGTTCAGAATTCGAATAGATTCCTCGACGGAGAACAGTCGAATGCGAATTTAATCAATCTGACCGAATACCAGGCTCGCATCGCGTGCTGTGGAACAGCTAATCATTGGTGCAACCTCGAAGTAATGCACACACGATGGTTTTCGAGTTGGAATTACCACCGCTGATGCCTACGGTCTTCGGTTACACGCGACACGACTGCTTTTGAGGGCAAACCCAAGGAGTACCTCGTTGCCAGAAACCCGCAAACCACTTCGAAACACTATTTCTGTTTCAGTCGATCTTTCGTATTTCAATCAGCTTCGATCTTTTTCGAATCGGAACGAAATTTCGTAATAGAATGTAATTTTCGTATCTCCATCGATTCAATTTCAATAATTTCATCAATTATCATTACCTACAGTTTACACGCTGCAACTGAGATTCATAAAACTACGTTAAAATAGAAATAGGACAAGTTGGGTTCTTGTCTTGTTAGAAGACATTATTGGCAACCCCTCATTTTCTCACTCTTCCTGGCTTCTTCCGCTTTTCTTCGCGTCACGAGAACCATCCATTTAAAAACAACATATTTCTTGTTCGCGATAAGAAGAACACGACTATAATGAGGAGAATTTACGATTTGTACGAACGTTCTTTTGCACGGAACCACGCTCAAATTGCAGGGACCGATGAAAATGAACTGCAGGGCATTAGGCGTGTCTGGCTAGCCAATTTGATAAAGAAGAAAATTGCATTAAACGTTGATATTTCAACGACGCCTGGAAGACCTAATAAATTCACGTCGTCTGAAAAATTTTAATCGCTTTTGCGTTCCTTGTTAGCGTCGTCGTTTCTACGAGCGAATTTTCAGTTCAACGAAATGAAAGTTTCTTCTTGCGTTATTTTGTCGTGTACGAAGTCGCGTAAATAAATATAATTGTGAAACGTTTGCAGTCACGACGCGAGGAATGTTAGTATTTTCACTTCTTAAATACACTTAGCGGTACTATGCAATTGCGTTGAATTAATTTAATACCTTAGTCCATTGGAATTGTCGAAGGAGCTCTACGAAGCTTCGTCACGACTAAACGAACCTATGAAAATTGTTTGCAGCAATAAAGCGCAACCGGCAATTTAAGAGAGAATTAACAAATTGGGTAATCGCGTTACACGATCCTGAATTGAAGATAGCAACGTTCTCGAAGGCCATCTCTGTCTCGAGTGCTGGTACATTTCGACGTTCGTATATCTGTTTTATATTTTTTGCGTATTACAATTTACGATATTGAATTTTAGTAGCACGCAGCTCTATTTAGGAACTCGATTTTCTATTTCGTGTCCCCCGTACGAAATTATGCGATCTCGGGACAAATTTCTCAAGTAACAAACGCAAAGCTCCGCTTGGCAACAGTAGAAAGCCCCGACAACTCGTTCCTCTGTCGAAAAGCTACTTGACACTGTTTCGTTTTCAAAAAACTAAACACACGGTGTCGCGAAATAAATACGTACTTGTGTAAAAGTAACACGCACGCTAATTACGACGTTCATTAAAACGTCGAGCGTGATTTCATGCCAGCGGAGAGTCGCTAGTTCACATTTCCACTTTGTGTTCACTTTTTTGAGATACCGAAATATCGTGTACGGAACAAAGAAAACGGAGAACAGGTCAATATCCACTAGTTTTGGTCTCGGTAGTTACATTTCACGTTAAACGTAAAAACGTTCATTTTTACTCATCTCTGATCGTTACGATAATAATGTTACTTTATCGCGTTATCACTGTACACGTTGCTGTTTCCCTTCGTCTTTTGTAACGAAATTGAGGATATTGTTCACCACGAGGCTCGCGAAACGACTGAGACCCTCTGACCATTAACCGAGGGTCTACGTTCATCGTCCACTTCATCTTCTCGCACGTGTACACTTGCGTTGTGCCGTTTATAAATGGAACAAGACGTCCCGAAAGTGCTTAAGCCTAGCTAAACGGGGGTGCTTCACGCACTTGGTCTTTGTACCGTGCCACGGTGGCCCCACCACCCTCAAATTCAACTTGAATCCACGGCTGCGAAACAGGGTTAATGGTAATTGCATAAAGAATCGCGGTTACATAAAACTCGCGGCTAACAGAGACGGGAATAAGGTAAATTAAAAATACAACGAGAGGTAACTGAACTTTTGTTGCAGCGGTTCTCAAGACTTTTGATTACGTTCTTTTGTTCAAACTTCCTCCGTATGAAAACAGAGAAACATTTTTCTGAGACAAAGAAAGCAAAATAGCATCTTGAGTAATACGAATATGGCTATCGTGCGAACCCAAAGTTTACACGTAACATTGTGTTATTGCACAAACGTTTGCATACTCTGTTTCTATTCTTGCTCGTCTGGTACAAAATTAGTACGAGGAAAATTACCGAAACTGTTCGTTCCTCAAAGATGCAACTATTGTATTCCCATTCGATTATACAACATTTCGTTTTGTCTAACAAACTTCGTTCACACGTCTTTTTATACCGGTCTTTTCTGCTGCTGTAAACAAGATACGTTAAAAAAGAAATGGTAATTTGAAATACCGCGTGTATATTTAGTGAGACACGCCGGATTTCTAGTAATGCTAATACGTTAAGTTGTCGAGGCGAAATAGCATTTCTGGCCGTACGATTCTCTTTTTGTTGCCAATTGACCGACATATTTATCGCGCTACGCGTAACATCGCAATTCGCGGCCTTACACTTGCCAATAACGGCTGAGAATATTGTTGTTCTGTCTAACATTAATGTTTTCATGCGAGTAACAAATATTAAAGACTCAAATATTTGCATCTGTCGTTTTGTTACAGGGATGGTGAGTGGAGCACGGAAGCCTGCGACAGATTCGCAGAACTCATCTCGTTAGCTCAGTGGAAACTCCTCGTAGCTAAAGTTAAAGGCTACAAAGAACGGGCTATCGGCTATGGAAGATCTCGACGCGAAGGCACGCCAATTCCTTGCGTCGATATTTTCGACAAAAACGATAACCACAAGGTACGACTATACGCAACGTTTGCAAGAATAAACCCAGGAAGAGTTAAGCTACATCGTCTCGCGATAATTCGACTAATGCAGTATCCCTCTTCTTTAGGATATTAATGTCGCCCACCAGTTGATAAACGAAGGCTTCGCGGAGCCAGAGGAAGCACTTTCGTCGGCTGCTTCTTCAACATTGTCGCTATCAACGCGAAGCCACGACGCCACGAGTACTTCGAGACCCGCGTCTGTTTCTCCATTGGCAAAACGGGTTCTAAGCCCGGAAACATCGACGCAGAATCTGAGCGTCACCGAGTTCGATTCCAGTGGGCTGGATCTTACTACGATTTCGGAGACGTCGCTTGCATCGATCACGGATCCGAATCAGTCCCGCGACATCGAGGAAATCGACCTGGTATCGCCGGAGGTGAGTACGCTGCTGCAACTTAAAGAATTTACTCGCTTTACAGGTTCAGGATAATTGAATTTTGTTCGCCTTTTCTGGAAGTATTTTCTGGTCCGAACGCGTGTCGATTTCAAAATGCGATCAAATTGCGTTCCTTCAGGAAGGAGAGGATATAGGAACACGCTCTAATATTAGGTTCGGCTGTTACCACTTCGAGGGGTAGTTGATTTCCATACTGTCGAAAGTTCTTGCCTTCCGGTATCTAATCACTAACGAGACGTCCTTTCAAGAGAAACGGTTGAAATAGGAAAATAAGATCGGGAGGTTGAAAGTGGCGAATCATTCGGGGAGCACGCTCGGTTGCGGTTAACCGTTAAATCAGCAGACACGTCGCGATCGTGTTAGCAGTTTTTGTTATCGATTTCTTCCAGAAACCCGCTGGTCAGATCGAGGAAATCGATCTCACGACACCCAGGAAGGACGAAACGAGTCGTTTTATCGAGAACGAGAAGAAAGTACAGTTTCGCGAGGAAGGCGGCGGCGACTCTTTGCGGAACGGAAACAGCAGCAATCAGTATAACAGATCCCGTAATTCTAACTTGCAAATAAACAAGTCGTCGCGAATACTACCAGCCGGCTACGAAAGCGATATCTCCAGCGATTCCGACGACTTAGAGTTGGGGTAAAGCCACTGTCTTCGAGCATTCTCTATTTTCTGCGATACTCCGTTTAGCCTCGACACCGATCGGAAGTATTTGCATCTATCCGTAAACGAAACATGCGTACATGGTCGATTTAAATGATTCTGTCCAAACCACGCCATATGCATTTAAATAATAATATCGCGCGTTAGCGTCGGGATGTTTCGTCCAAGTGCCTTATGTCAAAAGAAGTTAATATAGCCTTTTAACCAATTGATTATTTTTTTATATAACTTATACTTTATAATATAGGATTATCTGTGTAATACGTATAGTAGCTTGTTCTGATTTCCAGTTGACATAGTACGCTTTTGCTCAATCTAGTTTTACCAATCGGAAGACGCATACATTTTGTACACGCTTCTTATTATGGGCAGAATAGTTTAAACTGTGTTAAAATTAACTAATTATCGAATTCTAAAAAATAGAATTAAGCATTTAATGCATACGTATGGTAGAATAAACAATTTCCAGACCTTAAAAAAAAGTTTGTTTCGTATTTGGAAAAAGAAATGAAGTTTGCGTGGACAAATACTTCCGAACAACAGTATTCGTAGAGATATCACTTCAGCAAGTAGTATCGAAAGTCTTTCTTCGATCGAAATAACACGACAGTTGTTACGGTTTTAAAAGAATTTTTAGTTAGTTGCTCTTCGTGAATAATAATTCAAACTTTCGCGTAACTATATTTAAAAGCGACCGATAAGAGAAATATAGAAATTAATATTTATTTTCCATTATGAAAAGTATTTGCCCTTTCTTTTGCGACATCGTTTGAATCTTATCGCGGATCAATTTTGAATAAAGCTACACGAAAATTTGATCCCGCTCGAATGAAGTATCGTGAAATAGTAAATAAACAACGCTTGTAATAATTATCCATCACATAAGTAATTTTGATCGATTTCTATTCCGTCTGCCATAGATTTTATATACCGAGTACGGAAAAGTGATAATAGTTGTCTTCCGTTGATAGTGGAGGTACAAAAAAACAGCATCTCGAAAGACACTCGAAAATGCTAATCGAAATAATTAGAGCTTATTTGAGCAGCTTTTAAAAACACGTTTCTTGCCTCATTTGAATAGGTTCTTTAATTATTTTGGGGCAGTGTGTTTTAAATAAATGCAACACTTACACCTTAGTCCTTTAAATGGAACGATATTCTCGATTTTACATTAGTAGTCATCTCATCCCGGTTTAGATTTATCTCGATTATCCAAACAGATTTTTTTTAGTTGAGATACGAAGAAAATGCAATGTCCAAGATGTTGCTTTGATTTTTTTAGTTTATTCGATAGTAACGATATCATTGACGTTTCTTTTAGTTGAGGTTTCGAACACCCAAAAATCGGAATTTAAAACAGAGTAATGACTGACTAAATGTAAACAAAAGCATTTAATTAATTTGTAAACTTAATATTTACACTGAATGCCTGTAAGTGAAGTTATTATAGTTTTCACGTTTATAAAAGATTGTGTCAGTAAAAAAACTACTCTGCAAAAGAAGAGTAAAATTTTTTAGATAATAGTGTTCGGATAATGGAGATATTAGTATACAAAATACAATGAACCCCGATACTCTTACGTTCTTCCAAGTAATCAGGTAGCGCCATTGTCGAATTATGCATTATTTCCTTCGAAACATGTACGCTTGTAAAGTATGCTCAACATTAGGGACACAAAGAACCATGTGTTTTAAACAGCTTAATCATCACTTGTACAGTGTCCAGGGAAAAGATTGCAAGTATTAAGTTTTAAACGTTAGAAACAAAATAATATAGATGTATATTTCTATAAAAAAATTGTACGATGCTCGACTGTAACTACTCAGTGAAAAGAAAAACAAAGAAGTGATTATTCCACAACAGATTATTGAGATTTATCATTAGTTTTTATTTCTGTTTTTATGATACTTAATTTCATATTTACAGTTACAAAACTCGTAAATATTATTTGTTATATTCTGATTAAAAAGAAAGTATCATTTTTATGTAACTGTCAACATGAAGGGTTTCAATAAAAATATGTACAATCAATGTTCATAAATCTAGTGTTAATTAGCAATTACGTTGTTTGTTAAAACACTCCCAGTGGCTAGTATTAGATCCGATTTAAATTCAAAAGCATCGTAGAGGCTTCGTAGTTCTGTAGGTAGGGTTGGGCAAAATTTGAATTTAAATAGAAACGAAGTTACTTAGAATAAAAATTAGAATTTGGACTACGTTGGTTATACAGGGTGTTCAGCCACCCCTGGGAAAAATTTTAATGGGAGATTCTAGAGGCCAAAATAAGACAAAAATCAAGAATATCAATTTCTTCGTTAAAAAGTTATTAAAAAATTAAATTTAAAAGTTTCAAATCGTTCTAAAAAAATTATTTTTAGTTGCAGGGGTCAATTACAATCATTTTTTGTGAATACACATACCCTCGAAATCCTACGCACTTTCGAGAAAAAAATTCTTTACCGAAAATATATTGTCTGGCCGGAAATGTTTCTATAACTTTTTAACGATGCCTCAATCAACAAATTAGTATCCTTGATTTTCGTCTTATTTTAGCCTCTAGAACCTCCCATTAACCCCTTAACGCTCATGCCCGAGTCTGACTGCTTTGAAAAACGATATTTGTTTAATTTAACAGTTTAAGGGATAACACTACTTGTTTTCCTTCAAATTATACGAAAGAATACAGAAAACTGATCATTCTTGGAAAAATATGAGCGTTAAGGGGTTAAAATTTTTCCCAGGGCTGGCTGGACGCCCTGTATAGTTGTTATTCAATTAAAATTTTGCCCCTCTTTGTTCGTAGGTACTTTCCGTAAATCGTTTCATCTTTTACGCGATAACGCAACATGTAATCCTTTCGGTGCTACGAAATTTTGAATAAATTGCTACCCGTTGCTTCTATTCGAACGTAATTTCACCTTCTTTGCTCTAGGGGTTAAGCGTTCCATCGATCGATGTTCTCGTTGCGGGGAACGCCCATCCGCGTTCGGCGAATATATTGAATAAACGCGACTACAATATTCTTACACACGTCGCGTGGTAAAATGTTAAACCTCAGCACCGGAAGGGTTACAAAGGGTCTCGTATCTGATCGACAAATAAATTGTACACGAACAGAAATAAGATTCTTTGCGAATAAATTTAACATTCGACTAGTCTACGATTAACGATAGGACTAATATCGATACCAAACGATGCAGTATCATTTTGTAAAAAATTATTTTTATACATCGCCGTATCAGTCCTGTCGCTGACTAATGGAACCCTAAATCGTCGTTTCCTTTCAATGGATCCGTTCTGCTGCTTTCTCGGATTACGGAATCGCGACTCAAGGCGAACGATTTTTCGGAGCTTCTTGTCGATGGGTAAAAGTCCGAGTCCATCGGACAACAGCAAAAAACAGAGGACAAAGCCCTCTCAGAGATGGAGGAGAAGAAAGGAACGATATTGGAAGTTACTGCACTGGAACGGTAGGTAGACACTTGCTCGCCCGACAAACAACGGTATTATCAATTTTCTGTAAGTGGATGTAGTTCTTGCCGTCAGGCGCGATTCAGAGACTAATCTCGGTATGTAATTTTACATTGGACAAGTCACTGCAAAATCAAGTTTAAACGATGACAGACATTTAACTTGGATTCGTAATGGCGTTTCTCCGACGTTAGCGAAAGTATTAAGTTTTTTATTTAACGCTCAACAGTAAGAGTCATTATCATACTTTCGTTTTGAAAACAAAATAAAGACTAATGACTCTATCAACTAAAAAATCACGACTTGTGTTATCGCGACTCGATAAACGAATAGAAAGAAAACAACCCTCGATAGTTTTGCATCTCGCGGTCGTGCCAGCATCGCGACACGACAATTGGTCTGGAATAGGGTAAATACCGAGTAAAGAAGTACCGAGAGTAATTGCTGTCGCGGTGCTCGGCGATCGGGAAAGACGAGAAAGCTGCGGCCAAGCGAAACCGTATAAAACGACGCAAAGACGGCCCACGTTCATCAGTACGACGATTGTTCAAACTACCGACAACAGCGTGCAAACCGACGATGAATAATTTGGTAAACTTTCTTCTAATTTTCGTAGTTTCACGACTCATTCGAGCCGTCTTACACGTATCGAAACAACAGCAAACTAATAGATTTCATTTTTAAAAAATCTAGCGGAAACAGAATCTCGTAGAAACTTTTACCACGGAATATAAAAATAGATGTAGACACTAAGGTAGTTTATCAATAATTTTATCAAGGCAACTTATTAATATCAGCAAAATGATTCACTGATTCACTGCTCTTTATACAAGGTGTTCGGCCACTCTTGGGAAAAATTTTAATGGGGGATTCTTCGTTAAAAAGTTATTAAAAAATTAAATTTAAAAATTTAAAATCGTTCTGGAAAAATTATTTTCGGTTGCGGGGGTCAATTACAATCATTTTTGGTCAATAGACATACCCCCAAAATCCTAACCATTTTCGAGAAAAAAATTCATTACTGAAAGTATAATGTCTGATCATAACTGTCTGTTACCATGAAAATTGAAACGTTTCAAATCATTCTGGAAAAATTATTTTCGGTTGCGGGGGTCAATTACAATAATTTTTGGTGAATAGATATACCCACGAAATCTTGCGCATTTTCGAAAAAAAAATTCAGTAGGGGTGGAACTTTAAACGTTAATAATTTTTTAACGAAGCCTCCATCAACAAATTGGTATTCTTGATTTTCGTCTTAGTTTTGTCTCTAGAATCCCCCATTAAAATTTGATTATTAACAAAGTCCTCGTAATTATTATAATTTGTCTTGTTTTGATTCTTGTTTCACGCCTAAGAACAGAAAGACGAGAGTCTGTACACTATTTACAAGAAACTATTGTAATATATTTGTCTCAGTATTATTTTAACCGCGAAAGAGATAATAAAACGAAGACGTCTACTAAGTGACTCTTTCGTAACAATAGGACACGGTCTAATTGGTTCCATTAGCTAAACAGCTAATCACCGGATGAAGTTGTTCGCGTTACGCCGATGCTTTTAAATTTTAAACACCAGTTAATTGGTTCGTCGTAAAATAACTAATAACCAGTGAAACATGCATAATCGATTTAACGAACGATAAAACGACAATGGGAATATAATTTTCTGTACATAATTACAAGAACAAACTATTTCCAAAAACTACATTCTTCTAATGTTAGCATCGTCTGAAATTTCTGCACCATTTAAATGCAAATGCGCTGTAAATAAATAGTAGGAGACGTAATTAGAATCTCCCCGTTAAGTTTGTTCAAGGGTGGTTCTCAGTAACTGCGTTCCGTTACCTTGACCTTTTTGACGTATCTCCCAAGCCTGATATTAAATAATTATATATCCCTGCTTCGAGAGCCTCGTTAGAATCTGCCGTGTATCATTACCTTAAAATAAAAAGAAATCAAATTATACATCTGAATAAACCGTCCCCTCAATTTCGTTGTCGTCGTCCATGATGTTGGAATTTTCCTTCCGAGTATCTGTAAAAAATTGCATTTTATGACGTGTTCTGTAATTCGAAGATATCAAAAGCAATAGTTATGTCAAACATTCGATAGGAAAATAGAAGGGTGATCATTCTCCTCTTTCTTTGCCTTGTATATTTGAATCCGATGGTCTCACAAAATTTAGCAGACGAAGTTCTAGGATTTCGTTAAATCTAGCAAAGTACACAATCGTGAAAAATTAGGTTTCGTGACGCGGGGGAGGATCGATGTCATCGATGTTGTCGTGTTTAAATGTAGAAACTGGCCACCTTTAAATGCTTAACGTCGCGACGGACAGATACGAACGGCCATGACACGCACGCCTATCCAAGAATCCCACACGTTTACGACGTCGCGCGGTAATGAACTAATTTCTGAGGTGTGAAGGCCTCGTTGGCCCCTCGCATGCTTGATTTTGCACATCAACGATGCGTTAAATCACCGATTGCGCTATTTCAGACTACAACGTTGATTCTTTTGTGCGGCGTTTACGGTGCTTTGGCCGGGCGTCGTTACATTGCTATACCTGTGGACGGGTTCGACGTGATCGAGCTGAGCCCGATCGCACCTACCGCTCCCAGAATCGCTCGACAAATCGAGACTCACGTGCCCATAGCAGTTTCTAGTATTCACCAGGAGGATCCGGAGAATCTGCGCTCCGAGAGGTCGACCTCGCCCATTTTGGATTACGTGGATTTCGGCGGATACACTGGCTCTAACGGGGCTTTCAGCTGGTACGCTGATTATCCGGCGCATCATTAATTGTCCCGAGGGATACGAAGCGTCGGTGCACGTCGCGATCGATCCTGCTGACGAGAGTTCTATGCCCAACAAATTCAGACTTGTCGACGGTTCTGCCGCGCTGAAAGTAACCGTTGGGGTTGCCACCCCTTCTCGTTTCAATTGAGGTTTATACGTTATGGAGGTCACTGGGCAAAAACGTGAGGGGTT